>NW_028227279.1:2144263-3502223 GCF_978045245.1 Mus caroli | reverse complement strand
ATGCGGGTTTTTCAGTAAATTCTAAGTTTTTCAGTGCAACTCACTCATATACAATGTACTACACTGTGCATTTCGTCTAATGCGGGTTTTTCAGTAAATTCTAAGTTTTCAGTGCAACTCACTCATATACAATGTACTACACTGTGCATTTCGTCTAATGCGGGTTTTTCAGTAAATTCTAAGTTTTTCAGTGCAACTCACTCATATACAATGTACTACACTGTGCATTTCGTCTAATGCGGGTTTTTCAGTAAATTCTAAGTTTTTCAGTGCAACTCACTCATATACAATGTACTACACTGTGCATTTCGTCTAATGCGGGTTTTTCAGTAAATTCTAAGTTTTTCAGTGCAACTCACTCATATACAATGTACTACACTGTGCATTTCGTCTAATGCGGGTTTTTCAGTAAATTCTAAGTTTTTCAGTGCAACTCACTCATATACAATGTACTACACTGTGCATTTCGTCTAATGCGGGTTTTTCAGTAAATTCTAAGTTTTTCAGTGCAACTCACTCATATACAATGTACTACACTGTGCATTTCGTCTAATGCGGGTTTTTCAGTAAATTCTAAGTTTTTCAGTGCAACTCACTCATATACAATGTACTACACTGTGCATTTCGTCTAGTGCGGGTTTTTCAGTAAATTCTAAGTTTTTCAGTGCAACTCACTCATATACAATGTACTACACTGTGCATTTCGTCTAATGCGGGTTTTTCAGTAAATTCTAAGTTTTTCAGTGCAACTCACTCATATACAATGTACTACACTGTGCATTTCGTCTAATGCGGGTTTTTCAGTAAATTCTAAGTTTTTCAGTGCAACTCACTCATATACAATGTACTACACTGTGCATTTCGTCTAGTGCGGGTTTTTCAGTAAATTCTAAGTTTTTCAGTGCAACTCACTCATATACAATGTACTACACTGTGCATTTCGTCTAATGCGGGTTTTTCAGTAAATTCTAAGTTTTTCAGTGCAACTCACTCATATACAATGTACTACACTGTGCATTTCGTCTAATGCGGGTTTTTCAGTAAATTCTAAGTTTTTCAGTGCAACTCACTCATATACAATGTACTACACTGTGCATTTCGTCTAATGCGGGTTTTTCAGTAAATTCTAAGTTTTTCAGTGCAACTCACTCATATACAATGTACTACACTGTGCATTTCGTCTAATGCGGGTTTTTCAGTAAATTCTAAGTTTTTCAGTGCAACTCACTCATATACAATGTACTACACTGTGCATTTCGTCTAATGCGGGTTTTTCAGTAAATTCTAAGTTTTTCAGTGCAACTCACTCATATACAATGTACTACACTGTGCATTTCGTCTAATGCGGGTTTTTCAGTAAATTCTAAGTTTTTCAGTGCAACTCACTCATATACAATGTACTACACTGTGCATTTCGTCTAATGCGGGTTTTTCAGTAAATTCTAAGTTTTTCAGTGCAACTCACTCATATACAATGTACTACACTGTGCATTTCGTCTAATGCGGGTTTTTCAGTAAATTCTAAGTTTTTCAGTGCAACTCACTCATATACAATGTACTACACTGTGCATTTCGTCTAATGCGGGTTTTTCAGTAAATTCTAAGTTTTTCAGTGCAACTCACTCATATACAATGTACTACACTGTGCATTTCGTCTAATGCGGGTTTTTCAGTAAATTCTAAGTTTTTCAGTGCAACTCACTCATATACAATGTACTACACTGTGCATTTCGTCTAATGCGGGTTTTTCAGTAAATTCTAAGTTTTTCAGTGCAACTCACTCATATACAATGTACTACACTGTGCATTTCGTCTAATGCGGGTTTTTCAGTAAATTCTAAGTTTTTCAGTGCAACTCACTCATATACTATGTACTACACTGTGCATTTCGTCTAATGCGGGTTTTTCGGTAAATTCTAAGTTTTTCAGTGCAACTCACTCATATACAATGTACTTCACTGTGCATTTCGTCTAATGCGGGTTTTTCAGTAAATTCTAAGTTTTTCAGTGCAACTCACTCATATAGAATGTACTACACTGTGCATTTCGTCTAATGCGGGTTTTTCAGTAAATTCTAAGTTTTTCAGTGCAACTCACTCATATACAATGTACTACACTGTGCATTTCGTCTAATTCGGGTTTTTCGGTAAATTCTAAGTTTTTCAGTGCAACTCATTCATATACAATGTTCTACACTGTGCATTTCGTCTAATGCGGGTTTTTCAGTAAATTCTAAGTTTTTCAGTGCAACTCACTCATATACAATGTACTACACTGTGCATTTCGTCTAATGCGGGTTTTTCAGTAAATTCTAAGTTTTTCAGTGCAACTCACTGATGTACAATGTACTACACTGTGCATTTCGTCTAATGCGGGTTTTTCAGTAAATTCTAAGTTTTTCAGTGCAACTCACTCATATAGAATGTACTACACTGTGCATTTCGTCTAATGCGGGTTTTTCAGTAAATTCTAAGTTTTTCAGTGCAACTCACTCATATACAATGTACTACACTGTGCATTTCGTCTAATTCGGGTTTTTCGGTAAATTCTAAGTTTTTCAGTGCAACTCATTCATATACAATGTACTACACTGTGCATTTCGTCTAATGCGGGTTTTTCGGTAAATTCTAAGTTTTTCAGTGCAACTCAAACATATACAATGTACTACACTGTGCATTTCGTCTAATGCGGGTTTTTCAGTAAATTCTAAGTTTTTCAGTGCAACTCACTGATGTACAATGTACTACACTGTGCATTTCGTCTAATGCGGGTTTTTCAGTAAATTCTAAGTTTTTCAGTGCAACTCACTCATATACAATGTACTACACTGTGCATTTCGTCTAATGCGGGTTTTTCAGTAAATTCTAAGTTTTTCAGTGCAACTCACTCATATACAATGTACTACACTGTGCATTTCGTCTAATGCGGGTTTTTCAGTAAATTCAAAGTTTTTCAGTGCAACTCACTCATATACAATGTACTACACTGTGCATTTCGTCTAATGCGGGTTTTTCAGTAAATTCTAAGTTTTTCAGTGCAACTCACTCATATACAATGTACTACACTGTGCATTTCGTCTAATGCGGGTTTTTCAGTAAATTCTAAGTTTTTCAGTGCAACTCACTCATATACAATGTACTACACTGTACATTTCTTCTAATGCGGGTTTTTCAGTAAATTCTAAGTTTTTCAGTGCAACTCACTCATATACAATGTACTACACTGTGCATTTCGTCTAATGCGGGTTTTTCAGTAAATTCTAAGTTTTTCAGTGCAACTCACTCATATACAATGTACTACACTGTGCATTTCGTCTAATGCGGGTTTTTCAGTAAATTCTAAGTTTTTCAGTGCAACTCACTCATATACAATATACTACACTGTGCATTTCGTCTAATGCGGGTTTTTCAGTAAATTCTAAGTTTTTCAGTGCAACTCACTCATATACAATGTACTACACTGTGCATTTCGTCTAATGCGGGTTTTTCAGTAAATTCTAAGTTTTTCAGTGCAACTCACTCATATACAATGTACTACACTGTGCATTTCGTCTAATGCGGGTTTTTCAGTAAATTCTAAGTTTTTCAGTGCAACTCACTCATATACAATGTACTACACTGTGCATTTCGTCTAATGCGGGTTTTTCAGTAAATTCTAAGTTTTTCAGTGCAACTCACTCATATACAATGTACTTCACTGTGCATTTCGTCTAATGCGGGTTTTTCAGTAAATTCTAAGTTTTTCAGTGCAACTCACTCATATACAATGTACTACACTGTGCATTTCGTCTAATGCGGGTTTTTCAGTAAATTCTAAGTTTTTCAGTGCAACTCACTCATATACAATGTACTACACTGTGCATTTCGTCTAATGCGGGTTTTTCGGTAAATTCTAAGTTTTTCAGTGCAACTCACTCATATACAATGTACTACACTCTGCATTTCGTCTAATGCGGGTTTTTCGGTAAATTCTAAGTTTTTCAGTGCAACTCACTCATATACAATGTACTACACTGTGCATTTCGTCTAATGCGGGTTTTTCAGTAAATTCTAAGTTTTTCAGTGCAACTCACTCATATACAATGTACTACACTGTGCATTTCGTCTAATGCGGGTTTTTCAGTAAATTCTAAGTTTTTCAGTGCAACTCACTCATATACAATGTACTACACTGTGCATTTCGTCTAATGCGGGTTTTTCAGTAAATTCTAAGTTTTCCAGTGCAACTCACTCATATACAATGTACTACACTGTGCATTTCGTCTAATGCGGGTTTTTCGGTAAATTCTAAGTTTTTCAGTGCAACTCACTCATATACAATGTACTACACTGTGCATTTCGTCTAATGCGGCTTTTTCAGTAAATTCTAAGTTTTTCAGTGCAACTCACTCATATACTATGTACTACACTGTGCGTTTCTTATATTCTAAGTTTTTCAGTGCAACTCACTCATATACTATGTACTACAATGTGCGTTTCTTATATTCTAAGTTTTTCAGTGCAACTCACTCATATACTATGTACTACACTGTGCGTTTCTTATATTCTAAGTTTTTCAGTGCAACTCACTCATATACTATGTACTACACTGTGCGTTTCTTATATTCTAAGTTTTTCAGTGCAACTCACTCATATACTATGTACTACAATGTGCGTTTCTTATATTCTAAGTTTTTCAGTGCAACTCACTCATATACTATGTACTACACTGTGCGTTTCTTATATTCTAAGTTTTTCAGTGCAACTCACTCATATACAATGTACTACACTGTGCATTTCGCCTAATGCGAGTTTTTCAGTAAATTCTAAGTTTTTCAGTGCAACTCACTCATATACAATGTACTACACTGTGCATTTCGTCTAATGCGGGTTTTTCAGTAAATTCTAAGTTTTTCAGTGCAACTCACTCATATACAATGTACTACACTGTGCATTTCGTCTAATGCGGGTTTTTCAGTAAATTCTAAGTTTTTCAGTGCAACTCACTCATATACAATGTACTACACTGTGCATTTCGTCTAATGCGGGTTTTTCAGTAAATTCTAAGTTTTTCAGTGCAACTCACTCATATACAATGTACTACACTGTGCATTTCGTCTAATGCGGGTTTTTCAGTAAATTCTAAGTTTTTCAGTGCAACTCTCTCATATACAATGTACTACACTGTGCATTTCGTCTAATGCGGGTTTTTCAGTAAATTCTAAGTTTTTCAGTGCAACTCTCTCATATACAATGTACTACACTGTGCATTTCGTCTAATGCGGGTTTTTCAGTAAATTCTAAGTTTTTCAGTGCAACTCACTCATATACTATGTACTACACTGTGCATTTCGTCTAATGCGGGTTTTTCAGTAAATTCTAAGTTTTACAGTGCAACTCACTCATATACTATGTACTACACTGTGCATTTCGTCTAATGCGGGTTTTTCAGTAAATTCTAAGTTTTTCAGTGCAACTCACTGATGTACAATGTACTACACTGTGCATTTCGTCTAATGCGGGTTTTTCAGTAAATTCTAAGTTTTTCAGTGCAACTCACTCATATAGAATGTACTACACTGTGCATTTCGTCTAATGCGGGTTTTTCAGTAAATTCTAAGTTTTTCAGTGCAACTCACTCATATACAATGTACTACACTGTGCATTTCGTCTAATTCGGGTTTTTCGGTAAATTCTAAGTTTTTCAGTGCAACTCATTCATATACAATGTACTACACTGTGCATTTCGTCTAATGCGGGTTTTTCGGTAAATTCTAAGTTTTTCAGTGCAACTCAAACATATACAATGTACTACACTGTGCATTTCGTCTAATGCGGGTTTTTCAGTAAATTCTAAGTTTTTCAGTGCAACTCACTGATGTACAATGTACTACACTGTGCATTTCGTCTAATGCGGGTTTTTCAGTAAATTCTAAGTTTTTCAGTGCAACTCACTCATATACAATGTACTACACTGTGCATTTCGTCTAATGCGGGTTTTTCAGTAAATTCTAAGTTTTTCAGTGCAACTCACTCATATACAATGTACTACACTGTGCATTTCGTCTAATGCGGGTTTTTCAGTAAATTCAAAGTTTTTCAGTGCAACTCACTCATATACAATGTACTACACTGTGCATTTCGTCTAATGCGGGTTTTTCAGTAAATTCTAAGTTTTTCAGTGCAACTCACTCATATACAATGTACTACACTGTGCATTTCGTCTAATGCGGGTTTTTCAGTAAATTCTAAGTTTTTCAGTGCAACTCACTCATATACAATGTACTACACTGTACATTTCTTCTAATGCGGGTTTTTCAGTAAATTCTAAGTTTTTCAGTGCAACTCACTCATATACAATGTACTACACTGTGCATTTCGTCTAATGCGGGTTTTTCAGTAAATTCTAAGTTTTTCAGTGCAACTCACTCATATACAATGTACTACACTGTGCATTTCGTCTAATGCGGGTTTTTCAGTAAATTCTAAGTTTTTCAGTGCAACTCACTCATATACAATATACTACACTGTGCATTTCGTCTAATGCGGGTTTTTCAGTAAATTCTAAGTTTTTCAGTGCAACTCACTCATATACAATGTACTACACTGTGCATTTCGTCTAATGCGGGTTTTTCAGTAAATTCTAAGTTTTTCAGTGCAACTCACTCATATACAATGTACTACACTGTGCATTTCGTCTAATGCGGGTTTTTCAGTAAATTCTAAGTTTTTCAGTGCAACTCACTCATATACAATGTACTACACTGTGCATTTCGTCTAATGCGGGTTTTTCAGTAAATTCTAAGTTTTTCAGTGCAACTCACTCATATACAATGTACTTCACTGTGCATTTCGTCTAATGCGGGTTTTTCAGTAAATTCTAAGTTTTTCAGTGCAACTCACTCATATACAATGTACTACACTGTGCATTTCGTCTAATGCGGGTTTTTCAGTAAATTCTAAGTTTTTCAGTGCAACTCACTCATATACAATGTACTACACTGTGCATTTCGTCTAATGCGGGTTTTTCGGTAAATTCTAAGTTTTTCAGTGCAACTCACTCATATACAATGTACTACACTCTGCATTTCGTCTAATGCGGGTTTTTCGGTAAATTCTAAGTTTTTCAGTGCAACTCACTCATATACAATGTACTACACTGTGCATTTCGTCTAATGCGGGTTTTTCAGTAAATTCTAAGTTTTTCAGTGCAACTCACTCATATACAATGTACTACACTGTGCATTTCGTCTAATGCGGGTTTTTCAGTAAATTCTAAGTTTTTCAGTGCAACTCACTCATATACAATGTACTACACTGTGCATTTCGTCTAATGCGGGTTTTTCAGTAAATTCTAAGTTTTCCAGTGCAACTCACTCATATACAATGTACTACACTGTGCATTTCGTCTAATGCGGGTTTTTCGGTAAATTCTAAGTTTTTCAGTGCAACTCACTCATATACAATGTACTACACTGTGCATTTCGTCTAATGCGGCTTTTTCAGTAAATTCTAAGTTTTTCAGTGCAACTCACTCATATACTATGTACTACACTGTGCGTTTCTTATATTCTAAGTTTTTCAGTGCAACTCACTCATATACTATGTACTACAATGTGCGTTTCTTATATTCTAAGTTTTTCAGTGCAACTCACTCATATACTATGTACTACACTGTGCGTTTCTTATATTCTAAGTTTTTCAGTGCAACTCACTCATATACTATGTACTACACTGTGCGTTTCTTATATTCTAAGTTTTTCAGTGCAACTCACTCATATACTATGTACTACAATGTGCGTTTCTTATATTCTAAGTTTTTCAGTGCAACTCACTCATATACTATGTACTACACTGTGCGTTTCTTATATTCTAAGTTTTTCAGTGCAACTCACTCATATACAATGTACTACACTGTGCATTTCGCCTAATGCGAGTTTTTCAGTAAATTCTAAGTTTTTCAGTGCAACTCACTCATATACAATGTACTACACTGTGCATTTCGTCTAATGCGGGTTTTTCAGTAAATTCTAAGTTTTTCAGTGCAACTCACTCATATACAATGTACTACACTGTGCATTTCGTCTAATGCGGGTTTTTCAGTAAATTCTAAGTTTTTCAGTGCAACTCACTCATATACAATGTACTACACTGTGCATTTCGTCTAATGCGGGTTTTTCAGTAAATTCTAAGTTTTTCAGTGCAACTCACTCATATACAATGTACTACACTGTGCATTTCGTCTAATGCGGGTTTTTCAGTAAATTCTAAGTTTTTCAGTGCAACTCTCTCATATACAATGTACTACACTGTGCATTTCGTCTAATGCGGGTTTTTCAGTAAATTCTAAGTTTTTCAGTGCAACTCTCTCATATACAATGTACTACACTGTGCATTTCGTCTAATGCGGGTTTTTCAGTAAATTCTAAGTTTTTCAGTGCAACTCACTCATATACTATGTACTACACTGTGCATTTCGTCTAATGCGGGTTTTTCAGTAAATTCTAAGTTTTACAGTGCAACTCACTCATATACTATGTACTACACTGTGCATTTCGTCTAATGCGGGTTTTTCAGTAAATTCTAAGTTTTTCAGTGCAACTCACTCATATAGAATGTACTACACTGTGCATTTCGTCTAATGCGGGTTTTTCAGTAAATTCTAAGTTTTTCAGTGCAACTCACTCATATACAATGTACTACACTGTGCATTTCGTCTAATGCGGGTTTTTCAGTAAATTCTAAGTTTTTCAGTGCAACTCACTCATGTACAATGTACTACACTGTGCATTTCGTCTAATGCGGGTTTTTCAGTAAATTCTAAGTTTTTCAGTGCAACTCACTCATGTACAATATACTACACTGTGCATTTCGTCTAATGCGGGTTTTTCAGTAAATTCTAAGTTTTTCAGTGCAACTCACTCATATACAATGTACTACACTGTGCATTTCACCTAATGCGGGTTTTTCAGTAAATTCTAAGTTTTTCAGTGCAACTCACTCATGTACAATGTACTACACTGTGCATTTCGTCTAATGCGGGTTTTTCAGTAAATTCTAAGTTTTTCAGTGCAACTCACTCATATACAATGTACTACACTGTGCATTTCGTCTAATGCGGGTTTTTCAGTAAATTCTAAGTTTTTCAGTGCAACTCACTCATATACAATGTACTACACTGTGCATTTCGTCTAATGCGGGTTTTTCAGTAAATTCTAAGTTTTTCAGTGCAACTCACTCATATACAATGTACTACACTGTGCATTTCGTCTAATGCGGGTTTTTCAGTAAATTCTAAGTTTTTCAGTGCAACTCACTCATATACAATGTACTACACTGTGCATTTCGTCTAATGCGGGTTTTTCAGTAAATTCTAGGTTTTTCAGTGCAACTCACTCATATACAATGTACTTCACTGTGCATTTCGTCTAATGCGGGTTTTTCAGTAAATTCTAAGTTTTTCAGTGCAACTCACTCATATACAATGTACTACACTGTGCATTTCGTCTAATGCGGGTTTTTCAGTAAATTCTAAGTTTTTCAGTGCAACTCACTCATATACAATGTACTACACTGTGCATTTCGTCTAATGCGGGTTTTTCGGTAAATTCTAAGTTTTTCAGTGCAACTCATTCATATACAATGTACTACACTCTGCATTTCGTCTAATGCGGGTTTTTCGGTAAATTCTAAGTTTTTCGGTGCAACTCACTCATATACAATGTACTACACTGTGCATTTCGTCTAATGCGGGTTTTTCAGTAAATTCTAAGTTTTTCAGTGCAACTCACTGATGTACAATGTACTACACTGTGCATTTCGTCTAATGCGGGTTTTTCAGTAAATTCTAAGTTTTTCAGTGCAACTCACTCATATACAATGTACTACACTGTGCATTTCGTCTAATGCGGGTTTTTCAGTAAATTCTAAGTTTTTCAGTGCAACTCACTCATATACAATGTACTACACTGTGCATTTCGTCTAATGCGGGTTTTTCAGTAAATTCTAAGTTTTTCAGTGCAACTCACTCATATACAATGTACTACACTGTGCATTTCGTCTAATGCGGGTTTTTCAGTAAATTCTAAGTTTTTCAGTGCAACTCACTCATATACAATGTACTACACTGTGCATTTCGTCTAATGCGGGTTTTTCAGTAAATTCTAGGTTTTTCAGTGCAACTCACTCATATACAATGTACTTCACTGTGCATTTCGTCTAATGCGGGTTTTTCAGTAAATTCTAAGTTTTTCAGTGCAACTCACTCATATACAATGTACTACACTGTGCATTTCGTCTAATGCGGGTTTTTCAGTAAATTCTAAGTTTTTCAGTGCAACTCACTCATATACAATGTACTACACTGTGCATTTCGTCTAATGCGGGTTTTTCGGTAAATTCTAAGTTTTTCAGTGCAACTCACTCATATACAATGTACTACACTGTGCATTTCGTCTAATGCGGGTTTTTCGGTAAATTCTAAGTTTTTCAGTGCAACTCACTCATATACAATGTACTACACTGTGCATTTCGTCTAATGCGGGTTTTTCAGTAAATTCTAAGTTTTTCAGTGCAACTCACTGATGTACAATGTACTACACTGTGCATTTCGTCTAATGCGGGTTATTCAGTAAATTCTAAGTTTTTCAGTGCAACTCACTCATATACAATGTACTACACTGTGCATTTCGTCTAATGCGGGTTTTTCAGTAAATTCTAAGTTTTCCAGTGCAATTCACTCATATACAATGTACTACACTGTGCATTTCGTCTAATGCGGGTTTTTCGGTAAATTCTAAGTTTTTCAGTGCAACTCACTCATATACAATGTACTACACTGTGCATTTCGTCTAATGCGGCTTTTTCAGTAAATTCTAAGTTTTTCAGTGCAACTCACTCATATACTATGTACTACACTGTGCGTTTCTTATATTCTAAGTTTTTCAGTGCAACTCACTCATATACTATGTACTACAATGTGCGTTTCTTATATTCTAAGTTTTTCAGTGCAACTCACTCATATACTATGTACTACACTGTGCGTTTCTTATATTCTAAGTTTTTCAGTGCAACTCACTCATATACTATGTACTACACTGTGCGTTTCTTATATTCTAAGTTTTTCAGTGCAACTCACTCATATACTATGTACTACAATGTGCGTTTCTTATATTCTAAGTTTTTCAGTGCAACTCACTCATATACTATGTACTACACTGTGCGTTTCTTATATTCTAAGTTTTTCAGTGCAACTCACTCATATACAATGTACTACACTGTGCATTTCGTCTAATGCGGGTTTTTCAGTAAATTCTAAGTTTTTCAGTGCAACTCACTCATATACAATGTACTACACTGTGCATTTCGTCTAATGCGGGTTTTTCAGTAAATTCTAAGTTTTTCAGTGCAACTCACTCATATACAATGTACTAGACTGTGCATTTCGTCTAATGCGGGTTTTTCAGTAAATTCTAAGTTTTTCAGTGCAACTCTCTCATATACAATGTACTACACTGTGCATTTCGTCTAATGCGGGTTTTTCAGTAAATTCTAAGTTTTTCAGTGCAACTCTCTCATATACAATGTACTACACTGTGCATTTCGTCTAATGCGGGTTTTTCAGTAAATTCTAAGTTTTTCAGTGCAACTCACTCATATACTATGTACTACACTGTGCATTTCGTCTAATGCGGGTTTTTCAGTAAATTCTAAGTTTTACAGTGCAACTCACTCATATACTATGTACTACACTGTGCATTTCGTCTAATGCGGGTTTTTCAGTAAATTCTAAGTTTTTCAGTGCAACTCACTCATATAGAATGTACTACACTGTGCATTTCGTCTAATGCGGGTTTTTCAGTAAATTCTAAGTTTTTCAGTGCAACTCACTCATATACAATGTACTACACTGTGCATTTCGTCTAATGCGGGTTTTTCAGTAAATTCTAAGTTTTTCAGTGCAACTCACTCATGTACAATGTACTACACTGTGCATTTCGTCTAATGCGGGTTTTTCAGTAAATTCTAAGTTTTTCAGTGCAACTCACTCATGTACAATATACTACACTGTGCATTTCGTCTAATGCGGGTTTTTCAGTAAATTCTAAGTTTTTCAGTGCAACTCACTCATATACAATGTACTACACTGTGCATTTCACCTAATGCGGGTTTTTCAGTAAATTCTAAGTTTTTCAGTGCAACTCACTCATGTACAATGTACTACACTGTGCATTTCGTCTAATGCGGGTTTTTCAGTAAATTCTAAGTTTTTCAGTGCAACTCACTCATACAATGTACTACACTGTGCATTTCGTCTAATGCGGGTTTTTCAGTAAATTCTAAGTTTTTCAGTGCAACTCACTCATATACAATGTACTACACTGTGCATTTCGTCTAATGCGGGTTTTTCAGTAAATTCTAAGTTTTTCAGTGCAACTCACTCATATACAATGTACTACACTGTGCATTTCGTCTAGTGCGGGTTTTTCAGTAAATTCTAAGTTTTTCAGTGCAACTCACTCATATACAATGTACTACACTGTGCATTTCGTCTAATGCGGGTTTTTCGGTAAATTCTAGGTTTTTCAGTGCAACTCACTCATATACAATGTACTTCACTGTGCATTTCGTCTAATGCGGGTTTTTCAGTAAATTCTAAGTTTTTCAGTGCAACTCACTCATATACAATGTACTACACTGTGCATTTCGTCTAATGCGGGTTTGTCAGTAAATTCTAAGTTTTTCAGTGCAACTCACTCATATACAATGTACTACACTGTGCATTTCGTCTAATGCGGGTTTTTCGGTAAATTCTAAGTTTTTCAGTGCAACTCACTCATATACAATGTACTACACTCTGCATTTCGTCTAATGCGTGTTTTTCGGTAAATTCTAAGTTTTTCAGTGCAACTCACTCATATACAATGTACTACACTGTGCATTTCGTCTAATGCGGGTTTTTCAGTAAATTCTAAGTTTTTCAGTGCAACTCACTGATGTACAATGTACTACACTGTGCATTTCGTCTAATGCGGGTTTTTCAGTAAATTCTAAGTTTTTCAGTGCAACTCACTCATATACAATGTACTACACTGTGCATTTCGTCTAATGCGGGTTTTTCAGTAAATTCTAAGTTTTTCAGTGCAACTCACTCATATACAATGTACTACACTGTGCATTTCGTCTAATGCGGCTTTTTCAGTAAATTCTAAGTTTTTCAGTGCAACTCACTCATATACAATGTACTACACTGTGCATTTCGTCTAATGCGGCTTTTTCAGTAAATTCTAAGTTTTTCAGTGCAACTCACTCATATACTATGTACTACACTGTGCGTTTCTTATATTCTAAGTTTTTCAGTGCAACTCACTCATATACTATGTACTACAATGTGCGTTTCTTATATTCTAAGTTTTTCAGTGCAACTCACTCATATACTATGTACTACACTGTGCGTTTCTTATATTCTAAGTTTTTCAGTGCAACTCACTCATATACTATGTACTACACTGTGCGTTTCTTATATTCTAAGTTTTTCAGTGCAACTCACTCATATACTATGTACTACAATGTGCGTTTCTTATATTCTAAGTTTTTCAGTGCAACTCACTCATATACTATGTACTACACTGTGCGTTTCTTATATTCTAAGTTTTTCAGTGCAACTCACTCATATACTATGTACTACACTGTGCGTTTCTTATATTCTAAGTTTTTCAGTGCAACTCACTCATATACTATGTACTACAATGTGCGTTTCTTATATTCTAAGTGTTTCAGTGCAACTCACTCATATACTATGTACTACACTGTGCGTTTCTTAAATTCTAAGTTTTTCAGTGCAACTCACTCATATACTATGTACTACACTGTGCATTTCTTAAATTCTAAGTTTTTCAGTGCAACTCACTCATATACTATGTACTACACTGTGCGTTTCTTATATTCTAAGTTTTTCAGTGCAACTCACTCATATACTATGTACTACACTGTGCGTTTCTTATATTCTAAGTTTTTCAGTGCAACTCACTCATATACTATGTACTACAATGTGCGTTTCTTATATTCTAAGTTTTTCAGTGCAACTCACTCATATACTATGTACTACACTGTGCGTTTCTTATATTCTAAGTTTTTAAGTGCAACTCACTCATATACTATGTACTACACTGTGCGTTTCTTATATTCTAAGTTTTTCAGTGCAACTCACTCATATACGATGTACTACACTCTGCGTTTCTTATATTCTAAGTTTTTCAGTGCAACTCACTCATATACTATGTACTACACTGTGCGTTTCTTATATTCTAAGTTTTTCAGTGCAACTCACTCATATACTATGTACTACACTGTGCGTTTCTTATATTCTAAGTTTTTCAGTGCAACTCACTCATATACTATGTACTACACTGTGCGTTTCTTATATTCTAAGTTTTTCAGTGCAACTCACTCATATACTATGTACTACACTGTGCATTTCGTGTAATGCGGGTTTTTCAGTAAATTCTAAGTTTTTCAGTGCAACTCATTTATATACTATGTACAATACTGTGCGTTTCTTATATTCTAAGTTTTTCAGTGCAACTCACTCATATACTATGTACTACACTGTGCGTTTCTTATATTCTAAGTTTTTCAGTGCAACTCACTCATATACTATGTACTACACTGTGCGTTTCTTATATTCTAAGTTTTTCAGTGCAACTCACTCATATACTATGTACTACACTGTGCGTTTCTTATATTCTAAGTTTTTCAGTGCAACTCACTCATATACTATGTACTACACTGTGCGTTTCTTATATTCTAAGTTTTTCAGTGCAACTCACTCATATACTATGTACTACACTGTGCGTTTCTTATATTCTAAGTTTTTCAGTGCAACTCACTCATATACTTTGTACTACACTGTGTGTTTCTTATATTCTAAGTTTTTCAGTGCAACTCACTCATATACTATGTACTACAATGTGCGTTTCTTATATTCTAAGTTTTTCAGTGCAACTCACTCATATACTATGTACTACACTGTGCGTTTCTTATATTCTAAGTTTTTCAGTGCAACTCACTCATATACTATGTACTACACTGTGCGTTTCTTATATTCTAAGTTTTTCAGTGCAACTCACTCATATACTATGTACTACACTGTGCGTTTCTTATATTCTAAGTTTTTCAGTGCAACTCACTCATATACTATGTACTACACTGTGCGTTTCTTATATTCTAAGTTTTTCAGTGCAACTCACTCATATACTATGTACTACACTGTGCGTTTCTTATATTCTAAGTTTTTCAGTGCAACTCACTCATATACTATGTACTACACTGTGCGTTTCTTATATTCTAAGTTTTTCAGTGCAACTCACTCATATACTATGTACTACACTGTGCGTTTCTTATATTCTAAGTTTTTCAGTGCAACTCACTCATGTACAATGTACTACACTGTGCATTTCGTCTAATGCGGGTTTTTCAGTAAATTCTAAGTTTTTCAGTGCAACTCACTCATGTACAATATACTACACTGTGCATTTCGTCTAATGCGGGTTTTTCAGTAAATTCTAAGTTTTTCAGTGCAACTCACTCATATACAATGTACTACACTGTGCATTTCACCTAATGCGGGTTTTTCAGTAAATTCTAAGTTTTTCAGTGCAACTCACTCATGTACAATGTACTACACTGTGCATTTCGTCTAATGCGGGTTTTTCAGTAAATTCTAAGTTTTTCAGTGCAACTCACTCATACAATGTACTACACTGTGCATTTCGTCTAATGCGGGTTTTTCAGTAAATTCTAAGTTTTCCAGTGCAACTCACTCATATACAATGTACTACACTGTGCATTTCGTCTAATGCGGGTTTTTCGGTAAATTCTAAGTTTTTCAGTGCAACTCACTCATATACAATGTACTACACTGTGCATTTCGTCTAATGCGGCTTTTTCAGTAAATTCTAAGTTTTTCAGTGCAACTCACTCATATACTATGTACTACACTGTGCGTTTCTTATATTCTAAGTTTTTCAGTGCAACTCACTCATATACTATGTACTACAATGTGCGTTTCTTATATTCTAAGTTTTTCAGTGCAACTCACTCATATACTATGTACTACACTGTGCGTTTCTTATATTCTAAGTTTTTCAGTGCAACTCACTCATATACTATGTACTACACTGTGCGTTTCTTATATTCTAAGTTTTTCAGTGCAACTCACTCATATACTATGTACTACAATGTGCGTTTCTTATATTCTAAGTTTTTCAGTGCAACTCACTCATATACTATGTACTTCACTGTGCGTTTCTTATATTCTAAGTTTTTCAGTGCAACTCACTCATATACTATGTACTACACTGTGCGTTTCTTATATTCTAAGTTTTTCAGTGCAACTCACTCATATACTATGTACTACAATGTGCGTTTCTTATATTCTAAGTGTTTCAGTGCAACTCACTCATATACTATGTACTACACTGTGCGTTTCTTAAATTCTAAGTTTTTCAGTGCAACTCACTCATATACTATGTACTACACTGTGCGTTTCTTAAATTCTAAGTTTTTCAGTGCAACTCACTCATATACTATGTACTACACTGTGCGTTTCTTATATTCTAAGTTTTTCAGTGCAACTCACTCATATACTATGTACTACACTGTGCGTTTCTTATATTCTAAGTTTTTCAGTGCAACTCACTCATATACTATGTACTACAATGTGCGTTTCTTATATTCTAAGTTTTTCAGTGCAACTCACTCATATACTATGTACTACACTGTGCGTTTCTTATATTCTAAGTTTTTAAGTGCAACTCACTCATATACTATGTACTACACTGTGCGTTTCTTATATTCTAAGTTTTTCAGTGCAACTCACTCATATACGATGTACTACACTGTGCGTTTCTTATATTCTAAGTTTTTCAGTGCAACTCACTCATATACTATGTACTACACTGTGCGTTTCTTATATTCTAAGTTTTTCAGTGCAACTCACTCATATACTATGTACTACACTGTGCGTTTCTTATATTCTAAGTTTTTCAGTGCAACTCACTCATATACTATGTACTACACTGTGCGTTTCTTATATTCTAAGTTTTTCAGTGCAACTCACTCATATACTATGTACTACACTGTGCATTTCGTGTAATGCGGGTTTTTAGTAAATTCTAAGTTTTTCAGTGCAACTCATTTATATACTATGTACAATACTGTGCGTTTCTTATATTCTAAGTTTTTCAGTGCAACTCACTCATATACTATGTACTACACTGTGCGTTTCTTATATTCTAAGTTTTTCAGTGCAACTCACTCATATACTATGTACTACACTGTGCGTTTCTTATATTCTAAGTTTTTCAGTGCAACTCACTCATATACTATGTACTACACTGTGCGTTTCTTATATTCTAAGTTTTTCAGTGCAACTCACTCATATACTATGTACTACACTGTGCGTTTCTTATATTCTAAGTTTTTCAGTGCAACTCACTCATATACTATGTACTACACTGTGCGTTTCTTATATTCTAAGTTTTTCAGTGCAACTCACTCATATACTTTGTACTACACTGTGCGTTTCTTATATTCTAAGTTTTTCAGTGCAACTCACTCATATACTATGTACTACAATGTGCGTTTCTTATATTCTAAGTTTTTCAGTGCAACTCACTCATATACTATGTACTACACTGTGCGTTTCTTATATTCTAAGTTTTTCAGTGCAACTCACTCATATACTATGTACTACACTGTGCGTTTCTTATATTCTAAGTTTTTCAGTGCAACTCACTCATATACTATGTACTACACTGTGCGTTTCTTATATTCTAAGTTTTTCAGTGCAACTCACTCATATACTATGTACTACACTGTGCGTTTCTTATATTCTAAGTTTTTCAGTGCAACTCACTCATATACTATGTACTACACTGTGCGTTTCTTATATTCTAAGTTTTTCAGTGCAACTCACTCATATACTATGTACTACACTGTGCGTTTCTTATATTCTAAGTTTTTCAGTGCAACTCACTCATATACTATGTACTACACTGTGCGTTTCTTATATTCTAAGTTTTTCAGTGCAACTCACTCATGTACAATGTACTACACTGTGCATTTCGTCTAATGCGGGTTTTTCAGTAAATTCTAAGTTTTTCAGTGCAACTCACTCATGTACAATATACTACACTGTGCATTTCGTCTAATGCGGGTTTTTCAGTAAATTCTAAGTTTTTCAGTGCAACTCACTCATATACAATGTACTACACTGTGCATTTCACCTAATGCGAGTTTTTCAGTAAATTCTAAGTTTTTCAGTGCAACTCACTCATGTACAATGTACTACACTGTGCATTTCGTCTAATGCGGGTTTTTCAGTAAATTCTAAGTTTTTCAGTGCAACTCACTCATACAATGTACTACACTGTGCATTTCGTCTAATGCGGGTTTTTCAGTAAATTCTAAGTTTTTCAGTGCAACTCACTCATATACAATGTACTACACTGTGCATTTCGTCTAATGCGGGTTTTTCAGTAAATTCTAAGTTTTTCAGTGCAACTCACTCATATACAATGTACTACACTGTGCATTTCGTCTAATGCGGGTTTTTCAGTAAATTCTAAGTTTTTCAGTGCAACTCACTCATATACAATGTACTACACTGTGCATTTCGTCTAATGCGGGTTTTTCGGTAAATTCTAGGTTTTTCAGTGCAACTCACTCATATACAATGTACTTCACTGTGCATTTCGTCTAATGCGGGTTTTTCAGTAAATTCTAAGTTTTTCAGTGCAACTCACTCATATACAATGTACTACACTGTGCATTTCGTCTAATGCGGGTTTTTCAGTAAATTCTAAGTTTTTCAGTGCAACTCACTCATATACAATGTACTACACTGTGCATTTCGTCTAATGCGGGTTTTTCGGTAAATTCTAAGTTTTTCAGTGCAACTCACTCATATACAATGTACTACACTCTGCATTTCGTCTAATGCGGGTTTTTCGGTAAATTCTAAGTTTTTCAGTGCAACTCACTCATATACAATGTACTACACTGTGCATTTCGTCTAATGCGGGTTTTTCAGTAAATTCTAAGTTTTTCAGTGCAACTCACTGATGTACAATGTACTACACTGTGCATTTCGTCTAATGCGGGTTTTTCAGTAAATTCTAAGTTTTTCAGTGCAACTCACTCATATACAATGTACTACAATGTGCATTTCGTCTAATGCGGGTTTTTCGGTAAATTCTAAGTTTTCCAGTGCAACTCACTCATATACAATGTACTACACTGTGCATTTCGTCTAATGCGGCTTTTTCAGTAAATTCTAAGTTTTTCAGTGCAACTCACTCATATACTATGTACTACACTGTGCGTTTCTTATATTCTAAGTTTTTCAGTGCAACTCACTCATATACTATGTACTACAATGTGCGTTTCTTATATTCTAAGTTTTTCAGTGCAACTCACTCATATACTATGTACTACACTGTGCGTTTCTTATATTCTAAGTTTTTCAGTGCAACTCACTCATATACTATGTACTACACTGTGCGTTTCTTATATTCTAAGTTTTTCAGTGCAACTCACTCATATACTATGTACTACAATGTGCGTTTCTTATATTCTAAGTTTTTCAGTGCAACTCACTCATATACTATGTACTACACTGTGCGTTTCTTATATTCTAAGTTTTTCAGTGCAACTCACTCATATACTATGTACTACACTGTGCGTTTCTTATATTCTAAGTTTTTCAGTGCAACTCACTCATATACTATGTACTACAATGTGCGTTTCTTATATTCTAAGTGTTTCAGTGCAACTCACTCATATACTATGTACTACACTGTGCGTTTCTTAAATTCTAAGTTTTTCAGTGCAACTCACTCATATACTATGTACTACACTGTGCGTTTCTTAAATTCTAAGTTTTTCAGTGCAACTCACTCATATACTATGTACTACACTGTGCGTTTCTTATATTCTAAGTTTTTCAGTGCAACTCACTCATATACTATGTACTACACTGTGCGTTTCTTATATTCTAAGTTTTTCAGTGCAACTCACTCATATACTATGTACTACAATGTGCGTTTCTTATATTCTAAGTTTTTCAGTGCAACTCACTCATATACTATGTACTACACTGTGCGTTTCTTATATTCTAAGTTTTTAAGTGCAACTCACTCATATACTATGTACTACACTGTGCGTTTCTTATATTCTAAGTTTTTCAGTGCAACTCACTCATATACGATGTACTACACTGTGCGTTTCTTATATTCTAAGTTTTTCAGTGCAACTCACTCATATACTATGTACTACACTGTGCGTTTCTTATATTCTAAGTTTTTCAGTGCAACTCACTCATATACTATGTACTACACTGTGCGTTTCTTATATTCTAAGTTTTTCAGTGCAACTCACTCATATACTATGTACTACACTGTGCGTCTCTTATATTCTAAGTTTTTCAGTGCAACTCACTCATATACTATGTACTACACTGTGCATTTCGTGTAATGCGGGTTTTTCAGTAAATTCTAAGTTTTTCAGTGCAACTCATTTATATACTATGTACAATACTGTGCGTTTCTTATATTCTAAGTTTTTCAGTGCAACTCACTCATATACTATGTACTACACTGTGCGTTTCTTATATTCTAAGTTTTTCAGTGCAACTCACTCATATACTATGTACTACACTGTGCGTTTCTTATATTCTAAGTTTTTCAGTGCAACTCACTCATATACTATGTACTACACTGTGCGTTTCTTATATTCTAAGTTTTTCAGTGCAACTCACTCATATACTATGTACTACACTGTGCGTTTCTTATATTCTAAGTTTTTCAGTGCAACTCACTCATATACTATGTACTACACTGTGCGTTTCTTATATTCTAAGTTTTTCAGTGCAACTCACTCATATACTTTGTACTACACTGTGCGTTTCTTATATTCTAAGTTTTTCAGTGCAACTCACTCATATACTATGTACTACAATGTGCGTTTCTTATATTCTAAGTTTTTCAGTGCAACTCACTCATATACTATGTACTACACTGTGCGTTTCTTATATTCTAAGTTTTTCAGTGCAACTCACTCATATACTATGTACTACACTGTGCGTTTCTTATATTCTAAGTTTTTCAGTGCAACTCACTCATATACTATGTACTACACTGTGCGTTTCTTATATTCTAAGTTTTTCAGTGCAACTCACTCATATACTATGTACTACACTGTGCGTTTCTTATATTCTAAGTTTTTCAGTGCAACTCACTCATATACTATGTACTACACTGTGCGTTTCTTATATTCTAAGTTTTTCAGTGCAACTCACTCATATACTATGTACTACACTGTGCGTTTCTTATATTCTAAGTTTTTCAGTGCAACTCACTCATATACTATGTACTACACTGTGCGTTTCTTATATTCTAAGTTTTTCAGTGCAACTCACTCATGTACAATGTACTACACTGTGCATTTCGTCTAATGCGGGTTTTTCAGTAAATTCTAAGTTTTTCAGTGCAACTCACTCATGTACAATATACTACACTGTGCATTTCGTCTAATGCGGGTTTTTCAGTAAATTCTAAGTTTTTCAGTGCAACTCACTCATATACAATGTACTACACTGTGCATTTCACCTAATGCGGGTTTTTCAGTAAATTCTAAGTTTTTCAGTGCAACTCACTCATGTACAATGTACTACACTGTGCATTTCGTCTAATGCGGGTTTTTCAGTAAATTCTAAGTTTTTCAGTGCAACTCACTCATACAATATACTACACTGTGCATTTCGTCTAATGCGGGTTTTTCAGTAAATTCTAAGTTTTTCAGTGCAACTCACTCATATACAATGTACTACACTGTGCATTTCGTCTAATGCGGGTTTTTCAGTAAATTCTAAGTTTTTCAGTGCAACTCACTCATATACAATGTACTACACTGTGCATTTCGTCTAATGCGGGTTTTTCAGTAAATTCTAAGTTTTTCAGTGCAACTCACTCATATACAATGTACTACACTGTGCATTTCATCTAATGCGGGTTTTTCGGTAAATTCTAGGTTTTTCAGTGCAACTCACTCATATACAATGTACTTCACTGTGCATTTCGTCTAATGCGGGTTTTTCAGTAAATTCTAAGTTTTTCAGTGCAACTCACTCATATACAATGTACTACACTGTGCATTTCGTCTAATGCGGGTTTTTCAGTAAATTCTAAGTTTTTCAGTGCAATTCACTCATATACAATGTACTACACTGTGCATTTCGTCTAATGCGGGTTTTTCGGTAAATTCTAAGTTTTTCAGTGCAACTCACTCATATACAATGTACTACACTCTGCATTTCGTCTAATGCGGGTTTTTCGGTAAATTCTAAGTTTTTCAGTGCAACTCACTCATATACAATGTACTACACTGTGCATTTCGTCTAATGCGGGTTTTTCAGTAAATTCTAAGTTTTTCAGTGCAACTCACTGATGTACAATGTACTACACTGTGCATTTCGTCTAATGCGGGTTTTTCAGTAAATTCTAAGTTTTTCAGTGCAACTCACTCATATACAATGTACTACACTGTGCATTTCGTCTAATGCGGGTTTTTCAGTAAATTCTAAGTTTTCCAGTGCAACTCACTCATATACAATGTACTACACTGTGCATTTCGTCTAATGCGGGTTTTTCGGTAAATTCTAAGTTTTTCAGTGCAACTCACTCATATACAATGTACTACACTGTGCATTTCGTCTAATGCGGCTTTTTCAGTAAATTCTAAGTTTTTCAGTGCAACTCACTCATATACTATGTACTACACTGTGCGTTTCTTATATTCTAAGTTTTTCAGTGCAACTCACTCATATACTATGTACTACAATGTGCGTTTCTTATATTCTAAGTTTTTCAGTGCAACTCACTCATATACTATGTACTACACTGTGCGTTTCTTATATTCTAAGTTTTTCAGTGCAACTCACTCATATACTATGTACTACACTGTGCGTTTCTTATATTCTAAGTTTTTCAGTGCAACTCACTCATATACTATGTACTACAATGTGCGTTTCTTATATTCTAAGTTTTTCAGTGCAACTCACTCATATACTATGTACTACACTGTGCGTTTCTTATATTCTAAGTTTTTCAGTGCAACTCACTCATATACTATGTACTACACTGTGCGTTTCTTATATTCTAAGTTTTTCAGTGCAACTCACTCATATACTATGTACTACAATGTGCGTTTCTTATATTCTAAGTGTTTCAGTGCAACTCACTCATATACTATGTACTACACTGTGCGTTTCTTAAATTCTAAGTTTTTCAGTGCAACTCACTCATATACTATGTACTACACTGTGCGTTTCTTAAATTCTAAGTTTTTCAGTGCAACTCACTCATATACTATGTACTACACTGTGCGTTTCTTATATTCTAAGTTTTTCAGTGCAACTCACTCATATACTATGTACTACACTGTGCGTTTCTTATATTCTAAGTTTTTCAGTGCAACTCACTCATATACTATGTACTACAATGTGCGTTTCTTATATTCTAAGTTTTTCAGTGCAACTCACTCATATACTATGTACTACACTGTGCGTTTCTTATATTCTAAGTTTTTAAGTGCAACTCACTCATATACTATGTACTACACTGTGCGTTTCTTATATTCTAAGTTTTTCAGTGCAACTCACTCATATACGATGTACTACACTGTGCGTTTCTTATATTCTAAGTTTTTCAGTGCAACTCACTCATATACTATGTACTACACTGTGCGTTTCTTATATTCTAAGTTTTTCAGTGCAACTCACTCATATACTATGTACTACACTGTGCGTTTCTTATATTCTAAGTTTTTCAGTGCAACTCACTCATATACTATGTACTACACTGTGCGTTTCTTATATTCTAAGTTTTTCAGTGCAACTCACTCATATACTATGTACTACACTGTGCATTTCGTGTAATGCGGGTTTTTCAGTAAATTCTAAGTTTTTCAGTGCAACTCATTTATATACTATGTACAATACTGTGCGTTTCTTATATTCTAAGTTTTTCAGTGCAACTCACTCATATACTATGTACTACACTGTGCGTTTCTTATATTCTAAGTTTTTCAGTGCAACTCACTCATATACTATGTACTACACTGTGCGTTTCTTATATTCTAAGTTTTTCAGTGCAACTCACTCATATACTATGTACTACACTGTGCGTTTCTTATATTCTAAGTTTTTCAGTGCAACTCACTCATATACTATGTACTACACTGTGCGTTTCTTATATTCTAAGTTTTTCAGTGCAACTCACTCATATACTTTGTACTACACTGTGCGTTTCTTATATTCTAAGTTTTTCAGTGCAACTCACTCATATACTATGTACTACAATGTGCGTTTCTTATATTCTAAGTTTTTCAGTGCAACTCACTCATATACTATGTACTACACTGTGCGTTTCTTATATTCTAAGTTTTTCAGTGCAACTCACTCATATACTATGTACTACACTGTGCGTTTCTTATATTCTAAGTTTTTCAGTGCAACTCACTCATATACTATGTACTACACTGTGCGTTTCTTATATTCTAAGTTTTTCAGTGCAACTCACTCATATACTATGTACTACACTGTGCGTTTCTTATATTCTAAGTTTTTCAGTGCAACTCACTCATATACTTTGTACTACACTGTGCTTTTCTTATATTCTAAGTTTTTCAGTGCAACTCACTCATATACTATGTACTACACTGTGCGTTTCTTATATTCTAAGTTTTTCAGTGCAACTCACTCATATACTATGTACTACACTGTGCGTTTCTTATATTCTAAGTTTTTCAGTGCAACTCACTCATATACTATGTACTACACTGTGCGTTTCTTATATTCTAAGTTTTTCAGTGCAACTCACTCATATACTATGTACTACACTGTGCGTTTCTTATATTCTAAGTTTTTCAGTGCAACTCACTCATATACTATGTACTACACTGTGCGTTTCTTATATTCTAAGTTTTTCAGTGCAACTCACTCATATACTTTGTACTACACTGTGCGTTTCTTATATTCTAAGTTTTTCAGTGCAACTCACTCATATACACTGTACTACACTGTGCGTTTCTTATATTCTAAGTTTTTCAGTGCAACTCACTCATATACTATGTACTACACTGTGCGTTTCTTATATTCTAAGTTTTTCAGTGCAACTCACTCATATACTATGTACTACACTGTGCGTTTCTTATATTCTAAGTTTTTCAGTGCAACTCACTCATATACTATGTACTACACTGTGCGTTTCTTATATTCTAAGTTTTTCAGTGCAACTCACTCATATACTATGTACTACACTGTGTGTTTCTTATATTCTAAGTTTTTCAGTGCAACTCACTCATATACTATGTACTACACTGTGCGTTTCTTATATTCTAAGTTTTTCAGTGCAACTCACTCATATACTATGTACTACACTGTGCGTTTCTTATATTCTAAGTTTTTCAGTGCAACTCACTCATATACAATGTACTACACTGTGCATTTCGTCTAATGCGGGTTTTTCAGTAAATTCTAAGTTTTTCAGTGCAACTCACTCATATACAATGTACTACACTGTGCATTTCGTCTAATGCGGGTTTTTCAGTAAATTCTAAGTTTTTCAGTGCAACTCACTCATATACAATGTACTACACTGTGCATTTCGTCTAATGCGGGTTTTTCAGTAAATTCTAAGTTTTTCAGTGCAACTCACTCATATACAATGTACTACACTGTGCATTTCGTCTAATGCGGGTTTTTCAGTAAATTCTAAGTTTTTCAGTGCAACTCACTCATATACAATGTACTACACTGTGCATTTCGATTAATGCGGGTTTTTCAGTAAATTCTAAGTTTTTCAGTGCAACTCACTCATATACAATGTACTACACTGTGCATTTCGTCTAATGCGGGTTTTTCAGTAAATTCTAAGTTTTTCAGTGCAACTCACTCATATACAATGTACTACACTGTGCATTTCGTCTAATGCAGGTTTTTCAGTAAATTCTAAGTTTTTCAGTGCAACTCACTCATATAGAATGTACTACACTGTGCATTTCGTCTAATGCGGGTTTTTCAGTAAATTCTAAGTTTTTCAGTGCAACTCACTCATATAGAATGTACTACACTGTGCATTTCGTCTAATGCGGGTTTTTCAGTAAATTCTAAGTTTTTCAGTGCAACTCACTCATATACAATGTACTACACTGTGCATTTCGTCTAATGCGGGTTTTTCAGTAAATTCTAAGTTTTTCAGTGCAACTCACTCATGTACAATGTACTACACTGTGCATTTCGTCTAATGCGGGTTTTTCAGTAAATTCTAAGTTTTTCAGTGCAACTCACTCATGTACAATATACTACACTGTGCATTTCGTCTAATGCGGGTTTTTCAGGAAATTCTAAGTTTTTCAGTGCAACTCACTCATATACAATGTACTACACTGTGCATTTCACCTAATGCGGGTTTTTCAGTAAATTCTAAGTTTTTCAGTGCAACTCACTCATATACAATGTACTACACTGTGCATTTCGTCTAATGCGGGTTTTTCAGTAAATTCTAAGTTTTTTAGTGCAACTCTCTCATATACAATGTACTACACTGTGAATTTCGTCTAATGCGGGTTTTTCAGTAAATTCTAAGTTTTTCAGTGCAACTCACTCATATACAATGTACTACACTGTGCATTTCGTCTAATGCGGGTTTTTCAGTAAATTCTAAGTTTTTCAGTGCAACTCACTCATATACAATGTACTACACTGTGCATTTCGTCTAATGCGGGTTTTTCAGTAAATTCTAAGTTTTTCAGTGCAACTCACTCATATACAATGTACTACACTGTGCATTTCGTCTAATGCGGGTTTTTCGGTAAATTCTAGGTTTTTCAGTGCAACTCACTCATATACAATGTACTTCACTGTGCATTTCGTCTAATGCGGGTTTTTCAGTAAATTCTAAGTTTTTCAGTGCAACTCACTCATATACAATGTACTACACTGTGCATTTCGTCTAATGCGGGTTTTTCAGTAAATTCTAAGTTTTTCAGTGCAACTCACTCATATACAATGTACTACACTGTGCATTTCGTCTAATGCGGGTTTTTCGGTAAATTCTAAGTTTTTCAGTGCAACTCACTCATATACAATGTACTACACTGTGCATTTCGTCTAATGCGGGTTTTTCAGTAAATTCTAAGTTTTTCAGTGCAACTCACTGATGTACAATGTACTACACTGTGCATTTCGTCTAATGCGGGTTTTTCAGTAAATTCTAAGTTTTTCAGTGCAACTCACTCATATACAATGTACTACACTGTGCATTTCGTCTAATGCGGGTTTTTCAGTAAATTCTAAGTTTTCCAGTGCAACTCACTCATATACAATGTACTACACTGTGCATTTCGTCTAATGCGGGTTTTTCGGTAACTTCTAAGTTTTCCAGTGCAACTCACTCATATACAATGTACTACACTGTGCATTTCGTCTAATGCGGCTTTTTCAGTAAATTCTAAGTTTTTCAGTGCAACTCACTCATATACTATGTACTACACTGTGCGTTTCTTATATTCTAAGTTTTTCAGTGCAACTCACTCATATACTATGTACTACAATGTGCGTTTCTTATATTCTAAGTTTTTCAGTGCAACTCACTCATATACTATGTACTACACTGTGCGTTTCTTATATTCTAAGTTTTTAAGTGCAACTCACTCATATACTATGTACTACACTGTGCGTTTCTTATATTCTAAGTTTTTCAGTGCAACTCACTCATATACGATGTACTACACTGTGCGTTTCTTATATTCTAAGTTTTTCAGTGCAACTCACTCATATACGATGTACTACACTGTGCGTTTCTTATATTCTAAGTTTTTCAGTGCAACTCACTCATATACTATGTACTACACTGTGCGTTTCTTATATTCTAAGTTTTTCAGTGCAACTCACTCATATACTATGTACTACACTGTGCGTTTCTTATATTCTAAGTTTTTCAGTGCAACTCACTCATATACTATGTACTACACTGTGCATTTCGTGTAATGCGGGTTTTTCAGTAAATTCTAAGTTTTTCAGTGCAACTCATTTATATACTATGTACAATACTGTGCGTTTCTTATATTCTAAGTTTTTCAGTGCAACTCACTCATATACTATGTACTACACTGTGCGTTTCATATATTCTAAGTTTTTCAGTGCAACTCACTCATATACTATGTACTACACTGTGCGTTTCTTATATTCTAAGTTTTTCAGTGCAACTCATATACTATGTACTACACTGTGCGTTTCTTATATTCTAAGTTTTTCAGTGCAACTCACTCATATACTATGTACTACACTGTGCGTTTCTTATATTCTAAGTTTTTCAGTGCAACTCACTCATATACTATGTACTACACTGTGCGTTTCTTATATTCTAAGTTTTTCAGTGCAACTCACTCATATACTATGTACTACACTGTGCGTTTCTTATATTCTAAGTTTTTCAGTGCAACTCACTCATATACTTTGTACTACACTGTGCGTTTCTTATATTCTAAGTTTTTCAGTGCAACTCACTCATATACTATGTACTACACTGTGCGTTTCTTATATTCTAAGTTTTTCAGTGCAACTCACTCATATACTATGTACTACACTGTGCGTTTCTTATATTCTAAGTTTTTCAGTGCAACTCACTCATATACTATGTACTACACTGTGCGTTTCTTATATTCTAAGTTTTTCAGTGCAACTCACTCATATACTTTGTACTACACTGTGCTTTTCTTATATTCTAAGTTTTTCAGTGCAACTCACTCATATACTATGTACTACACTGTGCGTTTCTTATATTCTAAGTTTTTCAGTGCAACTCACTCATATACTATGTACTACACTGTGCGTTTCTTATATTCTAAGTTTTTCAGTGCAACTCACTCATATACTATGTACTACACTGTGCGTTTCTTATATTCTAAGTTTTTCAGTGCAACTCACTCATATACTATGTACTACACTGTGCGTTTCTTATATTCTAAGTTTTTCAGTGCAACTCACTCATATACTATGTACTACACTGTGCGTTTCTTATATTCTAAGTTTTTCAGTGCAACTCACTCATATACTATGTACTACACTGTGCGTTTCTTATATTCTAAGTTTTTCAGTGCAACTCACTCATATACTTTGTACTACACTGTGCGTTTCTTATATTCTAAGTTTTTCAGTGCAACTCACTCATATACTATGTACTACACTGTGCGTTTCTTATATTCTAAGTTTTTCAGTGCAACCCACTCATATACTATGTACTACACTGTGCGTTTCTTATATTCTAAGTTTTTCAGTGCATCTCACTCATATACTATGTACTACACTGTGCGTTTCTTATATTCTAAGTTTTTCAGTGCAACTCACTCATATACTATGTACTACACTGTGCGTTTCTTATATTCTAAGTTTTTCAGTGCAACTCACTCATATACTATGTACTACACTGTGCGTTTCTTATATTCTAAGTTTTTCAGTGCAACTCACTCATATACTATGTACTACACTGTGCGTTTCTTATATTCTAAGTTTTTCAGTGCAACTCACTCATATACTATGTACTACACTGTGCGTTTCTTATATTCTAAGTTTTTCAGTGCAACTCACTCATATACTATGTACTACACTGTGCGTTTCTTATATTCTAAGTTTTTCAGTGCAACTCACTCATATACTATGTACTACACTGTGCGTTTCTTAAATTCTAAGTTTTTCAGTGCAACTCACTCATATACTATGTACTACACTGTGCGTTTCTTATATTCTAAGTTTTTCAGTGCAACTCACTCATATACTATGTACTACACTGTGCGTTTCTTATATTCTAAGTTTTTCAGTGCAACTCACTCATATACTATGTACTACACTGTGCGTTTCTTATATTCTAAGTTTTTCAGTGCAACTCACTCATATACTATGTACTACACTGTGCATTTCGTGTAATGCGGGTTTTTCAGTAAATTCTAAGTTTTTCAGTGCAACTCATTTATATACTATGTACAATACTGTGCGTTTCTTATATTCTAAGTTTTTCAGTGCAACTCACTCATATACTATGTACTACACTGTGCGTTTCATATATTCTAAGTTTTTCAGTGCAACTCACTCATATACTATGTACTACACTGTGCGTTTCTTATATTCTAAGTTTTTCAGTGCAACTCACTCATATACTATGTACTACACTGTGCGTTTCTTATATTCTAAGTTTTTCAGTGCAACTCACTCATATACTATGTACTACACTGTGCGTTTCTTATATTCTAAGTTTTTCAGTGCAACTCACTCATATACTATGTACTACACTGTGCGTTTCTTATATTCTAAGTTTTTCAGTGCAACTCACTCATATACTATGTACTACACTGTGCGTTTCTTATATTCTAAGTTTTTCAGTGCAACTCACTCATATACTTTGTACTACACTGTGCGTTTCTTATATTCTAAGTTTTTCAGTGCAACTCACTCATATACTATGTACTACACTGTGCGTTTCTTATATTCTAAGTCTTTCAGTGCAACTCACTCATATACTATGTGCTACACTGTGCGTTTCTTATATTCTAAGTTTTTCAGTGCAACTCACTCATATACTATGTACTACACTGTGCGTTTCTTATATTCTAAGTTTTTCAGTGCAACTCACTCATATACTATGTACTACACTGTGCGTTTCTTATATTCTAAGTTTTTCAGTGCAACTCACTCATATACTATGTACTACACTGTGCGTTTCTTATATTCTAAGTTTTTCAGTGCAACTCACTCATATACTATGTACTACACTGTGCGTTTCTTATATTCTAAGTTTTTCAGTGCAACTCACTCATATACTATGTACTACACTGTGCGTTTCTTATATTCTAAGTTTTTCAGTGCAACTCACTCATATACTATGTACTACACTGTGCGTTTCTTATATTCTAAGTTTTTCAGTGCAACTCACTCATATACTATGTACTACACTGTGCGTTTCTTATATTCTAAGTTTTTCAGTGCAACTCACTCATATAATATGTACTACACTGTGCGTTTCTTATATTCTAAGTTTTTCAGTGCAACTCACTCATATACTATGTACTACACTGTGCGTTTCTTATATTCTAAGTTTTTCAGTGCAACTCACTCATATACTTTGTACTACACTGTCCGTTTCTTATATTCTAAGTTTTTCAGTGCAACTCACTCATATACTATGTACTACACTGTGCGTTTCTTATATTCTAAGTTTTTCAGTGCAACTCACTCATATACTATGTACTACACTGTGCGTTTCTTATATTCTAAGTTTTTCAGTGCAACTCACTCATATACTATGTACTACACTGTGCGTTTCTTATATTCTAAGTTTTTCAGTGCAACTCACTCATAGAATATGTACTACACTGTGCGTTTCTTATATTCTAAGTTTTTCAGTGCAACTCACTCATATACTATGTACTACACTGTGCGTTTCTTATATTCTAAGTTTTTCAGTGCAACTCACTCATATACTATGTACTACACTGTGCTTTTCTTATATTCTAAGTTTTTCAGTGCAACTCACTCATATACTTTATACTACACTGTGCTTTTCTTAAATTCTAAGTTTTTCAGTGCAACTCACTCATATACTATGTACTACACTGTGCGTTTCTTAAATTCTAACTTTTTCAGTGCAACTCACTCATATACTATGTACTACATTGTGCGTTTATTAAATTCTAAGTTTTTCAGTGCAACTCACTCATATACTATGTACTACACTGTGCGTTTCTTATATTCTAAGTTTTTCAGTGCAACTCACTCATATACTATGTACTACACTGTGCGTTTCTTATATTCTAAGTTTTTCAGTGCAACTCACTCATATACTATGTACTACACTGTGCGTTTCTTAAATTCTAAGTTTTTCAGTGCAACTCACTCATATACTATGTACTACATTGTGCGTTTATTAAATTCTAAGTTTTTCAGTGCAACTCACTCATATACTATGTACTACACTGTGCGTTTCTTATATTCTAAGTTTTTCAGTGCAACTCACTCATATACTATGTACTACACTGTGCGTTTCTTATATTCTAAGTTTTTCAGTGCAACTCACTCATATACTATGTACTACAATGCGCGTTTCTTATATTCTAAGTGTTTCAGTGCAACTCACTCATATACTATGTACTACACTGTGCGTTTCTTAAATTCTAAGTTTTTCAGTGCAACTCACTCAATACTATGTACTACACTGTGAGTTTCTTAAATTCTAAGTTTTTCAGTGCAACTCACTCATATACTATGTACTACACTGTGCGTTTCTTATATTCTAAGTTTTTCAGTGCAACTCACTCATATACTATGTACTACACTGTGCGTTTCTTATATTCTATGTTTTTCAGTGCAACTCACTCATATACTATGTACTACACTGTGCGTTTCTTATATGCTAAGTTTTTCAGTGCAACTCACTCATATACTATGTACTACACTGTGCGTTTCTTAAATTCTAAGTTTTTCAGTGCAACTCACTCATATACTATGTACTACAATGTGTGTTTCTTATATTCTAAGTTTTTCAGTGCAACTCACTCATATACTATGTACTACACTGTGCGTTTCTTATATTCCAATTTTTTAAGTGCAACTCACTCATATACTATGTACTACACTGTGCGTTTCTCATATTCTAAGTTTTTCAGTGCAACTCACTCATGTACTATGTACTACACTGTGCGTTTCTTATATTCCATGTTTTTAAGTGCAACTCACTCATATACTATGTACTACACTGTGCGTTTCTCATATTCTAAGTTTTTCAGTGCAACTCACTCATATACTATGTACTACACTGTGCTTTTCTTATATTCTAAGTTTTTCAGTGCAACTCACTCATATACTTTGTACTACACTGTGCTTTTCTTATATTCTAAGTTTTTCAGTGCAACTCACTCATATACTATGTACTACACTGTGTGTTTCTTATATTCTAAGTTTTTCAGTGCAACTCACTCATATACTATGTACTACACTGTGCGTTTCTTATATTCTAAGTTTTTCAGTGCAACTCACTCATATACTATGTACTACACTGTGCGTTTCTTATATTCTAAGTTTTTCAGTGCAACTCACTCATATACTATGTACTACACTGTGCGTTTCTTATATTCTAAGTTTTTCAGTGCAACTCACTCATATACTATGTACTACAGTGTGCGTTTCTTATATTCTAAGTGTTTCAGTGCAACTCACTCATATACTATGTACTACACTGTGCGTTTCTTAAATTCTAAGTTTTTCAGTGCAACTCACTCATATACTATGTACTACACTGTGAGTTTCTTAAATTCTAAGTTTTTCAGTGCAACTCACTCATATACTATGTACTACACTGTGCGTTTCTTATATTCTAAGTTTTTCAGTGCAACTCACTCATATACTATGTACTACACTGTGCGTTTCTTATATTCTAAGTTTTTCAGTGCAACTCACTCATATACTATGTACTACACTGTGCGTTTCTTATATTCTAAGTTTTTCAGTGCAACTCACTCATATACTATGTACTACACTGTGCGTTTCTTAAATTCTAAGTTTTTCAGTGCAACTCACTCATATACTATGTACTACAATGTGCGTTTCTTATATTCTAAGTTTTTCAGTGCAACTCTCTCATATACAATGTACTACACTGTGCATTTCGTCCAATGCGGGTTTTTCAGTAAATTCTAAGTTTTTCAGTGCAACTCACTCATATACTATGTACTACACTGTGCATTTCGTCTAATGCGGGTTTTTCAGTAAATTCTAAGTTTTTCAGTGCAACTCACTCATATACTATGTACTACACTGTGCATTTCGTCTAATGCGGGTTTTTCAGTAAATTCTAAGTTTTTCAGTGCAACTCACTCATATAAAATGTACTACACTGTGCATTTCACCTAATGCGGGTTTTTCAGTAAATTCTAAGTTTTTCAGTGCAACTCACTCATGTACAATGTACTACACTGTGCATTTCGTCTAATGCGGGTTTTTCAGTAAATTCTAAGTTTTTCAGTGCAACTCACTCATATACAATGTACTACACTGTGCATTTCGTCTAATGCGGGTTTTTCAGTAAATTCTAAGTTTTTCAGTGCAACTCACTCATATACAATGTACTACACTGTGCATTTCGTTTAATGCGGGTTTTTCAGTAAATTCTAAGTTTTTCAGTGCAACTCACTTATATACAATGTACTACACTGTGCATTTCGTCTAATGCGGGTTTTTCAGTAAATTCTAAGTTTTTCAGTGCAACTCACTCATATACAATGTACTACACTGTGCATTTCGTCTAATGCGGGTTTTTCGGTAAATTCTAGGTTTTTCAGTGCAACTCACTCATATACAATGTACTTCACTGTGCATTTCGTCTAATGCGGGTTTTTCAGTAAATTCTAAGTTTTTCAGTGCAACTCACTCATATACAATGTACTACACTGTGCATTTCGTCTAATGCGGGTTTTTCAGTAAATTCTAAGTTTTTCATTGCAACTCACTCATATACAATGTACTACACTGTGCATTTCGTCTAATGCGGGTTTTTCGGTAAATTCTAAGTTTTTCAGTGCAACTCACTCATATACAATGTACTACACTGTGTATTTCGTCTAATGCGGGTTTTTCAGTAAATTCTAAGTTTTCCAGTGCAACTCACTCATATACAATGTACTACACTGTGCATTTCGTCTAATGCGGGTTTTTCGGTAAATTCTAAGTTTTTCAGTGCAACTCACTCATATACAATATACTACACTGTGCATTTCGTCTAATGCGGCTTTTTCAGTAAATTCTAAGTTTTTCAGTGCAACTCACTCATATACTATGTACTACACTGTGCGTTTCTTATATTCTAAGTTTTTCAGTGCAACTCACTCATATACTATGTACTACAATGTGCGTTTCTTATATTCTAAGTTTTTCAGTGCAACTCACTCATATACTATGTACTACACTGTGCGTTTCTTATATTCTAAGTTTTTCAGTGCAACTCACTCATATACTATGTACTACACTGTGCGTTTCTTATATTCTAAGTTTTTCAGTGCAACTCACTCATATACTATGTACTACACTGTGCGTTTCTTATATTCTAAGTTTTTCAGTGCAACTCACTCATATACTATGTACTACAATGTGCGTTTCTTATATTCTAAGTGTTTCAGTGCAACTCACTCATATACTATGTACTACACTGTGCGTTTCTTAAATTCTAAGTTTTTCAGTGCAACTCACTCATATACTATGTACTACACTGTGAGTTTCTTAAATTCTAAGTTTTTCAGTGCAACTCACTCATATACTATGTACTACACTGTGCGTTTCTTATATTCTAAGTTTTTCAGTGCAACTCACTCATATACTATGTACTACACTGTGCGTTTCTTATATTCTAAGTTTTTCAGTGCAACTCACTCATATAATATGTACTACACTGTGCGTTTCTTATATTCTAAGTTTTTCAGTGCAACTCACTCATATACTATGTACTACACTGTGCGTTTCTTATATTCTAAGTTTTTCAGTGCAACTCACTCATATACTATGTACTACACTGTGCTTTTCTTATATTCTAAGTTTTTCAGTGCAACTCACTCATATACTTTATACTACACTGTGCTTTTCTTAAATTCTAAGTTTTTCAGTGCAACTCACTCATATACTATGTACTACACTGTTCGTTTCTTAAATTCTAAGTTTTTCAGTGCAACTCACTCATATACTATGTACTACATTGTGCGTTTATTAAATTCTAAGTTTTTCAGTGCAACTCACTCATATACTATGTACTACACTGTGCGTTTCTTATATTCTAAGTTTTTCAGTGCAACTCACTCATATACTATGTACTACACTGTGCGTTTCTTATATTCTAAGTTTTTCAGTGCAACTCACTCATATACTATGTACTACACTGTGCGTTTGTTAAATTCTAAGTTTTTCAGTGCAACTCACTCATATACTATGTACTACATTGTGCGTTTATTAAATTCTAAGTTTTTCAGTGCAACTCACTCATATACTATGTACTACACTGTGCGTTTCTTATATTCTAAGTTTTTCAGTGCAACTCACTCATATACTATGTACTACACTGTGCGTTTCTTATATTCTAAGTTTTTCAGTGCAACTCACTCATATACTATGTACTACAATGTGCGTTTCTTATATTCTAAGTGTTTCAGTGCAACTCACTCATATACTATGTACTACACTGTGCGTTTCTTAAATTCTAAGTTTTTCAGTGCAACTCACTCATATACTATGTACTACACTGTGAGTTTCTTAAATTCTAAGTTTTTCAGTGCAACTCACTCATATACTATGTACTACACTGTGCGTTTCTTATATTCTAAGTTTTTCAGTGCAACTCACTCATATACTATGTACTACACTGTGCGTTTCTTATATTCTAAGTTTTTCAGTGCAACTCACTCATATACTATGTACTACACTGTGCGTTTCTTATATTCTAAGTTTTTCAGTGCAACTCACTCATATACTATGTACTACACTGTGCGTTTCTTAAATTCTAAGTTTTTCAGTGCAACTCACTCATATACTATGTACTACAATGTGTGTTTCTTATATTCTAAGTTTTTCAGTGCAACTCACTCATATACTATGTACTACACTGTGCGTTTCTTATATTCCAAGTTTTTAAGTGCAACTCACTCATATACTATGTACTACACTGTGCGTTTCTCATATTCTAAGTTTTTCAGTGCAACTCACTCATGTACTATGTACTACACTGTGCGTTTCTTATATTCCAAGTTTTTAAGTGCAACTCACTCATATACTATGTACTACACTGTGCGTTTCTCATATTCTAAGTTTTTCAGTGCAACTCACTCATATACTATGTACTACACTGTGCTTTTCTTATATTCTAAGTTTTTCAGTGCAACTCACTCATATACTTTGTACTACACTGTGCTTTTCTTATATTCTAAGTTTTTCAGTGCAACTCACTCATATACTATGTACTACACTGTGTGTTTCTTATATTCTAAGTTTTTCAGTGCAACTCACTCATATACTATGTACTACACTGTGCGTTTCTTATATTCTAAGTTTTTCAGTGCAACTCACTCATATACTATGTACTACACTGTGCGTTTCTTATATTCTAAGTTTTTCAGTGCAACTCACTCATATACTATGTACTACAATGTGCGTTTCTTATATTCTAAGTGTTTCAGTGCAACTCACTCATATACTATGTACTACACTGTGCGTTTCTTAAATTCTAAGTTTTTCAGTGCAACTCACTCATATACTATGTACTACACTGTGAGTTTCTTAAATTCTAAGTTTTTCAGTGCAACTCACTCATATACTATGTACTACACTGTGCGTTTCTTATATTCTAAGTTTTTCAGTGCAACTCACTCATATACTATGTACTACACTGTGCGTTTCTTATATTCTAAGTTTTTCAGTGCAACTCACTCATATAATATGTACTACACTGTGCGTTTCTTATATTCTAAGTTTTTCAGTGCAACTCACTCATATACTATGTACTACACTGTGCGTTTCTTATATTCTAAGTTTTTCAGTGCAACTCACTCATATACTATGTACTACACTGTGCTTTTCTTATATTCTAAGTTTTTCAGTGCAACTCACTCATATACTTTATACTACACTGTGCTTTTCTTAAATTCTAAGTTTTTCAGTGCAACTCACTCATATACTATGTACTACACTGTTCGTTTCTTAAATTCTAAGTTTTTCAGTGCAACTCACTCATATACTATGTACTACATTGTGCGTTTATTAAATTCTAAGTTTTTCAGTGCAACTCACTCATATACTATGTACTACACTGTGCGTTTCTTATATTCTAAGTTTTTCAGTGCAACTCACTCATATACTATGTACTACACTGTGCGTTTCTTATATTCTAAGTTTTTCAGTGCAACTCACTCATATACTATGTACTACACTGTGCGTTTCTTAAATTCTAAGTTTTTCAGTGCAACTCACTCATATACTATGTACTACACTGTGCGTTTCTTATATTCTAAGTTTTTCAGTGCAACTCACTCATATACTATGTACTACAATGTGCGTTTCTTATATTCTAAGTGTTTCAGTGCAACTCACTCATATACTATGTACTACACTGTGCGTTTCTTAAATTCTAAGTTTTTCAGTGCAACTCACTCATATACTATGTACTACACTGTGAGTTTCTTAAATTCTAAGTTTTTCAGTGCAACTCACTCATATACTATGTACTACACTGTGCGTTTCTTATATTCTAAGTTTTTCAGTGCAACTCACTCATATACTATGTACTACACTGTGCGTTTCTTATATTCTAAGTTTTTCAGTGCAACTCACTCATATAATATGTACTACACTGTGCGTTTCTTATATTCTAAGTTTTTCAGTGCTACTCACTCATATACTATGTACTACACTGTGCGTTTCTTATATTCTAAGTTTTTCAGTGCAACTCACTCATATACTATGTACTACACTGTGCTTTTCTTATATTCTAAGTTTTTCAGTGCAACTCACTCATATACTTTATACTACACTGTGCTTTTCTTAAATTCTAAGTTTTTCAGTGCAACTCACTCATATACTATGTACTACACTGTGCGTTTCTTATATTCTAAGTTTTTCAGTGCAACTCACTCATATACTATGTACTACACTGTGCGTTTCTTATATTCTAAGTTTTTCAGTGCAACTCACTCATATACTATGTACTACAATGTGCGTTTCTTATATTCTATGTGTTTCAGTGCAACTCACTCATATACTATGTACTACACTGTGCGTTTCTTAAATTCTAAGTTTTTCAGTGCAACTCACTCATATACTATGTACTACACTGTGAGTTTCTTAAATTCTAAGTTTTTCAGTGCAACTCACTCATATACTATGTACTACACTGTGCGTTTCTTATATTCTAAGTTTTTCAGTGCAACTCACTCATATACTATGTACTACACTGTGCGTTTCTTATATTCTAAGTTTTTCAGTGCAACTCACTCATATACTATGTACTACACTGTGCGTTTCTTATATTCTAAGTTTTTCAGTGCAACTCACTCATATACTATGTACTACACTGTGCGTTTCTTAAATTCTAAGTTTTTCAGTGCAACTCACTCATATACTATGTACTACAATGTGCGTTTCTTATATTCTAAGTTTTTCAGTGCAACTCACTCATATACTATGTACTACACTGTGCGTTTCTTATATTCTAAGTTTTTAAGTGCAACTCACTCATATACTATGTACTACACTGTGCGTTTCTCATATTCTAAGTTTTTCAGTGCAACTCACTCATGTACTATGTACTACACTGTGCGTTTCTTATATTCCAAGTTTTTAAGTGCAACTCACTCATATACTATGTACTACACTGTGCGTTTCTCATATTCTAAGTTTTTCAGTGCAACTCACTCATATACTATGTACTACACTGTGCTTTTCTTATATTCTAAGTTTTTCAGTGCAACTCACTCATATACTTTGTACTACACTGTGCTTTTCTTATATTCTAAGTTTTTCAGTGCAACTCACTCATATACTATGTACTACACTGTGTGTTTCTTATATTCTAAGTTTTTCAGTGCAACTCACTCATATACTATGTACTACACTGTGCGTTTCTTATATTCTAAGTTTTTCAGTGCAACTCACTCATATACTATGTACTACACTGTGCGTTTCTTATATTCTAAGTTTTTCAGTGCAACTCACTCATATACTATGTACTACAATGTGCGTTTCTTATATTCTAAGTTTTTCAGTGCAACTCACTCATATACTATGTACTACACTGTGCGTTTCTTAAATTCTAAGTTTTTCAGTGCAACTCACTCATATACTATGTACTACACTGTGAGTTTCTTAAATTCTAAGTTTTTCAGTGCAACTCACTCATATACTATGTACTACACTGTGCGTTTCTTATATTCTAAGTTTTTCAGTGCAACTCACTCATATACTATGTACTACACTGTGCGTTTCTTATATTCTAAGTTTTTCAGTGCAACTCACTCATATACTATGTACTACAATGTGCGTTTCTTATATTCTAAGTTTTTCAGTGCAACTCACTCATATACTATGTACTACACTGTGCGTTTCTTATATTCTAAGTTTTTCAGTGCAACTCACTCATATACTATGTACTACACTGTGCCTTTCTTATATTCTAAGTTTTTCAGTGCAACTCACTCATATACTATGTACTACACTGTGCGTTTCTTAAATTCTAAGTTTTTCAGTGCAACTCACTCATATACTATGTACTACAATGTGCGTTTCTTATATTCCAAGTTTTTAAGTGCAACTCACTCATATACTATGTACTACACTGTGCGTTTCTCATATTCTAAGTTTTTCAGTGCAACTCACTCATATACTATGTACTACACTGTGCGTTTCTCATATTCTAAGTTTTTCAGTGCAACTCACTCATATACTATGTACTACACTGTGCGTTTCTCATATTCTAAGTTTTTCAGTGCAACTCACTCATATACTATGTACTACACTGTGCGTTTCTTATATTCTAAGTTTTTCAGTGCAACTCACTCATATACTATGTACTACACTGTGCGTTTCTTATATTCTAAGTTTTTCAGTGCAACTCACTCATATACTATGTACTACACTGTGCGTTTCTTATATTCTAAGTTTTTCAGTGCAACTCACTCATATACTATGTACTACACTGTGCGTTTCTTATATTCTAAGTTTTTCAGTGCAACTCACTCATATACTATGTACTACACTGTGCGTTTCTTATATTCTAAGTTTTTCAGTGCAACTCACTCATATACTATGTACTACACTGTGCGTTTCTTTAATTCTAAGTTTTTCAGTGCAACTCACTCATATACTATGTACTACACTGTGCGTTTCTTATATTCTAAGTTTTTCAGTGCAACTCACTCATATACTATGTACTACACTGTGCGTTTCTTATATTCTAAGTTTTTCAGTGCAACTCACTCATATACTATGTACTACACTGTGCGTTTCTTATATTCCAAGTTTTTAAGTGCAACTCACTCATATACTATGTACTACACTGTGCGTTTCTCATATTCTAAGTTTTTCAGTGCAACTCACTCATATACTATGTACTACACTGTGCGTTTCTTATATTCCAAGTTTTTAAGTGCAACTCACTCATATACTATGTACTACACTGTGCATTTCGTCTAATGCGGGTTTTTCAGTAAATTCTAAGTTTTTCAGTGCAACTCTCTCATATACAATGTACTACACTGTGCATTTCGTCTAATGCGGGTTTTTCAGTAAATTCTAAGTTTTTCAGTGCAACTCACTCATATACTATGTACTACACTGTGCATTTCGTCTAATGCGGGTTTTTCAGTAAATTCTAAGTTTTTCAGTGCAACTCACTCATGTACAATGTACTACACTGTGCATTTCGTCTAATGCGGGTTTTTCAGTAAATTCTAAGTTTTTCAGTGCAACTCACTCATGTACAATGTACTACACTGTGCATTTCGTCTAATGCGGGTTTTTCAGTAAATTCTAAGTTTTTCAGTGCAACTCACTCATATACAATGTACTACACTGTGCATTTCACCTAATGCGGGTTTTTCAGTAAATTCTAAGTTTTTCAGTGCAACTCACTCATGTACAATGTACTACACTGTGCATTTCGTCTAATGCGGGTTTTTCAGTAAATTCTAAGTTTTTCAGTGCAACTCACTCATATACAATGTACTACACTGTGCATTTCGTCTAATGCGGGTTTTTCAGTAAATTCTAAGTTTTTCAGTGCAACTCACTCATATACAATGTACTACACTGTGCATTTCGTTTAATGCGGGTTTTTCAGTAAATTCTAAGTTTTTCAGTGCAACTCACTTATATACAATGTACTACACTGTGCATTTCGTCTAATGCGGGTTTTTCAGTAAATTCTAAGTTTTTCAGTGCAACTCATTCATATACAATGTACTACACTGTGCATTTCGTCTAATGCGGGTTTTTCGGTAAATTCTAGGTTTTTCAGTGCAACTCACTCATATACAATGTACTTCACTGTGCATTTCGTCTAATGCGGGTTTTTCAGTAAATTCTAAGTTTTTCAGTGCAACTCACTCATATACAATGTACTACACTGTGCATTTCGTCTAATGCGGGTTTTTCAGTAAATTCTAAGTTTTTCATTGCAACTCACTCATATACAATGTACTACACTGTGCATTTCGTCTAATGCGGGTTTTTCGGTAAATTCTAAGTTTTTCAGTGCAACTCACTCATATACAATGTACTACACTGTGAATTTCGTCTAATGCGGGTTTTTCAGTAAATTCTAAGTTTTCCAGTGCAACTCACTCATATACAATGTACTACACTGTGCATTTCGTCTAATGCGGGTTTTTCGGTAAATTCTAAGTTTTTCAGTGCAACTCACTCATATACAATGTACTACACTGTGCATTTCGTCTAATGCGGCTTTTTCAGTAAATTCTAAGTTTTTCAGTGCAACTCACTCATATACTATGTACTACACTGTGCGTTTCTTATATTCTAAGTTTTTCAGTGCAACTCACTCATATACTATGTACTACACTGTGCGTTTCTTATATTCTAAGTTTTTCAGTGCAACTCACTCATATACTATGTACTACACTGTGCGTTTCTTATATTCTAAGTTTTTCAGTGCAACTCACTCATATACTATGTACTACACTGTGCGTTTCTTATATTCTAAGTTTTTCAGTGCAACTCACTCATATACTATGTACTACACTGTGCGTTTCTTAAATTCTAAGTTTTTCAGTGCAACTCACTCATATACTATGTACTACACTGTGCGTTTCTTATATTCTAAGTTTTTCAGTGCAACTCACTCATATACTATGTACTACACTGTGCGTTTCTTATATTCCAAGTTTTTAAGTGCAACTCACTCATATACTATGTACTACACTGTGCGTTTCTCATATTCTAAGTTTTTCAGTGCAACTCACTCATATACTATGTACTACACTGTGCGTTTCTTATATTCCAAGTTTTTAAGTGCAACTCACTCATATACTATGTACTACACTGTGCATTTCGTCTAATGCGGGTTTTTCAGTAAATTCTAAGTTTTTCAGTGCAACTCTCTCATATACAATGTACTACACTGTGCATTTCGTCTAATGCGGGTTTTTCAGTAAATTCTAAGTTTTTCAGTGCAACTCACTCATATACTATGTACTACACTGTGCATTTCGTCTAATGCGGGTTTTTCAGTAAATTCTAAGTTTTTCAGTGCAACTCACTCATATACTATGTACTACACTGTGCATTTCGTCTAATGCGGGTTTTTCAGTAAATTCTAAGTTTTTCAGTGCAACTCACTCATATACAATGTACTACACTGTGCATTTCGTCTAATGCGGGTTTTTCAGTAAATTCTAAGTTTTTCAGTGCAACTCACTCATATACAATGTACTACACTGTGCATTTCGTCTAATGCGGGTTTTTCAGTAAATTCTAAGTTTTTCAGTGCAACTCACTCATGTACAATGTACTACACTGTGCATTTCGTCTAATGCGGGTTTTTCAGTAAATTCTAAGTTTTTCAGTGCAACTCACTCATGTACAATGTACTACACTGTGCATTTCGTCTAATGCGGGTTTTTCAGTAAATTCTAAGTTTTTCAGTGCAACTCACTCATATACAATGTACTACACTGTGCATTTCACCTAATGCGGGTTTTTCAGTAAATTCTAAGTTTTTCAGTGCAACTCACTCATGTACAATGTACTACACTGTGCATTTCGTCTAATGCGGGTTTTTCGGTAAATTCTAGGTTTTTCAGTGCAACTCACTCATATACAATGTACTTCTCTGTGCATTTCGTCTAATGCGGGTTTTTCAGTAAATTCTAAGTTTTTCAGTGCAACTCACTCATATACAATGTACTACACTGTGCATTTCGTCTAATGCGGGTTTTTCAGTAAATTCTAAGTTTTTCATTGCAACTCACTCATATACAATGTACTACACTGTGCATTTCGTCTAATGCGGGTTTTTCGGTAAATTCTAAGTTTTTCAGTGCAACTCACTCATATAAAATGTACTACACTGTGTATTTCGTCTAATGCGGGTTTTTCAGTAAATTCTAAGTTTTCCAGTGCAACTCACTCATATACAATGTACTACACTGTGCATTTCGTCTAATGCGGGTTTTTCGGTAAATTCTAAGTTTTTCAGTGCAACTCACTCATATACAATGTACTACACTGTGCATTTCGTCTAATGCGGCTTTTTCAGTAAATTCTAAGTTTTTCAGTGCAACTCACTCATATACTATGTACTACACTGTGCATTTCTTATATTCTAAGTTTTTCAGTGCAACTCACTCATATACTATGTACTACAATGTGCGTTTCTTATATTCTAAGTTTTTCAGTGCAACTCACTCATATACTATGTACTACACTGTGCGTTTCTTATATTCTAAGTTTTTCAGTGCAACTCACTCATATACTATGTACTACACTGTGCGTTTCTTATATTCTAAGTTTTTCAGTGCAACTCACTCATATACTATGTACTACAATGTGCGTTTCTTATATTCTAAGTTTTTCAGTGCAACTCACTCATATACTATGTACTACACTGTGCGTTTCTTATATTCTAAGTTTTTCAGTGCAACTCACTCATATACTATGTACTACACTGTGCGTTTCGTCTAATGCGGGTTTTTCAGTAAATTCTAAGTTTTTCATTGCAACTCACTCATATACAATGGACCACACTATGCATTTCGTCTAATGCGGGTTTTTCGGTAAATTTTAAGTTTTTCAGTGCAACTCACTCATATACAATGTACTACACTGTGTATTTCGTCTAATGCGGGTTTTTCAGTAAATTCTAAGTTTTCCAGTGCAACTCACTCATATACAATGTACTACACTGTGCATTTCGTCTAATGCGGGTTTATCGGTAAATTCTAAGTTTTTCAGTGCAACTCACTCATATACAATGTACTACACTGTGCATTTCGTCTAATGCGGCTTTTTCAGTAAATTCTAAGTTTTTCAGTGCAACTCATTCATATACTATGTACTATACTGTGCGTTTCTTATATTCTAAGTTTATCAGTGCAACTCACTCATATACTATGTACTACACTGTGCGTTTCATATATTCTAAGTTTTTCAGTGCAACTCACTCATATACTATGTACTACACTGTGCGTTTCTTATATTCTAAGTTTTTCAGTGCAACTCACTCATATACTATGTACTACACTGTGCGTTTCTTAAATTCTAAGTTTTTCAGTGCAACTCACTCATATACTATGTACTACACTGTGCGTTTCTTATATTCTAAGTTTTTCAGTGCAACTCACTCATATACTATGTACTACACTGTGTGTTTCTTATATTCTAAGTTTTTCAGTGCAACTCACTCATATACTATGTACTACACTGTGCGTTTCTTATATTCTAAGTTTTTCAGTGCAACTCACTCATATACTATGTACTACACTGTGCATTTCGTGTAATGCGGGTTTTTCAGTAAATTCTAAGTTTTTCAGTGCAACTCACTCATATATTATGTACTACACTGTGCGTTTCTTATATTCTAAGTTTTTCAGTGCAACTCACTCATATACTATGTACTACACTGTGCGTTTCTTAAATTCTAAGTTTTTCAGTGCAACTCACTCATATACTATGTACTACACTGTGCGTTTCTTATATTCTAAGTTTTTCAGTGCAACTCACTCATATACTATGTACTACACTGTGCGTTTCTTATATTCTAAGTTTTTCAGTGCAACTCACTCATATACTATGTACTACACTGTGCGTTTCTTATATTCTAAGTTTTTCAGTGCAACTCACTCATATACTATGTACTACACTGTGCGTTTCTTATATTCTAAGTTTTTCAGTGCAACTCACTCATATACTATGTACTACAATGTGCGTTTCTTATATTCTAAGTGTTTCAGTGCAACTCACTCATATACTATGTACTACACTGTGCGTTTCTTAAATTCTAAGTTTTTCAGTGCAACTCACTCATATACTATGTACTACACTGTTCGTTTCTTAAATTCTAAGTTTTTCAGTGCAACTCACTCATATACTATGTACTACACTGTGCGTTTCTTATATTCTAAGTTTTTTAGTGCAACTCACTCATATACTATGTACTACACTGTGCGTTTCTTATATTCTAAGTTTTTCAGTGCAACTCACTCATATACTATGTACTACACTGTGCGTTTCTTATATTCTAAGTGTTTCAGTGCAACTCACTCATATACTATGTACTACAATGTGCGTTTCTTATATTCTAAGTTTTTCAGTGCAACTCACTCATATACTATGTACTATACTGTGCGTTTCTTATATTCTAAGTTTTTAAGTGCAACTCACTCATATACTATGTACTACACTGTGCGTTTCTTATATTCTAAGTTTTTCAGTGCAACTCACTCATATACGATGTACTACACTGTGCGTTTCTTATATTCTAAGTTTTTCAGTGCAACTCACTCATATACTATGTACTACACTGTGCGTTTCTTATATTCCAAGTTTTTAAGTGCAACTCACTCATATACTATGTACTACACTGTGCGTTTCTCATATTCTAAGTTTTTCAGTGCAACTCACTCATATACTATGTACTACACTGTGCGTTTCTTATATTCCAAGTTTTTAAGTGCAACTCACTCATATACTATGTACTACACTGTGCATTTCGTCTAATGCGGGTTTTTCAGTAAATTCTAAGTTTTTCAGTGCAACTCTCTCATATACAATGTACTACACTGTGCATTTCGTCTAATGCGGGTTTTTCAGTAAATTCTAAGTTTTTCAGTGCAACTCACTCATATACTATGTACTACACTGTGCATTTCGTCTAATGCGGGTTTTTCAGTAAATTCTAAGTTTTTCAGTGCAACTCACTCATATAGAATGTACTACACTGTGCATTTCGTCTAATGCGGGTTTTTCAGTAAATTCTAAGTTTTTCAGTGCAACTCTCTCATATACAATGTACTACACTGTGCATTTCGTCTAATGCGGGTTTTTCAGTAAATTCTAAGTTTTTCAGTGCAACTCACTCATATACTATGTACTACACTGTGCATTTCGTCTAATGCGGGTTTTTCAGTAAATTCTAAGTTTTTCAGTGCAACTCACTCATATAGAATGTACTACACTGTGCATTTCGTCTAATGCGGGTTTTTCAGTAAATTCTAAGTTTTTCAGTGCAACTCACTCATATACAATGTACTACACTGTGCATTTCGTCTAATGCGGGTTTTTCAGTAAATTCTAAGTTTTTCAGTGCAACTCACTCATGTACAATGTACTACACTGTGCATTTCGTCTAATGCGGGTTTTTCAGTAAATTCTAAGTTTTTCAGTGCAACTCACTCATGTACAATGTACTACACTGTGCATTTCGTCTAATGCGGGTTTTTCAGTAAATTCTAAGTTTTTCAGTGCAACTCACTCATATACAATGTACTACACTGTGCATTTCACCTAATGCGGGTTTTTCAGTAAATTCTAAGTTTTTCAGTGCAACTCACTCATGTACAATGTACTACACTGTGCATTTCGTCTAATGCGGGTTTTTCGGTAAATTCTAGGTTTTTCAGTGCAACTCACTCATATACAATGTACTTCACTGTGCATTTCGTCTAATGCGGGTTTTTCAGTAAATTCTAAGTTTTTCAGTGCAACTCACTCATATACAATGCACTACACTGTGCATTTCGTCTAATGCGGGTTTTTCAGTAAATTCTAAGTTTTTCATTGCAACTCACTCATATACAATGTACTACACTGTGCATTTCGTCTAATGCGGGTTTTTCGGTAAATTCTAAGTTTTTCAGTGCAACTCACTCATATACAATGTACTACACTGTGTATTTCGTCTAATGCGGGTTTTTCAGTAAATTCTAAGTTTTCCAGTGCAACTCACTCATATACAATGTACTACACTGTGCATTTCGTCTAATGCGGGTTTTTCGGTAAATTCTAAGTTTTTCAGTGCAACTCACTCATATACAATGTACTACACTGTGCATTTCGTCTAATGCGGCTTTTTCAGTAAATTCTAAGTTTTTCAGTGCAACTCACTCATATACTATGTACTACACTGTGCGTTTCTTATATTCTAAGTGTTTCAGTGCAACTCACTCATATACTATGTACTACAATGTGCGTTTCTTATATTCTAAGTTTTTCAGTGCAACTCACTCATATACAATGTACTACACTGTGCGTTTCTTATATTCTAAGTTTTTAAGTGCAACTCACTCATATACTATGTACTACACTGTGCGTTTCTTATATTCTAAGTTTTTCAGTGCAACTCACTCATATACGATGTACTACACTGTGCGTTTCTTATATTCTAAGTTTTTCAGTGCAACTCACTCATATACTATGTACTACACTGTGCGTTTCTTATATTCTAAGTTTTTCAGTGCAACTCACTCATATACTATGTACTACACTGTGCGTTTCTTATATTCTAAGTTTTTGAGTGCAACTCACTCATATACTATGTACTACACTGTGCGTTTCTTATATTCTAAGTTTTTCAGTGCAACTCACTCATATACTATGTACTACACTGTGCGTTTCTTATATTCTAAGTTTTTCAGTGCAACTCACTCATATACTATGTACTACACTGTGCGTTTCTTATATTCTAAGTTTTTCAGTGCAACTCACTCATATACTATGTACTACACTGTGCGTTTCTTATATTCTAAGTTTTTCAGTGCAACTCACTCATATACTTTGTACTACACTGTGCTTTTCTTATATTCTAAGTTTTTCAGTGCAACTCACTCATATACTATGTACTACACTGTGCGTTTCTTATATTCTAAGTTTTTCAGTGCAACTCACTCATATACTATGTACTACACTGTGCGTTTCTTATATTCTAAGTTTTTCAGTGCAACTCACTCATATACTATGTACTACACTGTGCGTTTCTTATATTCTAAGTTTTTCAGTGCAACTCACTCATATACTATGTACTACACTGTGCGTTTCTTATATTCTAAGTTTTTCAGTGCAACTCACTCATATACTATGTACTACACTGTGCGTTTCTTATATTCTAAGTTTTTCAGTGCAACTCACTCATATACTATGTACTACACTGTGCGTTTCTTATATTCTAAGTTTTTCAGTGCAACTCACTCATATACTTTGTACTACACTGTGCGTTTCTTATATTCTAAGTTTTTCAGTGCAACTCACTCATATACTATGTACTACACTGTGCGTTTCTTATATTCTAAGTTTTTCAGTGCAACTCACTCATATACTATATACTACACTGTGCGTTTCTTATATTCTAAGTTTTTCAGTGCAACTCACTCATATACTATGTACTACACTGTGCGTTTCTTATATTCTAAGTTTTTCAGTGCAACTCACTCATATACTATGTACTACACTGTGCGTTTCTTATATTCTAAGTTTTTCAGTGCAACTCACTCATATACTATGTACTACACTGTGCGTTTCTTATATTCTAAGTTTTTCAGTGCAACTCACTCATATACTATGTACTACACTGTGCATTTCGTGTAATGCTGGTTTTTCAGTAAATTCTAAGTTTTTCAGTGCAACTCATTTATATACTATGTACAATACTGTGCGTTTCTTATATTCTAAGTTTTTCAGTGCAACTCACTCATATACTATGTACTACACTGTGCGTTTCATATATTCTAAGTTTTTCAGTGCAACTCACTCATATACTATGTACTACACTGTGCGTTTCTTATATTCTAAGTTTTTCAGTGCAACTCACTCATATACTATGTACTACACTGTGCGTTTCTTATATTCTAAGTTTTTCAGAGCAACTCACTCATATACTATGTACTACACTGTGCGTTTCTTATATTCTAAGTTTTTCAGTGCAACTCACTCATATACTATGTACTACACTGTGCGTTTCTTATATTCTAAGTTTTTCAGTGCAACTCACTCATATACTATGTACTACACTGTGCGTTTCTTATATTCTAAGTTTTTCAGTGCAACTCACTCATATACTTTGTACTACACTGTGCGTTTCTTATATTCTAAGTTTTTCAGTGCAACTCACTCATATACTATGTACTACACTGTGCGTTTCTTATATTCTAAGTTTTTCAGTGCAACTCACTCATATACTATGTACTACACTGTGCGTTTCTTATATTCTAAGTTTTTCAGTGCAACTCACTCATATACTATGTACTACACTGTGCGTTTCTTATATTCTAAGTTTTTCAGTGCAACTCACTCATATACTTTGTACTACACTGTGCGTTTCTTATATTCTAAGTGTTTCAGTGCAACTCACTCATATACTATGTACTACACTGTGCGTTTCTTAAATTCTAAGTTTTTCAGTGCAACTCACTCATATACTATGTACTACACTGTTCGTTTCTTAAATTCTAAGTTTTTCAGTGCAACTCACTCATATACTATGTACTACACTGTGCGTTTCTTATATTCTAAGTTTTTTAGTGCAACTCACTCATATACTATGTACTACACTGTGCGTTTCTTATATTCTAAGTTTTTCAGTGCAACTCACTCATATACTATGTACTACACTGTGCGTTTCTTATATTCTAAGTGTTTCAGTGCAACTCACTCATATACTATGTACTACAATGTGCGTTTCTTATATTCTAAGTTTTTCAGTGCAACTCACTCATATACTATGTACTATACTGTGCGTTTCTTATATTCTAAGTTTTTAAGTGCAACTCACTCATATACTATGTACTACACTGTGCGTTTCTTATATTCTAAGTTTTTCAGTGCAACTCACTCATATACGATGTACTACACTGTGCGTTTCTTATATTCTAAGTTTTTCAGTGCAACTCACTCATATACTATGTACTACACTGTGCGTTTCTTATATTCCAAGTTTTTAAGTGCAACTCACTCATATACTATGTACTACACTGTGCGTTTCTCATATTCTAAGTTTTTCAGTGCAACTCACTCATATACTATGTACTACACTGTGCGTTTCTTATATTCCAAGTTTTTAAGTGCAACTCACTCATATACTATGTACTACACTGTGCATTTCGTCTAATGCGGGTTTTTCAGTAAATTCTAAGTTTTTCAGTGCAACTCTCTCATATACAATGTACTACACTGTGCATTTCGTCTAATGCGGGTTTTTCAGTAAATTCTAAGTTTTTCAGTGCAACTCACTCATATACTATGTACTACACTGTGCATTTCGTCTAATGCGGGTTTTTCAGTAAATTCTAAGTTTTTCAGTGCAACTCACTCATATAGAATGTACTACACTGTGCATTTCGTCTAATGCGGGTTTTTCAGTAAATTCTAAGTTTTTCAGTGCAACTCTCTCATATACAATGTACTACACTGTGCATTTCGTCTAATGCGGGTTTTTCAGTAAATTCTAAGTTTTTCAGTGCAACTCACTCATATACTATGTACTACACTGTGCATTTCGTCTAATGCGGGTTTTTCAGTAAATTCTAAGTTTTTCAGTGCAACTCACTCATATAGAATGTACTACACTGTGCATTTCGTCTAATGCGGGTTTTTCAGTAAATTCTAAGTTTTTCAGTGCAACTCACTCATATACAATGTACTACACTGTGCATTTCGTCTAATGCGGGTTTTTCAGTAAATTCTAAGTTTTTCAGTGCAACTCACTCATGTACAATGTACTACACTGTGCATTTCGTCTAATGCGGGTTTTTCAGTAAATTCTAAGTTTTTCAGTGCAACTCACTCATGTACAATGTACTACACTGTGCATTTCGTCTAATGCGGGTTTTTCAGTAAATTCTAAGTTTTTCAGTGCAACTCACTCATATACAATGTACTACACTGTGCATTTCACCTAATGCGGGTTTTTCAGTAAATTCTAAGTTTTTCAGTGCAACTCACTCATGTACAATGTACTACACTGTGCATTTCGTCTAATGCGGGTTTTTCGGTAAATTCTAGGTTTTTCAGTGCAACTCACTCATATACAATGTACTTCACTGTGCATTTCGTCTAATGCGGGTTTTTCAGTAAATTCTAAGTTTTTCAGTGCAACTCACTCATATACAATGCACTACACTGTGCATTTCGTCTAATGCGGGTTTTTCAGTAAATTCTAAGTTTTTCATTGCAACTCACTCATATACAATGTACTACACTGTGCATTTCGTCTAATGCGGGTTTTTCGGTAAATTCTAAGTTTTTCAGTGCAACTCACTCATATACAATGTACTACACTGTGTATTTCGTCTAATGCGGGTTTTTCAGTAAATTCTAAGTTTTCCAGTGCAACTCACTCATATACAATGTACTACACTGTGCATTTCGTCTAATGCGGGTTTTTCGGTAAATTCTAAGTTTTTCAGTGCAACTCACTCATATACAATGTACTACACTGTGCATTTCGTCTAATGCGGCTTTTTCAGTAAATTCTAAGTTTTTCAGTGCAACTCACTCATATACTATGTACTACACTGTGCGTTTCTTATATTCTAAGTGTTTCAGTGCAACTCACTCATATACTATGTACTACAATGTGCGTTTCTTATATTCTAAGTTTTTCAGTGCAACTCACTCATATACAATGTACTACACTGTGCGTTTCTTATATTCTAAGTTTTTAAGTGCAACTCACTCATATACTATGTACTACACTGTGCGTTTCTTATATTCTAAGTTTTTCAGTGCAACTCACTCATATACGATGTACTACACTGTGCGTTTCTTATATTCTAAGTTTTTCAGTGCAACTCACTCATATACTATGTACTACACTGTGCGTTTCTTATATTCTAAGTTTTTCAGTGCAACTCACTCATATACTATGTACTACACTGTGCGTTTCTTATATTCTAAGTTTTTGAGTGCAACTCACTCATATACTATGTACTACACTGTGCGTTTCTTATATTCTAAGTTTTTCAGTGCAACTCACTCATATACTATGTACTACACTGTGCGTTTCTTATATTCTAAGTTTTTCAGTGCAACTCACTCATATACTATGTACTACACTGTGCGTTTCTTATATTCTAAGTTTTTCAGTGCAACTCACTCATATACTATGTACTACACTGTGCGTTTCTTATATTCTAAGTTTTTCAGTGCAACTCACTCATATACTTTGTACTACACTGTGCTTTTCTTATATTCTAAGTTTTTCAGTGCAACTCACTCATATACTATGTACTACACTGTGCGTTTCTTATATTCTAAGTTTTTCAGTGCAACTCACTCATATACTATGTACTACACTGTGCGTTTCTTATATTCTAAGTTTTTCAGTGCAACTCACTCATATACTATGTACTACACTGTGCGTTTCTTATATTCTAAGTTTTTCAGTGCAACTCACTCATATACTATGTACTACACTGTGCGTTTCTTATATTCTAAGTTTTTCAGTGCAACTCACTCATATACTATGTACTACACTGTGCGTTTCTTATATTCTAAGTTTTTCAGTGCAACTCACTCATATACTATGTACTACACTGTGCGTTTCTTATATTCTAAGTTTTTCAGTGCAACTCACTCATATACTTTGTACTACACTGTGCGTTTCTTATATTCTAAGTTTTTCAGTGCAACTCACTCATATACTATGTACTACACTGTGCGTTTCTTATATTCTAAGTTTTTCAGTGCAACTCACTCATATACTATATACTACACTGTGCGTTTCTTATATTCTAAGTTTTTCAGTGCAACTCACTCATATACTATGTACTACACTGTGCGTTTCTTATATTCTAAGTTTTTCAGTGCAACTCACTCATATACTATGTACTACACTGTGCGTTTCTTATATTCTAAGTTTTTCAGTGCAACTCACTCATATACTATGTACTACACTGTGCGTTTCTTATATTCTAAGTTTTTCAGTGCAACTCACTCATATACTATGTACTACACTGTGCATTTCGTGTAATGCTGGTTTTTCAGTAAATTCTAAGTTTTTCAGTGCAACTCATTTATATACTATGTACAATACTGTGCGTTTCTTATATTCTAAGTTTTTCAGTGCAACTCACTCATATACTATGTACTACACTGTGCGTTTCATATATTCTAAGTTTTTCAGTGCAACTCACTCATATACTATGTACTACACTGTGCGTTTCTTATATTCTAAGTTTTTCAGTGCAACTCACTCATATACTATGTACTACACTGTGCGTTTCTTATATTCTAAGTTTTTCAGAGCAACTCACTCATATACTATGTACTACACTGTGCGTTTCTTATATTCTAAGTTTTTCAGTGCAACTCACTCATATACTATGTACTACACTGTGCGTTTCTTATATTCTAAGTTTTTCAGTGCAACTCACTCATATACTATGTACTACACTGTGCGTTTCTTATATTCTAAGTTTTTCAGTGCAACTCACTCATATACTTTGTACTACACTGTGCGTTTCTTATATTCTAAGTTTTTCAGTGCAACTCACTCATATACTATGTACTACACTGTGCGTTTCTTATATTCTAAGTTTTTCAGTGCAACTCACTCATATACTATGTACTACACTGTGCGTTTCTTATATTCTAAGTTTTTCAGTGCAACTCACTCATATACTATGTACTACACTGTGCGTTTCTTATATTCTAAGTTTTTCAGTGCAACTCACTCATATACTTTGTACTACACTGTGCTTTTCTTATATTCTAAGTTTTTCAGTGCAACTCACTCATATACTATGTACTACACTGTGCGTTTCTTATATTCTAAGTTTTTCAGTGCAACTCACTCATATACTATGTACTACACTGTGCGTTTCTTATATTCTAAGTTTTTCAGTGCAACTCACTCATATACTATGTACTACACTGTGCGTTTCTTATATTCTAAGTTTTTCAGTGCAACTCACTCATATACTATGTACTACACTGTGCGTTTCTTATATTCTAAGTTTTTCAGTGCAACTCACTCATATACTATGTACTACACTGTGCGTTTCTTATATTCTAGGTTTTTCAGTGCAACTCACTCATATACTATGTACTACACTGTGCGTTTCTTATATTCTAAGTTTTTCAGTGCAACTCACTCATATACTTTGTACTACACTGTGCGTTTCTTATATTCTAAGTTTTTCAGTGCAACTCACTCATATACTATGTACTACACTGTGCGTTTCTTATATTCTAAGTTTTTCAGTGCAACTCACTCATATACTATGTACTACACTGTGCGTTTCTTATATTCTAAGTTTTTCAGTGCAACTCACTCATATACTATGTACTACACTCTGCGTTTCTTATATTCTAAGTTTTTCAGTGCAACTCACTCATATACTATGTACTACACTGTGCGTTTCTTATATTCTAAGTTTTTCAGTGCAACTCACTCATATACTATGTACTACACTGTGCTTTTCTTATATTCTAAGTTTTTCAGTGCAACTCACTCATATACTTTGTACTACACTGTGCTTTTCTTATATTCTAAGTTTTTCAGTGCAACTCACTCATATACTATGTACTACACTGTGCGTTTCTTATATTCTAAGTTTTTCAGTGCAACTCACTCATATACTATGTACTACACTGTGCGTTTCTTATATTCTAAGTTTTTCAGTGCAACTCACTCATATACTATGTACTACACTGTGCGTTTCTTATATTCTAAGTTTTTCAGTGCAACTCACTCATATACTATGTACTACACTGTGCGTTTCTTATATTCTAAGTTTTTCAGTGCAACTCACTCATATACTATGTACTACACTGTGCGTTTCTTATATTCTAAGTTTTTCAGTGCAACTCACTCATATACTATGTACTACAATGTGCGTTTCTTATATTCTAAGTGTTTCAGTGCAACTCACTCATATACTATGTACTACACTGTGCGTTTCTTAAATTCTAAGTTTTTCAGTGCAACTCACTCATATACTATGTACTACACTGTGAGTTTCTTAAATTCTAAGTTTTTCAGTGCAACTCACTCATATACTATGTACTACACTGTGCGTTTCTTATATTCTAAGTTTTTCAGTGCAACTCACTCATATACTATGTACTACACTGTGCGTTTCTTATATTCTAAGTTTTTCAGTGCAACTCACTCATATACTATGTACTACACTGTGCGTTTCTTATATTCTAAGTTTTTCAGTGCAACTCACTCATATACTATGTACTACACTGTGCGTTTCTTAAATTCTAAGTTTTTCAGTGCAACTCACTCATATACTATGTACTACAATGTGCGTTTCTTATATTCTAAGTTTTTCAGTGAAACTCACTCATATACTATGTACTACACTGTGCGTTTCTTATATTCCAAGTTTTTAAGTGCAACTCACTCATATACTATGTACTACACTGTGCGTTTCTCATATTCTAAGTTTTTCAGTGCAACTCACTCATATACTATGTACTACACTGTGCGTTTCTTATATTCCAAGTTTTTAAGTGCAACTCACTCATATACTATGTACTACACTGTGCGTTTCTCATATTCTAAGTTTTTCAGTGCAACTCACTCATATACTATGTACTACACTGTGCTTTTCTTATATTCTAAGTTTTTCAGTGCAACTCACTCATATACTTTGTACTACACTGTGCTTTTCTTATATTCTAAGTTTTTCAGTGCAACTCACTCATATACTATGTACTACACTGTCCGTTTCTTATATTCTAAGTTTTTCAGTGCAACTCACTCATATACTATGTACTACACTGTGCGTTTCTTATATTCTAAGTTTTTCAGTGCAACTCACTCATATACTATGTACTACACTGTGCGTTTCTTATATTCTAAGTTTTTCAGTGCAACTCACTCATATACTATGTACTACACTGTGCGTTTCTTATATTCTAAGTTTTTCAGTGCAACTCACTCATATACTATGTACTACAATGTGCGTTTCTTATATTCTAAGTGTTTCAGTGCAACTCACTCATATACTATGTACTACACTGTGCGTTTCTTAAATTCTAAGTTTTTCAGTGCAACTCACTCATATACTATGTACTACACTGTGAGTTTCTTAAATTCTAAGTTTTTCAGTGCAACTCACTCATATACTATGTACTACACTGTGCGTTTCTTATATTCTAAGTTTTTCAGTGCAACTCACTCATATACTATGTACTACACTGTGCGTTTCTTATATTCTAAGTTTTTCAGTGCAACTCACTCATATACTATGTACTACACTGTGCGTTTCTTAAATTCTAAGTTTTTCAGTGCAACTCACTCATATACTATGTACTACAATGTGCGTTTCTTATATTCTAAGTTTTTCAGTGCAACTCACTCATATACTATGTACTACACTGTGCGTTTCTTATATTCCAAGTTTTTAAGTGCAACTCACTCATATACTATGTACTACACTGTGCGTTTCTCATATTCTAAGTTTTTCAGTGCAACTCACTCATATACTATGTACTACACTGTGCGTTTCTTATATTCTAAGTTTTTCAGTGCAACTCACTCATATACTATGTACTACACTGTGCGTTTCTTATATTCTAAGTTTTTCAGTGCAACTCACTCATATACTATGTACTACACTGTGCGTTTCTTATATTCTAAGTTTTTCAGTGCAACTCACTCATATACTATGTACTACACTGTGCGTTTCTTATATTCTAAGTTTTTCAGTGCAACTCACTCATATACTCTGTACTACACTGTGCGTTTCTTATATTCTAAGTTTTTCAGTGCAACTCACTCATATACTATGTACTACACTGTGCGTTTCTTAAATTCTAAGTTTTTCAGTGCAACTCACTCATATACTTTGTACTACACTGTGCGTTTCTTATATTCTAAGTTTTTCAGTGCAACTCACTCATATACTATGTACTACACTGTGCGTTTCTTATATTCTAAGTTTTTCAGTGCAACTCACTCATATACTATGTACTACACTGTGCGTTTCTTATATTCTAAGTTTTTCAGTGCAACTCACTCATATACTATGTACTACACTGTGCGTTTCTTATATTCTAAGTTTTTCAGTGCAACTCACTCATATACTATGTACTACACTGTGCGTTTCTTATATTCTAAGTTTTTCAGTGCAACTCACTCATATACTATGTACTACACTGTGCTTTTCTTATATTCTAAGTTTTTCAGTGCAACTCACTCATATACTTTGTACTATACTGTGCTTTTCTTATATTCTAAGTTTTTCAGTGCAACTCACTCATATACTATGTACTACACTGTGCGTTTCTTATATTCTAAGTTTTTCAGTGCAACTCACTCATATACTATGTACTACACTGTGCGTTTCTTATATTCTAAGTTTTTCAGTGCAACTCACTCATATACTATGTACTACACTGTGCGTTTCTTATATTCTAAGTTTTTCAGTGCAACTCACTCATATACTATGTACTACACTGTGCGTTTCTTATATTCTAAGTTTTTCAGTGCAACTCACTCATATACTATGTACTACACTGTGCGTTTCTTATATTCTAAGTTTTTCAGTGCAACTCACTCATATACTATGTACTACAATGTGCGTTTCTTATATTCTAAGTGTTTCAGTGCAACTCACTCATATACTATGTACTACACTGTGCGTTTCTTAAATTCTAAGTTTTTCAGTGCAACTCACTCATATACTATGTACTACACTGTGAGTTTCTTAAATTCTAAGTTTTTCAGTGCAACTCACTCATATACTATGTACTACACTGTGCGTTTCTTATATTCTAAGTTTTTCAGTGCAACTCACTCATATACTATGTACTACACTGTGCGTTTCTTATATTCTAAGTTTTTCAGTGCAACTCACTCATATACTATGTACTACACTGTGCGTTTCTTATATTCTAAGTTTTTCAGTGCAACTCACTCATATACTATGTACTACACTGTGCGTTTCTTAAATTCTAAGTTTTTCAGTGCAACTCACTCATATACTATGTACTACAATGTGCGTTTCTTATATTCTAAGTTTTTCAGTGCAACTCACTCATATACTATGTACTACACTGTGCGTTTCTTATATTCCAAGTTTTTAAGTGCAACTCACTCATATACTATGTACTACACTGTGCGTTTCTCATATTCTAAGTTTTTCAGTGCAACTCACTCATATACTATGTACTACACTGTGCGTTTCTTATATTCCAAGTTTTTAAGTGCAACTCACTCATATACTATGTACTACACTGTGCGTTTCTTATATTCTAAGTTTTTCAGTGCAACTCACTCATATACTATGTACTACACTGTGCGTTTCTTATATTCTAAGTTTTTCAGTGCAACTCACTCATATACTATGTACTACACTGTGCGTTTCTTATATTCTAAGTTTTTCAGTGCAACTCACTCATATACTATGTACTACACTGTGCTTTTCTCATATTCTAAGTTTTTCAGTGCAACTCACTCATATACTTTGTACTACACTGTGCTTTTCTTATATTCTAAGTTTTTCAGTGCAACTCAGTCATATACTATGTACTACACTGTGCGTTTCTTATATTCTAAGTTTTTCAGTACAACTCACTCATATACTATGTACAACACTGTGCGTTTCTTATATTCTAAGTTTTTCAGTGCAACTCACTCATATACTATGTACTACACTGTGCGTTTCTTATATTCTAAGTTTTTCAGTGCAACTCACTCATATACTATGTACTACACTGTGCGTTTCTTATATTCTAAGTTTTTCAGTGCAACTCACTCATATACTATGTACTACAATGTGCGTTTCTTATATTCTAAGTGTTTCAGTGCAACTCACTCATATACTATGTACTACACTGTGCGTTTTTTAAATTCTAAGTTTTTCAGTGCAACTCACTCATATACTATGTACTACACTGTGAGTTTCTTAAATTCTAAGTTTTTCAGTGCAACTCACTCATATACTATGTACTACACTGTGCGTTTCTTATATTCTAAGTTTTTCAGTGCAACTCACTCATATACTATGTACTACACTGTGCGTTTCTTATATTCTAAGTTTTTCAGTGCAACTCACTCATATACTATGTACTACACTGTGCGTTTCTTATATTCTAAGTTTTTCAGTGCAACTCACTCATATACTATGTACTACACTGTGCGTTTCTTAAATTCTAAGTTTTTCAGTGCAACTAACTCATATACTATATACTACAATGTGCGTTTCTTATATTCTAAGTTTTTCAGTGCAACTCACTCATATACTATGTACTACACTGTGCGTTTCTTATATTCCAAGTTTTTAAGTGCAACTCATTCATATACTATATACTACACTGAGCGTTTCTCATATTTTAAGTTTTTCAGTGCAACTCACTCATATACTATGTACTACACTGTGCGTTTCTTATATTCTAAGTTTTTCAGTGCAACTCACTCATATACTATGTACTACACTGTGCGTTTCTTATATTCTAAGTTTTTCAGTGCAACTCACTCATATACTATGTACTACACTGTGCGTTTCTTATATTCTAAGTTTTTCAGTGCAACTCACTCATATACTATGTACTACACTGTGCGTTTCTTATATTCTAAGTTTTTCAGTGCAACTCACTCATATACTATGTACTACACTGTGCGTTTCTTATATTCTAAGTTTTTCAGTGCAACTCACTCATATACTATGTACTACACTGTGCGTTTCTTATATTCTAAGTTTTTCAGTGCAACTCACTCATATACTATGTACTACACTGTGCGTTTCTTATATTCTAAGTTTTTCAGTGCAACTCACTCATATACTATGTACTACACTGTGCGTTTCTCATATTCTAAGTTTTTCAGTGCAACTCACTCATATACTATGTACTGCACTGTGCGTTTCTCATATTCTAAGTTTTTCAGTGCAACTCACTCATATACTATGTACTACACTGTGCGTTTCTCATATTCTAAGTTTTTCAGTGCAACTCACTCATATACTATGTACTACACTGTGCGTTTCTTATATTCTAAGTTTTTCAGTGCAACTCACTCATATACTATGTACTACACTGTGCGTTTCTTATATTCTAAGTTTTTCAGTGCAACTCACTCATATACTATGTACTACACTGTGCGTTTCTTAAATTCTAAGTTTTTCAGTGCAACTCACTCATATACTATGTACTACAATGTGCGTTTCTTATATTCTAAGTTTTTCAGTGCAACTCACTCATATACTATGTACTACACTGTGCGTTTCTTATATTCCAAGTTTTTAAGTGCAACTCACTCATTTACTATGTACTACACTGTGCGTTTCTCATATTCTAAGTTTTTCAGTGCAACTCACTCATATACTATGTACTACACTGTGCGTTTCTTATATTCCAAGTTTTTAAGTGCAACTCACTCATATACTATGTACTACACTGTGCGTTTCTCATATTCTAAGTTTTTCAGTGCAACTCACTCATATACTATGTACTACACTGTGCTTTTCTCATATTCTAAGTTTTTCAGTGCAACTCACTCATATACTTTGTACTACACTGTGCTTTTCTTATATTCTAAGTTTTTCAGTGCAACTCAGTCATATACTATGTACTACACTGTGCGTTTCTTATATTCTAAGTTTTTCAGTACAACTCACTCATATACTATGTACAACACTGTGCGTTTCTTATATTCTAAGTTTTTCAGTGCAACTCACTCATATACTATGTACTACACTGTGCGTTTCTTATATTCTAAGTTTTTCAGTGCAACTCACTCATATACTATGTACTACACTGTGCGTTTCTTATATTCTAAGTTTTTCAGTGCAACTCACTCATATACTATGTACTACAATGTGCGTTTCTTATATTCTAAGTGTTTCAGTGCAACTCACTCATATACTATGTACTACACTGTGCGTTTTTTAAATTCTAAGTTTTTCAGTGCAACTCACTCATATACTATGTACTACACTGTGAGTTTCTTAAATTCTAAGTTTTTCAGTGCAACTCACTCATATACTATGTACTACACTGTGCGTTTCTTATATTCTAAGTTTTTCAGTGCAACTCACTCATATACTATGTACTACACTGTGCGTTTCTTATATTCTAAGTTTTTCAGTGCAACTCACTCATATACTATGTACTACACTGTGCGTTTCTTATATTCTAAGTTTTTCAGTGCAACTCACTCATATACTATGTACTACACTGTGCGTTTCTTAAATTCTAAGTTTTTCAGTGCAACTAACTCATATACTATGTACTACAATGTGCGTTTCTTATATTCTAAGTTTTTCAGTGCAACTCACTCATATACTATGTACTACACTGTGCGTTTCTTATATTCCAAGTTTTTAAGTGCAACTCATTCATATACTATATACTACACTGAGCGTTTCTCATATTTTAAGTTTTTCAGTGCAACTCACTCATATACTATGTACTACACTGTGCGTTTCTTATATTCTAAGTTTTTCAGTGCAACTCACTCATATACTATGTACTACACTGTGCGTTTCTTATATTCTAAGTTTTTCAGTGCAACTCACTCATATACTATGTACTACACTGTGCGTTTCTTATATTCTAAGTTTTTCAGTGCAACTCACTCATATACTATGTACTACACTGTGCGTTTCTTATATTCTAAGTTTTTCAGTGCAACTCACTCATATACTATGTACTACACTGTGCGTTTCTTATATTCTAAGTTTTTCAGTGCAACTCACTCATATACTATGTACTACACTGTGCGTTTCTTATATTCTAAGTTTTTCAGTGCAACTCACTCATATACTATGTACTACACTGTGCGTTTCTTATATTCTAAGTTTTTCAGTGCAACTCACTCATATACTATGTACTACACTGTGCGTTTCTCATATTCTAAGTTTTTCAGTGCAACTCACTCATATACTATGTACTGCACTGTGCGTTTCTCATATTCTAAGTTTTTCAGTGCAACTCACTCATATACTATGTACTACACTGTGCGTTTCTCATATTCTAAGTTTTTCAGTGCAACTCACTCATATACTATGTACTACACTGTGCGTTTCTTATATTCTAAGTTTTTCAGTGCAACTCACTCATATACTATGTACTACACTGTGCATTTCGTGTAATGCGGGTTTTTCTGTAAATTCTAAGTTTTTCAGTGCAACTCACTCATATACTATTACTACACTGTACGTTTCTTATATTCTAAGTTTTTCAGTGCAACTCACTCATATACTTTGTACTACACTGTGCGTTTCTTATATTCTAAGTTTTTCAGTGCAACTCACTCATATACTATGTACTACACTGTGCGTTTCTTATATTCTAAGTTTTTCAGTGCAACTCACTCATATACTATGTACTACACTGTGCGTTTCTTATATTCTAAGTTTTTCAGTGCAACTCACTCATATACTATGTACTACACTGTGCGTTTCTTATATTCTAAGTTTTTCAGTGCAACTCACTCATATACTATGTACTACACTGTGCGTTTCTTATATTCTAAGTTTTTCAGTGCAACTCACTCATATACTATGTACTACACTGTGCGTTTCTTATATTCTAAGTTTTTCAGTGCAACTCACTCATATACTATGTACTACACTGTGCGTTTTTTATATTCTAAGTTTTTCAGTGCAACTCACTCATATACTATGTACTACACTGTGCGTTTCTTATATTCTAAGTTTTTCAGTGCAACTCACTCATATACTATGTACTACACTGTGCGTTTCTTATATTCTAAGTTTTTCAGTGCAACTCACTCATATACTATGTACTACACTGTGCTTTTCTTATATTCTAAGTTTTTCAGTGCAACTCACTCATATACTTTGTACTACACTGTGCTTTTCTTATATTCTAAGTTTTTCAGTGCAACTCACTCATATACTATGTACTACACTGTGCGTTTCTTATATTCTAAGTTTTTCAGTGCAACTCACTCATATACTATGTACTACACTGTGCGTTTCTTATATTCTAAGTTTTTCAGTGCAACTCACTCATATACTATGTACTACACTGTGCGTTTCTTATATTCTAAGTTTTTCAGTGCAACTCACTCATATACTATGTACTACACTGTGCGTTTCTTATATTCTAAGTTTTTCAGTGCAACTCACTCATATACTATGTACTACAATGTGCGTTTCTTATATTCTAAGTGTTTCAGTGCAACTCACTCATATACTATGTACTACACTGTGCGTTTCTTAAATTCTAAGTTTTTCAGTGCAACTCACTCATATACTATGTACTACACTGTGCGTTTCTTAAATTCTAAGTTTTTCAGTGCAACTCACTCATATACTATGTACTACACTGTGCGTTTCTTATATTCTAAGTTTTTCAGTGCAACTCACTCATATACTATGTACTACACTGTGCGTTTCTTATATTCTAAGTTTTTCAGTGCAACTCACTCATATACTATGTACTACACTGTGCGTTTCTTATATTCTAAGTTTTTCAGTGCAACTCACTCATATACTATGTACTACACTGTGCGTTTCTTATATTCTAAGTTTTTCAGTGCAACTCACTCATATACTATGTACTACAATGTGCGTTTCTTATATTCTAAGTGTTTCAGTGCAACTCACTCATATACTATGTACTACACTGTGCGTTTCTTAAATTCTAAGTTTTTCAGTGCAACTCACTCATATACTATGTACTACACTGTGCGTTTCTTATATTCTAAGTTTTTCAGTGCAACTCACTCATATACTATGTACTACACTGTGCGTTTCTTATATTCTAAGTTTTTCAGTGCAACTCACTCATATACTATGTACTACACTGTGCGTTTCTTATATTCTAAGTTTTTCAGTGCAACTCACTCATATACTATGTACTACACTGTGCATTTCGTGTAATGCGGGTTTTTCAGTAAATTCTAAGTTTTTCAGTGCAACTCACTCATATACTATGTACTACACTGTACGTTTCTTATATTCTAAGTTTTTCAGTGCAACTCACTCATATACTATGTACTACACTGTGCGTTTCTTATATTCTAAGTTTTTCAGTGCAACTCACTCATATACTATGTACTACACTGTGCGTTTCTTATATTCTAAGTTTTTCAGTGCAACTCACTCATATACTATGTACTACACTGTGCGTTTCTTATATTCCAAGTTTTTAAGTGCAACTCATTCATATACTATATACTACACTGAGCGTTTCTCATATTTTAAGTTTTTCAGTGCAACTCACTCATATACTATGTACTACACTGTGCGTTTCTTATATTCTAAGTTTTTCAGTGCAACTCACTCATATACTATGTACTACACTGTGCGTTTCTTATATTCTAAGTTTTTCAGTGCAACTCACTCATATACTATGTACTACACTGTGCGTTTCTTATATTCTAAGTTTTTCAGTGCAACTCACTCATATACTATGTACTACACTGTGCGTTTCTTATATTCTAAGTTTTTCAGTGCAACTCACTCATATACTATGTACTACACTGTGCGTTTCTTATATTCTAAGTTTTTCAGTGCAACTCACTCATATACTATGTACTACACTGTGCGTTTCTTATATTCTAAGTTTTTCAGTGCAACTCACTCATATACTATGTACTACACTGTGCGTTTCTTATATTCTAAGTTTTTCAGTGCAACTCACTCATATACTATGTACTACACTGTGCGTTTCTCATATTCTAAGTTTTTCAGTGCAACTCACTCATATACTATGTACTGCACTGTGCGTTTCTCATATTCTAAGTTTTTCAGTGCAACTCACTCATATACTATGTACTACACTGTGCGTTTCTCATATTCTAAGTTTTTCAGTGCAACTCACTCATATACTATGTACTACACTGTGCGTTTCTTATATTCTAAGTTTTTCAGTGCAACTCACTCATATACTATGTACTACACTGTGCATTTCGTGTAATGCGGGTTTTTCTGTAAATTCTAAGTTTTTCAGTGCAACTCACTCATATACTATTACTACACTGTACGTTTCTTATATTCTAAGTTTTTCAGTGCAACTCACTCATATACTTTGTACTACACTGTGCGTTTCTTATATTCTAAGTTTTTCAGTGCAACTCACTCATATACTATGTACTACACTGTGCGTTTCTTATATTCTAAGTTTTTCAGTGCAACTCACTCATATACTATGTACTACACTGTGCGTTTCTTATATTCTAAGTTTTTCAGTGCAACTCACTCATATACTATGTACTACACTGTGCGTTTCTTATATTCTAAGTTTTTCAGTGCAACTCACTCATATACTATGTACTACACTGTGCGTTTCTTATATTCTAAGTTTTTCAGTGCAACTCACTCATATACTATGTACTACACTGTGCGTTTCTTATATTCTAAGTTTTTCAGTGCAACTCACTCATATACTATGTACTACACTGTGCGTTTTTTATATTCTAAGTTTTTCAGTGCAACTCACTCATATACTATGTACTACACTGTGCGTTTCTTATATTCTAAGTTTTTCAGTGCAACTCACTCATATACTATGTACTACACTGTGCGTTTCTTATATTCTAAGTTTTTCAGTGCAACTCACTCATATACTATGTACTACACTGTGCTTTTCTTATATTCTAAGTTTTTCAGTGCAACTCACTCATATACTTTGTACTACACTGTGCTTTTCTTATATTCTAAGTTTTTCAGTGCAACTCACTCATATACTATGTACTACACTGTGCGTTTCTTATATTCTAAGTTTTTCAGTGCAACTCACTCATATACTATGTACTACACTGTGCGTTTCTTATATTCTAAGTTTTTCAGTGCAACTCACTCATATACTATGTACTACACTGTGCGTTTCTTATATTCTAAGTTTTTCAGTGCAACTCACTCATATACTATGTACTACACTGTGCGTTTCTTATATTCTAAGTTTTTCAGTGCAACTCACTCATATACTATGTACTACAATGTGCGTTTCTTATATTCTAAGTGTTTCAGTGCAACTCACTCATATACTATGTACTACACTGTGCGTTTCTTAAATTCTAAGTTTTTCAGTGCAACTCACTCATATACTATGTACTACACTGTGCGTTTCTTAAATTCTAAGTTTTTCAGTGCAACTCACTCATATACTATGTACTACACTGTGCGTTTCTTATATTCTAAGTTTTTCAGTGCAACTCACTCATATACTATGTACTACACTGTGCGTTTCTTATATTCTAAGTTTTTCAGTGCAACTCACTCATATACTATGTACTACACTGTGCGTTTCTTATATTCTAAGTTTTTCAGTGCAACTCACTCATATACTATGTACTACACTGTGCGTTTCTTATATTCTAAGTTTTTCAGTGCAACTCACTCATATACTATGTACTACAATGTGCGTTTCTTATATTCTAAGTGTTTCAGTGCAACTCACTCATATACTATGTACTACACTGTGCGTTTCTTAAATTCTAAGTTTTTCAGTGCAACTCACTCATATACTATGTACTACACTGTGCGTTTCTTATATTCTAAGTTTTTCAGTGCAACTCACTCATATACTATGTACTACACTGTGCGTTTCTTATATTCTAAGTTTTTCAGTGCAACTCACTCATATACTATGTACTACACTGTGCGTTTCTTATATTCTAAGTTTTTCAGTGCAACTCACTCATATACTATGTACTACACTGTGCATTTCGTGTAATGCGGGTTTTTCAGTAAATTCTAAGTTTTTCAGTGCAACTCACTCATATACTATGTACTACACTGTACGTTTCTTATATTCTAAGTTTTTCAGTGCAACTCACTCATATACTATGTACTACACTGTGCGTTTCTTATATTCTAAGTTTTTCAGTGCAACTCACTCATATACTATGTACTACACTGTGCGTTTCTTATATTCTAAGTTTTTCAGTGCAACTCACTCATATACTATGTACTACACTGTGCGTTTCTTATATTCTAAGTTTTTCAGTGCAACTCACTCATATACTATGTACTACACTGTGCGTTTCTTATATTCTAAGTTTTTCAGTGCAACTCACTCATATACTATGTACTACAATGTGTGTTTCTTATATTCTAAGTGTTTCAGTGCAACTCACTCATAGACTATGTACTACACTGTGCGTTTCTTAAATTCTAAGTTTTTCAGTGCAACTCACTCATATACTATGTACTACACTGTGAGTTTCTTAAATTCTAAGTTTTTCAGTGCAACTCACTCATATACTATGTACTACACTGTGCGTTTCTTATATTCTAAGTTTTTCAGTGCAACTCACTCATATACTATGTACTACACTGTGCGTTTCTTATATTCTAATTTTTTAGTGCAACTCACTCATATACTATGTACTACACTGTGCGTTTCTTATATTCTAAGTTTTTCAGTGCAACTCACTCATATACTATGTACTACACTGTGCGTTTCTTAAATTCTAAGTTTTTCAGTGCAACTCACTCATATACTATGTACTACAATGTGCGTTTCTTATATTCTAAGTTTTTCAGTGCAACTCACTCATATACTATGTACTACACTGTGCGTTTCTTATATTCCAAGTTTTTAAGTGCAACTCACTCATATACTATGTACTACACTGAGCGTTTCTCATATTTTAAGTTTTTCAGTGCTACTCACTCATATACTATGTACTACACTGTGCGTTTCTTATATTCTAAGTTTTTCAGTGCAACTCACTCATATACTATGTACTACACTGTGCGTTTCTTATATTCTAAGTTTTTCAGTGCAACTCACTCATATACTATGTACTACACTGTGCGTTTCTTATATTCTAAGTTTTTCAGTGCAACTCACTCATATACTATGTACTACACTGTGCGTTTCTTATATTCTAAGTTTTTCAGTGCAACTCACTCATATACTATGTACTACACTGTGCGTTTCTTATATTCTAAGTTTTTCAGTGCAACTCACTCATATACTATGTACTACACTGTGCTTTTCTTATATTCTAAGTTTTTCAGTGCAACTCACTCATATACTTTGTACTACACTGTGCTTTTCTTATATTCTAAGTTTTTCAGTGCAACTCACTCATATACTATGTACTACACTGTGCGTTTCTTATATTCTAAGTTTTTCAGTGCAACTCACTCGTATACTATGTACTACACTGTGCGTTTCTTATATTCTAAGTTTTTCAGTGCAACTCACTCATATACTATGTACTACACTGTGCGTTTCTTATATTCTAAGTTTTTCAGTGCAACTCACTCATATACTATGTACTACACTGTGCGTTTCTTATATTCTAAGTTTTTCAGTGCAACTCACTCATATACTATGTACTACACTGTGCGTTTCTTATATTCTAAGTTTTTCAGTGCAACTCACTCATATACTATGTACTACAATGTGCGTTTCTTATATTCTAAGTGTTTCAGTGCAACTCACTCATATACTATGTACTACACTGTGCGTTTCTTAAATTCTAAGTTTTTCAGTGCAACTCACTCATATACTATGTACTACACTGTGCGTTTCTTAAATTCTAAGTTTTTCAGTGCAACTCACTCATATACTATGTACTACACTGTGCGTTTCTTATATTCTAAGTTTTTCAGTGCAACTCACTCATATACTATGTACTACACTGTGCGTTTCTTATATTCTAAGTTTTTCAGTGCAATTCACTCATATACTATGTACTACACTGTGCGTTTCTTATATTCTAAGTTTTTCAGTGCAACTCACTCATATACTATGTACTACACTGTGCGTTTCTTAAATTCTAAGTTTTTCAGTGCAACTCACTCATATACTATGTACTACAATGTGCGTTTCTTATATTCTAAGTTTTTCAGTGCAACTCACTCATATACTATGTACTACACTGTGCGTTTCTCATATTCCAAGTTTTTAAGTGCAACTCACTCATATACTATGTACTACACTGTGCGTTTCTCATATTCTAAGTTTTTCAGTGCAACTCACTCATATACTATGTACTACACTGTGCGTTTCTCATATTCTAAGTTTTTCAGTGCAACTCACTCATATACTATGTACTACACTGTGCGTTTCTTATATTCTAAGTTTTTCAGTGCAACTCACTCATATACTATGTACTACACTGTGCGTTTCTTATATTCTAAGTTTTTCAGTGCAACTCACTCATATACTATGTACTACACTGTGCGTTTCTTATATTCTAAGTTTTTCAGTGCAACTCACTCATATACTATGTACTACACTGTGCGTTTCTTATATTCTAAGTTTTTCAGTGCAACTCACTCATATACTATGTACTACACTGTGCATTTCGTGTAATGCGGGTTTTTCAGTAAATTCTAAGTTTTTCAGTGCAACTCACTCATATACTATGTACTACACTGTACGTTTCTTATATTCTAAGTTTTTCAGTGCAACTCACTCATATACTATGTACTACACTGTGCGTTTCTTATATTCTAAGTTTTTCAGTGCAACTCACTCATATACTATGTACTACACTGTGCGTTTCTTATATTCTAAGTTTTTCAGTGCAACTCACTCATATACTATGTACTACACTGTGCGTTTCTTATATTCTAAGTTTTTCAGTGCAACTCACTCATATACTATGTACTACACTGTGCGTTTCTTATATTCTAAGTTTTTTAGTGCAACTCACTCATATACTATGTACTACACTGTGCGTTTCTTATATTCTAAGTTTTTCAGTGCAACTCACTCATATACTATGTACTACACTGTGCGTTTCTTATATTCTAAGTTTTTCAGTGCAACTCACTCATATACTATGTACTACACTGTGAGTTTCTTAAATTCTAAGTTTTTCAGTGCAACTCACTCATATACTATGTACTACACTGTGCGTTTCTTATATTCTAAGTTTTTCAGTGCAACTCACTCATATACTATGTACTACACTGTGCGTTTCTTATATTCTAAGTTTTTCAGTGCAACTCACTCATATACTATGTACTACACTGTGCGTTTCTCATATTCTAAGTTTTTCAGTGCAACTCACTCATATACTATGTACTACACTGTGCGTTTCTCATATTCTAAGTTTTTCAGTGCAACTCACTCATATACTATGTACTACACTGTGCGTTTCTTATATTCTAAGTTTTTCAGTGCAACTCACTCATATACTATGTACTACACTGTGCGTTTCTTATATTCTAAGTTTTTCAGTGCAACTCACTCATATACTATGTACTACACTGTGCGTTTCTTATATTCTAAGTTTTTCAGTGCAACTCACTCATATACTATGTACTACACTGTGCGTTTCTTATATTCTAAGTTTTTCAGTGCAACTCACTCATATACTATTTACTACACTGTGCGTTCTTATATTCTAAGTTTTTCAGTGCAACTCACTCATATACTATGTACTACACTGTGCATTTCGTGTAATGCGGGTTTTTCAGTAAATTCTAAGTTTTTCAGTGCAACTCACTCATATACTATGTACTACACTGTACGTTTCTTATATTCTAAGTTTTTCAGTGCAACTCACTCATATACTATGTACTACACTGTGCGTTTCTTATATTCTAAGTTTTTCAGTGCAACTCACTCATATACTATGTACTACACTGTGCGTTTCTTATATTCTAAGTTTTTCAGTGCAACTCACTCATATACTATGTACTACACTGTGCGTTTCTTATATTCTAAGTTTTTCAGTGCAACTCACTCATATACTATGTACTACACTGTGCGTTTCTTATATTCTAAGTTTTTCAGTGCAACTCACTCATATACTATGTACTACACTGTGCGTTTCTTATATTCTAAGTGTTTCAGTGCAACTCACTCATATACTATGTACTACACTGTGCGTTTCTTAAATTCTAAGTTTTTCAGTGCAACTCACTCATAAACTATGTACTACACTGTGAGTTTCTTAAATTCTAAGTTTTTCAGTGCAACTCACTCATATACTATGTACTACACTGTGCGTTTCTTATATTCTAAGTTTTTCAGTGCAACTCACTCATATACTATGTACTACACTGTGCGTTTCTTATATTCTAAGTTTTTCAGTGCAACTCACTCATATACTATGTACTACACTGTGCGTTTCTTAAATTCTAAGTTTTTCAGTGCAACTCACTCATATACTATGTACTACAATGTGCGTTTCTTATATTCTAAGTTTTTCAGTGCAACTCACTCATATACTATATACTACACTGTGCGTTTCTTATATTCCAAGTTTTTCAGTGCAACTCACTCATATACTATGTACTACACTGAGCGTTTCTCATATTTTAAGTTTTTCAGTGCAACTCACTCATATACTATGTACTACACTGTGTGTTTCTTATATTCTAAGTTTTTCAGTGCAACTCACTCATATACTATGTACTACACTGTGCGTTTCTTATATTCTAAGTTTTTCAGTGCAACTCACTCATATACTATGTACTACACTGTGCGTTTCTTATATTCTAAGTTTTTCAGTGCAACTCACTCATATACTATGTACTACACTGTGCGTTTCTTATATTCTAAGTTTTTCAGTGCAACTCACTCATATACTATGTACTACACTGTGCATTTCGTGTAATGCGGGTTTTTCAGTAAATTCTAAGTTTTTCAGTGCAACTCACTCATATACTATGTACTACACTGTACGTTTCTTATATTCTAAGTTTTTCAGTGCAACTCACTCATATACTATGTACTACACTGTGCGTTTCTTATATTCTAAGTTTTTCAGTGCAACTCACTCATATACTATGTACTACACTGTGCGTTTCTTATATTCTAAGTTTTTCAGTGCAACTCACTCATATACTATGTACTACACTGTGCGTTTCTTATATTCTAAGTTTTTCAGTGCAACTCACTCATATACTATGTACTACACTGTGCGTTTCTTATATTCTAAGTTTTTCAGTGCAACTCACTCATATACTATGTACTACAATGTGCGTTTCTTATATTCTAAGTGTTTCAGTGCAACTCACTCATATACTATGTACTACACTGTGCGTTTCTTAAATTCTAAGTTTTTCAGTGCAACTCACTCATATACTATGTACTACACTGTGCGTTTCTTAAATTCTAAGTTTTTCAGTGCAACTCACTCATATACTATGTACTACACTGTGCGTTTCTTATATTCTAAGTTTTTCAGTGCAACTCACTCATATACTATGTACTACACTGTGCGTTTCTTATATTCTAAGTTTTTCAGTGCAACTCACTCATATACTATGTACTACACTGTGCGTTTCTTATATTCTAAGTTTTTCAGTGCAACTCACTCATATACTATGTACTACACTGTGCGTTTCTTAAATTCTAAGTTTTTCAGTGCAACTCACTCATATACTATGTACTACAATGTGCGTTTCTTATATTCTAAGTTTTTCAGTGCAACTCACTCATATACTATGTACTACACTGTGCGTTTCTTATATTCCAAGTTTTTAAGTGCAACTCACTCATATACTATGTACTACACTGAGCGTTTCTCATATTTTAAGTTTTTCAGTGCTACTCACTCATAAACTATGTACTACACTGTGCGTTTCTTATATTCTAAGTTTTTCAGTGCAACTCACTCATATACTATGTACTACACTGTGCGTTTCTTATATTCTAAGTTTTTCAGTGCAACTCACTCATATACTATGTACTACACTGTGCGTTTCTTATATTCTAAGTTTTTCAGTGCAACTCACTCATATACTATGTACTACACTGTGCGTTTCTTATATTCTAAGTTTTTCAGTGCAACTCACTCATATACTATGTACTACACTGTGCGTTTCTTATATTCTAAGTTTTTCAGTGCAACTCACTCATATACTATGTACTACACTGTGCTTTTCTTATATTCTAAGTTTTTCAGTGCAACTCACTCATATACTTTGTACTACACTGTGCTTTTCTTATATTCTAAGTTTTTCAGTGCAACTCACTCATATACTATGTACTACACTGTGCGTTTTTTATATTCTAAGTTTTTCAGTGCAACTCACTCGTATACTATGTACTACACTGTGCGTTTCTTATATTCTAAGTTTTTCAGTGCAACTCACTCATATACTATGTACTACACTGTGCGTTTCTTATATTCTAAGTTTTTCAGTGCAACTCACTCATATACTATGTACTACACTGTGCGTTTCTTATATTCTAAGTTTTTCAGTGCAACTCACTCATATACTATGTACTACAATGTGCGTTTCTTATATTCTAAGTGTTTCAGTGCAACTCACTCATATACTATGTACTACACTGTGCGTTTCTTAAATTCTAAGTTTTTCAGTGCAACTCACTCATATACTATGTACTACACTGTGCGTTTCTTAAATTCTAAGTTTTTCAGTGCAACTCACTCATATACTATGTACTACAATGTGCGTTTCTTATATTCTAAGTTTTTCAGTGCAACTCACTCATATACTATGTACTACACTGTGCGTTTCTCATATTCCAAGTTTTTAAGTGCAACTCACTCATATACTATGTACTACACTGTGCGTTTCTCATATTCTAAGTTTTTCAGTGCAACTCACTCATATACTATGTACTACACTGTGCGTTTCTCATATTCTAAGTTTTTCAGTGCAACTCACTCATATACTATGTACTACACTGTGCGTTTCTTATATTCTAAGTTTTTCAGTGCAACTCACTCATATACTATGTACTACACTGTGCGTTTCTTATATTCTAAGTTTTTCAGTGCAACTCACTCATATACTATGTACTACACTGTGCGTTTCTTATATTCTAAGTTTTTCAGTGCAACTCACTCATATACTATGTACTACACTGTGCGTTTCTTATATTCTAAGTTTTTCAGTGCAACTCACTCATATACTATGTACTACACTGTGCATTTCGTGTAATGCGGGTTTTTCAGTAAATTCTAAGTTTTTCAGTGCAACTCACTCATATACTATGTACTACACTGTACGTTTCTTATATTCTAAGTTTTTCAGTGCAACTCACTCATATACTATGTACTACACTGTGCGTTTCTTATATTCTAAGTTTTTCAGTGCAACTCACTCATATACTATGTACTACACTGTGCGTTTCTTATATTCTAAGTTTTTCAGTGCAACTCACTCATATACTATGTACTACACTGTGCGTTTCTTATATTCTAAGTTTTTCAGTGCAACTCACTCATATACTATGTACTACACTGTGCGTTTCTTATATTCTAAGTTTTTTAGTGCAACTCACTCATATACTATGTACTACACTGTGCGTTTCTTATATTCTAAGTGTTTCAGTGCAACTCACTCATATACTATGTACTACACTGTGCGTTTCTTAAATTCTAAGTTTTTCAGTGCAACTCACTCATATACTATGTACTACACTGTGAGTTTCTTAAATTCTAAGTTTTTCAGTGCAACTCACTCATATACTATGTACTACACTGTGCGTTTCTTATATTCTAAGTTTTTCAGTGCAACTCACTCATATACTATGTACTACACTGTGCGTTTCTTATATTCTAAGTTTTTCAGTGCAACTCACTCATATACTATGTACTACACTGTGCGTTTCTCATATTCTAAGTTTTTCAGTGCAACTCACTCATATACTATGTACTACACTGTGCGTTTCTCATATTCTAAGTTTTTCAGTGCAACTCACTCATATACTATGTACTACACTGTGCGTTTCTTATATTCTAAGTTTTTCAGTGCAACTCACTCATATACTATGTACTACACTGTGCGTTTCTTATATTCTAAGTTTTTCAGTGCAACTCACTCATATACTATGTACTACACTGTGCGTTTCTTATATTCTAAGTTTTTCAGTGCAACTCACTCATATACTATGTACTACACTGTGCGTTTCTTATATTCTAAGTTTTTCAGTGCAACTCACTCATATACTATTTACTACACTGTGCGTTCTTATATTCTAAGTTTTTCAGTGCAACTCACTCATATACTATGTACTACACTGTGCATTTCGTGTAATGCGGGTTTTTCAGTAAATTCTAAGTTTTTCAGTGCAACTCACTCATATACTATGTACTACACTGTACGTTTCTTATATTCTAAGTTTTTCAGTGCAACTCACTCATATACTATGTACTACACTGTGCGTTTCTTATATTCTAAGTTTTTCAGTGCAACTCACTCATATACTATGTACTACACTGTGCGTTTCTTATATTCTAAGTTTTTCAGTGCAACTCACTCATATACTATGTACTACACTGTGCGTTTCTTATATTCTAAGTTTTTCAGTGCAACTCACTCATATACTATGTACTACACTGTGCGTTTCTTATATTCTAAGTTTTTCAGTGCAACTCACTCATATACTATGTACTACACTGTGCGTTTCTTATATTCTAAGTGTTTCAGTGCAACTCACTCATATACTATGTACTACACTGTGCGTTTCTTAAATTCTAAGTTTTTCAGTGCAACTCACTCATATACTATGTACTACACTGTGAGTTTCTTAAATTCTAAGTTTTTCAGTGCAACTCACTCATATACTATGTACTACACTGTGCGTTTCTTATATTCTAAGTTTTTCAGTGCAACTCACTCATATACTATGTACTACACTGTGCGTTTCTTATATTCTAAGTTTTTCAGTGCAACTCACTCATATACTATGTACTACACTGTGCGTTTCTTAAATTCTAAGTTTTTCAGTGCAACTCACTCATATACTATGTACTACAATGTGCGTTTCTTATATTCTAAGTTTTTCAGTGCAACTCACTCATATACTATATACTACACTGTGCGTTTCTTATATTCCAAGTTTTTCAGTGCAACTCACTCATATACTATGTACTACACTGAGCGTTTCTCATATTTTAAGTTTTTCAGTGCAACTCACTCATATACTATGTACTACACTGTGTGTTTCTTATATTCTAAGTTTTTCAGTGCAACTCACTCATATACTATGTACTACACTGTGCGTTTCTTATATTCTAAGTTTTTCAGTGCAACTCACTCATATACTATGTACTACACTGTGCGTTTCTTATATTCTAAGTTTTTCAGTGCAACTCACTCATATACTATGTACTACACTGTGCGTTTCTTATATTCTAAGTTTTTCAGTGCAACTCACTCATATACTATGTACTACACTGTGCATTTCGTGTAATGCGGGTTTTTCAGTAAATTCTAAGTTTTTCAGTGCAACTCACTCATATACTATGTACTACACTGTACGTTTCTTATATTCTAAGTTTTTCAGTGCAACTCACTCATATACTATGTACTACACTGTGCGTTTCTTATATTCTAAGTTTTTCAGTGCAACTCACTCATATACTATGTACTACACTGTGCGTTTCTTATATTCTAAGTTTTTCAGTGCAACTCACTCATATACTATGTACTACACTGTGCGTTTCTTATATTCTAAGTTTTTCAGTGCAACTCACTCATATACTATGTACTACACTGTGCGTTTCTTATATTCTAAGTTTTTCAGTGCAACTCACTCATATACTATGTACTACAATGTGCGTTTCTTATATTCTAAGTGTTTCAGTGCAACTCACTCATATACTATGTACTACACTGTGCGTTTCTTAAATTCTAAGTTTTTCAGTGCAACTCACTCATATACTATGTACTACACTGTGCGTTTCTTAAATTCTAAGTTTTTCAGTGCAACTCACTCATATACTATGTACTACACTGTGCGTTTCTTATATTCTAAGTTTTTCAGTGCAACTCACTCATATACTATGTACTACACTGTGCGTTTCTTATATTCTAAGTTTTTCAGTGCAACTCACTCATATACTATGTACTACACTGTGCGTTTCTTATATTCTAAGTTTTTCAGTGCAACTCACTCATATACTATGTACTACACTGTGCGTTTCTTAAATTCTAAGTTTTTCAGTGCAACTCACTCATATACTATGTACTACAATGTGCGTTTCTTATATTCTAAGTTTTTCAGTGCAACTCACTCATATACTATGTACTACACTGTGCGTTTCTTATATTCCAAGTTTTTAAGTGCAACTCACTCATATACTATGTACTACACTGAGCGTTTCTCATATTTTAAGTTTTTCAGTGCTACTCACTCATAAACTATGTACTACACTGTGCGTTTCTTATATTCTAAGTTTTTCAGTGCAACTCACTCATATACTATGTACTACACTGTGCGTTTCTTATATTCTAAGTTTTTCAGTGCAACTCACTCATATACTATGTACTACACTGTGCGTTTCTTATATTCTAAGTTTTTCAGTGCAACTCACTCATATACTATGTACTACACTGTGCGTTTCTTATATTCTAAGTTTTTCAGTGCAACTCACTCATATACTATGTACTACACTGTGCGTTTCTTATATTCTAAGTTTTTCAGTGCAACTCACTCATATACTATGTACTACACTGTGCTTTTCTTATATTCTAAGTTTTTCAGTGCAACTCACTCATATACTTTGTACTACACTGTGCTTTTCTTATATTCTAAGTTTTTCAGTGCAACTCACTCATATACTATGTACTACACTGTGCGTTTCTTATATTCTAAGTTTTTCAGTGCAACTCACTCGTATACTATGTACTACACTGTGCGTTTCTTATATTCTAAGTTTTTCAGTGCAACTCACTCATATACTATGTACTACACTGTGCGTTTCTTATATTCTAAGTTTTTCAGTGCAACTCACTCATATACTATGTACTACACTGTGCGTTTCTTATATTCTAAGTTTTTCAGTGCAACTCACTCATATACTATGTACTACAATGTGCGTTTCTTATATTCTAAGTGTTTCAGTGCAACTCACTCATATACTATGTACTACACTGTGCGTTTCTTAAATTCTAAGTTTTTCAGTGCAACTCACTCATATACTATGTACTACACTGTGCGTTTCTTAAATTCTAAGTTTTTCAGTGCAACTCACTCATATACTATGTACTACACTGTGCGTTTCTTATATTCTAAGTTTTTCAGTGCAACTCACTCATATACTATGTACTACACTGTGCGTTTCTTATATTCTAAGTTTTTCAGTGCAATTCACTCATATACTATGTACTACACTGTGCGTTTCTTATATTCTAAGTTTTTCAGTGCAACTCACTCATATACTATGTACTACACTGTGCGTTTCTTAAATTCTAAGTTTTTCAGTGCAACTCACTCATATACTATGTACTACAATGTGCGTTTCTTATATTCTAAGTTTTTCAGTGCAACTCACTCATATACTATGTACTACACTGTGCGTTTCTCATATTCCAAGTTTTTAAGTGCAACTCACTCATATACTATGTACTACACTGTGCGTTTCTCATATTCTAAGTTTTTCAGTGCAACTCACTCATATACTATGTACTACACTGTGCGTTTCTCATATTCTAAGTTTTTCAGTGCAACTCACTCATATACTATGTACTACACTGTGCGTTTCTCATATTCTAAGTTTTTCAGTGCAACTCACTCATATACTATGTACTACACTGTGCGTTTCTTATATTCTAAGTTTTTCAGTGCAACTCACTCATATACTATGTACTACACTGTGCGTTTCTTATATTCTAAGTTTTTCAGTGCAACTCACTCATATACTATGTACTACACTGTGCGTTTCTTATATTCTAAGTTTTTCAGTGCAACTCACTCATATACTATGTACTACACTGTGCGTTTCTTATATTCTAAGTTTTTCAGTGCAACTCACTCATATACTATGTACTACACTGTGCATTTCGTGTAATGCGGGTTTTTCAGTAAATTCTAAGTTTTTCAGTGCAACTCACTCATATACTATGTACTACACTGTACGTTTCTTATATTCTAAGTTTTTCAGTGCAACTCACTCATATACTATGTACTACACTGTGCGTTTCTTATATTCTAAGTTTTTCAGTGCAACTCACTCATATACTATGTACTACACTGTGCGTTTCTTATATTCTAAGTTTTTCAGTGCAACTCACTCATATACTATGTACTACACTGTGCGTTTCTTATATTCTAAGTTTTTCAGTGCAACTCACTCATATACTATGTACTACACTGTGCGTTTCTTATATTCTAAGTTTTTCAGTGCAACTCACTCATATACTATGTACTACAATGTGCGTTTCTTATATTCTAAGTGTTTCAGTGCAACTCACTCATATACTATGTACTACACTGTGCGTTTCTTAAATTCTAAGTTTTTCAGTGCAACTCACTCATATACTATGTACTACACTGTGCGTTTCTTAAATTCTAAGTTTTTCAGTGCAACTCACTCATATACTATGTACTACACTGTGCGTTTCTTATATTCTAAGTTTTTCAGTGCAACTCACTCATATACTATGTACTACACTGTGCGTTTCTTATATTCTAAGTTTTTCAGTGCAACTCACTCATATACTATGTACTACACTGTGCGTTTCTTATATTCTAAGTTTTTCAGTGCAACTCACTCATATACTATGTACTACACTGTGCGTTTCTTAAATTCTAAGTTTTTCAGTGCAACTCACTCATATACTATGTACTACGATGTGCGTTTCTTATATTCTAAGTTTTTCAGTGCAACTCACTCATATACTATGTACTACACTGTGCGTTTCTTATATTCCAAGTTTTTAAGTGCAACTCACTCATATACTATGTACTACACTGAGCGTTTCTCATATTTTAAGTTTTTCAGTGCTACTCACTCATAAACTATGTACTACACTGTGCGTTTCTTATATTCTAAGTTTTTCAGTGCAACTCACTCATATACTATGTACTACACTGTGCGTTTCTTATATTCTAAGTTTTTCAGTGCAACTCACTCATATACTATGTACTACACTGTGCGTTTCTTATATTCTAAGTTTTTCAGTGCAACTCACTCATATACTATGTACTACACTGTGCGTTTCTTATATTCTAAGTTTTTCAGTGCAACTCACTCATATACTATGTACTACACTGTGCGTTTCTTATATTCTAAGTTTTTCAGTGCAACTCACTCATATACTATGTACTACACTGTGCTTTTCTTATATTCTAAGTTTTTCAGTGCAACTCACTCATATACTTTGTACTACACTGTGCTTTTCTTATATTCTAAGTTTTTCAGTGCAACTCACTCGTATACTATGTACTACACTGTGCGTTTCTTATATTCTAAGTTTTTCAGTGCAACTCACTCGTATACTATGTACTACACTGTGCGTTTCTTATATTCTAAGTTTTTCAGTGCAACTCACTCATATACTATGTACTACACTGTGCGTTTCTTATATTCTAAGTTTTTCAGTGCAACTCACTCATATACTATGTACTACACTGTGCGTTTCTTATATTCTAAGTTTTTCAGTGCAACTCACTCATATACTATGTACTACACTGTGCGTTTCTTATATTCTAAGTTTTTCAGTGCAACTCACTCATATACTATGTACTACAATGTGCGTTTCTTATATTCTAAGTGTTTCAGTGCAACTCACTCATATACTATGTACTACACTGTGCGTTTCTTAAATTCTAAGTTTTTCAGTGCAACTCACTCATATACTATGTACTACACTGTGCGTTTCTTAAATTCTAAGTTTTTCAGTGCAACTCACTCATATACTATGTACTACACTGTGCGTTTCTTATATTCTAAGTTTTTCAGTGCAACTCACTCATATACTATGTACTACACTGTGCGTTTCTTATATTCTAAGTTTTTCAGTGCAATTCACTCATATACTATGTACTACACTGTGCGTTTCTTATATTCTAAGTTTTTCAGTGCAACTCACTCATATACTATGTACTACACTGTGCGTTTCTTAAATTCTAAGTTTTTCAGTGCAACTCACTCATATACTATGTACTACAATGTGCGTTTCTTATATTCTAAGTTTTTCAGTGCAACTCACTCATATACTATGTACTACACTGTGCGTTTCTCATATTCCAAGTTTTTAAGTGCAACTCACTCATATACTATGTACTACACTGTGCGTTTCTCATATTCTAAGTTTTTCAGTGCAACTCACTCATATACTATGTACTACACTGTGCGTTTCTCATATTCTAAGTTTTTCAGTGCAACTCACTCATATACTATGTACTACACTGTGCGTTTCTCATATTCTAAGTTTTTCAGTGCAACTCACTCATATACTATGTACTACACTGTGCGTTTCTTATATTCTAAGTTTTTCAGTGCAACTCACTCATATACTATGTACTACACTGTGCGTTTCTTATATTCTAAGTTTTTCAGTGCAACTCACTCATATACTATGTACTACACTGTGCGTTTCTTATATTCTAAGTTTTTCAGTGCAACTCACTCATATACTATGTACTACACTGTGCGTTTCTTATATTCTAAGTTTTTCAGTGCAACTCACTCATATACTATGTACTACACTGTGCATTTCGTGTAATGCGGGTTTTTCAGTAAATTCTAAGTTTTTCAGTGCAACTCACTCATATACTATGTACTACACTGTACGTTTCTTATATTCTAAGTTTTTCAGTGCAACTCACTCATATACTATGTACTACCCTGTGCGTTTCTTATATTCTAAGTTTTTCAGTGCAACTCACTCATATACTATGTACTACACTGTGCGTTTCTTATATTCTAAGTTTTTCAGTGCAACTCACTCATATACTATGTACTACACTGTGCGTTTCTTATATTCTAAGTTTTTCAGTGCAACTCACTCATATACTATGTACTACACTGTGCGTTTCTTATATTCTAAGTTTTTCAGTGCAACTCACTCATATACTATGTACTACACTGTGCGTTTCTTATATTCTAAGTGTTTCAGTGCAACTCACTCATATACTATGTACTACACTGTGCGTTTCTTAAATTCTAAGTTTTTCAGTGCAACTCACTCATATACTATGTACTACACTGTGAGTTTCTTAAATTCTAAGTTTTTCAGTGCAACTCACTCATATACTATGTACTACACTGTGCGTTTCTTATATTCTAAGTTTTTCAGTGCAACTCACTCATATACTATGTACTACACTGTGCGTTTCTTATATTCTAAGTTTTTCAGTGCAACTCACTCATATACTATGTACTACACTGTGCGTTTCTTATATTCTAAGTTTTTCAGTGCAACTCACTCATATACTATGTACTACACTGTGCGTTTCTTAAATTCTAAGTTTTTCAGTGCAACTCACTCATATACTATGTACTACAATGTGCGTTTCTTATATTCTAAGTTTTTCAGTGCAACTCACTCATATACTATGTACTACACTGTGCGTTTCTTATATTCCAAGTTTTTCAGTGCAACTCACTCATATACTATGTACTACACTGAGCGTTTCTCATATTTTAAGTTTTTCAGTGCAACTCACTCATATACTATGTACTACACAGTGTGTTTCTTATATTCTAAGTTTTTCAGTGCAACTCACTCATATACTATGTACTACACTGTGCGTTTCTTATATTCTAAGTTTTTCAGTGCAACTCACTCATATACTATGTACTACACTGTGCGTTTCTTATATTCTAAGTTTTTCAGTGCAACTCACTCATATACTATGTACTACACTGTGCGTTTCTTATATTCTAAGTTTTTCAGTGCAACTCACTCATATACTATGTACTACACTGTGCGTTTCTTATATTCTAAGTTTTTCAGTGCAACTCACTCATATACTATGTACTACACTGTGCGTTTCTTATATTCTAAGTTTTTCAGTGCAACTCACTCATATACTATGTACTACACTGTGCGTTTCTCATATTCTAAGTTTTTCAGTGCAACTCACTCATATACTATGTACTACACTGTGCGTTTCTCATATTCTAAGTTTTTCAGTGCAACTCACTCATATACTATGTACTGCACTGTGCGTTTCTTATATTCTAAGTTTTTCAGTGCAACTCACTCATATACTATGTACTGCACTGTGCGTTTCTTATATTCTAAGTTTTTCAGTGCAACTCACTCATATACTATGTACTACACTGTGCGTTTCTTATATTCTAAGTTTTTCAGTGCAACTCACTCATATACTATGTACTACACTGTGCGTTTCTTATATTCTAAGTTTTTCAGTGCAACTCACTCATATACTATGTACTACACTGTGCATTTCGTGTAATGCGGGTTTTTCTGTAAATTCTAAGTTTTTCAGTGCAACTCACTCATATACTATTACTACACTGTACGTTTCTTATATTCTAAGTTTTTCAGTGCAACTCACTCATATACTTTGTACTACACTGTTCGTTTCTTATATTCTAAGTTTTTCAGTGCAACTCACTCATATACTATGTACTACACTGTGCGTTTCTTATATTCTAAGTTTTTCAGTGCAACTCACTCATATACTATGTACTACACTGTGCGTTTCTTATATTCTAAGTTTTTCAGTGCAACTCACTCATATACTATGTACTACACTGTGCGTTTCTTATATTCTAAGTTTTTCAGTGCAACTCACTCATATACTATGTACTACACTGTGCGTTTCTTATATTCTAAGTGTTTCAGTGCAACTCACTCATATACTTTGTACTACACTGTGCTTTTCTTATATTCTAAGTTTTTCAGTGCAACTCACTCATATACTATGTACTACACTGTGCGTTTCTTATATTCTAAGTTTTTCAGTGCAACTCACTCATATACTATGTACTACACTGTGCGTTTCTTAAATTCTAAGTTTTTCAGTGCAATTCACTCATATACTATGTACTACACTGTGCGTTTCTTATATTCTAAGTTTTTCAGTGCAACTCACTCATATACTATGTACTACACTGTGCGTTTCTTAAATTCTAAGTTTTTCAGTGCAACTCACTCATATACTATGTACTACAATGTGCGTTTCTTATATTCTAAGTTTTTCAGTGCAACTCACTCATATACTATGTACTACACTGTGCGTTTCTCATATTCCAAGTTTTTAAGTGCAACTCACTCATATACTATGTACTACACTGTGCGTTTCTCATATTCTAAGTTTTTCAGTGCAACTCACTCATATACTATGTACTACACTGTGCGTTTCTCATATTCTAAGTTTTTCAGTGCAACTCACTCATATACTATGTACTACACTGTGCGTTTCTTATATTCTAAGTTTTTCAGTGCAACTCACTCATATACTATGTACTACACTGTGCGTTTCTTATATTCTAAGTTTTTCAGTGCAACTCACTCATATACTATGTACTACACTGTGCGTTTCTTATATTCTAAGTTTTTCAGTGCAACTCACTCATATACTATGTACTACACTGTGCGTTTCTTATATTCTAAGTTTTTCAGTGCAACTCACTCATATACTATGTACTACACTGTGCATTTCGTGTAATGCGGGTTTTTCAGTAAATTCTAAGTTTTTCAGTGCAACTCACTCATATACTATGTACTACACTGTGCGTTTCTTATATTCTAAGTTTTTCAGTGCAACTCACTCATATACTATGTACTACACTGTGCGTTTCTCATATTCCAAGTTTTTAAGTGCAACTCACTCATATACTATGTACTACACTGTGCGTTTCTCATATTCTAAGTTTTTCAGTGCAACTCACTCATATACTATGTACTACACTGTGCGTTTCTCATATTCTAAGTTTTTCAGTGCAACTCACTCATATACTATGTACTACACTGTGCGTTTCTTATATTCTAAGTTTTTCAGTGCAACTCACTCATATACTATATACTACACTGTGCGTTTCTTATATTCTAAGTTTTTCAGTGCAACTCACTCATATACTATGTACTACACTGTGCGTTTCTTATATTCTAAGTTTTTCAGTGCAACTCACTCATATACTATGTACTACACTGTGCGTTTCTTATATTCTAAGTTTTTCAGTGCAACTCACTCATATACTATGTACTAAACTGTGCGTTTCTTAAATTCTAAGTTTTTCAGTGCAACTCACTCATATACTATGTACTACACTGTGCGTTTCTTATATTCTAAGTTTTTCAGTGCAACTCACTCATATACTATATACTACACTGTGCGTTTCTTATATTCTAAGTTTTTCAGTGCAACTCACTCATATACTATGTACTACACTGTGCGTTTCTTATATTCTAAGTTTTTCAGTGCAACTCACTCATATACTATGTACTACACTGTGCGTTTCTTATATTCTAAGTTTTTCAGTGCAACTCACTCATATACTATGTACTACACTGTGCGTTTCTTATATTCTAAGTTTTTCAGTGCAACTCACTCATATACTTTGTACTACACTGTGCGTTTCTTATATTCTAAGTTTTTCAGTGCAACTCACTTGTATACTTTGTACTACACTGTGCGTTTCTTATATTCTAAGTTTTTCAGTGCAACTCACTCGTATACTATGTACTACACTGTGCGTTTCTTATATTCTAAGTTTTTCAGTGCAACTCACTCGTATACTATGTACTACACTGTGCGTTTCTTATATTCTAAGTTTTTCAGTGCAACTCACTCGTATACTATGTACTACACTGTGCGTTTCTTATATTCTAAGTTTTTCAGTGCAACTCACTCATATACTATGTACTACACTGTGCGTTTCTTATATTCTAAGTTTTTCAGTGCAACTCACTCATATACTATGTACTACACTGTGCGTTTCTTATATTCTAAGTTTTTCAGTGCAACTCACTCATATACTATGTACTACACTGTGCGTTTCTTATATTCTAAGTGTTTCAGTGCAACTCACTCATATACTATGTACTACACTGTGCGTTTCTTAAATTCTAAGTTTTTCAGTGCAACTCACTCATATACTATGTACTACACTGTGCGTTTCTTAAATTCTAAGTTTTTCAGTGCAACTCACTCATATACTATGTACTACACTGTGCGTTTCTTAAATTCTAAGTTTTTCAGTGCAACTCACTCATATACTATGTACTACACTGTGCGTTTCTTATATTCTAAGTTTTTCAGTGCAATTCACTCATATACTATGTACTACACTGTGCGTTTCTTATATTCTAAGTTTTTCAGTGCAACTCACTCATATACTATGTACTACACTGTGCGTTTCTTAAATTCTAAGTTTTTCAGTGCAACTCACTCATATACTATGTACTACAATGTGCGTTTCTTATATTCTAAGTTTTTCAGTGCAACTCACTCATATACTATGTACTACACTGTGCGTTTCTCATATTCCAAGTTTTTCAGTGCAACTCACTCATATACTATGTACTACACTGTGCGTTTCTCATATTCTAAGTTTTTCAGTGCAACTCACTCATATACTATGTACTACACTGTGCGTTTCTCATATTCTAAGTTTTTCAGTGCAACTCACTCATATACTATGTACTACACTGTGCGTTTCTCATATTCTAAGTTTTTCAGTGCAACTCACTCATATACTATGTACTACACTGTGCGTTTCTCATATTCTAAGTTTTTCAGTGCAACTCACTCATATACTATGTACTACACTGTGCGTTTCTTATATTCTAAGTTTTTCAGTGCAACTCACTCATATACTATGTACTACACTGTGCGTTTCTTATATTCTAAGTTTTTCAGTGCAACTCACTCATATACTATGTACTACACTGTGCGTTTCTTATATTCTAAGTTTTTCAGTGCAACTCACTCATATACTATGTACTACACTGTGCATTTCGTGTAATGCGGGTTTTTCAGTAAATTCTAAGTTTTTCAGTGCAACTCACTCATATACTATGTACTACACTGTACGTTTCTTATATTCTAAGTTTTTCAGTGCAACTCACTCATATACTATGTACTACACTGTGCGTTTCTTATATTCTAAGTTTTTCAGTGCAACTCACTCATATACTATGTACTACACTGTGCGTTTCTTATATTCTAAGTTTTTCAGTGCAACTCACTCATATACTATGTACTACACTGTGCGTTTCTCATATTCCAAGTTTTTAAGTGCAACTCACTCATATACTATGTACTACACTGTGCGTTTCTTATATTCTAAGTTTTTCAGTGCAACTCACTCATATACTATGTACTACAATGTGCGTTTCTTATATTCTAAGTGTTTCAGTGCAACTCACTCATATACTATGTACTACACTGTGCGTTTCTTAAATTCTAAGTTTTTCAGTGCAACTCACTCATATACTATGTACTACACTGTGAGTTTCTTAAATTCTAAGTTTTTCAGTGCAACTCACTCATATACTATGTACTACACTGTGCGTTTCTTATATTCTAAGTTTTTCAGTGCAACTCACTCATATACTATGTACTACACTGTGCGTTTCTTATATTCTAAGTTTTTCAGTGCAACTCACTCATATACTATGTACTACACTGTGCGTTTCTTATATTCTAAGTTTTTCAGTGCAACTCACTCATATACTATGTACTACACTGTGCGTTTCTTAAATTCTAAGTTTTTCAGTGCAACTCACTCATATACTATGTACTACAATGTGCGTTTCTTATATTCTAAGTTTTTCAGTGCAACTCACTCATATACTATGTACTACACTGTGCGTTTCTTATATTCCAAGTTTTTCAGTGCAACTCACTCATATACTATGTACTACACTGAGCGTTTCTCATATTTTAAGTTTTTCAGTGCAACTCACTCATATACTATGTACTACACTGTGCGTTTCTTATATTCTAAGTTTTTCAGTGCAACTCACTCATATACTATGTACTACACTGTGCGTTTCTTATATTCTAAGTTTTTCAGTGCAACTCACTCATATACTATGTACTACACTGTGCGTTTCTTATATTCTAAGTTTTTCAGTGCAACTCACTCATATACTATGTACTACACTGTGCGTTTCTTATATTCTAAGTTTTTCAGTGCAACTCACTCATATACTATGTACTACACTGTGCGTTTCTTATATTCTAAGTTTTTCAGTGCAACTCACTCATATACTATGTACTACACTGTGCGTTTCTTATATTCTAAGTTTTTCAGTGCAACTCACTCATATACTATGTACTACACTGTGCGTTTCTTATATTCTAAGTTTTTCAGTGCAACTCACTCATATACTATGTACTACACTGTGCGTTTCTTATATTCTAAGTTTTTCAGTGCAACTCACTCATATACTATGTACTACACTGTGCGTTTCTTATATTCTAAGTTTTTCAGTGCAACTCACTCATATACTATGTACTACACTGTGCGTTTCTCATATTCTAAGTTTTTCAGTGCAACTCACTCATATACTATGTACTGCACTGTGCGTTTCTTATATTCTAAGTTTTTCAGTGCAACTCACTCATATACTATGTACTACACTGTGCGTTTCTTATATTCTAAGTTTTTCAGTGCAACTCACTCATATACTATGTACTACACTGTGCGTTTCTTATATTCTAAGTTTTTCAGTGCAACTCACTCATATACTATGTACTACACTGTGCGTTTCTTATATTCTAAGTTTTTCAGTGCAACTCACTCATATACTATGTACTACACTGTGCGTTTCTTATATTCTAAGTTTTTCAGTGCAACTCACTCATATACTATGTACTACACTGTGCGTTTCTTATATTCTAAGTTTTTCAGTGCAACTCACTCATATACTATGTACTACACTGTGCGTTTCTTATATTCTAAGTTTTTCAGTGCAACTCACTCATATACTATGTACTACACTGTGCGTTTCTTATATTCTAAGTTTTTCAGTGCAACTCACTCATATACTATGTACTACACTGTGCGTTTCTTATATTCTAAGTTTTTCAGTGCAACTCACTCATATACTTTGTACTACACTGTGCGTTTCTTATATTCTAAGTTTTTCAGTGCAACTCACTCATATACTATGTACTACACTGTGCGTTTCTTATATTCTAAGTTTTTCAGTGCAACTCACTCATATACTATGTACTACACTGTGCGTTTCTTATATTCTAAGTTTTTCAGTGCAACTCACTCATATACTATGTACTACACTGTGCGTTTCTTATATTCTAAGTTTTTCAGTGCAACTCACTCATATACTATGTACTACACTGTGCGTTTCTTATATTCTAAGTTTTTCAGTGCAACTCACTCATATACTATGTACTACACTGTGCGTTTCTTATATTCTAAGTTTTTCAGTGCAACTCACTCATATACTATGTACTACACTGTGCTTTTCTTATATTCTAAGTTTTTCAGTGCAACTCACTCGTATACTTTGTACTACACTGTGCTTTTCTTATATTCTAAGTTTTTCAGTGCAACTCACTCGTATACTATGTACTACACTGTGCGTTTCTTATATTCTAAGTTTTTCAGTGCAACTCACTCGTATACTATGTACTACACTGTGCGTTTCTTATATTCTAAGTTTTTCAGTGCAACTCACTCGTATACTATGTACTACACTGTGCGTTTCTTATATTCTAAGTTTTTCAGTGCAACTCACTCATATACTATGTACTACACTGTGCGTTTCTTATATTCTAAGTTTTTCAGTGCAACTCACTCATATACTATGTACTACACTGTGCGTTTCTTATATTCTAAGTTTTTCAGTGCAACTCACTCATATACTATGTACTACAATGTGCGTTTCTTATATTCTAAGTGTTTCAGTGCAACTCACTCATATACTATGTACTACACTGTGCGTTTCTTAAATTCTAAGTTTTTCAGTGCAACTCACTCATATACTATGTACTACACTGTGCGTTTCTTAAATTCTAAGTTTTTCAGTGCAACTCACTCATATACTATGTACTACACTGTGCGTTTCTTATATTCTAAGTTTTTCAGTGCAACTCACTCATATACTATGTACTACACTGTGCGTTTCTTATATTCTAAGTTTTTCAGTGCAACTCACTCATATACTATGTACTACACTGTGCGTTTCTTATATTCTAAGTTTTTCAGTGCAACTCACTCATATACTATGTACTACACTGTGCGTTTCTTAAATTCTAAGTTTTTCAGTGCAACTCACTCATATACTATGTACTACAATGTGCGTTTCTTATATTTTAAGTTTTTCAGTGCAACTCACTCATATACTATGTACTACACTGTGCGTTTCTCATATTCCAAGTTTTTAAGTGCAACTCACTCATATACTATGTACTACACTGTGCGTTTCTCATATTCTAAGTTTTTCAGTGCAACTCACTCATATACTATGTACTACACTGTGCGTTTCTCATATTCTAAGTTTTTCAGTGCAACTCACTCATATACTATGTACTACACTGTGCGTTTCTCATATTCTAAGTTTTTCAGTGCAACTCACTCATATACTATGTACTACACTGTGCGTTTCTCATATTCTAAGTTTTTCAGTGCAACTCACTCATATACTATGTACTACACTGTGCGTTTCTTATATTCTAAGTTTTTCAGTGCAACTCACTCATATACTATGTACTACACTGTGCGTTTCTTATATTCTAAGTTTTTCAGTGCAACTCACTCATATACTATGTACTACACTGTGCGTTTCTTATATTCTAAGTTTTTCAGTGCAACTCACTCATATACTATGTACTACACTGTGCGTTTCTTATATTCTAAGTTTTTCAGTGCAACTCACTCATATACTATGTACTACACTGTGCGTTTCTTATATTCTAAGTTTTTCAGTGCAACTCACTCATATACTATGTACTACACTGTGCGTTTCTCATATTCTAAGTTTTTCAGTGCAACTCACTCATATACTATGTACTACACTGTGCGTTTCTTATATTCTAAGTTTTTCAGTGCAACTCACTCATATACTATGTACTACACTGTGCGTTTCTTATATTCTAAGTTTTTCAGTGCAACTCACTCATATACTATGTACTACACTGTGCGTTTCTTATATTCTAAGTTTTTCAGTGCAACTCACTCATATACTATGTACTACACTGTGCGTTTCTTATATTCTAAGTTTTTCAGTGCAATTCACTCATATACTTTGTACTACACTGTGCGTTTCTTATATTCTAAGTTTTTCAGTGCAACTCACTCATATACTATGTACTACACTGTGCGTTTCTTATATTCTAAGTTTTTCAGTGCAACTCACTCATATACTATGTACTACACTGTGCGTTTCTTATATTCTAAGTTTTTCAGTGCAACTCACTCATATACTATGTACTACACTGTGCGTTTCTTATATTCTAAGTTTTTCAGTGCAACTCACTCATATACTATGTACTACACTGTGCGTTTCTTATATTCTAAGTTTTTCAGTGCAACTCACTCATATACTATGTACTACACTGTGCGTTTCTTATATTCTAAGTTTTTCAGTGCAACTCACTCATATACTATGTACTACACTGTGCTTTTCTTATATTCTAAGTTTTTCAGTGAAACTCACTCATATACTTTGTACTACACTGTGCTTTTCTTATATTCTAAGTTTTTCAGTGCAACTCACTCGTATACTATGTACTACACTGTGCGTTTCTTATATTCTAAGTTTTTCAGTGCAACTCACTCGTATACTATGTACTACACTGTGCGTTTCTTATATTCTAAGTTTTTCAGTGCAACTCACTCATATACTATGTACTACACTGTGCGTTTCTTATATTCTAAGTTTTTCAGTGCAACTCACTCATATACTATGTACTACACTGTGCGTTTCTTATATTCTAAGTTTTTCAGTGCAACTCACTCATATACTATGTACTACACTGTGCGTTTCTTATATTCTAAGTTTTTCAGTGCAACTCACTCATATACTATGTACTACACTGTGCGTTTCTTATATTCTAAGTTTTTCAGTGCAACTCACTCATATACTATGTACTACACTGTGCGTTTCTTATATTCTAAGTTTTTCAGTGCAACTCACTCATATACTATGTACTACACTGTGCGTTTCTCATATTCTAAGTTTTTCAGTGCAACTCACTCATATACTATGTACTACACTGTGCGTTTCTTATATTCTAAGTTTTTCAGTGCAACTCACTCATATACTATGTACTACACTTGCGTTTCTTATATTCTAAGTTTTTCAGTGCAACTCACTCATATACTATGTACTACACTGTGCGTTTCTTATATTCTAAGTTTTTCAGTGCAACTCACTCATATACTATGTACTACACTGTGCATTTCGTGTAATGCGGGTTTTTCAGTAAATTCTAAGTTTTTCAGTGCAACTCACTCATATACTATGTACTACACTGTGCGTTTCTTAAATTCTAAGTTTTTCAGTGCAACTCACTCATATACTATGTACTACAATGTGCGTTTCTTATATTCTAAGTTTTTCAGTGCAACTCACTCATATACTATGTACTACACTGTGCGTTTCTTATATTCCAAGTTTTTAAGTGCAACTCACTCATATACTATGTACTACACTGTGCGTTTCTCATATTCTAAGTTTTTCAGTGCAACTCACTCATATACTATGTACTACACTGTGCGTTTCTCATATTCTAAGTTTTTCAGTGCAACTCACTCATATACTATGTACTACACTGTGCGTTTCTTATATTCTAAGTTTTTCAGTGCAACTCACTCATATACTATGTACTACACTGTGCGTTTCTTATATTCTAAGTTTTTCAGTGCAACTCACTCATATACTATGTACTACACTGTGCGTTTCTTATATTCTAAGTTTTTCAGTGCAACTCACTCATATACTATGTACTACACTGTGCTTTTCTTATATTCTAAGTTTTTCAGTGCAACTCACTCATATACTTTGTACTACACTGTGCTTTTCTTATATTCTAAGTTTTTCAGTGCAACTCACTCATATACTATGTACTACACTGTGCGTTTCTTATATTCTAAGTTTTTCAGTGCAACTCACTCGTATACTATGTACTACACTGTGCGTTTCTTATATTCTAAGTTTTTCAGTGCAACTCACTCATATACTATGTACTACACTGTGCGTTTCTTATATTCTAAGTTTTTCAGTGCAACTCACTCATATACTATGTACTACACTGTGCGTTTCTTATATTCTAAGTTTTTCAGTGCAACTCACTCATATACTATGTACTACACTGTGCGTTTCTTATATTCTAAGTTTTTCAGTGCAACTCACTCATATACTATGTACTACAATGTGCGTTTCTTATATTCTAAGTGTTTCAGTGCAACTCACTCATATACTATGTACTACACTGTGCGTTTCTTAAATTCTAAGTTTTTCAGTGCAACTCACTCATATACTATGTACTACACTGTGCGTTTCTTAAATTCTAAGTTTTTCAGTGCAACTCACTCATATACTATGTACTACACTGTGCGTTTCTTATATTCTAAGTTTTTCAGTGCAACTCACTCATATACTATGTACTACACTGTGCGTTTCTTATATTCTAAGTTTTTCAGTGCAACTCACTCATATACTATGTACTACACTGTGCGTTTCTTATATTCTAAGTTTTTCAGTGCAACTCACTCATATACTATGTACTACACTGTGCGTTTCTTAAATTCTAAGTTTTTCAGTGCAACTCACTCATATACTATGTACTACAATGTGCGTTTCTTATATTTAAGTTTTTCAGTGCAACTCACTCATATACTATGTACTACACTGTGCGTTTCTCATATTCCAAGTTTTTAAGTGCAACTCACTCATATACTATGTACTAAACTGTGCGTTTCTCATATTCTAAGTTTTTCAGTGCAACTCACTCATATACTATGTACTACACTGTGCGTTTCTCATATTCTAAGTTTTTCAGTGCAACTCACTCATATACTATGTACTACACTGTGCGTTTCTCATATTCTAAGTTTTTCAGTGCAACTCACTCATATACTATGTACTACACTGTGCGTTTCTCATATTCTAAGTTTTTCAGTGCAACTCACTCATATACTATGTACTACACTGTGCGTTTCTTATATTCTAAGTTTTTCAGTGCAACTCACTCATATACTATGTACTACACTGTGCGTTTCTTATATTCTAAGTTTTTCAGTGCAACTCACTCATATACTATGTACTACACTGTGCGTTTCTTATATTCTAAGTTTTTCAGTGCAACTCACTCATATACTATGTACTACACTGTGCGTTTCTTATATTCTAAGTTTTTCAGTGCAACTCACTCATATACTATGTACTACACTGTGCGTTTCTTATATTCTAAGTTTTTCAGTGCAACTCACTCATATACTATGTACTACACTGTGCGTTTCTCATATTCTAAGTTTTTCAGTGCAACTCACTCATATACTATGTACTACACTGTGCGTTTCTTATATTCTAAGTTTTTCAGTGCAACTCACTCATATACTATGTACTACACTGTGCGTTTCTTATATTCTAAGTTTTTCAGTGCAACTCACTCATATACTATGTACTACACTGTGCGTTTCTTATATTCTAAGTTTTTCAGTGCAACTCACTCATATACTATGTACTACACTGTGCGTTTCTTATATTCTAAGTTTTTCAGTGCAACTCACTCATATACTTTGTACTACACTGTGCGTTTCTTATATTCTAAGTTTTTCAGTGCAACTCACTCATATACTATGTACTACACTGTGCGTTTCTTATATTCTAAGTTTTTCAGTGCAACTCACTCATATACTATGTACTACACTGTGCGTTTCTTATATTCTAAGTTTTTCAGTGCAACTCACTCATATACTATGTACTACACTGTGCGTTTCTTATATTCTAAGTTTTTCAGTGCAACTCACTCATATACTATGTACTACACTGTGCGTTTCTTATATTCTAAGTTTTTCAGTGCAACTCACTCATATACTATGTACTACACTGTGCGTTTCTTATATTCTAAGTTTTTCAGTGCAACTCACTCATATACTATGTACTACACTGTGCTTTTCTTATATTCTAAGTTTTTCAGTGCAACTCACTCATATACTTTGTACTACACTGTGCTTTTCTTATATTCTAAGTTTTTCAGTGCAACTCACTCGTATACTATGTACTACACTGTGCGTTTCTTATATTCTAAGTTTTTCAGTGCAACTCACTCGTATACTATGTACTACACTGTGCGTTTCTTATATTCTAAGTTTTTCAGTGCAACTCACTCATATACTATGTACTACACTGTGCGTTTCTTATATTCTAAGTTTTTCAGTGCAACTCACTCATATACTATGTACTACACTGTGCGTTTCTTATATTCTAAGTTTTTCAGTGCAACTCACTCATATACTATGTACTACACTGTGCGTTTCTTATATTCTAAGTTTTTCAGTGCAACTCACTCATATACTATGTACTACAATGTGCGTTTCTTATATTCTAAGTGTTTCAGTGCAACTCACTCATATACTATGTACTACACTGTGCGTTTCTTAAATTCTAAGTTTTTCAGTGCAACTCACTCATATACTATGTACTACACTGTGCGTTTCTTAAATTCTAAGTTTTTCAGTGCAACTCACTCATATACTATGTACTACACTGTGCGTTTCTTATATTCTAAGTTTTTCAGTGCAACTCACTCATATACTATGTACTACACTGTGCGTTTCTTATATTCTAAGTTTTTCAGTGCAACTCACTCATATACTATGTACTACACTGTGCGTTTCTTATATTCTAAGTTTTTCAGTGCAACTCACTCATATACTATGTACTACACTGTGCGTTTCTTAAATTCTAAGTTTTTCAGTGCAACTCACTCATATACTATGTACTACAATGTGCGTTTCTTATATTTTAAGTTTTTCAGTGCAACTCACTCATATACTATGTACTACACTGTGCGTTTCTCATATTCCAAGTTTTTAAGTGCAACTCACTCATATACTATGTACTACACTGTGCGTTTCTCATATTCTAAGTTTTTCAGTGCAACTCACTCATATACTATGTACTACACTGTGCGTTTCTCATATTCTAAGTTTTTCAGTGCAACTCACTCATATACTATGTACTACACTGTGCGTTTCTCATATTCTAAGTTTTTCAGTGCAACTCACTCATATACTATGTACTACACTGTGCGTTTCTTATATTCTAAGTTTTTCAGTGCAACTCACTCATATACTATGTACTACACTGTGCGTTTCTTATATTCTAAGTTTTTCAGTGCAACTCACTCATATACTATGTACTACACTGTGCGTTTCTTATATTCTAAGTTTTTCAGTGCAACTCACTCATATACTATGTACTACACTGTGCGTTTCTTATATTCTAAGTTTTTCAGTGCAACTCACTCATATACTATGTACTACACTGTGCGTTTCTTATATTCTAAGTTTTTCAGTGCAACTCACTCATATACTATGTACTACACTGTGCGTTTCTTATATTCTAAGTTTTTCAGTGCAACTCACTCATATACTATGTACTACACTGTGCGTTTCTTATATTCTAAGTTTTTCAGTGCAACTCACTCATATACTATGTACTACACTGTGCGTTTCTTATATTCTAAGTTTTTCAGTGCAACTCACTCATATACTATGTACTACACTGTGCTTTTCTTATATTCTAAGTTTTTCAGTGCAACTCACTCATATACTTTGTACTACACTGTGCTTTTCTTATATTCTAAGTTTTTCAGTGCAACTCACTCGTATACTTTGTACTACACTGTGCTTTTCTTATATTCTAAGTTTTTCAGTGCAACTCACTCGTATACTATGTACTACACTGTGCGTTTCTTATATTCTAAGTTTTTCAGTGCAACTCACTCGTATACTATGTACTACACTGTGCGTTTCTTATATTCTAAGTTTTTCAGTGCAACTCACTCATATACTATGTACTACACTGTGCGTTTCTTATATTCTAAGTTTTTCAGTGCAACTCACTCATATACTATGTACTACACTGTGCGTTTCTTATATTCTAAGTTTTTCAGTGCAACTCACTCATATACTATGTACTACACTGTGCGTTTCTTATATTCTAAGTTTTTCAGTGCAACTCACTCATATACTATGTACTACAATGTGCGTTTCTTATATTCTAAGTGTTTCAGTGCAACTCACTCATATACTATGTACTACACTGTGCGTTTCTTAAATTCTAAGTTTTTCAGTGCAACTCACTCATATACTATGTACTACACTGTGCGTTTCTTAAATTCTAAGTTTTTCAGTGCAACTCACTCATATACTATGTACTACACTGTGCGTTTCTTATATTCTAAGTTTTTCAGTGCAACTCACTCATATACTATGTACTACACTGTGCGTTTCTTATATTCTAAGTTTTTCAGTGCAACTCACTCATATACTATGTACTACACTGTGCGTTTCTTATATTCTAAGTTTTTCAGTGCAACTCACTCATATACTATGTACTACACTGTGCGTTTCTTATATTCTAAGTTTTTCAGTGCAACTCACTCATATACTATGTACTACAATGTGCGTTTCTTAAATTCTAAGTTTTTCAGTGCAACTCACTCATATACTATGTACTACAATGTGCGTTTCTTATATTTTAAGTTTTTAAGTGCAACTCACTCATATACTATGTACTACACTGTGCGTTTCTCATATTCCAAGTTTTTAAGTGCAACTCACTCATATACTATGTACTAAACTGTGCGTTTCTCATATTCTAAGTTTTTCAGTGCAACTCACTCATATACTATGTACTACACTGTGCGTTTCTCATATTCTAAGTTTTTCAGTGCAACTCACTCATATACTATGTACTACACTGTGCGTTTCTCATATTCTAAGTTTTTCAGTGCAACTCACTCATATACTATGTACTACACTGTGCGTTTCTTATATTCTAAGTTTTTCAGTGCAACTCACTCATATACTATGTACTACACTGTGCGTTTCTTATATTCTAAGTTTTTCAGTGCAACTCACTCATATACTATGTACTACACTGTGCGTTTCTTATATTCTAAGTTTTTCAGTGCAACTCACTCATATACTATGTACTACACTGTGCGTTTCTTATATTCTAAGTTTTTCAGTGCAACTCACTCATATACTATGTACTACAATGTGCGTTTCTTATATTCTAAGTGTTTCAGTGCAACTCACTCATATACTATGTACTACACTGTGCGTTTCTTAAATTCTAAGTTTTTCAGTGCAACTCACTCATATACTATGTACTACACTGTGCGTTTCTTAAATTCTAAGTTTTTCAGTGCAACTCACTCATATACTATGTACTACACTGTGCGTTTCTTATATTCTAAGTTTTTCAGTGCAACTCACTCATATACTATGTACTACACTGTGCGTTTCTTATATTCTAAGTTTTTCAGTGCAACTCACTCATATACTATGTACTACACTGTGCGTTTCTTATATTCTAAGTTTTTCAGTGCAACTCACTCATATACTATGTACTACACGGTGCGTTTCTTATATTCTAAGTTTTTCAGTGCAACTCACTCATATACTATGTACTACAATGTGCGTTTCTTAAATTCTAAGTTTTTCAGTGCAACTCACTCATATACTATGTACTACAATGTGCGTTTCTTATATTTTAAGTTTTTAAGTGCAACTCACTCATATACTATGTACTACACTGTGCGTTTCTCATATTCCAAGTTTTTAAGTGCAACTCACTCATATACTATGTACTAAACTGTGCGTTTCTCATATTCTAAGTTTTTCAGTGCAACTCACTCATATACTATGTACTACACTGTGCGTTTCTCATATTCTAAGTTTTTCAGTGCAACTCACTCATATACTATGTACTACACTGTGCGTTTCTCATATTCTAAGTTTTTCAGTGCAACTCACTCATATACTATGTACTACACTGTGCGTTTCTTATATTCTAAGTTTTTCAGTGCAACTCACTCATATACTATGTACTACACTGTGCGTTTCTTATATTCTAAGTTTTTCAGTGCAACTCACTCATATACTATGTACTACACTGTGCGTTTCTTATATTCTAAGTTTTTCAGTGCAACTCACTCATATACTATGTACTACACTGTGCGTTTCTTATATTCTAAGTTTTTCAGTGCAACTCACTCATATACTATGTACTACACTGTGCGTTTCTTATATTCTAAGTTTTTCAGTGCAACTCACTCATATACTATGTACTACACTGTGCGTTTCTTATATTCTAAGTTTTTCAGTGCAACTCACTCATATACTATGTACTACACTGTGCGTTTCTCATATTCTAAGTTTTTCAGTGCAACTCACTCATATACTATGTACTACACTGTGCGTTTCTCATATTCTAAGTTTTTCAGTGCAACTCACTCATATACTATGTACTACACTGTGCGTTTCTTATATTCTAAGTTTTTCAGTGCAACTCACTCATATACTATGTACTACACTGTGCGTTTCTTATATTCTAAGTTTTTCAGTGCAACTCACTCATATACTATGTACTACACTGTGCGTTTCTTATATTCTAAGTTTTTCAGTGCAACTCACTCATATACTTTGTACTACACTGTGCGTTTCTTATATTCTAAGTTTTTCAGTGCAACTCACTCATATACTATGTACTACACTGTGCGTTTCTTATATTCTAAGTTTTTCAGTGCAACTCACTCATATACTATGTACTACACTGTGCGTTTCTTATATTCTAAGTTTTTCAGTGCAACTCACTCATATACTATGTACTACACTGTGCGTTTCTTATATTCTAAGTTTTTCAGTGCAACTCACTCATATACTATGTACTACACTGTGCGTTTCTTATATTCTAAGTTTTTCAGTGCAACTCACTCATATACTATGTACTACACTGTGCGTTTCTTATATTCTAAGTTTTTCAGTGCAACTCACTCATATACTATGTACTACACTGTGCTTTTCTTATATTCTAAGTTTTTCAGTGCAACTCACTCGTATACTTTGTACTACACTGTGCTTTTCTTATATTCTAAGTTTTTCAGTGCAACTCACTCGTATACTATGTACTACACTGTGCGTTTCTTATATTCTAAGTTTTTCAGTGCAACTCACTCATATACTATGTACTACACTGTGCGTTTCTTATATTCTAAGTTTTTCAGTGCAACTCACTCATATACTATGTACTACACTGTGCGTTTCTTATATTCTAAGTTTTTCAGTGCAACTCACTCATATACTATGTACTACACTGTGCGTTTCTTATATTCTAAGTTTTTCAGTGCAACTCACTCATATACTATGTACTACACTGTGCGTTTCTTATATTCTAAGTTTTTCAGTGCAACTCACTCATATACTATGTACTACAATGTGCGTTTCTTATATTCTAAGTGTTTCAGTGCAACTCACTCATATACTATGTACTACACTGTGCGTTTCTTAAATTCTAAGTTTTTCAGTGCAACTCACTCATATACTATGTACTACACTGTGCGTTTCTTAAATTCTAAGTTTTTCAGTGCAACTCACTCATATACTATGTACTACACTGTGCGTTTCTTATATTCTAAGTTTTTCAGTGCAACTCACTCATATACTATGTACTACACTGTGCGTTTCTTATATTCTAAGTTTTTCAGTGCAACTCACTCATATACTATGTACTACACTGTGCGTTTCTTATATTCTAAGTTTTTCAGTGCAACTCACTCATATACTATGTACTACACTGTGCGTTTCTTAAATTCTAAGTTTTTCAGTGCAACTCACTCATATACTATGTACTACAATGTGCGTTTCTCATATTCCAAGTTTTTAAGTGCAACTCACTCATATACTATGTACTACACTGTGCGTTTCTCATATTCCAAGTTTTTCAGTGCAACTCACTCATATACTATGTACTACACTGTGCGTTTCTCATATTCTAAGTTTTTCAGTGCAACTCACTCATATACTATGTACTACACTGTGCGTTTCTCATATTCTAAGTTTTTCAGTGCAACTCACTCATATACTATGTACTACACTGTGCGTTTCTTATATTCTAAGTTTTTCAGTGCAACTCACTCATATACTGTGTACTACACTGTGCGTTTCTTATATTCTAAGTTTTTCAGTGCAACTCACTCATATACTATGTACTACACTGTGCGTTTCTTATATTCTAAGTTTTTCAGTGCAACTCACTCATATACTATGTACTACACTGTGCGTTTCTTATATTCTAAGTTTTTCAGTGCAACTCACTCATATACTATGTACTACACTGTGCGTTTCTTATATTCTAAGTTTTTCAGTGCAACTCACTCATATACTATGTACTACACTGTGCGTTTCTCATATTCTAAGTTTTTCAGTGCAACTCACTCATATACTATGTACTACACTGTGCGTTTATCATATTCTAAGTTTTTCAGTGCAACTCACTCACATACTATGTACTACACTGTGCGTTTCTTATATTCTAAGTTTTTCAGTGCAACTCACTCATATACTATGTACTACACTGTGCGTTTCTTATATTCTAAGTTTTTCAGTGCAACTCACTCATATACTATGTACTACACTGTGCGTTTCTTATATTCTAAGTTTTTCAGTGCAACTCACTCATATACTATGTACTACACTGTGCATTTCGTGTAATGCGGGTTTTTCAGTAAATTCTAAGTTTTTCAGTGCAACTCACTCATATACTATGTACTACACTGTACGTTTCTTATATTCTAAGTTTTTCAGTGCAACTCACTCATATACTATGTACTACACTGTGCGTTTCTTATATTCTAAGTTTTTCAGAGCAACTCACTCATATACTATGTACTACAATGTGCGATTCTTATATTCTAAGTTTTTCAGTGCAACTCACTCATATACTATGTACTACACTGTGCGTTTCTTAAATTCTAAGTTTTTCAGTGCAACTCACTCATATACTATGTACTACATTGTGCGTTTATTAAATTCTAAGTTTTTCAGTGCAACTCACTCATATACTATGTACTACACTGTGCGTTTCTTATATTCTAAGTTTTTCAGTGCAACTCACTCATATACTATGTACTACACTGTGCGTTTCTTATATTCTAAGTGTTTCAGTGCAACTCACTCATATACTATGTACTACACTGTGCGTTTCTTAAATTCTAAGTTTTTCAGTGCAACTCACTCATATACTATGTACTACACTGTGAGTTTCTTAAATTCTAAGTTTTTCAGTGCAACTCACTCATATACTATGTACTACACTGTGCGTTTCTCATATTCTAAGTTTTTCAGTGCAACTCACTCATATACTATGTACTACACTGTGCGTTTCTTAAATTCTAAGTTTTTCAGTGCAACTCACTCATATACTATGTACTACACTGTGCGTTTCTTATATTCTAAGTTTTTCAGTGCAACTCACTCATATACTATGTACTACACTGTGCGTTTCTTATATTCTAAGTTTTTCAGTGCAACTCACTCATATACTATGTACTACACTGTGCGTTTCTTATATTCTAAGTTTTTCAGTGCAACTCACTCATATACTATGTACTACACTGTGCGTTTCTTAAATTCTAAGTTTTTCAGTGCAACTCACTCATATACTATGTACTACAATGTGCGTTTCTCATATTCCAAGTTTTTAAGTGCAACTCACTCATATACTATGTACTACACTGTGCGTTTCTCATATTCCAAGTTTTTCAGTGCAACTCACTCATATACTATGTACTACACTGTGCGTTTCTCATATTCTAAGTTTTTCAGTGCAACTCACTCATATACTATGTACTACACTGTGCGTTTCTCATATTCTAAGTTTTTCAGTGCAACTCACTCATATACTATGTACTACACTGTGCGTTTCTTATATTCTAAGTTTTTCAGTGCAACTCACTCATATACTGTGTACTACACTGTGCGTTTCTTATATTCTAAGTTTTTCAGTGCAACTCACTCATATACTATGTACTACACTGTGCGTTTCTTATATTCTAAGTTTTTCAGTGCAACTCACTCATATACTATGTACTACACTGTGCGTTTCTTATATTCTAAGTTTTTCAGTGCAACTCACTCATATACTATGTACTACACTGTGCGTTTCTTATATTCTAAGTTTTTCAGTGCAACTCACTCATATACTATGTACTACACTGTGCGTTTCTCATATTCTAAGTTTTTCAGTGCAACTCACTCATATACTATGTACTACACTGTGCGTTTATCATATTCTAAGTTTTTCAGTGCAACTCACTCACATACTATGTACTACACTGTGCGTTTCTTATATTCTAAGTTTTTCAGTGCAACTCACTCATATACTATGTACTACACTGTGCGTTTCTTATATTCTAAGTTTTTCAGTGCAACTCACTCATATACTATGTACTACACTGTGCGTTTCTTATATTCTAAGTTTTTCAGTGCAACTCACTCATATACTATGTACTACACTGTGCATTTCGTGTAATGCGGGTTTTTCAGTAAATTCTAAGTTTTTCAGTGCAACTCACTCATATACTATGTACTACACTGTACGTTTCTTATATTCTAAGTTTTTCAGTGCAACTCACTCATATACTATGTACTACACTGTGCGTTTCTTATATTCTAAGTTTTTCAGAGCAACTCACTCATATACTATGTACTACAATGTGCGATTCTTATATTCTAAGTTTTTCAGTGCAACTCACTCATATACTATGTACTACACTGTGCGTTTCTTAAATTCTAAGTTTTTCAGTGCAACTCACTCATATACTATGTACTACATTGTGCGTTTATTAAATTCTAAGTTTTTCAGTGCAACTCACTCATATACTATGTACTACACTGTGCGTTTCTTATATTCTAAGTTTTTCAGTGCAACTCACTCATATACTATGTACTACACTGTGCGTTTCTTATATTCTAAGTGTTTCAGTGCAACTCACTCATATACTATGTACTACACTGTGCGTTTCTTAAATTCTATGTTTTTCAGTGCAACTCACTCATATACTATGTACTACACTGTGAGTTTCTTAAATTCTAAGTTTTTCAGTGCAACTCACTCATATACTATGTACTACACTGTGCGTTTCTCATATTCTAAGTTTTTCAGTGCAACTCACTCATATACTATGTACTACACTGTGCGTTTCTCATATTCTAAGTTTTTCAGTGCAACTCACTCATATACTATGTACTACACTGTGCGTTTCTCATATTCTAAGTTTTTCAGTGCAACTCACTCATATACTATGTACTACACTGTGCGTTTCTTATATTCTAAGTTTTTCAGTGCAACTCACTCATATACTATGTACTACACTGTGCGTTTCTTATATTCTAAGTTTTTCAGTGCAACTCACTCATATACTATGTACTACACTGTGCGTTTCTTATATTCTAAGTTTTTCAGTACAACTCACTCATATACTATGTACTACACTGTGCGTTTCTTATATTCTAAGTTTTTCAGTGCAACTCACTCATATACTATGTACTACACTGTGCGTTTCTTATATTCTAAGTTTTTCAGTGCAACTCACTCATATACTATGTACTACACTGTGCGTTTCTCATATTCTAAGTTTTTCAGTGCAACTCACTCATATACTATGTACTACACTGTGCGTTTCTTATATTCTAAGTTTTTCAGTGCAACTCATATACTATGTACTACACTGTGCGTTTCTTATATTCTAAGTTTTTCAGTGCAACTCACTCATATACTATGTACTACACTGTGCGTTTCTTATATTCTAAGTTTTTCAGTGCAACTCACTCATATACTATGTACTACACTGTGCATTTCGTGTAATGCGGGTTTTTCAGTAAATTCTAAGTTTTTCAGTGCAACTCACTCATATACTATGTACTACACTGTACGTTTCTTATATTCTAAGTTTTTCAGTGCAACTCACTCATATACTATGTACTACACTGTGCGTTTCTTATATTCTAAGTTTTTCAGAGCAACTCACTCATATACTATGTACTACAATGTGCGTTTCTTATATTCTAAGTTTTTCAGTGCAACTCACTCATATACTATGTACTACACTGTGCGTTTCTTAAATTCTAAGTTTTTCAGTGCAACTCACTCATATACTATGTACTACATTGTGCGTTTATTAAATTCTAAGTTTTTCAGTGCAACTCACTCATATACTATGTACTACACTGTGCGTTTCTTATATTCTAAGTTTTTCAGTGCAACTCACTCATATACTATGTACTACACTGTGCATTTCGTGTAATGCGGGTTTTTCAGTAAATTCTAAGTTTTTCAGTGCAACTCACTCATATACTATGTACTACACTGTACGTTTCTTATATTCTAAGTTTTTCAGTGCAACTCACTCATATACTATGTACTACACTGTGCGTTTCTTATATTCTAAGTTTTTCAGAGCAACTCACTCATATACTATGTACTACAATGTGCGATTCTTATATTCTAAGTTTTTCAGTGCAACTCACTCATTTACTGTGTACTACACTGTGCGTTTCTTAAATTCTAAGTTTTTCAGTGCAACTCACTCATATACTATGTACTACATTGTGCGTTTATTAAATTCTAAGTTTTTCAGTGCAACTCACTCATATACTATGTACTACACTGTGCGTTTCTTATATTCTAAGTTTTTCAGTGCAACTCACTCATATACTATGTACTACACTGTGCGTTTCTTATATTCTAAGTGTTTCAGTGCAACTCACTCATATACTATGTACTACACTGTGCGTTTCTTAAATTCTAAGTTTTTCAGTGCAACTCACTCATATACTATGTACTACACTGTGAGTTTCTTAAATTCTAAGTTTTTCAGTGCAACTCACTCATATACTATGTACTACACTGTGCGTTTCTCATATTCTAAGTTTTTCAGTGCAACTCACTCATATACTATGTACTACACTGTGCGTTTCTCATATTCTAAGTTTTTCAGTGCAACTCACTCATATACTATGTACTACACTGTGCGTTTCTTATATTCTAAGTTTTTCAGTGCAACTCACTCATATACTATGTACTACACTGTGCGTTTCTTATATTCTAAGTTTTTCAGTGCAACTCACTCATATACTATGTACTACACTGTGCGTTTCTTATATTCTAAGTTTTTCAGTGCAACTCACTCATATACTATGTACTACACTGTGCGTTTCTTATATTCTAAGTTTTTCAGTACAACTCACTCATATACTATGTACTACACTGTGCGTTTCTTATATTCTAAGTTTTTCAGTGCAACTCACTCATATACTATGTACTACACTGTGCGTTTCTTATATTCTAAGTTTTTCAGTGCAACTCACTCATATACTATGTACTACACTGTGCGTTTCTCATATTCTAAGTTTTTCAGTGCAACTCACTCATATACTATGTACTACACTGTGCGTTTCTTATATTCTAAGTTTTTCAGTGCAACTCATATACTATGTACTACACTGTGCGTTTCTTATATTCTAAGTTTTTCAGTGCAACTCACTCATATACTATGTACTACACTGTGCGTTTCTTATATTCTAAGTTTTTCAGTGCAACTCACTCATATACTATGTACTACACTGTGCATTTCGTGTAATGCGGGTTTTTCAGTAAATTCTAAGTTTTTCAGTGCAACTCACTCATATACTATGTACTACACTGTACGTTTCTTATATTCTAAGTTTTTCAGTGCAACTCACTCATATACTATGTACTACACTGTGCGTTTCTTATATTCTAAGTTTTTCAGAGCAACTCACTCATATACTATGTACTACAATGTGCGTTTCTTATATTCTAAGTTTTTCAGTGCAACTCACTCATATACTATGTACTACACTGTGCGTTTCTTAAATTCTAAGTTTTTCAGTGCAACTCACTCATATACTATGTACTACATTGTGCGTTTATTAAATTCTAAGTTTTTCAGTGCAACTCACTCATATACTATGTACTACACTGTGCGTTTCTTATATTCTAAGTTTTTCAGTGCAACTCACTCATATACTATGTACTACACTGTGCGTTTCTTATATTCTAAGTGTTTCAGTGCAAATCACTCATATACTATGTACTACACTGTGCGTTTCTTAAATTCTAAGTTTTTCAGTGCAACTCACTCATATACTATGTACTACACTGTGAGTTTCTTAAATTCTAAGTTTTTCAGTGTAACTCACTCATATACTATGTACTACACTGTGCGTTTCTTATATTCTAAGTTTTTCAGTGCAACTCACTCATATACTATGTACTACACTGTGCGTTTCTTATATTCTAAGTTTTTCAGTGCAACTCACTCATATACTATGTACTACACTGTGCGTTTCTTATATTCTAAGTTTTTCAGTGCAACTCACTCATATACTATGTACTACACTGTGCGTTTCTTAAATTCTAAGTTTTTCAGTGCAACTCACTCATATACTATGTACTACAATGTGCGTTTCTTATATTCTAAGTTTTTCAGTGCAACTCACTCATATACAATGTACTACACTGTGCGTTTCTTATATTCCAAGTTTTTAAGTGCAACTCACTCATATACTATGTACTACACTGTGCGTTTCTCATATTCTAAGTTTTTCAGTGCAACTCACTCATATACTATGTACTACACTGTGCGTTTCTTATATTCCAAGTTTTTAAGTGCAACTCACTCATATACTATGTACTACACTGTGCGTTTCTCATATTCTAAGTTTTTCAGTGCAACTCACTCATATACTATGTACTACACTGTGCTTTTCTTATATTCTAAGTTTTTCAGTGCAACTCACTCATATACTTTGTACTACACTGTGCTTTTCTTATATTCTAAGTTTTTCAGTGCAACTCACTCATATACTATGTACTACACTGTCCGTTTCTTATATTCTAAGTTTTTCAGTGCAACTCACTCATATACTATGTACTACACTGTGCGTTTCTTATATTCTAAGTTTTTCAGTGCAACTCACTCATATACTATGTACTACACTGTGCGTTTCTTATATTCTAAGTTTTTCAGTGCAACTCACTCATATACTATGTACTACACTGTGCGTTTCTTATATTCTAAGTTTTTCAGTGCAACTCACTCATATACTATGTACTACACTGTGCGTTTCTTATATTCTAAGTTTTTCAGTGCAACTCACTCATATACTATGTACTACACTGTGCGTTTCTTATATTCTAAGTTTTTCAGTGCAACTCACTCATATACTATGTACTACACTGTGCGTTTCTTATATTCTAAGTTTTTCAGTGCAACTCACTCATATACTATGTACTACACTGTGCGTTTCTTATATTCTAAGTTTTTCAGTGCAACTCACTCATATACTCTGTACTACACTGTGCGTTTCTTATATTCTAAGTTTTTCAGTGCAACTCACTCATATACTATGTACTGCACTGTGCGTTTCTTATATTCTAAGTTTTTCAGTGCAACTCACTCATATACTATGTACTACACTGTGCGTTTCTTATATTCTAAGTTTTTCAGTGCAACTCACTCATATACTATGTACTACACTGTGCGTTTCTTATATTCTAAGTTTTTCAGTGCAACTCACTCATATACTTTGTACTACACTGTGCTTTTCTTATATTCTAAGTTTTTCAGTGCAACTCACTCATATACTATGTACTACACTGTGCGTTTCTTATATTCTAAGTTTTTCAGTGCAACTCATATACTATGTACTACACTGTGCGTTTCTTATATTCTAAGTTTTTCAGTGCAACTCACTCATATACTATGTACTACACTGTGCGTTTCTTATATTCTAAGTTTTTCAGTGCAACTCACTCATATACTATGTACTACACTGTGCATTTCGTGTAATGCGGGTTTTTCAGTAAATTCTAAGTTTTTCAGTGCAACTCACTCATATACTATGTACTACACTGTACGTTTCTTATATTCTAAGTTTTTCAGTGCAACTCACTCATATACTATGTACTACACTGTGCGTTTCTTATATTCTAAGTTTTTCAGAGCAACTCACTCATATACTATGTACTACAATGTGCGTTTCTTATATTCTAAGTTTTTCAGTGCAACTCACTCATATACTATGTACTACACTGTGCGTTTCTTAAATTCTAAGTTTTTCAGTGCAACTCACTCATATACTATGTACTACATTGTGCGTTTATTAAATTCTAAGTTTTTCAGTGCAACTCACTCATATACTATGTACTACACTGTGCGTTTCTTATATTCTAAGTTTTTCAGTGCAACTCACTCATATACTATGTACTACACTGTGCGTTTCTTATATTCTAAGTGTTTCAGTGCAAATCACTCATATACTATGTACTACACTGTGCGTTTCTTAAATTCTAAGTTTTTCAGTGCAACTCACTCATATACTATGTACTACACTGTGAGTTTCTTAAATTCTAAGTTTTTCAGTGTAACTCACTCATATACTATGTACTACACTGTGCGTTTCTTATATTCTAAGTTTCTCAGTGCAACTCACTCATATACTATGTACTACACTGTGCGTTTCTTATATTCTAAGTTTTTCAGTGCAACTCACTCATATACTATGTACTACACTGTGCGTTTCTTATATTCTAAGTTTTTCAGTGCAACTCACTCATATACTATGTACTACACTGTGCGTTTCTTAAATTCTAAGTTTTTCAGTGCAACTCACTCATATACTATGTACTACAATGTGCGTTTCTTATATTCTAAGTTTTTCAGTGCAACTCACTCATATACAATGTACTACACTGTGCGTTTCTTATATTCCAAGTTTTTAAGTGCAACTCACTCATATACTATGTACTACACTGTGCGTTTCTCATATTCTAAGTTTTTCAGTGCAACTCACTCATATACTATGTACTACACTGTGCGTTTCTTATATTCCAAGTTTTTAAGTGCAACTCACTCATATACTATGTACTACACTGTGCGTTTCTCATATTCTAAGTTTTTCAGTGCAACTCACTCATATACTATGTACTACACTGTGCGTTTCTTATATTCCAAGTTTTTAAGTGCAACTCACTCATATACTTTGTACTACACTGTGCTTTTCTTATATTCTAAGTTTTTCAGTGCAACTCACTCATATACTATGTACTACACTGTCCGTTTCTTATATTCTAAGTTTTTCAGTGCAACTCACTCATATACTATGTACTACACTGTGCGTTTCTTATATTCTAAGTTTTTCAGTGCAACTCACTCATATACTATGTACTACACTGTGCGTTTCTTATATTCTAAGTTTTTCAGTGCAACTCACTCATATACTATGTACTACACTGTGCGTTTCTTATATTCTAAGTTTTTCAGTGCAACTCACTCATATACTATGTACTACACTGTGCGTTTCTTATATTCTAAGTTTTTCAGTGCAACTCACTCATATACTATGTACTACACTGTGCGTTTCTTATATTCTAAGTTTTTCAGTGCAACTCACTCATATACTATGTACTACACTGTGCGTTTCTTATATTCTAAGTTTTTCAGTGCAACTCACTCATATACTCTGTACTACACTGTGCGTTTCTTATATTCTAAGTTTTTCAGTGCAACTCACTCATATACTATGTACTGCACTGTGCGTTTCTTATATTCTAAGTTTTTCAGTGCAACTCACTCATATACTATGTACTACACTGTGCGTTTCTTATATTCTAAGTTTTTCAGTGCAACTCACTCATATACTATGTACTACACTGTGCGTTTCTTATATTCTAAGTTTTTCAGTGCAACTCACTCATATACTTTGTACTACACTGTGCTTTTCTTATATTCTAAGTTTTTCAGTGCAACTCACTCATATACTATGTACTACACTGTGCGTTTCTTATATTCTAAGTTTTTCAGTGCAACTCACTCATATACTATGTACTACACTGTGCGTTTCTTATATTCTAAGTTTTTCAGTGCAACTCACTCATATACTATGTACTACACTGTGCGTTTCTTATATTCTAAGTTTTTCAGTGCAACTCACTCATATACTATGTACTACACTGTGCGTTTCTTATATTCTAAGTTTTTCAGTGCAACTCACTCATATACTATGTACTACACTGTGCGTTTCTTATATTCTAAGTTTTTCAGTGCAACTCACTCATATACTATGTACTACACTGTGCGTTTCTTATATTCTAAGTTTTTCAGTGCAACTCACTCATATACTATGTACTACACTGTGCGTTTCTTATATTCTAAGTTTTTCAGTGCAACTCACTCATATACTATGTACTACACTGTGCGTTTCTTATATTCTAAGTTTTTCAGTGCAACTCACTCATATACTATGTACTACACTGTGCTTTTCTTATATTCTAAGTTTTTCAGTGCAACTCACTCATATACTTTGTACTACACAGTGCGTTTCTTATATTCTAAGTTTTTCAGTGCAACTCACTCATATACTATGTACTACACTGTGCGTTTCTTATATTCTAAGTTTTTCAGTGCAACTCACTCATATACTATGTACTACACTGTGCGTTTCTTATATTCTAAGTTTTTCAGTGCAACTCACTCATATACTATGTACTACACTGTGCGTTTCTTATATTCTAAGTTTTTCAGTGCAACTCACTCATATACTATGTACTACACTGTGCGTTTCTTATATTCTAAGTTTTTCAGTGCAACTCACTCATATACTATGTACTACAATGTGCGTTTCTTATATTCTAAGTGTTTCAGTGCAACTCACTCATATACTATGTACTACACTGTGCGTTTCTTAAATTCTAAGTTTTTCAGTGCAACTCACTCATATACTATGTACTACACTGTGCGTTTCTTAAATTCTAAGTTTTTCAGTGCAACTCACTCATATACTATGTACTACACTGTGCGTTTCTTATATTCTAAGTTTTTCAGTGCAACTCACTCATATACTATGTACTACACTGTGCGTTTCTTATATTCTAAGTTTTTCAGTGCAACTCACTCATATACTATGTACTACACTGTGCGTTTCTTAAATTCTAAGTTTTTCAGTGCAACTCACTCATATACTATGTACTACAATGTGCGTTTCTTATATTCTAAGTTTTTCAGTGCAACTCACTCATATACTATGTACTACACTGTGCGTTTCTTATATTCCAAGTTTTTCAGTGCAACTCACTCATATACTATGTACTACACTGTGCGTTTCTCATATTCTAAGTTTTTCAGTGCAACTCACTCATATACTATGTACTACACTGTGCGTTTCTTATATTCTAAGTTTTTCAGTGCAACTCACTCATATACTATGTACTACACTGTGCGTTTCTTATATTCTAAGTTTTTCAGTGCAACTCACTCATATACTATGTACTACACTGTGCGTTTCTTATATTCTAAGTTTTTCAGTGCAACTCACTCATATACTATGTACTACACTGTGCGTTTCTTATATTCTAAGTTTTTCAGTGCAACTCACTCATATACTATGTACTACACTGTGCGTTTCTCATATTCTAAGTTTTTCAGTGCAACTCACTCATATACTATGTACTACACTGTGCGTTTCTTATATTCTAAGTTTTTCAGTGCAACTCACTCATATACTATGTACTACACTGTGCGTTTCTTATATTCTAAGTTTTTCAGTGCAACTCACTCATATACTATGTACTACACTGTGCGTTTCTTATATTCTAAGTTTTTCAGTGCAACTCACTCATATACTATGTACTACACTGTGCATTTCGTGTAATGCGGGTTTTTCAGTAAATTCTAAGTTTTTCAGTGCAACTCACTCATATACTATGTACTACACTGTACGTTTCTTATATTCTTAGTTTTTCAGTGCAACTCACTCATATACTATGTACTACACTGTGCGTTTCTTATATTCTAAGTTTTTCAGTGCAACTCACTCATATACTATGTACTACACTGTGCGTTTCTTATATTCTAAGTTTTTCAGTGCAACTCACTCATATACTATGTACTACACTGTGCGTTTCTCATATTCTAAGTTTTTCAGTGCAACTCACTCATATACTATGTACTACACTGTGCGTTTCTTATATTCTAAGTTTTTCAGTGCAACTCACTCATATACTATGTACTACACTGTGCGTTTCTTATATTCTAAGTTTTTCAGTGCAACTCACTCATATACTATGTACTACACTGTGCGTTTCTTATATTCTAAGTTTTTCAGTGCAACTCACTCATATACTATGTACTACACTGTGCGTTTCTTATATTCTAAGTTTTTCAGTGCAACTCACTCATATACTCTGTACTACACTGTGCGTTTCTTATATTCTAAGTTTTTCAGTGCAACTCACTCATATACTATGTACTGCACTGTGCGTTTCTTATATTCTAAGTTTTTCAGTGCAACTCACTCATATACTATGTACTACACTGTGCGTTTCTTATATTCTAAGTTTTTCAGTGCAACTCACTCATATACTATGTACTACACTGTGCGTTTCTTATATTCTAAGTTTTTCAGTGCAACTCACTCATATACTTTGTACTACACTGTGCTTTTCTTATATTCTAAGTTTTTCAGTGCAACTCACTCATATACTATGTACTACACTGTGCGTTTCTTATATTCTAAGTTTTTCAGTGCAACTCACTCATATACTATGTACTACACTGTGCGTTTCTTATATTCTAAGTTTTTCAGTGCAACTCACTCATATACTATGTACTACACTGTGCGTTTCTTATATTCTAAGTTTTTCAGTGCAACTCACTCATATACTATGTACTACACTGTGCGTTTCTTATATTCTAAGTTTTTCAGTGCAACTCACTCATATACTATGTACTACACTGTGCGTTTCTTATATTCTAAGTTTTTCAGTGCAACTCACTCATATACTATGTACTACACTGTGCGTTTCTTATATTCTAAGTTTTTCAGTGCAACTCACTCATATACCATGTACTACACTGTGCGTTTCTTATATTCTAAGTTTTTCAGTGCAACTCACTCATATACTATGTACTACACTGTGCGTTTCTTATATTCTAAGTTTTTCAGTGCAACTCACTCATATACTATGTACTACACTGTGCGTTTCTTATATTCTAAGTTTTTCAGTGCAACTCACTCATATACTATGTACTACACTGTGCGTTTCTTATATTCTAAGTTTTTCAGTGCAACTCACTCATATACTATGTACTACACTGTGCGTTTCTCATATTCTAAGTTTTTCAGTGCAACTCACTCATATACTATGTACTACACTGTGCGTTTCTCATATTCTAAGTTTTTCAGTGCAACTCACTCATATACTATGTACTACACTGTGCGTTTCTCATATTCTAAGTTTTTCAGTGCAACTCACTCATATACTATGTACTACACTGTGCGTTTCTTATATTCTAAGTTTTTCAGTGCAACTCACTCATATACTATGTACTACACTGTGCGTTTCTTATATTCTAAGTTTTTCAGTGCAACTCACTCATATACTATGTACTACACTGTGCATTTCGTGTAATGCGGGTTTTTCAGTAAATTCTAAGTTTTTCAGTGCAACTCACTCATATACTATGTACTACACTGTACGTTTCTTATATTCTAAGTTTTTCAGTGCAACTCACTCATATACTATGTACTACACTGTGCGTTTCTTATATTCTAAGTTTTTCAGTGCAACTCACTCATATACTATGTACTACACTGTGCGTTTCTTATATTCTAAGTTTTTCAGTGCAACTCACTCATATACTATGTACTACACTGTGCGTTTCTCATATTCTAAGTTTTTCAGTGCAACTCACTCATATACTATGTACTACACTGTGCGTTTCTCATATTCTAAGTTTTTCAGTGCAACTCACTCATATACTATGTACTACACTGTGCGTTTCTTATATTCTAAGTTTTTCAGTGCAACTCACTCATATACTATGTACTACACTGTGCGTTTCTTATATTCTAAGTTTTTCAGTGCAACTCACTCATATACTATGTACTACACTGTGCGTTTCTTATATTCTAAGTTTTTCAGTGCAACTCACTCATATACTATGTACTACACTGTGCGTTTCTTATATTCTAAGTTTTTCAGTGCAACTCACTCATATACTCTGTACTACACTGTGCGTTTCTTATATTCTAAGTTTTTCAGTGCAACTCACTCATATACTATGTACTGCACTGTGCGTTTCTTATATTCTAAGTTTTTCAGTGCAACTCACTCATATACTATGTACTACACTGTGCGTTTCTTATATTCTAAGTTTTTCAGTGCAACTCACTCATATACTATGTACTACACTGTGCGTTTCTTATATTCTAAGTTTTTCAGTGCAACTCACTCATATACTTTGTACTACACTGTGCTTTTCTTATATTCTAAGTTTTTCAGTGCAACTCACTCATATACTATGTACTACACTGTGCGTTTCTTATATTCTAAGTTTTTCAGTGCAACTCACTCATATACTATGTACTACACTGTGCGTTTCTTATATTCTAAGTTTTTCAGTGCAACTCACTCATATACTATGTACTACACTGTGCGTTTCTTATATTCTAAGTTTTTCAGTGCAACTCACTCATATACTATGTACTACACTGTGCGTTTCTTATATTCTAAGTTTTTCAGTGCAACTCACTCATATACTATGTACTACACTGTGCGTTTCTTATATTCTAAGTTTTTCAGTGCAACTCACTCATATACTATGTACTACACTGTGCGTTTCTTATATTCTAAGTTTTTCAGTGCAACTCACTCATATACTATGTACTACACTGTGCGTTTCTTATATTCTAAGTTTTTCAGTGCAACTCACTCATATACTATGTACTACACTGTGCGTTTCTTATATTCTAAGTTTTTCAGTGCAACTCACTCATATACTATGTACTACACTGTGCGTTTCTTATATTCTAAGTTTTTCAGTGCAACTCACTCATATACTTTGTACTACACAGTGCGTTTCTTATATTCTAAGTTTTTCAGTGCAACTCACTCATATACTATGTACTACACAGTGCGTTTCTTATATTCTAAGTTTTTCAGTGCAACTCACTCATATACTATGTACTACACTGTGCGTTTCTTATATTCTAAGTTTTTCAGTGCAACTCACTCATATACTATGTACTACACTGTGCGTTTCTTATATTCTAAGTTTTTCAGTGCAACTCACTCATATACTATGTACTACACTGTGCGTTTCTTATATTCTAAGTTTTTCAGTGCAACTCACTCATATACTATGTACTACACTGTGCGTTTCTTATATTCTAAGTTTTTCAGTGCAACTCACTCATATACTATGTACTACAATGTGAGTTTCTTATATTCTAAGTGTTTCAGTGCAACTCACTCATATACTATGTACTACACTGTGCGTTTCTTAAATTCTAAGTTTTTCAGTGCAACTCACTCATATACTATGTACTACACTGTGCGTTTCTTAAATTCTAAGTTTTTCAGTGCAACTCACTCATATACTATGTACTACACTGTGCGTTTCTTATATTCTAAGTTTTTCAGTGCAACTCACTCATATACTATGTACTACACTGTGCGTTTCTTATATTCTAAGTTTTTCAGTGCAACTCACTCATATACTATGTACTACACTGTGCGTTTCTTAAATTCTAAGTTTTTCAGTGCAACTCACTCATATACTATGTACTACAATGTGCTTTTCTTATATTCTAAGTTTTTCAGTGCAACTCACTCATATACTATGTACTACACTGTGCGTTTCTTATATTCCATGTTTTTCAGTGCAACTCACTCATATACTATGTACTACACTGTGCGTTTCTCATATTCTAAGTTTTTCAGTGCAACTCACTCATATACTATGTACTACACTGTGCGTTTCTTATATTCTAAGTTTTTCAGTGCAACTCACTCATATACTATGTACTACACTGTGCGTTTCTTATATTCTAAGTTTTTCAGTGCAACTCACTCATATACTATGTACTACACTGTGCGTTTCTTATATTCTAAGTTTTTCAGTGCAACTCACTCATATACTATGTACTACACTGTGCGTTTCTTATATTCTAAGTTTTTCAGTGCAACTCACTCATATACTATGTACTACACTGTGCGTTTCTTATATTCTAAGTTTTTCAGTGCAACTCACTCATATACTATGTACTACACTGTGCGTTTCTTATATTCTAAGTTATTCAGTGCAACTCACTCATATACTATGTACTACACTGTGCGTTTCTTATATTCTAAGTTTTTCAGTGCAACTCACTCATATACTATGTACTACACTGTGCGTTTCTTATATTCTAAGTTTTTCAGTGCAACTCACTCATATACTATGTACTACACTGTGCGTTTCTCATATTCTAAGTTTTTCAGTGCAACTCACTCATATACTATGTACTACACTGTGCGTTTCTTATATTCTAAGTTTTTCAGTGCAACTCACTCATATACTATGTAATACACTGTGCGTTTCTTATATTCTAAGTTTTTCAGTGCAACTCACTCATATACTATGTACTACACTGTGCGTTTCTTATATTCTAAGTTTTTATGTGCAACTCACTCATATACTATGTACTACACTGTGCATTTCGTGTAATGCGGGTTTTTCAGTAAATTCTAAGTTTTTCAGTGCAACTCACTCATATACTATGTACTACACTGTACGTTTCTTATATTCTAAGTTTTTCAGTGCAACTCACTCATATACTATGTACTACACTGTGCGTTTCTTATATTCTAAGTTTTTCAGTGCAACTCACTCATATACTATGTACTACACTGTGCGTTTCTTATATTCTAAGTTTTTCAGTGCAACTCACTCATATACTATGTACTACACTGTGCGTTTCTCATATTCTAAGTTTTTCAGTGCAACTCACTCATATACTATGTACTACACTGTGCGTTTCTTATATTCTAAGTTTTTCAGTGCAACTCACTCATATACTATGTACTACACTGTGCGTTTCTTATATTCTAAGTTTTTCAGTGCAACTCACTCATATACTATGTACTACACTGTGCGTTTCTTATATTCTAAGTTTTTCAGTGCAACTCACTCATATACTATGTACTACACTGTGCGTTTCTTATATTCTAAGTTTTTCAGTGCAACTCACTCATATACTATGTACTACACTGTGCGTTTCTTATATTCTAAGTTTTTCAGTGCAACTCACTCATATACTCTGTACTGCACTGTGCGTTTCTTATATTCTAAGTTTTTCAGTGCAACTCACTCATATACTATGTACTGCACTGTGCGTTTCTTATATTCTAAGTTTTTCAGTGCAACTCACTCATATACTATGTACTACACTGTGCGTTTCTTATATTCTAAGTTTTTCAGTGCAACTCACTCATATACTATGTACTACACGGTGCGTTTCTTATATTCTAAGTTTTTCAGTGCAACTCACTCATATACTTTGTACTACACTGTGCTTTTCTTATATTCTAAGTTTTTCAGTGCAACTCACTCATATACTATGTACTACACTGTGCGTTTCTTATATTCTAAGTTTTTCAGTGCAACTCACTCATATACTATGTACTACACTGTGCGTTTCTTATATTCTAAGTTTTTCAGTGCAACTCACTCATATACTATGTACTACACTGTGCGTTTCTTATATTCTAAGTTTTTCAGTGCAACTCACTCATATACTATGTACTACACTGTGCGTTTCTTATATTCTAAGTTTTTCAGTGCAACTCACTCATATACTATGTACTACACTGTGCGTTTCTTATATTCTAAGTTTTTCAGTGCAACTCACTCATATACTATGTACTACACTGTGCGTTTCTTATATTCTAAGTTTTTCAGTGCAACTCACTCATATACTATGTACTACACTGTGCGTTTCTTATATTCTAAGTTTTTCAGTGCAACTCACTCATATACTATGTACTACACTGTGCGTTTCTTATATTCTAAGTTTTTCAGTGCAACTCACTCATATACTATGTACTACACTGTGCTTTTCTTATATTCTAAGTTTTTCAGTGCAACTCACTCATATACTTTGTACTACACAGTGCGTTTCTTATATTCTAAGTTTTTCAGTGCAACTCACTCATATATTATGTACTACACTGTGCGTTTCTTATATTCTAAGTTTTTCAGTGCAACTCACTCATATACTATGTACTACACTGTGCGTTTCTTATATTCTAAGTTTTTCAGTGCAACTCACTCATATACTATGTACTAAACTGTGCGTTTCTTATATTCTAAGTTTTTCAGTGCAACTCACTCATATACTATGTACTACACTGTGCGTTTCTTATATTCTAAGTTTTTCAGTGCAACTCACTCATATACTATGTACTACACTGTGCGTTTCTTATATTCTAAGTTTTTCAGTGCAACTCACTCATATACTATGTACTACAATGTGCGTTTCTTATATTCTAAGTGTTTCAGTGCAACTCACTCATATACTATGTACTACACTGTGCGTTTCTTAAATTCTAAGTTTTTCAGTGCAACTCACTCATATACTATGTACTACACTGTGCGTTTCTTATATTCTAAGTTTTTCAGTGCAACTCACTCATATACTATGTACTACACTGTGCGTTTCTTATATTCTAAGTTTTTCAGTGCAACTCACTCATATACTATGTACTACACTGTGCGTTTCTTATATTCTAAGTTTTTCAGTGCAACTCACTCATATACTATGTACTACACTGTGCGTTTCTTATATTCTAAGTTTTTCAGTGCAACTCACTCATATACTATGTACTACACTGTGCGTTTCTTATATTCTAAGTTTTTCAGTGCAACTCACTCATATACTATGTACTACACTGTGCGTTTCTTATATTCTAAGTTTTTCAGTGCAACTCACTCATATACTATGTACTACACTGTGCGTTTCTTATATTCTAAGTTTTTCAGTGCAACTCACTCATATACTATGTACTACACTGTGCGTTTCTTATATTCTAAGTTTTTCAGTGCAACTCACTCATATACTATGTACTACACTGTGCGTTTCTTATATTCTAAGTTTTTCAGTGCAACTCACTCATATACTATGTACTACACTGTGCGTTTCTTATATTCTAAGTTTTTCAGTGCAACTCACTCATATACTATGTACTACACTGTGCGTTTCTCATATTCTAAGTTTTTCAGTGCAACTCACTCATATACTATGTACTACACTGTGCGTTTCTTATATTCTAAGTTTTTCAGTGCAACTCACTCATATACTATGTACTACACTGTGCGTTTCTTATATTCTAAGTTTTTCAGTGCAACTCACTCATATACTATGTACTACACTGTGCGTTTCTTATATTCTAAGTTTTTCAGTGCAACTCACTCATATACTATGTACTACACTGTGCATTTCGTGTAATGCGGGTTTTTCAGTAAATTCTAAGTTTTTCAGTGCAACTCACTCATATACTATGTACTACACTGTACGTTTCTTATATTCTAAGTTTTTCAGTGCAACTCACTCATATACTATGTACTACACTGTGCGTTTCTTATATTCTAAGTTTTTCAGTGCAACTCACTCATATACTATGTACTACACTGTGCGTTTCTTATATTCTAAGTTTTTCAGTGCAACTCACTCATATACTATGTACTACACTGTGCGTTTCTCATATTCTAAGTTTTTCAGTGCAACTCACTCATATACTATGTACTACACTGTGCGTTTCTTATATTCTAAGTTTTTCAGTGCAACTCACTCATATACTATGTACTACACTGTGCGTTTCTTATATTCTAAGTTTTTCAGTGCAACTCACTCATATACTATGTACTACACTGTGCGTTTCTTATATTCTAAGTTTTTCAGTGCAACTCACTCATATACTATGTACTACACTGTGCGTTTCTTATATTCTAAGTTTTTCAGTGCAACTCACTCATATACTATGTACTACACTGTGCGTTTCTTATATTCTAAGTTTTTCAGTGCAACTCACTCATATACTCTGTACTACACTGTGCGTTTCTTATATTCTAAGTTTTTCAGTGCAACTCACTCATATACTATGTACTGCACTGTGCGTTTCTTATATTCTAAGTTTTTCAGTGCAACTCACTCATATACTATGTACTACACTGTGCGTTTCTTATATTCTAAGTTTTTCAGTGCAACTCACTCATATACTATGTACTACACTGTGCGTTTCTTATATTCTAAGTTTTTCAGTGCAACTCACTCATATACTTTGTACTACACTGTGCTTTTCTTATATTCTAAGTTTTTCAGTGCAACTCACTCATATACTATGTACTACACTGTGCGTTTCTTATATTCTAAGTTTTTCAGTGCAACTCACTCATATACTATGTACTACACTGTGTGTTTCTTATATTCTAAGTTTTTCAGTGCAACTCACTCATATACTATGTACTACACTGTGCGTTTCTTATATTCTAAGTTTTTCAGTGCAACTCACTCATATACTATGTACTACACTGTGCGTTTCTTATATTCTAAGTTTTTCAGTGCAACTCACTCATATACTATGTACTACACTGTGCGTTTCTTATATTCTAAGTTTTTCAGTGCAACTCACTCATATACTATGTACTACACTGTGCGTTTCTTATATTCTAAGTTTTTCAGTGCAACTCACTCATATACTATGTACTACACTGTGCGTTTCTTATATTCTAAGTTTTTCAGTGCAACTCACTCATATACTATGTACTACACTGTGCGTTTCTTATATTCTAAGTTTTTCAGTGCAACTCACTCATATACTATGTACTACACTGTGCTTTTCTTATATTCTAAGTTTTTCAGTGCAACTCACTCATATACTTTGTACTACACAGTGTGTTTCTTATATTCTAAGTTTTTCAGTGCAACTCACTCATATACTATGTACTACACTGTGCGTTTCTTATATTCTAAGTTTTTCAGTGCAACTCACTCATATACTATGTACTACACTGTGCGTTTCTTATATTCTAAGTTTTTCAGTGCAACTCACTCATATACTATGTACTACACTGTGCGTTTCTTATATTCTAAGTTTTTCAGTGCAACTCACTCATATACTATGTACTACACTGTGCGTTTCTTATATTCTAAGTTTTTCAGTGCAACTCACTCATATACTATGTACTACACTGTGCGTTTCTTATATTCTAAGTTTTTCAGTGCAACTCACTCATATACTATGTACTACAATGTGCGTTTCTTATATTCTAAGTGTTTCAGTGCAACTCACTCATATACTATGTACTACACTGTGCGTTTCTTAAATTCTAAGTTTTTCAGTGCAACTCACTCATATACTATGTACTACACTGTGCGTTTCTTATATTCTAAGTTTTTCAGTGCAACTCACTCATATACTATGTACTACACTGTGCGTTTCTTATATTCTAAGTTTTTCAGTGCAACTCACTCATATACTATGTACTACACTGTGCGTTTCTTAAATTCTAAGTTTTTCAGTGCAACTCACTCATATACTATGTACTACAATGTGCGTTTCTTATATTCTAAGTTTTTCAGTGCAACTCACTCATATACTATGTACTACACTGTGCGTTTCTTATATTCCAAGTTTTTCAGTGCAACTCACTCATATACTATGTACTACACTGTGCGTTTCTCATATTTTAAGTTTTTCAGTGCAACTCACTCATATACTATGTACTACACTGTGCGTTTCTTATATTCTAAGTTTTTCAGTGCAACTCACTCATATACTATGTACTACACTGTGCGTTTCTTATATTCTAAGTTTTTCAGTGCAACTCACTCATATACTATGTACTACACTGTGCGTTTCTTATATTCTAAGTTTTTCAGTGCAACTCACTCATATACTATGTACTGCACTGTGCGTTTCTTATATTCTAAGTTTTTCAGTGCAACTCACTCATATACTATGTACTGCACTGTGCGTTTCTTATATTCTAAGTTTTTCAGTGCAACTCACTCATATACTATGTACTACACTGTGCGTTTCTTATATTCTAAGTTTTTCAGTGCAACTCACTCAAATACTATGTACTACACTGTGCGTTTCTTATATTCTAAGTTTTTCAGTGCAACTCACTCATATACTATGTACTACACTGTGCGTTTCTTATATTCTAAGTTTTTCAGTGCAACTCACTCATATACTATGTACTACACTGTGCGTTTCTTATATTCTAAGTTTTTCAGTGCAACTCACTCATATACTATGTACTACACTGTGCGTTTCTTATATTCTAAGTTTTTCAGTGCAACTCACTCATATACTATGTACTACACTGTGCGTTTCTTATATTCTAAGTTTTTCAGTGCAACTCACTCATATACTATGTACTACACTGTGCGTTTCTTATATTCTAAGTTTTTCAGTGCAACTCACTCATATACTATGTACTACACTGTGCTTTTCTTATATTCTAAGTTTTTCAGTGCAACTCACTCATATACTTTGTACTACACAGTGCGTTTCTTATATTCTAAGTTTTTCAGTGCAACTCACTCATATACTATGTACTACACTGTGCGTTTCTTATATTCTAAGTTTTTCAGTGCAACTCACTCATATACTATGTACTACACTGTGCGTTTCTTATATTCTAAGTTTTTCAGTGCAACTCACTCATATACTATGTACTACACTGTGCGTTTCTTATATTCTAAGTTTTTCAGTGCAACTCACTCATATACTATGTACTACACTGTGCGTTTCTTATATTCTAAGTTTTTCAGTGCAACTCACTCATATACTATGTACTACACTGTGCGTTTCTTATATTCTAAGTTTTTCAGTGCAACTCACTCATATACTATGTACTACAATGTGCGTTTCTTATATTCTAAGTGTTTCAGTGCAACTCACTCATATACTATGTACTACACTGTGCGTTTCTTAAATTCTAAGTTTTTCAGTGCAACTCACTCATATACTATGTACTACACTGTGCGTTTCTTAAATTCTAAGTTTTTCAGTGCAACTCACTCATATACTATGTACTACACTGTGCGTTTCTTATATTCTAAGTTTTTCAGTGCAACTCACTCATATACTATGTACTACACTGTGCGTTTCTTATATTCTAAGTTTTTCAGTGCAACTCACTCATATACTATGTACTACACTGTGCGTTTCTTAAATTCTAAGTTTTTCAGTGCAACTCACTCATATACTATGTACTACAATGTGCGTTTCTTATATTCTAAGTTTTTCAGTGCAACTCACTCATATACTATGTACTACACTGTGCGTTTCTTATATTCCAAGTTTTTCAGTGCAACTCACTCATATACTATGTACTACACTGTGCGTTTCTCATATTCTAAGTTTTTCAGTGCAACTCACTCATATACTATGTACTACACTGTGCGTTTCTTATATTCTAAGTTTTTCAGTGCAACTCACTCATATACTATGTACTACACTGTGCGTTTCTTATATTCTAAGTTTTTCAGTGCAACTCACTCATATACTATGTACTACACTGTGCGTTTCTTATATTCTAAGTTTTTCAGTGCAACTCACTCATATACTATGTACTACACTGTGCGTTTCTTATATTCTAAGTTTTTCAGTGCAACTCACTCATATACTATGTACTACACTGTGCGTTTCTTATATTCTAAGTTTTTCAGTGCAACTCACTCATATACTATGTACTACACTGTGCGTTTCTTATATTCTAAGTTTTTCAGTGCAACTCACTCATATACTATGTACTACACTGTGTGTTTCTTATATTCTAAGTTTTTCAGTGCAACTCACTCATATACTATGTACTACACTGTGCGTTTCTTATATTCTAAGTTTTTCAGTGCAACTCACTCATATACTATGTACTACACTGTGCGTTTCTCATATTCTAAGTTTTTCAGTGCAACTCACTCATATACTATGTACTACACTGTGCGTTTCTTATATTCTAAGTTTTTCAGTGCAACTCACTCATATACTATGTACTACACTGTGCGTTTCTTATATTCTAAGTTTTTCAGTGCAACTCACTCATATACTATGTACTACACTGTGCGTTTCTTATATTCTAAGTTTTTCAGTGCAACTCACTCATATACTATGTACTACACTGTGCATTTCGTGTAATGCGGGTTTTTCAGTAAATTCTAAGTTTTTCAGTGCAACTCACTCATATACTATGTACTACACTGTACGTTTCTTATATTCTAAGTTTTTCAGTGCAACTCACTCATATACTATGTACTACACTGTGCGTTTCTTATATTCTAAGTTTTTCAGTGCAACTCACTCATATACTATGTACTACACTGTGCGTTTCTTATATTCTAAGTTTTTCAGTGCAACTCACTCATATACTATGTACTACACTGTGCGTTTCTCATATTCTAAGTTTTTCAGTGCAACTCACTCATATACTATGTACTACACTGTGCGTTTCTTATATTCTAAGTTTTTCAGTGCAACTCACTCATATACTATGTACTACACTGTGCGTTTCTTATATTCTAAGTTTTTCAGTGCAACTCACTCATATACTATGTACTACACTGTGCGTTTCTTATATTCTAAGTTTTTCAGTGCAACTCACTCATATACTATGTACTACACTGTGCATTTCGTGTAATGCGGGTTTTTCAGTAAATTCTAAGTTTTTCAGTGCAACTCACTCATATACTATGTACTACACTGTACGTTTCTTATATTCTAAGTTTTTTAGTGCAACTCACTCATATACTATGTACTACACTGTGCGTTTCTTATATTCTAAGTTTTTCAGAGCAACTCACTCATATACTATGTACTACAATGTGCGTTTCTTATATTCTAAGTTTTTCAGTGCAACTCACTCATATACTATGTACTACACTGTGCGTTTCTTAAATTCTAAGTTTTTCAGTGCAACTCACTCATATACTATGTACTACATTGTGCGTTTATTAAATTCTAAGTTTTTCAGTGCAACTCACTCATATACTATGTACTACACTGTGCGTTTCTTATATTCTAAGTTTTTCAGTGCAACTCACTCATATACTATGTACTACACTGTGCGTTTCTTATATTCTAAGTGTTTCAGTGCAACTCACTCATATACTATGTACTACACTGTGCGTTTCTTAAATTCTAAGTTTTTCAGTGCAACTCACTCATATACTATGTACTACACTGTGAGTTTCTTAACTTCTAAGTTTTTCAGTGCAACTCACTCATATACTATGTACTACACTGTGCGTCTCTTATATTCCAAGTTTTTAAGTGCAACTCACTCATATACTATGTACTACACTGTGCGTTTCTTATATTCTAAGTTTTTCAGTGCAACTCACTCTTTTACTATGTACTACACTGTGCGTTTCTTATATTCTAAGTTTTTCAGTGCAACTAACTCATATACTATGTACTACACTGTGCGTTTCTTATATTCTAAGTTTTTAAGTGCAACTCACTCATATACTATGTACTACACTGTGCGTTTCTTAAATTCTAAGTTTTTCAGTGCAACTCACTCATATACTATGTACTACACTGTGCGTTTCTTATATTCTAAGTTTTTCAGTGCAACTCACTCATATACTATGTACTACACTGTGCGTTTCTTATATTCCAAGTTTTTAAGTGCAACTCACTCATATACTATGTACTACACTGTGCGTTTCTTATATTCTAAGTTTTTCAGTGCAACTCACTCATATACTATGTACTACACTGTGCGTTTATTATATTCTAAGTTTTTCAGTGCAACTCACTCATATACTATGTACTACACTGTGCGTTTCTTATATTCTAAGTTTTTCAGTGCAACTCACTCATATACTATGTACTACACTGTGCTTTTCTTATATTCTAAGTTTTTCAGTGCAACTCACTCATATACTTTGTATTACACTGTGCGTTTCTTATATTCTAAGTTTTTCAGTGCAACTCACTCATATACTATGTACTACACTGTGCGTTTCTTATATTCTAAGTTTTTCAGTGCAACTCACTCATATACTATGTACTACACTGTGCGTTTCTTATATTCTAAGTTTTTCAGTGCAACTCACTCATATACTATGTACTACACTGTGCGTTTCTTATATTCTAAGTTTTTCAGTGCAACTCACTCATATACTATGTACTACACTGTGCGTTTCTTATATTCTAAGTTTTTCAGTGCAACTCACTCATATACTATGTACTACACTGTGCGTTTCTTATATTCTAAGTTTTTCAGTGCAACTCACTCATATACTATGTACTACAATGTGCGTTTCTTATATTCTAAGTGTTTCAGTGCAACTCACTCATATACTATGTACTACACTGTGCGTTTCTTAAATTCTAAGTTTTTCAGTGCAACTCACTCATATACTATGTACTACACTGTGCGTTTCTTAAATTCTAAGTTTTTCAGTGCAACTCACTCATATACTATGTACTACACTGTGCGTTTCTTATATTCTAAGTTTTTCAGTGCAACTCACTCATATACTATGTACTACACTGTGTGTTTCTTATATTCTAAGTTTTTCAGTGCAACTCACTCATATACTATGTACTACACTGTGCGTTTCTTAAATTCTAAGTTTTTCAGTGCAACTCACTCATATACTATGTACTACAATGTGCGTTTCTTATATTCTAAGTTTTTCAGTGCAACTCACTCATATACTATGTACTACACTGTGCGTTTCTTATATTCCAAGTTTTTCAGTGCAACTCACTCATATACTATGTACTACACTGTGCGTTTCTCATATTCTAAGTTTTTCAGTGCAACTCACTCATATACTATGTACTACACTGTGCGTTTCTTATATTCTAAGTGTTTCAGTGCAACTCACTCATATACTATGTACTACACTGTGCGTCTCTTATATTCCAAGTTTTTAAGTGCAACTCACTCATATACTATGTACTACACTGTGCGTTTCTTATATTCTAAGTTTTTCAGTGCAACTCACTCTTTTACTATGTACTACACTGTGCGTTTCTTATATTCTAAGTTTTTCAGTGCAACTAACTCATATACTATGTACTACACTGTGCGTTTCTTATATTCTAAGTTTTTAAGTGCAACTCACTCATATACTATGTACTACACTGTGCGTTTCTTAAATTCTAAGTTTTTCAGTGCAACTCACTCATATACTATGTACTACACTGTGCGTTTCTTATATTCTAAGTTTTTCAGTGCAACTCACTCATATACTATGTACTACACTGTGCGTTTCTTATATTCCAAGTTTTTAAGTGCAACTCACTCATATACTATGTACTACACTGTGCGTTTCTTATATTCTAAGTTTTTCAGTGCAACTCACTCATATACTATGTACTACACTGTGCGTTTATTATATTCTAAGTTTTTCAGTGCAACTCACTCATATACTATGTACTACACTGTGCGTTTCTTATATTCTAAGTTTTTCAGTGCAACTCACTCATATACTATGTACTACACTGTGCTTTTCTTATATTCTAAGTTTTTCAGTGCAACTCACTCATATACTTTGTATTACACTGTGCGTTTCTTATATTCTAAGTTTTTCAGTGCAACTCACTCATATACTATGTACTACACTGTGCGTTTCTTATATTCTAAGTTTTTCAGTGCAACTCACTCATATACTATGTACTACACTGTGCGTTTCTTATATTCTAAGTTTTTCAGTGCAACTCACTCATATACTATGTACTACACTGTGCGTTTCTTATATTCTAAGTTTTTCAGTGCAACTCACTCATATACTATGTACTACACTGTGCGTTTCTTATATTCTAAGTTTTTCAGTGCAACTCACTCATATACTATGTACTACACTGTGCGTTTCTTATATTCTAAGTTTTTCAGTGCAACTCACTCATATACTATGTACTACAATGTGCGTTTCTTATATTCTAAGTGTTTCAGTGCAACTCACTCATATACTATGTACTACACTGTGCGTTTCTTAAATTCTAAGTTTTTCAGTGCAACTCACTCATATACTATGTACTACACTGTGCGTTTCTTAAATTCTAAGTTTTTCAGTGCAACTCACTCATATACTATGTACTACACTGTGCGTTTCTTATATTCTAAGTTTTTCAGTGCAACTCACTCATATACTATGTACTACACTGTGTGTTTCTTATATTCTAAGTTTTTCAGTGCAACTCACTCATATACTATGTACTACACTGTGCGTTTCTTAAATTCTAAGTTTTTCAGTGCAACTCACTCATATACTATGTACTACAATGTGCGTTTATTATATTCTAAGTTTTTCAGTGCAACTCACTCATATACTATGTACTACACTGTGCGTTTCTTATATTCCAAGTTTTTCAGTGCAACTCACTCATATACTATGTACTACACTGTGCGTTTCTCATATTCTAAGTTTTTCAGTGCAACTCACTCATATACTATGTACTACACTGTGCGTTTCTTATATTCTAAGTTTTTCAGTGCAACTCACTCATATACTATGTACTACACTGTGCGTTTCTTATATTCTAAGTTTTTCAGTGCAACTCACTCATATACTATGTACTACACTGTGCGTTTCTTATATTCTAAGATTTTCAGTGCAACTCACTCATATACTATGTACTACACTGTGCGTTTCTTATATTCTAAGTTTTTCAGTGCAACTCACTCATATACTATGTACTACACTGTGCGTTTCTTATATTCTAAGTTTTTCAGTGCAACTCACTCATATACTATGTACTACACTGTGTGTTTCTTATATTCTAAGTTTTTCAGTGCAACTCACTCATATACTATGTACTACACTGTGCGTTTCTTATATTCTAAGTTTTTCAGTGCAACTCACTCATATACTATGTACTACACTGTGCGTTTCTTATATTCTAAGTTTTTCAGTGCAACTCACTCATATACTATGTACTACACTGTGCGTTTCTCATATTCTAAGTTTTTCAGTGCAACTCACTCATATACTATGTACTACACTGTGCGTTTCTTATATTCTAAGTTTTTCAGTGCAACTCACTCATATACTATGTAATACACTGTGCGTTTCTTATATTCTAAGTTTTTCAGTGCAACTCACTCATATACTATGTACTACACTGTGCGTTTCTTATATTCTAAGTTTTTCAGTGCAACTCACTCATATACTATGTACTACACTGTGCATTTCGTGTAATGCGGGTTTTTCAGTAAATTCTAAGTTTTTCAGTGCAACTCACTCATATACTATGTACTACACTGTACGTTTCTTATATTCTAAGTTTTTCAGTGCAACTCACTCATATACTATGTACTACACTGTGCGTTTCTTATATTCTAAGTTTTTCAGTGCAACTCACTCATATACTATGTACTACACTGTGCGTTTCTTATATTCTAAGTTTTTCAGTGCAACTCACTCATATACTATGTACTACACTGTGCGTTTCTCATATTCTAAGTTTTTCAGTGCAACTCACTCATATACTATGTACTACACTGTGCGTTTCTTATATTCTAAGTTTTTCAGTGCAACTCACTCATATACTATGTACTACACTGTGCGTTTCTTATATTCTAAGTTTTTCAGTGCAACTCACTCATATACTATGTACTACACTGTGCGTTTCTTATATTCTAAGTTTTTCAGTGCAACTCACTCATATACTATGTACTACACTGTGCATTTCGTGTAATGCGGGTTTTTCAGTAAATTCTAAGTTTTTCAGTGCAACTCACTCATATACTATGTACTACACTGTGCGTTTCTTATATTCTAAGTTTTTCAGTGCAACTCACTCATATACTATGTACTACACTGTGCGTTTCTTATATTCTAAGTTTTTCAGTGCAACTCACTCATATACTTTGTACTACACTGTGCGTTTCTTATATTCTAAGTTTTTCAGTGCAACTCACTCATATACTATGTACTACACTGTGCGTTTCTTATATTCTAAGTTTTTCAGTGCAACTCACTCATATACTATGTACTACACTGTGCTTTTCTTATATTCTAAGTTTTTCAGTGCAACTCACTCATATACTTTGTACTACACTGTGCATTTCTTATATTCTAAGTTTTTCAGTGCAACTCACTCGTATACTATGTACTACACTGTGCGTTTCTTATATTCTAAGTTTTTCAGTGCAACTCACTCGTATACTATGTACTACACTGTGCGTTTCTTATATTCTAAGTTTTTCAGTGCAACTCACTCGTATACTATGTACTACACTGTGCGTTTCTTATATTCTAAGTTTTTCAGTGCAACTCACTCATATACTATGTACTACACTGTGCGTTTCTTATATTCTAAGTTTTTCAGTGCAACTCACTCATATACTATGTACTACACTGTGCGTTTCTTATATTCTAAGTTTTTCAGTGCAACTCACTCATATACTATGTACTACACTGTGCGTTTCTTATATTCTAAGTTTTTCAGTGCAACTCACTCATATACTATGTACTACACTGTGTGTTTCTTATATTCTAAGTTTTTCAGTGCAACTCACTCATATACTATGTACTACACTGTGCGTTTCTTATATTCTAAGTTTTTCAGTGCAACTCACTCATATACTATGTACTACACTGTGCGTTTCTTATATTCTAAGTTTTTCAGTGCAACTCACTCATATACTATGTACTACACTGTGCGTTTCTCATATTCTAAGTTTTTCAGTGCAACTCACTCATATACTATGTACTACACTGTGCGTTTCTTATATTCTAAGTTTTTCAGTGCAACTCACTCATATACTATGTACTACACTGTGCGTTTCTTATATTCTAAGTTTTTCAGTGCAACTCACTCATATACTATGTACTACACTGTGCATTTCGTGTAATGCGGGTTTTTCAGTAAATTCTAAGTTTTTCAGTGCAACTCACTCATATACTATGTACTACACTGTACGTTTCTTATATTCTAAGTTTTTCAGTGCAACTCACTCATATACTATGTACTACACTGTGCGTTTCTTATATTCTAAGTTTTTCAGTGCAACTCACTCATATACTATGTACTACACTGTGCGTTTCTTATATTCTAAGTTTTTCAGTGCAACTCACTCATATACTATGTACTACACTGTGCGTTTCTCATATTCTAAGTTTTTCAGTGCAACTCACTCATATACTATGTACTACACTGTGCGTTTCTTATATTCTAAGTTTTTCAGTGCAACTCACTCATATACTATGTACTACACTGTGCGTTTCTTATATTCTAAGTTTTTCAGTGCAACTCACTCATATACTATGTACTACACTGTGCGTTTCTTATATTCTAAGTTTTTCAGTGCAACTCACTCATATACTATGTACTACACTGTGCATTTCGTGTAATGCGGGTTTTTCAGTAAATTCTAAGTTTTTCAGTGCAACTCACTCATATACTATGTACTACACTGTGCGTTTCTTATATTCTAAGTTTTTCAGTGCAACTCACTCATATACTATGTACTACACTGTGCGTTTCTTATATTCTAAGTGTTTCAGTGCAACTCACTCATATACTATGTACTACACTGTGCGTTTCTTAAATTCTAAGTTTTTCAGTGTAACTCACTCATATACTATGTACTACACTGTGAGTTTCTTAAATTCTAAGTTTTTCAGTGCAACTCACTCATATACTATGTACTACACTGTGCGTTTCTTATATTCTAAGTTTTTCAGTGCAACTCACTCATATACTATGTACTACACTGTGCGTTTCTCATATTCTAAGTTTTTCAGTGCAACTCACTCATATACTATGTACTACACTGTGCGTTTCTTATATTCCAAGTTTTTAAGTGCAACTCACTCATATACTATGTACTACACTGTGCGTTTCTCATATTCTAAGTTTTTCAGTGCAACTCACTCATATACTATGTACTACACTGTGCTTTTCTTATATTCTAAGTTTTTCAGTGCAACTCACTCATATACTATGTACTACACTGTGCGTTTCTTATATTCTAAGTTTTTCAGTGCAACTCACTCATATACTATGTACTACACTGTGCATTTCGTGTAATGCGGGTTTTTCAGTAAATTCTAAGTTTTTCAGTGCAACTCACTCATATACTATTACTACACTGTACGTTTCTTATATTCTAAGTTTTTCAGTGCAACTCACTCATATACTTTGTACTACACTGTGCGTTTCTTATATTCTAAGTTTTTCAGTGCAACTCACTCATATACTATGTACTACACTGTGCATTTCTTATATTCTAAGTTTTTCAGTGCAACTCACTCATATACTATGTACTACACTGTGCGTTTCTTATATTCTAAGTTTTTCAGTGCAACTCACTCATATACTTTGTACTACACTGTGCTTTTCTTATATTCTAAGTTTTTCAGTGCAACTCACTCATATACTATGTACTACACTGTGCGTTTCTTATATTCTAAGTTTTTCAGTGCAACTCACTCATATACTATGTACTACACTGTGCGTTTCTTATATTCTAAGTTTTTCAGTGCAACTCACTCATATACTATGTACTACACTGTGCGTTTCTTATATTCTAAGTTTTTCAGTGCAACTCACTCATATACTATGTACTACACTGTGCGTTTCTTATATTCTAAGTTTTTCAGTGCAACTCACTCATATACTATGTACTACACTGTGCGTTTCTTATATTCTAAGTTTTTCAGTGCAACTCACTCATATACTATGTACTACACTGTGCGTTTCTTATATTCTAAGTTTTTCAGTGCAACTCACTCATATACTTTGTACTACACTGTGCGTTTCTTATATTCTAAGTTTTTCAGTGCAACTCACTCATATACTATGTACTACACTGTGCGTTTCTTATATTCTAAGTTTTTCAGTGCAACTCACTCATATACTATGTACTACACTGTGCGTTTCTTATATTCTAAGTTTTTCAGTGCAACTCACTCATATACTATGTACTACACTGTGCGTTTCTTATATTCTAAGTTTTTCAGTGCAACTCACTCATATACTTTGTACTACACTGTGCCTTTCTTATATTCTAAGTTTTTCAGTGCAACTCACTCATATACTATGTACTACACTGTGCGTTTCTTATATTCTAAGTTTTTCAGTGCAACTCACTCATATACTATGTACTACACTGTGCGTTTCTTATATTCTAAGTTTTCAGTGCAACTCACTCATATACTATGTACTACACTGTGCGTTTCTTATATTCTAGGTTTTTCAGTGCAACTCACTCATATACTATGTACTACACTGTGCGTTTCTTATATTCTAAGTTTTTCAGTGCAACTCACTCATATACTATGTACTACACTGTGCGTTTCTTATATTCTAAGTTTTTCAGTGCAACTCACTCATATACTATGTACTACACTGTGCATTTCTTATATTCTAAGTTTTTCAGTGCTACTCACTCATATACTATGTACTACACTGTGCGTTTCTTATATTCTAAGTTTTTCAGTGCAACTCACTCATATACTATGTACTACACTGTGCGTTTCTTATATTCTAAGTTTTTCAGTGCAACTCACTCATATACTATGTACTACACTGTGCGTTTCTTATATTCTAAGTTTTTCAGTGCAACTCACTCATATACTATGTACTACACTGTGCATTTCGTGTAATGCGGGTTTTTCAGTAAATTCTAAGTTTTTCAGTGCAACTCACTCATATACTATGTACTACACTGTACGTTTCTTATATTCTAAGTTTTTCAGTGCAACTCACTCATATACTATGTACTACACTGTGCGTTTCTTATATTCTAAGTTTTTCAGAGCAACTCACTCATCTACTATGTACTACAATGTGCGTTTCTTATATTCTAAGTTTTTCAGTGCAACTCACTCATATACTATGTACTACACTGTGCGTTTCTTAAATTCTAAGTTTTTCAGTGCAACTCACTCATATACTATGTACTACATTGTGCGTTTATTAAATTCTAAGTTTTTCAGTGCAACTCACTCATATACTATGTACTACTGTGCGTTTCTTATATTCTAAGTTTTTCAGTGCAACTCACTCATATACTATGTACTACACTGTGCGTTTCTCATATTCTAAGTTTTTCAGTGCAACTCACTCATATACTATGTACTACACTGTGCGTTTCTTATATTCCAAGTTTTTAAGTGCAACTCACTCATATACTATGTACTACACTGTGCGTTTCTCATATTCTAAGTTTTTCAGTGCAACTCACTCATATACTCTGTACTACACTGTGCGTTTCTTATATTCTAAGTTTTTCAGTGCAACTCACTCATATACTATGTACTGCACTGTTCGTTTCTTATATTCTAAGTTTTTCAGTGCAACTCACTCATATACTATGTACTACACTGTGCGTTTCTTATATTCTAAGTTTTTCAGTGCAACTCACTCATATACTATGTACTACACTGTGCGTTTCTTATATTCTAAGTTTTTCAGTGCAACTCACTCATATACTATGTACTACACTGTGCATTTCGTGTAATGCGGGTTTTTCAGTAAATTCTAAGTTTTTCAGTGCAACTCACTCATATACTATTACTACACTGTACGTTTCTTATATTCTAAGTTTTTCAGTGCAACTCACTCATATACTTTGTACTACACTGTGCGTTTCTTATATTCTAAGTTTTTCAGTGCAACTCACTCATATACTATGTACTACACTGTGCGTTTCTCATATTCTAAGTTTTTCAGTGCAACTCACTCATATACTATGTACTACACTGTGCGTTTCTTATATTCTAAGTTTTTCAGTGCAACTCACTCATATACTATGTACTACACTGTGCGTTTCTTATATTCTAAGTTTTTCAGTGCAACTCACTCATATACTATGTACTACACTGTGCGTTTCTTATATTCTAAGTTTTTCAGTGCAACTCACTCATATACTATGTACTACACTGTGCATTTCGTGTAATGCGGGTTTTTCAGTAAATTCTAAGTTTTTCAGTGCAACTCACTCATATACTATGTACTACACTGTACGTTTCTTATATTCTAAGTTTTTCAGTGCAACTCACTCATATACTATGTACTACACTGTGCGTTTCTTATATTCTAAGTTTTTCAGAGCAACTCACTCATATACTATGTACTACAATGTGCGTTTCTTATATTCTAAGTTTTTCAGTGCAACTAACTCATATACTATGTACTACACTGTGCGTTTCTTAAATTCTAAGTTTTTCAGTGCAACTCACTCATATACTATGTACTACATTGTGCGTTTATTAAATTCTAAGTTTTTCAGTGCAACTCACTCATATACTATGTACTACACTGTGCGTTTCTTATATTCTAAGTTTTTCAGTGCAACTCACTCATATACTATGTACTACACTGTGCGTTTCTCATATTCTAAGTTTTTCAGTGCAACTCACTCATATACTATGTACTACACTGTGCGTTTCTCATATTCTAAGTTTTTCAGTGCAACTCACTCATATACTATGTACTACACTGTGCGTTTCTTATATTCTAAGTTTTTCAGTGCAACTCACTCATATACTATGTACTACACTGTGCGTTTCTTATATTCTAAGTTTTTCAGTGCAACTCACTCATATACTCTGTACTACACTGTGCGTTTCTTATATTCTAAGTTTTTCAGTGCAACTCACTCATATACTATGTACTACACTGTGCGTTTCTTATATTCTAAGTTTTTCAGTGCAACTCACTCATATACTATGTACTACACTGTGCGTTTCTTATATTCTAAGTTTTTCAGTGGAACTCACTCATATACTCTGTACTACACTGTGCGTTTCTTATATTCTAAGTTTTTCAGTGCAACTCACTCATATACTATGTACTGCACTGTGCGTTTCTTATATTCTAAGTTTTTCAGTGCAACTCACTCATATACTATGTACTACACTGTGCGTTTCTTATATTCTAAGTTTTTCAGTGCAACTCACTCATATACTATGTACTACACTGTGCGTTTCTTATATTTTAAGTTTTTCAGTGCAACTCACTCATATACTATGTACTACACTGTGCATTTCGTGTAATGCGGGTTTTTCAGTAAATTCTAAGTTTTTCAGTGCAACTCACTCATATACTATTACTACACTGTACGTTTCTTATATTCTAAGTTTTTCAGTGCAACTCACTCATATACTTTGTACTACACTGTGCGTTTCTTATATTCTAAGTTTTTCAGTGCAACTCACTCATATACTATGTACTACACTGTGCGTTTCTTATATTCTAAGTTTTTCAGTGCAACTCACTCATATACTATGTACTACACTGTGCGTTTCTTATATTCTAAGTTTTTCAGTGCAACTCACTCATATACTTTGTACTACACTGTGCTTTTCTTATATTCTAAGTTTTTCAGTGCAACTCACTCATATACTATGTACTACACTGTGCGTTTCTTATATTCTAAGTTTTTCAGTGCAACTCACTCATATACTATGTACTACACTGTGCGTTTCTTATATTCTAAGTTTTTCAGTGCAACTCACTCATATACTATGTACTACACTGTGCGTTTCTTATATTCTAAGTTTTTCAGTGCAACTCACTCATATACTATGTACTACACTGTGCGTTTCTTATATTCTAAGTTTTTCAGTGCAACTCACTCATATACTATGTACTACACTGTGCGTTTCTTATATTCTAAGTTTTTCAGTGCAACTCACTCATATACTATGTACTACACTGTGCGTTTCTTATATTCTAAGTTTTTCAGTGCAACTCACTCATATACTTTGTACTACACTGTGCGTTTCTTATATTCTAAGTTTTTCAGTGCAACTCACTCATATACTATGTACTACACTGTGCGTTTCTTATATTCTAAGTTTTTCAGTGCAACTCACTCATATACTATGTACTACACTGTGCGTTTCTTATATTCTAAGTTTTTCAGTGCAACTCACTCATATACTATGTACTACACTGTGCGTTTCTTATATTCTAAGTTTTTCAGTGCAACTCACTCATATACTTTGTACTACACTGTGCCTTTCTTATATTCTAAGTTTTTCAGTGCAACTCACTCATATACTATGTACTACACTGTGCGTTTCTTATATTCTAAGTTTTTCAGTGCAACTCACTCATATACTATGTACTACACTGTGCGTTTCTTATATTCTAAGTTTTCAGTGCAACTCACTCATATACTATGTACTACACTGTGCGTTTCTTATATTCTAGGTTTTTCAGTGCAACTCACTCATATACTATGTACTACACTGTGCGTTTCTTATATTCTAAGTTTTTCAGTGCAACTCACTCATATACTATGTACTACACTGTGCGTTTCTTATATTCTAAGTTTTTCAGTGCAACTCACTCATATACTATGTACTACACTGTGCGTTTCTTATATTCTAAGTTTTTCAGTGCTACTCACTCATATACTATGTACTACACTGTGCGTTTCTTATATTCTAAGTTTTTCAGTGCAACTCACTCATATACTATGTACTACACTGTGCGTTTCTTATATTCTAAGTTTTTCAGTGCAACTCACTCATATACTATGTACTACACTGTGCGTTTCTTATATTCTAAGTTTTTCAGTGCAACTCACTCATATACTATGTACTACACTGTGCATTTCGTGTAATGCGGGTTTTTCAGTAAATTCTAAGTTTTTCAGTGCAACTCACTCATATACTATGTACTACACTGTACGTTTCTTATATTCTAAGTTTTTCAGTGCAACTCACTCATATACTATGTACTACACTGTGCGTTTCTTATATTCTAAGTTTTTCAGAGCAACTCACTCATCTACTATGTACTACAATGTGCGTTTCTTATATTCTAAGTTTTTCAGTGCAACTCACTCATATACTATGTACTACACTGTGCGTTTCTTAAATTCTAAGTTTTTCAGTGCAACTCACTCATATACTATGTACTACATTGTGCGTTTATTAAATTCTAAGTTTTTCAGTGCAACTCACTCATATACTATGTACTACACTGTGCGTTTCTTATATTCTAAGTTTTTCAGTGCAACTCACTCATATACTATGTACTACACTGTGCGTTTCTCATATTCTAAGTTTTTCAGTGCAACTCACTCATATACTATGTACTACACTGTGCGTTTCTTATATTCCAAGTTTTTAAGTGCAACTCACTCATATACTATGTACTACACTGTGCGTTTCTCATATTCTAAGTTTTTCAGTGCAACTCACTCATATACTATGTACTACACTGTGCTTTTCTTATATTCTAAGTTTTTCAGTGCAACTCACTCATATACTTTGTACTACACTGTGCTTTTCTTATATTCTAAGTTTTTCAGTGCAACTCACTCATATACTATGTACTACACTGTCCGTTTCTTATATTCTAAGTTTTTCAGTGCAACTCACTCATATACTATGTACTACACTGTGCGTTTCTTATATTCTAAGTTTTTCAGTGCAACTCACTCATATACTATGTACTACACTGTGCGTTTCTTATATTCTAAGTTTTTCAGTGCAACTCACTCATATACTCTGTACTACACTGTGCGTTTCTTATATTCTAAGTTTTTTAGTGCAACTCACTCATATACTATGTACTACACTGTGCGTTTCTTATATTCTAAGTTTTTCAGTGCAACTCACTCATATACTATGTACTACACTGTGCGTTTCTTATATTCTAAGTTTTTCAGTGCAACTCACTCATATACTCTGTACTACACTGTGCGTTTCTTATATTCTAAGTTTTTCAGTGCAACTCACTCATATACTATGTACTGCACTGTTCGTTTCTTATATTCTAAGTTTTTCAGTGCAACTCACTCATATACTATGTACTACACTGTGCGTTTCTTATATTCTAAGTTTTTCAGTGCAACTCACTCATATACTATGTACTACACTGTGCGTTTCTTATATTCTAAGTTTTTCAGTGCAACTCACTCATATACTATGTACTACACTGTGCATTTCGTGTAATGCGGGTTTTTCAGTAAATTCTAAGTTTTTCAGTGCAACTCACTCATATACTATTACTACACTGTACGTTTCTTATATTCTAAGTTTTTCAGTGCAACTCACTCATATACTTTGTACTACACTGTGCGTTTCTTATATTCTAAGTTTTTCAGTGCAACTCACTCATATACTATGTACTACACTGTGCGTTTCTTATATTCTAAGTTTTTCAGTGCAACTCACTCATATACTATGTACTACACTGTGCGTTTCTTATATTCTAAGTTTTTCAGTGCAACTCACTCATATACTATGTACTACACTGTGCGTTTCTTATATTCTAAGTTTTTCAGTGCAACTCACTCATATACTATGTACTACACTGTGCGTTTCTTATATTCTAAGTTTTTCAGTGCAACTCACTCATATACTTTGTACTACACTGTGCTTTTCTTATATTCTAAGTTTTTCAGTGCAACTCACTCATATACTATGTACTACACTGTGCGTTTCTTATATTCTAAGTTTTTCAGTGCAACTCACTCATATACTATGTACTACACTGTGCGTTTCTTATATTCTAAGTTTTTCAGTGCAACTCACTCATATACTATGTACTACACTGTGCGTTTCTTATATTCTAAGTTTTTCAGTGCAACTCACTCATATACTTTGTACTACACTGTGCGTTTCTTATATTCTAAGTTTTTCAGTGCAACTCACTCATATACTATGTACTACACTGTGCGTTTCTTATATTCTAAGTTTTTCAGTGCAACTCACTCATATACTATGTACTACACTGTGCGTTTCTTATATTCTAAGTTTTTCAGTGCAACTCACTCATATACTATGTACTACACTGTGCGTTTCTTATATTCTAAGTTTTTCAGTGCAACTCACTCATATACTATGTACTACACTGTGCGTTTCTTATATTCTAAGTTTTTCAGTGCAACTCACTCATATACTATGTACTACACTGTGCTTTTCTTATATTCTAAGTTTTTCAGTGCAACTCACTCATATACTATGTACTACACTGTGCGTTTCTTATATTCTAAGTTTTTCAGTGCAACTCACTCATATACTATGTACTACACTGTGCGTTTCTTATATTCTAAGTTTTTCAGTGCAACTCACTCATATACTATGTACTACACTGTGCGTTTCTTATATTCTAAGTTTTTCAGTGCAACTCACTCATATACTATGTACTACACTGTGCGTTTCTTATATTCTAAGTTTTTCAGTGCAACTCACTCATATACTATGTACTACACTGTGCGTTTCTTATATTCTAAGTTTTTCAGTGCAACTCACTCATATACTATGTACTACACTGTGCGTTTCTTATATTCTAAGTTTTTCAGTGCAACTCACTCATATACTATGTACTACAATGTGCGTTTCTTAAATTCTAAGTGTTTCAGTGCAACTCACTCATATACTATGTACTACACTGTGCGTTTCTTAAATTCTAAGTTTTTCAGTGCAACTCACTCATATACTATGTACTACACTGTGCGTTTCTTAAATTCTAAGTTTTTCAGTGCAACTCACTCATATACTATGTACTACACTGTGCGTTTCTTATATTCTAAGTTTTTCAGTGCAACTCACTCATATACTATGTACTACACTGTGCGTTTCTTATATTCTAAGTTTTTCAGTGCAACTCACTCATATACTATGTACTACACTGTGCGTTTCTTAAATTCTAAGTTTTTCAGTGCAACTCACTCATATACTATGTACTACAATGTGCGTTTCTTATATTCTAAGTTTTTCAGTGCAACTCACTCATATACTATGTACTACACTGTGCGTTTCTTATATTCCAAGTTTTTAAGTGCAACTCACTCATATACTATGTACTACACTGTGCGTTTCTCATATTCTAAGTTTTTCAGTGCAACTCACTCATATACTATGTACTACACTGTGCGTTTCTTATATTCTAAGTTTTTCAGTGCAACTCACTCATATACTATGTACTACACTGTGCGTTTCTTATATTCTAAGTTTTTCAGTGCAACTCACTCATATACTATGTACTACACTGTCCGTTTCTTATATTCTAAGTTTTTCAGTGCAACTCACTCATATACTATGTACTACACTGTGCGTTTCTTATATTCTAAGTTTTTCAGTGCAACTCACTCATATACTATGTACTACACTGTGCGTTTCTTATATTCTAAGTTTTTCAGTGCAACTCACTCATATACTATGTACTACACTGTGCGTTTCTTATATTCTAAGTTTTTCAGTGCAACTCACTCATATACTATGTACTACACTGTGCGTTTCTTATATTCTAAGTTTTTCAGTGCAACTCACTCATATACTATGTACTACACTGTGCGTTTCTTATATTCTAAGTTTTTCAGTGCAACTCACTCATATACTATGTACTACACTGTGCATTTCGTGTAATGCGGGTTTTTCAGTAAATTCTAAGTTTTTCAGTGCAACTCACTCATATACTATGTACTACACTGTACGTTTCTTATATTCTAAGTTTTTCAGTGCAACTCACTCATATACTATGTACTACACTGTGCGTTTCTTATATTCTAAGTTTTTCAGAGCAACTCACTCATATACTATGTACTACAATGTGCGTTTCTTATATTCTAAGTTTTTCAGTGCAACTCACTCATATACTATGTACTACACTGTGCGTTTCTTAAATTCTAAGTTTTTCAGTGCAACTCACTCATATACTATGTACTACATTGTGCGTTTATTAAATTCTAAGTTTTTCAGTGCAACTCACTCATATACTATGTACTACACTGTGCGTTTCTTATATTCTAAGTTTTTCAGTGCAACTCACTCATATACTATGTACTACACTGTGCGTTTCTTATATTCTAAGTTTTTCAGTGCAACTCACTCATATACTATGAACTAACTGTGCATTTCGTGTAATGCGGGTTTTTCAGTAAATTCTAAGTTTTTCAGTGCAACTCACTCATATACTATGTACTACACTGTGCGTTTCTTATATTCTATGTTTTTCATTGCAACTCACTCATATACTATGTACTACACTGTGCGTTTCTTATATTCTAAGTTTTTCAGTGCAACTCACTCATATACTATGTACTACACTGTGCGTTTCTTATATTCTAAGTTTTTCAGTGCAACTCACTCATATACTATGTACTACACTGTGCGTTTCTCATATTCTAAGTTTTTCAGTGCAACTCACTCATATACTATGTACTACACTGTGCGTTTCTTATATTCTAAGTTTTTCAGTGCAACTCACTCATATACTATGTACTACACTGTGCGTTTCTTATATTCTAAGTTTTTCAGTGCAACTCACTCATATACTATGTACTACACTGTGCGTTTCTTATATTCTAAGTTTTTCAGTGCAACTCACTCATATACTATGTACTACACTGTGCATTTCGTGTAATGCGGGTTTTTCAGTAAATTCTAAGTTTTTCAGTGCAACTCACTCATATACTATGTACTACACTGTACGTTTCTTATATTCTAAGTTTTTCAGTGCAACTCACTCATATACTATGTACTACACTGTGCGTTTCTTATATTCTAAGTTTTTCAGAGCAACTCACTCATATACTATGTACTACAATGTGCGTTTCTTATATTCTAAGTTTTTCAGTGCAACTCACTCATATACTATGTACTACACTGTGTGTTTCTTAAATTCTAAGTTTTTCAGTGCAACTCACTCATATACTATGTACTACATTGTGCGTTTATTAAATTCTAAGTTTTTCAGTGCAACTCACTCATATACTATGTACTACACTGTGCGTTTCTTATATTCTAAGTTTTTCAGTGCAACTCACTCATATACTATGTACTACACTGTGCGTTTCTTATATTCTAAGTTTTTCAGTGCAACTCACTCATATACTTTGTACTACACTGTGCTTTTCTTATATTCTAAGTTTTTCAGTGCAACTCACTCATATACTATGTACTACACTGTGCGTTTCTTATATTCTAAGTTTTTCAGTGCAACTCACTCATATACTATGTACTACACTGTGCGTTTCTTATATTCTAAGTTTTTCAGTGCAACTCACTCATATACTATGTACTACACTGTGCGTTTCTTATATTCTAAGTTTTTCAGTGCAACTCACTCATATACTATGTACTACACTGTGCGTTTCTTATATTCTAAGTTTTTCAGTGCAACTCACTCATATACTATGTACTACACTGTGCGTTTCTTATATTCTAAGTTTTTCAGTGCAACTCACTCATATACTATGTACTACACTGTGCGTTTCTTATATTCTAAGTTTTTCAGTGCAACTCACTCATATACTTTGTACTACACTGTGCGTTTCTTATATTCTAAGTTTTTCAGTGCAACTCACTCATATACTATGTACTACACTGTGCGTTTCTTATATTCTAAGTTTTTCAGTGCAACTCACTCATATACTATGTACTACACTGTGCGTTTCTTATATTCTAAGTTTTTCAGTGCAACTCACTCATATACTATGTACTACACTGTGCGTTTCTTATATTCTAAGTTTTTCAGTGCAACTCACTCATATACTTTGTACTACACTGTGCCTTTCTTATATTCTAAGTTTTTCAGTGCAACTCACTCATATACTATGTACTACACTGTGCGTTTCTTATATTCTAAGTTTTTCAGTGCAACTCACTCATATACTATGTACTACACTGTGCGTTTCTTATATTCTAAGTTTTCAGTGCAACTCACTCATATACTATGTACTACACTGTGCGTTTCTTATATTCTAGGTTTTTCAGTGCAACTCACTCATATACTATGTACTACACTGTGCGTTTCTTATATTCTAAGTTTTTCAGTGCAACTCACTCATATACTATGTACTACACTGTGCGTTTCTTATATTCTAAGTTTTTCAGTGCAACTCACTCATATACTATGTACTACACTGTGCATTTCTTATATTCTAAGTTTTTCAGTGCTACTCACTCATATACTATGTACTACACTGTGCGTTTCTTATATTCTAAGTTTTTCAGTGCAACTCACTCATATACTATGTACTACACTGTGCGTTTCTTATATTCTAAGTTTTTCAGTGCAACTCACTCATATACTATGTACTACACTGTGCGTTTCTTATATTCTAAGTTTTTCAGTGCAACTCACTCATATACTATGTACTACACTGTGCATTTCGTGTAATGCGGGTTTTTCAGTAAATTCTAAGTTTTTCAGTGCAACTCACTCATATACTATGTACTACACTGTACGTTTCTTATATTCTAAGTTTTTCAGTGCAACTCACTCATATACTATGTACTACACTGTGCGTTTCTTATATTCTAAGTTTTTCAGAGCAACTCACTCATCTACTATGTACTACAATGTGCGTTTCTTATATTCTAAGTTTTTCAGTGCAACTCACTCATATACTATGTACTACACTGTGCGTTTCTTAAATTCTAAGTTTTTCAGTGCAACTCACTCATATACTATGTACTACATTGTGCGTTTATTAAATTCTAAGTTTTTCAGTGCAACTCACTCATATACTATGTACTACTGTGCGTTTCTTATATTCTAAGTTTTTCAGTGCAACTCACTCATATACTATGTACTACACTGTGCGTTTCTCATATTCTAAGTTTTTCAGTGCAACTCACTCATATACTATGTACTACACTGTGCGTTTCTTATATTCCAAGTTTTTAAGTGCAACTCACTCATATACTATGTACTACACTGTGCGTTTCTCATATTCTAAGTTTTTCAGTGCAACTCACTCATATACTCTGTACTACACTGTGCGTTTCTTATATTCTAAGTTTTTCAGTGCAACTCACTCATATACTATGTACTGCACTGTTCGTTTCTTATATTCTAAGTTTTTCAGTGCAACTCACTCATATACTATGTACTACACTGTGCGTTTCTTATATTCTAAGTTTTTCAGTGCAACTCACTCATATACTATGTACTACACTGTGCGTTTCTTATATTCTAAGTTTTTCAGTGCAACTCACTCATATACTATGTACTACACTGTGCATTTCGTGTAATGCGGGTTTTTCAGTAAATTCTAAGTTTTTCAGTGCAACTCACTCATATACTATTACTACACTGTACGTTTCTTATATTCTAAGTTTTTCAGTGCAACTCACTCATATACTTTGTACTACACTGTGCGTTTCTTATATTCTAAGTTTTTCAGTGCAACTCACTCATATACTATGTACTACACTGTGCGTTTCTCATATTCTAAGTTTTTCAGTGCAACTCACTCATATACTATGTACTACACTGTGCGTTTCTTATATTCTAAGTTTTTCAGTGCAACTCACTCATATACTATGTACTACACTGTGCGTTTCTTATATTCTAAGTTTTTCAGTGCAACTCACTCATATACTATGTACTACACTGTGCGTTTCTTATATTCTAAGTTTTTCAGTGCAACTCACTCATATACTATGTACTACACTGTGCATTTCGTGTAATGCGGGTTTTTCAGTAAATTCTAAGTTTTTCAGTGCAACTCACTCATATACTATGTACTACACTGTACGTTTCTTATATTCTAAGTTTTTCAGTGCAACTCACTCATATACTATGTACTACACTGTGCGTTTCTTATATTCTAAGTTTTTCAGAGCAACTCACTCATATACTATGTACTACAATGTGCGTTTCTTATATTCTAAGTTTTTCAGTGCAACTAACTCATATACTATGTACTACACTGTGCGTTTCTTAAATTCTAAGTTTTTCAGTGCAACTCACTCATATACTATGTACTACATTGTGCGTTTATTAAATTCTAAGTTTTTCAGTGCAACTCACTCATATACTATGTACTACACTGTGCGTTTCTTATATTCTAAGTTTTTCAGTGCAACTCACTCATATACTATGTACTACACTGTGCGTTTCTCATATTCTAAGTTTTTCAGTGCAACTCACTCATATACTATGTACTACACTGTGCGTTTCTCATATTCTAAGTTTTTCAGTGCAACTCACTCATATACTATGTACTACACTGTGCGTTTCTTATATTCTAAGTTTTTCAGTGCAACTCACTCATATACTATGTACTACACTGTGCGTTTCTTATATTCTAAGTTTTTCAGTGCAACTCACTCATATACTCTGTACTACACTGTGCGTTTCTTATATTCTAAGTTTTTCAGTGCAACTCACTCATATACTATGTACTACACTGTGCGTTTCTTATATTCTAAGTTTTTCAGTGCAACTCACTCATATACTATGTACTACACTGTGCGTTTCTTATATTCTAAGTTTTTCAGTGGAACTCACTCATATACTCTGTACTACACTGTGCGTTTCTTATATTCTAAGTTTTTCAGTGCAACTCACTCATATACTATGTACTGCACTGTGCGTTTCTTATATTCTAAGTTTTTCAGTGCAACTCACTCATATACTATGTACTACACTGTGCGTTTCTTATATTCTAAGTTTTTCAGTGCAACTCACTCATATACTATGTACTACACTGTGCGTTTCTTATATTTTAAGTTTTTCAGTGCAACTCACTCATATACTATGTACTACACTGTGCATTTCGTGTAATGCGGGTTTTTCAGTAAATTCTAAGTTTTTCAGTGCAACTCACTCATATACTATTACTACACTGTACGTTTCTTATATTCTAAGTTTTTCAGTGCAACTCACTCATATACTTTGTACTACACTGTGCGTTTCTTATATTCTAAGTTTTTCAGTGCAACTCACTCATATACTATGTACTACACTGTGCGTTTCTTATATTCTAAGTTTTTCAGTGCAACTCACTCATATACTATGTACTACACTGTGCGTTTCTTATATTCTAAGTTTTTCAGTGCAACTCACTCATATACTTTGTACTACACTGTGCTTTTCTTATATTCTAAGTTTTTCAGTGCAACTCACTCATATACTATGTACTACACTGTGCGTTTCTTATATTCTAAGTTTTTCAGTGCAACTCACTCATATACTATGTACTACACTGTGCGTTTCTTATATTCTAAGTTTTTCAGTGCAACTCACTCATATACTATGTACTACACTGTGCGTTTCTTATATTCTAAGTTTTTCAGTGCAACTCACTCATATACTATGTACTACACTGTGCGTTTCTTATATTCTAAGTTTTTCAGTGCAACTCACTCATATACTATGTACTACACTGTGCGTTTCTTATATTCTAAGTTTTTCAGTGCAACTCACTCATATACTATGTACTACACTGTGCGTTTCTTATATTCTAAGTTTTTCAGTGCAACTCACTCATATACTTTGTACTACACTGTGCGTTTCTTATATTCTAAGTTTTTCAGTGCAACTCACTCATATACTATGTACTACACTGTGCGTTTCTTATATTCTAAGTTTTTCAGTGCAACTCACTCATATACTATGTACTACACTGTGCGTTTCTTATATTCTAAGTTTTTCAGTGCAACTCACTCATATACTATGTACTACACTGTGCGTTTCTTATATTCTAAGTTTTTCAGTGCAACTCACTCATATACTTTGTACTACACTGTGCCTTTCTTATATTCTAAGTTTTTCAGTGCAACTCACTCATATACTATGTACTACACTGTGCGTTTCTTATATTCTAAGTTTTTCAGTGCAACTCACTCATATACTATGTACTACACTGTGCGTTTCTTATATTCTAAGTTTTCAGTGCAACTCACTCATATACTATGTACTACACTGTGCGTTTCTTATATTCTAGGTTTTTCAGTGCAACTCACTCATATACTATGTACTACACTGTGCGTTTCTTATATTCTAAGTTTTTCAGTGCAACTCACTCATATACTATGTACTACACTGTGCGTTTCTTATATTCTAAGTTTTTCAGTGCAACTCACTCATATACTATGTACTACACTGTGCGTTTCTTATATTCTAAGTTTTTCAGTGCTACTCACTCATATACTATGTACTACACTGTGCGTTTCTTATATTCTAAGTTTTTCAGTGCAACTCACTCATATACTATGTACTACACTGTGCGTTTCTTATATTCTAAGTTTTTCAGTGCAACTCACTCATATACTATGTACTACACTGTGCGTTTCTTATATTCTAAGTTTTTCAGTGCAACTCACTCATATACTATGTACTACACTGTGCATTTCGTGTAATGCGGGTTTTTCAGTAAATTCTAAGTTTTTCAGTGCAACTCACTCATATACTATGTACTACACTGTACGTTTCTTATATTCTAAGTTTTTCAGTGCAACTCACTCATATACTATGTACTACACTGTGCGTTTCTTATATTCTAAGTTTTTCAGAGCAACTCACTCATCTACTATGTACTACAATGTGCGTTTCTTATATTCTAAGTTTTTCAGTGCAACTCACTCATATACTATGTACTACACTGTGCGTTTCTTAAATTCTAAGTTTTTCAGTGCAACTCACTCATATACTATGTACTACATTGTGCGTTTATTAAATTCTAAGTTTTTCAGTGCAACTCACTCATATACTATGTACTACACTGTGCGTTTCTTATATTCTAAGTTTTTCAGTGCAACTCACTCATATACTATGTACTACACTGTGCGTTTCTCATATTCTAAGTTTTTCAGTGCAACTCACTCATATACTATGTACTACACTGTGCGTTTCTTATATTCCAAGTTTTTAAGTGCAACTCACTCATATACTATGTACTACACTGTGCGTTTCTCATATTCTAAGTTTTTCAGTGCAACTCACTCATATACTATGTACTACACTGTGCTTTTCTTATATTCTAAGTTTTTCAGTGCAACTCACTCATATACTTTGTACTACACTGTGCTTTTCTTATATTCTAAGTTTTTCAGTGCAACTCACTCATATACTATGTACTACACTGTCCGTTTCTTATATTCTAAGTTTTTCAGTGCAACTCACTCATATACTATGTACTACACTGTGCGTTTCTTATATTCTAAGTTTTTCAGTGCAACTCACTCATATACTATGTACTACACTGTGCGTTTCTTATATTCTAAGTTTTTCAGTGCAACTCACTCATATACTATGTACTACACTGTGCGTTTCTTATATTCTAAGTTTTTCAGTGCAACTCACTCATATACTATGTACTACACTGTGCGTTTCTTATATTCTAAGTTTTTCAGTGCAACTCACTCATATACTATGTACTACACTGTGCGTTTCTTATATTCTAAGTTTTTCAGTGCAACTCACTCATATACTCTGTACTACACTGTGCGTTTCTTATATTCTAAGTTTTTCAGTGCAACTCACTCATATACTATGTACTACACTGTGCGTTTCTTATATTCTAAGTTTTTCAGTGCAACTCACTCATATACTATGTACTACACTGTGCGTTTCTTATATTCTAAGTTTTTCAGTGCAACTCACTCATATACTCTGTACTACACTGTGCGTTTCTTATATTCTAAGTTTTTCAGTGCAACTCACTCATATACTATGTACTGCACTGTTCGTTTCTTATATTCTAAGTTTTTCAGTGCAACTCACTCATATACTATGTACTACACTGTGCGTTTCTTATATTCTAAGTTTTTCAGTGCAACTCACTCATATACTATGTACTACACTGTGCGTTTCTTATATTCTAAGTTTTTCAGTGCAACTCACTCATATACTATGTACTACACTGTGCATTTCGTGTAATGCGGGTTTTTCAGTAAATTCTAAGTTTTTCAGTGCAACTCACTCATATACTATTACTACACTGTACGTTTCTTATATTCTAAGTTTTTCAGTGCAACTCACTCATATACTTTGTACTACACTGTGCGTTTCTTATATTCTAAGTTTTTCAGTGCAACTCACTCATATACTATGTACTACACTGTGCGTTTCTTATATTCTAAGTTTTTCAGTGCAACTCACTCATATACTATGTACTACACTGTGCGTTTCTTATATTCTAAGTTTTTCAGTGCAACTCACTCATATACTATGTACTACACTGTGCGTTTCTTATATTCTAAGTTTTTCAGTGCAACTCACTCATATACTATGTACTACACTGTGCGTTTCTTATATTCTAAGTTTTTCAGTGCAACTCACTCATATACTTTGTACTACACTGTGCTTTTCTTATATTCTAAGTTTTTCAGTGCAACTCACTCATATACTATGTACTACACTGTGCGTTTCTTATATTCTAAGTTTTTCAGTGCAACTCACTCATATACTATGTACTACACTGTGCGTTTCTTATATTCTAAGTTTTTCAGTGCAACTCACTCATATACTATGTACTACACTGTGCGTTTCTTATATTCTAAGTTTTTCAGTGCAACTCACTCATATACTTTGTACTACACTGTGCGTTTCTTATATTCTAAGTTTTTCAGTGCAACTCACTCATATACTATGTACTACACTGTGCGTTTCTTATATTCTAAGTTTTTCAGTGCAACTCACTCATATACTATGTACTACACTGTGCGTTTCTTATATTCTAAGTTTTTCAGTGCAACTCACTCATATACTATGTACTACACTGTGCGTTTCTTATATTCTAAGTTTTTCAGTGCAACTCACTCATATACTATGTACTACACTGTGCGTTTCTTATATTCTAAGTTTTTCAGTGCAACTCACTCATATACTATGTACTACACTGTGCTTTTCTTATATTCTAAGTTTTTCAGTGCAACTCACTCATATACTATGTACTACACTGTGCGTTTCTTATATTCTAAGTTTTTCAGTGCAACTCACTCATATACTATGTACTACACTGTGCGTTTCTTATATTCTAAGTTTTTCAGTGCAACTCACTCATATACTATGTACTACACTGTGCGTTTCTTATATTCTAAGTTTTTCAGTGCAACTCACTCATATACTATGTACTACACTGTGCGTTTCTTATATTCTAAGTTTTTCAGTGCAACTCACTCATATACTATGTACTACACTGTGCGTTTCTTATATTCTAAGTTTTTCAGTGCAACTCACTCATATACTATGTACTACACTGTGCGTTTCTTATATTCTAAGTTTTTCAGTGCAACTCACTCATATACTATGTACTACAATGTGCGTTTCTTAAATTCTAAGTGTTTCAGTGCAACTCACTCATATACTATGTACTACACTGTGCGTTTCTTAAATTCTAAGTTTTTCAGTGCAACTCACTCATATACTATGTACTACACTGTGCGTTTCTTAAATTCTAAGTTTTTCAGTGCAACTCACTCATATACTATGTACTACACTGTGCGTTTCTTATATTCTAAGTTTTTCAGTGCAACTCACTCATATACTATGTACTACACTGTGCGTTTCTTATATTCTAAGTTTTTCAGTGCAACTCACTCATATACTATGTACTACACTGTGCGTTTCTTAAATTCTAAGTTTTTCAGTGCAACTCACTCATATACTATGTACTACAATGTGCGTTTCTTATATTCTAAGTTTTTCAGTGCAACTCACTCATATACTATGTACTACACTGTGCGTTTCTTATATTCCAAGTTTTTAAGTGCAACTCACTCATATACTATGTACTACACTGTGCGTTTCTCATATTCTAAGTTTTTCAGTGCAACTCACTCATATACTATGTACTACACTGTGCGTTTCTTATATTCTAAGTTTTTCAGTGCAACTCACTCATATACTATGTACTACACTGTGCGTTTCTTATATTCTAAGTTTTTCAGTGCAACTCACTCATATACTATGTACTACACTGTCCGTTTCTTATATTCTAAGTTTTTCAGTGCAACTCACTCATATACTATGTACTACACTGTGCGTTTCTTATATTCTAAGTTTTTCAGTGCAACTCACTCATATACTATGTACTACACTGTGCGTTTCTTATATTCTAAGTTTTTCAGTGCAACTCACTCATATACTATGTACTACACTGTGCGTTTCTTATATTCTAAGTTTTTCAGTGCAACTCACTCATATACTATGTACTACACTGTGCGTTTCTTATATTCTAAGTTTTTCAGTGCAACTCACTCATATACTATGTACTACACTGTGCGTTTCTTATATTCTAAGTTTTTCAGTGCAACTCACTCATATACTATGTACTACACTGTGCGTTTCTCATATTCTAAGTTTTTCAGTGCAACTCACTCATATACTATGTACTACACTGTGCGTTTCTTATATTCTAAGTTTTTCAGTGCAACTCACTCATATACTATGTACTACACTGTGCGTTTCTTATATTCTAAGTTTTTCAGTGCAACTCACTCATATACTATGTACTACACTGTGCGTTTCTTATATTCTAAGTTTTTCAGTGCAACTCACTCATATACTATGTACTACACTGTGCATTTCGTGTAATGCGGGTTTTTCAGTAAATTCTAAGTTTTTCAGTGCAACTCACTCATATACTATGTACTACACTGTACGTTTCTTATATTCTAAGTTTTTCAGTGCAACTCACTCATATACTATGTACTACACTGTGCGTTTCTTATATTCTAAGTTTTTCAGAGCAACTCACTCATATACTATGTACTACAATGTGCGTTTCTTATATTCTAAGTTTTTCAGTGCAACTCACTCATATACTATGTACTACACTGTGCGTTTCTTAAATTCTAAGTTTTTCAGTGCAACTCACTCATATACTATGTACTACATTGTGCGTTTATTAAATTCTAAGTTTTTCAGTGCAACTCACTCATATACTATGTACTACACTGTGCGTTTCTTATATTCTAAGTTTTTCAGTGCAACTCACTCATATACTATGTACTACACTGTGCGTTTCTTATATTCTAAGTTTTTCAGTGCAACTCACTCATATACTATGAACTAACTGTGCATTTCGTGTAATGCGGGTTTTTCAGTAAATTCTAAGTTTTTCAGTGCAACTCACTCATATACTATGTACTACACTGTGCGTTTCTTATATTCTATGTTTTTCAGTGCAACTCACTCATATACTATGTACTACACTGTGCGTTTCTTATATTCTAAGTTTTTCAGTGCAACTCACTCATATACTATGTACTACACTGTGCGTTTCTTATATTCTAAGTTTTTCAGTGCAACTCACTCATATACTATGTACTACACTGTGCGTTTCTCATATTCTAAGTTTTTCAGTGCAACTCACTCATATACTATGTACTACACTGTGCGTTTCTTATATTCTAAGTTTTTCAGTGCAACTCACTCATATACTATGTACTACACTGTGCGTTTCTTATATTCTAAGTTTTTCAGTGCAACTCACTCATATACTATGTACTACACTGTGCGTTTCTTATATTCTAAGTTTTTCAGTGCAACTCACTCATATACTATGTACTACACTGTGCATTTCGTGTAATGCGGGTTTTTCAGTAAATTCTAAGTTTTTCAGTGCAACTCACTCATATACTATGTACTACACTGTACGTTTCTTATATTCTAAGTTTTTCAGTGCAACTCACTCATATACTATGTACTACACTGTGCGTTTCTTATATTCTAAGTTTTTCAGAGCAACTCACTCATATACTATGTACTACAATGTGCGTTTCTTATATTCTAAGTTTTTCAGTGCAACTCACTCATATACTATGTACTACTCTGTGTGTTTCTTAAATTCTAAGTTTTTCAGTGCAACTCACTCATATACTATGTACTACATTGTGCGTTTATTAAATTCTAAGTTTTTCAGTGCAACTCACTCATATACTATGTACTACACTGTGCGTTTCTTATATTCTAAGTTTTTCAGTGCAACTCACTCATATACTATGTACTACACTGTGCGTTTCTTATATTCTAAGTTTTTCAGTGCAACTCACTCATATACTATGAACTAACTGTGCATTTCGTGTAATGCGGGTTTTTCAGTAAATTCTAAGTTTTTCAGTGCAACTCACTCATATACTATGTACTACACTGTGCGTTTCTTATATTCTAAGTTTTTCAGTGCAACTCACTCATATACTATTTACTACACTGTGCGTTTCTTAAATTCTAAGTTTTTCAGTGCAACTCACTCATATACTATGTACTACACTGTGAGTTTCTTATATTCTAAGTTTTTTAGTGCAACTCACTCATATACTATGTACTACACTGTGCGTTTCTTATATTCTAAGTTTTTCAGTGCAACTCACTCATATACTATGTACTACACTGTGCGTTTCTTATATTCTAAGTTTTTTAGTGCAACTCACTCATATACTATGTACTACACTGTGCGTTTCTTATATTCTAAGTTTTTCAGTGCAACTCACTCATATACTATGTACTACACTGTGCGTTTCTTATATTCTAAGTTTTTCAGTGCAACTCACTCATATACTATGTACTACAATGTGCGTTTCTTAAATTCTAAGTGTTTCAGTGCAACTCACTCATATACTATGTACTACACTGTGCGTTTCTTAAATTCTAAGTTTTTCAGTGCAACTCACTCATATACTATGTACTACACTGTGCGTTTCTTAAATTCTAAGTTTTTCAGTGCAACTCACTCATATACTATGTACTACACTGTGCGTTTCTTATATTCTAAGTTTTTCAGTGCAACTCACTCATATACTATGTACTACACTGTGCGTTTCTTATATTCTAAGTTTTTCAGTGCAACTCACTCATATACTATGTACTACACTGTGCGTTTCTTAAATTCTAAGTTTTTCAGTGCAACTCACTCATATACTATGTACTACAATGTGCGTTTCTTATATTCTAAGTTTTTCAGTGCAACTCACTCATATACTATGTACTACACTGTGCGTTTCTTATATTCCAAGTTTTTAAGTGCAACTCACTCATATACTATGTACTACACTGTGCGTTTCTCATATTCTAAGTTTTTCAGTGCAACTCACTCATATACTATGTACTACACTGTGCGTTTCTTATATTCTAAGTTTTTCAGTGCAACTCACTCATATACTATGTACTACACTGTGCGTTTCTTATATTCTAAGTTTTTCAGTGCAACTCACTCATATACTATGTACTACACTGTCCGTTTCTTATATTCTAAGTTTTTCAGTGCAACTCACTCATATACTATGTACTACACTGTGCGTTTCTTATATTCTAAGTTTTTCAGTGCAACTCACTCATATACTATGTACTACACTGTGCGTTTCTTATATTCTAAGTTTTTCAGTGCAACTCACTCATATACTATGTACTACACTGTGTGTTTCTTATATTCTAAGTTTTTCAGTGCAACTCACTCATATACTATGTACTACACTGTGCGTTTCTTATATTCTAAGTTTTTCAGTGCAACTCACTCATATACTATGTACTACACTGTGCGTTTCTTATATTCTAAGTTTTTCAGTGCAACTCACTCATATACTATGTACTACACTGTGCGTTTCTCATATTCTAAGTTTTTCAGTGCAACTCACTCATATACTATGTACTACACTGTGCGTTTCTTATATTCTAAGTTTTTCAGTGCAACTCACTCATATACTATGTACTACACTGTGCGTTTCTTATATTCTAAGTTTTTCAGTGCAACTCACTCATATACTATGTACTACACTGTGCGTTTCTTATATTCTAAGTTTTTCAGTGCAACTCACTCATATACTATGTACTACACTGTGCATTTCGTGTAATGCGGGTTTTTCAGTAAATTCTAAGTTTTTCAGTGCAACTCACTCATATACTATGTACTACACTGTACGTTTCTTATATTCTAAGTTTTTCAGTGCAACTCACTCATATACTATGTACTACACTGTGCGTTTCTTATATTCTAAGTTTTTCAGAGCAACTCACTCATATACTATGTACTACAATGTGCGTTTCTTATATTCTAAGTTTTTCAGTGCAACTCACTCATATACTATGTACTACACTGTGCGTTTCTTAAATTCTAAGTTTTTCAGTGCAACTCACTCATATACTATGTACTACATTGTGCGTTTATTAAATTCTAAGTTTTTCAGTGCAACTCACTCATATACTATGTACTACACTGTGCGTTTCTTATATTCTAAGTTTTTCAGTGCAACTCACTCATATACTATGTACTATACTGTGCATTTCTTATATTCTAAGTTTTTCAGTGCAACTCACTCATATACTATGAACTAACTGTGCATTTCGTGTAATGCGGGTTTTTCAGTAAATTCTAAGTTTTTCAGTGCAACTCACTCATATACTATGTACTACAATGTGCGTTTCTTATATTCTAAGTTTTTCAGTGCAACTCACTCATATACTATGTACTACACTGTGCGTTTCTTATATTCCAAGTTTTTAAGTGCAACTCACTCATATACTATGTACTACACTGTGCGTTTCTCATATTCTAAGTTTTTCAGTGCAACTCACTCATATACTATGTACTACACTGTGCGTTTCTTATATTCTAAGTTTTTCAGTGCAACTCACTCATATACTATGTACTACACTGTGCGTTTCTTATATTCTAAGTTTTTCAGTGCAACTCACTCATATACTATGTACTACACTGTCCGTTTCTTATATTCTAAGTTTTTCAGTGCAACTCACTCATATACTATGTACTACACTGTGCGTTTCTTATATTCTAAGTTTTTCAGTGCAACTCACTCATATACTATGTACTACACTGTGCGTTTCTTATATTCTAAGTTTTTCAGTGCAACTCACTCATATACTATGTACTACACTGTGTGTTTCTTATATTCTAAGTTTTTCAGTGCAACTCACTCATATACTATGTACTACACTGTGCGTTTCTTATATTCTAAGTTTTTCAGTGCAACTCACTCATATACTATGTACTACACTGTGCGTTTCTTATATTCTAAGTTTTTCAGTGCAACTCACTCATATACTATGTACTACACTGTGCGTTTCTCATATTCTAAGTTTTTCAGTGCAACTCACTCATATACTATGTACTACACTGTGCGTTTCTTATATTCTAAGTTTTTCAGTGCAACTCACTCATATACTATGTACTACACTGTGCGTTTCTTATATTCTAAGTTTTTCAGTGCAACTCACTCATATACTATGTACTACACTGTGCGTTTCTTATATTCTAAGTTTTTCAGTGCAACTCACTCATATACTATGTACTACACTGTGCATTTCGTGTAATGCGGGTTTTTCAGTAAATTCTAAGTTTTTCAGTGCAACTCACTCATATACTATGTACTACACTGTACGTTTCTTATATTCTAAGTTTTTCAGTGCAACTCACTCATATACTATGTACTACACTGTGCGTTTCTTATATTCTAAGTTTTTCAGAGCAACTCACTCATATACTATGTACTACAATGTGCGTTTCTTATATTCTAAGTTTTTCAGTGCAACTCACTCATATACTATGTACTACACTGTGCGTTTCTTAAATTCTAAGTTTTTCAGTGTAACTCACTCATATACTATGTACTACATTGTGCGTTTATTAAATTCTAAGTTTTTCAGTGCAACTCACTCATATACTATGTACTACACTGTGCGTTTCTTATATTCTAAGTTTTTCAGTGCAACTCACTCATATACTATGTACTATACTGTGCGTTTCTTATATTCTAAGTTTTTCAGTGCAACTCACTCATATACTATGAACTAACTGTGCATTTCGTGTAATGCGGGTTTTTCAGTAAATTCTAAGTTTTTCAGTGCAACTCACTCATATACTATGTACTACACTGTGCGTTTCTTATATTCTAAGTTTTTCAGTGCAACTCACTCATATACTATGTACTACAATGTGCGTTTTTTTTTCTAAGTTTTTCAGTGCAACTCACTCATATACTATGTACTACACTGTGCGTTTCTTATATTCTAAGTTTTTCAGTGCAACTCACTCATATACTATTTACTACACTGTGCGTTTCTTAAATTCTAAGTTTTTCAGTGCAACTCACTCATATACTATGTACTACACTGTGAGTTTCTTATATTCTAAGTTTTTTAGTGCAACTCACTCATATACTATGTACTACACTGTGCGTTTCTTATATTCTAAGTTTTTCAGTGCAACTCACTCATATACTATGTACTACACTGTGCGTTTCTTATATTCTAAGTTTTTTAGTGCAACTCACTCATATACTATGTACTACACTGTGCGTTTCTTATATTCTAAGTTTTTCAGTGCAACTCACTCATATACTATGTACTACACTGTGCGTTTCTTATATTCTAAGTTTTTCAGTGCAACTCACTCATATACTATGTACTACACTGTGCGTTTCTTATATTCTAAGTTTTTCAGTGCAACTCACTCATATACTATGTACTACACTGTGCGTTTCTTATATTCTAAGTTTTTCAGTGCAACTCACTCATATACTATGTACTACACTGTGCGTTTCTTATATTCTAAGTTTTTCAGTGCAACTCACTCATATACTATGTACTACACTGTGCGTTTCTTATATTCTAAGTTTTTCAGTGCAACTCACTCATATACTATGTACTACACTGTGCATTTCGTGTAATGCGGGTTTTTCAGTAAATTCTAAGTTTTTCAGTGCAACTCATTTATATACTATGTACAATACTGTGCGTTTCTTATATTCTAAGTTTTTCAGTGCAACTCACTCATATACTATGTACTACACTGTGCGTTTCATATATTCTAAGTTTTTCAGTGCAACTCACTCATATACTATGTACTACACTGTGCGTTTCTTATATTCTAAGTTTTTCAGTGCAACTCACTCATATACTATGTACTACACTGTGCGTTTCTTATATTCTAAGTTTTTCAGTGCAACTCACTCATATACTATGTACTACACTGTGCGTTTCTTATATTCTAAGTTTTTCAGTGCAACTCACTCATATCCTATGTACTACACTGTGCGTTTCTTATATTCTAAGTTTTTCAGTGCAACTCACTCATATACTTTGTACTACACTGTGCGTTTCTTATATTCTAAGTTTTTCAGTGCAACTCACTCATATAATATGTACTACACTGTGCGTTTCTTATATTCTAAGTTTTTCAGTGCAACTCACTCATATACTATGTACTACACTGTGCGTTTCTTATATTCTAAGTTATTCAGTGCAACTCACTCATATACTATGTACTACACTGTGCGTTTCTTATATTCTAAGTGTTTCAGTGCAACTCACTCATATACTATGTACTACACTGTGCGTTTCTTAAATTCTAAGTTTTTCAGTGCAACTCACTCATATACTATGTACTACACTGTGCGTTTCTTAAATTCTAAGTTTTTCAGTGCAACTCACTCATATACTATGTACTACACTGTGCTTTTCTTATATTCTAAGTTTTTCAGTGCAACTCACTCATATACTATGTACTACACTGTGCGTTTCTTATATTCTAAGTTTTTCAGTGCAACTCACTCATATACTATGTACTACACTGTGCGTTTCTTATATTCTAAGTTTTTCAGTGCAACTCACTCATATACTATGTACTACAATGTGCGTTTCTTATATTCTAAGTGTTTCAGTGCAACTCACTCATATACTATGTACTACACTGTGCGTTTCTTATATTCTAAGTGTTTCAGTGCAACTCACTCATATACTATGTACTACACTGTGCGTTTCTTAAATTCTAAGTTTTTCAGTGCAACTCACTCATATACTATGTACTACACTGTGCGTTTCTTAAATTCTAAGTTTTTCAGTGCAACTCACTCATATACTATGTACTACACTGTGCGTTTCTTATATTCTAAGTTTTTCAGTGCAACTCACTCATATACTATGTACTACACTGTGCGTTTCTTATATTCTAAGTTTTTCAGTGCAACTCACTCATATACTATGTACTACACTGTGCGTTTCTTATATTCTAAGTTTTTCAGTGCAACTCACTCATATACTATGTACTACACTGTGCGTTTCTTATATTCTAAGTTTTTCAGTGCAACTCACTCATATACTATGTACTACACTGTGCGTTTCTTATATTCTAAGTTTTTCAGTGCAACTCACTCATATACTATGTACTACACTGTGCGTTTCTTATATTCTAAGTTTTTCAGTGCAACTCACTCATATACTATGTACTACAATGTGCGTTTCTTAAATTCTAAGTGTTTCAGTGCAACTCACTCATATACTATGTACTACACTGTGCGTTTCTTAAATTCTAAGTTTTTCAGTGCAACTCACTCATATACTATGTACTACACTGTGCGTTTCTTAAATTCTAAGTTTTTCAGTGCAACTCACTCATATACTATGTACTACACTGTGCGTTTCTTATATTCTAAGTTTTTCAGTGCAACTCACTCATATACTATGTACTACACTGTGCGTTTCTTATATTCTAAGTTTTTCAGTGCAACTCACTCATATACTATGTACTACACTGTGCGTTTCTTAAATTCTAAGTTTTTCAGTGCAACTCACTCATATACTATGTACTACAATGTGCGTTTCTTATATTCTAAGTTTTTCAGTGCAACTCACTCATATACTATGTACTACACTGTGCGTTTCTTATATTCCAAGTTTTTAAGTGCAACTCACTCATATACTATGTACTACACTGTGCGTTTCTCATATTCTAAGTTTTTCAGTGCAACTCACTCATATACTATGTACTACACTGTGCGTTTCTTATATTCTAAGTTTTTCAGTGCAACTCACTCATATACTATGTACTACACTGTGCGTTTCTTATATTCTAAGTTTTTCAGTGCAACTCACTCATATACTATGTACTACACTGTCCGTTTCTTATATTCTAAGTTTTTCAGTGCAACTCACTCATATACTATGTACTACACTGTGCGTTTCTTATATTCTAAGTTTTTCAGTGCAACTCACTCATATACTATGTACTACACTGTGCGTTTCTTATATTCTAAGTTTTTCAGTGCAACTCACTCATATACTATGTACTACACTGTGTGTTTCTTATATTCTAAGTTTTTCAGTGCAACTCACTCATATACTATGTACTACACTGTGCGTTTCTTATATTCTAAGTTTTTCAGTGCAACTCACTCATATACTATGTACTACACTGTGCGTTTCTTATATTCTAAGTTTTTCAGTGCAACTCACTCATATACTATGTACTACACTGTGCGTTTCTCATATTCTAAGTTTTTCAGTGCAACTCACTCATATACTATGTACTACACTGTGCGTTTCTTATATTCTAAGTTTTTCAGTGCAACTCACTCATATACTATGTACTACACTGTGCGTTTCTTATATTCTAAGTTTTTCAGTGCAACTCACTCATATACTATGTACTACACTGTGCGTTTCTTATATTCTAAGTTTTTCAGTGCAACTCACTCATATACTATGTACTACACTGTGCATTTCGTGTAATGCGGGTTTTTCAGTAAATTCTAAGTTTTTCAGTGCAACTCACTCATATACTATGTACTACACTGTACCTTTCTTATATTCTAAGTTTTTCAGTGCAACTCACTCATATACTATGTACTACACTGTGCGTTTCTTATATTCTAAGTTTTTCAGAGCAACTCACTCATATACTATGTACTACAATGTGCGTTTCTTATATTCTAAGTTTTTCAGTGCAACTCACTCATATACTATGTACTACACTGTGCGTTTCTTAAATTCTAAGTTTTTCAGTGCAACTCACTCATATACTATGTACTACATTGTGCGTTTATTAAATTCTAAGTTTTTCAGTGCAACTCACTCATATACTATGTACTACACTGTGCGTTTCTTATATTCTAAGTTTTTCAGTGCAACTCACTCATATACTATGTACTACACTGTGCGTTTCTTATATTCTAAGTTTTTCAGTGCAACTCACTCATATACTATGAACTAACTGTGCATTTCGTGTAATGCGGGTTTTTCAGTAAATTCTAAGTTTTTCAGTGCAACTCACTCATATACTATGTACTACACTGTGCGTTTCTTATATTCTAAGTTTTTCAGTGCAACTCACTCATATACTATGTACTACAATGTGCGTTTTTTTTTCTAAGTTTTTCAGTGCAACTCACTCATATACTATGTACTACACTGTGCGTTTCTTATATTCTAAGTTTTTCAGTGCAACTCACTCATATACTATTTACTACACTGTGCGTTTCTTAAATTCTAAGTTTTTCAGTGCAACTCACTCATATACTATGTACTACACTGTGAGTTTCTTATATTCTAAGTTTTTTAGTGCAACTCACTCATATACTATGTACTACACTGTGCGTTTCTTATATTCTAAGTTTTTCAGTGCAACTCACTCATATACTATGTACTACACTGTGCGTTTCTTATATTCTAAGTTTTTTAGTGCAACTCACTCATATACTATGTACTACACTGTGCGTTTCTTATATTCTAAGTTTTTCAGTGCAACTCACTCATATACTATGTACTACACTGTGCGTTTCTTATATTCTAAGTTTTTCAGTGCAACTCACTCATATACTATGTACTACACTGTGCGTTTCTTATATTCTAAGTTTTTCAGTGCAACTCACTCATATACTATGTACTACACTGTGCGTTTCTTATATTCTAAGTTTTTCAGTGCAACTCACTCATATACTATGTACTACACTGTGCGTTTCTTATATTCTAAGTTTTTCAGTGCAACTCACTCATATACTATGTACTACACTGTGCGTTTCTTATATTCTAAGTTTTTCAGTGCAACTCACTCATATACTATGTACTACACTGTGCATTTCGTGTAATGCGGGTTTTTCAGTAAATTCTAAGTTTTTCAGTGCAACTCATTTATATACTATGTACAATACTGTGCGTTTCTTATATTCTAAGTTTTTCAGTGCAACTCACTCATATACTATGTACTACACTGTGCGTTTCATATATTCTAAGTTTTTCAGTGCAACTCACTCATATACTATGTACTACACTGTGCGTTTCTTATATTCTAAGTTTTTCAGTGCAACTCACTCATATACTATGTACTACACTGTGCGTTTCTTATATTCTAAGTTTTTCAGTGCAACTCACTCATATACTATGTACTACACTGTGCGTTTCTTATATTCTAAGTTTTTCAGTGCAACTCACTCATATACTATGTACTACACTGTGCGTTTCTTATATTCTAAGTTTTTCAGTGCAACTCACTCATATCCTATGTACTACACTGTGCGTTTCTTATATTCTAAGTTTTTCAGTGCAACTCACTCATATACTATGTACTACACTGTGCGTTTCTTATATTCTAAGTTTTTCAGTGCAACTCACTCATATAATATGTACTACACTGTGCGTTTCTTATATTCTAAGTTTTTCAGTGCAACTCACTCATATACTATGTACTACACTGTGCGTTTCTTATATTCTAAGTTATTCAGTGCAACTCACTCATATACTATGTACTACACTGTGCGTTTCTTATATTCTAAGTTTTTCAGTGCAACTCACTCATATACTATGTACTACACTGTGCGTTTCTTATATTCTAAGTTTTTCAGTGCAACTCACTCATATACTTTGTACTACACTGGGCTTTTCTTATATTCTAAGTTTTTCAGTGCAACTCACTCATATACTATGTACTACACTGTGCGTTTCTTATATTCCAAGTTTTTAAGTGCAACTCACTCATATACTATGTACTACACTGTGCGTTTCTCATATTCTAAGTTTTTCAGTGCAACTCACTCATATACTATGTACTACACTGTGCGTTTCTTATATTCTAAGTGTTTCAGTGCAACTCACTCATATACTATGTACTACACTGTGCGTTTCTTAAATTCTAAGTTTTTCAGTGCAACTCACTCATATACTATGTACTACACTGTGCGTTTCTTATATTCTAAGTGTTTCAGTGCAACTCACTCATATACTATGTACTACACTGTGCGTTTCTTAAATTCTAAGTTTTTCAGTGCAACTCACTCATATACTATGTACTACACTGTGCGTTTCTTAAATTCTAAGTTTTTCAGTGCAACTCACTCATATACTATGTACTACACTGTGCTTTTCTTATATTCTAAGTTTTTCAGTGCAACTCACTCATATACTATGTACTACACTGTGCGTTTCTTATATTCTAAGTTTTTCAGTGCAACTCACTCATATACTATGTACTACACTGTGCGTTTCTTATATTCTAAGTTTTTCAGTGCAACTCACTCATATACTATGTACTACACTGTGCGTTTCTTATATTCTAAGTTTTTCAGTGCAACTCACTCATATACTATGTACTACACTGTGCGTTTCTTATATTCTAAGTTTTTCAGTGCAACTCACTCATATACTATGTACTACACTGTGCGTTTCTTATATTCTAAGTTTTTCAGTGCAACTCACTCATATACTATGTACTACACTGTGCGTTTCTCATATTCTAAGTTTTTCAGTGCAACTCACTCATATACTATGTACTACACTGTGCGTTTCTTATATTCTAATTTTTTCAGTGCAACTCACTCATATACTATGTACTACACTGTGCGTTTCTTATATTCTAAGTTTTTCAGTGCAACTCACTCATATACTATGTACTACACTGTGCGTTTCTTATATTCTAAGTTTTTCAGTGCAACTCACTCATATACTATGTACTACACTGTGCATTTCGTGTAATGCGGGTTTTTCAGTAAATTCTAAGTTTTTCAGTGCAACTCACTCATATACTATGTACTACACTGTGCGTTTCTTAAATTCTAAGTTTTTCAGTGCAACTCACTCATATACTATGTACTACAATGTGCGTTTCTTATATTCTAAGTTTTTCAGTGCAACTCACTCATATACTATGTACTACACTGTGCGTTTCTTATATTCTAAGTGTTTCAGTGCAACTCACTCATATACTATGTACTACACTGTGCGTTTCTTAAATTCTAAGTTTTTCAGTGCAACTCACTCATATACTATGTACTACACTGTGCGTTTCTTAAATTCTAAGTTTTTCAGTGCAACTCATTCATATACTATGTACTACACTGTGCGTTTCTTATATTCTAAGTTTTTCAGTGCAACTCACTCATATACTATGTACTACACTGTGCGTTTCTTCTAAGTTTTTCAGTGCAACTCACTCATATACTATGTACTACACTGTGCGTTTCTTATATTCTAAGTTTTTCAGTGCAACTCACTCATATACTATGTACTACACTGTGCGTTTCTTAAATTCTAAGTTTTTCAGTGCAACTCACTCATATACTATGTACTACACTGTGCGTTTCTTATATTCTATGTTTTTCAGTGCAACTCACTCATATACTATGTACTACACTGTGCGTTTCTTATATTCTAAGTTTTTCAGTGCAACTCACTCATATACTATGTACTACACTGTGCGTTTCTTATATTCTAAGTTTTTCAGTGCAACTCACTCATATACTATGTACTACACTGTGCGTTTCTTAAATTCTAAGTTTTTCAGTGCAACTCACTCATATACTATGTACTACAATGTGCGTTCCTCATATTCTAAGTTTTTCAGTGCAACTCACTCATATACTATGTACTACACTGTGCGTTTCTCATATTCTAAGTTTTTCAGTGCAACTCACTCATATACTATGTACTACACTGTGCGTTTCTCATATTCTAAGTTTTTCAGTGCAACTCACTCATATACTATGTACTACACTGTGCGTTTCTCATATTCTAAGTTTTTCAGTGCAACTCACTCATATACTATGTACTACACTGTGCGTTCCTCATATTCTAAGTTTTTCAGTGCAACTCACTCATATACTATGTACTACACTGTGCGTTCCTCATATTCTAAGTTTTTCAGTGCAACTCACTCATATACTATGTACTACACTGTGCGTTTCTCATATTCTAAGTTTTTCAGTGCAACTCACTCATATACTATGTACTACACTGTGCGTTTCTCATATTCTAAGTTTTTCAGTGCAACTCACTCATATACTATGTACTACACTGTGCGTTTCTCATATTCTAAGTTTTTCAGTGCAACTCACTCATATACTATGTACTACACTGTGCGTTTCTTATATTCTAAGTTTTTCAGTGCAACTCACTCATATACTATGTACTACACTGTGCGTTTCTCATATTCTAAGTTTTTCAGTGCAACTCACTCATATACTATGTACTACACTGTGCGTTTCTCATATTCTAAGTGTTTCAGTGCAACTCACTCATATACTATGTACTACACTGTGCGTTTCTCAAATTCTAAATTTTTCAGTGCAACTCACTCATATACTATGTACTACACTGTGCGTTTCTTAAATTCTAAGTTTTTCAGTGCAACTCACTCATATACTATGTACTACACTGTGCGTTTCTTATATTCTAAGTTTTTCAGTGCAACTCACTCATATACTATGTACTACACTGTGCGATTCTTATATTCTAAGTTTTTCAGTGCAACTCACTCATATACTATGTACTACACTGTGCGTTTCTTATATTCTAAGTTTTTCAGTGCAACTCACTCATATACTATGTACTACACTGTGCGTTTCTTAAATTCTAAGTTTTTCAGTGCAACTCACTCATATACTATGTACTACACTGTGCGTTTCTTAAATTCTAAGTTTTTCAGTGCAACTCACTCATATACTATGTACTACACTGTGCGTTTCTTATATTCTAAGTTTTTCAGTGCAACTCACTCATATACTATGTACTACACTGTGCGTTTCTTATATTCTAAGTTTTTCAGTGCAACTCACTCATATACTATGTACTACACTGTGCGTTTCTTATATTCTAAGTTTTTCAGTGCAACTCACTCATATACTATGTACTACACTGTGCGTTTCTTAAATTCTAAGTTTTTCAGTGCAACTCACTCATATACTATGTACTACAATGTGCGTTTCTTATATTCTAAGTTTTTAAGTGCAACTCACTCATATACTATGTACTACACTGTGCGTTTCTTATATTCTAAGTTTTTCAGTGCAACTCACTCATATACTATGTACTACACTGTGCGTTTCTCATATTCTAAGTTTTTCAGTGCAACTCACTCATATACTATGTACTACACTGTGCGTTTCTCATATTCTAAGTTTTTCAGTGCAACTCACTCATATACTATGTACTACACTGTGCGTTTCTTATATTCTAAGTTTTTCAGTGCAACTCACTCATATACTATGTACTACACTGTGCGTTTCTTATATTCTAAGTTTTTCAGTGCAACTCACTCATATACTATGTACTACACTGTGCGTTTCTTATATTCTAAGTGTTTCAGTGCAACTCACTCATATACTATGTACTACAATGTGCGTTTCTTATATTCTAAGTGTTTCAGTGCAACTCACTCATATACTATGTACTACACTGTGCGTTTCTTATATTCTAAGTTTTTCAGTGCAACTCACTCATATACTATGTACTACACTGTGCGTTTCTTATATTCTAAGTTTTTCAGTGCAACTCACTCATATACTATGTACTACACTGTGCGTTTCTTATATTCTAAGTTTTTCAGTGCAACTCACTCATATACTATGTACTACACTGTGCGTTTCTTAAATTCTAAGTTTTTCAGTGCAACTCACTCATATACTATGTACTACACTGTGCGATTCTTATATTCTAAGTTTTTCAGTGCAACTCACTCATATACTATGTACTACACTGTGCGATTCTTATATTCTAAGTTTTTCAGTGCAACTCACTCATATACTATGTACTACACTGTGCGTTTCTTATATTCTAAGTGTTTCAGTGCAACTCACTCATATACTATGTACTACACTGTGCGTTTCTTAAATTCTAAATTTTTCAGTGCAACTTACTCATATACTATGTACTACACTGTGCGTTTCTTAAATTCTAAGTTTTTCAGTGCAACTCACTCATATACTATGTACTACACTGTGCGTTTCTTATATTCTAAGTTTTTCAGTGCAACTCACTCATATACTATGTACTACACTGTGCGATTCTTATATTCTAAGTTTTTCAGTGCAACTCACTCATATACTATGTACTACACTGTGCGTTTCTTATATTCTAAGTTTTTCAGTGCAACTCACTCATATACTATGTACTACACTGTGCGTTTCTTAAATTCTAAGTTTTTCAGTGCAACTCACTCATATACTATGTACTACACTGTGCGTTTCTTAAATTCTAAGTTTTTCAGTGCAACTCACTCATATACTATGTACTACACTGTGCGTTTCTTATATTCTAAGTTTTTCAGTGCAACTCACTCATATACTATGTACTACACTGTGCGTTTCTTATATTCTAAGTTTTTCAGTGCAACTCACTCATATACTATGTACTACACTGTGCGTTTCTTATATTCTAAGTTTTTCAGTGCAACTCACTCATATACTATGTACTACACTGTGCGTTTCTTATATTCTAAGTTTTTAAGTGCAACTCACTCATATACTATGTACTACAATGTGCGTTTCTTATATTCTAAGTTTTTAAGTGCAACTCACTCATATACTATGTACTACACTGTGCGTTTCTTATATTCTAAGTTTTTCAGTGCAACTCACTCATATACTATGTACTACACTGTGCGTTTCTCATATTCTAAGTTTTTCAGTGCAACTCACTCATATACTATGTACTACACTGTGCGTTTCTCATATTCTAAGTTTTTCAGTGCAACTCACTCATATACTATGTACTACACTGTGCGTTTCTCATATTCTAAGTTTTTCAGTGCAACTCACTCATATACTATGTACTACACTGTGCTTTTCTTATATTCTAAGTTTTTCAGTGCAACTCACTCATATACTATGTACTACACTGTGCGTTTCTTATATTCTAAGTTTTTCAGTGCAACTCACTCATATACTATGTACTACACTGTGCGTTTCTTATATTCTAAGTTTTTCAGTGCAACTCACTCATATACTATGTACTACACTGTGCGTTTCTTATATTCTAAGTTTTTCAGTGCAACTCACTCATATACTATGTACTACACTGTGCGTTTCTTATATTCTAAGTTTTTCAGTGCAACTCACTCATATACTATGTACTACACTGTGCGTTTCTTATATTCTAAGTTTTTCAGTGCAACTCACTCATATACTATGTACTACAATGTGCGTTTCTTATATTCTAAGTGTTTCAGTGCAACTCACTCATATACTATGTACTACAATGTGCGTTTCTTATATTCTAAGTGTTTCAGTGCAACTCACTCATATACTATGTACTACAATGTGCGTTTCTTATATTCTAAGTGTTTCAGTGCAACTCACTCATATACTATGTACTACACTGTGCGTTTCTTATATTCTAAGTTTTTCAGTGCAACTCACTCATATACTATGTACTACACTGTGCGTTTCTTATATTCTAAGTTTTTCAGTGCAACTCACTCATATACTATGTACTACACTGTGCGTTTCTTATATTCTAAGTTTTTCAGTGCAACTCACTCATATACTATGTACTACACTGTGCGTTTCTTATATTCTAAGTTTTTCAGTGCAACTCACTCATATACTATGTACTACACTGTGCGTTTCTTATATTCTAAGTTTTTCAGTGCAACTCACTCATATACTATGTACTACACTGTGCGTTTCTTATATTCTAAGTTTTTCAGTGCAACTCACTCATATACTATGTACTACACTGTGCGTTTCTTAAATTCTAAGTTTTTCAGTGCAACTCACTCATATACTATGTACTACACTGTGCGTTTCTTATATTCTAAGTTTTTCAGTGCAACTCACTCATATACTATGTACTACACTGTGCGTTTCTTATATTCTAAGTTTTTCAGTGCAACTCACTCATATACTATGTACTACACTGTGCGTTTCTTATATTCTAAGTTTTTCAGTGCAACTCACTCATATACTATGTACTACACTGTGCGTTTCTTAAATTCTAAGTTTTTAAGTGCAACTCACTCATATACTATGTACTACACTGTGCGTTTCTTATATTCTAAGTTTTTCAGTGCAACTCACTCATATACTATGTACTACAATGTGCGTTTCTTATATTCTAAGTTTTTCAGTGCAACTCACTCATATACTATGTACTACACTGTGCGTTTCTCATATTCTAAGTTTTTCAGTGCAACTCACTCATATACTATGTACTACACTGTGCGTTTCTTATATTCTAAGTTTTTCAGTGCAACTCACTCATATACTATGTACTACACTGTGCGTTTCTTATATTCTAAGTTTTTCAGTGCAACTCACTCATATACTATGTACTACACTGTGCGTTTCTTATATTCTAAGTGTTTCAGTGCAACTCACTCATATACTATGTACTACAATGTGCGTTTCTTATATTCTAAGTGTTTCAGTGCAACTCACTCATATACTATGTACTACACTGTGCGTTTCTTATATTCTAAGTTTTTCAGTGCAACTCACTCATATACTATGTACTACACTGTGCGTTTCTTATATTCTAAGTTTTTCAGTGCAACTCACTCATATACTATGTACTACACTGTGCGTTTCTTATATTCTAAGTTTTTCAGTGCAACTCACTCATATACTATGTACTACACTGTGCGTTTCTTAAATTCTAAGTTTTTCAGTGCAACTCACTCATATACTATGTACTACAATGTGCGTTTCTTATATTCTAAGTTTTTAAGTGCAACTCACTCATATACTATGTACTACACTGTGCGTTTCTTATATTCTAAGTTTTTCAGTGCAACTCACTCATATACTATGTACTACACTGTGCGTTTCTCATATTCTAAGTTTTTCAGTGCAACTCACTCATATACTATGTACTACACTGTGCGTTTCTCATATTCTAAGTTTTTCAGTGCAACTCACTCATATACTATGTACTACACTGTGCGTTTCTCATATTCTAAGTTTTTCAGTGCAACTCACTCATATACTATGTACTACACTGTGCTTTTCTTATATTCTAAGTTTTTCAGTGCAACTCACTCATATACTTTGTACTACACTGTGCGTTTCTTATATTCTAAGTTTTTCAGTGCAACTCACTCATATACTATGTACTACACTGTGCGTTTCTTATATTCTAAGTTTTTCAGTGCAACTCACTCATATACTATGTACTACACTGTGCGTTTCTTATATTCTAAGTTTTTCAGTGCAACTCACTCATATACTATGTACTACACTGTGCGTTTCTTATATTCTAAGTTTTTCAGTGCAACTCACTCATATACTATGTACTACACTGTGCGTTTCTTAAATTCTAAGTTTTTCAGTGCAACTCACTCATATACTATGTACTACACTGTGCATTTCTTATATTCTAAGTTTTTCAGTGCAACTCACTCATATACTATGTACTACACTGTGCGTTTCTTATATTCTAAGTTTTTCAGTGCAACTCACTCATATACTATGTACTACACTGTGCGTTTCTTATATTCTAAGTTTTTCAGTGCAACTCACTCATATACTATGTACTACACTGTGCGTTTCTTAAATTCTAAGTTTTTCAGTGCAACTCACTCATATACTATGTACTACAATGTGCGTTTCTTATATTCTAAGTTTTTCAGTGCAACTCACTCATATACTATGTACTACACTGTGTGTTTCTTATATTCCAAGTTTTTCAGTGCAACTCACTCATATACTATGTACTACACTGTGCGTTTCTCATATTCTAAGTTTTTCAGTGCAACTCACTCATATACTATGTACTACACTGTGCGTTTCTCATATTCTAAGTTTTTCAGTGCAACTCACTCATATACTATGTACTACACTGTGCGTTTCTCATATTCTAAGTTTTTCAGTGCAACTCACTCATATACTATGTACTACACTGTGCGTTTCTCATATTCTAAGTTTTTCAGTGCAACTCACTCATATACTATGTACTACACTGTGCGTTTCTCATATTCTAAGTTTTTCAGTGCAACTCACTCATATACTATGTACTACACTGTGCGTTTCTCATATTCTAAGTTTTTCAGTGCAACTCACTCATATACTATGTACTACACTGTGCGTTTCTTATATTCTAAGTTTTTCAGTGCAACTCACTCATATACTATGTACTACACTGTGCGTTTCTTATATTCTAAGTTTTTCAGTGCAACTCACTCATATACTATGTACTACACTGTGCGTTTCTTATATTCTAAGTTTTTCAGTGCAACTCACTCATATACTATGTACTACACTGTGCGTTTCTTAAATTCTAAGTTTTTCAGTGCAACTCACTCATATACTATGTACTACACTGTGCGTTTCTTATATTCTAAGTTTTTCAGTGCAACTCACTCATATACTATGTACTACAATGTGCGTTTCTTATATTCTAAGTTTTTCAGTGCAACTCACTCATATACTATGTACTACACTGTGCGTTTCTTATATTCTAAGTTTTTCAGTGCAACTCACTCATATACTATGTACTACACTGTGCGTTTCTTATATTCTAAGTTTTTCAGTGCAACTCACTCATATACTATGTACTACAATGTGCGTTTCTTATATTCTAAGTGTTTCAGTGCAACTCACTCATATACTATGTACTACACTGTGCGTTTCTTAAATTCTAAGTTTTTCAGTGCAACTCACTCATATACTATGTACTACACTGTGCGTTTCTTAAATTCTAAGTTTTTCAGTGCAACTCACTCATATACTATGTACTACACTGTGCGTTTCTTATATTCTAAGTTTTTCAGTGCAACTCACTCATATACTATGTACTACACTGTGCGTTTCTTATATTCTAAGTTTTTCAGTGCAACTCACTCATATACTATGTACTACACTGTGCGTTTCTTATATTCTAAGTTTTTCAGTGCAACTCACTCATATACTATGTACTACACTGTGCGTTTCTTAAATTCTAAGTTTTTCAGTGCAACTCACTCATATACTATGTACTACAATGTGCGTTTCTTATATTCTAAGTTTTTCAGTGCAACTCACTCATATACTATGTACTACACTGTGCGTTTCTCATATTCTAAGTTTTTCAGTGCAACTCACTCATATACTATGTACTACACTGTGCGTTTCTCATATTCTAAGTTTTTCAGTGCAACTCACTCATATACTATGTACTACACTGTGCGTTTCTTAAATTCTAAGTTTTTCAGTGCAACTCACTCATATACTATGTACTACAATGTGCGTTTCTTATATTCTAAGTTTTTCAGTGCAACTCACTCATATACTATGTACTACACTGTGTGTTTCTTATATTCCAAGTTTTTCAGTGCAACTCACTCATATACTATGTACTACACTGTGCGTTTCTCATATTCTAAGTTTTTCAGTGCAACTCACTCATATACTATGTACTACACTGTGCGTTTCTCATATTCTAAGTTTTTCAGTGCAACTCACTCATATACTATGTACTACACTGTGCGTTTCTCATATTCTAAGTTTTTCAGTGCAACTCACTCATATACTATGTACTACACTGTGCGTTTCTCATATTCTAAGTTTTTCAGTGCAACTCACTCATATACTATGTACTACACTGTGCGTTTCTCATATTCTAAGTTTTTCAGTGCAACTCACTCATATACTATGTACTACACTGTGCGTTTCTCATATTCTAAGTTTTTCAGTGCAACTCACTCATATACTATGTACTACACTGTGCGTTTCTCATATTCTAAGTTTTTCAGTGCAACTCACTCATATACTATGTACTACACTGTGCGTTTCTTATATTCTAAGTTTTTCAGTGCAACTCACTCATATACTATGTACTACACTGTGCGTTTCTTATATTCTAAGTTTTTCAGTGCAACTCACTCATATACTATGTACTACACTGTGCGTTTCTTAAATTCTAAGTTTTTCAGTGCAACTCACTCATATACTATGTACTACACTGTGCGTTTCTTATATTCTAAGTTTTTCAGTGCAACTCACTCATATACTATGTACTACACTGTGCGTTTCTTATATTCTAAGTTTTTCAGTGCAACTCACTCATATACTATGTACTACACTGTGCGTTTCTTATATTCTAAGTTTTTCAGTGCAACTCACTCATATACTATGTACTACACTGTGCGTTTCTTATATTCTAAGTTTTTCAGTGCAACTCACTCATATACTATGTACTACAATGTGCGTTTCTTATATTCTAAGTGTTTCAGTGCAACTCACTCATATACTATGTACTACACTGTGCGTTTCTTAAATTCTAAGTTTTTCAGTGCAACTCACTCATATACTATGTACTACACTGTGCGTTTCTTAAATTCTAAGTTTTTCAGTGCAACTCACTCATATACTATGTACTACACTGTGCGTTTCTTATATTCTAAGTTTTTCAGTGCAACTCACTCATATACTATGTACTACACTGTGCGTTTCTTATATTCTAAGTTTTTCAGTGCAACTCACTCATATACTATGTACTACACTGTGCGTTTCTTATATTCTAAGTTTTTCAGTGCAACTCACTCATATACTATGTACTACACTGTGCGTTTCTTAAATTCTAAGTTTTTCAGTGCAACTCACTCATATACTATGTACTACAATGTGCGTTTCTTATATTCTAAGTTTTTCAGTGCAACTCACTCATATACTATGTACTACACTGTGCGTTTCTTATATTCTAAGTTTTTCAGTGCAACTCACTCATATACTATGTACTACACTGTGCGTTTCTTATATTCTAAGTTTTTCAGTGCAACTCACTCATATACTATGTACTACACTGTGCGTTTCTTAAATTCTAAGTTTTTCAGTGCAACTCACTCATATACTATGTACTACAATGTGCGTTTCTTATATTCTAAGTTTTTAAGTGCAACTCACTCATATACTATGTACTACACTGTGCGTTTCTTATATTCTAAGTTTTTCAGTGCAACTCACTCATATACTATGTACTACACTGTGCGTTTCTCATATTCTAAGTTTTTCAGTGCAACTCACTCATATACTATGTACTACACTGTGCGTTTCTCATATTCTAAGTTTTTCAGTGCAACTCACTCATATACTATGTACTACACTGTGCGTTTCTCATATTCTAAGTTTTTCAGTGCAACTCACTCATATACTATGTACTACACTGTGCTTTTCTTATATTCTAAGTTTTTCAGTGCAACTCACTCATATACTTTGTACTACACTGTGCGTTTCTTATATTCTAAGTTTTTCAGTGCAACTCACTCATATACTATGTACTACACTGTGCGTTTCTTATATTCTAAGTTTTTCAGTGCAACTCACTCATATACTATGTACTACACTGTGCGTTTCTTATATTCTAAGTTTTTCAGTGCAACTCACTCATATACTATGTACTACACTGTGCGTTTCTTATATTCTAAGTTTTTCAGTGCAACTCACTCATATACTATGTACTACACTGTGCGTTTCTTATATTCTAAGTTTTTCAGTGCAACTCACTCATATACTATGTACTACACTGTGCGTTTCTTATATTCTAAGTTTTTCAGTGCAACTCACTCATATACTATGTACTACAATGTGCGTTTCTTATATTCTAAGTGTTTCAGTGCAACTCACTCATATACTATGTACTACACTGTGCGTTTCTTAAATTCTAAGTTTTTCAGTGCAACTCACCCATATACTATGTACTACACTGTGCGTTTCTTAAATTCTAAGTTTTTCAGTGCAACTCACTCATATACTATGTACTACACTGTGCGTTTCTTATATTCTAAGTTTTTCAGTGCAACTCACTCATATACTATGTACTACACTGTGCGTTTCTTATATTCTAAGTTTTTCAGTGCAACTCACTCATATACTATGTACTACACTGTGCGTTTCTTATATTCTAAGTTTTTCAGTGCAACTCACTCATATACTATGTACTACACTGTGCGTTTCTTAAATTCTAAGTTTTTCAGTGCAACTCACTCATATACTATGTACTACAATGTGCGTTTCTTATATTCTAAGTTTTTCAGTGCAACTCACTCATATACTATGTACTACACTGTGTGTTTCTTATATTCCAAGTTTTTAAGTGCAACTCACTCATATACTATGTACTACACTGTGCGTTTCTCATATTCTAAGTTTTTCAGTGCAACTCACTCATATACTATGTACTACACTGTGCGTTTCTCATATTCTAAGTTTTTCAGTGCAACTCACTCATATACTATGTACTACACTGTGCGTTTCTCATATTCTAAGTTTTTCAGTGCAACTCACTCATATACTATGTACTACACTGTGCGTTTCTCATATTCTAAGTTTTTCAGTGCAACTCACTCATATACTATGTACTACACTGTGCGTTTCTCATATTCTAAGTTTTTCAGTGCAACTCACTCATATACTATGTACTACACTGTGCGTTTCTCATATTCTAAGTTTTTCAGTGCAACTCACTCATATACTATGTACTACACTGTGCGTTTCTTATATTCTAAGTTTTTCAGTGCAACTCACTCATATACTATGTACTACACTGTGCGTTTCTTATATTCTAAGTTTTTCAGTGCAACTCACTCATATACTATGTACTACACTGTGCGTTTCTTATATTCTAAGTTTTTCAGTGCAACTCACTCATATACTATGTACTACACTGTGCGTTTCTTATATTCTAAGTTTTTCAGTGCAACTCACTCATATACTATGTACTACACTGTGCGTTTCTTATATTCTAAGTTTTTCAGTGCAACTCACTCATATACTATGTACTACACTGTGCGTTTCTTATATTCTAAGTTTTTCAGTGCAACTCACTCATATACTATGTACTACACTGTGCGTTTCTTATATTCTAAGTTTTTCAGTGCAACTCACTCATATACTATGTACTACACTGTGCGTTTCTTATATTCTAAGTGTTTCAGTGCAACTCACTCATATACTATGTACTACAATGTGCGTTTCTTATATTCTAAGTGTTTCAGTGCAACTCACTCATATACTATGTACTACACTGTGCGTTTCTTAAATTCTAAGTTTTTCAGTGCAACTCACTCATATACTATGTACTACACTGTGCGTTTCTTAAATTCTAAGTTTTTCAGTGCAACTCACTCATATACTATGTACTACACTGTGCGTTTCTTATATTCTAAGTTTTTCAGTGCAACTCACTCATATACTATGTACTACACTGTGCGTTTCTTATATTCTAAGTTTTTCAGTGCAACTCACTCATATACTATGTACTACACTGTGCGTTTCTTATATTCTAAGTTTTTCAGTGCAACTCACTCATATACTATGTACTACACTGTGCGTTTCTTAAATTCTAAGTTTTTCAGTGCAACTCACTCATATACTATGTACTACAATGTGCGTTTCTTATATTCTAAGTTTTTCAGTGCAACTCACTCATATACTATGTACTACACTGTGCGTTTCTCATATTCTAAGTTTTTCAGTGCAACTCACTCATATACTATGTACTACACTGTGCGTTTCTCATATTCTAAGTTTTTCAGTGCAACTCACTCATATACTATGTACTACACTGTGCGTTTCTTAAATTCTAAGTTTTTCAGTGCAACTCACTCATATACTATGTACTACAATGTGCGTTTCTTATATTCTAAGTTTTTCAGTGCAACTCACTCATATACTATGTACTACACTGTGTGTTTCTTATATTCCAAGTTTTTAAGTGCAACTCACTCATATACTATGTACTACACTGTGCGTTTCTCATATTCTAAGTTTTTCAGTGCAACTCACTCATATACTATGTACTACACTGTGCGTTTCTCATATTCTAAGTTTTTCAGTGCAACTCACTCATATACTATGTACTACACTGTGCGTTTCTCATATTCTAAGTTTTTCAGTGCAACTCACTCATATACTATGTACTACACTGTGCGTTTCTCATATTCTAAGTTTTTCAGTGCAACTCACTCATATACTATGTACTACACTGTGCGTTTCTCATATTCTAAGTTTTTCAGTGCAACTCACTCATATACTATGTACTACACTGTGCGTTTCTCATATTCTAAGTTTTTCAGTGCAACTCACTCATATACTATGTACTACACTGTGCGTTTCTTATATTCTAAGTTTTTCAGTGCAACTCACTCATATACTATGTACTACACTGTGCGTTTCTTATATTCTAAGTTTTTCAGTGCAACTCACTCATATACTATGTACTACACTGTGCGTTTCTTATATTCGAAGTTTTTCAGTGCAACTCACTCATATACTATGTACTACACTGTGCGTTTCTTAAATTCTAAGTTTTTCAGTGCAACTCACTCATATACTATGTACTACACTGTGCGTTTCTTATATTCTAAGTTTTTCAGTGCAACTCACTCATATACTATGTACTACACTGTGCGTTTCTTATATTCTAAGTTTTTCAGTGCAACTCACTCATATACTATGTACTACACTGTGCGTTTCTTATATTCTAAGTTTTTCAGTGCAACTCACTCATATACTATGTACTACAATGTGCGTTTCTTATATTCTAAGTGTTTCAGTGCAACTCACTCATATACTATGTACTACACTGTGCGTTTCTTAAATTCTAAGTTTTTCAGTGCAACTCACTCATATACTATGTACTACACTGTGCGTTTCTTAAATTCTAAGTTTTTCAGTGCAACTCACTCATATACTATGTACTACACTGTGCGTTTCTTATATTCTAAGTTTTTCAGTGCAACTCACTCATATACTATGTACTACACTGTGCGTTTCTTATATTCTAAGTTTTTCAGTGCAACTCACTCATATACTATGTACTACACTGTGCGTTTCTTATATTCTAAGTTTTTCAGTGCAACTCACTCATATACTATGTACTACACTGTGCGTTTCTTAAATTCTAAGTTTTTCAGTGCAACTCACTCATATACTATGTACTACAATGTGCGTTTCTTATATTCTAAGTTTTTCAGTGCAACTCACTCATATACTATGTACTACACTGTGCGTTTCTCATATTCTAAGTTTTTCAGTGCAACTCACTCATATACTATGTACTACACTGTGCGTTTCTCATATTCTAAGTTTTTCAGTGCAACTCACTCATATACTATGTACTACACTGTGCGTTTCTCATATTCTAAGTTTTTCAGTGCAACTCACTCATATACTATGTACTACACTGTGCGTTTCTTATATTCTAAGTTTTTCAGTGCAACTCACTCATATACTATGTACTACACTGTGCGTTTCTTATATTCTAAGTTTTTCAGTGCAACTCACTCATATACTATGTACTACACTGTGCGTTTCTTATATTCTAAGTTTTTCAGTGCAACTCACTCATATACTATGTACTACACTGTGCGTTTCTTAAATTCTAAGTTTTTCAGTGCAACTCACTCATATACTATGTACTACACTGTGCGTTTCTTATATTCTAAGTTTTTCAGTGCAACTCACTCATATACTATGTACTACACTGTGCGTTTCTTATATTCTAAGTTTTTCAGTGCAACTCACTCATATACTATGTACTACACTGTGCATTTCGTGTAATGCGGGTTTTTCAGTAAATTCTAAGTTTTTCAGTGCAACTCATTTATATACTATGTACTATACTGTGCGTTTCTTATATTCTAAGTTTTTCAGTGCAACTCACTCATATACTATGTACTACACTGTGCGTTTCTTATATTCTAAGTTTTTCAGTGCAACTCACTCATATACTATGTACTACACTGTGCGTTTCTTAAATTCTAAGTTTTTCAGTGCAACTCACTCATATACTATGTACTACAATGTGCGTTTCTTATATTCTAAGTTTTTAAGTGCAACTCACTCATATACTATGTACTACACTGTGCGTTTCTTATATTCTAAGTTTTTCAGTGCAACTCACTCATATACTATGTACTACACTGTGCGTTTCTCATATTCTAAGTTTTTCAGTGCAACTCACTCATATACTATGTACTACACTGTGCGTTTCTCATATTCTAAGTTTTTCAGTGCAACTCACTCATATACTATGTACTACACTGTGCGTTTCTCATATTCTAAGTTTTTCAGTGCAACTCACTCATATACTATGTACTACACTGTGCTTTTCTTATATTCTAAGTTTTTCAGTGCAACTCACTCATATACTTTGTACTACACTGTGCGTTTCTTATATTCTAAGTTTTTCAGTGCAACTCACTCATATACTATGTACTACACTGTGCGTTTCTTATATTCTAAGTTTTTCAGTGCAACTCACTCATATACTATGTACTACACTGTGCGTTTCTTATATTCTAAGTTTTTCAGTGCAACTCACTCATATACTATGTACTACACTGTGCGTTTCTTATATTCTAAGTTTTTCAGTGCAACTCACTCATATACTATGTACTACACTGTGCGTTTCTTATATTCTAAGTTTTTCAGTGCAACTCACTCATATACTATGTACTACACTGTGCGTTTCTTATATTCTAAGTTTTTCAGTGCAACTCACTCATATACTATGTACTACAATGTGCGTTTCTTATATTCTAAGTGTTTCAGTGCAACTCACTCATATACTATGTACTACACTGTGCGTTTCTTATATTCTAAGTTTTTCAGTGCAACTCACTCATATACTATGTACTACACTGTGCGTTTCTTATATTCTAAGTTTTTCAGTGCAACTCACTCATATACTATGTACTACACTGTGCGTTTCTTATATTCTAAGTTTTTCAGTGCAACTCACTCATATACTATGTACTACACTGTGCGTTTCTTAAATTCTAAGTTTTTCAGTGCAACTCACTCATATACTATGTACTACAATGTGCGTTTCTTATATTCTAAGTTTTTAAGTGCAACTCACTCATATACTATGTACTACACTGTGCGTTTCTTATATTCTAAGTTTTTCAGTGCAACTCACTCATATACTATGTACTACACTGTGCGTTTCTCATATTCTAAGTTTTTCAGTGCAACTCACTCATATACTATGTACTACACTGTGCGTTTCTCATATTCTAAGTTTTTCAGTGCAACTCACTCATATACTATGTACTACACTGTGCGTTTCTCATATTCTAAGTTTTTCAGTGCAACTCACTCATATACTATGTACTACACTGTGCTTTTCTTATATTCTAAGTTTTTCAGTGCAACTCACTCATATACTTTGTACTACACTGTGCGTTTCTTATATTCTAAGTTTTTCAGTGCAACTCACTCATATACTATGTACTACACTGTGCGTTTCTTATATTCTAAGTTTTTCAGTGCAACTCACTCATATACTATGTACTACACTGTGCGTTTCTTATATTCTAAGTTTTTCAGTGCAACTCACTCATATACTATGTACTACACTGTGCGTTTCTTATATTCTAAGTTTTTCAGTGCAACTCACTCATATACTATGTACTACACTGTGCGTTTCTTATATTCTAAGTTTTTCAGTGCAACTCACTCATATACTATGTACTACACTGTGCGTTTCTTATATTCTAAGTTTTTCAGTGCAACTCACTCATATACTATGTACTACAATGTGCGTTTCTTATATTCTAAGTGTTTCAGTGCAACTCACTCATATACTATGTACTACACTGTGCGTTTCTTAAATTCTAAGTTTTTCAGTGCAACTCACTCATATACTATGTACTACACTGTGCGTTTCTTAAATTCTAAGTTTTTCAGTGCAACTCACTCATATACTATGTACTACACTGTGCGTTTCTTATATTCTAAGTTTTTCAGTGCAACTCACTCATATACTATGTACTACACTGTGCGTTTCTTATATTCTAAGTTTTTCAGTGCAACTCACTCATATACTATGTACTACACTGTGCGTTTCTTATATTCTAAGTTTTTCAGTGCAACTCACTCATATACTATGTACTACACTGTGCGTTTCTTAAATTCTAAGTTTTTCAGTGCAACTCACTCATATACTATGTACTACAATGTGCGTTTCTTATATTCTAAGTTTTTCAGTGCAACTCACTCATATACTATGTACTACACTGTGTGTTTCTTATATTCCAAGTTTTTAAGTGCAACTCACTCATATACTATGTACTACACTGTGCGTTTCTCATATTCTAAGTTTTTCAGTGCAACTCACTCATATACTATGTACTACACTGTGCGTTTCTCATATTCTAAGTTTTTCAGTGCAACTCACTCATATACTATGTACTACACTGTGCGTTTCTCATATTCTAAGTTTTTCAGTGCAACTCACTCATATACTATTTACTACACTGTGCGTTTCTCATATTCTAAGTTTTTCAGTGCAACTCACTCATATACTATGTACTACACTGTGCGTTTCTCATATTCTAAGTTTTTCAGTGCAACTCACTCATATACTATGTACTACACTGTGCGTTTCTCATATTCTAAGTTTTTCAGTGCAACTCACTCATATACTATGTACTACACTGTGCGTTTCTTATATTCTAAGTTTTTCAGTGCAACTCACTCATATACTATGTACTACACTGTGCGTTTCTTATATTCTAAGTTTTTCAGTGCAACTCACTCATATACTATGTACTACACTGTGCGTTTCTTATATTCTAAGTTTTTCAGTGCAACTCACTCATATACTATGTACTACACTGTGCGTTTCTTAAATTCTAAGTTTTTCAGTGCAACTCACTCATATACTATGTACTACACTGTGCGTTTCTTATATTCTAAGTTTTTCAGTGCAACTCACTCATATACTATGTACTACACTGTGCGTTTCTTATATTCTAAGTTTTTCAGTGCAACTCACTCATATACTATGTACTACACTGTGCGTTTCTTATATTCTAAGTTTTTCAGTGCAACTCACTCATATACTATGTACTACACTGTGCGTTTCTTATATTCTAAGTTTTTCAGTGCAACTCACTCATATACTATGTACTACAATGTGCGTTTCTTATATTCTAAGTGTTTCAGTGCAACTCACTCATATACTATGTACTACACTGTGCGTTTCTTAAATTCTAAGTTTTTCAGTGCAACTCACTCATATACTATGTACTACACTGTGCGTTTCTTATATTCTAAGTTTTTCAGTGCAACTCACTCATATACTATGTACTACACTGTGCGTTTCTTATATTCTAAGTTTTTCAGTGCAACTCACTCATATACTATGTACTACACTGTGCGTTTCTTATATTCTAAGTTTTTCAGTGCAACTCACTCATATACTATGTACTACACTGTGCGTTTCTTAAATTCTAAGTTTTTCAGTGCAACTCACTCATATACTATGTACTACAATGTGCGTTTCTTATATTCTAAGTTTTTCAGTGCAACTCACTCATATACTATGTACTACACTGTGCGTTTCTCATATTCTAAGTTTTTCAGTGCAACTCACTCATATACTATGTACTACACTGTGCGTTTCTCATATTCTAAGTTTTTCAGTGCAACTCACTCATATACTATGTACTACACTGTGCGTTTCTCATATTCTAAGTTTTTCAGTGCAACTCACTCATATACTATGTACTACACTGTGCGTTTCTTATATTCTAAGTTTTTCAGTGCAACTCACTCATATACTATGTACTACACTGTGCGTTTCTTATATTCTAAGTTTTTCAGTGCAACTCACTCATATACTATGTACTACACTGTGCGTTTCTTATATTCTAAGTTTTTCAGTGCAACTCACTCATATACTATGTACTACACTGTGCGTTTCTTAAATTCTAAGTTTTTCAGTGCAACTCACTCATATACTATGTACTACACTGTGCGTTTCTTATATTCTAAGTTTTTCAGTGCAACTCACTCATATACTATGTACTACACTGTGCGTTTCTTATATTCTAAGTTTTTCAGTGCAACTCACTCATATACTATGTACTACACTGTGCATTTCGTGTAATGCGTGTTTTTCAGTAAATTCTAAGTTTTTCAGTGCAACTCATTTATATACTATGTACTATACTGTGCGTTTCTTATATTCTAAGTTTTTCAGTGCAACTCACTCATATACTATGTACTACACTGTGCGTTTCATATATTCTAAGTTTTTCAGTGCAACTCACTCATATACTATGTACTACACTGTGCGTTTCTTATATTCTAAGTTTTTCAGTGCAACTCACTCATATACTATGTACTACACTGTGCGTTTCTTATATTCTAAGTTTTTCAGTGCAACTCACTCATATACTATGTACTACACTGTGCGTTTCTTATATTCTAAGTTTTTCAGTGCAACTCACTCATATACTATGTACTACACTGTGCGTTTCTTATATTCTAAGTTTTTCAGCGCAACTCACTCATATACTATATACTACACTGTGCGTTTCTTCTATTCTAAGTTTTTCAGTGCAACTCACTCATATACTTTGTACTACACTGTGCTTTTCTTATATTCTAAGTTTTTCAGTGCAACTCACTCATATACTATGTACTACACTGTGCGTTTCTTATATTCTAAGTTTTTCAGTGCAACTCACTCATATACTATGTACTACACAGTGTGTTTCTTATATTCTAACTTTTTCAGTGCAACTCACTCATATACTATGTACTACACTGTGCGTTTCTTATATTCTAAGTTTTTCAGTGCAACTCACTCATATACTATGTACTACACTGTGCGTTTCTTATATTCTAAGTTTTTCAGTGCAACTCACTCATATACTATGTACTACACTGTGCGTTTCTTATATTCTAAGTTTTTCAGTGCAACTCACTCATATACTATGTACTACACTGTGCGTTTCTTATATTCTAAGTTTTTCAGTGCAACTCACTCATATACTATGTACTACACTGTGCGTTTCTTATATTCTAAGTTTTTCAGTGCAACTCACTCATATACTATGTACTACACTGTGCGTTTCTTATATTCTAAGTTTTTCAGTGCAACTCACTCATATACTATGTACTACACTGTGCGTTTCTTATATTCTAAGTGTTTCAGTGCAACTCACTCATATACTATGTACTACAATGTGCGTTTCTTATATTCTAAGTGTTTCAGTGCAACTCACTCATATACTATGTACTACACTGTGCGTTTCTTAAATTCTAAGTTTTTCAGTGCAACTCACTCATATACTATGTACTACACTGTGCGTTTCTTAAATTCTAAGTTTTTCAGTGCAACTCACTCATATACTATGTACTACACTGTGCGTTTCTTATATTCTAAGTTTTTCAGTGCAACTCACTCATATACTATGTACTACACTGTGCGTTTCTCATATTCTAAGTTTTTCAGTGCAACTCACTCATATACTATGTACTACACTGTGCGTTTCTCATATTCTAAGTTTTTCAGTGCAACTCACTCATATACTATGTACTACACTGTGCGTTTCTCATATTCTAAGTTTTTCAGTGCAACTCACTCATATACTATGTACTACACTGTGCTTTTCTTATATTCTAAGTTTTTCAGTGCAACTCACTCATATACTTTGTACTACACTGTGCGTTTCTTATATTCTAAGTTTTTCAGTGCAACTCACTCATATACTATGTACTACACTGTGCGTTTCTTATATTCTAAGTTTTTCAGTGCAACTCACTCATATACTATGTACTACACTGTGCGTTTCTTATATTCTAAGTTTTTCAGTGCAACTCACTCATATACTATGTACTACACTGTGCGTTTCTTATATTCTAAGTTTTTCAGTGCAACTCACTCATATACTATGTACTACACTGTGCGTTTCTTATATTCTAAGTTTTTCAGTGCAACTCACTCATATACTATGTACTACACTGTGCGTTTCTTATATTCTAAGTTTTTCAGTGCAACTCACTCATATACTATGTACTACAATGTGCGTTTCTTATATTCTAAGTGTTTCAGTGCAACTCACTCATATACTATGTACTACACTGTGCGTTTCTTAAATTCTAAGTTTTTCAGTGCAACTCACTCATATACTATGTACTACACTGTGCGTTTCTTATATTCTAAGTTTTTCAGTGCAACTCACTCATATACTATGTACTACACTGTGCGTTTCTTATATTCTAAGTTTTTCAGTGCAACTCACTCATATACTATGTACTACACTGTGCGTTTCTTATATTCTAAGTTTTTCAGTGCAACTCACTCATATACTATGTACTACACTGTGCGTTTCTTAAATTCTAAGTTTTTCAGTGCAACTCACTCATATACTATGTACTACAATGTGCGTTTCTTATATTCTAAGTTTTTCAGTGCAACTCACTCATATACTATGTACTACACTGTGTGTTTCTTATATTCCAAGTTTTTAAGTGCAACTCACTCATATACTATGTACTACACTGTGCGTTTCTCATATTCTAAGTTTTTCAGTGCAACTCACTCATATACTATGTACTACACTGTGCGTTTCTCATATTCTAAGTTTTTCAGTGCAACTCACTCATATACTATGTACTACACTGTGCGTTTCTCATATTCTAAGTTTTTCAGTGCAACTCACTCATATACTATTTACTACACTGTGCGTTTCTCATATTCTAAGTTTTTCAGTGCAACTCACTCATATACTATGTACTACACTGTGCGTTTCTCATATTCTAAGTTTTTCAGTGCAACTCACTCATATACTATGTACTACACTGTGCGTTTCTCATATTCTAAGTTTTTCAGTGCAACTCACTCATATACTATGTACTACACTGTGCGTTTCTTATATTCTAAGTTTTTCAGTGCAACTCACTCATATACTATGTACTACACTGTGCGTTTCTTATATTCTAAGTTTTTCAGTGCAACTCACTCATATACTATGTACTACACTGTGCGTTTCTTATATTCTAAGTTTTTCAGTGCAACTCACTCATATACTATGTACTACACTGTGCGTTTCTTAAATTCTAAGTTTTTCAGTGCAACTCACTCATATACTATGTACTACACTGTGCGTTTCTTATATTCTAAGTTTTTCAGTGCAACTCACTCATATACTATGTACTACACTGTGCGTTTCTTATATTCTAAGTTTTTCAGTGCAACTCACTCATATACTATGTACTACACTGTGCGTTTCTTATATTCTAAGTTTTTCAGTGCAACTCACTCATATACTATGTACTACACTGTGCGTTTCTTATATTCTAAGTTTTTCAGTGCAACTCACTCATATACTATGTACTACAATGTGCGTTTCTTATATTCTAAGTGTTTCAGTGCAACTCACTCATATACTATGTACTACACTGTGCGTTTCTTAAATTCTAAGTTTTTCAGTGCAACTCACTCATATACTATGTACTACACTGTGCGTTTCTTAAATTCTAAGTTTTTCAGTGCAACTCACTCATATACTATGTACTACACTGTGCGTTTCTTATATTCTAAGTTTTTCAGTGCAACTCACTCATATACTATGTACTACACTGTGCGTTTCTTATATTCTAAGTTTTTCAGTGCAACTCACTCATATACTATGTACTACACTGTGCGTTTCTTATATTCTAAGTTTTTCAGTGCAACTCACTCATATACTATGTACTACACTGTGCGTTTCTTAAATTCTAAGTTTTTCAGTGCAACTCACTCATATACTATGTACTACAATGTGCGTTTCTTATATTCTAAGTTTTTCAGTGCAACTCACTCATATACTATGTACTACACTGTGCGTTTCTCATATTCTAAGTTTTTCAGTGCAACTCACTCATATACTATGTACTACACTGTGCGTTTCTCATATTCTAAGTTTTTCAGTGCAACTCACTCATATACTATGTACTACACTGTGCGTTTCTCATATTCTAAGTTTTTCAGTGCAACTCACTCATATACTATGTACTACACTGTGCGTTTCTTATATTCTAAGTTTTTCAGTGCAACTCACTCATATACTATGTACTACACTGTGCGTTTCTTATATTCTAAGTTTTTCAGTGCAACTCACTCATATACTATGTACTACACTGTGCGTTTCTTATATTCTAAGTTTTTCAGTGCAACTCACTCATATACTATGTACTACACTGTGCGTTTCTTAAATTCTAAGTTTTTCAGTGCAACTCACTCATATACTATGTACTACACTGTGCGTTTCTTATATTCTAAGTTTTTCAGTGCAACTCACTCATATACTATGTACTACACTGTGCGTTTCTTATATTCTAAGTTTTTCAGTGCAACTCACTCATATACTATGTACTACACTGTGCATTTCGTGTAATGCGGGTTTTTCAGTAAATTCTAAGTTTTTCAGTGCAACTCATTTATATACTATGTACTATACTGTGCGTTTCTTATATTCTAAGTTTTTCAGTGCAACTCACTCATATACTATGTACTACACTGTGCGTTTCATATATTCTAAGTTTTTCAGTGCAACTCACTCATATACTATGTACTACACTGTGCGTTTCTTATATTCTAAGTTTTTCAGTGCAACTCACTCATATACTATGTACTACACTGTGCGTTTCTTATATTCTAAGTTTTTCAGTGCAACTCACTCATATACTATGTACTACACTGTGCGTTTCTTATATTCTAAGTTTTTCAGTGCAACTCACTCATATACTATGTACTACACTGTGCGTTTCTTATATTCTAAGTTTTTCAGTGCAACTCACTCATATACTATGTACTACACTGTGCGTTTCTTATATTCTAAGTTTTTCAGCGCAACTCACTCATATACTATATACTACACTGTGCGTTTCTTCTATTCTAAGTTTTTCAGTGCAACTCACTCATATACTTTGTACTACACTGTGCTTTTCTTATATTCTAAGTTTTTCAGTGCAACTCACTCATATACTATGTACTACACTGTGCGTTTCTTATATTCTAAGTTTTTCAGTGCAACTCACTCATATACTATGTACTACACAGTGTGTTTCTTATATTCTAACTTTTTCAGTGCAACTCACTCATATACTATGTAATACACTGTGCGTTTCTTATATTCTAAGTTTTTCAGTGCAACTCACTCATATACTATGTACTACACTGTGCGTTTCTTATATTCTAAGTTTTTCAGTGCAACTCACTCATATACTATGTACTACACTGTGCGTTTCTTATATTCTAAGTTTTTCAGTGCAACTCACTCATATACTATGTACTACACTGTGCGTTTCTTATATTCTAAGTTTTTCAGTGCAACTCACTCATATACTATGTACTACACTGTGCGTTTCTTATATTCTAAGTTTTTCAGTGCAACTCACTCATATACTATGTACTACACTGTGCGTTTCTTATATTCTAAGTTTTTCAGTGCAACTCACTCATATACTATGTACTACACTGTGCGTTTCTTATATTCTAAGTTTTTCAGTGCAACTCACTCATATACTATGTACTACAATGTGCGTTTCTTATATTCTAAGTGTTTCAGTGCAACTCACTCATATACTATGTACTACACTGTGCGTTTCTTAAATTCTAAGTTTTTCAGTGCAACTCACTCATATACTATGTACTACACTGTGCGTTTCTTAAATTCTAAGTTTTTCAGTGCAACTCACTCATATACTATGTACTACACTGTGCGTTTCTTATATTCTAAGTTTTTCAGTGCAACTCACTCATATACTATGTACTACACTGTGCGTTTCTTATATTCTAAGTTTTTCAGTGCAACTCACTCATATACTATGTACTACACTGTGCGTTTCTTATATTCTAAGTTTTTCAGTGCAACTCACTCATATACTATGTACTACACTGTGCGTTTCTTAAATTCTAAGTTTTTCAGTGCAACTCACTCATATACTATGTACTACAATGTGCGTTTCTTATATTATAAGTTTTTCAGTGCAACTCACTCATATACTATGTACTACACTGTGCGTTTCTTATATTCCAAGTTTTTAAGTGCAACTCACTCATATACTATGTACTACACTGTGCGTTTCTTATATTCTAAGTTTTTCAGTGCAACTCACTCATATACTATGTACTACACTGTGCGTTTCTTATATTCTAAGTTTTTCAGTGCAACTCACTCATATACTATGTACTACACTGTGCGTTTCTTATATTCTAAGTTTTTCAGTGCAACTCACTCATATACTATGTACTACACTGTGTGTTTCTTATATTCTAAGTTTTTCAGTGCAACTCACTCATATACTATGTACTACACTGTGCGTTTCTTATATTCTAAGTTTTTCAGTGCAACTCACTCATATACTATGTACTACACTGTGCGTTTCTTATATTCTAAGTTTTTCAGTGCAACTCACTCATATACTATGTACTACACTGTGCGTTTCTTATATTCTAAGTTTTTCAGTGCAACTCACTCATATACTATGTACTACACTGTGCGTTTCTTATATTCTAAGTTTTTCAGTGCAACTCACTCATATACTATGTACTACACTGTGCGTTTCTTATATTCTAAGTGTTTCAGTGCAACTCACTCATATAGTATGTACTACACTGTGCGTTTCTTAAATTCTAAGTTTTTCAGTGCAACTCACTCATATACTATGTACTACACTGTGCGTTTCTTAAATTCTAAGTTTTTCAGTGCAACTCACTCATATACTATGTACTACACTGTGCGTTTCTTATATTCTAAGTTTTTCAGTGCAACTCACTCATATACTATGTACTACACTGTGCGTTTCTTATATTCTAAGTTTTTCAGTGCAACTCACTCATATACTATGTACTACACTGTGCGTTTCTTATATTCTAAGTTTTTCAGTGCAACTCACTCATATACTATGTACTACACTGTGCGTTTCTTAAATTCTAAGTTTTTCAGTGCAACTCACTCATATACTATGTACTACAATGTGCGTTTCTTATATTCTAAGTTTTTCAGTGCAACTCACTCATATACTATGTACTACACTGTGCGTTTCTTATATTCCAAGTTTTTAAGTGCAACTCACTCATATACTATATACTACACTGTGCGTTTCTTATATTCTAAGTTTTTCAGTGCAACTCACTCATATACTATGTACTACACTGTGCGTTTCTTATTTTCTAAGTTTTTCAGTGCAACTCACTCATATACTATGTACTACACTGTGCGTTTCTTATATTCTAAGTTTTTCAGTGCAACTCACTCATATACTATGTACTACACTGTGCGTTTCTTATATTCTAAGTTTTTCAGTGCAACTCACTCATATATTATGTACTACACTGTGCGTTTCTTATATTCTAAGTTTTTCAGTGCAACTCACTCATATACTATGTACTACACTGTGCGTTTCTTATATTCTAAGTTTTTCAGTGCAACTCACTCATATACTATGTACTACACTGTGCGTTTCTTCTATTCTAAGTTTTTCAGTGCAACTCACTCATATACTTTGTACTACACTGTGCTTTTCTTATATTCTAAGTTTTTCAGTGCAACTCACTCATATACTATGTACTACACTGTGCGTTTCTTATATTCTAAGTTTTTCAGTGCAACTCACTCATATACTATGTACTACACTGTGCGTTTCTTATATTCTAAGTTTTTCAGTGCAACTCACTCATATACTATGTACTACACTGTGCATTTCTTATATTCTAAGTTTTTCAGTGCAACTCACTCATATACTATGTACTACACTGTGCGTTTCTTATATTCTAAGTTTTTCAGTGCAACTCACTCATATACTATGTACTACACTGTGCGTTTCTTATATTCTAAGTTTTTCAGTGCAACTCACTCATATACTATGTACTACAATGTGCGTTTCTTATATTCTAAGTGTTTCAGTGCAACTCACTCATATACTATGTACTACACTGTGCGTTTCTTAAATTCTAAGTTTTTCAGTGCAACTCACTCATATACTATGTACTACACTGTGCGTTTCTTATATTCTAAGTTTTTCAGTGCAACTCACTCATATACTATGTACTACACTGTGCGTTTCTTATATTCTAAATTTTTCAGTGCAACTCACTCATATATTATGTACTACACTGTGCGTTTCTTATATTCTAAGTTTTTCAGTGCAACTCATTCATATACTATGTACTACACTGTGCGTTTCTTAAATTCTAAGTTTTTCAGTGCAACTCACTCATATACTATGTACTACAATGTGCGTTTCTTATATTCTAAGTTTTTCAGTGCAACTCACTCATATACTATGTACTACACTGTGCGTTTCTTATATTCCAAGTTTTTAAGTGCAACTCACTCATATACTATGTACTACACTGTGCGTTTCTCATATTCTAAGTTTTTCAGTGCAACTCACTCATATACTATGTACTACACTGTGCTTTTCTCATATTCTAAGTTTTTCAGTGCAACTCACTCATATACTATGTACTACACTGTGCGTTTCTTATATTCTAAGTTTTTCAGTGCAACTCACTCATATACTATGTACTACACTGTGCGTTTCTTATATTCTAAGTTTTTCAGTGCAACTCACTCATATACTATGTACTACACTGTGCGTTTCTTATATTCTAAGTTTTTCGGTGCAACTCACTCATATACTATGTACTACACTGTGCGTTTCTTATATTCTAAGTTTTTCGGTGCAACTCACTCATATACTATGTACTACACTGTGCGTTTCTTATATTCTAAGTTTTTCAGTTCAACTCACTCATATACTATGTACTACACTGTGCATTTCGTGTAATGCGGGTTTTTCAGTAAATTCTAAGTTTTTCAGTGCAACTCACTCATATACTATGTACTACACTGTGCGTTTCTTATATTCTAAGTTTTTCAGTGCAACTCACTCATATACTATGTACTACACTGTGCGTTTCTTATATTCTAAGTTTTTCAGAGCAACTCACTCATATACTATGTACTACACTGTGCGTTTCTTATATTCTAAGTTTTTCAGTGCAACTAACTCATATACTATGTACTACACTGTGCGTTTCTTATATTCTAAGTTTTTCAGTGCAACTCACTCATATACTATGTACTACACTGTGCGTTTCTTATATTCTAAGTTTTTCAGTGCAACTCACTCATATACTATGTACTACACTGTGCGTTTCTTATATTCTAAGTTTTTCAGTGCAACTCACTCATATACTATGTACTACACTGTGCGTTTCTTATATTCTAAGTTTTTCAGTGCAACTCACTCATATACTATGTACTACACTGTGCGTTTCTTATATTCTAAGTTTTTCAGTGCAACTCACTCATATACTATGTACTACACTGTGCGTTTCTTATATTCTAAGTTTTTCAGTGCAACTCACTCATATACTATGTACTACACTGTGCGTTTCTTATATTCTAAGTTTTTCAGTGCAACTCACTCATATACTATGTACTACACTGTGCGTTTCTTATATTCTAAGTTTTTCAGTGCAACTCACTCATATACTATGTACTACACTGTGCGTTTCTTATATTCTAAGTTTTTCAGTGCAACTCACTCATATACTATGTACTACACTGTGCGTTTCTTATATTCTAAGTTTTTCAGTGCAACTCACTCATATACTATGTACTACACTGTGCGTTTCTTAAATTCTAAGTTTTTCAGTGCAACTCACTCATATACTATGTACTACACTGTGCGTTTCTTATATTCTAAGTTTTTCAGTGCAACTCACTCATATACTATGTACTACACTGTGCGTTTCTTATATTCTAAGTTTTTCAGTGCAACTCACTCATATACTATGTACTACACTGTGCGTTTCTTATATTCTAAGTTTTTCAGTGCAACTCACTCATATACTATGTACTACACTGTGCGTTTCTTATATTCTAAGTTTTTCAGTGCAACTCACTCATATACTATGTACTACACTGTGCGTTTCTTATATTCTAAGTTTTTCAGTGCAACTCACTCATATACTATGTACTACACTGTGCGTTTCTTATATTCTAAGTTTTTCAGTGCAACTCACTCATATACTATGTACTACACTGTGCGTTTCTTATATTCTAAGTTTTTCAGTGCAACTCACTCATATACTATGTACTACACTGTGCGTTTCTTATATTCTAAGTTTTTCAGTGCAACTCACTCATATACTATGTACTACACTGTGCGTTTCTTATATTCTAAGTTTTTCAGTGCAACTCACTCATATACTATGTACTACACTGTGCGTTTCTTAAATTCTAAGTTTTTCAGTGCAACTCACTCATATACTATGTACTACACTGTGCGTTTCTTATATTCTAAGTTTTTCAGTGCAACTCACTCATATACTATGTACTACACTGTGCGTTTCTTATATTCTAAGTTTTTCAGTGCAACTCACTCATATACTATGTACTACACTGTGCGTTTCTTATATTCTAAGTTTTTCAGTGCAACTCACTCATATACTATGTACTACACTGTGCGTTTCTTATATTCTAAGTTTTTCAGTGCAACTCACTCATATACTATGTACTACACTGTGCGTTTCTTATATTCTAAGTTTTTCAGTGCAACTCACTCATATACTATGTACTACACTGTGCGTTTCTTATATTCTAAGTTTTTCAGTGCAACTCACTCATATACTATGTACTACACTGTGCGTTTCTTATATTTTAAGTTTTTCAGTGCAACTCACTCATATACTATGTACTACACTGTGCGTTTCTTATATTCTAAGTTTTTCAGTTCAACTCACTCATATACTATGTACTACACTGTTCATTTCGTGTAATGCGGGTTTTTCAGTAAATTCTAAGTTTTTCAGTGCAACTCACTCATATACTATGTACTACACTGTGCGTTTCTTATATTCTAAGTTTTTCAGTGCAACTCACTCATATACTATGTACTACACTGTGCGTTTCTTATATTCTAAGTTTTTCAGAGCAACTCACTCATATACTATGTACTACACTGTGCGTTTCTTATATTCTAAGTTTTTCAGTGCAACTCACTCATATACTATGTACTACACTGTGCGTTTCTTATATTCTAAGTTTTTCAGTGCAACTCACTCATATACTATGTACTACACTGTGCGTTTCTTATATTCTAAGTTTTTCAGTGCAACTCACTCATATACTATGTACTACACTGTGCGTTTCTTATATTCTAAGTTTTTCAGTGCAACTCACTCATATACTATGTACTACACTGTGCGTTTCTTATATTCTAAGTTTTTCAGTGCAACTCACTCATATACTATGTACTACACTGTGCGTTTCTTAAATTCTAAGTTTTTCAGTGCAACTCACTCATATACTATGTACTACACTGTGCGTTTCTTATATTCTAAGTTTTTCAGTGCAACTCACTCATATACTATGTACTACACTGTGCGTTTCTTATATTCTAAGTTTTTCAGTGCAACTCACTCATATACTATGTACTACACTGTGCGTTTCTTATATTCTAAGTTTTTCAGTGCAACTCACTCATATACTATGTACTACACTGTGCGTTTCTTATATTCTAAGTTTTTCAGTGCAACTCACTCATATACTATGTACTACACTGTGCGTTTCTTATATTCTAAGTTTTTCAGTGCAACTCACTCATATACTATGTACTACACTGTGCGTTTCTTATATTCTAAGTTTTTCAGTGCAACTCACTCATATACTATGTACTACACTGTGCGTTTCTTATATTTTAAGTTTTTCAGTGCAACTCACTCATATACTATGTACTACACTGTGCGTTTCTTATATTCTAAGTTTTTCAGTTCAACTCACTCATATACTATGTACTACACTGTTCATTTCGTGTAATGCGGGTTTTTCAGTAAATTTTAAGTTTTTCAGTGCAACTCACTCATATACTATGTACTACACTGTGCGTTTCTTATATTCTAAGTTTTTCAGTGCAACTCACTCATATACTATGTACTACACTGTGCGTTTCTTATATTCTAAGTTTTTCAGAGCAACTCACTCATATACTATGTACTACAATGTGCGTTTCTTATATTCTAAGTTTTTCAGTGCAACTCACTCATATACTATGTACTACACTGTGCGTTTCTTAAATTCTAAGTTTTTCAGTGCAACTCACTCATATACTATGTACTACATTGTGCGTTTATTAAATTCTAAGTTTTTCAGTGCAACTCACTCATATACTATGTACTACACTGTGCGTTTCTTATATTCTAAGTTTTTCAGTGCAACTCACTCATATACTATGTACTACACTGTGCGTTTCTTATATTCTAAGTTTTTCAGTGCAACTCACTCATATACTATGTACTACACTGTGCGTTTCTTATATTCTAAGTTTTTCAGTGCAACTCACTCATATACTATGTACTACACTGTGCGTTTCTTATATTCTAAGTTTTTCAGTGCAACTCACTCATATACTATGTACTACACTGTGCGTTTCTTATATTCTAAGTTTTTCAGTGCAACTCACTCATATACTATGTACTACACTGTGCGTTTCTTAAATTCTAAGTTTTTCAGTGCAACTCACTCATATACTATGTACTACACTGTGCGTTTCTTATATTCTAAGTTTTTCAGTGCAACTCACTCATATACTATGTACTACACTGTGCGTTTCTTATATTCTAAGTTTTTCAGTGCAACTCACTCATATACTATGTACTACACTGTGCGTTTCTTATATTCTAAGTTTTTCAGTGCAACTCACTCATATACTATGTACTACACTGTGCGTTTCTTATATTCTAAGTTTTTCAGTGCAACTCACTCATATACTATGTACTACACTGTGCGTTTCTTATATTCTAAGTTTTTCAGTGCAACTCACTCATATACTATGTACTACACTGTGCGTTTCTTATATTCTAAGTTTTTCAGTGCAACTCACTCATATACTATGTACTACACTGTGCGTTTCTTATATTCTAAGTTTTTCAGTGCAACTCACTCATATACTATGTACTACACTGTGCGTTTCTTATATTCTAAGTTTTTCAGTGCAACTCACTCATATACTATGTACTACACTGTGCGTTTCTTATATTCTAAGTTTTTCAGTGCAACTCACTCATATACTATGTACTACACTGTGCGTTTCTTAAATTCTAAGTTTTTCAGTGCAACTCACTCATATACTATGTACTACACTGTGCGTTTCTTATATTCTAAGTTTTTCAGTGCAACTCACTCATATACTATGTACTACACTGTGCGTTTCTTATATTCTAAGTTTTTCAGTGCAACTCACTCATATACTATGTACTACACTGTGCGTTTCTTATATTCTAAGTTTTTCAGTGCAACTCACTCATATACTATGTACTACACTGTGCGTTTCTTATATTCTAAGTTTTTCAGTGCAACTCACTCATATACTATGTACTACACTGTGCGTTTCTTATATTCTAAGTTTTTCAGTGCAACTCACTCATATACTATGTACTACACTGTGCGTTTCTTATATTCTAAGTTTTTCAGTGCAACTCACTCATATACTATGTACTACACTGTGCGTTTCTTATATTTTAAGTTTTTCAGTGCAACTCACTCATATACTATGTACTACACTGTGCGTTTCTTATATTCTAAGTTTTTCAGTTCAACTCACTCATATACTATGTACTACACTGTTCATTTCGTGTAATGCGGGTTTTTCAGTAAATTCTAAGTTTTTCAGTGCAACTCACTCATATACTATGTACTACACTGTGCGTTTCTTATATTCTAAGTTTTTCAGTGCAACTCACTCATATACTATGTACTACACTGTGCGTTTCTTATATTCTAAGTTTTTCAGAGCAACTCACTCATATACTATGTACTACACTGTGCGTTTCTTATATTCTAAGTTTTTCAGTGCAACTCACTCATATACTATGTACTACACTGTGCGTTTCTTATATTCTAAGTTTTTCAGTGCAACTCACTCATATACTATGTACTACACTGTGCGTTTCTTATATTCTAAGTTTTTCAGTGCAACTCACTCATATACTATGTACTACACTGTGCGTTTCTTATATTCTAAGTTTTTCAGTGCAACTCACTCATATACTATGTACTACACTGTGCGTTTCTTATATTCTAAGTTTTTCAGTGCAACTCACTCATATACTATGTACTACACTGTGCGTTTCTTAAATTCTAAGTTTTTCAGTGCAACTCACTCATATACTATGTACTACACTGTGCGTTTCTTATATTCTAAGTTTTTCAGTGCAACTCACTCATATACTATGTACTACACTGTGCGTTTCTTATATTCTAAGTTTTTCAGTGCAACTCACTCATATACTATGTACTACACTGTGCGTTTCTTATATTCTAAGTTTTTCAGTGCAACTCACTCATATACTATGTACTACACTGTGCGTTTCTTATATTCTAAGTTTTTCAGTGCAACTCACTCATATACTATGTACTACACTGTGCGTTTCTTATATTCTAAGTTTTTCAGTGCAACTCACTCATATACTATGTACTACACTGTGCGTTTCTTATATTCTAAGTTTTTCAGTGCAACTCACTCATATACTATGTACTACACTGTGCGTTTCTTATATTTTAAGTTTTTCAGTGCAACTCACTCATATACTATGTACTACACTGTGCGTTTCTTATATTCTAAGTTTTTCAGTTCAACTCACTCATATACTATGTACTACACTGTTCATTTCGTGTAATGCGGGTTTTTCAGTAAATTTTAAGTTTTTCAGTGCAACTCACTCATATACTATGTACTACACTGTGCGTTTCTTATATTCTAAGTTTTTCAGTGCAACTCACTCATATACTATGTACTACACTGTGCGTTTCTTATATTCTAAGTTTTTCAGAGCAACTCACTCATATACTATGTACTACAATGTGCGTTTCTTATATTCTAAGTTTTTCAGTGCAACTCACTCATATACTATGTACTACACTGTGCGTTTCTTAAATTCTAAGTTTTTCAGTGCAACTCACTCATATACTATGTACTACATTGTGCGTTTATTAAATTCTAAGTTTTTCAGTGCAACTCACTCATATACTATGTACTACACTGTGCGTTTCTTATATTCTAAGTTTTTCAGTGCAACTCACTCATATACTATGTACTACACTGTGCGTTTCTTATATTCTAAGTTTTTCAGTGCAACTCACTCATATACTATGTACTACACTGTGCATTTCGTGTAATGCGGGTTTTTCAGTAAATTCTAAGTTTTTCAGTGCAACTCACTCATATACTATGTACTACACTGTGCGTTTCTTATATTCTAAGTTTTTCAGTGCAACTCACTCATATACTATGTACTACACTGTGCGTTTCTTATATTCTAAGTTTTTCAGTGCAACTCACTCATATACTATGTACTACACTGTGCGTTTCTTATATTCTAAGTTTTTCAGTGCAACTCACTCATATACTATGTACTACACTGTGCGTTTCTTATATTCTAAGTTTTTCAGTGCAACTCACTCATATACTATGTACTACACTGTGCGTTTCTTATATTCTAAGTTTTTCAGTGCAACTCACTCATATACTATGTACTACACTGTGCGTTTCTTATATTCTAAGTTTTTCAGTGCAACTCACTCATATACTATGTACTACACTGTGCGTTTCTTATATTCTAAGTTTTTCAGTGCAACTCACTCATATACTATGTACTACACTGTGCGTTTCTTATATTCTAAGTTTTTCAGTGCAACTCACTCATATATTATGTACTACACTGTGCGTTTCTTATATTCTAAGTTTTTCAGTGCAACTCACTCATATACTATGTACTACACTGTGCATTTCTTATATTCTAAGTTTTTCAGTGCAACTCACTCATATACTATGTACTACACTGTGCGTTTCTTATATTCTAAGTTTTTCAGTGCAACTCACTCATATACTATGTACTACACTGTGCGTTTCTTATATTCTAAGTTTTTCAGTGCAACTCACTCATATACTATGTACTACACTGTGCGTTTCTTATATTCTAAGTTTTTCAGTGCAACTCACTCATATACTATGTACTACACTGTGCGTTTCTTATATTCTAAGTTTTTCAGTGCAACTCACTCATATACTATGTACTACACTGTGCGTTTCTTATATTCTAAGTTTTTCAGTGCAACTCACTCATATACTATGTACTACACTGTGCGTTTCTTATATTCTAAGTTTTTCAGTGCAACTCACTCATATACTATGTACTACACTGTGCGTTTCTTAAATTCTAAGTTTTTCAGTGCAACTCACTCATATACTATGTACTACACTGTGCGTTTCTTATATTCTAAGTTTTTCAGTGCAACTCACTCATATACTATGTACTACACTGTGCGTTTCTTATATTCTAAGTTTTTCAGTGCAACTCACTCATATACTATGTACTACACTGTGCGTTTCTTATATTCTAAGTTTTTCAGTGCAACTCACTCATATACTATGTACTACACTGTGCATTTCGTGTAATGCGGGTTTTTCAGTAAATTCTAAGTTTTTCAGTGCAACTCATTCATATACTATGTACTATACTGTGCGTTTCTTATATTCTAAGTTTTTCAGTGCAACTCACTCATATACTATGTACTACACTGTGCGTTTCATATATTCTAAGTTTTTCAGTGCAACTCACTCATATACTATGTACTACACTGTGCGTTTCTTATATTCTAAGTTATTCAGTGCAACTCACTCATATACTATGTACTACACTGTGCGTTTCTTATATTCTAAGTTTTTCAGTGCAACTCACTCATATACTATGTACTACACTGTGCGATTCTTATATTCTAAGTTTTTCAGTGCAACTCACTCATATACTATGTACTACACTGTGCGTTTCTTATATTCTAAGTTTTTCAGTGCAACTCACTCATATACTATGTACTACACTGTGCATTTCGTGTAATGCGGGTTTTTCAGTAAATTCTAAGTTTTTCAGTGCAACTCATTCATATACTATGTACTATACTGTGCGTTTCTTATATTCTAAGTTTATCAGTGCAACTCACTCATATACTATGTACTACACTGGGCGTTTCATATATTCTAAGTTTTTCAGTGCAACTCACTCATATACTATGTACTACACTGTGCGTTTCTTATATTCTAAGTTTTTCAGTGCAACTCACTCATATACTATGTACTACACTGTGCGTTTCTTAAATTCTAAGTTTTTCAGTGCAACTCACTCATATACTATGTACTACACTGTGCGTTTCTTATATTCTAAGTTTTTTAGTGCAACTCACTCATATACTATGTACTACACTGTGCGTTTCTTATATTCTAAGTTTTTCAGTGCAACTCACTCATATACTATGTACTACACTGTGCGTTTCTTATATTCTAAGTTTTTCAGTGCAACTCACTCATATACTATGTACTACACTGTGCATTTCGTGTAATGCGGGTTTTTCAGTAAATTCTAAGTTTTTCAGTGCAACTCACTCATATATTATGTACTACACTGTGCGTTTCTTATATTCTAAGTGTTTCAGTGCAACTCACTCATATACTATGTACTACACTGTGCATTTCGTGTAATGCGGGTTTTTCAGTAAATTCTAAGTTTTTCAGTGCAACTCACTCATATACTATGTACTACACTGTGCGTTTCTTATATTCTAAGTTTTTCAGTGCAACTCACTCATATACTATGTACTACAATGTGCGTTTCTTATATTCTAAGTTTTTCAGTGCAACTCACTCATATACTATGTACTACACTGTGCGTTTCTTATATTCTAAGTTTTTCAGTGCAACTCACTCATATACTATGTACTACACTGTGCGTTTCTTATATTCTAAGTTTTTCAGTGCAACTCACTCATATACTATGTACTACACTGTGCGTTTCTTATATTCTAAGTTTTTCAGTGCAACTCACTCATATACTATGTACTACACTGTGCGTTTCTTATATTCTAAGTTTTTCAGTGCAACTCACTCATATACTATGTACTACACTGTGCGTTTCTTATATTCTAAGTTTTTCAGTGCAACTCACTCATATACTATGTACTACACTGTGCGTTTCTTATATTCTAAGTTTTTCAGTGCAACTCACTCATATACTATGTACTACACTGTGCGTTTCTTATATTCTAAGTTTTTCAGTGCAACTCACTCATATACTATGTACTACACTGTGCGTTTCTTATATTCTAAGTTTTTCAGTGCAACTCACTCATATACTATGTACTACACTGTGCGTTTCTTATATTCTAAGTTTTTCAGTGCAACTCACTCATATACTATGTACTACACTGTGCGTTTCTTATATTCTAAGTTTTTCAGTGCAACTCACTCATATACTATGTACTACACTGTGCGTTTCTTATATTCTAAGTTTTTCAGTGCAACTCACTCATATACTATGTACTACACTGTGCGTTTAATATATTCTAAGTTTTTCAGTGCAACTCACTCATATACTATGTACTACACTGTTCATTTCTTATATTCTAAGTTTTTCAGTGCAACTCACTCATATACTATGTACTACACTGTGCGTTTCTTATATTCTAAGTTTTTCAGTGCAACTCACTCATATACTATGTACTACACTGTGCGTTTCTTAAATTCTAAGTTTTTCAGTGCAACTCACTCATATACTATGTACTACACTGTGCGTTTCTTATATTCTAAGTTTTTCAGTGCAACTCACTCATATACTATGTACTACACTGTGCGTTTCTTATATTCTAAGTTTTTCAGTGCAACTCACTCATATACTATGTACTACACTGTGCGTTTCTTATATTCTAAGTTTTTCAGTGCAACTCACTCATATACTATGTACTACACTGTGCATTTCGTGTAATGCGGGTTTTTCAGTAAATTCTAAGTTGTTCAGTGCAACTCATTCATATACTATGTACTATACTGTGCGTTTCTTATATTCTAAGTTTTTCAGTGCAACTCACTCATATACTATGTACTACACTGTGCGTTTCATATATTCTAAGTTTTTCAGTGCAACTCACTCATATACTATGTACTACACTGTGCGTTTCTTATATTCTAAGTTATTCAGTGCAACTCACTCATATACTATGTACTACACTGTGCGTTTCTTATATTCTAAGTTTTTCAGTGCAACTCACTCATATACTATGTACTACACTGTGCGATTCTTATATTCTAAGTTTTTCAGTGCAACTCACTCATATACTATGTACTACACTGTGCGTTTCTTATATTCTAAGTTTTTCAGTGCAACTCACTCATATACTATGTACTACACTGTGCATTTCGTGTAATGCGGGTTTTTCAGTAAATTCTAAGTTTTTCAGTGCAACTCATTCATATACTATGTACTATACTGTGCGTTTCTTATATTCTAAGTTTATCAGTGCAACTCACTCATATACTATGTACTACACTGTGCGTTTCATATATTCTAAGTTTTTCAGTGCAACTCACTCATATACTATGTACTACACTGTGCGTTTCTTATATTCTAAGTTTTTCAGTGCAACTCACTCATATACTATGTACTACACTGTGCGTTTCTTAAATTCTAAGTTTTTCAGTGCAACTCACTCATATACTATGTACTACACTGTGCGTTTCTTATATTCTAAGTTTTTCAGTGCAACTCACTCATATACTATGTACTACACTGTGCGTTTCTTATATTCTAAGTTTTTCAGTGCAACTCACTCATATACTATGTACTACACTGTGCGTTTCTTATATTCTAAGTTTTTCAGTGCAACTCACTCATATACTATGTACTACACTGTGCATTTCGTGTAATGCGGGTTTTTCAGTAAATTCTAAGTTTTTCAGTGCAACTCACTCATATATTATGTACTACACTGTGCGTTTCTTATATTCTAAGTTTTTCAGTGCAACTCACTCATATACTATGTACTACACTGTGCGTTTCTTAAATTCTAAGTTTTTCAGTGCAACTCACTCATATACTATGTACTACACTGTGCGTTTCTTATATTCTAAGTTTTTCAGTGCAACTCACTCATATACTATGTACTACACTGTGCGTTTCTTATATTCTAAGTTTTTCAGTGCAACTCACTCATATACTATGTACTACACTGTGCGTTTCTTATATTCTAAGTTTTTCAGTGCAACTCACTCATATACTATGTACTACACTGTGCGTTTCTTATATTCTAAGTTTTTCAGTGCAACTCACTCATATACTATGTACTACACTGTGCGTTTCTTATATTCTAAGTTTTTCAGTGCAACTCACTCATATACTATGTACTACACTGTGCGTTTCTTATATTCTAAGTTTTTCAGTGCAACTCACTCATATACTATGTACTACACTGTGCGTTTCTTATATTCTAAGTTTTTCAGTGCAACTCACTCATATACTATGTACTACACTGTGCGTTTCTTATATTCTAAGTTTTTCAGTGCAACTCACTCATATACTATGTACTACACTGTGCGTTTCTTATATTCTAAGTTTTTCAGTGCAACTCACTCATATACTATGTACTACACTGTGCGTTTCTTATATTCTAAGTTTTTCAGTGCAACTCACTCATATACTATGTACTACACTGTGCGTTTCTTATATTCTAAGTTTTTCAGTGCAACTCACTCATATACTATGTACTACACTGTGCGTTTCTTATATTCTAAGTTTTTCAGTGCAACTCACTCATATACTATGTACTACACTGTGCGTTTAATATATTCTAAGTTTTTCAGTGCAACTCACTCATATACTATGTACTACACTGTTCATTTCTTATATTCTAAGTTTTTCAGTGCAACTCACTCATATACTATGTACTACACTGTGCGTTTCTTATATTCTAAGTTTTTCAGTGCAACTCACTCATATACTATGTACTACACTGTGCGTTTCTTAAATTCTAAGTTTTTCAGTGCAACTCACTCATATACTATGTACTACACTGTGCGTTTCTTATATTCTAAGTTTTTCAGTGCAACTCACTCATATACTATGTACTACACTGTGCGTTTCTTATATTCTAAGTTTTTCAGTGCAACTCACTCATATACTATGTACTACACTGTGCGTTTCTTATATTCTAAGTTTTTCAGTGCAACTCACTCATATACTATGTACTACACTGTGCATTTCGTGTAATGCGGGTTTTTCAGTAAATTCTAAGTTGTTCAGTGCAACTCATTCATATACTATGTACTATACTGTGCGTTTCTTATATTCTAAGTTTTTCAGTGCAACTCACTCATATACTATGTACTACACTGTGCGTTTCATATATTCTAAGTTTTTCAGTGCAACTCACTCATATACTATGTACTACACTGTGCGTTTCTTATATTCTAAGTTATTCAGTGCAACTCACTCATATACTATGTACTACACTGTGCGTTTCTTATATTCTAAGTTTTTCAGTGCAACTCACTCATATACTATGTACTACACTGTGCGATTCTTATATTCTAAGTTTTTCAGTGCAACTCACTCATATACTATGTACTACACTGTGCGTTTCTTATATTCTAAGTTTTTCAGTGCAACTCACTCATATACTATGTACTACACTGTGCATTTCGTGTAATGCGGGTTTTTCAGTAAATTCTAAGTTTTTCAGTGCAACTCATTCATATACTATGTACTATACTGTGCGTTTCTTATATTCTAAGTTTATCAGTGCAACTCACTCATATACTATGTACTACACTGTGCGTTTCATATATTCTAAGTTTTTCAGTGCAACTCACTCATATACTATGTACTACACTGTGCGTTTCTTATATTCTAAGTTTTTCAGTGCAACTCACTCATATACTATGTACTACACTGTGCGTTTCTTAAATTCTAAGTTTTTCAGTGCAACTCACTCATATACTATGTACTACACTGTGCGTTTCTTATATTCTAAGTTTTTCAGTGCAACTCACTCATATACTATGTACTACACTGTGCGTTTCTTATATTCTAAGTTTTTCAGTGCAACTCACTCATATACTATGTACTACACTGTGCGTTTCTTATATTCTAAGTTTTTCAGTGCAACTCACTCATATACTATGTACTACACTGTGCATTTCGTGTAATGCGGGTTTTTCAGTAAATTCTAAGTTTTTCAGTGCAACTCACTCATATATTATGTACTACACTGTGCGTTTCTTATATTCTAAGTTTTTCAGTGCAACTCACTCATATACTATGTACTACACTGTGCGTTTCTTATATTCTAAGTTTTTCAGTGCAACTCACTCATATACTATGTACTACACTGTGCGTTTCTTATATTCTAAGTTTTTCAGTGCAACTCACTCATATACTATGTACTACACTGTGCGTTTCTTATATTCTAAGTTTTTCAGTGCAACTCACTCATATACTATGTACTACACTGTGCGTTTCTTATATTCTAAGTTTTTCAGTGCAACTCACTCATATACTATGTACTACACTGTGCGTTTAATATATTCTAAGTTTTTCAGTGCAACTCACTCATATACTATGTACTACACTGTTCATTTCTTATATTCTAAGTTTTTCAGTGCAACTCACTCATATACTATGTACTACACTGTGCGTTTCTTATATTCTAAGTTTTTCAGTGCAACTCACTCATATACTATGTACTACACTGTGCGTTTCTTAAATTCTAAGTTTTTCAGTGCAACTCACTCATATACTATGTACTACACTGTGCGTTTCTTATATTCTAAGTTTTTCAGTGCAACTCACTCATATACTATGTACTACACTGTGCGTTTCTTATATTCTAAGTTTTTCAGTGCAACTCACTCATATACTATGTACTACACTGTGCGTTTCTTATATTCTAAGTTTTTCAGTGCAACTCACTCATATACTATGTACTACACTGTGCATTTCGTGTAATGCGGGTTTTTCAGTAAATTCTAAGTTGTTCAGTGCAACTCATTCATATACTATGTACTATACTGTGCGTTTCTTATATTCTAAGTTTTTCAGTGCAACTCACTCATATACTATGTACTACACTGTGCGTTTCATATATTCTAAGTTTTTCAGTGCAACTCACTCATATACTATGTACTACACTGTGCGTTTCTTATATTCTAAGTTATTCAGTGCAACTCACTCATATACTATGTACTACACTGTGCGTTTCTTATATTCTAAGTTTTTCAGTGCAACTCACTCATATACTATGTACTACACTGTGCGATTCTTATATTCTAAGTTTTTCAGTGCAACTCACTCATATACTATGTACTACACTGTGCGTTTCTTATATTCTAAGTTTTTCAGTGCAACTCACTCATATACTATGTACTACACTGTGCATTTCGTGTAATGCGGGTTTTTCAGTAAATTCTAAGTTTTTCAGTGCAACTCATTCATATACTATGTACTATACTGTGCGTTTCTTATATTCTAAGTTTATCAGTGCAACTCACTCATATACTATGTACTACACTGTGCGTTTCATATATTCTAAGTTTTTCAGTGCAACTCACTCATATACTATGTACTACACTGTGCGTTTCTTATATTCTAAGTTTTTCAGTGCAACTCACTCATATACTATGTACTACACTGTGCGTTTCTTAAATTCTAAGTTTTTCAGTGCAACTCACTCATATACTATGTACTACACTGTGCGTTTCTTATATTCTAAGTTTTTCAGTGCAACTCACTCATATACTATGTACTACACTGTGCGTTTCTTATATTCTAAGTTTTTCAGTGCAACTCACTCATATACTATGTACTACACTGTGCGTTTCTTATATTCTAAGTTTTTCAGTGCAACTCACTCATATACTATGTACTACACTGTGCATTTCGTGTAATGCGGGTTTTTCAGTAAATTCTAAGTTTTTCAGTGCAACTCACTCATATATTATGTACTACACTGTGCGTTTCTTATATTCTAAGTTTTTCAGTGCAACTCACTCATATACTATGTACTACACTGTGCGTTTCTTATATTCTAAGTTTTTCAGTGCAACTCACTCATATACTATGTACTACACTGTGCGTTTCTTATATTCTAAGTTTTTCAGTGCAACTCACTCATATACTATGTACTACACTGTGCGTTTCTTATATTCTAAGTTTTTCAGTGCAACTCACTCATATACTATGTACTACACTGTGCGTTTCTTATATTCTAAGTTTTTCAGTGCAACTCACTCATATACTATGTACTACACTGTGCTTTTCTTATATTCTAAGTTTTTCAGTGCAACTCACTCATATACTTTGTACTACACTGTGCTTTTCTTATATTCTAAGTTTTTCAGTGCAACTCACTCATATACTATGTACTACACTGTGCGTTTCTTATATTCTAAGTTTTTCAGTGCAACTCACTCATATACTATGTACTACACTGTGCGTTTCTTATATTCTAAGTTTTTCAGTGCAACTCACTCATATACTATGTACTACACTGTGCGTTTCTTATATTCTAAGTTTTTCAGTGCAACTCACTCATATACTATGTACTACACTGTGCGTTTCTTATATTCTAAGTTTTTCAGTGCAACTCACTAATATACTATGTACTACACTGTGCGTTTCTTATATTCTAAGTTTTTCAGTGCAACTCACTCATATACTATGTACTACAATGTGCGTTTCTTATATTCTAAGTGTTTCAGTGCAACTCACTCATATACTATGTACTACACTGTGCGTTTCTTAAATTCTAAGTTTTTCAGTGCAACTCACTCATATACTATGTACTACACTGTGCGTTTCTTAAATTCTAAGTTTTTCAGTGCAACTAACTCATATACTATGTACTACACTGTGCGTTTCTTATATTCTAAGTTTTTCAGTGCAACTCACTCATATACTATGTACTACACTGTGCGTTTCTTATATTCTAAGTTTTTCAGTGCAACTCACTCATATACTATGTACTACACTGTGCGTTTCTTATATTCTAAGTTTTTCAGTGCAACTCACTCATATACTATGTACTACACTGTGCGTTTCTTAAATTCTAAGTTTTTCAGTGCAACTCACTCATATACTATGTACTACAATGTGCGTGTCTTATATTCTAAGTTTTTCAGTGCAACTCACTCATATACTATGTACTACACTGTGCGTTTCTTATATTCCAAGTTTTTAAGTGCAACTCACTCATATACTATGTACTACACTGTGCGTTTCTCATATTCTAAGTTTTTCAGTGCAACTCACTCATATACTATGTACTACACTGTGCGTTTCTTATATTCTAAGTTTTTCAGTGCAACTCACTCATATACTATGTACTACACTGTGCGTTTCTTATATTCTAAGTTTTTCAGTGCAACTCACTCATATACTATGTACTACACTGTGCGTTTCTTATATTCTAAGTTTTTCAGTGCAACTCACTCATATACTATGTACTACACTGTGCATTTCGTGTAATGCGGGTTTTTCAGTAAATTCTAAGTTTTTCAGTGCAACTCATTCATATACAATGTACTATACTGTGCGTTTCTTATATTCTAAGTTTTTCAGTGCAACTCACTCATATACTATGTACTACACTGTGCGTTTCATATATTCTAAGTTTTTCAGTGCAACTCACTCATATACTATGTACTACACTGTGCGTTTCTTATATTCTAAGTTATTCAGTGCAACTCACTCATATACTATGTACTACACTGTGCGTTTCTTATATTCTAAGTTTTTCAGTGCAACTCACTCATATACTATGTACTACACTGTGCGATTCTTATATTCTAAGTTTTTCAGTGCAACTCACTCATATACTATGTACTACACTGTGCGTTTCTTATATTCTAAGTTTTTCAGTGCAACTCACTCATATACTATGTACTACACTGTGCGTTTCTTATATTCTAAGTTTTTCAGTGCAACTCACTCATATACTATGTACTACACTGTGCGTTTCTTATATTCTAAGTTTTTCAGTGCAACTCACTCATATACTATGTACTACACTGTGCATTTCTTATATTCTAAGTTTTTCAGTGCAACTCACTCATATACTATGTACTACAATGTGCGTTTCTTATATTCTAAGTTTTTCAGTGCAACTCACTCATATACTATGTACTACACTGTGCATTTCGTGTAATGCGGGTTTTTCAGTAAATTCTAAGTTTTTCAGTGCAACTCATTTATATACTATGTACTATACTGTGCGTTTCTTATATTCTAAGTTTTTCAGTGCAACTCACTCATATACTATGTACTACACTGTGCGTTTCATATATTCTAAGTTTTTCAGTGCAACTCACTCATATACTATGTACTACACTGTGCGTTTCTTATATTGTAAGTTTTTCAGTGCAACTCACTCATATACTATGTACTACACTGTGCGTTTCTTATAGTCTAAGTTTTTCAGTGCAACTCACTCATATACTATGTACTACACTGTGCGTTTCTTATATTCTAAGTTTTTCAGTGCAACTCACTCATATACTATGTACTACACTGTGCGTTTCTTATATTCTAAGTTTTTCAGTGCAACTCACTCATATACTATGTACTACACTGTGCGTTTCTTATATTCTAAGTTTTTCAGTGCAACTCACTCATATACTTTGTACTACACTGTGCTTTTCTTATATTCTAAGTTTTTCAGTGCAACTCACTCATATACTATGTACTACACTGTGCGTTTCTTATATTCTAAGTTTTTCAGTGCAACTCACTCATATACTATGTACTACACTGTGCGTTTCTTATATTCTAAGTTTATCAGTGCAACTCACTCATATACTTTGTACTACACTGTGCGTTTCTTATATTCTAAGTTTTTCAGTGCAACTCACTCATATACTATGTACTACACTGTGCGTTTCTTATATTCTAAGTTTTTCAGTGCAACTCACTCATATACTATGTACTACACTGTGCGTTTCTTATATTCTAAGTTTTTCAGTGCAACTCACTCATATACTATGTACTACACTGTGCGTTTCTTATATTCTAAGTTTTTCAGTGGAACTCACTCATATACTATGTACTACACTGTGCGTTTCTTATATTCTAAGTTTTTCAGTGCAACTCACTCATATACTATGTACTACACTGTGCGATTCTTATATTCTAAGTTATTCAGTGCAACTCACTCATATACTATGTACTACACTGTGCGTTTCTTATATTCTAAGTTTTTCAGTGCAACTCACTCATATACTATGTACTACACTGTGCGATTCTTATATTCTAAGTTTTTCAGTGCAACTCACTCATATACTATGTACTACACTGTGCGATTCTTATATTCTAAGTTTTTCAGTGCAACTCACTCATATACTATGTACTATACTGTGCGTTTCTTATATTCTAAGTTTTTCAGTGCAACTCACTCATATACTATGTACTACACTGTGCGTTTCTTATATTCTAAGTTTTTCAGTGGAACTCACTCATATACTATGTACTACACTGTGCGTTTCTTAAATTCTAAGTTTTTCAGTGCAACTCACTCATATACTATGTACTACAATGTGCGTTTCTTATATTCTAAGTTTTTCAGTGCAACTCACTCATATACTATGTACTACACTGTGCGTTTCTTATATTCCAAGTTTTTAAGTGCAACTCACTCATATACTATGTACTACACTGTGCGTTTCTTATATTCCAAGTTTTTAAGTGCAACTCACTCATATACTATGTACTACACTGTGCGTTTCTTATATTCTAAGTTTTTCAGTGCAACTCACTCATATACTATGTACTACACTGTGCGTTTTTTATATTCTAAGTTTTTCAGTGCAACTCACTCATATACTATGTACTACACTGTGCGTTTCTTATATTCTAAGTTTTTCAGTGCAACTCACTCATATACTATGTACTACACTGTGCGTTTCTTATATTCTAAGTTTTTCAGTGCAACTCACTCATATACTATGTACTACACTGTGCGTTTCTTATATTCTAAGTTTTTCAGTGCAACTCACTCATATACTATGTACTACACTGTGCGTTTCTTATATTCTAAGTTTTTCAGTGCAACTCACTCATATACTATGTACTACACTGTGCGTTTCTTATATTCTAAGTTTTTCAGTGCAACTCACTCATATACTATGTACTACACTGTGCATTTCGTGTAATGCGGGTTTTTCAGTAAATTCTAAGTTTTTCAGTGCAACTCATTTATATACTATGTACTATACTGTGCGTTTCTTATATTCTAAGTTTTTCAGTGCAACTCACTCATATACTATGTACTACACTGTGCGTTTCATATATTCTAAGTTTTTCAGTGCAACTCACTCATATACTATGTACTACACTGTGCGTTTCTTATATTCTAAGTTTTTCAGTGCAACTCACTCATATACTATGTACTACACTGTGCGTTTCTTATATTCTAAGTTTTTCAGTGCAACTCACTCATATACTATGTACTACACTGTGCGTTTCTTATATTCTAAGTTTTTCAGTGCAACTCACTCATATACTATGTACTACACTGTGCGTTTCTTATATTCTAAGTTTTTCAGTGCAACTCACTCATATACTATGTACTACACTGTGCGTTTCTTATATTCTAAGTTTTTCAGTGCAACTCACTCATATACTTTGTACTACACTGTGCTTTTCTTATATTCTAAGTTTTTCAGTGCAACTCACTCATATACTATGTACTACACTGTGCGTTTCTTATATTCTAAGTTTTTCAGTGCAACTCACTCATATACTATGTACTACACTGTGCGTTTCTTATATTCTAAGTTTTTCAGGGCAACTAACTCATATACTATGTACTACACTGTGCGTTTCTTATATTCTAAGTTTTTCAGGGCAACTCACTCATATACTATGTACTACACTGTGCGTTTCTTATATTCTAAGTTTTTCAGTGCAACTCACTCATATACTATGTACTACACTGTGCGTTTCTTATATTCTAAGTTTTTCAGTGCAACTCACTCATATACTATGTACTACACTGTGCGTTTCATATATTCTAAGTTTTTCAGTGCAACTCACTCATATACTATGTACTACACTGTGCGTTTCTTATATTCTAAGTTATTCAGTGCAACTCACTCATATACTATGTACTACACTGTGCGTTTCTTATATTCTAAGTTTTTCAGTGCAACTCACTCATATACTATGTACTACACTGTGCGATTCTTATATTCTAAGTTTTTCAGTGCAACTCACTCATATACTATGTACTACACTGTGCGTTTCTTATATTCTAAGTTTTTCAGTGCAACTCACTCATATACTATGTACTACACTGTGCGTTTCTTATATTCTAAGTTTTTCAGTGGAACTCACTCATATACTATGTACTACACTGTGCGTTTCTTAAATTCTAAGTTTTTCAGTGCAACTCACTCATATACTATGTACTACAATGTGCGTTTCTTATATTCTAAGTTTTTCAGTGCAACTCACTCATATACTATGTACTACACTGTGCGTTTCTTATATTCCAAGTTTTAAGTGCAACTCACTCATATACAATGTACTACACTGTGCGTTTCTTATATTCTAAGTTTTTCAGTGCAACTCACTCATATACTATGTACTACACTGTGCGTTTTTTATATTCTAAGTTTTTCAGTGCAACTCACTCATATACTATGTACTACACTGTGCGTTTCTTATATTCTAAGTTTTTCAGTGCAACTCACTCATATACTATGTACTACACTGTGCGTTTCTTATATTCTAAGTTTTTCAGTGCAACTCACTCATATACTATGTACTACACTGTGCGTTTCTTATATTCTAAGTTTTTCAGTGCAACTCACTCATATACTATGTACTACACTGTGCGTTTCTTATATTCTAAGTTTTTCAGTGCAACTCACTCATATACTATGTACTACACTGTGCATTTCGTGTAATGCGGGTTTTTCAGTAAATTCTAAGTTTTTCAGTGCAACTCATTTATATACTATGTACTATACTGTGCGTTTCTTATATTCTAAGTTTTTCAGTGCAACTCACTCATATACTATGTACTACACTGTGCGTTTCATATATTCTAAGTTTTTCAGTGCAACTCACTCATATACTATGTACTACACTGTGCGTTTCTTATATTCTAAGTTTTTCAGTGCAACTCACTCATATACTATGTACTACACTGTGCGTTTCTTATATTCTAAGTTTTTCAGTGCAACTCACTCATATACTATGTACTACACTGTGCGTTTCTTATATTCTAAGTTTTTCAGTGCAACTCACTCATATACTATGTACTACACTGTGCGTTTCTTATATTCTAAGTTTTTCAGTGCAATTCACTCATATACTATGTACTACACTGTGCGTTTCTTATATTCTAAGTTTTTCAGTGCAACTCACTCATATACTTTGTACTACACTGTGCTTTTCTTATATTCTAAGTTTTTCAGTGCAACTCACTCATATACTATGTACTACACTGGGCGTTTCTTATATTCTAAGTTTTTCAGTGCAACTCACTCATATACTATGTACTACACTGTGCGTTTCTTATATTCTAAGTTTTTCAGTGCAACTCACTCATATACTATGTACTACACTGTGCGTTTCTTATATTCTAAGTTTTTCAGTGCAACTCACTCATATACTATGTACTACACTGTGCGTTTCTTATATTCTAAGTTTTTCAGTGCAACTCACTCATATACTATGTAGTACACTGTGCGTTTCTTATATTCTAAGTTTTTCAGTGCAACTCACTCATATACTATGTACTACACTGTGCGTTTCTTATATTCTAAGTTTTTCAGTGCAACTCACTCATATACTATGTACTACAATGTGCGTTTCTTATATTCTAAGTTTTTCAGTGCAACTCACTCATATACTATGTACTACACTGTGCGTTTCTTATATTCTAAGTTTTTCAGTGCAACTCACTCATATACTATGTACTACACTGTGCGTTTCTTATATTCTAAGTTTTTCAGTGCAACTCACTCATATACTATGTACTACACTGTGCGTTTCTTATATTCTAAGTTTTTCAGTGCAACTCACTCATATACTATGTACTACACTGTGCGTTTCTTATATTCTAAGTTTTTCAGTGCAACTCACTCATATACTATGTACTACACTGTGCGTTTCTTATATTCTAAGTTTTTCAGTGCAACTCACTCATATACTATGTACTACACTGTGCGTTTCTTATATTCTAAGTTTTTCAGTGCAACTCACTCATATACTATGTACTACACTGTGCGTTTCTTATATTCTAAGTTTTTCAGTGCAACTCACTCATATACTATGTACTACACTGTGCGTTTCTTATATTCTAAGTTTTTCAGTGCAACTCACTCATATACTATGTACTACACTGTGCGTTTCTTATATTCTAAGTTTTTCAGTGCAACTCACTCATATACTATGTACTACACTGTGCGTTTCTTATATTCTAAGTTTTTCAGTGCAACTCACTCATATACTATGTACTACACTAGCGTTTCTTATATTCTAAGTTTTTCAGTGCAACTCACTCATATACTATGTACTACACTGTGCGTTTCTTATATTCTAAGTTTTTCAGTGCAACTCACTCATATACTATCTACTACACTGTGCGTTTCTTATATTCTAAGTTTTTCAGTGCAACTCACTCATATACTATGTACTACACTGTGCGTTTCTTAAATTCTAAGTTTTTCAGTGCAACTCACTCATATACTATGTACTACACTGTGCGTTTCTTATATTCTAAGTTTTTCAGTGCAACTCACTCATATACTATGTACTACACTGTGCGTTTCTTATATTCTAAGTTTTTCAGTGCAACTCACTCATATACTATGTACTACACTGTGCGTTTCTTATATTCTAAGTTTTTCAGTGCAACTCACTCATATACTATGTACTACACTGTGCATTTCGTGTAATGCGGGTTTTTCAGTAAATTCTAAGTTTTTCAGTGCAACTCATTCATATACTATGTACTATACTGTGCGTTTCTTATATTCTAAGTTTTTCAGTGCAACTCACTCATATACTATGTACTACACTGTGCGTTTCATATATTCTAAGTTTTTCAGTGCAACTCACTCATATACTATGTACTACACTGTGCGTTTCTTATATTCTAAGTTATTCAGTGCAACTCACTCATATACTATGTACTACACTGTGCGTTTCTTATATTCTACGTTTTTCAGTGCAACTCACTCATATACTATGTACTACACTGTGCGATTCTTATATTCTAAGTTTTTCAGTGCAACTCACTCATATACTATGTACTACACTGTGCGTTTCTTATATTCTAAGTTTTTCAGTGCAACTCACTCATATACTATGTACTACACTGTGCGTTTCTTATATTCTAAGTTTTTCAGTGCAACTCACTCATATACTATGTACTACACTGTGCATTTCTTATATTCTAAGTTTTTCAGTGCAACTCACTCATATACTATGTACTACACTGTGCGTTTCTTCTATTCTAAGTTTTTCAGTGCAACTCACTCATATACTTTGTACTACACTGTGCTTTTCTTATATTCTAAGTTTTTCAGTGCAACTCACTCATATACTATGTACTACACTGTGCGTTTCTTATATTCTAAGTTATTCAGTGCAACTCACTCATATACTATGTACTACACTGTGCGTTTCTTATATTCTAAGTTTTTCAGTGCAACTCACTCATATACTATGTACTACACTGTGCGATTCTTATATTCTAAGTTTTTCAGTGCAACTCATTCATATACTATGTACTACAATGTGCGTTTCTTATATTCTAAGTTTTTCAGTGCAACTCACTCATATACTATGTACTACACTGTGCGTTTCATATATTCTAAGTTTTTCAGAGCAACTCACTCATATACTATGTACTACACTGTGCGTTTCTTATATTCTAAGTTATTCAGTGCAACTCACTCATATACTATGTACTACACTGTGCGTTTCTTAAATTCTAAGTTTTTCAGTGCAACTCACTCATATACTATGTACTACACTGTGCGTTTCTTATATTCTAAGTTTTTCAGTGCAACTCACTCATATACTATGTACTACACTGTGCGTTTCTTATATTCTAAGTTTTTCAGTGCAACTCACTCATATACTATGTACTACACAGTGCGTTTCTTATATTCTAAGTTTTTCAGTGCAACTCACTCATATACTATGTACTACACTGTGCATTTCGTGTAATGCGGGTTTTTCAGTAAATTCTAAGTTTTTCAGTGCAACTCATTCATATACTATGTACTATACTGTGCGTTTCTTATATTCTAAGTTTTTCAGTGCAACTCACTCATATACTATGTACTACACTGTGCGTTTCTTATATTCTAAGTTTTTCAGTGCAACTCACTCATATACTATGTACTACACTGTGCGTTTCTTATATTCTAAGATATTCAGTGCAACTCACTCATATACTATGTACTACACTGTGCGTTTCTTATATTCTAAGTTTTTCAGTGCAACTCACTCATATACTATGTACTACACTGTGCGATTATATATTCTAAGTTTTTCAGAGCAACTCACTCATATACTATGTACTACAATGTGCATTTCTTATATTCTAAGTTTTTCAGTGCAACTCACTCATATACTATGTACTACACTGTGCGTTTCTTATATTCTAAGTTTTTCAGTGCAACTCACTCATATACTATGTACTACACTGTGCGTTTCTTATATTCTAAGTTATTCAGTGCAACTCACTCATATACTATGTACTACACTGTGCGTTTCTTATATTCTACGTTTTTCAGTGCAACTCACTCATATACTATGTACTACACTGTGCGATTCTTATATTCTAAGTTTTTCAGTGCAACTCACTCATATACTATGTACTACACTGTGCGTTTCTTATATTCTAAGTTTTTCAGTGCAACTCACTCATATACTATGTACTACACTGTGCGTTTCTTATATTCTAAGTTTTTCAGTGCAACTCACTCATATACTATGTACTACACTGTGCATTTCTTATATTCTAAGTTTTTCAGTGCAACTCACTCATATACTATGTACTACACTGTGCGTTTCTTCTATTCTAAGTTTTTCAGTGCAACTCACTCATATACTTTGTACTACACTGTGCTTTTCTTATATTCTAAGTTTTTCAGTGCAACTCACTCATATACTATGTACTACACTGTGCGTTTCTTATATTCTAAGTTATTCAGTGCAACTCACTCATATACTATGTACTACACTGTGCGTTTCTTATATTCTAAGTTTTTCAGTGCAACTCACTCATATACTATGTACTACACTGTGCGATTCTTATATTCTAAGTTTTTCAGTGCAACTCATTCATATACTATGTACTACAATGTGCGTTTCTTATATTCTAAGTTTTTCAGTGCAACTCACTCATATACTATGTACTACACTGTGCGTTTCATATATTCTAAGTTTTTCAGAGCAACTCACTCATATACTATGTACTACACTGTGCGTTTCTTATATTCTAAGTTATTCAGTGCAACTCACTCATATACTATGTACTACACTGTGCGTTTCTTAAATTCTAAGTTTTTCAGTGCAACTCACTCATATACTATGTACTACACTGTGCGTTTCTTATATTCTAAGTTTTTCAGTGCAACTCACTCATATACTATGTACTACACTGTGCGTTTCTTATATTCTAAGTTTTTCAGTGCAACTCACTCATATACTATGTACTACACAGTGCGTTTCTTATATTCTAAGTTTTTCAGTGCAACTCACTCATATACTATGTACTACACTGTGCATTTCGTGTAATGCGGGTTTTTCAGTAAATTCTAAGTTTTTCAGTGCAACTCATTCATATACTATGTACTATACTGTGCGTTTCTTATATTCTAAGTTTTTCAGTGCAACTCACTCATATACTATGTACTACACTGTGCGTTTCTTATATTCTAAGTTTTTCAGTGCAACTCACTCATATACTATGTACTACACTGTGCGTTTCTTATATTCTAAGATATTCAGTGCAACTCACTCATATACTATGTACTACACTGTGCGTTTCTTATATTCTAAGTTTTTCAGTGCAACTCACTCATATACTATGTACTACACTGTGCGATTATATATTCTAAGTTTTTCAGAGCAACTCACTCATATACTATGTACTACAATGTGCATTTCTTATATTCTAAGTTTTTCAGTGCAACTCACTCATATACTATGTACTACACTGTGCGTTTCTTATATTCTAAGTTTTTCAGTGCAACTCACTCATATACTATGTACTACACTGTGCATTTCTTATATTCTAAGTTTTTCAGTGCAACTCACTCATATACTATGTACTACACTGTGCGTTTCTTCTATTCTAAGTTTTTCAGTGCAACTCACTCATATACTATGTACTACACTGTGCTTTTCTTATATTCTAAGTTTTTCAGTGCAACTCACTCATATACTATGTACTACACTGTGCGTTTCTTATATTCTAAGTTTTTCAGTGCAACTCACTCATATACTATGTACTACACTGTGCGTTTCTTATATTCTAAGTTTTTCAGTGCAACTCACTCATATACTATGTACTACACTGTGCGTTTCTTAAATTCTAAGTTTTTCAGTGCAACTCACTCATATACTATGTACTACACTGTGCGTTTCTTAAATTCTAAGTTTTTCAGTGCAACTCACTCATATACTATGTACTACACTGTGCGTTTCTTATATTCTAAGTTTTTCAGTGCAACTCACTCATATACTATGTACTACACTGTGCGTTTTTTATATTCTAAGTTTTTCAGTGCAACTCACTCAAATACTATGTACTACACTGTGCGTTTCTTATATTCTAAGTTTTTCAGTGCAACTCATTCATATACTATGTACTACACTGTGCGTTTCTTAAATTCTAAGTTTTTCAGTGCAACTCACTCATATACTATGTACTACAATGTGCGTTTCTTATATTCTAAGTTTTTCAGTGCAACTCACTCATATACTATGTACTACACTGTGCGTTTCTTATATTCCAAGTTTTTAAGTGCAACTCACTCATATACTATGTACTACACTGTGCGTTTCTCATATTCTAAGTTTTTCAGTGCAACTCACTCATATACTATGTACTACACTGTGCTTTTCTCATATTCTAAGTTTTTCAGTGCAACTCACTCATATACTATGTACTACACTGTGCGTTTCTTATATTCTAAGTTTTTCAGTGCAACTCACTCATATACTATGTACTACACTGTGCGTTTCTTATATTCTAAGTTTTTCAGTGCAACTCACTCATATACTATGTACTACACTGTGCGTTTTTTATATTCTAAGTTTTTCAGTGCAACTCACTCATATACTATGTACTACACTGTGCGTTTCTTATATTCTAAGTTTTTCAGTGCAACTCACTCATATACTATGTACTACACTGTGCGTTTCTTATATTCTAAGTTTTACAGTTCAACTCACTCATATACTATGTACTACACTGTGCATTTCGTGTAATGCGGGTTTTTCAGTAAATTCTAAGTTTTTCAGTGCAACTCACTCATATACTATGTACTACACTGTGCGTTTCTTATATTCTAAGTTTTTCAGTGCAACTCACTCATATACTATGTACTACACTGTGCGTTTCTTATATTCTAAGTTTTTCAGAGCAACTCACTCATATACTATGTGCGTTTCTTATATTCTAAGTTTTTCAGTGCAACTCACTCATATACTATGTACTACACTGTGCGTTTCTTATATTCCAAGTTTTTAAGTGCAACTCACTCATATACTATGTACTACACTGTGCGTTTCTCATATTCTAAGTTTTTCAGTGCAACTCACTCATATACTATGTACTACACTGTGCGTTTCTTATATTCTAAGTTTTTCAGTGCAACTCACTCATATACTATGTACTACACTGTGCGTTTCTTATATTCTAAGTTTTTCAGTGCAACTCACTCATATACTATGTACTACACTGTGCGTTTCTTATATTCTAAGTTTTTCAGTGCAACTCACTCATATACTATGTACTACACTGTGCGTTTCTTATATTCTAAGTTTTTCAGTGCAACTCACTCATATACTATGTACTACACTGTGCGTTTCTTATATTCTAAGTTTTTCAGTGCAACTCACTCATATACTATGTACTACACTGTGCGTTTCTTATATTCTAAGTTTTTCAGTGCAACTCACTCATATACTATGTACTACACTGTGCGTTTCTTATATTCTAAGTTTTTCAGTGCAACTCACTCATATACTATGTACTACACTGTGCGTTTCTTATATTCTAAGTTTTTCAGAGCAACTCACTCATATACTATGTACTACAATGTGCGTTTCTTATATTCTAAGTTTTTCAGTGCAACTCACTCATATACTATGTACTACACTGTGCGTTTTTTATATTCTAAGTTTTTCAGTGCAACTCACTCATATACTATGTACTACACTGTGCGTTTCTTATATTCTAAGTTTTTCAGTGCAACTCATTCATATACTATGTACTACACTGTGCGTTTCTTAAATTCTAAGTTTTTCAGTGCAACTCACTCATATACTATGTACTACAATGTGCGTTTCTTATATTCTAAGTTTTTCAGTGCAACTCACTCATATACTATGTACTACACTGTGCGTTTCTTATATTCCAAGTTTTTAAGTGCAACTCACTCATATACTATGTACTACACTGTGCGTTTCTCATATTCTAAGTTTTTCAGTGCAACTCACTCATATACTATGTACTACACTGTGCTTTTCTCATATTCTAAGTTTTTCAGTGCAACTCACTCATATACTATGTACTACACTGTGCGTTTCTTATATTCTAAGTTTTTCAGTGCAACTCACTCATATACTATGTACTACACTGTGCGTTTCTTATATTCTAAGTTTTTCAGTGCAACTCACTCATATACTATGTACTACACTGTGCGTTTCTTATATTCTAAGTTTTTCAGTGCAACTCACTCATATACTATGTACTACACTGTGCGTTTCTTATATTCTAAGTTTTTCAGTGCAACTCACTCATATACTATGTACTACACTGTGCGATTCTTATATTCTAAGTTTTTCAGTGCAACTCACTCATATACTATGTACTACACTGTGCGTTTCTTATATTCTAAGTTTTTCAGTGCAACTCACTCATATACTATGTACTACACTGTGCGTTTCTTATATTCTAAGTTTTTCAGTGCAACTCACTCATATACTATGTACTACACTGTGCGTTTCTTATATTCTAAGTTTTTCAGTGCAACTCACTCATATACTGTGTACTACACTGTGCGTTTCTTAAATTCTAAGTTTTTCAGTGCAACTCACTCATATACTATGTACTACACTGTGCGTTTCTTATATTCTAAGTTTTTCAGTGCAACTCACTCATATACTATGTACTACACTGTGCGTTTCTTATATTCTAAGTTTTTCAGTGCAACTCACTCATATACTATGTACTACAATGTGCGTTTCTTATATTCTAAGTTTTTCAGTGCAACTCACTCATATACTATGTACTACACTGTGCGTTTCTTATATTCTAAGTTTTTCAGTGCAACTCACTCATATACTATGTACTACACTGTGCGTTTCTTATATTCTAAGTTTTTCAGTGCAACTCACTCATATACTATGTACTACACTGTGCGTTTCTTATATTCTAAGTTTTTCAGTACAACTCACTCATATACTATGTACTACACTGTGCGTTTCTTATATTCTAAGTTTTTCAGTGCAACTCACTCATATACTATGTACTACACTGTGCGTTTTTTATATTCTAAGTTTTTCAGTGCAACTCACTCATATACTATGTACTACACTGTGCGTTTCTTATATTCTAAGTTTTTCAGTGCAACTCACTTATATACTATGTACTACACTGTGCGTTTCTTATATTCTAAGTTTTTCAGTGCAACTCACTCATATACTATGTACTACACTGTGCGTTTCTTATATTCTAAGTTTTTCAGTGCAACTCACTCATATACTATGTACTACACTGTGCGTTTCTTATATTCTAAGTTTTTCAGTGCAACTCACTCATATACTATGTACTACACTGTGCGTTTCTTATATTCTAAGTTTTTCAGTGCAACTCACTCATATACTATGTACTACACTGTGCGTTTCTTAAATTCTAAGTTTTTCAGTGCAACTCACTCATATACTATGTACTACACTGTGCGTTTCTTATATTCTAAGTTTTTCAGTGCAACTCACTCATATACTATGTACTACACTGTGCGTTTCTTATATTCTAAGTTTTTCAGTGCAACTCACTCATATACTATGTACTACACTGTGCGTTTCTTATATTCTAAGTTTTTCAGTGCAACTCACTCATATACTATGTACTATACTGTGCGATTATATATTCTAAGTTTTTCAGAGCAACTCACTCATATACTATGTACTACAATATGCATTTCTTATATTCTAAGTTTTTCAGTGCAACTCACTCATATACTATGTACTACACTGTGCGTTTCTTATATTCTAAGTTTTTCAGTGCAACTCACTCATATACTATGTACTACACTGTGCATTTCTTATATTCTAAGTTTTTCAGTGCAACTCACTCATATACTATGTACTACACTGTGCGTTTCTTCTATTCTAAGTTTTTCAGTGCAACTCACTCATATACTTTGTACTACACTGTGCTTTTCTTATATTCTAAGTTTTTCAGTGCAACTCACTCATATACTATGTACTACACTGTGCGTTTCTTATATTCTAAGTTTTTCAGTGCAACTCACTCATATACTATGTACTACACTGTGCGTTTCTTATATTCTAAGTTTTTCAGTGCAACTCACTCATATACTATGTACTACACTGTGCGTTTCTTAAATTCTAAGTTTTTCAGTGCAACTCACTCATATACTATGTACTACACTGTGCGTTTCTTAAATTCTAAGTTTTTCAGTGCAACTCACTCATATACTATGTACTACACTGTGCGTTTCTTATATTCTAAGTTTTTCAGTGCAACTCACTCATATACTATGTACTACACTGTGCGTTTTTTATATTCTAAGTTTTTCAGTGCAACTCACTCAAATACTATGTACTACACTGTGCGTTTCTTATATTCTAAGTTTTTCAGTGCAACTCATTCATATGCTATGTACTACACTGTGCGTTTCTTAAATTCTAAGTTTTTCAGTGCAACTCACTCATATACTATGTACTACAATGTGCGTTTCTTATATTCTAAGTTTTTCAGTGCAACTCACTCATATACTATGTACTACACTGTGCGTTTCTTATATTCCAAGTTTTTAAGTGCAACTCACTCATATACTATGTACTACACTGTGCGTTTCTCATATTCTAAGTTTTTCAGTGCAACTCACTCATATACTATGTACTACACTGTGCTTTTCTCATATTCTAAGTTTTTCAGTGCAACTCACTCATATACTATGTACTACACTGTGCGTTTCTTATATTCTAAGTTTTTCAGTGCAACTCACTCATATACTATGTACTACACTGTGCGTTTCTTATATTCTAAGTTTTTCAGTGCAACTCACTCATATACTATGTACTACACTGTGCGTTTTTTATATTCTAAGTTTTTCAGTGCAACTCACTCATATACTATGTACTACACTGTGCGTTTCTTATATTCTAAGTTTTTCAGTGCAACTCACTCATATACTATGTACTACACTGTGCGTTTCTTATATTCTAAGTTTTACAGTTCAACTCACTCATATACTATGTACTACACTGTGCATTTCGTGTAATGCGGGTTTTTCAGTAAATTCTAAGTTTTTCAGTGCAACTCACTCATATACTATGTACTACACTGTGCGTTTCTTATATTCTAAGTTTTTCAGTGCAACTCACTCATATACTATGTACTACACTGTGCGTTTCTTATATTCTAAGTTTTTCAGAGCAACTCACTCATATACTATGTGCGTTTCTTATATTCTAAGTTTTGCAGTGCAACTCACTCATATACTATGTACTACACTGTGCGTTTCTTATATTCCAAGTTTTTAAGTGCAACTCACTCATATACTATGTACTACACTGTGCGTTTCTCATATTCTAAGTTTTTCAGTGCAACTCACTCATATACTATGTACTACACTGTGCGTTTCTTATATTCTAAGTTTTTCAGTGCAACTCACTCATATACTATGTACTACACTGTGCGTTTCTTATATTCTAAGTTTTTCAGTGCAACTCACTCATATACTATGTACTACACTGTGCGTTTCTTATATTCTAAGTTTTTCAGTGCAACTCACTCATATACTATGTACTACACTGTGCGTTTCTTATATTCTAAGTTTTTCAGTGCAACTCACTCATATACTATGTACTACACTGTGCGTTTCTTATATTCTAAGTTTTTCAGTGCAACTCACTCATATACTATGTACTACACTGTGCGTTTCTTATATTCTAAGTTTTTCAGTGCAACTCACTCATATACTATGTACTACACTGTGCGTTTCTTATATTCTAAGTTTTTCAGTGCAACTCACTCATATACTATGTACTACACTGTGCGTTTCTTATATTCTAAGTTTTTCAGAGCAACTCACTCATATACTATGTACTACAATGTGCGTTTCTTATATTCTAAGTTTTTCAGTGCAACTCACTCATATACTATGTACTACACTGTGCGTTTTTTATATTCTAAGTTTTTCAGTGCAACTCACTCATATACTATGTACTACACTGTTCGTTTCTTATATTCTAAGTTTTTCAGTGCAACTCACTCATATACTATGTACTACACTGTGCGTTTCTTAAATTCTAAGTTTTTCAGTGCAACTCACTCATATACTATGTACTACAATGTGCGTTTCTTATATTCTAAGTTTTTCAGTGCAACTCACTCATATACTATGTACTACACTGTGCGTTTCTTATATTCCAAGTTTTTAAGTGCAACTCACTCATATACTATGTACTACACTGTGCGTTTCTCATATTCTAAGTTTTTCAGTGCAACTCACTCATATACTATGTACTACACTGTGCTTTTCTCATATTCTAAGTTTTTCAGTGCAACTCACTCATATACTATGTACTACACTGTGCGTTTCTCATATTCTAAGTTTTTCAGTGCAACTCACTCATATACTATGTACTACACTGTGCGTTTCTTATATTCTAAGTTTTTCAGTGCAACTCACTCATATACTATGTACTACACTGTGCGTTTCTTATATTCTAAGTTTTTCAGTGCAACTCACTCATATACTATGTACTACACTGTGCGTTTCTTATATTCTAAGTTTTTCAGTGCAACTCACTCATATACTATGTACTACACTGTGCGATTCTTATATTCTAAGTTTTTCAGTGCAACTCACTCATATACTATGTACTACACTGTGCGTTTCTTATATTCTAAGTTTTTCAGTGCAACTCACTCATATACTATGTACTACACTGTGCGTTTCTTATATTCTAAGTTTTTCAGTGCAACTCACTCATATACTATGTACTACACTGTGCGTTTCTTATATTCTAAGTTTTTCAGTGCAACTCACTCATATACTATGTACTACACTGTGCGTTTCTTAAATTCTAAGTTTTTCAGTGCAACTCACTCATATACTATGTACTACACTGTGCGTTTCTTATATTCTAAGTTTTTCAGTGCAACTCACTCATATACTATGTACTACACTGTGCGTTTCTTATATTCTAAGTTTTTCAGTGCAACTCACTCATATACTATGTACTACACTGTGCGTTTCTTATATTCTAAGTTTTTCAGTGCAACTCACTCATATACTATGTACTACACTGTGCGTTTCTTATATTCTAAGTTTTTCAGTACAACTCACTCATATACTATGTACTACACTGTGCGTTTCTTATATTCTAAGTTTTTCAGTGCAACTCACTCATATACTATGTACTACACTGTGCGTTTTTTATATTCTAAGTTTTTCAGTGCAACTCACTCATATACTATGTACTACACTGTGCGTTTCTTATATTCTAAGTTTTTCAGTGCAACTCACTTATATACTATGTACTACACTGTGCGTTTCTTATATTCTAAGTTTTTCAGTGCAACTCACTCATATACTATGTACTACACTGTGCGTTTCTTATATTCTAAGTTTTTCAGTGCAACTCACTCATATACTATGTACTACACTGTGCGTTTCTTATATTCTAAGTTTTTCAGTGCAACTCACTCATATACTATGTACTACACTGTGCGTTTCTTATATTCTAAGTTTTTCAGTGCAACTCACTCATATACTATGTACTACACTGTGCGTTTCTTAAATTCTAAGTTTTTCAGTGCAACTCACTCATATACTATGTACTACACTGTGCGTTTCTTATATTCTAAGTTTTTCAGTGCAACTCACTCATATACTATGTACTACACTGTGCGTTTCTTATATTCTAAGTTTTTCAGTGCAACTCACTCATATACTATGTACTACACTGTGCGTTTCTTATATTCTAAGTTTTTCAGTGCAACTCACTCATATACTATGTACTATACTGTGCGATTATATATTCTAAGTTTTTCAGAGCAACTCACTCATATACTATGTACTACAATATGCATTTCTTATATTCTAAGTTTTTCAGTGCAACTCACTCATATACTATGTACTACACTGTGCGTTTCTTATATTCTAAGTTTTTCAGTGCAACTCACTCATATACTATGTACTACACTGTGCATTTCTTATATTCTAAGTTTTTCAGTGCAACTCACTCATATACTATGTACTACACTGTGCGTTTCTTCTATTCTAAGTTTTTCAGTGCAACTCACTCATATACTTTGTACTACACTGTGCTTTTCTTATATTCTAAGTTTTTCAGTGCAACTCACTCATATACTATGTACTACACTGTGCGTTTCTTATATTCTAAGTTTTTCAGTGCAACTCACTCATATACTATGTACTACACTGTGCGTTTCTTATATTCTAAGTTTTTCAGTGCAACTCACTCATATACTATGTACTACACTGTGCGTTTCTTAAATTCTAAGTTTTTCAGTGCAACTCACTCATATACTATGTACTACACTGTGCGTTTCTTAAATTCTAAGTTTTTCAGTGCAACTCACTCATATACTATGTACTACACTGTGCGTTTCTTATATTCTAAGTTTTTCAGTGCAACTCACTCATATACTATGTACTACACTGTGCGTTTTTTATATTCTAAGTTTTTCAGTGCAACTCACTCAAATACTATGTACTACACTGTGCGTTTCTTATATTCTAAGTTTTTCAGTGCAACTCATTCATATGCTATGTACTACACTGTGCGTTTCTTAAATTCTAAGTTTTTCAGTGCAACTCACTCATATACTATGTACTACAATGTGCGTTTCTTATATTCTAAGTTTTTCAGTGCAACTCACTCATATACTATGTACTACACTGTGCGTTTCTTATATTCCAAGTTTTTAAGTGCAACTCACTCATATACTATGTACTACACTGTGCGTTTCTCATATTCTAAGTTTTTCAGTGCAACTCACTCATATACTATGTACTACACTGTGCTTTTCTCATATTCTAAGTTTTTCAGTGCAACTCACTCATATACTATGTACTACACTGTGCGTTTCTTATATTCTAAGTTTTTCAGTGCAACTCACTCATATACTATGTACTACACTGTGCGTTTCTTATATTCTAAGTTTTTCAGTGCAACTCACTCATATACTATGTACTACACTGTGCGTTTTTTATATTCTAAGTTTTTCAGTGCAACTCACTCATATACTATGTACTACACTGTGCGTTTCTTATATTCTAAGTTTTTCAGTGCAACTCACTCATATACTATGTACTACACTGTGCGTTTCTTATATTCTAAGTTTTACAGTTCAACTCACTCATATACTATGTACTACACTGTGCATTTCGTGTAATGCGGGTTTTTCAGTAAATTCTAAGTTTTTCAGTGCAACTCACTCATATACTATGTACTACACTGTGCGTTTCTTATATTCTAAGTTTTTCAGTGCAACTCACTCATATACTATGTACTACACTGTGCGTTTCTTATATTCTAAGTTTTTCAGAGCAACTCACTCATATACTATGTGCGTTTCTTATATTCTAAGTTTTGCAGTGCAACTCACTCATATACTATGTACTACACTGTGCGTTTCTTATATTCCAAGTTTTTAAGTGCAACTCACTCATATACTATGTACTACACTGTGCGTTTCTCATATTCTAAGTTTTTCAGTGCAACTCACTCATATACTATGTACTACACTGTGCGTTTCTTATATTCTAAGTTTTTCAGTGCAACTCACTCATATACTATGTACTACACTGTGCGTTTCTTATATTCTAAGTTTTTCAGTGCAACTCACTCATATACTATGTACTACACTGTGCGTTTCTTATATTCTAAGTTTTTCAGTGCAACTCACTCATATACTATGTACTACACTGTGCGTTTCTTATATTCTAAGTTTTTCAGTGCAACTCACTCATATACTATGTACTACACTGTGCGTTTCTTATATTCTAAGTTTTTCAGTGCAACTCACTCATATACTATGTACTACACTGTGCGTTTCTTATATTCTAAGTTTTTCAGTGCAACTCACTCATATACTATGTACTACACTGTGCGTTTCTTATATTCTAAGTTTTTCAGTGCAACTCACTCATATACTATGTACTACACTGTGCGTTTCTTATATTCTAAGTTTTTCAGAGCAACTCACTCATATACTATGTACTACAATGTGCGTTTCTTATATTCTAAGTTTTTCAGTGCAACTCACTCATATACTATGTACTACACTGTGCGTTTTTTATATTCTAAGTTTTTCAGTGCAACTCACTCATATACTATGTACTACACTGTTCGTTTCTTATATTCTAAGTTTTTCAGTGCAACTCACTCATATACTATGTACTACACTGTGCGTTTCTTAAATTCTAAGTTTTTCAGTGCAACTCACTCATATACTATGTACTACAATGTGCGTTTCTTATATTCTAAGTTTTTCAGTGCAACTCACTCATATACTATGTACTACACTGTGCGTTTCTTATATTCCAAGTTTTTAAGTGCAACTCACTCATATACTATGTACTACACTGTGCGTTTCTCATATTCTAAGTTTTTCAGTGCAACTCACTCATATACTATGTACTACACTGTGCTTTTCTCATATTCTAAGTTTTTCAGTGCAACTCACTCATATACTATGTACTACACTGTGCGTTTCTCATATTCTAAGTTTTTCAGTGCAACTCACTCATATACTATGTACTACACTGTGCGTTTCTTATATTCTAAGTTTTTCAGTGCAACTCACTCATATACTATGTACTACACTGTGCGTTTCTTATATTCTAAGTTTTTCAGTGCAACTCACTCATATACTATGTACTACACTGTGCGTTTCTTATATTCTAAGTTTTTCAGTGCAACTCACTCATATACTATGTACTACACTGTGCGATTCTTATATTCTAAGTTTTTCAGTGCAACTCACTCATATACTATGTACTACACTGTGCGTTTCTTATATTCTAAGTTTTTCAGTGCAACTCACTCATATACTATGTACTACACTGTGCGTTTCTTATATTCTAAGTTTTTCAGTGCAACTCACTCATATACTATGTACTACACTGTGCGTTTCTTATATTCTAAGTTTTTCAGTGCAACTCACTCATATACTATGTACTACACTGTGCGTTTCTTAAATTCTAAGTTTTTCAGTGCAACTCACTCATATACTATGTACTACACTGTGCGTTTCTTATATTCTAAGTTTTTCAGTGCAACTCACTCATATACTATGTACTACACTGTGCGTTTCTTATATTCTAAGTTTTTCAGTGCAACTCACTCATATACTATGTACTACACTGTGCGTTTCTTATATTCTAAGTTTTTCAGTGCAACTCACTCATATACTATGTACTACACTGTGCGTTTCTTATATTCTAAGTTTTTCAGTGCAACTCACTCATATACTATGTACTACACTGTGCGTTTCTTATATTCTAAGTTTTTCAGTGCAACTCACTCATATACTATGTACTACACTGTGCGTTTCTTATATTCTAAGTTTTTCAGTGCAACTCACTCATATACTATGTACTACACTGTGCGTTTCTTATATTCTAAGTTTTTCAGTGCAACTCACTCATATACTATGTACTACACTGTGCGTTTCTTATATTCTAAGTTTTTCAGTGCAACTCACTCATATACTATGTACTACACTGTGCGTTTCTTATATTCTAAGTTTTTCAGTGCAACTCACTCATATACTATGTACTACACTGTGCGTTTCTTAAATTCTAAGTTTTTCAGTGCAACTCACTCATATACTATGTACTACACTGTGCGTTTCTTATATTCTAAGTTTTTCAGTGCAACTCACTCATATACTATGTACTACACTGTGCGTTTCTTATATTCTAAGTTTTTCAGTGCAACTCACTCATATACTATGTACTACACTGTGCGTTTCTTATATTCCAAGTTTTTAAGTGCAACTCACTCATATACTATGTACTACACTGTGCATTTCGTGTAATGCGGGTTTTTCAGTAAATTCTAAGTTTTTCAGTGCAACTCACTCATATACTATGTACTACACTGTGCGTTTCTTATATTCTAAGTTTTTCAGTGCAACTCACTCATATACTATGTACTACAATGTGCGTTTCTTATATTCTAAGTTTTTCAGTGCAACTCACTCATATACTATGTACTACACTGTGCGTTTTTTATATTCTAAGTTTTTCAGTGCAACTCACTCATATACTATGTACTACACTGTTCGTTTCTTATATTCTAAGTTTTTCAGTGCAACTCATTCATATACTATGTACTACACTGTGCGTTTCTTAAATTCTAAGTTTTTCAGTGCAACTCACTCATATACTATGTACTACAATGTGCGTTTCTTATATTCTAAGTTTTTCAGTGCAACTCACTCATATACTATGTACTACACTGTGCGTTTCTTATATTCTAAGTTTTTCAGTGCAACTCACTCATATACTATGTACTACACTGTGCGTTTCTTATATTCTAAGTTTTTCAGTGCAACTCACTCATATACTATGTACTACACTGTGCGTTTCTTATATTCTAAGTTTTTCAGTGCAACTCACTCATATACTATGTACTACACTGTGCGATTCTTATATTCTAAGTTTTTCAGTGCAACTCACTCATATACTATGTACTACACTGTGCGTTTCTTATATTCTAAGTTTTTCAGTGCAACTCACTCATATACTATGTACTACACTGTGCGTTTCTTATATTCTAAGTTTTTCAGTGCAACTCACTCATATACTATGTACTACACTGTGCGTTTCTTATATTCTAAGTTTTTCAGTGCAACTCACTCATATACTATGTACTACACTGTGCGTTTCTTAAATTCTAAGTTTTTCAGTGCAACTCACTCATATACTATGTACTACACTGTGCGTTTCTTATATTCTAAGTTTTTCAGTGCAACTCACTCATATACTATGTACTACACTGTGCGTTTCTTATATTCTAAGTTTTTCAGTGCAACTCACTCATATACTATGTACTACACTGTGCGTTTCTTATATTCTAAGTTTTTCAGTGCAACTCACTCATATACTATGTACTACACTGTGCGTTTCTTATATTCTAAGTTTTTCAGTGCAACTCACTCATATACTATGTACTACACTGTGCGTTTCTTATATTCTAAGTTTTTCAGTGCAACTCACTCATATACTATGTACTACACTGTGCGTTTCTTATATTCTAAGTTTTTCAGTGCAACTCACTCATATACTATGTACTACACTGTGCGTTTCTTATATTCTAAGTTTTTCAGTGCAACTCACTCATATACTATGTACTACACTGTGCGTTTCTTATATTCTAAGTTTTTCAGTGCAACTCACTCATATACTATGTACTACACTGTGCGTTTCTTATATTCTAAGTTTTTCAGTGCAACTCACTCATATACTATGTACTACACTGTGCGTTTCTTAAATTCTAAGTTTTTCAGTGCAACTCACTCATATACTATGTACTACACTGTGCGTTTCTTATATTCTAAGTTTTTCAGTGCAACTCACTCATATACTATGTACTACACTGTGCGTTTCTTATATTCTAAGTTTTTCAGTGCAACTCACTCATATACTATGTACTACACTGTGCGTTTCTTATATTCCAAGTTTTTAAGTGCAACTCACTCATATACTATGTACTACACTGTGCATTTCGTGTAATGCGGGTTTTTCAGTAAATTCTAAGTTTTTCAGTGCAACTCACTCATATACTATGTACTACACTGTGCGTTTCTTATATTCTAAGTTTTTCAGTGCAACTCACTCATATACTATGTACTACACTGTGCGTTTCTTATATTCTAAGTTTTTCAGTGCAACTCACTCATATACTATGTACTACACTGTGCGTTTCTTATATTCTAAGTTTTTCAGTGCAACTCACTCATATACTATGTACTACACTGTGCGTTTCTTATATTCTAAGTTTTTCAGAGCAACTCACTCATATACTATGTACTACAATGTGCGTTTCTTATATTCTAAGTTTTTCAGTGCAACTCACTCATATACTATGTACTACACTGTGCGTTTTTTATATTCTAAGTTTTTCAGTGCAACTCACTCATATACTATGTACTACACTGTTCGTTTCTTATATTCTAAGTTTTTCAGTGCAACTCATTCATATACTATGTACTACACTGTGCGTTTCTTAAATTCTAAGTTTTTCAGTGCAACTCACTCATATACTATGTACTACAATGTGCGTTTCTTATATTCTAAGTTTTTCAGTGCAACTCACTCATATACTATGTACTACACTGTGCGTTTCTTATATTCCAAGTTTTTAAGTGCAACTCACTCATATACTATGTACTACACTGTGCGTTTCTCATATTCTAAGTTTTTCAGTGCAACTCACTCATATACTATGTACTACACTGTGCTTTTCTCATATTCTAAGTTTTTCAGTGCAACTCACTCATATACTATGTACTACACTGTGCGTTTCTTATATTCTAAGTTTTTCAGTGCAACTCACTCATATACTATGTACTACACTGTGCGTTTCTTATATTCTAAGTTTTTCAGTGCAACTCACTCATATACTATGTACTACACTGTGCGTTTCTTATATTCTAAGTTTTTCAGTGCAACTCACTCATATACTATGTACTACACTGTGCGTTTCTTATATTCTAAGTTTTTCAGTGCAACTCACTCATATACTATGTACTACACTGTGCGATTCTTATATTCTAAGTTTTTCAGTGCAACTCACTCATATACTATGTACTACACTGTGCGTTTCTTATATTCTAAGTTTTTCAGTGCAACTCACTCATATACTATGTACTACACTGTGCGTTTCTTATATTCTAAGTTTTTCAGTGCAACTCACTCATATACTATGTACTACACTGTGCGTTTCTTATATTCTAAGTTTTTCAGTGCAACTCACTCATATACTATGTACTACACTGTGCGTTTCTTAAATTCTAAGTTTTTCAGTGCAACTCACTCATATACTATGTACTACACTGTGCGTTTCTTATATTCTAAGTTTTTCAGTGCAACTCACTCATATACTATGTACTACACTGTGCGTTTCTTATATTCTAAGTTTTTCAGTGCAACTCACTCATATACTATGTACTACACTGTGCGTTTCTTATATTCTAAGTTTTTCAGTGCAACTCACTCATATACTATGTACTACACTGTGCGTTTCTTATATTCTAAGTTTTTCAGTGCAACTCACTCATATACTATGTACTACACTGTGCGTTTCTTATATTCTAAGTTTTTCAGTGCAACTCACTCATATACTATGTACTACACTGTGCGTTTCTTATATTCTAAGTTTTTCAGTGCAACTCACTCATATACTATGTACTACACTGTGCGTTTCTTATATTCTAAGTTTTTCAGTGCAACTCACTCATATACTATGTACTACACTGTGCGTTTCTTATATTCTAAGTTTTTCAGTGCAACTCACTCATATACTATGTACTACACTGTGCGTTTCTTATATTCTAAGTTTTTCAGTGCAACTCACTCATATACTATGTACTACACTGTGCGTTTCTTAAATTCTAAGTTTTTCAGTGCAACTCACTCATATACTATGTACTACACTGTGCGTTTCTTATATTCTAAGTTTTTCAGTGCAACTCACTCATATACTATGTACTACACTGTGCGTTTCTTATATTCTAAGTTTTTCAGTGCAACTCACTCATATACTATGTACTACACTGTGCGTTTCTTATATTCCAAGTTTTTAAGTGCAACTCACTCATATACTATGTACTACACTGTGCATTTCGTGTAATGCGGGTTTTTCAGTAAATTCTAAGTTTTTCAGTGCAACTCACTCATATACTATGTACTACACTGTGCGTTTCTTATATTCTAAGTTTTTCAGTGCAACTCACTCATATACTATGTACTACAATGTGCGTTTCTTATATTCTAAGTGTTTCAGTGCAACTCACTCATATACTATGTACTACACTGTGCGTTTTTTATATTCTAAGTTTTTCAGTGCAACTCACTCATATACTATGTACTACACTGTTCGTTTCTTATATTCTAAGTTTTTCAGTGCAACTCACTCATATACTATGTACTACACTGTGCGTTTCTTAAATTCTAAGTTTTTCAGTGCAACTCACTCATATACTATGTACTACAATGTGCGTTTCTTATATTCTAAGTTTTTCAGTGCAACTCACTCATATACTATGTACTACACTGTGCGTTTCTTATATTCTAAGTTTTTCAGTGCAACTCACTCATATACTATGTACTACACTGTGCGTTTCTTATATTCTAAGTTTTTCAGTGCAACTCACTCATATACTATGTACTACACTGTGCGTTTCTTATATTCTAAGTTTTTCAGTGCAACTCACTCATATACTATGTACTACACTGTGCGATTCTTATATTCTAAGTTTTTCAGTGCAACTCATTCATATACTATGTACTACACTGTGCGTTTCTTATATTCTAAGTTTTTCAGTGCAACTCACTCATATACTATGTACTACACTGTGCGTTTCTTATATTCTAAGTTTTTCAGTGCAACTCACTCATATACTATGTACTACACTGTGCGTTTCTTATATTCTAAGTTTTTCAGTGCAACTCACTCATATACTATGTACTACACTGTGCGTTTCTTAAATTCTAAGTTTTTCAGTGCAACTCACTCATATACTATGTACTACACTGTGCGTTTCTTATATTCTAAGTTTTTCAGTGCAACTCACTCATATACTATGTACTACACTGTGCGTTTCTTATATTCTAAGTTTTTCAGTGCAACTCACTCATATACTATGTACTACACTGTGCGTTTCTTATATTCTAAGTTTTTCAGTGCAACTCACTCATATACTATGTACTACACTGTGCGTTTCTTATATTCTAAGTTTTTCAGTGCAACTCACTCATATACTATGTACTACACTGTGCGTTTCTTATATTCTAAGTTTTTCAGTGCAACTCACTCATATACTATGTACTACACTGTGCGTTTCTTATATTCTAAGTTTTTCAGTGCAACTCACTCATATACTATGTACTACACTGTGCGTTTCTTATATTCTAAGTTTTTCAGTGCAACTCACTCATATACTATGTACTACACTGTGCGTTTCTTATATTCTAAGTTTTTCAGTGCAACTCACTCATATACTATGTACTACACTGTGCGTTTCTTATATTCTCAGTTTTTCAGTGCAACTCACTCATATACTATGTACTACACTGTGCGTTTCTTAAATTCTAAGTTTTTCAGTGCAACTCACTCATATACTATGTACTACACTGTGCGTTTCTTATATTCTAAGTTTTTCAGTGCAACTCACTCATATACTATGTACTACACTGTGCGTTTCTTATATTCTAAGTTTTTCAGTGCAACTCACTCATATACTATGTACTACACTGTGCGTTTCTTATATTCCAAGTTTTTAAGTGCAACTCACTCATATACTATGTACTACACTGTGCATTTCGTGTAATGCGGGTTTTTCAGTAAATTCTAAGTTTTTCAGTGCAACTCACTCATATACTATGTACTACACTGTGCGTTTCTTATATTCTAAGTTTTTCAGTGCAACTCACTCATATACTATGTACTACACTGTGCGTTTCTTATATTCTAAGTTTTTCAGTGCAACTCACTCATATACTATGTACTACACTGTGCGTTTTTTATATTCTAAGTTTTTCAGTGCAACTCACTCATATACTATGTACTACACTGTGCGTTTCTTATATTCTAAGTTTTTCAGTGCAACTCACTCATATACTATGTACTACACTGTGCGTTTCTTATATTCTAAGTTTTACAGTTCAACTCACTCATATACTATGTACTACACTGTGCATTTCGTGTAATGCGGGTTTTTCAGTAAATTCTAAGTTTTTCAGTGCAACTCACTCATATACTATGTACTACACTGTGCGTTTCTTATATTCTAAGTTTTTCAGTGCAACTCACTCATATACTATGTACTACACTGTGCGTTTCTTATATTCTAAGTTTTTCAGAGCAACTCACTCATATACTATGTGCGTTTCTTATATTCTAAGTTTTTCAGTGCAACTCACTCATATACTATGTACTACACTGTGCGTTTCTTATATTCCAAGTTTTTAAGTGCAACTCACTCATATACTATGTACTACACTGTGCGTTTCTCATATTCTAAGTTTTTCAGTGCAACTCACTCATATACTATGTACTACACTGTGCGTTTCTTATATTCTAAGTTTTTCAGTGCAACTCACTCATATACTATGTACTACACTGTGCGTTTCTTATATTCTAAGTTTTTCAGTGCAACTCACTCATATACTATGTACTACACTGTGCGTTTCTTATATTCTAAGTTTTTCAGTGCAACTCACTCATATACTATGTACTACACTGTGCGTTTCTTATATTCTAAGTTTTTCAGAGCAACTCACTCATATACTATGTACTACAATGTGCGTTTCTTATATTCTAAGTTTTTCAGTGCAACTCACTCATATACTATGTACTACACTGTGCGTTTTTTATATTCTAAGTTTTTCAGTGCAACTCACTCATATACTATGTACTACACTGTGCGTTTCTTATATTCTAAGTTTTTCAGTGCAACTCATTCATATACTATGTACTACACTGTGCGTTTCTTAAATTCTAAGTTTTTCAGTGCAACTCACTCATATACTATGTACTACAATGTGCGTTTCTTATATTCTAAGTTTTTCAGTGCAACTCACTCATATACTATGTACTACACTGTGCGTTTCTTATATTCCAAGTTTTTAAGTGCAACTCACTCATATACTATGTACTACACTGTGCGTTTCTCATATTCTAAGTTTTTCAGTGCAACTCACTCATATACTATGTACTACACTGTGCTTTTCTCATATTCTAAGTTTTTCAGTGCAACTCACTCATATACTATGTACTACACTGTGCGTTTCTTATATTCTAAGTTTTTCAGTGCAACTCACTCATATACTATGTACTACACTGTGCGTTTCTTATATTCTAAGTTTTTCAGTGCAACTCACTCATATACTATGTACTACACTGTGCGTTTCTTATATTCTAAGTTTTTCAGTGCAACTCACTCATATACTATGTACTACACTGTGCGTTTCTTATATTCTAAGTTTTTCAGTGCAACTCACTCATATACTATGTACTACACTGTGCGATTCTTATATTCTAAGTTTTTCAGTGCAACTCACTCATATACTATGTACTACACTGTGCGTTTCTTATATTCTAAGTTTTTCAGTGCAACTCACTCATATACTATGTACTACACTGTGCGTTTCTTATATTCTAAGTTTTTCAGTGCAACTCACTCATATACTATGTACTACACTGTGCGTTTCTTATATTCTAAGTTTTTCAGTGCAACTCACTCATATACTATGTACTACACTGTGCGTTTCTTAAATTCTAAGTTTTTCAGTGCAACTCACTCATATACTATGTACTACACTGTGCGTTTCTTATATTCTAAGTTTTTCAGTGCAACTCACTCATATACTATGTACTACACTGTGCGTTTCTTATATTCTAAGTTTTTCAGTGCAACTCACTCATATACTATGTACTACAATGTGCGTTTCTTATATTCTAAGTTTTTCAGTGCAACTCACTCATATACTATGTACTACACTGTGCGTTTCTTATATTCTAAGTTTTTCAGTGCAACTCACTCATATACTATGTACTACACTGTGCGTTTCTTATATTCTAAGTTTTTCAGTGCAACTCACTCATATACTATGTACTACACTGTGCGTTTCTTATATTCTAAGTTTTTCAGTGCAACTCACTCATATACTATGTACTACACTGTGCGTTTCTTATATTCTAAGTTTTTCAGTGCAACTCACTCATATACTATGTACTACACTGTGCGTTTCTTATATTCTAAGTTTTTCAGTGCAACTCACTCATATACTATGTACTACACTGTGCGTTTCTTATATTCTAAGTTTTTCAGTGCAACTCACTTATATACTATGTACTACACTGTGCGTTTCTTATATTCTAAGTTTTTCAGTGCAACTCACTCATATACTATGTACTACACTGTGCGTTTCTTATATTCTAAGTTTTTCAGAGCAACTCACTCATATACTATGTGCGTTTCTTATATTCTAAGTTTTTCAGTGCAACTCACTCATATACTATGTACTACACTGTGCGTTTCTTATATTCCAAGTTTTTAAGTGCAACTCACTCATATACTATGTACTACACTGTGCGTTTCTCATATTCTAAGTTTTTCAGTGCAACTCACTCATATACTATGTACTACACTGTGCGTTTCTTATATTCTAAGTTTTTCAGTGCAACTCACTCATATACTATGTACTACACTGTGCGTTTCTTATATTCTAAGTTTTTCAGTGCAACTCACTCATATACTATGTACTACACTGTGCGTTTCTTATATTCTAAGTTTTTCAGTGCAACTCACTCATATACTATGTACTACACTGTGCGTTTCTTATATTCTAAGTTTTTCAGTGCAACTCACTCATATACTATGTACTACACTGTGCGTTTCTTATATTCTAAGTTTTTCAGTGCAACTCACTCATATACTATGTACTACACTGTGCGTTTCTTATATTCTAAGTTTTTCAGTGCAACTCACTCATATACTATGTACTACACTGTGCGTTTCTTATATTCTAAGTTTTTCAGTGCAACTCACTCATATACTATGTACTACACTGTGCGTTTCTTATATTCTAAGTTTTTCAGAGCAACTCACTCATATACTATGTACTACAATGTGCGTTTCTTATATTCTAAGTTTTTCAGTGCAACTCACTCATATACTATGTACTACACTGTGCGTTTTTTATATTCTAAGTTTTTCAGTGCAACTCACTCATATACTATGTACTACACTGTGCGTTTCTTATATTCTAAGTTTTTCAGTGCAACTCATTCATATACTATGTACTACACTGTGCGTTTCTTAAATTCTAAGTTTTTCAGTGCAACTCACTCATATACTATGTACTACAATGTGCGTTTCTTATATTCTAAGTTTTTCAGTGCAACTCACTCATATACTATGTACTACACTGTGCGTTTCTGATATTCCAAGTTTTTAAGTGCAACTCACTCATATACTATGTACTACACTGTGCGTTTCTCATATTCTAAGTTTTTCAGTGCAACTCACTCATATACTATGTACTACACTGTGCTTTTCTCATATTCTAAGTTTTTCAGTGCAACTCACTCATATACTATGTACTACACTGTGCGTTTCTTATATTCTAAGTTTTTCAGTGCAACTCACTCATATACTATGTACTACACTGTGCGTTTCTTATATTCTAAGTTTTTCAGTGCAACTCACTCATATACTATGTACTACACTGTGCGTTTCTTATATTCTAAGTTTTTCAGTGCAACTCACTCATATACTATGTACTACACTGTGCGTTTCTTATATTCTAAGTTTTTCAGTGCAACTCACTCATATACTATGTACTACACTGTGCGATTCTTATATTCTAAGTTTTTCAGTGCAACTCACTCATATACTATGTACTACACTGTGCGTTTCTTATATTCTAAGTTTTTCAGTGCAACTCACTCATATACTATGTACTACACTGTGCGTTTCTTATATTCTAAGTTTTTCAGTGCAACTCACTCATATACTATGTACTACACTGTGCGTTTCTTATATTCTAAGTTTTTCAGTGCAACTCACTCATATACTATGTACTACACTGTGCGTTTCTTAAATTCTAAGTTTTTCAGTGCAACTCACTCATATACTATGTACTACACTGTGCGTTTCTTATATTCTAAGTTTTTCAGTGCAACTCACTCATATACTATGTACTACACTGTGCGTTTCTTATATTCTAAGTTTTTCAGTGCAACTCACTCATATACTATGTACTACAATGTGCGTTTCTTATATTCTAAGTTTTTCAGTGCAACTCACTCATATACTATGTACTACACTGTGCGTTTCTTATATTCTAAGTTTTTCAGTGCAACTCACTCATATACTATGTACTACACTGTGCGTTTCTTATATTCTAAGTTTTTCAGTGCAACTCACTCATATACTATGTACTACACTGTGCGTTTCTTATATTCTAAGTTTTTCAGTGCAACTCACTCATATACTATGTACTACACTGTGCGTTTCTTATATTCTAAGTTTTTCAGTGCAACTCACTCATATACTATGTACTACACTGTGCGTTTCTTATATTCTAAGTTTTTCAGTGCAACTCACTCATATACTATGTACTACACTGTGCGTTTCTTATATTCTAAGTTTTTCAGTGCAACTCACTCATATACTATGTACTACACTGTGCGTTTCTTAAATTCTAAGTTTTTCATTGCAACTCACTCATATACTATGTACTACACTGTGCGTTTCTTATATTCTAAGTTTTTCAGTGCAACTCACTCATATACTATGTACTACACTGTGCGTTTCTTATATTCTAAGTTTTTCAGTGCAACTCACTCATATACTATGTACTACAATGTGCGTTTCTTATATTCTAAGTTTTTCAGTGCAACTCACTCATATACTATGTACTACACTGTGCGTTTCTTATATTCTAAGTTTTTCAGTGCAACTCACTCATATACTATGTACTACACTGTGCATTTCTTATATTCTAAGTTTTTCAGTGCAACTCACTCATATACTATGTACTACACTGTGCATTTCTTATATTCTAAGTTTTTCAGTGCAACTCACTCATATACTATGTACTACACTGTGCGTTTCTTATATTCTAAGTTTTTCAGTGCAACTCACTCATATACTATGTACTACACTGTGCGTTTCTTATATTCTAAGTTTTTCAGTGCAACTCACTCATATACTATGTACTACACTGTGCGTTTCTTATATTCTAAGTTTTTCAGTGCAACTCACTCATATACTATGTACTACACTGTGCGTTTCTTAAATTCTAAGTTTTTCAGTGAAACTCACTCATATACTATGTACTACACTGTGCGTTTCTTATATTCTAAGTTTTTCAGTGCAACTCACTCATATACTATGTACTACACTGTGCGTTTCTTATATTCTAAGTTTTTAAGTGCAACTCACTCATATACTATGTACTACACTGTGCGTTTCTCATATTCTAAGTTTTTCAGTGCAACTCACTCATATACTATGTACTACACTGTGCGTTTCTTATATTCTAAGTTTTTCAGTGCAACTCACTCATATACTATGTACTACACTGTGCGTTTCTTATATTCTAAGTTTTTCAGTGCAACTCACTCATATACTATGTACTACACTGTGCGTTTCTTATATTCTAAGTTTTTCAGTGCAACTCACTCATATACTATGTACTACACTGTGCGTTTCTTATATTCTAAGTTTTTCAGTGCAACTCACTCATATACTATGTACTACACTGTGCGTTTCTTATATTCTAAGTTTTTCAGTGCAACTCACTCATATACTATGTACTACACTGTGCGTTTCTTATATTCTAAGTTTTTCAGTGCAACTCACTCATATACTATGTACTACACTGTGCGTTTCTTATATTCTAAGTTTTTCAGTGCAACTCACTCATATACTATGTACTACACTGTGCGTTTCTTATATTCTAAGTTTTTCAGAGCAACTCACTCATATACTATGTACTACAATGTGCGTTTCTTATATTCTAAGTTTTTCAGTGCAACTCACTCATATACTATGTACTACACTGTGCGTTTTTTATATTCTAAGTTTTTCAGTGCAACTCACTCATATACTATGTACTACACTGTGCGTTTCTTATATTCTAAGTTTTTCAGTGCAACTCATTCATATACTATGTACTACACTGTGCGTTTCTTAAATTCTAAGTTTTTCAGTGCAACTCACTCATATACTATGTACTACAATGTGCGTTTCTTATATTCTAAGTTTTTCAGTGCAACTCACTCATATACTATGTACTACACTGTGCGTTTCTGATATTCCAAGTTTTTAAGTGCAACTCACTCATATACTATGTACTACACTGTGCGTTTCTCATATTCTAAGTTTTTCAGTGCAACTCACTCATATACTATGTACTACACTGTGCTTTTCTCATATTCTAAGTTTTTCAGTGCAACTCACTCATATACTATGTACTACACTGTGCGTTTCTTATATTCTAAGTTTTTCAGTGCAACTCACTCATATACTATGTACTACACTGTGCGTTTCTTATATTCTAAGTTTTTCAGTGCAACTCACTCATATACTATGTACTACACTGTGCGTTTCTTATATTCTAAGTTTTTCAGTGCAACTCACTCATATACTATGTACTACACTGTGCGTTTCTTATATTCTAAGTTTTTCAGTGCAACTCACTCATATACTATGTACTACACTGTGCGATTCTTATATTCTAAGTTTTTCAGTGCAACTCACTCATATACTATGTACTACACTGTGCGTTTCTTATATTCTAAGTTTTTCAGTGCAACTCACTCATATACTATGTACTACACTGTGCGTTTCTTATATTCTAAGTTTTTCAGTGCAACTCACTCATATACTATGTACTACACTGTGCGTTTCTTATATTCTAAGTTTTTCAGTGCAACTCACTCATATACTATGTACTACACTGTGCGTTTCTTAAATTCTAAGTTTTTCAGTGCAACTCACTCATATACTATGTACTACACTGTGCGTTTCTTATATTCTAAGTTTTTCAGTGCAACTCACTCATATACTATGTACTACACTGTGCGTTTCTTATATTCTAAGTTTTTCAGTGCAACTCACTCATATACTATGTACTACAATGTGCGTTTCTTATATTCTAAGTTTTTCAGTGCAACTCACTCATATACTATGTACTACACTGTGCGTTTCTTATATTCTAAGTTTTTCAGTGCAACTCACTCATATACTATGTACTACACTGTGCGTTTCTTATATTCTAAGTTTTTCAGTGCAACTCACTCATATACTATGTACTACACTGTGCGTTTCTTATATTCTAAGTTTTTCAGTGCAACTCACTCATATACTATGTACTACACTGTGCGTTTCTTATATTCTAAGTTTTTCAGTGCAACTCACTCATATACTATGTACTACACTGTGCGTTTCTTATATTCTAAGTTTTTCAGTGCAACTCACTCATATACTATGTACTACACTGTGCGTTTCTTATATTCTAAGTTTTTCAGTGCAACTCACTCATATACTATGTACTACACTGTGCGTTTCTTAAATTCTAAGTTTTTCATTGCAACTCACTCATATACTATGTACTACACTGTGCGTTTCTTATATTCTAAGTTTTTCAGTGCAACTCACTCATATACTATGTACTACACTGTGCGTTTCTTATATTCTAAGTTTTTCAGTGCAACTCACTCATATACTATGTACTACAATGTGCGTTTCTTATATTCTAAGTTTTTCAGTGCAACTCACTCATATACTATGTACTACACTGTGCGTTTCTTATATTCTAAGTTTTTCAGTGCAACTCACTCATATACTATGTACTACACTGTGCATTTCTTATATTCTAAGTTTTTCAGTGCAACTCACTCATATACTATGTACTACACTGTGCGTTTCTTATATTCTAAGTTTTTCAGTGCAACTCACTCATATACTATGTACTACACTGTGCGTTTCTTATATTCTAAGTTTTTCAGTGCAACTCACTCATATACTATGTACTACACTGTGCGTTTCTTATATTCTAAGTTTTTCAGTGCAACTCACTCATATACTATGTACTACACTGTGCGTTTCTTATATTCTAAGTTTTTCAGTGCAACTCACTCATATACTATGTACTACACTGTGCGTTTCTTAAATTCTAAGTTTTTCAGTGCAACTCACTCATATACTATGTACTACACTGTGCGTTTCTTATATTCTAAGTTTTTCAGTGCAACTCACTCATATACTATGTACTACACTGTGCGTTTCTTATATTCTAAGTTTTTCAGTGCAACTCACTCATATACTATGTACTACACTGTGCGTTTCTTATATTCTAAGTTTTTCAGTGCAACTCACTCATATACTATGTACTACACTGTGCGTTTCTTATATTCTAAGTTTTTCAGAGCAACTCACTCATATACTATGTACTACAATGTGCGTTTCTTATATTCTAAGTTTTTCAGTGCAACTCACTCATATACTATGTACTACACTGTGCGTTTTTTATATTCTAAGTTTTTCAGTGCAACTCACTCATATACTATGTACTACACTGTGCGTTTCTTATATTCTAAGTTTTTCAGTGCAACTCATTCATATACTATGTACTACACTGTGCGTTTCTTAAATTCTAAGTTTTTCAGTGCAACTCACTCATATACTATGTACTACAATGTGCGTTTCTTATATTCTAAGTTTTTCAGTGCAACTCACTCATATACTATGTACTACACAGTGCGTTTCTTATATTCCAAGTTTTTAAGTGCAACTCACTCATATACTATGTACTACACTGTGCGTTTCTCATATTCCAAGTTTTTCAGTGCAACTCACTCATATACTATGTACTACACTGTGCTTTTCTCATATTCTAAGTTTTTCAGTGCAACTCACTCATATACTATGTACTACACTGTGCGTTTCTTATATTCTAAGTTTTTCAGTGCAACTCACTCATATATTATGTACTACACTGTGCGTTTCTTATATTCTAAGTTTTTCAGTGCAACTCACTCATATACTATGTACTACACTGTGCGTTTCTTATATTCTAAGTTTTTCAGTGCAACTCACTCATATACTATGTACTACACTGTGCGTTTCTTATATTCTAAGTTTTTCAGTGCAACTCACTCATATACTATGTACTACACTGTGCGATTCTTATATTCTAAGTTTTTCAGTGCAACTCACTCATATACTATGTACTACACTGTGCGTTTCTTATATTCTAAGTTTTTCAGTGCAACTCACTCATATACTATGTACTACACTGTGCGTTTCTTATATTCTAAGTTTTTCAGTGCAACTCACTCATATACTATGTACTACACTGTGCGTTTCTTATATTCTAAGTTTTTCAGTGCAACTCACTCATATACTATGTACTACACTGTGCGTTTCTTAAATTCTAAGTTTTTCAGTGCAACTCACTCATATACTATGTACTACACTGTGCGTTTCTTATATTCTAAGTTTTTCAGTGCAACTCACTCATATACTATGTACTACACTGTGCGTTTCTTATATTCTAAGTTTTTCAGTGCAACTCACTCATATACTATGTACTACAATGTGCGTTTCTTATATTCTAAGTTTTTCAGTGCAACTCACTCATATACTATGTACTACACTGTGCGTTTCTTATATTCTAAGTTTTTCAGTGCAACTCACTCATATACTATGTACTACACTGTGCGTTTCTTATATTCTAAGTTTTTCAGTGCAACTCACTCATATACTATGTACTACACTGTGCGTTTCTTATATTCTAAGTTTTTCAGTGCAACTCACTCATATACTATGTACTACACTGTGCGTTTCTTATATTCTAAGTTTTTCAGTGCAACTCACTCATATACTATGTACTACACTGTGCGTTTCTTATATTCTAAGTTTTTCAGTGCAACTCACTCATATACTATGTACTACACTGTGCGTTTCTTATATTCTAAGTTTTTCAGTGCAACTCACTCATATACTATGTACTACACTGTGCGTTTCTTATATTCTAAGTTTTTCAGTGCAACTCACTCATATACTATGTACTACACTGTGCGTTTCTTAAATTCTAAGTTTTTCAGTGCAACTTACTCATATACTATGTACTACACTGTGCGTTTCTTATATTCTAAGTTTTTCAGTGCAACTCACTCATATACTATGTACTACACTGTGCGTTTCTTATATTCTAAGTTTTTCAGTGCAACTCACTCATATACTATGTACTACACTGTGCGTTTCTTATATTCTAAGTTTTTCAGTGCAACTCACTCATATACTATGTACTACACTGTGCGTTTCTTATATTCTAAGTTTTTCAGTGCAACTCACTCATATACTATGTACTACACTGTGCGTTTCTTATATACTAAGTTTTTCAGTTCAACTCACTCATATACTATGTACTACACTGTTCATTTCGTGTAATGCGGGTTTTTCAGTAAATTCTAAGTTTTTCAGTGCAACTCACTCATATACTATGTACTACACTGTGCGTTTCTTATATTCTAAGTTTTTCAGTGCAACTCACTCATATACTATGTACTACACTGTGCGTTTCTTATATTCTAAGTTTTTCAGAGCAACTCACTCATATACTATGTACTACAATGTGCGTTTCTTATATTCTAAGTTTTTCAGTGCAACTCACTCATATACTATGTACTACACTGTGCGTTTCTTAAATTCTAAGTTTTTCAGTGCAACTCACTCATATACTATGTACTACATTGTGCGTTTATTAAATTCTAAGTTTTTCAGTGCAACTCACTCATATACTATGTACTACACTGTGCGTTTCTTATATCCTAAGTTTTTCAGTGCAACTCACTCATATACTATGTACTACACTGTGCGTTTCTTATATTCTAAGTTTTTCAGTGCAACTCACTCATATACTATGTACTACACTGTGCGTTTCTTATATTCTAAGTTTTTCAGTGCAACTCACTCATATACTATGTACTACACTGTGCGTTTCTTATATTCTAAGTTTTTCAGTGCAACTCACTCATATACTATGTACTACACTGTGCGTTTCTTATATTCTAAGTTTTTCAGTGCAACTCACTCATATACTATGTACTACACTGTGCGTTTCTTATATTCTAAGTTTTTCAGTGCAACTCACTCATATACTATGTACTACACTGTGCGTTTTTTATATTCTAAGTTTTTCAGTGCAACTCACTCATATACTATGTACTACACTGTGCGTTTCTTAATTCTAAATTTTTCAGTGCAACTCACTCATATACTATGTACTACACTGTGCGTTTCTTATATTCTAAGTTTTTCAGTGCAACTCACTCATATATTATGTACTACACTGTGCGTTTCTTATATTCTAAGTTTTTCAGTGCAACTCACTCATATACTATGTACTACACTGTGCGTTTCTTATATTCTAAGTTTTTCAGTGCAACTCACTCATATACTATGTACTACACTGTGCGTTTCTTATATTCTAAGTTTTTCAGTGCAACTCACTCATATACTATGTACTACACTGTGCGTTTCTTATATTCTAAGTTTTTCAGTGCAACTCACTCATATACTATGTACTACACTGTGCGTTTCTTAAATTCTAAGTTTTTCAGTGCAACTCACTCATATACTATGTACTACACTGTGCGTTTCTTATATTCTAAGTTTTTCAGTGCAACTCACTCATATACTATGTACTACACTGTGCGTTTCTTATATTCTAAGTTTTTCAGTGCAACTCACTCATATACTATGTACTACACTGTGCGTTTCTTATATTCTAAGTTTTTCAGTGCAACTCACTCATATACTATGTACTACACTGTGCATTTCGTGTAATGCGGGTTTTTCAGTAAATTCTAAGTTTTTCAGTGCAACTCATTCATATACTATGTACTATACTGTGCGTTTCTTATATTCTAAGTTTTTCAGTGCAACTCACTCATATACTATGTACTACACTGTGCGTTTCATATATTCTAAGTTTTTCAGTGCAACTCACTCATATACTATGTACTACACTGTGCGTTTCTTATATTCTAAGTTATTCAGTGCAACTCACTCATATACTATGTACTACACTGTGCGTTTCTTATATTCTAAGTTTTTCAGTGCAACTCACTCATATACTATGTACTACACTGTGCGATTCTTATATTCTAAGTTTTTCAGTGCAACTCACTCATATACTATGTACTACACTGTGCGTTTCTTATATTCTAAGTTTTTCAGTGCAACTCACTCATATACTATGTACTACACTGTGCGTTTCTTATATTCTAAGTTTTTCAGTGCAACTCACTCATATACTATGTACTACACTGTGCATTTCTTATATTCTAAGTTTTTCAGTGCAACTCACTCATATACTATGTACTACACTGTGCGTTTCTTCTATTCTAAGTTTTTCAGTGCAACTCACTCATATACTTTGTACTACACTGTGCTTTTCTTATATTCTAAGTTTTTCAGTGCAACTCACTCATATACTATGTACTACACTGTGCGTTTCTTATATTCTAAGTTATTCAGTGCAACTCACTCATATACTATGTACTACACTGTGCGTTTCTTATATTCTAAGTTTTTCAGTGCAACTCACTCATATACTATGTACTACACTGTGCGATTCTTATATTCTAAGTTTTTCAGTGCAACTCATTCATATACTATGTACTACAATGTGCGTTTCTTATATTCTAAGTTTTTCAGTGCAACTCACTCATATACTATGTACTACACTGTGCGTTTCATATATTCTAAGTTTTTCAGTGCAACTCACTCATATACTATGTACTACACTGTGCGTTTCTTATATTCTAAGTTATTCAGTGCAACTCACTCATATACTATGTACTACACTGTGCGTTTCTTAAATTCTAAGTTTTTCAGTGCAACTCACTCATATACTATGTACTACACTGTGCGTTTCTTATATTCTAAGTTTTTCAGTGCAACTCACTCATATACTATGTACTACACTGTGCGTTTCTTATATTCTAAGTTTTTCAGTGCAACTCACTCATATACTATGTACTACACAGTGCGTTTCTTATATTCTAAGTTTTTCAGTGCAACTCACTCATATACTATGTACTACACTGTGCATTTCGTGTAATGCGGGTTTTTCAGTAAATTCTAAGTTTTTCAGTGCAACTCATTCATATACTATGTACTATACTGTGCGTTTCTTATATTCTAAGTTTTTCAGTGCAACTCACTCATATACTATGTACTACACTGTGCGTTTCTTATATTCTAAGTTTTTCAGTGCAACTCACTCATATACTATGTACTACACTGTGCGTTTCTTATATTCTAAGTTATTCAGTGCAACTCACTCATATACTATGTACTACACTGTGCGTTTCTTATATTCTAAGTTTTTCAGTGCAACTCACTCATATACTATGTACTACACTGTGTGATTATATATTCTAAGTTTTTCAGAGCAACTCACTCATATACTATGTACTACAATGTGCATTTCTTATATTCTAAGTTTTTCAGTGCAACTCACTCATATACTATGTACTACACTGTGCGTTTCTTATATTCTAAGTTTTTCAGTGCAACTCACTCATATACTATGTACTACACTGTGCATTTCTTATATTCTAAGTTTTTCAGTGCAACTCACTCATATACTATGTACTACACTGTGCGTTTCTTCTATTCTAAGTTTTTCAGTGCAACTCACTCATATACTTTGTACTACACTGTGCTTTTCTTATATTCTAAGTTTTTCAGTGCAACTCACTCATATACTATGTACTACACTGTGCGTTTCTTATATTCTAAGTTTTTCAGTGCAACTCACTCATATACTATGTACTACACTGTGCGTTTCTTATATTCTAAGTTTTTCAGTGCAACTCACTCATATACTATGTACTACACTGTGCGTTTCTTAAATTCTAAGTTTTTCAGTGCAACTCACTCATATACTATGTACTACACTGTGCGTTTCTTAAATTCTAAGTTTTTCAGTGCAACTCACTCATATACTATGTACTACACTGTGCGTTTCTTATATTCTAAGTTTTTCAGTGCAACTCACTCATATACTATGTACTACACTGTGCGTTTCTTATATTCTAAGTTTTTCAGTGCAACTCACTCATATACTATGTACTACACTGTGCGTTTCTTATATTCTAAGTTTTTCAGTGCAACTCATTCATATACTATGTACTACACTGTGCGTTTCTTAAATTCTAAGTTTTTCAGTGCAACTCACTCATATACTATGTACTACAATGTGCGTTTCTTATATTCTAAGTTTTTCAGTGCAACTCACTCATATACTATGTACTACACTGTGCGTTTCTTATATTCCAAGTTTTTAAGTGCAACTCACTCATATACTATGTACTACACTGTGCGTTTCTTATATTCTAAGTTTTTCAGTGCAACTCATTCATATACTATGTACTACACTGTGCGTTTCTTAAATTCTAAGTTTTTCAGTGCAACTCACTCATATACTATGTACTACAATGTGCGTTTCTTATATTCTAAGTTTTTCAGTGCAACTCACTCATATACTATGTACTACACTGTGTGTTTCTTATATTCCAAGTTTTTAAGTGCAACTCACTCATATACTATGTACTACACTGTGCGTTTCTCATATTCTAAGTTTTTCAGTGCAACTCACTCATATACTATGTACTACCCTGTGCTTTTCTCATATTCTAAGTTTTTCAGTGCAACTCACTCATATACTATGTACTACACTGTGCGTTTCTTATATTCTAAGTTTTTCAGTGCAACTCACTCATATACTATGTACTACACTGTGCGTTTCTTATATTCTAAGTTTTTCAGTGCAACTCACTCATATACTATGTACTACACTGTGCGTTTCTTATATTCTAAGTTTTTCAGTGCAACTCACTCATATACTATGTACTACACTGTGCGTTTCTTATATTCTAAGTTTTTCAGTGCAACTCACTCATATACTATGTACTACACTGTGCGATTCTTATATTCTAAGTTTTTCAGTGCAACTCACTCATATACTATGTACTACACTGTGCGTTTCTTATATTCTAAGTTTTTCAGTGCAACTCACTCATATACTATGTACTACACTGTGCGTTTCTTATATTCTAAGTTTTTCAGTGCAACTCACTCATATACTATGTACTACACTGTGCGTTTCTTATATTCTAAGTTTTTCAGTGCAACTCACTCATATACTATGTACTACACTGTGCGTTTCTTAAATTCTAAGTTTTTCAGTGCAACTCACTCATATACTATGTACTACACTGTGCGTTTCTTATATTCTAAGTTTTTCAGTGCAACTCACTCATATACTATGTACTACACTGTGCGTTTCTTATATTCTAAGTTTTTCAGTGCAACTCACTCATATACTATGTACTACAATGTGCGTTTCTTATATTCTAAGTTTTTCAGTGCAACTCACTCATATACTATGTACTACAATGTGCGTTTCTTATATTCTAAGTTTTTCAGTGCAACTCACTCATATACTATGTACTACACTGTGCGTTTCTTATATTCTAAGTTTTTCAGTGCAACTCACTCATATACTATGTACTACACTGTGCGTTTCTTATATTCTAAGTTTTTCAGTGCAACTCACTCATATACTATGTACTACACTGTGCGTTTCTTATATTCTAAGTTTTTCAGTGCAACTCACTCATATACTATGTACTACACTGTGCGTTTCTTATATTCTAAGTTTTTCAGTGCAACTCACTCATATACTATGTACTACACTGTGCGTTTCTTATATTCTAAGTTTTTCAGTGCAACTCACTCATATACTATGTACTACACTGTGCGTTTCTTAAATTCTAAGTTTTTCATTGCAACTCACTCATATACTATGTACTACACTGTGCGTTTCTTATATTCTAAGTTTTTCAGTGCAACTCACTCATATACTATGTACTACACTGTGCGTTTCTTATATTCTAAGTTTTTCAGTGCAACTCACTCATATACTATGTACTACAATGTGCGTTTCTTATATTCTAAGTTTTTCAGTGCAACTCACTCATATACTATGTACTACACTGTGCGTTTCTTATATTCTAAGTTTTTCAGTGCAACTCACTCATATACTATGTACTACACTGTGCGTTTCTTATATTCTAAGTTTTTCAGTGCAACTCACTCATATACTATGTACTACACTGTGCGTTTCTTATATTCTAAGTTTTTCAGTGCAACTCACTCATATACTATGTACTACACTGTGCGTTTCTTATATTCTAAGTTTTTCAGTGCAACTCACTCATATACTATGTACTACACTGTGCGTTTCTTATATTCTAAGTTTTTCAGTGCAACTCACTCATATACTATGTACTACACTGTGCGTTTCTTATATTCTAAGTTTTTCAGTGCAACTCACTCATATACTATGTACTACACTGTGCGTTTCTTAAATTCTAAGTTTTTCAGTGCAACTCACTCATATACTATGTACTACACTGTGCGTTTCTTATATTCTAAGTTTTTCAGTGCAACTCACTCATATACTATGTACTACACTGTGCGTTTCTTATATTCTAAGTTTTTCAGTGCAACTCACTCATATACTATGTACTACACTGTGCGTTTCTTATATTCTAAGTTTTTCAGTGCAACTCACTCATATACTATGTACTACACTGTGCGTTTCTTATATTCTAAGTTTTTCAGAGCAACTCACTCATATACTATGTACTACAATGTGCGTTTCTTATATTCTAAGTTTTTCAGTGCAACTCACTCATATACTATGTACTACACTGTGCGTTTTTTATATTCTAAGTTTTTCAGTGCAACTCACTCATATACTATGTACTACACTGTGCGTTTCTTATATTCTAAGTTTTTCAGTGCAACTCATTCATATACTATGTACTACACTGTGCGTTTCTTAAATTCTAAGTTTTTCAGTGCAACTCACTCATATACTATGTACTACAATGTGCGTTTCTTATATTCTAAGTTTTTCAGTGCAACTCACTCATATACTATGTACTACACTGTGCGTTTCTTAAATTCCAAGTTTTTAAGTGCAACTCACTCATATACTATGTACTACACTGTGCGTTTCTCATATTCCAAGTTTTTCAGTGCAACTCACTCATATACTATGTACTACACTGTGCTTTTCTCATATTCTAAGTTTTTCAGTGCAACTCACTCATATACTATGTACTACACTGTGCGTTTCTTATATTCTAAGTTTTTCAGTGCAACTCACTCATATACTATGTACTACACTGTGCGTTTCTTATATCTAAGTTTTTCAGTGCAACTCACTCATATACTATGTACTACACTGTGCGTTTCTTATATTCTAAGTTTTTCAGTGCAACTCACTCATATACTATGTACTACACTGTGCGATTCTTATATTCTAAGTTTTTCAGTGCAACTCACTCATATACTATGTACTACACTGTGCGTTTCTTATATTCTAAGTTTTTCAGTGCAACTCACTCATATACTATGTACTACACTGTGCGTTTCTTATATTCTAAGTTTTTCAGTGCAACTCACTCATATACTATGTACTACACTGTGCGTTTCTTATATTCTAAGTTTTTCAGTGCAACTCACTCATATACTATGTACTACACTTTGCGTTTCTTAAATTCTAAGTTTTTCAGTGCAACTCAGTCATATACTATGTACTACACTGTGCGTTTCTTATATTCTAAGTTTTTCAGTGCAACTCACTCATATACTATGTACTACACTGTGCGTTTCTTATATTCTAAGTTTTTCAGTGCAACTCACTCATATACTATGTACTACAATGTGCGTTTCTTATATTCTAAGTTTTTCAGTGCAACTCACTCATATACTATGTACTACACTGTGCGTTTCTTATATTCTAAGTTTTTCAGTGCAACTCACTCATATACTATGTACTACACTGTGCGTTTCTTATATTCTAAGTTTTTCAGTGCAACTCACTCATATACTATGTACTACACTGTGCGTTTCTTATATTCTAAGTTTTTCAGTGCAACTCACTCATATACTATGTACTACACTGTGCGTTTCTTATATTCTAAGTTTTTCAGTGCAACTCACTCATATACTATGTACTACACTGTGCGTTTCTTATATTCTAAGTTTTTCAGTGCAACTCACTCATATACTATGTACTACACTGTGCGTTTCTTATATTCTAAGTTTTTCAGTGCAACTCACTCATATACTATGTACTACACTGTGCGTTTCTTATATTCTAAGTTTTTCAGTGCAACTCACTCATATACTATGTACTACACTGTGCGTTTCTTAAATTCTAAGTTTTTCAGTGCAACTCACTCATATACTATGTACTACACTGTGCGTTTCTTATATTCTAAGTTTTTCAGTGCAACTCACTCATATACTATGTACTACACTGTGCGTTTCTTATATTCTAAGTTTTTCAGTGCAACTCACTCATATACTATGTACTACACTGTGCGTTTCTTATATTCTAAGTTTTTCAGTGCAACTCACTCATATACTATGTACTACACTGTGCGTTTCTTATATTCTAAGTTTTTCAGTGCAACTCACTCATATACTATGTACTACACTGTGCGTTTCTTATATACTAAGTTTTTCAGTTCAACTCACTCATATACTATGTACTACACTGTTCATTTCGTGTAATGCGGGTTTTTCAGTAAATTCTAAGTTTTTCAGTGCAACTCACTCATATACTATGTACTACACTGTGCGTTTCTTATATTCTAAGTTTTTCAGTGCAACTCACTCATATACTATGTACTACACTGTGCGTTTCTTATATTCTAAGTTTTTCAGAGCAACTCACTCATATACTATGTACTACAATGTGCGTTTCTTATATTCTAAGTTTTTCAGTGCAACTCACTCATATACTATGTACTACACTGTGCGTTTCTTAAATTCTAAGTTTTTCAGTGCAACTCACTCATATACTATGTACTACATTGTGCGTTTATTAAATTCTAAGTTTTTCAGTGCAACTCACTCATATACTATGTACTACACTGTGCGTTTCTTATATTCTAAGTTTTTCAGTGCAACTCACTCATATACTATGTACTACACTGTGCGTTTCTTATATTCTAAGTTTTTCAGTGCAACTCACTCATATACTATGTACTACACTGTGCGTTTCTTATATTCTAAGTTTTTCAGTGCAACTCACTCATATACTATGTACTACACTGTGCGTTTCTTATATTCTAAGTTTTTCAGTGCAACTCACTCATATACTATGTACTACACTGTGCGTTTCTTATATTCTAAGTTTTTCAGTGCAACTCACTCATATACTATGTACTACACTGTGCGTTTCTTATATTCTAAGTTTTTCAGTGCAACTCACTCATATACTATGTACTACACTGTGCGTTTTTTATATTCTAAGTTTTTCAGTGCAACTCACTCATATACTATGTACTACACTGTGCGTTTCTTAATTCTAAGTTTTTCAGTGCAACTCACTCATATACTATGTACTACACTGTGCGTTTCTTATATTCTAAGTTTTTCAGTGCAACTCACTCATATATTATGTACTACACTGTGCGTTTCTTATATTCTAAGTTTTTCAGTGCAACTCACTCATATACTATGTACTACACTGTGCGTTTCTTATATTCTAAGTTTTTCAGTGCAACTCACTCATATACTATGTACTACACTGTGCGTTTCTTATATTCTAAGTTTTTCAGTGCAACTCACTCATATACTATGTACTACACTGTGCGTTTCTTATATTCTAAGTTTTTCAGTGCAACTCACTCATATACTATGTACTACACTGTGCGTTTCTTAAATTCTAAGTTTTTCAGTGCAACTCACTCATATACTATGTACTACACTGTGCGTTTCTTATATTCTAAGTTTTTCAGTGCAACTCACTCATATACTATGTACTACACTGTGCGTTTCTTATATTCTAAGTTTTTCAGTGCAACTCACTCATATACTATGTACTACACTGTGCGTTTCTTATATTCTAAGTTTTTCAGTGCAACTCACTCATATACTATGTACTACACTGTACATTTCGTGTAATGCGGGTTTTTCAGTAAATTCTAAGTTTTTCAGTGCAACTCATTCATATACTATGTACTATACTGTGCGTTTCTTATATTCTAAGTTTTTCAGTGCAACTCACTCATATACTATGTACTACACTGTGCGTTTCATATATTCTAAGTTTTTCAGTGCAACTCACTCATATACTATGTACTACACTGTGCGTTTCTTATATTCTAAGTTATTCAGTGCAACTCACTCATATACTATGTACTACACTGTGCGTTTCTTATATTCTAAGTTTTTCAGTGCAACTCACTCATATACTATGTACTACACTGTGCGATTCTTATATTCTAAGTTTTTCAGTGCAACTCACTCATATACTATGTACTACACTGTGCGTTTCTTATATTCTAAGTTTTTCAGTGCAACTCACTCATATACTATGTACTACACTGTGCGTTTCTTATATTCTAAGTTTTTCAGTGCAACTCACTCATATACTATGTACTACACTGTGCATTTCTTATATTCTAAGTTTTTCAGTGCAACTCACTCATATACTATGTACTACACTGTGCGTTTCTTCTATTCTAAGTTTTTCAGTGCAACTCACTCATATACTTTGTACTACACTGTGCTTTTCTTATATTCTAAGTTTTTCAGTGCAACTCACTCATATACTATGTACTACACTGTGCGTTTCTTATATTCTAAGTTATTCAGTGCAACTCACTCATATACTATGTACTACACTGTGCGTTTCTTATATTCTAAGTTTTTCAGTGCAACTCACTCATATACTATGTACTACACTGTGCGATTCTTATATTCTAAGTTTTTCAGTGCAACTCATTCATATACTATGTACTACAATGTGCGTTTCTTATATTCTAAGTTTTTCAGTGCAACTCACTCATATACTATGTACTACACTGTGCGTTTCATATATTCTAAGTTTTTCAGTGCAACTCACTCATATACTATGTACTACACTGTGCGTTTCTTATATTCTAAGTTATTCAGTGCAACTCACTCATATACTATGTACTACACTGTGCGTTTCTTAAATTCTAAGTTTTTCAGTGCAACTCACTCATATACTATGTACTACACTGTGCGTTTCTTATATTCTAAGTTTTTCAGTGCAACTCACTCATATACTATGTACTACACTGTGCGTTTCTTATATTCTAAGTTTTTCAGTGCAACTCACTCATATACTATGTACTACACAGTGCGTTTCTTATATTCTAAGTTTTTCAGTGCAACTCACTCATATACTATGTACTACACTGTGCATTTCGTGTAATGCGGGTTTTTCAGTAAATTCTAAGTTTTTCAGTGCAACTCATTCATATACTATGTACTATACTGTGCGTTTCTTATATTCTAAGTTTTTCAGTGCAACTCACTCATATACTATGTACTACACTGTGCGTTTCTTATATTCTAAGTTTTTCAGTGCAACTCACTCATATACTATGTACTACACTGTGCGTTTCTTATATTCTAAGTTATTCAGTGCAACTCACTCATATACTATGTACTACACTGTGCGTTTCTTATATTCTAAGTTTTTCAGTGCAACTCACTCATATACTATGTACTACACTGTGTGATTATATATTCTAAGTTTTTCAGAGCAACTCACTCATATACTATGTACTACAATGTGCATTTCTTATATTCTAAGTTTTTCAGTGCAACTCACTCATATACTATGTACTACACTGTGCGTTTCTTATATTCTAAGTTTTTCAGTGCAACTCACTCATATACTATGTACTACACTGTGCATTTCTTATATTCTAAGTTTTTCAGTGCAACTCACTCATATACTATGTACTACACTGTGCGTTTCTTCTATTCTAAGTTTTTCAGTGCAACTCACTCATATACTTTGTACTACACTGTGCTTTTCTTATATTCTAAGTTTTTCAGTGCAACTCACTCATATACTATGTACTACACTGTGCGTTTCTTATATTCTAAGTTTTTCAGTGCAACTCACTCATATACTATGTACTACACTGTGCGTTTCTTATATTCTAAGTTTTTCAGTGCAACTCACTCATATACTATGTACTACACTGTGCGTTTCTTAAATTCTAAGTTTTTCAGTGCAACTCACTCATATACTATGTACTACACTGTGCGTTTCTTAAATTCTAAGTTTTTCAGTGCAACTCACTCATATACTATGTACTACACTGTGCGTTTCTTATATTCTAAGTTTTTCAGTGCAACTCACTCATATACTATGTACTACACTGTGCGTTTTTTATATTCTAAGTTTTTCAGTGCAACTCACTCATATACTATGTACTACACTGTGCGTTTCTTATATTCTAAGTTTTTCAGTGCAACTCATTCATATACTATGTACTACACTGTGCGTTTCTTAAATTCTAAGTTTTTCAGTGCAACTCACTCATATACTATGTACTACAATGTGCGTTTCTTATATTCTAAGTTTTTCAGTGCAACTCACTCATATACTATGTACTACACTGTGCGTTTCTTATATTCCAAGTTTTTAAGTGCAACTCACTCATATACTATGTACTACACTGTGCGTTTCTCATATTCTAAGTTTTTCAGTGCAACTCACTCATATACTATGTACTACACTGTGCGTTTCTTATATTCTAAGTTTTACAGTTCAACTCACTCATATACTATGTACTACACTGTGCATTTCGTGTAATGCGGGTTTTTCAGTAAATTCTAAGTTTTTCAGTGCAACTCACTCATATACTATGTACTACACTGTGCGTTTCTTATATTCTAAGTTTTTCAGTGCAACTCACTCATATACTATGTACTACACTGTGCGTTTCTTATATTCTAAGTTTTTCAGAGCAACTCACTCATATACTATGTGCGTTTCTTATATTCTAAGTTTTTCAGTGCAACTCACTCATATACTATGTACTACACTGTGCGTTTCTTATATTCCAAGTTTTTAAGTGCAACTCACTCATATACTATGTACTACACTGTGCGTTTCTCATATTCTAAGTTTTTCAGTGCAACTCACTCATATACTATGTACTACACTGTGCGTTTCTTATATTCTAAGTTTTTCAGTGCAACTCACTCATATACTATGTACTACACTGTGCGTTTCTTATATTCTAAGTTTTTCAGTGCAACTCACTCATATACTATGTACTACACTGTGCGTTTCTTATATTCTAAGTTTTTCAGTGCAACTCACTCATATACTATGTACTACACTGTGCGTTTCTTATATTCTAAGTTTTTCAGTGCAACTCACTCATATACTATGTACTACACTGTGCGTTTCTTATATTCTAAGTTTTTCAGTGCAACTCACTCATATACTATGTACTACACTGTGCGTTTCTTATATTCTAAGTTTTTCAGTGCAACTCACTCATATACTATGTACTACACTGTGCGTTTCTTATATTCTAAGTTTTTCAGTGCAACTCACTCATATACTATGTACTACACTGTGCGTTTCTTATATTCTAAGTTTTTCAGTGCAACTCACTCATATACTATGTACTACACTGTGCGTTTCTTATATTCTAAGTTTTTCAGTGCAACTCACTCATATACTATGTACTACACTGTGCGTTTCTTATATTCTAAGTTTTTCAGAGCAACTCACTCATATACTATGTACTACAATGTGCGTTTCTTATATTCTAAGTTTTTCAGTGCAACTCACTCATATACTATGTACTACACTGTGCGTTTCTTAAATTCTAAGTTTTTCAGTGCAACTCACTCATATACTATGTACTACATTGTGCGTTTATTAAATTCTAAGTTTTTCAGTGCAACTCACTCATATACTATGTACTACACTGTGCGTTTCTTATATTCTAAGTTTTTCAGTGCAACTCACTCATATACTATGTACTACACTGTGCGTTTCTTATATTCTAAGTTTTTCAGTGCAACTCACTCATATACTATGTACTACACTGTGCATTTCGTGTAATGCGGGTTTTTCAGTAAATTCTAAGTTTTTCAGTGCAACTCACTCATATACTATGTACTACACTGTGCGTTTCTTATATTCTAAGTTTTTCAGTGCAACTCACTCATATACTATGTACTACACTGTGCGTTTCTTATATTCTAAGTTTTTCAGTGCAACTCACTCATATACTATGTACTACACTGTGCGTTTCTTATATTCTAAGTTTTTCAGTGCAACTCACTCATATACTATGTACTACACTGTGCGTTTCTTATATTCTAAGTTTTTCAGTGCAACTCACTCATATACTATGTACTACACTGTGCGTTTCTTATATTCTAAGTTTTTCAGTGCAACTCACTCATATACTATGTACTACACTGTGCGTTTCTTATATTCTAAGTTTTTCAGTGCAACTCACTCATATACTATGTACTACACTGTGCGTTTCTTATATTCTAAGTTTTTCAGTGCAACTCACTCATATACTATGTACTACACTGTGCGTTTCTTATATTCTAAGTTTTTCAGTGCAACTCACTCATATACTATGTACTACACTGTGCGTTTCTTATATTCTAAGTTTTTCAGTGCAACTCACTCATATACTATGTACTACACTGTGCGTTTCTTATATTCTAAGTTTTTCAGTGCAACTCACTCATATACTATGTACTACACTGTGCGTTTCTTATATTCTAAGTTTTTCAGTGCAACTCACTCATATACTATGTACTACACTGTGCGTTTCTTATATTCTAAGTTTTTCAGTGCAACTCACTCATATACTATGTACTACACTGTGCGTTTCTTAAATTCTAAGTTTTTCAGTGCAACTCACTCATATACTATGTACTACACTGTGCGTTTCTTAAATTCTAAGTTTTTCAGTGCAACTCACTCATATACTATGTACTACACTGTGCGTTTCTTATATTCTAAGTTTTTCAGTGCAACTCACTCATATACTATGTACTACACTGTGCGTTTCTTATATTCTAAGTTTTTCAGTGCAACTCACTCATATACTATGTACTACACTGTGCATTTCGTGTAATGCGGGTTTTTCAGTAAATTCTAAGTTTTTCAGTGCAACTCATTCATATACTATGTACTATACTGTGCGTTTCTTATATTCTAAGTTTTTCAGTGCAACTCACTCATATACTATGTACTACACTGTGCGTTTCATATATTCTAAGTTTTTCAGTGCAACTCACTCATATACTATGTACTACACTGTGCGTTTCTTATATTCTAAGTTATTCAGTGCAACTCACTCATATACTATGTACTACACTGTGCGTTTCTTATATTCTAAGTTTTTCAGTGCAACTCACTCATATACTATGTACTACACTGTGCGATTCTTATATTCTAAGTTTTTCAGTGCAACTCACTCATATACTATGTACTACAATGTGCGTTTCTTATATTCTAAGTTTTTCAGTGCAACTCACTCATATACTATGTACTACACTGTGCGTTTCTTATATTCTAAGTTTTTCAGTGCAACTCACTCATATACTATGTACTACAATGTGCATTTCTTATATTCTAAGTTTTTCAGTGCAACTCACTCATATACTATGTACTACACTGTGCGTTTCTTCTATTCTAAGTTTTTCAGTGCAACTCACTCATATACTTTGTACTACACTGTGCTTTTCTTATATTCTAAGTTTTTCAGTGCAACTCACTCATATACTATGTACTACACTGTGCGTTTCTTATATTCTAAGTTATTCAGTGCAACTCACTCATATACTATGTACTACACTGTGCGTTTCTTATATTCTAAGTTTTTCAGTGCAACTCACTCATATACTATGTACTACACTGTGCGATTCTTATATTCTAAGTTTTTCAGTGCAACTCACTCATATACTATGTACTACAATGTGCGTTTCTTATATTTTAAGTTTTTCAGTGCAACTCACTCATATACTATGTACTACACTGTGCGTTTCATATATTCTAAGTTTTTCAGTGCAACTCACTCATATACTATGTACTACACTGTGCGTTTCTTATATTCTAAGTTATTCAGTGCAACTCACTCATATACTATGTACTACACTGTGCGTTTCTTAAATTCTAAGTTTTTCAGTGCAACTCACTCATATACTATGTACTACACTGTGCGTTTCTTATATTATAAGTTTTTCAGTGCAACTCACTCATATACTATGTACTACACTGTGCGTTTCTTATATTCTAAGTTTTTCAGTGCAACTCACTCATATACTATGTACTACACTGTGCGTTTCTTATATTCTAAGTTTTTCAGTGCAACTCACTCATATACTATGTACTACACTGTGCATTTCGTGTAATGCGGGTTTTTCAGTAAATTCTAAGTTTTTCAGTGCAACTCACTCATATACTATGTACTACACTGTGCGTTTCTTATATTCTAAGTTTTTCAGTGCAACTCACTCATATACTATGTACTACACTGTGCATTTCGTGTAATGCGGGTTTTTCAGTAAATTCTAAGTTTTTCAGTGCAACTCACTCATATACTATGTACTACACTGTGCGTTTCTTATATTCTAAGTTTTTCAGTGCAACTCACTCATATACTATGTACTACACTGTGCGTTTCTTATATTCTAAGTTTTTCAGTGCAACTCACTCATATACTATGTACTACACTGTGCGTTTCTTATATTCTAAGTTTTTCAGTGCAACTCACTCATATACTATGTACTACACTGTGCGTTTCTTATATTCTAAGTTTTTCAGTGCAACTCACTCATATACTATGTACTACACTGTGCGTTTCTTATATTCTAAGTTTTTCAGTGCAACTCACTCATATACTATGTACTACACTGTGCGTTTCTTATATTCTAAGTTTTTCAGTGCAACTCACTCATATACTATGTACTACACTGTGCGTTTCTTATATTCTAAGTTTTTCAGTGCAACTCACTCATATACTATGTACTACACTGTGCGTTTCTTATATTCTAAGTTTATCAGTGCAACTCACTCATATACTATGTACTACACTGTGCGTTTCTTATATTCTAAGTTTTTCAGTGCAACTCACTCATATACTATGTACTACACTGTGCGTTTCTTATATTCTAAGTTTTTCAGTGCAACTCACTCATATACTATGTACTACACTGTGCGTTTCTTATATTCTAAGTTTTTCAGTGCAACTCACTCATATACTATGTACTACACTGTGCGTTTCTTATATTCTAAGTTTTTCAGTGCAACTCACTCATATACTATGTACTACACTGTGCGTTTCTTATATTCTAAGTTTTTCAGTGCAACTCACTCATATACTATGTACTACACTGTGCGTTTCTTATATTCTAAGTTTTTCAGTGCAACTCACTCATATACTATGTACTACACTGTGCGTTTCTTATATTCTAAGTTTTTCAGTGCAACTCACTCATATACTATGTACTACACTGTGCGTTTCTTAAATTCTAAGTTTTTCAGTGCAACTCACTCATATACTATGTACTACACTGTGCGTTTCTTATATTCTAAGTTTTTCAGTGCAACTCACTCATATACTATGTACTACACTGTGCGTTTCTTATATTCTAAGTTTTTCAGTGCAACTCACTCATATACTATGTACTACACTGTGCGTTTCTTATATTCTAAGTTTTTCAGTGCAACTCACTCATATACTATGTACTACACTGTGCATTTCGTGTAATGCGGGTTTTTCAGTAAATTCTAAGTTTTTCAGTGCAACTCATTCATATACTATGTACTATACTGTGCGTTTCTTATATTCTAAGTTTTTCAGTGCAACTCACTCATATACTATGTACTACACTGTGCGTTTCATATATTCTAAGTTTTTCAGTGCAACTCACTCATATACTATGTACTACACTGTGCGTTTTTTATATTCTAAGTTTTTCAGTGCAACTCACTCATATACTATGTACTACACTGTGCGTTTCTTATATTCTAAGTTTTTCAGTGCAACTCACTCATATACTATGTACTACACTGTGCGTTTCTTATATTCTAAGTTTTTCAGTGCAACTCACTCATATACTATGTACTACAATGTGCGTTTCTTATATTCTAAGTTTTTCAGTGCAACTCACTCATATACTATGTACTACAATGTGCGTTTCTTATATTCTAAGTGTTTCAGTGCAACTCACTCATATACTATGTACTACACTGTGCGTTTCTTATATTCTAAGTGTTTCAGTGCAACTCACTCATATACTATGTACTACACTGTGCGTTTCTTAAATTCTAAGTTTTTCAGTGCAACTCACTCATATACTATGTACTACACTGTGCGTTTCTTAAATTCTAAGTTTTTCAGTGCAACTCACTCATATACTATGTACTACACTGTGCGTTTCTTATATTCTAAGTTTTTCAGTGCAACTCACTCATATACTATGTACTACACTGTGCGTTTCTTATATTCTAAGTTTTTCAGTGCAACTCACTCATATACTATGTACTACACTGTGCGTTTCTTATATTCTAAGTTTTTCAGTGCAACTCATTCATATACTATGTACTTACTGTGCGTTTCTAAAATTCTAAGTTTTTCAGTGCAACTCACTCATATACTATGTACTACAATGTGCGTTTCTTATATTCTAAGTTTTTCAGTGCAACTCACTCATATACTATGTACTACACTGTGCGTTTCTTATATTCTAAGTTTTTCAGTGCAACTCACTCATATACTATGTACTACACTGTGCGTTTCTTATATTCTAAGTTTTTCAGTGCAACTCACTCATATACTATGTACTACACTGTGCGTTTCTTATATTCTAAGTTTTTCAGTGCAACTCACTCATATACTATGTACTACACTGTGCGTTTCTTATATTCTAAGTTTTTCAGTGCAACTCACTCATATACTATGTACTACACTGTGCGTTTCTTATATTCTAAGTTTTTCAGTGCAACTCACTCATATACTATGTACTACACTGTGCGTTTCTTATATTCTAAGTTTTTCAGTGCAACTCACTCATATACTATGTACTACACTGTGCGTTTCTTATATTCTAAGTTTTTCAGTGCAACTCACTCATATACTATGTACTACACTGTGCGTTTCTTATATTCTAAGTTTTTCAGTGCAACTCACTCATATACTATGTACTACACTGTGCGTTTCTTATATTCTAAGTTTTTCAGTGCAACTCACTCATATACTATGTACTACACTGTGCGTTTCTTAAATTCTAAGTTTTTCAGTGCAACTCACTCATATACTATGTACTACACTGTGCGTTTCTTAAATTCTAAGTTTTTCAGTGCAACTCACTCATATACTATGTACTACACTGTGCGTTTCTTATATTCTAAGTTTTTCAGTGCAACTCACTCATATACTATGTACTACACTGTGCGTTTCTTATATTCTAAGTTTTTCAGTGCAACTCACTCATATACTATGTACTACACTGTGCGTTTCTTATATTCTAAGTTTTTCAGTGCAACTCACTCATATACTATGTACTACACTGTGCGTTTCTTATATTCTAAGTTTTTCAGTGCAACTCACTCATATACTATGTACTACACTGTGCGTTTCTTATATTCTAAGTTTTTCAGTGCAACTCACTCATATACTATGTACTACACTGTGCGTTTCTTAAATTCTAAGTTTTTCAGTGCAACTCACTCATATACTATGTACTACACTGTGCGTTTCTTAAATTCTAAGTTTTTCAGTGCAACTCACTCATATACTATGTACTACACTGTGCGTTTCTTATATTCTAAGTTTTTCAGTGCAACTCACTCATATACTATGTACTACACTGTGCGTTTCTTATATTCTAAGTTTTTCAGTGCAACTCACTCATATACTATGTACTACACTGTGCATTTCGTGTAATGCGGGTTTTTCAGTAAATTCTAAGTTTTTCAGTGCAACTCATTCATATACTATGTACTATACTGTGCGTTTCTTATATTCTAAGTTTTTCAGTGCAACTCACTCATATACTATGTACTACACTGTGCGTTTCATATATTCTAAGTTTTTCAGTGCAACTCACTCATATACTATGTACTACACTGTGCGTTTCTTATATTCTAAGTTATTCAGTGCAACTCACTCATATACTATGTACTACACTGTGCGTTTCTTATATTCTAAGTTTTTCAGTGCAACTCACTCATATACTATGTACTACACTGTGCGATTCTTATATTCTAAGTTTTTCAGTGCAACTCACTCATATACTATGTACTACAATGTGCGTTTCTTATATTCTAAGTTTTTCAGTGCAACTCACTCATATACTATGTACTACACTGTGCGTTTCTTATATTCTAAGTTTTTCAGTGCAACTCACTCATATACTATGTACTACAATGTGCATTTCTTATATTCTAAGTTTTTCAGTGCAACTCACTCATATACTATGTACTACACTGTGCGTTTCTTCTATTCTAAGTTTTTCAGTGCAACTCACTCATATACTTTGTACTACACTGTGCTTTTCTTATATTCTAAGTTTTTCAGTGCAACTCACTCATATACTATGTACTACACTGTGCGTTTCTTATATTCTAAGTTATTCAGTGCAACTCACTCATATACTATGTACTACACTGTGCGTTTCTTATATTCTAAGTTTTTCAGTGCAACTCACTCATATACTATGTACTACACTGTGCGATTCTTATATTCTAAGTTTTTCAGTGCAACTCACTCATATACTATGTACTACAATGTGCGTTTCTTATATTTTAAGTTTTTCAATGCAACTCACTCATATACTATGTACTACACTGTGCGTTTCACATATTCAAAGTTTTTCAGTGCAACTCACTCATATACTATGTACTACACTGTGCGTTTCTTATATTCTAAGTTATTCAGTGCAACTCACTCATATACTATGTACTACACTGTGCGTTTCTTAAATTCTAAGTTTTTCAGTGCAACTCACTCATATACTATGTACTACACTGTGCGTTTCTTATATTCTAAGTTTTTCAGTGCAACTCACTCATATACTATGTACTACACTGTGCGTTTCTTATATTCTAAGTTTTTCAGTGCAACTCACTCATATACTATGTACTACACTGTGCGTTTCTTATATTCTAAGTTTTTCAGTGCAACTCACTCATATACTATGTACTACACTGTGCATTTCGTGTAATGCGGGTTTTTCAGTAAATTCTAAGTTTTTCAGTGCAACTCACTCATATACTATGTACTACACTGTGCGTTTCTTATATTCTAAGTTTTTCAGTGCAACTCACTCATATACTATGTACTACACTGTGCGTTTCTTATATTCTAAGTTTTTCAGTGCAACTCACTCATATACTATGTACTACACTGTGCGTTTCTTATATTCTAAGTTTTTCAGTGCAACTCACTCATATACTATGTACTACACTGTGCGTTTCTTATATTCTAAGTTTTTCAGTGCAACTCACTCATATACTATGTACTACACTGTGCGTTTCTTATATTCTAAGTTTTTCAGTGCAACTCACTCATATACTATGTACTACACTGTGCGTTTCTTATATTCTAAGTTTTTCAGTGCAACTCACTCATATACTATGTACTACACTGTGCGTTTCTTAAATTCTAAGTTTTTCAGTGCAACTCACTCATATACTATGTACTACACTGTGCGTTTCTTAAATTCTAAGTTTTTCAGTGCAACTCACTCATATACTATGTACTACACTGTGCGTTTCTTATATTCTAAGTTTTTCAGTGCAACTCACTCATATACTATGTACTACACTGTGCGTTTCTTATATTCTAAGTTTTTCAGTGCAACTCACTCATATACTATGTACTACACTGTGCGTTTCTTATATTCTAAGTTTTTCAGTGCAACTCACTCATATACTATGTACTACACTGTGCGTTTCTTATATTCTAAGTTTTTCAGTGCAACTCACTCATATACTATGTACTACACTGTGCGTTTCTTATATTCTAAGTTTTTCAGTGCAACTCACTCATATACTATGTACTACACTGTGCGTTTCTTAAATTCTAAGTTTTTCAGTGCAACTCACTCATATACTATGTACTACACTGTGCGTTTCTTAAATTCTAAGTTTTTCAGTGCAACTCACTCATATACTATGTACTACACTGTGCGTTTCTTATATTCTAAGTTTTTCAGTGCAACTCACTCATATACTATGTACTACACTGTGCGTTTCTTATATTCTAAGTTTTTCAGTGCAACTCACTCATATACTATGTACTACACTGTGCATTTCGTGTAATGCGGGTTTTTCAGTAAATTCTAAGTTTTTCAGTGCAACTCATTCATATACTATGTACTATACTGTGCGTTTCTTATATTCTAAGTTTTTCAGTGCAACTCACTCATATACTATGTACTACACTGTGCGTTTCATATATTCTAAGTTTTTCAGTGCAACTCACTCATATACTATGTACTACACTGTGCGTTTCTTATATTCTAAGTTATTCAGTGCAACTCACTCATATACTATGTACTACACTGTGCGTTTCTTATATTCTAAGTTTTTCAGTGCAACTCACTCATATACTATGTACTACACTGTGCGATTCTTATATTCTAAGTTTTTCAGTGCAACTCACTCATATACTATGTACTACAATGTGCGTTTCTTATATTCTAAGTTTTTCAGTGCAACTCACTCATATACTATGTACTACACTGTGCGTTTCTTATATTCTAAGTTTTTCAGTGCAACTCACTCATATACTATGTACTACAATGTGCATTTCTTATATTCTAAGTTTTTCAGTGCAACTCACTCATATACTATGTACTACACTGTGCGTTTCTTCTATTCTAAGTTTTTCAGTGCAACTCACTCATATACTTTGTACTACACTGTGCTTTTCTTATATTCTAAGTTTTTCAGTGCAACTCACTCATATACTATGTACTACACTGTGCGTTTCTTATATTCTAAGTTATTCAGTGCAACTCACTCATATACTATGTACTACACTGTGCGTTTCTTATATTCTAAGTTTTTCAGTGCAACTCACTCATATACTATGTACTACACTGTGCGATTCTTATATTCTAAGTTTTTCAGTGCAACTCACTCATATACTATGTACTACAATGTGCGTTTCTTATATTTTAAGTTTTTCAGTGCAACTCACTCATATACTATGTACTACACTGTGCGTTTCACATATTCAAAGTTTTTCAGTGCAACTCACTCATATACTATGTACTACACTGTGCGTTTCTTATATTCTAAGTTATTCAGTGCAACTCACTCATATACTATGTACTACACTGTGCGTTTCTTAAATTCTAAGTTTTTCAGTGCAACTCACTCATATACTATGTACTACACTGTGCGTTTCTTATATTCTAAGTTTTTCAGTGCAACTCACTCATATACTATGTACTACACTGTGCGTTTCTTATATTCTAAGTTTTTCAGTGCAACTCACTCATATACTATGTACTACACTGTGCGTTTCTTATATTCTAAGTTTTTCAGTGCAACTCACTCATATACTATGTACTACACTGTGCATTTCGTGTAATGCGGGTTTTTCAGTAAATTCTAAGTTTTTCAGTGCAACTCACTCATATACTATGTACTACACTGTGCGTTTCTTATATTCTAAGTTTTTCAGTGCAACTCACTCATATACTATGTACTACACTGTGCATTTCGTGTAATGCGGGTTTTTCAGTAAATTCTAAGTTTTTCAGTGCAACTCACTCATATACTATGTACTACACTGTGCGTTTCTTATATTCTAAGTTTTTCAGTGCAACTCACTCATATACTATGTACTACACTGTGCATTTCGTGTAATGCGGGTTTTTCAGTAAATTCTAAGTTTTTCAGTGCAACTCACTCATATACTATGTACTACACTGTGCGTTTCTTATATTCTAAGTTTTTCAGTGCAACTCACTCATATACTATGTACTACACTGTGCGTTTCTTATATTCTAAGTTTTTCAGTGCAACTCTCTCATATACTATGTACTACACTGTGCGTTTCTTATATTCTAAGTTTTTCAGTGCAACTCACTCATATACTATGTACTACACTGTGCGTTTCTTATATTCTAAGTTTTTCAGTGCAACTCACTCATATACTATGTACTACACTGTGCGTTTCTTATATTCTAAGTTTTTCAGTGCAACTCACTCATATACTATGTACTACACTGTGCGTTTCTTATATTCTAAGTTTTTCAGTGCAACTCACTCATATACTATGTACTACAATGTGCGTTTCTTATATTCTAAGTTTTTCAGTGCAACTCACTCATATACTATGTACTACAATGTGCGTTTCTTATATTCTAAGTGTTTCAGTGCAACTCACTCATATACTATGTACTACACTGTGCGTTTCTTATATTCTAAGTGTTTCAGTGCAACTCACTCATATACTATGTACTACACTGTGCGTTTCTTAAATTCTAAGTTTTTCAGTGCAACTCACTCATATACTATGTACTACACTGTGCGTTTCTTAAATTCTAAGTTTTTCAGTGCAACTCACTCATATACTATGTACTACACTGTGCGTTTCTTATATTCTAAGTTTTTCAGTGCAACTCACTCATATACTATGTACTACACTGTGCGTTTCTTATATTCTAAGTTTTTCAGTGCAACTCACTCATATACTATGTACTACACTGTGCGTTTCTTATATTCTAAGTTTTTCAGTGCAACTCATTCATATACTATGTACTTACTGTGCGTTTCTAAAATTCTAAGTTTTTCAGTGCAACTCACTCATATACTATGTACTACAATGTGCGTTTCTTATATTCTAAGTTTTTCAGTGCAACTCACTCATATACTATGTACTACACTGTGCGTTTCTTATATTCTAAGTTTTTCAGTGCAACTCACTCATATACTATGTACTACACTGTGCGTTTCTTATATTCTAAGTTTTTCAGTGCAACTCACTCATATACTATGTACTACACTGTGCGTTTCTTATATTCTAAGTTTTTCAGTGCAACTCACTCATATACTATGTACTACACTGTGCGTTTCTTATATTCTAAGTTTTTCAGTGCAACTCACTCATATACTATGTACTACACTGTGCGTTTCTTATATTCTAAGTTTTTCAGTGCAACTCACTCATATACTATGTACTACACTGTGCGTTTCTTATATTCTAAGTTTTTCAGTGCAACTCACTCATATACTATGTACTACACTGTGCGTTTCTTATATTCTAAGTTTTTCAGTGCAACTCACTCATATACTATGTACTACACTGTGCGTTTCTTATATTCTAAGTTTTTCAGTGCAACTCACTCATATACTATGTACTACACTGTGCGTTTCTTATATTCTAAGTTTTTCAGTGCAACTCACTCATATACTATGTACTACACTGTGCGTTTCTTAAATTCTAAGTTTTTCAGTGCAACTCACTCATATACTATGTACTACACTGTGCGTTTCTTAAATTCTAAGTTTTTCAGTGCAACTCACTCATATACTATGTACTACACTGTGCGTTTCTTATATTCTAAGTTTTTCAGTGCAACTCACTCATATACTATGTACTACACTGTGCGTTTCTTATATTCTAAGTTTTTCAGTGCAACTCACTCATATACTATGTACTACACTGTGCGTTTCTTATATTCTAAGTTTTTCAGTGCAACTCACTCATATACTATGTACTACACTGTGCGTTTCTTATATTCTAAGTTTTTCAGTGCAACTCACTCATATACTATGTACTACACTGTGCGTTTCTTATATTCTAAGTTTTTCAGTGCAACTCACTCATATACTATGTACTACACTGTGCGTTTCTTAAATTCTAAGTTTTTCAGTGCAACTCACTCATATACTATGTACTACACTGTGCGTTTCTTAAATTCTAAGTTTTTCAGTGCAACTCACTCATATACTATGTACTACACTGTGCGTTTCTTATATTCTAAGTTTTTCAGTGCAACTCACTCATATACTATGTACTACACTGTGCGTTTCTTATATTCTAAGTTTTTCAGTGCAACTCACTCATATACTATGTACTACACTGTGCATTTCGTGTAATGCGGGTTTTTCAGTAAATTCTAAGTTTTTCAGTGCAACTCATTCATATACTATGTACTATACTGTGCGTTTCTTATATTCTAAGTTTTTCAGTGCAACTCACTCATATACTATGTACTACACTGTGCGTTTCATATATTCTAAGTTTTTCAGTGCAACTCACTCATATACTATGTACTACACTGTGCGTTTCTTATATTCTAAGTTATTCAGTGCAACTCACTCATATACTATGTACTACACTGTGCGTTTCTTATATTCTAAGTTTTTCAGTGCAACTCACTCATATACTATGTACTACACTGTGCGATTCTTATATTCTAAGTTTTTCAGTGCAACTCACTCATATACTATGTACTACAATGTGCGTTTCTTATATTCTAAGTTTTTCAGTGCAACTCACTCATATACTATGTACTACACTGTGCGTTTCTTATATTCTAAGTTTTTCAGTGCAACTCACTCATATACTATGTACTACAATGTGCATTTCTTATATTCTAAGTTTTTCAGTGCAACTCACTCATATACTATGTACTACACTGTGCGTTTCTTCTATTCTAAGTTTTTCAGTGCAACTCACTCATATACTTTGTACTACACTGTGCTTTTCTTATATTCTAAGTTTTTCAGTGCAACTCACTCATATACTATGTACTACACTGTGCGTTTCTTATATTCTAAGTTATTCAGTGCAACTCACTCATATACTATGTACTACACTGTGCGTTTCTTATATTCTAAGTTTTTCAGTGCAACTCACTCATATACTATGTACTACACTGTGCGATTCTTATATTCTAAGTTTTTCAGTGCAACTCACTCATATACTATGTACTACAATGTGCGTTTCTTATATTTTAAGTTTTTCAATGCAACTCACTCATATACTATGTACTACACTGTGCGTTTCACATATTCAAAGTTTTTCAGTGCAACTCACTCATATACTATGTACTACACTGTGCGTTTCTTATATTCTAAGTTATTCAGTGCAACTCACTCATATACTATGTACTACACTGTGCGTTTCTTAAATTCTAAGTTTTTCAGTGCAACTCACTCATATACTATGTACTACACTGTGCGTTTCTTATATTCTAAGTTTTTCAGTGCAACTCACTCATATACTATGTACTACACTGTGCGTTTCTTATATTCTAAGTTTTTCAGTGCAACTCACTCATATACTATGTACTACACTGTGCGTTTCTTATATTCTAAGTTTTTCAGTGCAACTCACTCATATACTATGTACTACACTGTGCATTTCGTGTAATGCGGGTTTTTCAGTAAATTCTAAGTTTTTCAGTGCAACTCACTCATATACTATGTACTACACTGTGCGTTTCTTATATTCTAAGTTTTTCAGTGCAACTCACTCATATACTATGTACTACACTGTGCGTTTCTTATATTCTAAGTTTTTCAGTGCAACTCACTCATATACTATGTACTACACTGTGCGTTTCTTATATTCTAAGTTTTTCAGTGCAACTCACTCATATACTATGTACTACACTGTGCGTTTCTTATATTCTAAGTTTTTCAGTGCAACTCACTCATATACTATGTACTACACTGTGCGTTTCTTATATTCTAAGTTTTTCAGTGCAACTCACTCATATACTATGTACTACACTGTGCGTTTCTTATATTCTAAGTTTTTCAGTGCAACTCACTCATATACTATGTACTACACTGTGCGTTTCTTAAATTCTAAGTTTTTCAGTGCAACTCACTCATATACTATGTACTACACTGTGCGTTTCTTAAATTCTAAGTTTTTCAGTGCAACTCACTCATATACTATGTACTACACTGTGCGTTTCTTATATTCTAAGTTTTTCAGTGCAACTCACTCATATACTATGTACTACACTGTGCGTTTCTTATATTCTAAGTTTTTCAGTGCAACTCACTCATATACTATGTACTACACTGTGCGTTTCTTATATTCTAAGTTTTTCAGTGCAACTCACTCATATACTATGTACTACACTGTGCGTTTCTTATATTCTAAGTTTTTCAGTGCAACTCACTCATATACTATGTACTACACTGTGCGTTTCTTATATTCTAAGTTTTTCAGTGCAACTCACTCATATACTATGTACTACACTGTGCGTTTCTTAAATTCTAAGTTTTTCAGTGCAACTCACTCATATACTATGTACTACACTGTGCGTTTCTTAAATTCTAAGTTTTTCAGTGCAACTCACTCATATACTATGTACTACACTGTGCGTTTCTTATATTCTAAGTTTTTCAGTGCAACTCACTCATATACTATGTACTACACTGTGCGTTTCTTATATTCTAAGTTTTTCAGTGCAACTCACTCATATACTATGTACTACACTGTGCATTTCGTGTAATGCGGGTTTTTCAGTAAATTCTAAGTTTTTCAGTGCAACTCATTCATATACTATGTACTATACTGTGCGTTTCTTATATTCTAAGTTTTTCAGTGCAACTCACTCATATACTATGTACTACACTGTGCGTTTCATATATTCTAAGTTTTTCAGTGCAACTCACTCATATACTATGTACTACACTGTGCGTTTCTTATATTCTAAGTTATTCAGTGCAACTCACTCATATACTATGTACTACACTGTGCGTTTCTTATATTCTAAGTTTTTCAGTGCAACTCACTCATATACTATGTACTACACTGTGCGATTCTTATATTCTAAGTTTTTCAGTGCAACTCACTCATATACTATGTACTACAATGTGCGTTTCTTATATTCTAAGTTTTTCAGTGCAACTCACTCATATACTATGTACTACACTGTGCGTTTCTTATATTCTAAGTTTTTCAGTGCAACTCACTCATATACTATGTACTACAATGTGCATTTCTTATATTCTAAGTTTTTCAGTGCAACTCACTCATATACTATGTACTACACTGTGCGTTTCTTCTATTCTAAGTTTTTCAGTGCAACTCACTCATATACTTTGTACTACACTGTGCTTTTCTTATATTCTAAGTTTTTCAGTGCAACTCACTCATATACTATGTACTACACTGTGCGTTTCTTATATTCTAAGTTATTCAGTGCAACTCACTCATATACTATGTACTACACTGTGCGTTTCTTATATTCTAAGTTTTTCAGTGCAACTCACTCATATACTATGTACTACACTGTGCGATTCTTATATTCTAAGTTTTTCAGTGCAACTCACTCATATACTATGTACTACAATGTGCGTTTCTTATATTTTAAGTTTTTCAGTGCAACTCACTCATATACTATGTACTACACTGTGCGTTTCACATATTCAAAGTTTTTCAGTGCAACTCACTCATATACTATGTACTACACTGTGCGTTTCTTATATTCTAAGTTATTCAGTGCAACTCACTCATATACTATGTACTACACTGTGCGTTTCTTAAATTCTAAGTTTTTCAGTGCAACTCACTCATATACTATGTACTACACTGTGCGTTTCTTATATTCTAAGTTTTTCAGTGCAACTCACTCATATACTATGTACTACACTGTGCGTTTCTTATATTCTAAGTTTTTCAGTGCAACTCACTCATATACTATGTACTACACTGTGCGTTTCTTATATTCTAAGTTTTTCAGTGCAACTCACTCATATACTATGTACTACACTGTGCATTTCGTGTAATGCGGGTTTTTCAGTAAATTCTAAGTTTTTCAGTGCAACTCACTCATATACTATGTACTACACTGTGCGTTTCTTATATTCTAAGTTTTTCAGTGCAACTCACTCATATACTATGTACTACACTGTGCATTTCGTGTAATGCGGGTTTTTCAGTAAATTCTAAGTTTTTCAGTGCAACTCACTCATATACTATGTACTACACTGTGCGTTTCTTATATTCTAAGTTTTTCAGTGCAACTCACTCATATACTATGTACTACACTGTGCATTTCGTGTAATGCGGGTTTTTCAGTAAATTCTAAGTTTTTCAGTGCAACTCACTCATATACTATGTACTACACTGTGCGTTTCTTATATTCTAAGTTTTTCAGTGCAACTCACTCATATACTATGTACTACACTGTGCGTTTCTTATATTCTAAGTTTTTCAGTGCAACTCTCTCATATACTATGTACTACACTGTGCGTTTCTTATATTCTAAGTTTTTCAGTGCAACTCACTCATATACTATGTACTACACTGTGCGTTTCTTATATTCTAAGTTTTTCAGTGCAACTCACTCATATACTATGTACTACACTGTGCGTTTCTTATATTCTAAGTTTTTCAGTGCAACTCACTCATATACTATGTACTACACTGTGCGTTTCTTATATTCTAAGTTTTTCAGTGCAACTCACTCATATACTATGTACTACACTGTGCGTTTCTTATATTCTAAGTTTTTCAGTGCAACTCACTCATATACTATGTACTACACTGTGCGTTTCTTATATTCTAAGTTTTTCAGTGCAACTCACTCATATACTATGTACTACACTGTGCGTTTCTTATATTCTAAGTTTATCAGTGCAACTCACTCATATACTATGTACTACACTGTGCGTTTCTTATATTCTAAGTTTTTCAGTGCAACTCACTCATATACTATGTACTACACTGTGCGTTTCTTATATTCTAAGTTTTTCAGTGCAACTCACTCATATACTATGTACTACACTGTGCGTTTCTTATATTCTAAGTTTTTCAGTGCAATTCACTCATATACTATGTACTACACTGTGCGTTTCTTATATTCTAAGTTTTTCAGTGCAACTCACTCATATACTATGTACTACACTGTGCGTTTCTTATATTCTAAGTTTTTCAGTGCAACTCACTCATATACTATGTACTACACTGTGCGTTTCTTATATTCTAAGTTTTTCAGTGCAACTCACTCATATACTATGTACTACACTGTGCGTTTCTTATATTCTAAGTTTTTCAGTGCAACTCACTCATATACTATGTACTACACTGTGCGTTTCTTATATTCTAAGTTTTTCAGTGCAACTCACTCATATACTATGTACTACACTGTGCGTTTCTTATATTCTAAGTTTTTCAGTGCAACTCACTCATATACTATGTACTACACTGTGCGTTTCTTATATTCTAAGTTTTTCAGTGCAACTCACTCATATACTATGTACTACACTGTGCGTTTCTTATATTCTAAGTTTTTCAGTGCAACTCACTCATATACTATGTACTACACTGTGCGTTTCTTATATTCTAAGTTTTTCAGTGCAACTCACTCATATACTATGTACTACACTGTGCGTTTCTTATATTCTAAGTTTTTCAGTGCAACTCACTCATATACTATGTACTACACTGTGCGTTTCTTAAATTCTAAGTTTTTCAGTGCAACTCACTCATATACTATGTACTACACTGTGCGTTTCTTAAATTCTAAGTTTTTCAGTGCAACTCACTCATATACTATGTACTACACTGTGCGTTTCTTATATTCTAAGTTTTTCAGTGCAACTCACTCATATACTATGTACTACACTGTGCGTTTCTTATATTCTAAGTTTTTCAGTGCAACTCACTCATATACTATGTACTACACTGTGCATTTCGTGTAATGCGGGTTTTTCAGTAAATTCTAAGTTTTTCAGTGCAACTCATTCATATACTATGTACTATACTGTGCGTTTCTTATATTCTAAGTTTTTCAGTGCAACTCACTCATATACTATGTACTACACTGTGCGTTTCATATATTCTAAGTTTTTCAGTGCAACTCACTCATATACTATGTACTACACTGTGCGTTTCTTATATTCTAAGTTTTTCAGTGCAACTCACTCATATACTATGTACTACACTGTGCATTTCGTGTAATGCGGGTTTTTCAGTAAATTCTAAGTTTTTCAGTGCAACTCATTCATATACTATGTACTATACTGTGCGTTTCTTATATTCTAAGTTTTTCAGTGCAACTCACTCATATACTATGTACTACACTGTGCGTTTCATATATTCTAAGTTTTTCAGTGCAACTCACTCATATACTATGTACTACACTGTGCGATTCTTATATTCTAAGTTTTTCAGTGCAACTCACTCATATACTATGTACTACACTGTGCGTTTCTTATATTCTAAGTTGTTCAGTGCAACTCACTCATATACTATGTACTACACTGTGCGTTTCTTATATTCTAAGTTTTTCAGTGCAACTCACTCATATACTATGTACTACACTGTGCGTTTCTTATATTCTAAGTTTTTCAGTGCAACTCACTCATATACTATGTACTACACTGTGCGTTTCTTATATTCTAAGTTTTTCAGTGCAACTCACTCATATACTATGTACTACACTGTGCGTTTCTTATATTCTAAGTTTTTCAGTGCAACTCACTCATATACTATGTACTACACTGTGCGTTTCTTATATTCTAAGTTTATCAGTGCAACTCACTCATATACTATGTACTACACTGTGCGTTTCTTATATTCTAAGTTTTTCAGTGCAACTCACTCATATACTATGTACTACACTGTGCGTTTCTTATATTCTAAGTTTTTCAGTGCAACTCACTCATATACTATGTACTACACTGTGCGTTTCTTATATTCTAAGTTTTTCAGTGCAACTCACTCATATACTATGTACTACACTGTGCGTTTCTTATATTCTAAGTTTTTCAGTGCAACTCACTCATATACTATGTACTACACTGTGCGTTTCTTATATTCTAAGTTTTTCAGTGCAACTCACTCATATACTATGTACTACACTGTGCGTTTCTTATATTCTAAGTTTTTCAGTGCAACTCACTCATATACTATGTACTACACTGTGCGTTTCTTATATTCTAAGTTTTTCAGTGCAACTCACTCATATACTATGTACTACACTGTGCGTTTCTTATATTCTAAGTTTTTCAGTGCAACTCACTCATATACTATGTACTACACTGTGCGTTTCTTATATTCTAAGTTTTTCAGTGCAACTCACTCATATACTATGTACTACACTGTGCGTTTCTTATATTCTAAGTTTTTCAGTGCAACTCACTCATATACTATGTACTACACTGTGCGTTTCTTATATTCTAAGTTTTTCAGTGCAACTCACTCATATACTATGTACTACACTGTGCGTTTCTTATATTCTAAGTTTTTCAGTGCAACTCACTCATATACTATGTACTACACTGTGCGTTACTTATATTCTAAGTTTTTCAGTGCAACTCACTCATATACTATGTACTACACTGTGCGTTTCTTATATTCTAAGTTTTTCAGTGCAACTCACTCATATACTATGTACTACACTGTGCGTTTCTTAAATTCTAAGTTTTTCAGTGCAACTCACTCATATACTATGTACTACACTGTGCGTTTCTTAAATTCTAAGTTTTTCAGTGCAACTCACTCATATACTATGTACTACACTGTGCGTTTCTTATATTCTAAGTTTTTCAGTGCAACTCACTCATATACTATGTACTACACTGTGCATTTCGTGTAATGCGGGTTTTTCAGTAAATTCTAAGTTTTTCAGTGCAACTCATTCATATACTATGTACTATACTGTGCGTTTCTTATATTCTAAGTTTTTCAGTGCAACTCACTCATATACTATGTACTACACTGTGCGTTTCATATATTCTAAGTTTTTCAGTGCAACTCACTCATATACTATGTACTACACTGTGCGTTTCTTATATTCTAAGTTATTCAGTGCAACTCACTCATATACTATGTACTACACTGTGCGTTTCTTATATTCTAAGTTTTTCAGTGCAACTCACTCATATACTATGTACTACACTGTGCGATTCTTATATTCTAAGTTTTTCAGTGCAACTCACTCATATACTATGTACTACAATGTGCGTTTCTTATATTCTAAGTTTTTCAGTGCAACTCACTCATATACTATGTACTACACTGTGCGTTTCTTATATTCTAAGTTTTTCAGTGCAACTCACTCATATACTATGTACTACAATGTGCATTTCTTATATTCTAAGTTTTTCAGTGCAACTCACTCATATACTATGTACTACACTGTGCGTTTCTTCTATTCTAAGTTTTTCAGTGCAACTCACTCATATACTTTGTACTACACTGTGCTTTTCTTATATTCTAAGTTTTTCAGTGCAACTCACTCATATACTATGTACTACACTGTGCGTTTCTTATATTCTAAGTTATTCAGTGCAACTCACTCATATACTATGTACTACACTGTGCGTTTCTTATATTCTAAGTTTTTCAGTGCAACTCACTCATATACTATGTACTACACTGTGCGATTCTTATATTCTAAGTTTTTCAGTGCAACTCACTCATATACTATGTACTACAATGTGCGTTTCTTATATTTTAAGTTTTTCAGTGCAACTCACTCATATACTATGTACTACACTGTGCGTTTCATATATTCAAAGTTTTTCAGTGCAACTCACTCATATACTATGTACTACACTGTGCGTTTCTTATATTCTAAGTTATTCAGTGCAACTCACTCATATACTATGTACTACACTGTGCGTTTCTTAAATTCTAAGTTTTTCAGTGCAACTCACTCATATACTATGTACTACACTGTGCGTTTCTTATATTCTAAGTTTTTCAGTGCAACTCACTCATATACTATGTACTACACTGTGCGTTTCTTATATTCTAAGTTTTTCAGTGCAACTCACTCATATACTATGTACTACACTGTGCGTTTCTTATATTCTAAGTTTTTCAGTGCAACTCACTCATATACTATGTACTACACTGTGCATTTCGTGTAATGCGGGTTTTTCAGTAAATTCTAAGTTTTTCAGTGCAACTCACTCATATACTATGTACTACACTGTGCGTTTCTTATATTCTAAGTTTTTCAGTGCAACTCACTCATATACTATGTACTACACTGTGCATTTCGTGTAATGCGGGTTTTTCAGTAAATTCTAAGTTTTTCAGTGCAACTCACTCATATACTATGTACTACACTGTGCGTTTCTTATATTCTAAGTTTTTCAGTGCAACTCACTCATATACTATGTACTACACTGTGCATTTCGTGTAATGCGGGTTTTTCAGTAAATTCTAAGTTTTTCAGTGCAACTCACTCATATACTATGTACTACACTGTGCGTTTCTTATATTCTAAGTTTTTCAGTGCAACTCACTCATATACTATGTACTACACTGTGCGTTTCTTATATTCTAAGTTTTTCAGTGCAACTCACTCATATACTATGTACTACACTGTGCGTTTCTTATATTCTAAGTTTTTCAGTGCAACTCACTCATATACTATGTACTACACTGTGCGTTTCTTATATTCTAAGTTTTTCAGTGCAACTCACTCATATACTATGTACTACACTGTGCGTTTCTTATATTCTAAGTTTTTCAGTGCAACTCACTCATATACTATGTACTACACTGTGCGTTTCTTATATTCTAAGTTTTTCAGTGCAACTCACTCATATACTATGTACTACACTGTGCGTTTCTTATATTCTAAGTTTTTCAGTGCAACTCACTCATATACTATGTACTACACTGTGCGTTTCTTATATTCTAAGTTTTTCAGTGCAACTCACTCATATACTATGTACTACACTGTGCGTTTCTTATATTCTAAGTTTATCAGTGCAACTCACTCATATACTATGTACTACACTGTGCGTTTCTTATATTCTAAGTTTTTCAGTGCAACTCACTCATATACTATGTACTACACTGTGCGTTTCTTATATTCTAAGTTTTTCAGTGCAACTCACTCATATACTATGTACTACACTGTGCGTTTCTTATATTCTAAGTTTTTCAGTGCAACTCACTCATATACTATGTACTACACTGTGCGTTTCTTATATTCTAAGTTTTTCAGTGCAATTCACTCATATACTATGTACTACACTGTGCGTTTCTTATATTCTAAGTTTTTCAGTGCAACTCACTCATATACTATGTACTACACTGTGCGTTTCTTATATTCTAAGTTTTTCAGTGCAACTCACTCATATACTATGTACTACACTGTGCGTTTCTTATATTCTAAGTTTTTCAGTGCAACTCACTCATATACTATGTACTACACTGTGCGTTTCTTATATTCTAAGTTTTTCAGTGCAACTCACTCATATACTATGTACTACACTGTGCGTTTCTTATATTCTAAGTTTTTCAGTGCAACTCACTCATATACTATGTACTACACTGTGCGTTTCTTATATTCTAAGTTTTTCAGTGCAACTCACTCATATACTATGTACTACACTGTGCGTTTCTTATATTCTAAGTTTTTCAGTGCAACTCACTCATATACTATGTACTACACTGTGCGTTTCTTATATTCTAAGTTTTTCAGTGCAACTCACTCATATACTATGTACTACACTGTGCGTTTCTTATATTCTAAGTTTTTCAGTGCAACTCACTCATATACTATGTACTACACTGTGCGTTTCTTATATTCTAAGTTTTTCAGTGCAACTCACTCATATACTATGTACTACACTGTGCGTTTCTTAAATTCTAAGTTTTTCAGTGCAACTCACTCATATACTATGTACTACACTGTGCGTTTCTTAAATTCTAAGTTTTTCAGTGCAACTCACTCATATACTATGTACTACACTGTGCGTTTCTTATATTCTAAGTTTTTCAGTGCAACTCACTCATATACTATGTACTACACTGTGCGTTTCTTATATTCTAAGTTTTTCAGTGCAACTCACTCATATACTATGTACTACACTGTGCATTTCGTGTAATGCGGGTTTTTCAGTAAATTCTAAGTTTTTCAGTGCAACTCATTCATATACTATGTACTATACTGTGCGTTTCTTATATTCTAAGTTTTTCAGTGCAACTCACTCATATACTATGTACTACACTGTGCGTTTCATATATTCTAAGTTTTTCAGTGCAACTCACTCATATACTATGTACTACACTGTGCGTTTCTTATATTCTAAGTTTTTCAGTGCAACTCACTCATATACTATGTACTACACTGTGCATTTCGTGTAATGCGGGTTTTTCAGTAAATTCTAAGTTTTTCAGTGCAACTCATTCATATACTATGTACTATACTGTGCGTTTCTTATATTCTAAGTTTTTCAGTGCAACTCACTCATATACTATGTACTACACTGTGCGTTTCATATATTCTAAGTTTTTCAGTGCAACTCACTCATATACTATGTACTACACTGTGCGTTTCTTATATTCTAAGTTTTTCAGTGCAACTCACTCATATACTATGTACTACACTGTGCGATTCTTATATTCTAAGTTTTTCAGTGCAACTCACTCATATACTATGTACTACACTGTGCGTTTCTTATATTCTAAGTTGTTCAGTGCAACTCACTCATATACTATGTACTACACTGTGCGTTTCTTATATTCTAAGTTTTTCAGTGCAACTCACTCATATACTATGTACTACACTGTGCGTTTCTTATATTCTAAGTTTTTCAGTGCAACTCACTCATATACTATGTACTACACTGTGCGTTTCTTATATTCTAAGTTTTTCAGTGCAACTCACTCATATACTATGTACTACACTGTGCGTTTCTTATATTCTAAGTTTTTCAGTGCAACTCACTCATATACTATGTACTACACTGTGCGTTTCTTATATTCTAAGTTTATCAGTGCAACTCACTCATATACTATGTACTACACTGTGCGTTTCTTATATTCTAAGTTTTTCAGTGCAACTCACTCATATACTATGTACTACACTGTGCGTTTCTTATATTCTAAGTTTTTCAGTGCAACTCACTCATATACTATGTACTACACTGTGCGTTTCTTATATTCTAAGTTTTTCAGTGCAACTCACTCATATACTATGTACTACACTGTGCGTTTCTTATATTCTAAGTTTTTCAGTGCAATTCACTCATATACTATGTACTACACTGTGCGTTTCTTATATTCTAAGTTTTTCAGTGCAACTCACTCATATACTATGTACTACACTGTGCGTTTCTTATATTCTAAGTTTTTCAGTGCAACTCACTCATATACTATGTACTACACTGTGCGTTTCTTATATTCTAAGTTTTTCAGTGCAACTCACTCATATACTATGTACTACACTGTGCGTTTCTTATATTCTAAGTTTTTCAGTGCAACTCACTCATATACTATGTACTACACTGTGCGTTTCTTATATTCTAAGTTTTTCAGTGCAACTCACTCATATACTATGTACTACACTGTGCGTTTCTTATATTCTAAGTTTTTCAGTGCAACTCACTCATATACTATGTACTACACTGTGCGTTTCTTATATTCTAAGTTTTTCAGTGCAACTCACTCATATACTATGTACTACACTGTGCGTTTCTTATATTCTAAGTTTTTCAGTGCAACTCACTCATATACTATGTACTACACTGTGCGTTTCTTATATTCTAAGTTTTTCAGTGCAACTCACTCATATACTATGTACTACACTGTGCGTTTCTTATATTCTAAGTTTTTCAGTGCAACTCACTCATATACTATGTACTACACTGTGCGTTTCTTAAATTCTAAGTTTTTCAGTGCAACTCACTCATATACTATGTACTACACTGTGCGTTTCTTAAATTCTAAGTTTTTCAGTGCAACTCACTCATATACTATGTACTACACTGTGCGTTTCTTATATTCTAAGTTTTTCAGTGCAACTCACTCATATACTATGTACTACACTGTGCGTTTCTTATATTCTAAGTTTTTCAGTGCAACTCACTCATATACTATGTACTACACTGTGCATTTCGTGTAATGCGGGTTTTTCAGTAAATTCTAAGTTTTTCAGTGCAACTCATTCATATACTATGTACTATACTGTGCGTTTCTTATATTCTAAGTTTTTCAGTGCAACTCACTCATATACTATGTACTACACTGTGCGTTTCATATATTCTAAGTTTTTCAGTGCAACTCACTCATATACTATGTACTACACTGTGCGTTTCTTATATTCTAAGTTATTCAGTGCAACTCACTCATATACTATGTACTACACTGTGCGTTTCTTATATTCTAAGTTTTTCAGTGCAACTCACTCATATACTATGTACTACACTGTGCGATTCTTATATTCTAAGTTTTTCAGTGCAACTCACTCATATACTATGTACTACAATGTGCGTTTCTTATATTCTAAGTTTTTCAGTGCAACTCACTCATATACTATGTACTACACTGTGCGTTTCTTATATTCTAAGTTTTTCAGTGCAACTCACTCATATACTATGTACTACAATGTGCATTTCTTATATTCTAAGTTTTTCAGTGCAACTCACTCATATACTATGTACTACACTGTGCGTTTCTTCTATTCTAAGTTTTTCAGTGCAACTCACTCATATACTTTGTACTACACTGTGCTTTTCTTATATTCTAAGTTTTTCAGTGCAACTCACTCATATACTATGTACTACACTGTGCGTTTCTTATATTCTAAGTTATTCAGTGCAACTCACTCATATACTATGTACTACACTGTGCGTTTCTTATATTCTAAGTTTTTCAGTGCAACTCACTCATATACTATGTACTACACTGTGCGTTTCTTATATTCTAAGTTTTTCAGTGCAACTCACTCATATACTATGTACTACACTGTGCGTTTCTTATATTCTAAGTTTTTCAGTGCAAATCACTCATATACTATGTACTACACTGTGCGTTTCTTAAATTCTAAGTTTTTCAGTGCAACTCACTCATATACTATGTACTACACTGTGCGTTTCTTATATTCTAAGTTTTTCAGTGCAACTCACTCATATACTATGTACTACACTGTGCGTTTCTTATATTCTAAGTTTTTCAGTGCAACTCACTCATATACTATGTACTACACTGTGCATTTCTTATATTCTAAGTTTTTCAGTGCAACTCACTCATATACTATGTACTACACTGTGCATTTCTTATATTCTAAGTTTTTCAGTACAACTCAGTCATATACTATGTACTACACTGTGCGTTTCTTCTATTCTAAGTTTTTCAGTGCAACTCACTCATATACTTTGTACTACACTGTGCTTTTCTTATATTCTAAGTTTTTCAGTGCAACTCACTCATATACTATGTACTACACTGTGCGTTTCTTATATTCTAAGTTATTCAGTGCAACTCACTCATATACTATGTACTACACTGTGCGTTTCTTATATTCTAAGTTTTTCAGTGCAACTCACTCATATACTATGTACTAAAATGTGCGTTTCTTATATTCTAAGTTTTTCAGTGCAACTCACTCATTTACTATGTACTACACTGTGCGTTTCATATATTCTAAGTTTTTCAGTGCAACTTACTCATATACTATGTACTACACTGTGCGTTTCTTATATTCTAAGTTATTCAGTGCAACTCACTCATATACTATGTACTACACTGTGCGTTTCTTAAATTCTAAGTTTTTCAGTGCAACTCACTCATATACTATGTACTACACTGTGCGTTTCTTATATTCTAAGTTTTACAGTGCAACTCACTCATATACTATGTACTACACTGTGCGTTTCTTATATTCTAAGTTTTTCAGTGCAACTCACTCATATACTATGTACTACACTGTGCGTTTCTTATATTCTAAGTTTTTCAGTGCAACTCACTCATATACTATGTACTACACTGTGCATTTTGTGTAATGCGGGTTTTTCAGTAAATTCTAAGTTTTTCAGTGCAACTCATTCATATACTATGTACTATACTGTGCGTTTCTTATATTCTAAGTTTTTCAGTGCAACTCACTCATATACTATGTACTACACTGTGCGTTTCATATATTCTAAGTTTTTCAGTGCAACTCACTCATATACTATGTACTACACTGTGCGTTTCTTATATTCTAAGTTTTTCAGTGCAACTCACTCATATACTATGTACTACACTGTGCATTTCGTGTAATGCGGGTTTTTCAGTAAATTCTAAGTTTTTCAGTGCAACTCATTCATATACTATGTACTATACTGTGCGTTTCTTATATTCTAAGTTTTTCAGTGCAACTCACTCATATACTATGTACTACACTGTGCGTTTCATATATTCTAAGTTTTTCAGTGCAACTCACTCATATACTATGTACTACACTGTGCGTTTCTTATATTCTAAGTTTTTCAGTGCAACTCACTCATATACTATGTACTACACTGTGCGTTTCTTAAATTCTAAGTTTTTCAGTGCAACTCACTCATATAATATGTACTACAATGTGCGTTTCTTATATTCTAAGTTTTTCAGTGCAACTCACTCATATACTATGTACTACACTGTGCGTTTCTTATATTCTAAGTTTTTCAGTGCAACTCACTCATATACTATGTACTACACTGTGCATTTCGTGTAATGCGGGTTTTTCAGTAAATTCTAAGTTTTTCAGTGCAACTCATTCATATACTATGTACTATACTGTGCGTTTCTTATATTCTAAGTTTTTCAGTGCAACTCACTCATATACTATGTACTACACTGTGCGTTTCATATATTCTAAGTTTTTCAGTGCAACTCACTCATATACTATGTACTACACTGTGCGTTTCTTATATTCTAAGTTATTCAGTGCAACTCACTCATATACTATGTACTACACTGTGCGTTTCTTATATTCTAAGTTTTTCAGTGCAACTCACTCATATACTATGTACTACACTGTGCGATTCTTATATTCTAAGTTTTTCAGTGCAACTCACTCATATACTATGTACTACAATGTGCGTTTCTTATATTCTAAGTTTTTCAGTGCAACTCACTCATATACTATGTACTACACTGTGCGTTTCTTATATTCTAAGTTTTTCAGTGCAACTCACTCATATACTATGTACTACAATGTGCATTTCTTATATTCTAAGTTTTTCAGTGCAACTCACTCATATACTATGTACTACACTGTGCGTTTCTTCTATTCTAAGTTTTTCAGTGCAACTCACTCATATACTTTGTACTACACTGTGCTTTTCTTATATTCTAAGTTTTTCAGTGCAACTCACTCATATACTATGTACTACACTGTGCGTTTCTTATATTCTAAGTTATTCAGTGCAACTCACTCATATACTATGTACTACACTGTGCGTTTCTTATATTCTAAGTTTTTCAGTGCAACTCACTCATATACTATGTACTACACTGTGCGTTTCTTATATTCTAAGTTTTTCAGTGCAACTCACTCATATACTATGTACTACACTGTGCGTTTCTTATATTCTAAGTTTTTCAGTGCAAATCACTCATATACTATGTACTACACTGTGCGTTTCTTAAATTCTAAGTTTTTCAGTGCAACTCACTCATATACTATGTACTACACTGTGCGTTTCTTATATTCTAAGTTTTTCAGTGCAACTCACTCATATACTATGTACTACACTGTGCGTTTCTTATATTCTAAGTTTTTCAGTGCAACTCACTCATATACTATGTACTACACTGTGCGTTTCTTATATTCTAAGTTTTTCAGTGCAACTCACTCATATACTATGTACTACACTGTGCGTTTCTTATATTCTAAGTTTTTCAGTGCAACTCACTCATATACTATGTACTACACTGTGCATTTCTTATATTCTAAGTTTTTCAGTGCAACTCACTCATATACTATGTACTACACTGTGCTTTTCTTATATTCTAAGTTTTTCAGTGCAACTCACTCATATACTATGTACTACACTGTGCTTTTCTTATATTCTAAGTTATTCAGTGCAACTCACTCATATACTATGTACTACACTGTGCGTTTCTTATATTCTAAGTTTTTCAGTGCAACTCACTCATATACTATGTACTACACTGTGCGTTTCTTATATTCTAAGTTTTTCAGTGCAACTCACTCATATACTATGTACTAAAATGTGCGTTTCTTATATTCTAAGTTTTTCAGTGCAACTCACTCATTTACTATGTACTACACTGTGCGTTTACTATATTCTAAGTTTTTCAGTGCAACTCACTCATATACTATGTACTACACTGTGCGTTTCTTATATTCTAAGTTATTCAGTGCAACTCACTCATATACTATGTACTACACTGTGCGTTTCTTAAATTCTAAGTTTTTCAGTGCAACTCACTCATATACTATGTACTACACTGTGCGTTTCTTATATTCTAAGTTTTACAGTGCAACTCACTCATATACTATGTACTACACTGTGCGTTTCTTATATTCTAAGTTTTTCAGTGCAACTCACTCATATACTATGTACTACACTGTGCGTTTCTTATATTCTAAGTTTTTCAGTGCAACTCACTCATATACTATGTACTACACTGTGCATTTTGTGTAATGCGGGTTTTTCAGTAAATTCTAAGTTTTTCAGTGCAACTCATTCATATACTATGTACTATACTGTGCGTTTCTTATATTCTAAGTTTTTCAGTGCAACTCACTCATATACTATGTACTACACTGTGCGTTTCATATATTCTAAGTTTTTCAGTGCAACTCACTCATATACTATGTACTACACTGTGCGTTTCTTATATTCTAAGTTTTTCAGTGCAACTCACTCATATACTATGTACTACACTGTGCATTTCGTGTAATGCGGGTTTTTCAGTAAATTCTAAGTTTTTCAGTGCAACTCATTCATATACTATGTACTATACTGTGCGTTTCTTATATTCTAAGTTTTTCAGTGCAACTCACTCATATACTATGTACTACACTGTGCGTTTCATATATTCTAAGTTTTTCAGTGCAACTCACTCATATACTATGTACTACACTGTGCGTTTCTTATATTCTAAGTTTTTCAGTGCAACTCACTCATATACTATGTACTACACTGTGCGATTCTTATATTCTAAGTTTTTCAGTGCAACTCACTCATATACTATGTACTACAATGTGCGTTTCTTATATTCTAAGTTTTTCAGTGCAACTCACTCATATACTATGTACTACACTGTGCGTTTCTTATATTCTAAGTTTTTCAGTGCAACTCACTCATATACTATGTACTACACTGTGCATTTCTTATATTCTAAGTTTTTCAGTGCAACTCACTCATATACTATGTACTACACTGTGCGTTTCTTCTATTCTAAGTTTTTCAGTGCAACTCACTCATATACTTTGTACTACACTGTGCTTTTCTTATATTCTAAGTTTTTCAGTGCAACTCACTCATATACTATGTACTCCACTGTGCGTTTCTTATATTCTAAGTTTTTCAGTGCAACTCACTCATATACTATGTACTACACTGTGCGTTTCTTATATTCTAAGTTTTTCAGTGCAACTCACTCATATACTATGTACTACACTGTGCATTTCTTATATTCTAAGTTTTTCAGTGCAACTCACTCATATACTATGTACTACACAGTGCGTTTCTTATATTCTAAGTTTTTCAGTGCAACTCACTCATATACTATGTACTACACTGTGCGTTTCTTATATTCTAAGTTTTTCAGTGCAACTCACTCATATACTATGTACTACAATGTGCGTTTCTTATATTCTAAGTGTTTCAGTGCAACTCACTCATATACTATGTACTACACTGTGCGTTTCTTAAATTCTAAGTTTTTCAGTGCAACTCACTCATATACTATGTACTACACTGTGCGTTTCTTAAATTCTAAGTTTTTCAGTGCAACTCACTCATATACTATGTACTACACTGTGCGTTTCTTATATTCTAAGTTTTTCAGTGCAACTCACTCATATACTATGTACTACACTGTGCGTTTCTTATATTCTAAGTTTTTCAGTGCAACTCACTCATATACTATGTACTACACTGTGCGTTTCTTATATTCTAAGTTTTTCAGTGCAACTCATTCATATACTATGTACTTACTGTGCGTTTCTTAAATTCTAAGTTTTTCAGTGCAACTCACTCATATACTATGTACTACAATGTGCGTTTCTTATATTCTAAGTTTTTCAGTGCAACTCACTCATATACTATGTACTACACTGTGCGTTTCTTATATTCCAAGTTTTTAAGTGCAACTACTCATATACTATGTACTACACTGTGCGTTTCTCATATTCTAAGTTTTTCAGTGCAACTCACTCATATACTATGTACTACACTGTGCTTTTCTCATATTCTAAGTTTTTCAGTGCAACTCACTCATATACTATGTACTACACTGTGCGTTTCTTATATTCTAAGTTTTTCAGTGCAACTCACTCATATACTATGTACTACACTGTGCGTTTCTTATATTCTAAGTTTTTCAGTGCAACTCACTCATATACTATGTACTACACTGTGCGTTTCTTATATTCTAAGTTTTTCAGTGCAACTCACTCATATACTATGTACTACACTGTGCGTTTCTTATATTCTAAGTTTTTCAGTGCAACTCACTCATATACTATGTACTACACTGTGCGTTTCTTATATTCTAAGTTTTTCAGTTCAACTCACTCATATACTATGTACTACACTGTGCATTTCGTGTAATGCGGGTTTTTCAGTAAATTCTAAGTTTTTCAGTGCAACTCACTCATATACTATGTACTACACTGTGCGTTTCTTATATTCTAAGTTTTTCAGTGCAACTCACTCATATACTATGTACTACACTGTGCGTTTCTTATATTCTAAGTTTTTCAGAGCAACTCACTCATATACTATGTACTACACTGTGCGTTTCTTATATTCTAAGTTTTTCAGTGCAACTCACTCATATACTATGTACTACACTGTGCGTTTCTTATATTCTAAGTTTTTCAGTGCAACTCACTCATGTACTATGTACTACACTGTGCGTTTCTTATATTCTAAGTTTTTCAGTGCAACTCACTCATATACTATGTACTACACTGTGCGTTTCTTATATTCTAAGTTTTTCAGTGCAACTCACTCATATACTATGTACTACACTGTGCGTTTCTTATATTCTAAGTTTTTCAGTGCAACTCACTCATATACTATGTACTACACTGTGCGTTTCTTAAATTCTAAGTTTTTCAGTGCAACTCACTCATATACTATGTACTACACTGTGCGTTTCTTATATTCTAAGTTTTTCAGTGCAACTCACTCATATACTATGTACTACACTGTGCGTTTCTTAAATTCTAAGTTTTTCAGTGCAACTCACTCATATACTATGTACTACACTGTGCGTTTCTTATATTCTAAGTTTTCAGTGCAACTCACTCATATACTATGTACTACACTGTGCGTTTCTTATATTCTAAGTTTTTCAGTGCAACTCACTCATATACTATGTACTACACTGTGCGTTTCTTATATTCTAAATTTTTCAGTTCAACTCACTCATATACTATGTACTACACTGTTCATTTCGTGTAATGCGGGTTTTTCAGTAAATTCTAAGTTTTTCAGTGCAACTCACTCATATACTATGTACTACACTGTTCGTTTCTTATATTCTAAGTTTTTCAGTGCAACTCACTCATATACTATGTACTACACTGTGCGTTTCTTATATTCTAAGTTTTTCAGAGCAACTCACTCATATACTATGTACTACAATGTGCGTTTCTTATATTCTAAGTTTTTCAGTGCAACTCACTCATATACTATGTACTACACTGTGCGTTTCTTAAATTCTAAGTTTTTCAGTGCAACTCACTCATATACTATGTACTACATTGTGCGTTTATTAAATTCTAAGTTTTTCAGTGCAACTCACTCATATACTATGTACTACACTGTGCGTTTCTTATATTCTAAGTTTTTCAGTGCAACTCACTCATATACTATGTACTACACTGTGCGTTTCTTATATTCTAAGTTTTTCAGTGCAACTCACTCATATACTATGTACTACACTGTGCATTTCGTGTAATGCGGGTTTTTCAGTAAATTCTAAGTTTTTCAGTGCAACTCACTCATATACTATGTACTACACTGTGCGTTTCTTATATTCTAAGTTTTTCAGTGCAACTCACTCATATACTATGTACTACAATGTGCGTTTCTTATATTCTAAGTTTTTCAGTGCAACTCACTCATATACTATGTACTACACTGTGCGTTTCTTATATTCTATGTTTTTCAGTGCAACTCACTCATATACTATGTACTACACTGTGCGTTTCTTATATTCTAAGTTTTTCAGTGCAACTCACTCATATACTATGTACTACACTGTGCGTTTCTTATATTCTAAGTTTTTCAGTGCAACTCACTCATATACTATGTACTACACTGTGCGTTTCTTATATTCTAAGTTTTTCAGTGCAACTCACTCATATACTATGTACTACACTGTGCGTTTCTTATATTCTAAGTTTTTCAGTGCAACTCACTCATATACTATGTACTACACTGTGCGTTTCTTATATTCTAAGTTTTTCAGTGCAACTCACTCATATACTATGTACTACAATGTGCGTTTCTTATATTCTAAGTTTTTCAGTGCAACTCACTCATATACTATGTACTACACTGTGCGTTTCTTATATTCTAAGTTTTTCAGTGCAACTCACTCATATACTATGTACTACACTGTGCGTTTCTTATATTCTAAGTTTTTCAGTGCAACTCACTCATATACTATGTACTACACTGTGCGTTTCTTATATTCTAAGTTTTTCAGTGCAACTCACTCATATACTATGTACTACACTGTGCGTTTCTTATATTCTAAGTTTTTCAGTGCAACTCACTCATATACTATGTACTACACTGTGCGTTTCTTATATTCTAAGTTTTTCAGTGCAACTCACTCATATACTATGTACTACACTGTGCGTTTCTTATATTCTAAGTTTTTCAGTGCAACTCACTCATATACTATGTACTACACTGTGCGTTTCTTATATTCTAAGTTTTTCAGTTCAACTCACTCATATACTATGTACTACACTGTTCATTTCGTGTAATGCGGGTTTTTCAGTAAATTCTAAGTTTTTCAGTGCAACTCACTCATATACTATGTACTACACTGTGCGTTTCTTATATTCTAAGTTTTTCAGTGCAACTCACTCATATACTATGTACTACACTGTGCGTTTCTTATATTCTAAGTTTTTCAGAGCAACTCACTCATATACTATGTACTACAATGTGCGTTTCTTATATTCTAAGTTTTTCAGTGCAACTCACTCATATACTATGTACTACACTGTGCGTTTCTTAAATTCTAAGTTTTTCAGTGCAACTCACTCATATACTATGTACTACATTGTGCGTTTATTAAATTCTAAGTTTTTCAGTGCAACTCACTCATATACTATGTACTACACTGTGCGTTTCTTATATTCTAAGTTTTTCAGTGCAACTCACTCATATACTATGTACTACACTGTGCGTTTCTTATATTCTAAGTTTTTCAGTGCAACTCACTCATATACTATGTACTACACTGTGCATTTCGTGTAATGCGGGTTTTTCAGTAAATTCTAAGTTTTTCAGTGCAACTCACTCATATACTATGTACTACACTGTGCGTTTCTTATATTCTAAGTTTTTCAGTGCAACTCACTCATATACTATGTACTACAATGTGCGTTTCTTATATTCTAAGTTTTTCAGTGCAACTCACTCATATACTATGTACTACACTGTGCGTTTCTTATATTCTAAGTTTTTCAGTGCAACTCACTCATATACTATGTACTACACTGTGCGTTTCTTATATTCTAAGTTTTTCAGTGCAACTCACTCATATACTATGTACTACACTGTGCGTTTCTTATATTCTAAGTTTTTCAGTGCAACTCACTCATATACTATGTACTACACTGTGCGTTTCTTATATTCTAAGTTTTTCAGTGCAACTCACTCATATACTATGTACTACACTGTGCATTTCGTGTAATGCGGGTTTTTCAGTAAATTCTAAGTTTTTCAGTGCAACTCATTCATATACTATGTACTATACTGTGCGTTTCTTATATTCTAAGTTTTTCAGTGAAACTCACTCATATACTATGTACTACACTGTGCGTTTCATATATTCTAAGTTTTTCAGTGCAACTCACTCATATACTATGTACTGCACTGTGCGTTTCTTATATTCTAAGTTATTCAGTGCAACTCACTCATATACTATGTACTACACTGTGCGTTTCTTGTATTCTAAGTTTTTCAGTGCAACTCACTCATATACTATGTACTACACTGTGCGATTCTTATATTCTAAGTTTTTCAGTGCAACTCACTCATATACTATGTACTACACTGTGCGTTTCTTATATTCTAAGTTTTTCAGTGCAACTCACTCATATACTATGTACTACACTGTGCGTTTCTTATATTCTAAGCTTTTCAGTGCAACTCACTCATATACTATGTACTACACTGTGCGTTTCTTATATTCTAAGTTTTTCAGTGCAACTCACTCATATACTCTGTACTACACTGTGCGTTTCTTATATTCTAAGTTTTTCAGTGCAACTCACTCATATACTATGTACTACACTGTGCATTTCGTGTAATGCGGGTTTTTCAGTAAATTCTAAGTTTTTCAGTGCAACTCACTCATATACTATGTACTACACTGTGCGTTTCTTATATTCTAAGTTTTTCAGTGCAACTCACTCATATACTATGTACTACACTGTGCGTTTCTTATATTCTAAGTTTTTCAGTGCAACTCACTCATATACTATGTACTACACTGTGCGTTTCTTATATTCTAAGTTTTTCAGTGCAACTCACTCATATACTATGTACTACACTGTGCGTTTCTTATATTCTAAGTTTTTCAGTGCAACTCACTCATATACTATGTACTACACTGTGCGTTTCTTATATTCTAAGTTTTTCAGTGCAACTCACTCATATACTATGTACTACACTGTGCGTTTCTTATATTCTAAGTTTTTCAGTGCAACTCACTCATATACTATGTACTACACTGTGCGTTTCTTATATTCTAAGTTTTTCAGTGCAACTCACTCATATACTATGTACTACACTGTGCGTTTCTTATATTCTAAGTTTTTCAGTGCAACTCACTCATATACTATGTACTACACTGTGCGTTTCTTATATTCTAAGTTTTTCAGTGCAACTCACTCATATACTATGTACTACACTGTGCGTTTCTTATATTCTAAGTTTTTCAGTGCAACTCACTCATATACTATGTACTACTCTGTGCGTTTCTTATATTCTAAGTTTTTCAGTGCAACTCACTCATATACTATGTACTACACTGTGCGTTTCTTACATTCTAAGTTTTTCAGTGCAACTCACTCATATACTATGTACTACACTGTGCGTTTCTTATATTCTAAGTTTTTCAGTGCAACTCACTCATATACTATGTACTACACTGTGCGATTCTTATATTCTAAGTTTTTCAGTGCAACTCACTCATATACTATGTACTACACTGTGCGTTTCTTATATTCTAAGTTTTTCAGTGCAACTCACTCATATACTATGTACTACACTGTGCGTTTCTTATATTCTAAGTTTTTCAGTGCAACTCACTCATATCCTTTGTACTACACTGTGCTTTTCTTATATTCTAAGTTTTTCAGTGCAACTCACTCATATACTATGTACTATACTGTGCGTTTCTTATATTCTAAGTTTTTGAGTGCAACTCACTCATATACTATGTACTATACTGTGCGTTTCATATATTCTAAGTTTTTCAGTGAAACTCACTCATATCCTTTGTACTACACTGTGCTTTTCTTATATTCTAAGTTTTTCAGTGCAACTCACTCATATACTATGTACTACACTGTGCGTTTCTAATATTCTAAGTTTTTCAGTGCAACTCACTCATATACTATGTACTACACTGTGCGTTTCTTATATTCTAAGTTTTTCAGTGCAACTCACTCATATACTATGTACTACACTGTGCGTTTCTTATATTCTAAGTTTTTCAGTGCAACTCACTCATATACTATGTACTACACTGTGCATTTCTTATATTCTAAGTTTTTCAGTGCAACTCACTCATATACTATGTACTACACTGTGCGTTTCTTATATTCTAAGTTTTTCAGTGCAACTCACTCATATACTATGTACTACACTGTGCGTTTCTTAAATTCTAAGTTTTTCAGTGCAACTCACTCATATACTATGTACTACACTGTGCGTTTCTTATATTCTAAGTTTTTCAGTGCAACTCACTCATATACTATGTACTACACTGTGCGTTTCTTATATTCTAAGTTTTTCAGTGCAACTCACTCATATACTATGTACTACACTGTGCGTTTCTTATATTCTAAGTTTTTAGTGCAACTCACTCATATACTATGTACTACACTGTGCATTTCGTGTAATGCGGGTTTTTCAGTAAATTCTAAGTTTTTCAGTGCAACTCATTCATATACTATGTACTATACTGTGCGTTTCTTATATTCTAAGTTTTTCAGTGCAACTCACTCATATACTATGTACTACACTGTGCGTTTCATATATTCTAAGTTTTTCAGTGCAACTCACTCATATACTATGTACTACACTGTGCGTTTCTTATATTCTAAGTTTTTCAGTGCAACTCACTCATATACTATGTACTACACTGTGCGTTTCTTATATTCTAAGTTTTTCAGTGCAACTCACTCATATACTATGTACTACACTGTGCGTTTCTTATATTCTAAGTTTTTCAGTGCAACTCACTCATATACTATGTACTACACTGTGCGTTTCTTATATTCTAAGTTTTTCAGTGCAACTCACTCATATACTATGTACTACACTGTGCGTTTCTTATATTCTAAGTTTTTCAGTGCAACTCACTCATATACTATGTACTACACTGTGCGTTTCTTATATTCTAAGTTTTTCAGTGCAACTCACTCATATACTATGTACTACACTGTGCGTTTCTTATATTCTAAGTTTTTCAGTGCAACTCACTCATATACTATGTACTACACTGTGCGTTTCTTATATTCTAAGTTTTTCAGTGCAACTCACTCATATACTATGTACTACACTGTGCGTTTCTTATATTCTAAGTTTTTCAGTGCAACTCACTCATATACTATGTACTACTCTGTGCGTTTCTTATATTCTAAGTTTTTCAGTGCAACTCACTCATATACTATGTACTACACTGTGCGTTTCTTATATTCTAAGTTTTTCAGTGCAACTCACTCATATACTATGTACTACACTGTGCGTTTCTTATATTCTAAGTTTTTCAGTGCAACTCACTCATATACTATGTACTACACTGTGCGTTTCTTAAATTCTAAGTTTTTCAGTGCAACTCACTCATATACTATGTACTACACTGTGCGTTTCTTATATTCTAAGTTTTTCAGTGCAACTCACTCATATACTATGTACTACACTGTGCGTTTCTTATATTCTAAGTTTTTCAGTGCAACTCACTCATATACTATGTACTACACTGTGCGTTTCTTATATTCTAAGTTTTTCAGTGCAACTCACTCATATACTATGTACTACACTGTGCATTTCGTGTAATGCGGGTTTTTCAGTAAATTCTAAGTTTTTCAGTGCAACTCATTCATATACTATGTACTATACTGTGCGTTTCTTATATTCTAAGTTTTTCAGTGCAACTCACTCATATACTATGTACTACACTGTGCGTTTCTTATATTCTAAGTTATTCAGTGCAACTCACTCATATACTATGTACTACACTGTGCGTTTCTTATATTCTAAGTTTTTCAGTGCAACTCACTCATATACTATGTACTACACTGTGCGTTTCTTATATTCTAAGTTTTTCAGTGCAACTCACTCATATACTATGTACTACACTGTGCGTTTCTTATATTCTAAGTTTTTCAGTGCAACTCACTCATATACTATGTACTACACTGTGCGTTTCTTATATTCTAAGTTTTTCAGTGCAACTCACTCATATCCTTTGTACTACACTGTGCTTTTCTTATATTCTAAGTTTTTCAGTGCAACTCACTCATATACTATGTACTATACTGTGCGTTTCTTATATTCTAAGTTTTTGAGTGCAACTCACTCATATACTATGTACTATACTGTGCGTTTCATATATTCTAAGTTTTTCAGTGAAACTCACTCATATCCTTTGTACTACACTGTGCTTTTCTTATATTCTAAGTTTTTCAGTGCAACTCACTCATATACTATGTACTACACTGTGCGTTTCTAATATTCTAAGTTTTTCAGTGCAACTCACTCATATACTATGTACTACACTGTGCGTTTCTTATATTCTAAGTTTTTCAGTGCAACTCACTCATATACTATGTACTACACTGTGCGTTTCTTATATTCTAAGTTTTTCAGTGCAACTCACTCATATACTATGTACTACACTGTGCATTTCTTATATTCTAAGTTTTTCAGTGCAACTCACTCATATACTATGTACTACACTGTGCGTTTCTTATATTCTAAGTTTTTCAGTGCAACTCACTCATATACTATGTACTACACTGTGCGTTTCTTAAATTCTAAGTTTTTCAGTGCAACTCACTCATATACTATGTACTACACTGTGCGTTTCTTATATTCTAAGTTTTTCAGTGCAACTCACTCATATACTATGTACTACACTGTGCGTTTCTTATATTCTAAGTTTTTCAGTGCAACTCACTCATATACTATGTACTACACTGTGCGTTTCTTATATTCTAAGTTTTTAGTGCAACTCACTCATATACTATGTACTACACTGTGCATTTCGTGTAATGCGGGTTTTTCAGTAAATTCTAAGTTTTTCAGTGCAACTCATTCATATACTATGTACTATACTGTGCGTTTCTTATATTCTAAGTTTTTCAGTGCAACTCACTCATATACTATGTACTACACTGTGCGTTTCATATATTCTAAGTTTTTCAGTGCAACTCACTCATATACTATGTACTACACTGTGCGTTTCTTATATTCTAAGTTATTCAGTGCAACTCACTCATATACTATGTACTACACTGTGCGTTTCTTATATTCTAAGTTTTTCAGTGCAACTCACTCATATACTATGTACTACACTGTGCGATTCTTATATTCTAAGTTTTTCAGTGCAACTCACTCATATACTATGTACTACACTGTGCGTTTCTTATATTCTAAGTTTTTCAGTGCAACTCACTCATATACTATGTACTACACTGTGCGTTTCTTATATTCTAAGTTTTTCAGTGCAACTCACTCATATCCTTTGTACTACACTGTGCTTTTCTTATATTCTAAGTTTTTCAGTGCAACTCACTCATATACTATGTACTACACTGTGCGTTTCTTATATTCTAAGTTTTTCAGTGCAACTCACTCATATACTATGTACTATACTGTGCGTTTCTTATATTCTAAGTTTTTGAGTGCAACTCACTCATATACTATGTACTATACTGTGCGTTTCATATATTCTAAGTTTTTCAGTGAAACTCACTCATATCCTTTGTACTACACTGTGCTTTTCTTATATTCTAAGTTTTTCAGTGCAACTCACTCATATACTATGTACTACACTGTGCGTTTCTAATATTCTAAGTTTTTCAGTGCAACTCACTCATATACTATGTACTACACTGTGCGTTTCTTATATTCTAAGTTTTTCAGTGCAACTCACTCATATACTATGTACTACACTGTGCGTTTCTTATATTCTAAGTTTTTCAGTGCAACTCACTCATATACTATGTACTACACTGTGCGTTTCTTATATTCTAAGTTTTTCAGTGCAACTCACTCATATACTATGTACTACACTGTGCGTTTCTTATATTCTAAGTTTTTCAGTGCAACTCACTCATAAACTATGTACTACACTGTGCGTTTCTTATATTCCAAGTTTTTCAGTGCAACTCACTCATATACTATGTACTACACTGTGCGTTTCTTATATTCTAAGTTTTTCAGTGCAACTCACTCATATACTATGTACTACACTGTGCGTTTCTTATATTCTAAGTTTTTCAGTGCAACTCACTCATATACTATGTACTACACTGTGCGTTTCTTAAATTCTAAGTTTTTCAGTGCAACTCACTCATATACTATGTACTACACTGTGCGTTTCTTATATTCTAAGTTTTTCAGTGCAACTCACTCATACACTATGTACTACACTGTGCGTTTCTTATATTCTAAGTTTTTCAGTGCAACTCACTCATATACTATGTACTACACTGTGCGTTTCTTATATTCTAAGTTTTTCAGTGCAACTCACTCATATACTATGTACTACACTGTGCATTTCGTGTAATGCGGGTTTTTCAGTAAATTCTAAGTTTATCAGTGCAACTCATTCATATACTATGTACTATACTGTGCGTTTCTTATATTCTAAGTTTTTCAGTGCAACTCACTCATATACTATGTACTACACTGTGCGTTTCATATATTCTAAGTTTTTCAGTGCAACTCACTCATATACTATGTACTACACTGTGCGTTTCTTATATTCTAAGTTTTTCAGTGCAACTCACTCATATACTATGTACTACACTGTGCGTTTCTTATATTCTAAGTTTTTCAGTGCAACTCACTCATATACTATGTACTACACTGTGCGTTTCTTATATTCTAAGTTTTTCAGTGCAACTCACTCATATACTATGTACTACACTGTGCATTTCGTGTAATGCGGGTTTTTCAGTAAATTCTAAGTTTTTCAGTGCAACTCATTCATATACTATGTACTATACTGTGCGTTTCTTATATTCTAAGTTTTTCAGTGCAACTCACTCATATACTATGTACTACACTGTGCGATTCTTATATTCTAAGTTTTTCAGTGCAACTCACTCATATACTATGTACTACACTGTGCGTTTCTTATATTCTAAGTTTTTCAGTGCAACTCACTCATATACTATGTACTACACTGTGCGTTTCTTATATTCTAAGTTTTTCAGTGCAACTCACTCATATCCTTTGTACTACACTGTGCTTTTCTTATATTCTAAGTTTTTCAGTGCAACTCACTCATATACTATGTACTACACTGTGCGTTTCTTATATTCTAAGTTTTTCAGTGCAACTCACTCATATACTATGTACTATACTGTGCGTTTCTTATATTCTAAGTTTTTGAGTGCAACTCACTCATATACTATGTACTACACTGTGCGTTTCTTATATTCTAAGTTTTTCAGTGCAACTCACTCATATACTATGTACTACACTGTGCATTTCGTGTAATGCGGGTTTTTCAGTAAATTCTAAGTTTTTCAGTGCAACTCATTCATATACGATGTACTATACTGTGCGTTTCTTATATTCTAAGTTTTTCAGTGCAACTCACTCATATACTATGTACTACACTGTGCGTTTCTTATATTCTAAGTTTTTCAGTGCAACTCACTCATATACTATGTACTACACTGTGCGTTTCTTATATTCTAAGTTTTTCAGTGCAACTCACTCATATACTATGTACTACACTGTGCATTTCGTGTAATGCGGGTTTTTCAGTAAATTCTAAGTTTTTCAGTGCAACTCATTCATATACTATGTACTATACTGTGCGTTTCTTATATTCTAAGTTTTTCAGTGCAACTCACTCATATACTATGTACTACACTGTGCGTTTCTTATATTCTAAGTTATTCAGTGCAACTCACTCATATACTATGTACTACACTGTGCGTTTCTTATATTCTAAGTTTTTCAGTGCAACTCACTCATATACTATGTACTACACTGTGCGATTCTTATATTCTAAGTTTTTCAGTGCAACTCACTCATATACTATGTACTACACTGTGCGTTTCTTATATTCTAAGTTTTTCAGTGCAACTCACTCATATACTATGTACTACACTGTGCGTTTCTTATATTCTAAGTTTTTCAGTGCAACTCACTCATATCCTTTGTACTACACTGTGCTTTTCTTATATTCTAAGTTTTTCAGTGCAACTCACTCATATACTATGTACTATACTGTGCGTTTCTTATATTCTAAGTTTTTGAGTGCAACTCACTCATATACTATGTACTATACTGTGCGTTTCATATATTCTAAGTTTTTCAGTGAAACTCACTCATATCCTTTGTACTACACTGTGCTTTTCTTATATTCTAAGTTTTTCAGTGCAACTCACTCATATACTATGTACTACACTGTGCGTTTCTAATATTCTAAGTTTTTCAGTGCAACTCACTCATATACTATGTACTACACTGTGCGTTTCTTATATTCTAAGTTTTTCAGTGCAACTCACTCATATACTATGTACTACACTGTGCGTTTCTAATATTCTAAGTTTTTCAGTGCAACTCACTCATATACTATGTACTACACTGTGCGTTTCTTATATTCTAAGTTTTTCAGTGCAACTCACTCATATACTATGTACTACACTGTGCGTTTCTTATATTCTAAGTTTTTCAGTGCAACTCACTCATATACTATGTACTACACTGTGCGTTTCTTATATTCTAAGTTTTTCAGTGCAACTCACTCATATACTATGTACTACACTGTGCGTTTCTTATATTCTAAGTTTTTCAGTGCAACTCACTCATAAACTATGTACTACACTGTGCGTTTCTTATATTCCAAGTTTTTCAGTGCAACTCACTCATATACTATGTACTACACTGTGCGTTTCTTATATTCTAAGTTTTTCAGTGCAACTCACTCATATACTATGTACTACACTGTGCGTTTCTTATATTCTAAGTTTTTCAGTGCAACTCACTCATATACTATGTACTACACTGTGCGTTTCTTAAATTCTAAGTTTTTCAGTGCAACTCACTCATATACTATGTACTACACTGTGCGTTTCTTATATTCTAAGTTTTTCAGTGCAACTCACTCATACACTATGTACTACACTGTGCGTTTCTTATATTCTAAGTTTTTCAGTGCAACTCACTCATATACTATGTACTACACTGTGCGTTTCTTATATTCTAAGTTTTTCAGTGCAACTCACTCATATACTATGTACTACACTGTGCATTTCGTGTAATGCGGGTTTTTCAGTAAATTCTAAGTTTTTCAGTGCAACTCATTCATATACTATGTACTATACTGTGCGTTTCTTATATTCTAAGTTTTTCAGTGCAACTCACTCATATACTATGTACTACACTGTGCGTTTCATATATTCTAAGTTTTTCAGTGCAACTCACTCATATACTATGTACTACACTGTGCGTTTCTTATATTCTAAGTTTTTCAGTGCAACTCACTCATATACTATGTACTACACTGTGCGTTTCTTATATTCTAAGTTTTTCAGTGCAACTCACTCATATACTATGTACTACACTGTGCGTTTCTTATATTCTAAGTTTTTCAGTGCAACTCACTCATATACTATGTACTACACTGTGCATTTCGTGTAATGCGGGTTTTTCAGTAAATTCTAAGTTTTTCAGTGCAACTCATTCATATACTATGTACTATACTGTGCGTTTCTTATATTCTAAGTTTTTCAGTGCAACTCACTCATATACTATGTACTACACTGTGCGATTCTTATATTCTAAGTTTTTCAGTGCAACTCACTCATATACTATGTACTACACTGTGCGTTTCTTATATTCTAAGTTTTTCAGTGCAACTCACTCATATACTATGTACTACACTGTGCGTTTCTTATATTCTAAGTTTTTCAGTGCAACTCACTCATATCCTTTGTACTACACTGTGCTTTTCTTATATTCTAAGTTTTTCAGTGCAACTCACTCATATACTATGTACTACACTGTGCGTTTCTTATATTCTAAGTTTTTCAGTGCAACTCACTCATATACTATGTACTATACTGTGCGTTTCTTATATTCTAAGTTTTTGAGTGCAACTCACTCATATACTATGTACTACACTGTGCGTTTCTTATATTCTAAGTTTTTCAGTGCAACTCACTCATATACTATGTACTACACTGTGCATTTCGTGTAATGCGGGTTTTTCAGTAAATTCTAAGTTTTTCAGTGCAACTCATTCATATACGATGTACTATACTGTGCGTTTCTTATATTCTAAGTTTTTCAGTGCAACTCACTCATATACTATGTACTACACTGTGCGTTTCTTATATTCTAAGTTTTTCAGTGCAACTCACTCATATACTATGTACTACACTGTGCGTTTCTTATATTCTAAGTTTTTCAGTGCAACTCACTCATATACTATGTACTACACTGTGCATTTCGTGTAATGCGGGTTTTTCAGTAAATTCTAAGTTTTTCAGTGCAACTCATTCATATACTATGTACTATACTGTGCGTTTCTTATATTCTAAGTTTTTCAGTGCAACTCACTCATATACTATGTACTACACTGTGCGTTTCTTATATTCTAAGTTATTCAGTGCAACTCACTCATATACTATGTACTACACTGTGCGTTTCTTATATTCTAAGTTTTTCAGTGCAACTCACTCATATACTATGTACTACACTGTGCGATTCTTATATTCTAAGTTTTTCAGTGCAACTCACTCATATACTATGTACTACACTGTGCGTTTCTTATATTCTAAGTTTTTCAGTGCAACTCACTCATATACTATGTACTACACTGTGCGTTTCTTATATTCTAAGTTTTTCAGTGCAACTCACTCATATCCTTTGTACTACACTGTGCTTTTCTTATATTCTAAGTTTTTCAGTGCAACTCACTCATATACTATGTACTATACTGTGCGTTTCTTATATTCTAAGTTTTTGAGTGCAACTCACTCATATACTATGTACTATACTGTGCGTTTCATATATTCTAAGTTTTTCAGTGAAACTCACTCATATCCTTTGTACTACACTGTGCTTTTCTTATATTCTAAGTTTTTCAGTGCAACTCACTCATATACTATGTACTACACTGTGCGTTTCTAATATTCTAAGTTTTTCAGTGCAACTCACTCATATACTATGTACTACACTGTGCGTTTCTTATATTCTAAGTTTTTCAGTGCAACTCACTCATATACTATGTACTACACTGTGCGTTTCTTATATTCTAAGTTTTTCAGTGCAACTCACTCATATACTATGTACTACACTGTGCATTTCTTATATTCTAAGTTTTTCAGTGCAACTCACTCATATACTATGTACTACACTGTGCGTTTCTTATATTCTAAGTTTTTCAGTGCAACTCACTCATATACTATGTACTACACTGTGCGTTTCTTAAATTCTAAGTTTTTCAGTGCAACTCACTCATATACTATGTACTACACTGTGCGTTTCTTATATTCTAAGTTTTTCAGTGCAACTCACTCATATACTATGTACTACACTGTGCGTTTCTTATATTCTAATTTTTCAGTGCAACTCACTCATATACTATGTACTACACTGTGCGTTTCTTATATTCTAAGTTTTTCAGTGCAACTCACTCATATACTATGTACTACACTGTGCGTTTCTTATATTCTAAGTTTTTCAGTGCAACTCACTCATATACTATGTACTACACTGTGCGTTTCTTATATTCTAAGTTTTTCAGTGCAACTCACTCATAAACTATGTACTACACTGTGCGTTTCTTATATTCCAAGTTTTTCAGTGCAACTCACTCATATACTATGTACTACACTGTGCGTTTCTTATATTCTAAGTTTTTCAGTGCAACTCACTCATATACTATGTACTACACTGTGCGTTTCTTATATTCTAAGTTTTTCAGTGCAACTCACTCATATACTATGTACTACACTGTGCGTTTCTTAAATTCTAAGTTTTTCAGTGCAACTCACTCATATACTATGTACTACACTGTGCGTTTCTTATATTCTAAGTTTTTCAGTGCAACTCACTCATACACTATGTACTACACTGTGCGTTTCTTATATTCTAAGTTTTTCAGTGCAACTCACTCATATACTATGTACTACACTGTGCGTTTCTTATATTCTAAGTTTTTCAGTGCAACTCACTCATATACTATGTACTACACTGTGCATTTCGTGTAATGCGGGTTTTTCAGTAAATTCTAAGTTTTTCAGTGCAACTCATTCATATACTATGTACTATACTGTGCGTTTCTTATATTCTAAGTTTTTCAGTGCAACTCACTCATATACTATGTACTACACTGTGCGTTTCTTATATTCTAAGTTTTTCAGTGCAACTCACTCATATACTATGTACTACACTGTGCGTTTCTTATATTCTAAGTTTTTCAGTGCAACTCACTCATATACTATGTACTACACTGTGCGTTTCTTATATTCTAAGTTTTTCAGTGCAACTCACTCATATACTATGTACTACACTGTGCGTTTCTTATATTCTAAGTTTTTCAGTGCAACTCACTCATAAACTATGTACTACACTGTGCGTTTCTTATATTCCAAGTTTTTCAGTGCAACTCACTCATATACTATGTACTACACTGTGCGTTTCTTATATTCTAAGTTTTTCAGTGCAACTCACTCATATACTATGTACTACACTGTGCGTTTCTTATATTCTAAGTTTTTCAGTGCAACTCACTCATATACTATGTACTACACTGTGCGTTTCTTAAATTCTAAGTTTTTCAGTGCAACTCACTCATATACTATGTACTACACTGTGCGTTTCTTATATTCTAAGTTTTTCAGTGCAACTCACTCATACACTATGTACTACACTGTGCGTTTCTTATATTCTAAGTTTTTCAGTGCAACTCACTCATATACTATGTACTACACTGTGCGTTTCTTATATTCTAAGTTTTTCAGTGCAACTCACTCATATACTATGTACTACACTGTGCATTTCGTGTAATGCGGGTTTTTCAGTAAATTCTAAGTTTTTCAGTGCAACTCATTCATATACTATGTACTATACTGTGCGTTTCTTATATTCTAAGTTTTTCAGTGCAACTCACTCATATACTATGTACTACACTGTGCGTTTCATATATTCTAAGTTTTTCAGTGCAACTCACTCATATACTATGTACTACACTGTGCGTTTCTTATATTCTAAGTTTTTCAGTGCAACTCACTCATATACTATGTACTACACTGTGCGTTTCTTATATTCTAAGTTTTTCAGTGCAACTCACTCATATACTATGTACTACACTGTGCGTTTCTTATATTCTAAGTTTTTCAGTGCAACTCACTCATATACTATGTACTACACTGTGCATTTCGTGTAATGCGGGTTTTTCAGTAAATTCTAAGTTTTTCAGTGCAACTCATTCATATACTATGTACTATACTGTGCGTTTCTTATATTCTAAGTTTTTCAGTGCAACTCACTCATATACTATGTACTACACTGTGCGATTCTTATATTCTAAGTTTTTCAGTGCAACTCACTCATATACTATGTACTACACTGTGCGTTTCTTATATTCTAAGTTTTTCAGTGCAACTCACTCATATACTATGTACTACACTGTGCGTTTCTTATATTCTAAGTTTTTCAGTGCAACTCACTCATATCCTTTGTACTACACTGTGCTTTTCTTATATTCTAAGTTTTTCAGTGCAACTCACTCATATACTATGTACTACACTGTGCGTTTCTTATATTCTAAGTTTTTCAGTGCAACTCACTCATATACTATGTACTATACTGTGCGTTTCTTATATTCTAAGTTTTTGAGTGCAACTCACTCATATACTATGTACTACACTGTGCGTTTCTTATATTCTAAGTTTTTCAGTGCAACTCACTCATATACTATGTACTACACTGTGCATTTCGTGTAATGCGGGTTTTTCAGTAAATTCTAAGTTTTTCAGTGCAACTCATTCATATACTATGTACTATACTGTGCGTTTCTTATATTCTAAGTTTTTCAGTGCAACTCACTCATATACTATGTACTACACTGTGCGTTTCTTATATTCTAAGTTTTTCAGTGCAACTCACTCATATACTATGTACTACACTGTGCGTTTCTTATATTCTAAGTTTTTCAGTGCAACTCACTCATATACTATGTACTACACTGTGCATTTCGTGTAATGCGGGTTTTTCAGTAAATTCTAAGTTTTTCAGTGCAACTCATTCATATACTATGTACTATACTGTGCGTTTCTTATATTCTAAGTTTTTCAGTGCAACTCACTCATATACTATGTACTACACTGTGCGTTTCTTATATTCTAAGTTATTCAGTGCAACTCACTCATATACTATGTACTACACTGTGCGTTTCTTATATTCTAAGTTTTTCAGTGCAACTCACTCATATACTATGTACTACACTGTGCGATTCTTATATTCTAAGTTTTTCAGTGCAACTCACTCATATACTATGTACTACACTGTGCGTTTCTTATATTCTAAGTTTTTCAGTGCAACTCACTCATATACTATGTACTACACTGTGCGTTTCTTATATTCTAAGTTTTTCAGTGCAACTCACTCATATCCTTTGTACTACACTGTGCTTTTCTTATATTCTAAGTTTTTCAGTGCAACTCACTCATATACTATGTACTATACTGTGCGTTTCTTATATTCTAAGTTTTTGAGTGCAACTCACTCATATACTATGTACTATACTGTGCGTTTCATATATTCTAAGTTTTTCAGTGAAACTCACTCATATCCTTTGTACTACACTGTGCTTTTCTTATATTCTAAGTTTTTCAGTGCAACTCACTCATATACTATGTACTACACTGTGCGTTTCTAATATTCTAAGTTTTTCAGTGCAACTCACTCATATAGTATGTACTACACTGTGCGTTTCTTATATTCTAAGTTTTTCAGTGCAACTCACTCATATACTATGTACTACACTGTGCGTTTCTTATATTCTAAGTTTTTCAGTGCAACTCACTCATATACTATGTACTACACTGTGCATTTCTTATATTCTAAGTTTTTCAGTGCAACTCACTCATATACTATGTACTACACTGTGCGTTTCTTATATTCTAAGTTTTTCAGTGCAACTCACTCATATACTATGTACTACACTGTGCGTTTCTTAAATTCTAAGTTTTTCAGTGCAACTCACTCATATACTATGTACTACACTGTGCGTTTCTTATATTCTAAGTTTTTCAGTGCAACTCACTCATATACTATGTACTACACTGTGCGTTTCTTATATTCTAAGTTTTTGAGTGCAACTCACTCATATACTATGTACTACACTGTGCGTTTCTTATATTCTAAGTTTTTCAGTGCAACTCACTCATATACTATGTACTACACTGTGCATTTCGTGTAATGCGGGTTTTTCAGTAAATTCTAAGTTTTTCAGTGCAACTCATTCATATACTATGTACTATACTGTGCGTTTCTTATATTCTAAGTTTTTCAGTGCAACTCACTCATATACTATGTACTACACTGTGCGTTTCTTATATTCTAAGTTTTTCAGTGCAACTCACTCATATACTATGTACTACACTGTGCGTTTCTTATATTCTAAGTTTTTCAGTGCAACTCACTCATATACTATGTACTACACTGTGCATTTCGTGTAATGCGGGTTTTTCAGTAAATTCTAAGTTTTTCAGTGCAACTCATTCATATACTATGTACTATACTGTGCGTTTCTTATATTCTAAGTTTTTCAGTGCAACTCACTCATATACTATGTACTACACTGTGCGTTTCTTATATTCTAAGTTATTCAGTGCAACTCACTCATATACTATGTACTACACTGTGCGTTTCTTATATTCTAAGTTTTTCAGTGCAACTCACTCATATACTATGTACTACACTGTGCGATTCTTATATTCTAAGTTTTTCAGTGCAACTCACTCATATACTATGTACTACACTGTGCGTTTCTTATATTCTAAGTTTTTCAGTGCAACTCACTCATATACTATGTACTACACTGTGCGTTTCTTATATTCTAAGTTTTTCAGTGCAACTCACTCATATCCTTTGTACTACACTGTGCTTTTCTTATATTCTAAGTTTTTCAGTGCAACTCACTCATATACTATGTACTATACTGTGCGTTTCTTATATTCTAAGTTTTTGAGTGCAACTCACTCATATACTATGTACTATACTGTGCGTTTCATATATTCTAAGTTTTTCAGTGAAACTCACTCATATCCTTTGTACTACACTGTGCTTTTCTTATATTCTAAGTTTTTCAGTGCAACTCACTCATATACTATGTACTACACTGTGCGTTTCTAATATTCTAAGTTTTTCAGTGCAACTCACTCATATAGTATGTACTACACTGTGCGTTTCTTATATTCTAAGTTTTTCAGTGCAACTCACTCATATACTATGTACTACACTGTGCGTTTCTTATATTCTAAGTTTTTCAGTGCAACTCACTCATATACTATGTACTACACTGTGCATTTCTTATATTCTAAGTTTTTCAGTGCAACTCACTCATATACTATGTACTACACTGTGCGTTTCTTATATTCTAAGTTTTTCAGTGCAACTCACTCATATACTATGTACTACACTGTGCGTTTCTTAAATTCTAAGTTTTTCAGTGCAACTCACTCATATACTATGTACTACACTGTGCGTTTCTTATATTCTAAGTTTTTCAGTGCAACTCACTCATATACTATGTACTACACTGTGCGTTTCTTATATTCTAAGTTTTTCAGTGCAACTCACTCATATACTATGTACTACACTGTGCGTTTCTTATATTCTAAGTTTTTCAGTGCAACTCACTCATATACTATGTACTACACTGTGCGTTTCTTATATTCTAAGTTTTTCAGTGCAACTCACTCATATACTATGTACTACACTGTGCGTTTCTTATATTCTAAGTTTTTCAGTGCAACTCACTCATAAACTATGTACTACACTGTGCGTTTCTTATATTCCAAGTTTTTCAGTGCAACTCACTCATATACTATGTACTACACTGTGCGTTTCTTATATTCTAAGTTTTTCAGTGCAACTCACTCATATACTATGTACTACACTGTGCGTTTCTTATATTCTAAGTTTTTCAGTGCAACTCACTCATATACTATGTACTACACTGTGCGTTTCTTAAATTCTAAGTTTTTCAGTGCAACTCACTCATATACTATGTACTACACTGTGCGTTTCTTATATTCTAAGTTTTTCAGTGCAACTCACTCATACACTATGTACTACACTGTGCGTTTCTTATATTCTAAGTTTTTCAGTGCAACTCACTCATATACTATGTACTACACTGTGCGTTTCTTATATTCTAAGTTTTTCAGTGCAACTCACTCATATACTATGTACTACACTGTGCATTTCGTGTAATGCGGGTTTTTCAGTAAATTCTAAGTTTTTCAGTGCAACTCATTCATATACTATGTACTATACCGTGCGTTTCTTATATTCTAAGTTTTTCAGTGCAACTCACTCATATACTATGTACTACACTGTGCGTTTCATATATTCTAAGTTTTTCAGTGCAACTCACTCATATACTATGTACTACACTGTGCGTTTCTTATATTCTAAGTTTTTCAGTGCAACTCACTCATATACTATGTACTACACTGTGCGTTTCTTATATTCTAAGTTTTTCAGTGCAACTCACTCATATACTATGTACTACACTGTGCGTTTCTTATATTCTAAGTTTTTCAGTGCAACTCACTCATATACTATGTACTACACTGTGCATTTCGTGTAATGCGGGTTTTTCAGTAAATTCTAAGTTTTTCAGTGCAACTCATTCATATACTATGTACTATACTGTGCGTTTCTTATATTCTAAGTTTTTCAGTGCAACTCACTCATATACTATGTACTACACTGTGCGATTCTTATATTCTAAGTTTTTCAGTGCAACTCACTCATATACTATGTACTACACTGTGCGTTTCTTATATTCTAAGTTTTTCAGTGCAACTCACTCATATACTATGTACTACACTGTGCGTTTCTTATATTCTAAGTTTTTCAGTGCAACTCACTCATATCCTTTGTACTACACTGTGCTTTTCTTATATTCTAAGTTTTTCAGTGCAACTCACTCATATACTATGTACTACACTGTGCGTTTCTTATATTCTAAGTTTTTCAGTGCAACTCACTCATATACTATGTACTATACTGTGCGTTTCTTATATTCTAAGTTTTTGAGTGCAACTCACTCATATACTATGTACTACACTGTGCGTTTCATATATTCTAAGTTTTTCAGTGCAACTCACTCATATACTATGTACTACACTGTGCGTTTCTTATATTCTAAGTTTTTCAGTGCAACTCACTCATATACTATGTACTACACTGTGCGTTTCTTATATTCTAAGTTTTTCAGTGCAACTCACTCATATACTATGTACTACACTGTGCGTTTCTTATATTCTAAGTTTTTCAGTGCAACTCACTCATATACTATGTACTACACTGTGCGTTTCTAATATTCTAAGTTTTTCAGTGCAACTCACTCATATACTATGTACTACACTGTGCGTTTCTTATATTCTAAGTTTTTCAGTGCAACTCACTCATATACTATGTACTACACTGTGCGTTTCTTATATTCTCAGTTTTTCAGTGCAACTCACTCATATACTATGTACTACACTGTGCATTTCGTGTAATGCGGGTTTTTCAGTAAATTCTAAGTTTTTCAGTGCAACTCACTCATATACTATGTACTACACTGTGCGTTTCTTATATTCTAAGTTTTTCAGTGCAACTCACTCATATACTATGTACTACACTGTGCCTTTCTTATATTCTAAGTGTTTCAGTGCAACTCACTCATATACTATGTACTGCAATGTGCGTTTCTTATATTCTAAGTGTTTCAGTGCAACTCACTCATATACTATGTACTACACTGTGCGTTTCTTAAATTCTAAGTTTTTCAGTGCAACTCACTCATATACTATGTACTACACTGAGCGTTTCTTAAATTCTAAGTTTTTCAGTGCAACTCACTCATATACTATGTACTACACTGTGCGTTTCTTATATTCTAAGTTTTTCAGTGCAACTCACTCATATACTATGTACTACACTGTGCATTTCGTGTAATGTGTGTTTTTCAGTAAATTCTAAGTTTTTCAGTGCAACTCACTCATATACTATGTACTACACTGTGCGTTTCTTATATTCTAAGTTTTTCAGTGCAACTCACTCATATACTATGTACTACACTGTGCGTTTCTAATATTCTAAGTTTTTCAGTGCAACTCACTCATATACTATGTACTACACTGGGCGTTTCTTATATTCTAAGTTTTTCAGTGCAACTCACTCATATACTATGTACTACACTGTGCGTTTCTTATATTCTCAGTTTTTCAGTGCAACTCACTCATATACTATGTACTACACTGTGCATTTCGTGTAATGCGGGTTTTTCAGTAAATTCTAAGTTTTTCAGTGCAACTCACTCATATACTATGTACTACACTGTGCGTTTCTTATATTCTAAGTTTTTCAGTGCAACTCACTCATATACTATGTACTACACTGTGCCTTTCTTATATTCTAAGTGTTTCAGTGCAACTCACTCATATACTATGTACTGCAATGTGCGTTTCTTATATTCTAAGTGTTTCAGTGCAACTCACTCATATACTATGTACTACACTGTGCGTTTCTTAAATTCTAAGTTTTTCAGTGCAACTCACTCATATACTATGTACTACACTGTGCGTTTCTTAAATTCTAAGTTTTTCAGTGCAACTCACTCATATACTATGTACTACACTGTGCGTTTCTTATATTCTAAGTTTTTCAGTGCAACTCACTCATATACTATGTACTACACTGTGCATTTCGTGTAATGTGTGTTTTTCAGTAAATTCTAAGTTTTTCAGTGCAACTCACTCATATACTATGTACTACACTGTGCGTTTCTTATATTCTAAGTTTTTCAGTGCAACTCACTCATATACTATGTACTACACTGTGCGTTTCTTATATTCTAAGTTTTTCAGTGCAACTCACTCATATACTATGTACTACACTGTGCGTTTCTTATATTCTAAGTTTTTCAGTGCAACTCACTCATATACTATGTACTACACTGTGCGTTTCTTATATTCTAAGTTTTTCAGTGCAACTCACTCATATACTATGTACTACACTGTGCGTTTCTTATATTCTAAGTTTTTCAGTGCAACTCACTCATATACTATGTACTACACTGTGCATTTCGTGTAATGCGGGTTTTTCAGTAAATTCTAAGTTTTTCAGTGCAACTCACTCATATACTATGTACTACACTGTGCGTTTCTTATATTCTAAGTTTTTCAGTGCAACTCACTCATATACTATGTACTACACTGTGCGTTTCTTATATTCTAAGTTTTTCAGAGCAACTCACTCATATACTATGTACTACAATGTGCGTTTCTTATATTCTAAGTTTTTCAGTGCAACTCAATCATATACTATGTACTACACTGTGCGTTTCTTAAATTCTAAGTTTTTCAGTGCAACTCACTCATATACAATGTACTACATTGTGCGTTTATTAAATTCTAAGTTTTTCAGTGCAACTCACTCATATACTATGTACTACACTGTGCGTTTCTTATATTCTAAGTTTTTCAGTGCAACTCACTCATATACTATGTACTACACTGTGCGTTTCTTATATTCTAAGTTTTTCAGTGCAACTCACTCATATACTATGTACTACACTGTGCATTTCGTGTAATGCGGGTTTTTCAGTAAATTCTAAGTTTTTCAGTGCAACTCACTCATATACTATGTACTACACTGTGCGTTTCTTATATTCTAAGTTTTTCAGTGCAACTCACTCATATACTATGTACTACAATGTGCGTTTCTTATATTCTAAGTTTTTCAGTGCAACTCACTCATATACTATGTACTACACTGTGCGTTTCTTATATTCTAAGTTTTTCAGTGCAACTCACTCATATACTATGTACTACACTGTGCGTTTCTTATATTCTAAGTTTTTCAGTGCAACTCACTCATATACTATGTACTACACTGTGCGTTTCTTATATTCTAAGTTTTTCAGTGCAACTCACTCATATACTATGTACTACACTGTGCGTTTCTTATATTCTAAGTTTTTCAGTGCAACTCACTCATATACTATGTACTACACTGTGCGTTTCTTATATTCTAAGTTTTTCAGTGCAACTCACTCATATACTATGTACTACACTGTGCGTTTCTTATATTCTAAGTTTTTCAGTGCAACTCACTCATATACTATGTACTACACAGTGCGTTTCTTATATTCTAAGTTTTTCAGTGCAACTCACTCATATACTATGTACTACACTGTGCGTTTCTTATATTCTAAGTTTTTCAGTGCAACTCACTCATATACTATGTACTACACTGTGCGTTTCTTATATTCTAAGTTTTTCAGTGCAACTCACTCATATACTATGTTCTACACTGTGCGTTTCTTATATTCTAAGTTTTTCAGTGCAACTCACTCATATACTATGTACTACACTGTGCGTTTCTTATATTCTAAGTTTTTCAGTGCAACTCACTCATATACTATGTACTACACTGTGCGTTTCTTATATTCTAAGTTTTTCAGTGCAACTCACTCATATACTATGTACTACACTGTGCGTTTCTTATATTCTAAGTTTTTCAGTGCAACTCACTCATATACTATGTACTACACTGTGCATTTCTTATATTCTAAGTTTTTCAGTGCAACTCACTCATATACTATGTACTAAACTGTGCGTTTCTTATATTCTAAGTTTTTCAGTGCAACTCACTCATATACTATGTACTACACTGTGCGTTCCTTAAATTCTAAGTTTTTCAGTGCAACTCACTCATATACTATGTACTACACTGTGCGTTTCTTATATTCTAAGTTTTTCAGTGCAACTCACTCATATACTATGTACTACACTGTGCGTTTCTTATATTCTAAGTTTTTCAGTGCAACTCACTCATATACTATGTACTACACTGTGCGTTTCTTATATTCTAAGTTTTTCAGTGCAACTCACTCATATACTATGTACTACACTGTGCATTTCGTGTAATGCGGGTTTTTCAGTAAATTCTAAGTTTTTCAGTGCAACTCATTCATATACTATGTACTATACTGTGCGTTTCTTATATTCTAAGGTTTTCAGTGCAACTCACTCATATACTATGTACTACACTGTGCGTTTCATATATTCTAAGTTTTCCAGTGCAACTCACTCATATACTATGTACTACACTGTGCGTTTCTTATATTCTAAGTTATTCAGTGCAACTCACTCATATACTATGTACTACACTGTGCGTTTCTTATATTCTAAGTTTTTCAGTGCAACTCACTCATATACTATGTACTACACTGTGCGTTTCTTATATTCTAAGTTTTTCAGTGCAACTCACTCATATACTATGTACTACACTGTGCGTTTCTTATATTCTAAGTTTTTCAGTGCAACTCACTCATATCCTTTGTACTACACTGTGCTTTTCTTATATTCTAAGTTTTTCAGTGCAACTCACTCATATACTATGTACTACACTGTGCGTTTCTTATATTCTAAGTTTTTCAGTGCAACTCACTCATATACTATGTACTATACTGTGCGTTTCTTATATTCTAAGTTTTTGAGTGCAACTCACTCATATACTATGTACTACACTGTGCGTTTCATATATTCTAAGTTTTTCAGTGCAACTCACTCATATACTATGTACTACACTGTGCGTTTCTTATATTCTAAGTTTTTCAGTGCAACTCACTCATATACTATGTACTACACTGTGCGTTTCTTATATTCTAAGTTTTTCAGTGCAACTCACTCATATACTATGTACTACACTGTGCGTTTCTTATATTCTAAGTTTTTCAGTGCAACTCACTCATATACTATGTACTACACTGTGCGTTTCTAATATTCTAAGTTTTTCAGTGCAACTCACTCATATACTATGTACTACACTGTGCGTTTCTTATATTCTAAGTTTTTCAGTGCAACTCACTCATATACTATGTACTACACTGTGCGTTTCTTATATTCTCAGTTTTTCAGTGCAACTCACTCATATACTATGTACTACACTGTGCATTTCGTGTAATGCGGGTTTTTCAGTAAATTCTAAGTTTTTCAGTGCAACTCACTCATATACTATGTACTACACTGTGCGTTTCTTATATTCTAAGTTTTTCAGTGCAACTCACTCATATACTATGTACTACACTGTGCCTTTCTTATATTCTAAGTGTTTCAGTGCAACTCACTCATATACTATGTACTGCAATGTGCGTTTCTTATATTCTAAGTGTTTCAGTGCAACTCACTCATATACTATGTACTACACTGTGCGTTTCTTAAATTCTAAGTTTTTCAGTGCAACTCACTCATATACTATGTACTACACTGAGCGTTTCTTAAATTCTAAGTTTTTCAGTGCAACTCACTCATATACTATGTACTACACTGTGCGTTTCTTATATTCTAAGTTTTTCAGTGCAACTCACTCATATACTATGTACTACACTGTGCATTTCGTGTAATGTGTGTTTTTCAGTAAATTCAAAGTTTTTCAGTGCAACTCACTCATATACTATGTACTACACTGTGCGTTTCTTATATTCTAAGTTTTTCAGTGCAACTCACTCATATACTATGTACTACACTGTGCGTTTCTAATATTCTAAGTTTTTCAGTGCAACTCACTCATATACTATGTACTACACTGGGCGTTTCTTATATTCTAAGTTTTTCAGTGCAACTCACTCATATACTATGTACTACACTGTGCGTTTCTTATATTCTCAGTTTTTCAGTGCAACTCACTCATATACTATGTACTACACTGTGCATTTCGTGTAATGCGGGTTTTTCAGTAAATTCTAAGTTTTTCAGTGCAACTCACTCATATACTATGTACTACACTGTGCGTTTCTTATATTCTAAGTTTTTCAGTGCAACTCACTCATATACTATGTACTACACTGTGCCTTTCTTATATTCTAAGTGTTTCAGTGCAACTCACTCATATACTATGTACTGCAATGTGCGTTTCTTATATTCTAAGTGTTTCAGTGCAACTCACTCATATACTATGTACTACACTGTGCGTTTCTTATATTCTAAGTTTTTCAGTGCAACTCACTCATATACTATGTACTACACTGTGCATTTCGTGTAATGTGTGTTTTTCAGTAAATTCTAAGTTTTTCAGTGCAACTCACTCATATACTATGTACTACACTGTGCGTTTCTTATATTCTAAGTTTTTCAGTGCAACTCACTCATATACTATGTACTACACTGTGCGTTTCTTATATTCTAAGTTTTTCAGTGCAACTCACTCATATACTATGTACTACACTGTGCGTTTCTTATATTCTAAGTTTTTCAGTGCAACTCACTCATATACTATGTACTACACTGTGCGTTTCTTATATTCTAAGTTTTTCAGTGCAACTCACTCATATACTATGTACTACACTGTGCGTTTCTTATATTCTAAGTTTTTCAGTGCAACTCACTCATATACTATGTACTACACTGTGCGTTTCTTATATTCTAAGTTTTTCAGTGCAACTCACTCATATACTATGTACTACACTGTGCATTTCGTGTAATGCGGGTTTTTCAGTAAATTCTAAGTTTTTCAGTGCAACTCACTCATATACTATGTACTACACTGTGCGTTTCTTATATTCTAAGTTTTTCAGTGCAACTCACTCATATACTATGTACTACACTGTGCGTTTCTTATATTCTAAGTTTTTCAGAGCAACTCACTCATATACTATGTACTACAATGTGCGTTTCTTATATTCTAAGTTTTTCAGTGCAACTCAATCATATACTATGTACTACACTGTGCGTTTCTTAAATTCTAAGTTTTTCAGTGCAACTCACTCATATACAATGTACTACATTGTGCGTTTATTAAATTCTAAGTTTTTCAGTGCAACTCACTCATATACTATGTACTACACTGTGCGTTTCTTATATTCTAAGTTTTTCAGTGCAACTCACTCATATACTATGTACTACACTGTGCGTTTCTTATATTCTAAGTTTTTCAGTGCAACTCACTCATATACTATGTACTACACTGTGCATTTCGTGTAATGCGGGTTTTTCAGTAAATTCTAAGTTTTTCAGTGCAACTCACTCATATACTATGTACTACACTGTGCGTTTCTTATATTCTAAGTTTTTCAGTGCAACTCACTCATATACTATGTACTACACTGTGCGTTTCTAATATTCTAAGTTTTTCAGTGCAACTCACTCATATACTATGTACTACACTGGGCGTTTCTTATATTCTAAGTTTTTCAGTGCAACTCACTCATATACTATGTACTACACTGTGCGTTTCTTATATTCTCAGTTTTTCAGTGCAACTCACTCATATACTATGTACTACACTGTGCATTTCGTGTAATGCGGGTTTTTCAGTAAATTCTAAGTTTTTCAGTGCAACTCACTCATATACTATGTACTACACTGTGCGTTTCTTATATTCTAAGTTTTTCAGTGCAACTCACTCATATACTATGTACTACACTGTGCCTTTCTTATATTCTAAGTGTTTCAGTGCAACTCACTCATATACTATGTACTGCAATGTGCGTTTCTTATATTCTAAGTGTTTCAGTGCAACTCACTCATATACTATGTACTACACTGTGCGTTTCTTAAATTCTAAGTTTTTCAGTGCAACTCACTCATATACTATGTACTACACTGTGCGTTTCTTAAATTCTAAGTTTTTCAGTGCAACTCACTCATATACTATGTACTACACTGTGCGTTTCTTATATTCTAAGTTTTTCAGTGCAACTCACTCATATACTATGTACTACACTGTGCATTTCGTGTAATGTGTGTTTTTCAGTAAATTCTAAGTTTTTCAGTGCAACTCACTCATATACTATGTACTACACTGTGCGTTTCTTATATTCTAAGTTTTTCAGTGCAACTCACTCATATACTATGTACTACACTGTGCGTTTCTTATATTCTAAGTTTTTCAGTGCAACTCACTCATATACTATGTACTACACTGTGCGTTTCTTATATTCTAAGTTTTTCAGTGCAACTCACTCATATACTATGTACTACACTGTGCGTTTCTTATATTCTAAGTTTTTCAGTGCAACTCACTCATATACTATGTACTACACTGTGCGTTTCTTATATTCTAAGTTTTTCAGTGCAACTCACTCATATACTATGTACTACACTGTGCGTTTCTTATATTCTAAGTTTTTCAGTGCAACTCACTCATATACTATGTACTACACTGTGCATTTCGTGTAATGCGGGTTTTTCAGTAAATTCTAAGTTTTTCAGTGCAACTCACTCATATACTATGTACTACACTGTGCGTTTCTTATATTCTAAGTTTTTCAGTGCAACTCACTCATATACTATGTACTACACTGTGCGTTTCTTATATTCTAAGTTTTTCAGAGCAACTCACTCATATACTATGTACTACAATGTGCGTTTCTTATATTCTAAGTTTTTCAGTGCAACTCAATCATATACTATGTACTACACTGTGCGTTTCTTAAATTCTAAGTTTTTCAGTGCAACTCACTCATATACAATGTACTACATTGTGCGTTTATTAAATTCTAAGTTTTTCAGTGCAACTCACTCATATACTATGTACTACACTGTGCGTTTCTTATATTCTAAGTTTTTCAGTGCAACTCACTCATATACTATGTACTACACTGTGCGTTTCTTATATTCTAAGTTTTTCAGTGCAACTCACTCATATACTATGTACTACACTGTGCATTTCGTGTAATGCGGGTTTTTCAGTAAATTCTAAGTTTTTCAGTGCAACTCACTCATATACTATGTACTACACTGTGCGTTTCTTATATTCTAAGTTTTTCAGTGCAACTCACTCATATACTATGTACTACAATGTGCGTTTCTTATATTCTAAGTTTTTCAGTGCAACTCACTCATATACTATGTACTACACTGTGCGTTTCTTATATTCTAAGTTTTTCAGTGCAACTCACTCATATACTATGTACTACACTGTGCGTTTCTTATATTCTAAGTTTTTCAGTGCAACTCACTCATATACTATGTACTACACTGTGCGTTTCTTATATTCTAAGTTTTTCAGTGCAACTCACTCATATACTATGTACTACACTGTGCGTTTCTTATATTCTAAGTTTTTCAGTGCAACTCACTCATATACTATGTACTACACTGTGCGTTTCTTATATTCTAAGTTTTTCAGTGCAACTCACTCATATACTATGTACTACACTGTGCGTTTCTTATATTCTAAGTTTTTCAGTGCAACTCACTCATATACTATGTACTACACAGTGCGTTTCTTATATTCTAAGTTTTTCAGTGCAACTCACTCATATACTATGTACTACACTGTGCGTTTCTTATATTCTAAGTTTTTCAGTGCAACTCACTCATATACTATGTACTACACTGTGCGTTTCTTATATTCTAAGTTTTTCAGTGCAACTCACTCATATACTATGTTCTACACTGTGCGTTTCTTATATTCTAAGTTTTTCAGTGCAACTCACTCATATACTATGTACTACACTGTGCGTTTCTTATATTCTAAGTTTTTCAGTGCAACTCATTCATATACTATGTACTACACTGTGCGTTTCTTATATTCTAAGTTTTTCAGTGCAACTCACTCATATACTATGTACTACACTGTGCGTTTCTTATATTCTAAGTTTTTCAGTGCAACTCACTCATATACTATGTACTACACTGTGCATTTCTTATATTCTAAGTTTTTCAGTGCAACTCACTCATATACTATGTACTAAACTGTGCGTTTCTTATATTCTAAGTTTTTCAGTGCAACTCACTCATATACTATGTACTACACTGTGCGTTCCTTAAATTCTAAGTTTTTCAGTGCAACTCACTCATATACTATGTACTACACTGTGCGTTTCTTATATTCTAAGTTTTTCAGTGCAACTCACTCATATACTATGTACTACACTGTGCGTTTCTTATATTCTAAGTTTTTCAGTGCAACTCACTCATATACTATGTACTACACTGTGCGTTTCTTATATTCTAAGTTTTTCAGTGCAACTCACTCATATACTATGTACTACACTGTGCATTTCGTGTAATGCGGGTTTTTCAGTAAATTCTAAGTTTTTCAGTGCAACTCATTCATATACTATGTACTATACTGTGCGTTTCTTATATTCTAAGGTTTTCAGTGCAACTCACTCATATACTATGTACTACACTGTGCGTTTCATATATTCTAAGTTTTCCAGTGCAACTCACTCATATACTATGTACTACACTGTGCGTTTCTTATATTCTAAGTTATTCAGTGCAACTCACTCATATACTATGTACTACACTGTGCGTTTCTTATATTCTAAGTTTTTCAGTGCAACTCACTCATATACTATGTACTACACTGTGTGATTCTTATATTCTAAGTTTTTCAGTGCAACTCACTCATATACTATGTACTACACTGTGCGTTTCTTATATTCTAAGTTTTTCAGTGCAACTCACTCATATCCTTTGTACTACACTGTGCTTTTCTTATATTCTAAGTTTTTCAGTGCAACTCACTCATATACTATGTACTACACTGTGCGTTTCTTATATTCTAAGTTTTTCAGTGCAACTCACTCATATACTATGTACTATACTGTGCGTTTCTTATATTCTAAGTTTTTGAGTGCAACTCACTCATATACTATGTACTACACTGTGCGTTTCATATATTCTAAGTTTTTCAGTGCAACTCACTCATATACTATGTACTACACTGTGCGTTTCTTATATTCTAAGTGTTTCAGTGCAACTCACTCATATACTATGTACTACACTGTGCGTTTCTTAAATTCTAAGTTTTTCAGTGCAACTCACTCATATACTATGTACTACACTGTGCGTTTCTTAAATTCTAAGTTTTTCAGTGCAACTCACTCATATACTATGTACTACACTGTGCGTTTCTTATATTCTAAGTTTTTCAGTGCAACTCACTCATATACTATGTACTACACTGTGCATTTCGTGTAATGTGTGTTTTTCAGTAAATTCTAAGTTTTTCAGTGCAACTCACTCATATACTATGTACTACACTGTGCGTTTCTTATATTCTAAGTTTTTCAGTGCAACTCACTCATATACTATGTACTACACTGTGCGTTTCTTATATTCTAAGTTTTTCAGTGCAACTCACTCATATACTATGTACTACACTGTGCGTTTCTTATATTCTAAGTTTTTCAGTGCAACTCACTCATATACTATGTACTACACTGTGCGTTTCTTATATTCTAAGTTTTTCAGTGCAACTCACTCATATACTATGTACTACACTGTGCGTTTCTTATATTCTAAGTTTTTCAGTGCAACTCACTCATATACTATGTACTACACTGTGCGTTTCTTATATTCTAAGTTTTTCAGTGCAACTCACTCATATACTATGTACTACACTGTGCGTTTCTTATATTCTAAGTTTTTCAGTGCAACTCACTCATATACTATGTACTACACTGTGCGTTTCTTATATTCTAAGTTTTTCAGTGCAACTCACTCATATACTATGTACTACACTGTGCGTTTCTTATATTCTAAGTTTTTCAGTGCAACTCACTCATATACTATGTACTACACTGTGCGTTTCTTATATTCTAAGTTTTTCAGTGCAACTCACTCATATACTATGTACTACACTGTGCGTTTCTTATATTCTAAGTTTTTCAGTGCAACTCACTCATATACTATGTACTACACTGTGCGTTTCTTATATTCTAAGTTTTTCAGTGCAACTCACTCATATACTATGTACTACACTGTGCATTTCTTATATTCTAAGTTTTTCAGTGCAACTCACTCATATACTATGTACTAAACTGTGCGTTTCTTATATTCTAAGTTTTTCAGTGCAACTCACTCATATACTATGTACTACACTGTGCGTTCCTTAAATTCTAAGTTTTTCAGTGCAACTCACTCATATACTATGTACTACACTGTGCGTTTCTTATATTCTAAGTTTTTCAGTGCAACTCACTCATATACTATGTACTACACTGTGCGTTTCTTATATTCTAAGTTTTTCAGTGCAACTCACTCATATACTATGTACTACACTGTGCGTTTCTTATGTTCTAAGTTTTTCAGTGCAACTCACTCATATACTATGTACTACACTGTGCATTTCGTGTAATGCGGGTTTTTCAGTAAATTCTAAGTTTTTCAGTGCAACTCATTCATATACTATGTACTATACTGTGCGTTTCTTATATTCTAAGGTTTTCAGTGCAACTCACTCATATACTATGTACTACACTGTGCGTTTCATATATTCTAAGTTTTCCAGTGCAACTCACTCATATACTATGTACTACACTGTGCGTTTCTTATATTCTAAGTTATTCAGTGCAACTCACTCATATACTATGTACTACACTGTGCGTTTCTTATATTCTAAGTTTTTCAGTGCAACTCACTCATATACTATGTACTACACTGTGTGATTCTTATATTCTAAGTTTTTCAGTGCAACTCACTCATATACTATGTACTACACTGTGCGTTTCTTATATTCTAAGTTTTTCAGTGCAACTCACTCATATCCTTTGTACTACACTGTGCTTTTCTTATATTCTAAGTTTTTCAGTGCAACTCACTCATATACTATGTACTACACTGTGCGTTTCTTATATTCTAAGTTTTTCAGTGCAACTCACTCATATACTATGTACTATACTGTGCGTTTCTTATATTCTAAGTTTTTGAGTGCAACTCACTCATATACTATGTACTACACTGTGCGTTTCATATATTCTAAGTTTTTCAGTGCAACTCACTCATATACTATGTACTACACTGTGCGTTTCTTATATTCTAAGTGTTTCAGTGCAACTCACTCATATACTATGTACTACACTGTGCGTTTCTTAAATTCTAAGTTTTTCAGTGCAACTCACTCATATACTATGTACTACACTGTGCGTTTCTTAAATTCTAAGTTTTTCAGTGCAACTCACTCATATACTATGTACTACACTGTGCGTTTCTTATATTCTAAGTTTTTCAGTGCAACTCACTCATATACTATGTACTACACTGTGCATTTCGTGTAATGTGTGTTTTTCAGTAAATTCTAAGTTTTTCAGTGCAACTCACTCATATACTATGTACTACACTGTGCGTTTCTTATATTCTAAGTTTTTCAGTGCAACTCACTCATATACTATGTACTACACTGTGCGTTTCTTATATTCTAAGTTTTTCAGTGCAACTCACTCATATACTATGTACTACACTGTGCGTTTCTTATATTCTAAGTTTTTCAGTGCAACTCACTCATATACTATGTACTACACTGTGCGTTTCTTATATTCTAAGTTTTTCAGTGCAACTCACTCATATACTATGTACTACACTGTGCGTTTCTTATATTCTAAGTTTTTCAGTGCAACTCACTCATATACTATGTACTACACTGTGCGTTTCTTATATTCTAAGTTTTTCAGTGCAACTCACTCATATACTATGTACTACACTGTGCATTTCGTGTAATGCGGGTTTTTCAGTAAATTCTAAGTTTTTCAGTGCAACTCACTCATATACTATGTACTACACTGTGCGTTTCTTATATTCTAAGTTTTTCAGTGCAACTCACTCATATACTATGTACTACACTGTGCGTTTCTTATATTCTAAGTTTTTCAGAGCAACTCACTCATATACTATGTACTACAATGTGCGTTTCTTATATTCTAAGTTTTTCAGTGCAACTCAATCATATACTATGTACTACACTGTGCGTTTCTTAAATTCTAAGTTTTTCAGTGCAACTCACTCATATACAATGTACTACATTGTGCGTTTATTAAATTCTAAGTTTTTCAGTGCAACTCACTCATATACTATGTACTACACTGTGCGTTTCTTATATTCTAAGTTTTTCAGTGCAACTCACTCATATACTATGTACTACACTGTGCGTTTCTTATATTCTAAGTTTTTCAGTGCAACTCACTCATATACTATGTACTACACTGTGCATTTCGTGTAATGCGGGTTTTTCAGTAAATTCTAAGTTTTTCAGTGCAACTCACTCATATACTATGTACTACACTGTGCGTTTCTTATATTCTAAGTTTTTCAGTGCAACTCACTCATATACTATGTACTACAATGTGCGTTTCTTATATTCTAAGTTTTTCAGTGCAACTCACTCATATACTATGTACTACACTGTGCGTTTCTTATATTCTAAGTTTTTCAGTGCAACTCACTCATATACTATGTACTACACTGTGTGTTTCTTATATTCTAAGTTTTTCAGTGCAACTCACTCATATACTATGTACTACACTGTGCGTTTCTTATATTCTAAGTTTTTCAGTGCAACTCACTCATATACTATGTACTACACTGTGCGTTTCTTATATTCTAAGTTTTTCAGTGCAACTCACTCATATACTATGTACTACACTGTGCGTTTCTTATATTCTAAGTTTTTCAGTGCAACTCACTCATATACTATGTACTACACTGTGCGTTTCTTATATTCTAAGTTTTTCAGTGCAACTCACTCATATACTATGTACTACACTGTGCGTTTCTTATATTCTAAGTTTTTCAGTGCAACTCACTCATATACTATGTACTACACTGTGCGTTTCTTATATTCTAAGTTTTTCAGTGCAACTCACTCATATACTATGTACTACACTGTGCGTTTCTTATATTCTAAGTTTTTCAGTGCAACTCACTCATATACTATGTACTACACTGTGCGTTTCTTATATTCTAAGTTTTTCAGTGCAACTCACTCATATACTATGTACTACACTGTGCGTTTCTTATATTCTAAGTTTTTCAGTGCAACTCACTCATATACTATGTACTACACTGTGCGTTTCTTATATTCTAAGTTTTTCAGTGCAACTCACTCATATACTATGTACTACACTGTGCGTTTCTTATATTCTAAGTTTTTCAGTGCAACTCACTCATATACTATGTACTACACTGTGCGTTTCTTATATTCTAAGTTTTTCAGTGCAACTCACTCATATACTATGTACTAAACTGTGCGTTTCTTATATTCTAAGTTTTTCAGTGCAACTCACTCATATACTATGTACTACACTGTGCGTTCCTTAAATTCTAAGTTTTTCAGTGCAACTCACTCATATACTATGTACTACACTGTGCGTTTCTTATATTCTAAGTTTTTCAGTGCAACTCACTCATATACTATGTACTACACTGTGCGTTTCTTATATTCTAAGTTTTTCAGTGCAACTCACTCATATACTATGTACTACACTGTGCGTTTCTTATATTCTAAGTTTTTCAGTGCAACTCACTCATATACTATGTACTACACTGTGCATTTCGTGTAATGCGGGTTTTTCAGTAAATTCTAAGTTTTTCAGTGCAACTCATTCATATACTATGTACTATACTGTGCGTTTCTTATATTCTAAGTTTTTCAGTGCAACTCACTCATATACTATGTACTACACTGTGCGTTTCATATATTCTAAGTTTTCCAGTGCAACTCACTCATATACTATGTACTACACTGTGCGTTTCTTATATTCTAAGTTATTCAGTGCAACTCACTCATATACTATGTACTACACTGTGCGTTTCGTGTAATGCGGGTTTTTCAGTAAATTCTAAGTTTTTCAGTGCAACTCACTCATATACTATGTACTACACTGTGCGTTTCTTATATTCTAAGTTTTTCAGTGCAACTCACTCATATACTATGTACTACACTGTGCGTTTCTTATATTCTAAGTTTTTCAGTGCAACTCACTCATATACTATGTACTACACTGTGCGTTTCTTATATTCTAAGTTTTTCAGTGCAACTCACTCATATACTATGTACTACACTGTGCGTTTCTTATATTCTAAGTTTTTCAGTGCAACTCACTCATATACTATGTACTACACTGTGCGTTTCTTATATTCTAAGTTTTTCAGTGCAACTCACTCATATACTATGTACTACACTGTGCGTTTCTTATATTCTAAGTTTTTCAGTGCAACTCACTCATATACTATGTACTACACTGTGCGTTTCTTATATTCTAAGTTTTTCAGTGCAACTCACTCATATACTATGTACTACACTGTGCGTTTCTTATATTCTAAGTTTTTCAGTGCAACTCACTCATATACTATGTACTACACTGTGCGTTTCTTATATTCTAAGTTTTTCAGTGCAACTCACTCATATACTATGTACTACACTGTGCGTTTCTTATATTCTAAGTTTTTCAGTGCAACTCACTCATATACTATGTACTACACTGTGCGTTTCTTATATTCTAAGTTTTTCAGTGCAACTCACTCATATACTATGTACTAAACTGTGCGTTTCTTATATTCTAAGTTTTTCAGTGCAACTCACTCATATACTATGTACTACACTGTGCGTTCCTTAAATTCTAAGTTTTTCAGTGCAACTCACTCATATACTATGTACTACACTGTGCGTTTCTTATATTCTAAGTTTTTCAGTGCAACTCACTCATATACTATGTACTACACTGTGCGTTTCTTATATTCTAAGTTTTTCAGTGCAACTCACTCATATACTATGTACTACACTGTGCGTTTCTTATATTCTAAGTTTTTCAGTGCAACTCACTCATATACTATGTACTACACTGTGCATTTCGTGTAATGCGGGTTTTTCAGTAAATTCTAAGTTTTTCAGTGCAACTCATTCATATACTATGTACTATACTGTGCGTTTCTTATATTCTAAGTTTTTCAGTGCAACTCACTCATATACTATGTACTACACTGTGCGTTTCATATATTCTAAGTTTTCCAGTGCAACTCACTCATATACTATGTACTACACTGTGCGTTTCTTATATTCTAAGTTATTCAGTGCAACTCACTCATATACTATGTACTACACTGTGCGTTTCGTGTAATGCGGGTTTTTCAGTAAATTCTAAGTTTTTCAGTGCAACTCACTCATATACTATGTACTACACTGTGCGTTTCTTATATTCTAAGTTTTTCAGTGCAACTCACTCATATACTATGTACTACAATGTGCGTTTCTTATATTCTAAGTTTTTCAGTGCAACTCACTCATATACTATGTACTACACTGTGCGTTTCTTATATTCTAAGTTTTTCAGTGCAACTCACTCATATACTATGTACTACACTGTGTGTTTCTTATATTCTAAGTTTTTCAGTGCAACTCACTCATATACTATGTACTACACTGTGCGTTTCTTATATTCTAAGTTTTTCAGTGCAACTCACTCATATACTATGTACTACACTGTGCGTTTCTTATATTCTAAGTTTTTCAGTGCAACTCACTCATATACTATGTACTACACTGTGCGTTTCTTATATTCTAAGTTTTTCAGTGCAACTCACTCATATACTATGTACTACACTGTGCGTTTCTTATATTCTAAGTTTTTCAGTGCAACTCACTCATATACTATGTACTACACTGTGCGTTTCTTATATTCTAAGTTTTTCAGTGCAACTCACTCATATACTATGTACTACAATGTGCGTTTCTTATATTCTAAGTTTTTCAGTGCAACTCACTCATATACTATGTACTACACTGTGCGTTTCTTATATTCTAAGTTTTTCAGTGCAACTCACTCATATACTATGTACTACACTGTGTGTTTCTTATATTCTAAGTTTTTCAGTGCAACTCACTCATATACTATGTACTACACTGTGCGTTTCTTATATTCTAAGTTTTTCAGTGCAACTCACTCATATACTATGTACTACACTGTGCGTTTCTTATATTCTAAGTTTTTCAGTGCAACTCACTCATATACTATGTACTACACTGTGCGTTTCTTATATTCTAAGTTTTTCAGTGCAACTCACTCATATACTATGTACTACACTGTGCGTTTCTTATATTCTAAGTTTTTCAGTGCAACTCACTCATATACTATGTACTACACTGTGCGTTTCTTATATTCTAAGTTTTTCAGTGCAACTCACTCATATACTATGTACTACACTGTGCGTTTCTTATATTCTAAGTTTTTCAGTGCAACTCACTCATATACTATGTACTACACTGTGCGTTTCTTATATTCTAAGTTTTTCAGTGCAACTCACTCATATACTATGTACTACACTGTGCGTTTCTTATGTTCTAAGTTTTTCAGTGCAACTCACTCATATACTATGTACTACACTGTGCATTTCGTGTAATGCGGGTTTTTCAGTAAATTCTAAGTTTTTCAGTGCAACTCATTCATATACTATGTACTATACTGTGCGTTTCTTATATTCTAAGGTTTTCAGTGCAACTCACTCATATACTATGTACTACACTGTGCGTTTCATATATTCTAAGTTTTCCAGTGCAACTCACTCATATACTATGTACTACACTGTGCGTTTCTTATATTCTAAGTTATTCAGTGCAACTCACTCATATACTATGTACTACACTGTGCGTTTCTTATATTCTAAGTTTTTCAGTGCAACTCACTCATATACTATGTACTACACTGTGTGATTCTTATATTCTAAGTTTTTCAGTGCAACTCACTCATATACTATGTACTACACTGTGCGTTTCTTATATTCTAAGTTTTTCAGTGCAACTCACTCATATCCTTTGTACTACACTGTGCTTTTCTTATATTCTAAGTTTTTCAGTGCAATTCACTCATATACTATGTACTACACTGTGCGTTTCTTATATTCTAAGTTTTTCAGCGCAACTCACTCATATACTATGTACTATACTGTGCGTTTCTTATATTCTAAGTTTTTGAGTGCAACTCACTCATATACTATGTACTACACTGTGCGTTTCATATATTCTAAGTTTTTCAGTGCAACTCACTCATATACTATGTACTACACTGTGCGTTTCTTATATTCTAAGTGTTTCAGTGCAACTCACTCATATACTATGTACTACACTGTGCGTTTCTTAAATTCTAAGTTTTTCAGTGCAACTCACTCATATACTATGTACTACACTGTGCGTTTCTTAAATTCTAAGTTTTTCAGTGCAACTCACTCATATACTATGTACTACACTGTGCGTTTCTTATATTCTAAGTTTTTCAGTGCAACTCACTCATATACTATGTACTACACTGTGCATTTCGTGTAATGTGTGTTTTTCAGTAAATTCTAAGTTTTTCAGTGCAACTCACTCATATACTATGTACTACACTGTGCGTTTCTTATATTCTAAGTTTTTCAGTGCAACTCACTCATATACTATGTACTACACTGTGCGTTTCTTATATTCTAAGTTTTTCAGTGCAACTCACTCATATACTATGTACTACACTGTGCGTTTCTTATATTCTAAGTTTTTCAGTGCAACTCACTCATATACTATGTACTACACTGTGCGTTTCTTATATTCTAAGTTTTTCAGTGCAACTCACTCATATACTATGTACTACACTGTGCGTTTCTTATATTCTAAGTTTTTCAGTGCAACTCACTCATATACTATGTACTACACTGTGCGTTTCTTATATTCTAAGTTTTTCAGTGCAACTCACTCATATACTATGTACTACACTGTGCATTTCGTGTAATGCGGGTTTTTCAGTAAATTCTAAGTTTTTCAGTGCAACTCACTCATATACTATGTACTACACTGTGCGTTTCTTATATTCTAAGTTTTTCAGTGCAACTCACTCATATACTATGTACTACACTGTGCGTTTCTTATATTCTAAGTTTTTCAGAGCAACTCACTCATATACTATGTACTACAATGTGCGTTTCTTATATTCTAAGTTTTTCAGTGCAACTCAATCATATACTATGTACTACACTGTGCGTTTCTTAAATTCTAAGTTTTTCAGTGCAACTCACTCATATACAATGTACTACATTGTGCGTTTATTAAATTCTAAGTTTTTCAGTGCAACTCACTCATATACTATGTACTACACTGTGCGTTTCTTATATTCTAAGTTTTTCAGTGCAACTCACTCATATACTATGTACTACACTGTGCGTTTCTTATATTCTAAGTTTTTCAGTGCAACTCACTCATATACTATGTACTACACTGTGCATTTCGTGTAATGCGGGTTTTTCAGTAAATTCTAAGTTTTTCAGTGCAACTCACTCATATACTATGTACTACACTGTGCGTTTCTTATATTCTAAGTTTTTCAGTGCAACTCACTCATATACTATGTACTACAATGTGCGTTTCTTATATTCTAAGTTTTTCAGTGCAACTCACTCATATACTATGTACTACACTGTGCGTTTCTTATATTCTAAGTTTTTCAGTGCAACTCACTCATATACTATGTACTACACTGTGTGTTTCTTATATTCTAAGTTTTTCAGTGCAACTCACTCATATACTATGTACTACACTGTGCGTTTCTTATATTCTAAGTTTTTCAGTGCAACTCACTCATATACTATGTACTACACTGTGCGTTTCTTATATTCTAAGTTTTTCAGTGCAACTCACTCATATACTATGTACTACACTGTGCGTTTCTTATATTCTAAGTTTTTCAGTGCAACTCACTCATATACTATGTACTACACTGTGCGTTTCTTATATTCTAAGTTTTTCAGTGCAACTCACTCATATACTATGTACTACACTGTGCGTTTCTTATATTCTAAGTTTTTCAGTGCAACTCACTCCTATACTATGTACTACACTGTGCGTTTCTTATATTCTAAGTTTTTCAGTGCAACTCACTCATATACTATGTACTACACTGTGCGTTTCTTATATTCTAAGTTTTTCAGTGCAACTCACTCATATACTATGTACTACACTGTGCGTTTCTTATATTCTAAGTTTTTCAGTGCAACTCACTCATATACTATGTACTACACTGTGCGTTTCTTATATTCTAAGTTTTTCAGTGCAACTCACTCATATACTATGTACTACACTGTGCGTTTCTTATATTCTAAGTTTTTCAGTGCAACTCACTCATATACTATGTACTACACTGTGCGTTTCTTATATTCTAAGTTTTTCAGTGCAACTCACTCATATACTATGTACTACACTGTGCGTTTCTTATATTCTAAGTTTTTCAGTGCAACTCACTCATATACTATGTACTAAACTGTGCGTTTCTTATATTCTAAGTTTTTCAGTGCAACTCACTCATATACTATGTACTACAATGTGCGTTCCTTAAATTCTAAGTTTTTCAGTGCAACTCACTCATATACTATGTACTACACTGTGCGTTTCTTATATTCTAAGTTTTTCAGTGCAACTCACTCATATACTATGTACTACACTGTGCGTTTCTTATATTCTAAGTTTTTCAGTGCAACTCACTCATATACTATGTACTACACTGTGCGTTTCTTATATTCTAAGTTTTTCAGTGCAACTCACTCATATACTATGTACTACACTGTGCATTTCGTGTAATGCGGGTTTTTCAGTAAATTCTAAGTTTTTCAGTGCAACTCATTCATATACTATGTACTATACTGTGCGTTTCTTATATTCTAAGTTTTTCAGTGCAACTCACTCATATACTATGTACTACACTGTGCGTTTCATATATTCTAAGTTTTCCAGTGCAACTCACTCATATACTATGTACTACACTGTGCGTTTCTTATATTCTAAGTTATTCAGTGCAACTCACTCATATACTATGTACTACACTGTGCGTTTCTTATATTCTAAGTTTTTCAGTGCAACTCACTCATATACTATGTACTACACTGTGTGATTCTTATATTCTAAGTTTTTCAGTGCAACTCACTCATATACTATGTACTACACTGTGCGTTTCTTATATTCTAAGTTTTTCAGTGCAACTCACTCATATCCTTTGTACTACACTGTGCTTTTCTTATATTCTAAGTTTTTCAGTGCAACTCACTCATATACTATGTACTACACTGTGCGTTTCTTATATTCTAAGTTTTTCAGTGCAACTCACTCATATACTATGTACTATACTGTGCGTTTCTTATATTCTAAGTTTTTGAGTGCAACTCACTCATATACTATGTACTACACTGTGCGTTTCATATATTCTAAGTTTTTCAGTGCAACTCACTCATATACTATGTACTACACTGTGCGTTTCTTATATTCTAAGTTTTTCAGTGCAACTCACTCATATACTATGTACTACACTGTGCGTTTCTTATATTCTAAGTTTTTCAGTGCAACTCACTCATATACTATGTACTACACTGTGCGTTTCTTATATTCTAAGTTTTTCAGTGCAACTCACTCATATACTATGTACTACACTGTGCGTTTCTTATATTCTAAGTTTTTCAGTGCAACTCACTCATATACTATGTACTACACTGTGCGTTTCTTATGTTCTAAGTTTTTCAGTGCAACTCACTCATATACTATGTACTACACTGTGCGTTTCTTATATTCTAAGTTTTTCAGTGCAACTCACTCATATACTATGTACTACACTGTGCATTTCGTGTAATGTGTGTTTTTCAGTAAATTCTAAGTTTTTCAGTGCAACTCACTCATATACTATGTACTACACTGTGCGTTTCTTATATTCTAAGTTTTTCAGTGCAACTCACTCATATACTATGTACTACACTGTGCGTTTCTTATATTCTAAGTTTTTCAGTGCAACTCACTCATATACTATGTACTACACTGTGCGTTTCTTATATTCTAAGTTTTTCAGTGCAACTCACTCATATACTATGTACTACACTGTGCGTTTCTTATATTCTAAGTTTTTCAGTGCAACTCACTCATATACTATGTACTACACTGTGCGTTTCTTATATTCTAAGTTTTTCAGTGCAACTCACTCATATACTATGTACTACACTGTGCGTTTCTTATATTCTAAGTTTTTCAGTGCAACTCACTCATATACTATGTACTACACTGTGCATTTCGTGTAATGCGGGTTTTTCAGTAAATTCTAAGTTTTTCAGTGCAACTCACTCATATACTATGTACTACACTGTGCGTTTCTTATATTCTAAGTTTTTCAGTGCAACTCACTCATATACTATGTACTACACTGTGCGTTTCTTATATTCTAAGTTTTTCAGAGCAACTCACTCATATACTATGTACTACAATGTGCGTTTCTTATATTCTAAGTTTTTCAGTGCAACTCAATCATATACTATGTACTACACTGTGCGTTTCTTAAATTCTAAGTTTTTCAGTGCAACTCACTCATATACAATGTACTACATTGTGCGTTTATTAAATTCTAAGTTTTTCAGTGCAACTCACTCATATACTATGTACTACACTGTGCGTTTCTTATATTCTAAGTTTTTCAGTGCAACTCACTCATATACTATGTACTACACTGTGCGTTTCTTATATTCTAAGTTTTTCAGTGCAACTCACTCATATACTATGTACTACACTGTGCATTTCGTGTAATGCGGGTTTTTCAGTAAATTCTAAGTTTTTCAGTGCAACTCACTCATATACTATGTACTACACTGTGCGTTTCTTATATTCTAAGTTTTTCAGTGCAACTCACTCATATACTATGTACTACAATGTGCGTTTCTTATATTCTAAGTTTTTCAGTGCAACTCACTCATATACTATGTACTACACTGTGCGTTTCTTATATTCTAAGTTTTTCAGTGCAACTCACTCATATACTATGTACTACACTGTGTGTTTCTTATATTCTAAGTTTTTCAGTGCAACTCACTCATATACTATGTACTACACTGTGCGTTTCTTATATTCTAAGTTTTTCAGTGCAACTCACTCATATACTATGTACTACACTGTGCGTTTCTTATATTCTAAGTTTTTCAGTGCAACTCACTCATATACTATGTACTACACTGTGCGTTTCTTATATTCTAAGTTTTTCAGTGCAACTCACTCATATACTATGTACTACACTGTGCGTTTCTTATATTCTAAGTTTTTCAGTGCAACTCACTCATATACTATGTACTACACTGTGCGTTTCTTATATTCTAAGTTTTTCAGTGCAACTCACTCATATACTATGTACTACACTGTGCGTTTCTTATATTCTAAGTTTTTCAGTGCAACTCACTCATATACTATGTACTACACTGTGCGTTTCTTATATTCTAAGTTTTTCAGTGCAACTCACTCATATACTATGTACTACACTGTGCGTTTCTTATATTCTAAGTTTTTCAGTGCAACTCACTCATATACTATGTACTACACTGTGCGTTTCTTATATTCTAAGTTTTTCAGTGCAACTCACTCATATACTATGTACTACACTGTGCGTTTCTTATATTCTAAGTTTTTCAGTGCAACTCACTCATATACTATGTACTACACTGTGCGTTTCTTATATTCTAAGTTTTTCAGTGCAACTCACTCATATACTATGTACTACACTGTGCGTTTCTTATATTCTAAGTTTTTCAGTGCAACTCACTCATATACTATGTACTAAACTGTGCGTTTCTTATATTCTAAGTTTTTCAGTGCAACTCACTCATATACTATGTACTACAATGTGCGTTCCTTAAATTCTAAGTTTTTCAGTGCAACTCACTCATATACTATGTACTACACTGTGCGTTTCTTATATTCTAAGTTTTTCAGTGCAACTCACTCATATACTATGTACTACACTGTGCGTTTCTTATATTCTAAGTTTTTCAGTGCAACTCACTCATATACTATGTACTACACTGTGCGTTTCTTATATTCTAAGTTTTTCAGTGCAACTCACTCATATACTATGTACTACACTGTGCATTTCGTGTAATGCGGGTTTTTCAGTAAATTCTAAGTTTTTCAGTGCAACTCATTCATATACTATGTACTATACTGTGCGTTTCTTATATTCTAAGTTTTTCAGTGCAACTCACTCATATACTATGTACTACACTGTGCGTTTCATATATTCTAAGTTTTCCAGTGCAACTCACTCATATACTATGTACTACACTGTGCGTTTCTTATATTCTAAGTTATTCAGTGCAACTCACTCATATACTATGTACTACACTGTGCGTTTCTTATATTCTAAGTTTTTCAGTGCAACTCACTCATATACTATGTACTACACTGTGTGATTCTTATATTCTAAGTTTTTCAGTGCAACTCACTCATATACTATGTACTACACTGTGCGTTTCTTATATTCTAAGTTTTTCAGTGCAACTCACTCATATCCTTTGTACTACACTGTGCTTTTCTTATATTCTAAGTTTTTCAGTGCAACTCACTCATATACTATGTACTACACTGTGCGTTTCTTATATTCTAAGTTTTTCAGTGCAACTCACTCATATACTATGTACTATACTGTGCGTTTCTTATATTCTAAGTTTTTGAGTGCAACTCACTCATATACTATGTACTACACTGTGCGTTTCATATATTCTAAGTTTTTCAGTGCAACTCACTCATATACTATGTACTACACTGTGCGTTTCTTATATTCTAAGTTTTTCAGTGCAACTCACTCATATACTATGTACTACACTGTGCGTTTCTTATATTCTAAGTTTTTCAGAGCAACTCACTCATATACTATGTACTACAATGTGCGTTTCTTATATTCTAAGTTTTTCAGTGCAACTCAATCATATACTATGTACTACACTGTGCGTTTCTTAAATTCTAAGTTTTTCAGTGCAACTCACTCATATACAATGTACTACATTGTGCGTTTATTAAATTCTAAGTTTTTCAGTGCAACTCACTCATATACTATGTACTACACTGTGCGTTTCTTATATTCTAAGTTTTTCAGTGCAACTCACTCATATACTATGTACTACACTGTGCGTTTCTTATATTCTAAGTTTTTCAGTGCAACTCACTCATATACTATGTACTACACTGTGCATTTCGTGTAATGCGGGTTTTTCAGTAAATTCTAAGTTTTTCAGTGCAACTCACTCATATACTATGTACTACACTGTGCGTTTCTTATATTCTAAGTTTTTCAGTGCAACTCACTCATATACTATGTACTAAAATGTGCGTTTCTTATATTCTAAGTTTTTCAGTGCAACTCACTCATATACTATGTACTACACTGTGCGTTTCTTATATTCTAAGTTTTTCAGTGCAACTCACTCATATACTATGTACTACACTGTGCGTTTCTTATATTCTAAGTTTTTCAGTGCAACTCACTCATATACTATGTACTACACTGTGCGTTTCTTATATTCTAAGTTTTTCAGTGCAACTCACTCATATACTATGTACTACACTGTGCGTTTCTTATATTCTAAGTTTTTCAGTGCAACTCACTCATATACTATGTACTACACTGTGCGTTTCTTATATTCTAAGTTTTTCAGTGCAACTCACTCATATACTATGTACTACACTGTGCGTTTCTTATATTCTAAGTTTTTCAGTGCAACTCACTCATATACTATGTACTACACTGTGCGTTTCTTATATTCTAAGTTTTTCAGTGCAACTCACTCATATACTATGTACTACACTGTGCGTTTCTTATATTCTAAGTTTTTCAGTGCAACTCACTCATATACTATGTACTACACTGTGCGTTTCTTATATTCTAAGTTTTTCAGTGCAACTCACTCATATACTATGTACTACACTGTGCGTTTCTTATATTCTAAGTTTTTCAGTGCAACTCACTCATATACTATGTACTACACTGTGCGTTTCTTATATTCTAAGTTTTTCAGTGCAACTCACTCATATACTATGTACTACACTGTGCGTTTCTTATATTCTAAGTTTTTCAGTGCAACTCACTCATATACTATGTACTACACTGTGCGTTTCTTATATTCTAAGTTTTTCAGTGCAACTCACTCATATACTATGTACTACACTGTGCGTTTCTTATATTCTAAGTTTTTCAGTGCAACTCACTCATATACTATGTACTAAACTGTGCGTTTCTTATATTCTAAGTTTTTCAGTGCAACTCACTCATATACTATGTACTACACTGTGCGTTCCTTAAATTCTAAGTTTTTCAGTGCAACTCACTCATATACTATGTACTACACTGTGCGTTTCTTATATTCTAAGTTTTTCAGTGCAACTCACTCATATACTATGTACTACACTGTGCGTTTCTTATATTCTAAGTTTTTCAGTGCAACTCACTCATATACTATGTACTACACTGTGCGTTTCTTATATTCTAAGTTTTTCAGTGCAACTCACTCATATACTATGTACTACACTGTGCGTTTCTTATATTCTAAGTTTTTCAGTGCAACTCACTCATATACTATGTACTACACTGTGCGTTTCTTATATTCTAAGTTTTTCAGTGCAACTCACTCATATACTATGTACTACACTGTGCATTTCGTGTAATGCGGGTTTTTCAGTAAATTCTAAGTTTTTCAGTGCAACTCACTCATATACTATGTACTACACTGTGCGTTTCTTATATTCTAAGTTTTTCAGTGCAACTCACTCATATACTATGTACTACACTGTGCGTTTCTTATATTCTAAGTTTTTCAGAGCAACTCACTCATATACTATGTACTACAATGTGCGTTTCTTATATTCTAAGTTTTTCAGTGCAACTCAATCATATACTATGTACTACACTGTGCGTTTCTTAAATTCTAAGTTTTTCAGTGCAACTCACTCATATACAATGTACTACATTGTGCGTTTATTAAATTCTAAGTTTTTCAGTGCAACTCACTCATATACTATGTACTACACTGTGCGTTTCTTATATTCTAAGTTTTTCAGTGCAACTCACTCATATACTATGTACTACACTGTGCATTTCGTGTAATGCGGGTTTTTCAGTAAATTCTAAGTTTTTCAGTGCAACTCACTCATATACTATGTACTACACTGTGCGTTTCTTATATTCTAAGTTTTTCAGTGCAACTCACTCATATACTATGTACTACAATGTGCGTTTCTTATATTCTAAGTTTTTCAGTGCAACTCACTCATATACTATGTACTACACTGTGCGTTTCTTATATTCTAAGTTTTTCAGTGCAACTCACTCATATACTATGTACTACACTGTGCGTTTCTTATATTCTAAGTTTTTCAGTGCAACTCACTCATATACTATGTACTACACTGTGCGTTTCTTATATTCTAAGTTTTTCAGTGCAACTCACTCATATACTATGTACTACACTGTGCGTTTCTTATATTCTAAGTTTTTCAGTGCAACTCACTCATATACTATGTACTACACTGTGCGTTTCTTATATTCTAAGTTTTTCAGTGCAACTCACTCATATACTATGTACTACACTGTGCGTTTCTTATATTCTAAGTTTTTCAGTGCAACTCACTCATATACTATGTACTACACTGTGCGTTTCTTATATTCTAAGTTTTTCAGTGCAACTCACTCATATACTATGTACTACACTGTGCGTTTCTTATATTCTAAGTTTTTCAGTGCAACTCACTCATATACTATGTACTACACTGTGCGTTTCTTATATTCTAAGTTTTTCAGTGCAACTCACTCATATACTATGTACTACACTGTGCGTTTCTTATATTCTAAGTTTTTCAGTGCAACTCACTCATATACTATGTACTACACTGTGCGTTTCTTATATTCTAAGTTTTTCAGTGCAACTCACTCATATACTATGTACTACACTGTGCGTTTCTTATATTCTAAGTTTTTCAGTGCAACTCACTCATATACTATGTACTACACTGTGCGTTTCTTATATTCTAAGTTTTTCAGTGCAACTCACTCATATACTATGTACTACACTGTGCGTTTCTTATATTCTAAGTTTTTCAGTGCAACTCACTCATATACTATGTACTACACTGTGCGTTTCTTATATTCTAAGTTTTTCAGTGCAACTCACTCATATACTATGTACTAAACTGTGCGTTCCTTAAATTCTAAGTTTTTCAGTGCAACTCACTCATATACTATGTACTACACTGTGCGTTTCATATATTCTAAGTTTTTCAGTGCAACTCACTCATATACTATGTACTACACTGTGCGTTTCTTATATTCTAAGTTTTTCAGTGCAACTCACTCATATACTATGTACTACACTGTGCGTTTCTTATATTCTAAGTTTTTCAGTGCAACTCACTCATATACTATGTACTACACTGTGCGTTTCTTATATTCTAAGTTTTTCAGTGCAACTCACTCATATACTATGTACTACACTGTGCATTTCGTGTAATGCGGGTTTTTCAGTAAATTCTAAGTTTTTCAGTGCAACTCATTCATATACTATGTACTATACTGTGCGTTTCTTATATTCTAAGGTTTTCAGTGCAACTCACTCATATACTATGTACTACACTGTGCGTTTCATATATTCTAAGTTTTCCAGTGCAACTCACTCATATACTATGTACTACACTGTGCGTTTCTTATATTCTAAGTTATTCAGTGCAACTCACTCATATACTATGTACTACACTGTGCGTTTCTTATATTCTAAGTTTTTCAGTGCAACTCACTCATATACTATGTACTACACTGTGTGATTCTTATATTCTAAGTTTTTCAGTGCAACTCACTCATATACTATGTACTACACTGTGCGTTTCTTATATTCTAAGTTTTTCAGTGCAACTCACTCATATCCTTTGTACTACACTGTGCTTTTCTTATATTCTAAGTTTTTCAGTGCAACTCACTCATATACTATGTACTACACTGTGCGTTTCTTATATTCTAAGTTTTTCAGTGCAACTCACTCATATACTATGTACTATACTGTGCGTTTCTTATATTCTAAGTTTTTGAGTGCAACTCACTCATATACTATGTACTACACTGTGCGTTTCATATATTCTAAGTTTTTCAGTGCAACTCACTCATATACTATGTACTACACTGTGCGTTTCTTATATTCTAAGTTTTTCAGTGCAACTCACTCATATACTATGTACTACACTGTGCGTTTCTTATATTCTAAGTTTTTCAGAGCAACTCACTCATATACTATGTACTACAATGTGCGTTTCTTATATTCTAAGTTTTTCAGTGCAACTCAATCATATACTATGTACTACACTGTGCGTTTCTTAAATTCTAAGTTTTTCAGTGCAACTCACTCATATACAATGTACTACATTGTGCGTTTATTAAATTCTAAGTTTTTCAGTGCAACTCACTCATATACTATGTACTACACTGTGCGTTTCTTATATTCTAAGTTTTTCAGTGCAACTCACTCATATACTATGTACTACACTGTGCGTTTCTTATATTCTAAGTTTTTCAGTGCAACTCACTCATATACTATGTACTACACTGTGCATTTCGTGTAATGCGGGTTTTTCAGTAAATTCTAAGTTTTTCAGTGCAACTCACTCATATACTATGTACTACACTGTGCGTTTCTTATATTCTAAGTTTTTCAGTGCAACTCACTCATATACTATGTACTACAATGTGCGTTTCTTATATTCTAAGTTTTTCAGTGCAACTCACTCATATACTATGTACTACACTGTGCGTTTCTTATATTCTAAGTTTTTCAGTGCAACTCACTCATATACTATGTACTACACTGTGCGTTTCTTATATTCTAAGTTTTTCAGTGCAACTCACTCATATACTATGTACTACACTGTGCGTTTCTTATATTCTAAATTTTTCAGTGCAACTCACTCATATACTATGTACTACACTGTGCGTTTCTTATATTCTAAGTTTTTCAGTGCAACTCACTCATATACTATGTACTACACTGTGCGTTTCTTATATTCTAAGTTTTTCAGTGCAACTCACTCATATACTATGTACTACACTGTGCGTTTCTTATATTCTAAGTTTTTCAGTGCAACTCACTCATATACTATGTACTACACTGTGCGTTTCTTATATTCTAAGTTTTTCAGTGCAACTCACTCATATACTATGTACTACACTGTGCGTTTCTTATATTCTAAGTTTTTCAGTGCAACTCACTCATATACTATGTACTACACTGTGCGTTTCTTATATTCTAAGTTTTTCAGTGCAACTCACTCATATACTATGTACTACACTGTGCGTTTCTTATATTCTAAGTTTTTCAGTGCAACTCACTCATATACTATGTACTACACTGTGCGTTTCTTATATTCTAAGTTTTTCAGTGCAACTCACTCATATACTATGTACTACACTGTGCGTTTCTTATATTCTAAGTTTTTCAGTGCAACTCACTCATATACTATGTACTACACTGTGCGTTTCTTATATTCTAAGTTTTTCAGTGCAACTCACTCATATACTATGTACTAAACTGTGCGTTTCTTATATTCTAAGTTTTTCAGTGCAACTCACTCATATACTATGTACTACACTGTGCGTTCCTTAAATTCTAAGTTTTTCAGTGCAACTCACTCATATACTATGTACTACACTGTGCGTTTCTTATATTCTAAGTTTTTCAGTGCAACTCACTCATATACTATGTACTACACTGTGCGTTTCTTATATTCTAAGTTTTTCAGTGCAACTCACTCATATACTATGTACTACACTGTGCGTTTCTTATATTCTAAGTTTTTCAGTGCAACTCACTCATATACTATGTACTACACTGTGCATTTCGTGTAATGCGGGTTTTTCAGTAAATTCTAAGTTTTTCAGTGCAACTCATTCATATACTATGTACTATACTGTGCGTTTCTTATATTCTAAGGTTTTCAGTGCAACTCACTCATATACTATGTACTACACTGTGCGTTTCATATATTCTAAGTTTTCCAGTGCAACTCACTCATATACTATGTACTACACTGTGCGTTTCTTATATTCTAAGTTATTCAGTGCAACTCACTCATATACTATGTACTACACTGTGCGTTTCTTATATTCTAAGTTTTTCAGTGCAACTCACTCATATACTATGTACTACACTGTGTGATTCTTATATTCTAAGTTTTTCAGTGCAACTCACTCATATACTATGTACTACACTGTGCGTTTCTTATATTCTAAGTTTTTCAGTGCAACTCACTCATATCCTTTGTACTACACTGTGCTTTTCTTATATTCTAAGTTTTTCAGTGCAACTCACTCATATACTATGTACTACACTGTGCGTTTCTTATATTCTAAGTTTTTCAGTGCAACTCACTCATATACTATGTACTATACTGTGCGTTTCTTATATTCTAAGTTTTTGAGTGCAACTCACTCATATACTATGTACTACACTGTGCGTTTCATATATTCTAAGTTTTTCAGTGCAACTCACTCATATACTATGTACTACACTGTGCGTTTCTTATATTCTAAGTTTTTCAGTGCAACTCACTCATATACTATGTACTACACTGTGCGTTTCTTATATTCTAAGTTTTTCAGTGCAACTCACTCATATACTATGTACTACACTGTGCGTTTCTTATATTCTAAGTTTTTCAGTGCAACTCACTCATATACTATGTACTACACTGTGCGTTTCTTATATTCTAAGTTTTTCAGTGCAACTCACTCATATACTATGTACTACACTGTGCGTTTCTTATATTCTAAGTTTTTCAGTGCAACTCACTCATATACTATGTACTACACTGTGCGTTTCTTAAATTCTAAGTTTTTCAGTGCAACTCACTCATATACTATGTACTACACTGTGCGTTTCTTATATTCTAAGTTTTTCAGTGCAACTCACTCATATACTATGTACTACACTGTGCGTTTCTTATATTCTAAGTTTTTCAGTGCAACTCACTCATATAGTATGTACTACACTGTGCGTTTCTTATATTCTAAGTTTTTCAGTGCAACTCACTCATATACTATGTACTACACTGTGCGTTTCTTATATTCTAAGTTTTTCAGTGCAACTCACTCATATACTATGTACTAAAATGTGCGTTTCTTATATTCTAAGTTTTTCAGTGCAACTCACTCATATACTATGTACTACACTGTGCGTTTCTTAAATTCTAAGTTTTTCAGTGCAACTCACTCATATACTATGTACTACACTGTGCGTTTCTTATATTCTAAGTTTTTCAGTGCAACTCACTCATATACTATGTACTACACTGTGCGTTTCTTATATTCTAAGTTTTTCAGTGCAACTCACTCATATACTATGTACTACACTGTGCGTTTCTTATATTCTAAGTTTTTCAGTGCAACTCACTCATATACTATGTACTACACTGTGCATTTCGTGTAATGCGGGTTTTTCAGTAAATTCTAAGTTTTTCAGTGCAACTCATTCATATACTATGTACTATACTGTGCGTTTCTTATATTCTAAGTTTTTCAGTGCAACTCACTCATATACTATGTACTACACTGTGCGTTTCATATATTCTAAGTTTTTCAGTGCAACTCACTCATATACAATGTACTACACTGTGCGTTTCTTATATTCTAAGTTATTCAGTGCAACTCACTCATATACTATGTACTACACTGTGCGTTTCTTATATTCTAAGTTTTTCAGTGCACCTCACTCATATACTATGTACTACACTGTGCGATTCTTATATTCTAAGTTTTTCAGTGCAACTCACTCATATACTATGTACTACACTGTGCGTTTCTTATATTCTAAGTTTTTCAGTGCAACTCACTCATATACTATGTACTACACTGTGCGTTTCTTATATTCTAAGTTTTTCAGTGCAACTCACTCATATACTATGTACTACACTGTGCGTTTCATATATTCTAAGTTTTTCAGTGCAACTCACTCATATACTATGTACTACACTGTGCGTTTCTTATATTCTAAGTTTTTCAGTGCAACTCACTCATATACTATGTACTACACTGTGCGTTTCTTATATTCTAAGTTTTTCAGTGCAACTCACTCATATACTATGTACTACACTGTGCGTTTCTTATATTCTAAGTTTTTCAGTGCAACTCACTCATATACTATGTACTACAATGTGCGTTTCTTATATTCTAAGTTTTTCAGTGCAACTCACTCATATACTATGTACTACACTGTGCGTTTCTTATATTCTAAGTTTTTCAGTGCAACTCACTCATATACTATGTACTACACTGTGCGTTTCTTATATTCTAAGTTTTTCAGTGCAACTCACTCATATACTATGTACTACACTGTGCGTTTCTTATATTCTAAGTTTTTCAATGCAACTCACTCATATACTATGTACTACACTGTGCGTTTCTTATATTCTAAGTTTTTCAGTGCAACTCACTCATATACTATGTACTACACTGTGCGTTTCTAATATTCTAAGTTTTTCAGTGCAACTCACTCATATAATATGTACTACACTGTGCGTTTCTTATATTCTAAGTTATTCAGTGCAACTCACTCATATACTATGTACTACACTGTGCGTTTCTTATATTCTAAGTTTTTCATTGCAACTCACTCATATACTATGTACTACACAGTGCGATTCTTATATTCTAAGTTTTTCAGTGCAACTCACTCATATACTATGTACTACACTGTGCGTTTCTTATATTCTAAGTTTTCCAGTGCAACTCACTCATATACTATGTACTACACTGTGCGTTTCTTATATTCTAAGTTTTTCAGTGCAACTCACTCATATCCTTTGTACTACACTGTGCTTTTCTTATATTCTAAGTTTTTCAGCGCAACTCACTCATATACTATGTACTACACTGTGCGTTTCTTATATTCTAAGTTTTTCAGTGCAACTCACTCATATACTATGTACTATACTGTGCGTTTCTTATATTCTAAGTTTTTGAGTGCAACTCACTCATATACTATGTACTACACTGTGCGTTTCATATATTCTAAGTTTTTCAGTGCAACTCACTCATATACTATGTACTACACTGTGCGTTTCTTATATTCTAAGTTATTCAGTGCAACTCACTCATATACTATGTACTACACTGTGCGTTTCTTATATTCTAAGTTTTTCAGTGCAACTCACTCATATACTATGTACTACACTGTGCGATTCTTATATTCTAAGTTTTTCAGTGCAACTCACTCATATACTATGTACTACACTGTGCGTTTCTTATATTCTAAGTTTTTCAGTGCAACTCACTCATATCCTTTGTACTACACTGTGCTTTTCTTATATTCTAAGTTTTTCAGTGCAACTCACTCATATACTATGTACTACACTGTGCGTTTCTTATATTCTAAGTTTTTCAGTGCAACTCACTCATATACTATGTACTATACTGTGCGTTTCTTATATTCTAAGTTTTTGAGTGCAACTCACTCATATACTATGTACTACACTGTGCGTTTCATATATTCTAAGTTTTTCAGTGCAACTCACTCATATACTATGTACTACACTGTGCGTTTCTTATATTCTAAGTTTTTCAGTGCAACTCACTCATATACTATGTACTACACTGTGCGTTTCTTATATTCTAAGTTTTTCAGTGCAACTCACTCATATACTATGTACTACACTGTGCGTTTCTTATATTCTAAGTTTTTCAGTGCAACTCACTCATATACTATGTACTACACTGTGCGTTTCTTATATTCTAAGTTTTTCAGTGCAACTCACTCATATACTATGTACTACACTGTGCGTTTCTTATATTCTAAGTTTTTCAGTGCAACTCACTCATATACTATGTACTACACTGTGCGTTTCTTATATTCTAAGTTTTTCAGTGCAACTCACTCATATACTATGTACTACACTGTGCGTTTCTTATATTCTAAGTTATTCAGTGCAACTCACTCATATACTATGTACTACACTGTGCGTTTCTTATATTCTAAGTTTTTCAGTGCAACTCACTCATATACTATGTACTACACTGTGCGTTTCATATATTCTAAGTTTTTCAGTGCAACTCACTCATATACTATGTACTACACTGTGCGTTTCTTATATTCTAAGTTATTCAGTGCAACTCACTCATATACTATGTACTACACTGTGCGTTTCTTATATTCTAAGTTTTTCAGTGCAACTCACTCATATACTATGTACTACACTGTGCGATTCTTATATTCTAAGTTTTTCAGTGCAACTCACTCATATACTATGTACTACACTGTGCGTTTCTTATATTCTAAGTTTTTCAGTGCAACTCACTCATATACTATGTACTATACTGTGCGTTTCTTATATTCTAAGTTTTTGAGTGCAACTCACTCATATACTATGTACTACACTGTGCGTTTCATATATTCTAAATTTTTCAGTGCAACTCACTCATATACTATGTACTACACTGTGCGTTTCTTATATTCTAAGTTATTCAGTGCAACTCACTCATATACTATGTACTACACTGTGCGTTTCTTATATTCTAAGTTTTTCAGTGCAACTCACTCATATACTATGTACTACACTGTGCGATTCTTATATTCTAAGTTTTTCAGTGCAACTCACTCATATACTATGTACTACACTGTGCGTTTCTTATATTCTAAGTTTTTCAGTGCAACTCACTCATATCCTTTGTACTACACTGTGCTTTTCTTATATTCTAAGTTTTTCAGTGCAACTCACTCATATACTATGTACTACACTGTGCGTTTATTATATTCTAAGTTTTTCAGTGCAACTCACTCATATACTATGTACTATACTGTGCGTTTCTTATATTCTAAGTTTTTGAGTGCAACTCACTCATATACTATGTACTACACTGTGCGTTTCATATATTCTAAGTTTTTCAGTGCAACTCACTCATATACTATGTACTACACTGTGCGTTTCTTATATTCTAAGTTTTTCAGTGCAACTCACTCATATACTATGTACTACACTGTGCGTTTCTTATATTCTAAGTTTTTCAGTGCAACTCACTCATATACTATGTACTACACTGTGCGTTTCTTATATTCTAAGTTTTTCAGTGCAACTCACTCATATACTATGTACTACACTGTGCGTTTCTTATATTCTAAGTTTTTCAGTGCAACTCACTCATATACTATGTACTACACTGTGCGTTTCTTATATTCTAAGTTTTTCAGTGCAACTCACTCATATACTATGTACTACACTGTGCGTTTCTTATATTCTAAGTTTTTCAGTGCAACTCACTCATATACTATGTACTACACTGTGCGTTTCTTATATTCTAAGTTTTTCAGTGCAACTCACTCATATACTATGTACTACACTGTGCGTTTCTTATATTCTAAGTTTTTCAGTGCAACTCACTCATATACTATGTACTACACTGTGTGTTTCTTATATTCTAAGTTTTTCAGTGCAACTCACTCATATACTATGTACTACACTGTGCGTTTCTTATATTCTAAGTTTTTCAGTGCAACTCACTCATATACTATGTACTACACTGTTCGTTTCTTATATTCTAAGTTTTTCAGTGCAACTCACTCATATACTATGTACTACACTGTGCGTTTCTTATATTCTAAGTTTTTCAGTGCAACTCACTCATATACTATGTACTACACTGTGCGTTTCTTATATTCTAAGTTTTTCAGTGCAACTCACTCATATACTATGTACTACACTGTGCGTTTCTTATATTCTAAGTTTTTCAGTGCAACTCACTCATATACTATGTACTACACTGTGCGTTTCTTATATTCTAAGTTTTTCAGTGCAACTCACTCATATACTATGTACTACACTGTGCGTTTCTTATATTCTAAGTTTTTCAGTGCAACTCACTCATATACTATGTACTACACTGTGCGTTTCTTATATTCTAAGTTTTTCAGTGCAACTCACTCATATACTATGTACTACACTGTGCGTTTCTTATATTCTAAGTTTTTCAGAGCAACTCACTCATATACTATGTACTACAATGTGCGTTTCTTATATTCTAAGTTTTTCAGAGCAACTCACTCATATACTATGTACTACAATGTGCGTTTCTTATATTCTAAGTTTTTCAGTGCAACTCAATCATATACTATGTACTACACTGTGCGTTTCTTAAATTCTAAGTTTTTCAGTGCAACTCACTCATATACAATGTACTACATTGTGCGTTTATTAAATTCTAAGTTTTTCAGTGCAACTCACTCATATACTATGTACTACACTGTGCGTTTCTTATATTCTAAGTTTTTCAGTGCAACTCACTCATATACTATGTACTACACTGTGCGTTTCTTATATTCTAAGTTTTTCAGTGCAACTCACTCATATACTATGTACTACACTGTGCATTTCGTGTAATGCGGGTTTTTCAGTAAATTCTAAGTTTTTCAGTGCAACTCATTCATATACTATGTACTATACTGTGCGTTTCTTATATTCTAAGTTTTTCAGTGCAACTCACTCATATACTATGTACTACACTGTGCGTTTCATATATTCTAAGTTTTTCAGTGCAACTCACTCATATACTATGTACTACACTGTGCGTTTCTTATATTCTAAGTTATTCAGTGCAACTCACTCATATACTATGTACTACACTGTGCGTTTCTTATATTCTAAGTTTTTCAGTGCAACTCACTCATATACTATGTACTACACTGTGCGATTCTTATATTCTAAGTTTTTCAGTGCAACTCACTCATATACTATGTACTACACTGTGCGTTTCTTATATTCTAAGTTTTTCAGTGCAACTCACTCATATACTATGTACTACACTGTGCGTTTCTTATATTCTAAGTTTTTCAGTGCAACTCACTCATATACTATGTACTACACTGTGCGTTTCTTATATTCTAAGTTTTTCAGTGCAACTCACTCATATACTATGTACTACACTGTGCGTTTCTTATATTCTAAGTTTTTCAGTGCAACTCACTCATATACTATGTACTAAACTGTGCGTTTCTTATATTCTAAGTTTTTCAGTGCAACTCACTCATATACTATGTACTACACTGTGCGTTTCTTAAATTCTAAGTTTTTCAGTGCAACTCACTCATATACTATGTACTACACTGTGCGTTTCTTATATTCTAAGTTTTTCAGTGCAACTCACTCATATACTATGTACTACACTGTGCGTTTCTTATATTCTAAGTTTTTCAGTGCAACTCACTCATATACTATGTACTACACTGTGCGTTTCTTATATTCTAAGTTTTTCAGTGCAACTCACTCATATACTATGTACTACACTGTGCATTTCGTGTAATGCGGGTTTTTCAGTAAATTCTAAGTTTTTCAGTGCAACTCATTCATATACTATGTACTATACTGTGCGTTTCTTATATTCTAAGTTTTTCAGTGCAACTCACTCATATACTATGTACTACACTGTGCGTTTCATATATTCTAAGTTTTTCAGTGCAACCCACTCATATACTATGTACTACACTGTGCGTTTCTTATATTCTAAGTTATTCAGTGCAGCTCACTCATATACTATGTACTACACTGTGCGTTTCTTATATTCTAAGTTTTTCAGTGCAACTCACTCATATACTATGTACTACACTGTGCGATTCTTATATTCTAAGTTTTTCTGTGCAACTCACTCATATACTATGTACTACACTGTGCGTTTCTTATATTCTAAGTTTTTCAGTGCAACTCACTCATATACTATGTACTACACTGTGCGTTTCTTATATTCTAAGTTTTTCAGTGCAACTCACTCATATACTATGTACTACACTGTGCGTTTCTTATATTCTAAGTTTTTCAGTGTAACTCACTCATATACTATGTACTACACTGTGCGTTTCTTATATTCTAAGTTTTTCAGTGCAACTCACTCATATACTATGTACTACACTGTGCGTTTCTTATATTCTAAGTTTTTCAGAGCAACTCACTCATATACTATGTACTACACTGTGCGTTTCTTATATTCTAAGTTTTTCAGTGCAACTCACTCATATACTATGTACTACACTGTGCATTTCGTGTAATGCGGGTTTTTCAGTAAATTCTAAGTTTTTCAGTGCAACTCATTCATATACTATGTACTATACTGTGCGTTTCTTATATTCTAAGTTTTTCAGTGCAACTCACTCATATACTATGTACTACACTGTGCGTTTCATATATTCTAAGTTTTTCAGTGCAACTCACTCATATACTATGTACTACACTGTGCGTTTCTTATATTCTAAGTTATTCAGTGCAACTCACTCATATACTATGTACTACACTGTGCGTTTCTTATATTCTAAGTTTTTCAGTGCAACTCACTCATATACTATGTACTACACTGTGCGATTCTTATATTCTATGTTTTTCAGTGCAACTCACTCATATACTATGTACTCCACTGTGCGTTTCTTATATTCTAAGTTTTTCAGTGCAACTCACTCATATACTATGTACTACACTGTGCGTTTCTTATATTCTAAGTTTTTCAGTGCAACTCACTCATATACTATGTACTACACTGTGCGTTTCTTATATTCTAAGTTTTTCAGTGCAACTCACTCATATACTATGTACTACACTGTGCGTTTCTTATATTCTAAGTTTTTCAGTGCAACTCACTCATATACTATGTACTACACTGTGCGTTTCTTATATTCTAAGTTTTTCAGTGCAACTCATCATATAATATGTACTACACTGTGCGTTTCTTATATTCTAAGTTTTTCAGTGCAACTCACTCATATACTATGTACTACACTGTGCGTTTCTTATATTCTAAGTTTTTCAGTGCAACTCACTCATATACTATGTACTACACTGTGCGTTTCTTATATTCTAAGTTATTCAGTGCAACTCACTCATATACTATGTACTACACTGTGCGTTTCTTATATTCTAAGTTTTTCAGTGCAACTCACTCATATACTATGTACTACACTGTGCGATTCTTATATTCTATGTTTTTCAGTGCAACTCACTCATATACTATGTACTCCACTGTGCGTTTCTTATATTCTAAGTTTTTCAGTGCAACTCACTCATATACTATGTACTACACTGTGCGTTTCTTATATTCTAAGTTTTTCAGTGCAACTCACTCATATACTATGTACTACACTGTGCGTTTCTTATATTCTAAGTTTTTCAGTGCAACTCACTCATATACTATGTACTACACTGTGCGTTTCTTATATTCTAAGTTTTTCAGTGCAACTCACTCATATACTATGTACTACACTGTGCGTTTCTTATATTCTAAGTTTTTCAGTGCAACTCATCATATAATATGTACTACACTGTGCGTTTCTTATATTCTAAGTTTTTCAGTGCAACTCACTCATATACTATGTACTACACTGTGCGTTTCTTATATTCTAAGTTTTTCAGTGCAACTCACTCATATACTATGTACTACACTGTGCGTTTCTTATATTCTAAGTTTTTCAGTGTAACTCACTCATATACTATGTACTACACTGTGCGTTTCTTATATTCTAAGTTTTTCAGTGCAACTCACTCATATACTATGTACTACACTGTGCGTTTCTTATATTCTAAGTTTTTCAGTGCAACTCACTCATATACTATGTACTACACTGTGCGTTTCTTATATTCTAAGTTTTTCAGAGCAACTCACTCATATACTATGTACTACAATGTGCGTTTCTTATATTCTAAGTTTTTCAGAGCAACTCACTCATATACTATGTACTACAATGTGCGTTTCTTATATTCTAAGTTTTTCAGTGCAACTCAATCATATACTATGTACTACACTGTGCGTTTCTTAAATTCTAAGTTTTTCAGTGCAACTCACTCATATACAATGTACTACATTGTGCGTTTATTAAATTCTAAGTTTTTCAGTGCAACTCACTCATATACTATGTACTACACTGTGCGTTTCTTATATTCTAAGTTTTTCAGTGCAACTCACTCATATACTTTGTACTACACTGTGCGTTTCTTATATTCTAAGTTTTTCAGTGCAACTCACTCATATACTATGTACTACACTGTGCATTTCGTGTAATGCGGGTTTTTCAGTAAATTCTAAGTTTTTCAGTGCAACTCACTCATATACTATGTACTACACTGTGCGTTTCTTATATTCTAAGTTTTTCAGTGCAACTCACTCATATACTATGTACTACAATGTGCGTTTCTTATATTCTAAGTTTTTCAGTGCAACTCACTCATATACTATGTACTACACTGTGCGTTTCTTATATTCTAAGTTTTTCAGTGCAACTCACTCATATACTATGTACTACACTGTGCGTTTCTTATATTCTAAGTTTTTCAGTGCAACTCACTCATATACTATGTACTACACTGTGCGTTTCTCATATTCTAAGTTTTTCAGTGCAACTCACTCATATACTATGTACTACACTGTGCGTTTCTTATATTCTAAGTTTTTCAGTGCAACTCACTCATATACTATGTACTACACTGTGCGTTTCTTATATTCTAAGTTTTTCAGTGCAACTCACTCATATACTATGTACTACACTGTGCGTTTCTTATATTCTAAGTTTTTCAGTGCAACTCACTCATATACTATGTACTACACTGTGCGTTTCTTATATTCTAAGTTTTTCAGTGCAACTCACTCATATACTATGTACTACACTGTGCGTTTCTTATATTCTAAGTTTTTCAGTGCAACTCACTCATATACTATGTACTACACTGTGCGTTTCTTATATTCTAAGTTTTTCAGTGCAACTCACTCATATACTATGTACTACACTGTGCGTTTCTTATATTCTAAGTTTTTCAGTGCAACTCACTCATATACTATGTACTACACTGTGCGTTTCTTATATTCTAAGTTTTTCAGTGCAACTCACTCATATACTATGTACTACACTGTGCGTTTCTTATATTCTAAGTTTTTCAGTGCAACTCACTCATATACTATGTACTACACTGTGCGTTTCTTATATTCTAAGTTTTTCAGTGCAACTCACTCATATACTATGTACTAAACTGTGCGTTTCTTATATTCTAAGTTTTTCAGTGCAACTCACTCATATACTATGTACTACACTGTGCGTTCCTTAAATTCTAAGTTTTTCAGTGCAACTCACTCATATACTATGTACTACACTGTGCGTTTCTTATATTCTAAGTTTTTCAGTGCAACTCACTCATATACTATGTACTACACTGTGCGTTTCTTATATTCTAAGTTTTTCAGTGCAACTCACTCATATACTATGTACTACACTGTGCGTTTCTTATATTCTAAGTTTTTCAGTGCAACTCACTCATATACTATGTACTACACTGTGCATTTCGTGTAATGCGGGTTTTTCAGTAAATTCTAAGTTTTTCAGTGCAACTCATTCATATACTATGTACTATACTGTGCGTTTCTTATATTCTAAGTTTTTCAGTGCAACTCACTCATATACTATGTACTACACTGTGCGTTTCATATATTCTAAGTTTTTCAGTGCAACTCACTCATATACTATGTACTACACTGTGCGTTTCTTATATTCTAAGTTATTCAGTGCAACTCACTCATATACTATGTACTACACTGTGCGTTTCTTATATTCTAAGTTTTTCAGTGCAACTCACTCATATACTATGTACTACACTGTGCGATTCTTATATTCTAAGTTTTTCAGTGCAACTCACTCATATACTATGTACTACACTGTGCGTTTCTTATATTCTAAGTTTTTCAGTGCAACTCACTCATATCCTTTGTACTACACTGTGCTTTTCTTATATTCTAAGTTTTTCAGTGCAACTCACTCATATACTATGTACTACACTGTTCGTTTCTTATATTCTAAGTTTTTCAGTGCAACTCACTCATATACTATGTACTATACTGTGCGTTTCTTATATTCTAAGTTTTTGAGTGCAACTCACTCATATACTATGTACTACACTGTGCGTTTCATATATTCTAAGTTTTTCAGTGCAACTCACTCATATACTATGTACTACACTGTGCGTTTCTTATATTCTAAGTTTTTCAGTGCAACTCACTCATATACTATGTACTACACTGTGCGTTTCTTATATTCTAAGTTTTTCAGTGCAACTCACTCATATACTATGTACTACACTGTGCGTTTCTTATATTCTAAGTTTTTCAGTGCAACTCACTCATATACTATGTACTACACTGTGCGTTTCTTATATTCTAAGTTTTTCAGTGCAACTCACTCATATCCTTTGTACTACACTGTGCTTTTCTTATATTCTAAGTTTTTCAGTGCAACTCACTCATATACTATGTACTACACTGTGCGTTTCTTATATTCTAAGTTTTTCAGTGCAACTCACTCATATACTATGTACTACACTGTGCGTTTCTTATATTCTAAGTTTTTCAGTGCAACTCACTCATATACTATGTACTACACTGTGCGTTTCTTATATTCTAAGTTTTTCAGTGCAACTCACTCATATCCTTTGTACTACACTGTGCGTTTCTTATATTCTAAGTTTTTGAGTGCAACTCACTCATATACTATGTACTACACTGTGCGTTTCTTATATTCTAAGTTTTTCAGTGCAACTCACTCATATACTATGTACTACACTGTGCGTTTCTTATATTCTAAGTTTTTCAGTGCAACTCACTCATATACTATGTACTACACTGTGCGTTTCTTATATTCTAAGTTTTTCAGTGCAACTCACTCATATACTATGTACTACACTGTGCGTTTCTTATATTCTAAGTTTTTCAGTGCAACTCATATACTATGTACTACACTGTGCGTTTCTAATATTCTAAGTTTTTCAGTGCAACTCACTCATATACTATGTACTACACTGTGCGTTTCATATATTCTAAGTTTTTCAGTGCAACTCACTCATATACTATGTACTACACTGTGCGTTTCTTATATTCTAAGTTTTTCAGTGCAACTCACTCATATACTATGTACTACACTGTGCGTTTCTTATATTCTAAGTTTTTCAGTGCAACTCACTCATATACTATGTACTACACTGTGCGTTTCTTATATTCTAAGTTTTTCAGTGCAACTCACTCATATACTATGTACTACACTGTGCGTTTCTTATATTCTAAGTTTTTCAGTGCAACTCACTCATATACTATGTACTACACTGTGCGTTTCTTATATTCTAAGTTTTTCAGTGCAACTCACTCATATACTATGTACTACACTGTGCGTTTCTTATATTCTAAGTTTTTCAGTGCAACTCACTCATATCCTTTGTACTACACTGTGCTTTTCTTATATTCTAAGTTTTTCAGTGCAACTCACTCATATACTATGTACTACACTGTGCGTTTCTTATATTCTAAGTTTTTCAGTGCAACTCACTCATATACTATGTACTACACTGTGCGTTTCTTATATTCTAAGTTTTTCAGTGCAACTCACTCATATACTATGTACTACACTGTGCGTTTCTTATATTCTAAGTTTTTCAGTGCAACTCACTCATATCCTTTGTACTACACTGTGCGTTTCTTATATTCTAAGTTTTTGAGTGCAACTCACTCATATACTATGTACTACACTGTGCGTTTCTTATATTCTAAGTTTTTCAGTGCAACTCACTCATATACTATGTACTACACTGTGCGTTTCTTATATTCTAAGTTTTTCAGTGCAACTCACTCATATACTATGTACTACACTGTGCGTTTCTTATATTCTAAGTTTTTCAGTGCAACTCACTCATATACTATGTACTACACTGTGCGTTTCTTATATTCTAAGTTTTTCAGTGCAACTCATATACTATGTACTACACTGTGCGTTTCTAATATTCTAAGTTTTTCAGTGCAACTCACTCATATACTATGTACTACACTGTGCGTTTCTTATATTCTAAGTTATTCAGTGCAACTCACTCATATACTATGTACTACACTGTGCGTTTCTTATATTCTAAGTTTTTCAGTGCAACTCACTCATATACTATGTACTACACTGTGCGATTCTTATATTCTAAGTTTTTCAGTGCAACTCACTCATATACTATGTACTACACTGTGCGTTTCTTATATTCTAAGTTTTTCAGTGCAACTCACTCATATACTATGTACTACACTGTGTGTTTCTTATATTCTAAGTTTTTCAGTGCAACTCACTCATATCCTTTGTACTACACTGTGCTTTTCTTATATTCTAAGTTTTTCAGTGCAACTCACTCATATACTATGTACTACACTGTGCGTTTCTTATATTCTAAGTTTTTCAGTGCAACTCACTCATATACTATGTACTACACTGTGCGTTTCTTATATTCTAAGTTTTTGAGTGCAACTCACTCATATACTATGTACTACACTGTGCGTTTCATATATTCTAAGTTTTTCAGTGCAACTCACTCATATACTATGTACTACAATGTGCGTTTCTTATATTCTAAGTTTTTCAGTGCAACTCACTCATATACTATGTACTACACTGTGGGTTTCTTATATTCTAAGTTTTTCAGTGCAACTCACTCATATACTATGTACTACACTGTGCGTTTCTTATATTCTAAGTTTTTCAGTGCAACTCACTCATATACTATGTACTACACTGTGCGTTTCTTATATTCTAAGTTTTTCAGTGCAACTCACTCATATACTATGTACTACACTGTGCGTTTCTTATATTCTAAGTTTTTCAGTGCAACTCACTCATATACTATGTACTACACTGTGCGTTTCTTATATTCTAAGTTTTTCAGTGCAACTCACTCATATACTATGTACTACACTGTGCGTTTCTTATATTCTAAGTTTTTCAGTGCAACTCACTCATATACTATGTACTACACTGTGCGTTTCTTATATTCTAAGTTTTTCAGTGCAACTCACTCATATACTATGTACTACACTGTGCGTTTCTTATATTCTAAGTTTTTCAGTGCAACTCACTCATATACTATGTACTACACTGTGCGTTTCTTATATTCTAAGTTTTTCAGTGCAACTCACTCATATACTATGTACTAAACTGTGCGTTTCTTATATTCTAAGTTTTTCAGTGCAACTCACTCATATACTATGTACTACACTGTGCGTTTCTTAAATTCTAAGTTTTTCAGTGCAACTCACTCATATACTATGTACTACACTGTGCGTTTCTTATATTCTAAGTTTTTCAGTGCAACTCACTCATATACTATGTACTACACTGTGCGTTTCTTATATTCTAAGTTTTTCAGTGCAACTCACTCATATACTATGTACTACACTGTGCATTTCGTGTAATGCGGGTTTTTCAGTAAATTCTAAGTTTTTCAGTGCAACTCATTCATATACTATATACTAAACTGTGCGTTTCTTATATTCTAAGTTTTTCAGTGCAACTCACTCATATACTATGTACTACACTGTGCGTTTCATATATTCTAAGTTTTTCAGTGCAACTCACTCATATACTATGTACTACACTGTGCGTTTCTTATATTCTAAGTTATTCAGTGCAACTCACTCATATACTATGTACTACACTGTGCGTTTCTTATATTCTAAGTTTTTCAGTGCAACTCACTCATATACTATGTACTACACTGTGCGATTCTTATATTCTAAGTTTTTCAGTGCAACTCACTCATATACTATGTACTACACTGTGCGTTTCTTATATTCTAAGTTTTTCAGTGCAAGTCACTCATATACTATGTACTACACTGTGCGTTTCTTATATTCTAAGTTTTTCAGTGCAACTCACTCATATCCATTGTACTACACTGTGCTTTTCTTATATTCTAAGTTTTTCAGTGCAACTCACTCATATACTATGTACTACACTGTGCGTTTCTTATATTCTAAGTTTTTCAGTGCAACTCACTCATATACTATGTACTATACTGTGCGTTTCTTATATTCTAAGTTTTTGAGTGCAACTCACTCATATACTATGTACTACACTATGCGTTTCATATATTCTAAGTTTTTCAGTGCAACTCACTCATATACTATGTACTACACTGTGCGTTTCTTATATTCTAAGTTTTTCAGTGCAACTCACTCATATACTATGTACTACACTGTGCGTTTCTTATATTCTAAGTTTTTCAGTGCAACTCACTCATATACTATGTACTACACTGTGCGTTTCTTATATTCTAAGTTTTTCAGTGCAACTCACTCATATACTATGTACTACACTGTGCGTTTCTAATATTCTAAGTTTTTCAGTGCAACTCACTCATATACTATGTACTACACTGTGCGTTTCTTATATTCTAAGTTTTTCAGTGCAACTCACTCATATACTATGTACTACACTGTGCGTTTCTTATATTCTAAGTTTTTCAGTGCAACTCACTCATATACTATGTACTACACTGTGCATTTCGTGTAATGCGGGTTTTTCAGTAAATTCTAAGTTTTTCAGTGCAACTCACTCATATACTATGTACTACGCTGTGCGTTTCTTATATTCTAAGTTTTTCAGTGCAACTCACTCATATACTATGTACTACACTGTGCCTTTCTTATATTCTAAGTGTTTCAGTGCAACTCACTCATATACTATGTACTGCAATGTGCGTTTCTTATATTCTAAGTGTTTCAGTGCAACTCACTCATATACTATGTACTACACTGTGCGTTTCTTAAATTCTAAGTTTTTCAGTGCAACTCACTTATATACTATGTACTACACTGTGTGTTTCTTAAATTCTAAGTTTTTCAGTGCAACTCACTCATATACTATGTACTACACTGTGCGTTTCTTATATTCTAAGTTTTTCAGTGCAACTCACTCATATACTATGTACTACACAGTGCGTTTCTTATATTCTAAGTTTTTCAGTGCAACTCACTCATATACTATGTACTACACTGTGCATTTCGTGTAATGTGTGTTTTTCAGTAAATTCTAAGTTTTTCAGTGCAACTCACTCATATACTATGTACTACACTGTGCGTTTCTTATATTCTAAGTTTTTCAGTGCAACTCACTCATATACTATGTACTACACTGTGCGTTTCTTATATTCTAAGTTTTTCAGTGCAACTCACTCATATACTATGTACTACACTGTGCGTTTCTTATATTCTAAGTTTTTCAGTGCAACTCACTCATATACTATGTACTACACTGTGCGTTTCTTATATTCTAAGTTTTTCAGTGCAACTCACTCATATACTATGTACTACACTGTGCATTTCGTGTAATGCGGGTTTTTCAGTAAATTCTAAGTTTTTCAGTGCAACTCACTCATATACTATGTACTACACTGTGCGTTTCTTATATTCTAAGTTTTTCAGTGCAACTCACTCATATACTATGTACTACACTGTGCGTTTCTTATATTCTAAGTTTTTCAGAGCAACTCACTCATATACTATGTACTACAATGTGCGTTTCTTATATTCTAGTTTTTCAGTGCAACTCACTCATATACTATGTACTACACTGTGCGTTTCTTAAATTCTAAGTTTTTCAGTGCAACTCACTAATATACTATGTACTACATTGTGCGTTTATTAAATTCTAAGTTTTTCAGTGCAACTCACTCATATACTATGTACTACACTGTGCGTTTCTTATATTCTAAGTTTTTCATTGCAACTCACTCATATACTATGTACTACAATGTGCGTTTCTTATATTCTAAGTTTTTCAGTGCAACTCACTCATATACTATGTACTACACTGTGCGTTTCTTAAATTCTAAGTTTTTCAGTGCAACTCACTCATATACTATGTACTACACTGTGCGTTTCTTAAATTCTAAGTTTTTCAGTGCAACTCACTCATATACTATGTACTACACTGTGCGTTTCTTATATTCTAAGTTTTTCAGTGCAACTCACTCATATACTATGTACTACACTGTGCGTTTCTTATATTCTAAGTTTTTCAGTGCAACTCACTCATATACTATGTACTACACTGTGCATTTCGTGTAATGCGGGTTTTTCAGTAAATTCTAAGTTTTTCAGTGCAACTCACTCATATACTATGTACTACACTGTGCGTTTCTTATATTCTAAGTTTTTCAGTGCAACTCACTCATATACTATGTACTACAATGTGCGTTTCTTATATTCTAAGTTTTTCAGTGCAACTCACTCATATACTATGTACTACACTGTGCGTTTCTTATATTCTAAGTTTTTCAGTGCAACGCACTCATATACTATGTACTACACTGTGCGTTTCTTAAATTCTAAGTTTTTCAGTGAAACTCACTCATATACTATGTACTACACTGTGCGTTTCTTATATTCTAAGTTTTTCAGTGCAACTCACTCATATACTATGTACTACACTGTGCGTTTCTTATATTCTAAGTTTTTCAGTGCAACTCACTCATATACTATGTACTACACTGTGCGTTTCTTATATTCTAAGTTTTTCAGTGCAACTCACTCATATACTATGTACTACACTGTGCGTTTCTTATATTCTAAGTTTTTCAGTGCAACTCACTCATATACTATGTACTACACTGTGCGTTTCTTATATTCTAAGTTTTTCAGTGCAACTCACTCATATACTATGTACTACACTGTGCGTTTCTTATATTCTAAGTTTTTCAGTGCAACTCACTCATATACTATGTACTACACTGTGCGTTTCTTATATTCTAAGTTTTTCAGTGCAACTCACTCATATACTATGTACTACACTGTGCGTTTCTTATATTCTAAGTTTTTCATTGCAACTCACTCATATACTATGTACTACAATGTGCGTTTCTTATATTCTAAGTTTTTCAGTGCAACTCACTCATATACTATGTACTACACTGTGCGTTTCTTAAATTCTAAGTTTTTCAGTGCAACTCACTCATATACTATGTACTACACTGTGCGTTTCTTAAATTCTAAGTTTTTCAGTGCAACTCACTCATATACTATGTACTACACTGTGCGTTTCTTATATTCTAAGTTTTTCAGTGCAACTCACTCATATACTAAATACTACACTGTGCGTTTCTTATATTCTAAGTTTTTCAGTGCAACTCACTCATATACTATGTACTACACTGTGCATTTCGTGTAATGCGGGTTTTTCAGTAAATTCTAAGTTTTTCAGTGCAACTCACTCATATACTATGTACTACACTGTGCGTTTCTTATATTCTAAGTTTTTCAGTGCAACTCACTCATATACTATGTACTACAATGTGCGTTTCTTATATTCTAAGTTTTTCAGTGCAACTCACTCATATACTATGTACTACACTGTGCGTTTCTTATATTCTAAGTTTTTCAGTGCAACGCACTCATATACTATGTACTACACTGTGCGTTTCTTAAATTCTAAGTTTTTCAGTGCAACTCACTCATATACTATGTACTACACTGTGCGTTTCTTATATTCTAAGTTTTTCAGTGCAACTCACTCATATACTATGTACTACACTGTGCGTTTCTTATATTCTAAGTTTTTCAGTGCAACTCACTCATATACTATGTACTACACTGTGCGTTTCTTATATTCTAAGTTTTTCAGTGCAACTCACTCATATACTATGTACTACACTGTGCGTTTCTTATATTCTAAGTTTTTCAGTGCAACTCACTCATATACTATGTACTACACTGTGCGTTTCTTATATTCTAAGTTTTTCAGTGCAACTCACTCATATACTATGTACTACACTGTGCGTTTCTTATATTCTAAGTTTTTCAGTGCAACTCACTCATATACTATGTACTACACTGTGCGTTTCTTATATTCTAAGTTTTTCAGTGCAACTCACTCATATACTATGTACTACACTGTGCGTTTCTTATATTCTAAGTTTTTCAGTGCAACTCACTCATATACTATGTACTACACTGTGCGTTTCTTATATTCTAAGTTTTTCAGTGCAACTCACTCATATACTATGTACTACACTGTGCGTTTCTTATATTCTAAGTTTTTCAGTGCAACTCACTCATATACTATGTACTACACTGTGCATTTCGTGTAATGCGGGTTTTTTAGTAAATTCTAAGTTTTTCAGTGCAACTCACTCATATACTATGTACTACACTGTGCGTTTCTTATATTCTAAGTTTTTCAGTGCAACTCACTCATATACTATGTACTACACTGTGCGTTTCTTATATTCTAAGTTTTTCAGTGCAACTCACTCATATACTATGTACTACACTGTGCGTTTCTTATATTCTAAGTTTTTCAGTGCAACTCACTCATATACTATGTACTACACTGTGCGTTTCTTATATTCTAAGTTTTTCAGTGCAACTCACTCATATACTATGTACTACACTGTGCATTTCGTGTAATGCGGGTTTTTCAGTAAATTCTAAGTTTTCAGTGCAACTCACTCATATACTATGTACTACACTGTGCGTTTCTTATATTCTAAGTTTTTCAGTGCAACTCACTCATATACTATGTACTACAATGTGCGTTTCTTATATTCTAAGTTTTTCAGTGCAACTCACTCATATACTATGTACTACACTGTGCGTTTCTTATATTCTAAGTTTTTCAGTGCAACGCACTCATATACTATGTACTACACTGTGCGTTTCTTAAATTCTAAGTTTTTCAGTGCAACTCACTCATATACTATGTACTACACTGTGCGTTTCTTATATTCTAAGTTTTTCAGTGCAACTCACTCATATACTATGTACTACACTGTGCGTTTCTTATATTCTAAGTTTTTCAGTGCAACTCACTCATATACTATGTACTACACTGTGCGTTTCTTATATTCTAAGTTTTTCAGTGCAACTCACTCATATACTATGTACTACACTGTGCGTTTCTTATATTCTAAGTTTTTCAGTGCAACTCACTCATATACTATGTACTACACTGTGCGTTTCTTATATTCTAAGTTTTTCAGTGCAACTCACTCATATACTATGTACTACACTGTGCGTTTCTTATATTCTAAGTTTTTCAGTGCAACTCACTCATATACTATGTACTACACTGTGCGTTTCTTATATTCTAAGTTTTTCAGTGCAACTCACTCATATACTATGTACTACACTGTGCGTTTCTTATATTCTAAGTTTTTCAGTGCAACTCACTCATATACTATGTACTACACTGTGCGTTTCTTATATTCTAAGTTTTTCAGTGCAACTCACTCATATACTATGTACTACACTGTGCGTTTCTTATATTCTAAGTTTTTCAGTGCAACTCACTCATATACTATGTACTACACTGTGCATTTCGTGTAATGCGGGTTTTTTAGTAAATTCTAAGTTTTTCAGTGCAACTCACTCATATACTATGTACTACACTGTGCGTTTCTTATATTCTAAGTTTTTCAGTGCAACTCACTCATATACTATGTACTACACTGTGCGTTTCTTATATTCTAAGTTTTTCAGTGCAACTCACTCATATACTATGTACTACACTGTGCGTTTCTTATATTCTAAGTTTTTCAGTGCAACTCACTCATATACTATGTACTACACTGTGCGTTTCTTATATTCTAAGTTTTTCAGTGCAACTCACTCATATACTATGTACTACACTGTGCATTTCGTGTAATGCGGGTTTTTCAGTAAATTCTAAGTTTTCAGTGCAACTCACTCATATACTATGTACTACACTGTGCGTTTCTTATATTCTAAGTTTTTCAGTGCAACTCACTCATATACTATGTACTACAATGTGCGTTTCTTATATTCTAAGTTTTTCAGTGCAACTCACTCATATACTATGTACTACACTGTGCGTTTCTTATATTCTAAGTTTTTCAGTGCAACGCACTCATATACTATGTACTACACTGTGCGTTTCTTAAATTCTAAGTTTTTCAGTGCAACTCACTCATATACTATGTACTACACTGTGCGTTTCTTATATTCTAAGTTTTTCAGTGCAACTCACTCATATACTATGTACTACACTGTGCGTTTCTTATATTCTAAGTTTTTCAGTGCAACTCACTCATATACTATGTACTACACTGTGCGTTTCTTATATTCTAAGTTTTTCAGTGCAACTCACTCATATACTATGTACTACACTGTGCGTTTCTTATATTCTAAGTTTTTCAGTGCAACTCACTCATATACTATGTACTACACTGTGCGTTTCTTATATTCTAAGTTTTTCAGTGCAACTCACTCATATACTATGTACTACAATGTGCGTTTCTTATATTCTAAGTTTTTCAGTGCAACTCACTCATATACTATGTACTACACTGTGCGTTTCTTATATTCTAAGTTTTTCAGTGCAACTCACTCATATACTATGTACTACACTGTGCGTTTCTTATATTCTAAGTTTTTCAGTGCAACTCACTCATATACTATGTACTACACTGTGCGTTTCTTATATTCTAAGTTTTTCAGTGCAACTCACTCATATACTATGTACTACACTGTGCCTTTCTTATATTCTAAGTGTTTCAGTGCAACTCACTCATATACTATGTACTGCAATGTGCGTTTCTTATATTCTAAGTGTTTCAGTGCAACTCACTCATATACTATGTACTACACTGTGCGTTTCTTAAATTCTAAGTTTTTCAGTGCAACTCACTTATATACTATGTACTACACTGTGTGTTTCTTAAATTCTAAGTTTTTCAGTGCAACTCACTCATATACTATGTACTACACTGTGCGTTTCTTATATTCTAAGTTTTTCAGTGCAACTCACTCATATACTATGTACTACACAGTGCGTTTCTTATATTCTAAGTTTTTCAGTGCAACTCACTCATATACTATGTACTACACTGTGCATTTCGTGTAATGTGTGTTTTTCAGTAAATTCTAAGTTTTTCAGTGCAACTCACTCATATACTATGTACTACACTGTGCGTTTCTTATATTCTAAGTTTTTCAGTGCAACTCACTCATATACTATGTACTACACTGTGCGTTTCTTATATTCTAAGTTTTTCAGTGCAACTCACTCATATACTATGTACTACACTGTGCGTTTCTTATATTCTAAGTTTTTCAGTGCAACTCACTCATATACTATGTACTACACTGTGCGTTTCTTAAATTCTAAGTTTTTCAGTGCAACTCACTCATATACTATGTACTACACTGTGCGTTTCTTATATTCTAAGTTTTTCAGTGCAACTCACTCATATACTATGTACTACACTGTGCGTTTCTTATATTCTAAGTTTTTAAGTGCAACTCACTCATATACTTTGTACTACACTTTGCGTTTCTTATATTCTAAGTTTTTCAGTGCAACTCACTCATATACTATGTACTACACTGTGCGTTTCTTATATTCTAAGTTTTTCAGTGCAACTCACTCATATACTATGTACTACACTGTGCGTTTCTTATATTCTAAGTTTTTCAGTGCAACTTACTCATATACTATATACTACACTGTGCGTTTCTTATATTCTAAGTTTTTCAGTGCAACTCACTCATATACTATGTACTACAATGTGCGTTTCATATATTCTAAGTTTTTCAGTGCAACTCACTCATATACTATGTACTACACTGTGCGTTTCTTATATTCTAAGTTTTTCAGTGCAACTCATATACTATGTACTACACTGTGCGTTTCTAATATTCTAAGTTTTTCAGTGCAACTCACTCATATACTATGTACTACACTGTGCGTTTCATATATTCTAAGTTTTTCAGTGCAACTCACTCATATACTATGTACTACACTGTGCGTTTCTTATATTCTAAGTTTTTCAGTGCAACTCACTCATATACTATGTACTACACTGTGCGTTTCTTATATTCTAAGTTTTTCAGTGCAACTCACTCATATACTATGTACTACACTGTGCGTTTCTTATATTCTAAGTTTTTCAGTGCAACTCACTCATATACTATGTACTACACTGTGCGTTTCTTATATTCTAAGTTTTTCAGTGCAACTCACTCATATCCTTTGTACTACACTGTGCTTTTCTTATATTCTAAGTTTTTCAGTGCAACTCACTCATATACTATGTACTACACTGTGCGTTTCTTATATTCTAAGTTTTTCAGTGCAACTCACTCATATACTATGTACTACACTGTGCGTTTCTTATATTCTAAGTTTTTCAGTGCAACTCACTCATATACTATGTACTACACTGTGCGTTTCTTATATTCTAAGTTTTTCAGTGCAACTCACTCATATCCTTTGTACTACACTGTGCGTTTCTTATATTCTAAGTTTTTGAGTGCAACTCACTCATATACTATGTACTACACTGTGCGTTTCTTATATTCTAAGTTTTTCAGTGCAACTCACTCATATACTATGTACTACACTGTGCGTTTCTTATATTCTAAGTTTTTCAGTGCAACTCACTCATATACTATGTACTACACTGTGCGTTTCTTATATTCTAAGTGTTTCAGTGCAACTCACTCATATACTATGTACTACACTGTGCGTTTCTTATATTCTAAGTTTTTCAGTGCAACTCATATACTATGTACTACACTGTGCGTTTCTAATATTCTAAGTTTTTCAGTGCAACTCACTCATATACTATGTACTACACTGTGCGTTTCTTATATTCTAAGTTATTCAGTGCAACTCACTCATATACTATGTACTACACTGTGCGTTTCTTATATTCTAAGTTTTTCAGTGCAACTCACTCATATACTATGTACTACACTGTGCGATTCTTATATTCTAAGTTTTTCAGTGCAACTCACTCATATACTATGTACTACACTGTGCGTTTCTTATATTCTAAGTTTTTCAGTGCAACTCACTCATATACTATGTACTACACTGTGTGTTTCTTATATTCTAAGTTTTTCAGTGCAACTCACTCATATCCTTTGTACTACACTGTGCGTTTCTTATATTCTAAGTTTTTCAGTGCAACTCACTCATATACTATGTACTACACTGTGCGTTTCTTATATTCTAAGTTTTTGAGTGCAACTCACTCATATACTATGTACTACACTGTGCGTTTCATATATTCTAAGTTTTTCAGTGCAACTCACTCATATACTATGTACTACAATGTGCGTTTCTTATATTCTAAGTTTTTCAGTGCAACTCACTCATATACTATGTACTACACTGTGGGTTTCTTATATTCTACGTTTTTCAGTGCAACTCACTCATATACTATGTACTACACTGTGCGTTTCTTATATTCTAAGTTTTTCAGTGCAACTCACTCATATACTATGTACTACACTGTGCGTTTCTTATATTCTAAGTTTTTCAGTGCAACTCACTCATATACTATGTACTACACTGTGCGTTTCTTATATTCTAAGTTTTTCAGTGCAACTCACTCATATACTATGTACTACACTGTGCGTTTCTTATATTCTAAGTTTTTCAGTGCAACTCACTCATATACTATGTACTACACTGTGCGTTTCTTATATTCCAAGTTTTTCAGTGCAACTCACTCATATACTATGTACTACACTGTGCGTTTCTTATATTCTAAGTTTTTCAGTGCAACTCACTCATATACTATGTACTACACTGTGCGTTTCTTATATTCTAAGTTTTTCAGTGCAACTCACTCATATACTATGTACTACACTGTGCGTTTCTTATATTCTAAGTTTTTCAGTGCAACTCACTCATATACTATGTACTACACTGTGCGTTTCTTATATTCTAAGTTTTTCAGTGCAACTCACTCATATACTATGTACTAAACTGTGCGTTTCTTATATTCTAAGTTTTTCAGTGCAACTCACTCATATACTATGTACTACACTGTGCGTTTCTTAAATTCTAAGTTTTTCAGTGCAACTCACTCATATACTATGTACTACACTGTGCGTTTCTTATATTCTAAGTTTTTCAGTGCAACTCACTCATATACTATGTACTACACTGTGCGTTTCTTATATTCTAAGTTTTTCAGTGCAACTCACTCATATACTATGTACTACACTGTGCATTTCGTGTAATGCGGGTTTTTCAGTAAATTCTAAGTTTTTCAGTGCAACTCATTCATATACTATGTACTAAACTGTGCGTTTCTTATATTCTAAGTTTTTCAGTGCAACTCACTCATATACTATGTACTACACTGTGCGTTTCATATATTCTAAGTTTTTCAGTGCAACTCACTCATATACTATGTACTACACTGTGCGTTTCTTATATTCTAAGTTATTCAGTGCAACTCACTCATATACTATGTACTACACTGTGCGTTTCTTATATTCTAAGTTTTTCAGTGCAACTCACTCATATACTATGTACTACACTGTGCGATTCTTATATTCTAAGTTTTTCAGTGCAACTCACTCATATACTATGTACTACACTGTGCGTTTCTTATATTCTAAGTTTTTCAGTGCAAGTCACTCATGTACTATGTACTACACTGTGCGTTTCTTATATTCTAAGTTTTTCAGTGCAACTCACTCATATCCATTGTACTACACTGTGCTTTTCTTATATTCTAAGTTTTTCAGTGCAACTCACTCATATACTATGTACTACACTGTGCGTTTCTTATATTCTAAGTTTTTCAGTGCAACTCACTCATATACTATGTACTATACTGTGCGTTTCTTATATTCTAAGTTTTTGAGTGCAACTCACTCATATACTATGTACTACACTATGCGTTTCATATATTCTAAGTTTTTCAGTGCAACTCACTCATATACTATGTACTACACTGTGCGTTTCTTATATTCTAAGTTTTTCAGTGCAACTCACTCATATACTATGTACTACACTGTGCGTTTCTTATATTCTAAGTTTTTCAGTGCAACTCACTCATATACTATGTACTACACTGTGCGTTTCTTATATTCTAAGTTTTTCAGTGCAACTCACTCATATACTATGTACTACACTGTGCGTTTCTAATATTCTAAGTTTTTCAGTGCAACTCACTCATATACTATGTACTACACTGTGCGTTTCTTATATTCTAAGTTTTTCAGTGCAACTCACTCATATACTATGTACTACACTGTGCGTTTCTTATATTCTAAGTTTTTCAGTGCAACTCACTCATATACTATGTACTACACTGTGCATTTCGTGTAATGCGGGTTTTTCAGTAAATTCTAAGTTTTTCAGTGCAACTCACTCATATACTATGTACTACGCTGTGCGTTTCTTATATTCTAAGTTTTTCAGTGCAACTCACTCATATACTATGTACTACACTGTGCCTTTCTTATATTCTAAGTGTTTCAGTGCAACTCACTCATATACTATGTACTGCAATGTGCGTTTCTTATATTCTAAGTGTTTCAGTGCAACTCACTCATATACTATGTACTACACTGTGCGTTTCTTAAATTCTAAGTTTTTCAGTGCAACTCACTTCTATACTATGTACTACACTGTGTGTTTCTTAAATTCTAAGTTTTTCAGTGCAACTCACTCATATACTATGTACTACACTGTGCGTTTCTTATATTCTAAGTTTTTCAGTGCAACTCACTCTTATACTATGTACTACACAGTGCGTTTCTTATATTCTAAGTTTTTCAGTGCAACTCACTCATATACTATGTACTACACTGTGCGTTTCTTATATTCTAAGTTTTTCAGTGCAACTCACTCATATACTATGTACTACACTGTTCGTTTCTTATATTCTAAGTTTTTCAGTGCAACTCACTCATATACTATGTACTACACTGTGCGTTTCTTATATTCTAAGTTTTTCAGTGCAACTCACTCATATACTATGTACTACACTGTGCGTTTCTTAAATTCTAAGTTTTTCAGTGCAACTCACTCATATACTATGTACTACAATGTGCGTTTCTTATATTCTAAGTTTTTCAGTGCAACTCACTCATATACTATGTACTACACTGTGCGTTTCTTATATTCTAAGTTTTTAAGTGCAACTCACTCATATACTTTGTACTACACTTTGCGTTTCTTATATTCTAAGTTTTTCAGTGCAACTCACTCATATACTATGTACTACACTGTGCGTTTCTTATATTCTAAGTTTTTCAGTGCAACTCACTCATATACTATGTACTACACTGTGCGTTTCTTATATTCTAAGTTTTTCAGTGCAACTCACTCATATACTATATACTACACTGTGCGTTTCTTATATTCTAAGTTTTTCAGTGCAACTCACTCATATACTATGTACTACACTGTGCGTTTCTTATATTCTAAGTTTTTCAGTGCAACTCACTCATATACTATGTACTACACTGTGCGTTTCTTATATTCTAAGTTTTTCAGTGCAACTCACTCATATACTATGTACTACACTGTGCGTTTCTTATATTCTAAGTTTTTCAGAGCAACTCACTCATATACGATGTACTACAATGTGCGTTTCTTATATTCTAGTTTTTCAGTGCAACTCACTCATATACTATGTACTACACTGTGCGTTTCTTAAATTCTAAGTTTTTCAGTGCAACTCACTCATATACTATGTACTACATTGTGCGTTTATTAAATTCTAAGTTTTTCAGTGCAACTCACTCATATACTATGTACTACACTGTGCGTTTCTTATATTCTAAGTTTTTCATTGCAACTCACTCATATACTATGTACTACAATGTGCGTTTCTTATATTCTAAGTTTTTCAGTGCAACTCACTCATATACTATGTACTACACTGTGCGTTTCTTAAATTCTAAGTTTTTCAGTGCAACTCACTCATATACTATGTACTACACTGTGCGTTTCTTAAATTCTAAGTTTTTCAGTGCAACTCACTCATATACTATGTACTACACTGTGCGTTTCTTATATTCTAAGTTTTTCAGTGCAACTCACTCATATACTATGTACTACACTGTGCGTTTCTTATATTCTAAGTTTTTCAGTGCAACTCACTCATATACTATGTACTACACTGTGCATTTCGTGTAATGCGGGTTTTTCAGTAAATTCTAAGTTTTTCAGTGCAACTCACTCATATACTATGTACTACACTGTGCGTTTCTTATATTCTAAGTTTTTCAGTGCAACTCACTCATATACTATGTACTACAATGTGCGTTTCTTATATTCTAAGTTTTTCAGTGCAACTCACTCATATACTATGTACTACACTGTGCGTTTCTTATATTCTAAGTTTTTCAGTGCAACGCACTCATATACTATGTACTACACTGTGCGTTTCTTAAATTCTAAGTTTTTCAGTGCAACTCACTCATATACTATGTACTACACTGTGCGTTTCTTATATTCTAAGTTTTTCAGTGCAACTCACTCATATACTATGTACTACACTGTGCGTTTCTTATATTCTAAGTTTTTCAGTGCAACTCACTCATATACTATGTACTACACTGTGCGTTTCTTATATTCTAAGTTTTTCAGTGCAACTCACTCATATACTATGTACTACACTGTGCGTTTCTTATATTCTAAGTTTTTCAGTGCAACTCACTCATATACTATGTACTACACTGTGCGTTTCTTATATTCTAAGTTTTTCAGTGCAACTCACTCATATACTATGTACTACACTGTGCGTTTCTTATATTCTAAGTTTTTCAGTGCAACTCACTCATATACTATGTACTACACTGTGCGTTTCTTATATTCTAAGTTTTTCAGTGCAACTCACTCATATACTATGTACTACACTGTGCGTTTCTTATATTCTAAGTTTTTCATTGCAACTCACTCATATACTATGTACTACAATGTGCGTTTCTTATATTCTAAGTTTTTCAGTGCAACTCACTCATATACTATGTACTACACTGTGCGTTTCTTAAATTCTAAGTTTTTCAGTGCAACTCACTCATATACTATGTACTACACTGTGCGTTTCTTAAATTCTAAGTTTTTCAGTGCAACTCACTCATATACTATGTACTACACTGTGCGTTTCTTATATTCTAAGTTTTTCAGTGCAACTCACTCATATACTATGTACTACACTGTGCGTTTCTTATATTCTAAGTTTTTCAGTGCAACTCACTCATATACTATGTACTACACTGTGCATTTCGTGTAATGCGGGTTTTTCAGTAAATTCTAAGTTTTTCAGTGCAACTCACTCATATACTATGTACTACACTGTGCGTTTCTTATATTCTAAGTTTTTCAGTGCAACTCACTCATATACTATGTACTACAATGTGCGTTTCTTATATTCTAAGTTTTTCAGTGCAACTCACTCATATACTATGTACTACACTGTGCGTTTCTTATATTCTAAGTTTTTCAGTGCAACGCACTCATATACTATGTACTACACTGTGCGTTTCTTAAATTCTAAGTTTTTCAGTGCAACTCACTCATATACTATGTACTACACTGTGCGTTTCTTATATTCTAAGTTTTTCAGTGCAACTCACTCATATACTATGTACTACACTGTGCGTTTCTTATATTCTAAGTTTTTCAGTGCAACTCACTCATATACTATGTACTACACTGTGCGTTTCTTATATTCTAATTTTTTCAGTGCAACTCACTCATATACTATGTACTACACTGTGCGTTTCTTATATTCTAAGTTTTTCAGTGCAACTCACTCATATACTATGTACTACACTGTGCGTTTCTTATATTCTAAGTTTTTCAGTGCAACTCACTCATATACTATGTACTACACTGTGCGTTTCTTATATTCTAAGTTTTTCAGTGCAACTCACTCATATACTATGTACTACACTGTGCGTTTCTTATATTCTAAGTTTTTCAGTGCAACTCACTCATATACTATGTACTACACTGTGCGTTTCTTATATTCTAAGTTTTTCAGTGCAACTCACTCATATACTATGTACTACACTGTGCGTTTCTTATATTCTAAGTTTTTCAGTGCAACTCACTCATATACTATGTACTACACTGTGCGTTTCTTATATTCTAAGTTTTTCAGTGCAACTCACTCATATACTATGTACTACACTGTGCATTTCGTGTAATGCGGGTTTTTTAGTAAATTCTAAGTTTTTCAGTGCAACTCACTCATATACTATGTACTACACTGTGCGTTTCTTATATTCTAAGTTTTTCAGTGCAACTCACTCATATACTATGTACTACACTGTGCGTTTCTTATATTCTAAGTTTTTCAGTGCAACTCACTCATATACTATGTACTACACTGTGCGTTTCTTATATTCTAAGTTTTTCAGTGCAACTCACTCATATACTATGTACTACACTGTGCGTTTCTTATATTCTAAGTTTTTCAGTGCAACTCACTCATATACTATGTACTACACTGTGCATTTCGTGTAATGCGGGTTTTTCAGTAAATTCTAAGTTTTCAGTGCAACTCACTCATATACTATGTACTACACTGTGCGTTTCTTATATTCTAAGTTTTTCAGTGCAACTCACTCATATACTATGTACTACAATGTGCGTTTCTTATATTCTAAGTTTTTCAGTGCAACTCACTCATATACTATGTACTACACTGTGCGTTTCTTATATTCTAAGTTTTTCAGTGCAATGCACTCATATACTATGTACTACACTGTGCGTTTCTTAAATTCTAAGTTTTTCAGTGCAACTCACTCATATACTATGTACTACACTGTGCGTTTCTTATATTCTAAGTTTTTCAGTGCAACTCACTCATATACTATGTACTACACTGTGCGTTTCTTATATTCTAAGTTTTTCAGTGCAACTCACTCATATACTATGTACTACACTGTGCGTTTCTTATATTCTAAGTTTTTCAGTGCAACTCACTCATATACTATGTACTACACTGTGCGTTTCTTATATTCTAAGTTTTTCAGTGCAACTCACTCATATACTATGTACTACACTGTGCGTTTCTTATATTCTAAGTTTTTCAGTGCAACTCACTCATATACTATGTACTACACTGTGCGTTTCTTATATTCTAAGTTTTTCAGTGCAACTCACTCATATACTATGTACTACACTGTGCGTTTCTTATATTCTAAGTTTTTCAGTGCAACTCACTCATATACTATGTACTACACTGTGCCTTTCTTATATTCTAAGTGTTTCAGTGCAACTCACTCATATACTATGTACTGCAATGTGCGTTTCTTATATTCTAAGTGTTTCAGTGCAACTCACTCATATACTATGTACTACACTGTGCGTTTCTTAAATTCTAAGTTTTTCAGTGCAACTCACTTATATACTATGTACTACACTGTGTGTTTCTTAAATTCTAAGTTTTTCAGTGCAACTCACTCATATACTATGTACTACACTGTGCGTTTCTTATATTCTAAGTTTTTCAGTGCAACTCACTCATATACTATGTACTACACAGTGCGTTTCTTATATTCTAAGTTTTTCAGTGCAACTCACTCATATACTATGTACTACACTGTGCGTTTCTTATATTCTAAGTTTTTCAGTGCAACTCACTCATATACTATGTACTACACTGTGCGTTTCTTATATTCTAAGTTTTTCAGTGCAACTCACTCATATACTATGTACTACACTGTGCGTTTCTTATATTCTAAGTTTTTCAGTGCAACTCACTCATATACTATGTACTACACTGTGCGTTTCTTATATTCTAAGTTTTTCAGTGCAACTCACTCATATACTATGTACTACACTGTGCGTTTCTTATATTCTAAGTTTTTCAGTGCAACTCACTCATATACTATGTACTACACTGTGCGTTTCTTATATTCTAAGTTTTTCAGTGCAACTCACTCATATACTATGTACTACACTGTGCCTTTCTTATATTCTAAGTGTTTCAGTGCAACTCACTCATATACTATGTACTGCAATGTGCGTTTCTTATATTCTAAGTGTTTCAGTGCAACTCACTCATATACTATGTACTACACTGTGCGTTTCTTAAATTCTAAGTTTTTCAGTGCAACTCACTTATATACTATGTACTACACTGTGTGTTTCTTAAATTCTAAGTTTTTCAGTGCAACTCACTCATATACTATGTACTACACTGTGCGTTTCTTATATTCTAAGTTTTTCAGTGCAACTCACTCATATACTATGTACTACACAGTGCGTTTCTTATATTCTAAGTTTTTCAGTGCAACTCACTCATATACTATGTACTACACTGTGCATTTCGTGTAATGTGTGTTTTTCAGTAAATTCTAAGTTTTTCAGTGCAACTCACTCATATACTATGTACTACACTGTGCGTTTCTTATATTCTAAGTTTTTCAGTGCAACTCACTCATATACTATGTACTACACTGTGCGTTTCTTATATTCTAAGTTTTTCAGTGCAACTCACTCATATACTATGTACTACACTGTGCGTTTCTTATATTCTAAGTTTTTCAGTGCAACTCACTCATATACTATGTACTACACTGTGCGTTTCTTAAATTCTAAGTTTTTCAGTGCAACTCACTCATATACTATGTACTACACTGTGCGTTTCTTATATTCTAAGTTTTTCAGTGCAACTCACTCATATACTATGTACTACACTGTGCGTTTCTTATATTCTAAGTTTTTAAGTGCAACTCACTCATATACTTTGTACTACACTTTGCGTTTCTTATATTCTAAGTTTTTCAGTGCAACTCACTCATATACTATGTACTACACTGTGCGTTTCTTATATTCTAAGTTTTTCAGTGCAACTCACTCATATACTATGTACTACACTGTGCGTTTCTTATATTCTAAGTTTTTCAGTGCAACTCACTCATATACTATATACTACACTGTGCGTTTCTTATATTCTAAGTTTTTCAGTGCAACTCACTCATATACTATGTACTACACTGTGCGTTTCTTATATTCTAAGTTTTTCAGTGCAACTCACTCATATACTATGTACTACACTGTGCGTTTCTTATATTCTAAGTTTTTCAGTGCAACTCACTCATATACTATGTACTACACTGTGCGTTTCTTATATTCTAAGTTTTTCAGTGCAACTCACTCATATACTATGTACTACACTGTGCGTTTCTTATATTCTAAGTTTTTCAGTGCAACTCACTCATATACTATGTACTACACTGTGCATTTCGTGTAATGCGGGTTTTTCAGTAAATTCTAAGTTTTTCAGTGCAACTCACTCATATACTATGTACTACACTGTGCGTTTCTTATATTCTAAGTTTTTCAGTGCAACTCACTCATATACTATGTAGTACACTGTGCGTTTCTTATATTCTAAGTTTTTCAGAGCAACTCACTCATATACTATGTACTACAATGTGCGTTTCTTATATTCTAGTTTTTCAGTGCAACTCACTCATATACTATGTACTACACTGTGCGTTTCTTAAATTCTAAGTTTTTCAGTGCAACTCACTCATATACTATGTACTACATTGTGCGTTTATTAAATTCTAAGTTTTTCAGTGCAACTCACTCATATACTATGTACTACACTGTGCGTTTCTTATATTCTAAGTTTTTCAGTGCAACTCACTCATATACTATGTACTACACTGTGCGTTTCTTATATTCTAAGTTTTTCAGTGCAACTCACTCATATACTATGTACTACACTGTGCATTTCGTGTAATGCGGGTTTTTCAGTAAATTCTAAGTTTTTCAGTGCAACTCACTCATATACTATGTACTACACTGTGCGTTTCTTATATTCTAAGTTTTTCAGTGCAACTCACTCATATACTATGTACTACACTGTGCGTTTCTTATATTCTAAGTTTTTCAGTGCAACTCACTCATATACTATGTACTACACTGTGCGTTTCTTATATTCTAAGTTTTTCAGTGCAACTCACTCATATACTATGTACTACACTGTGCGTTTCTTATATTCTAAGTTTTTCAGTGCAACTCACTCATATACTATGTACTACACTGTGCGTTTCTTATATTCTAAGTTTTTCAGTGCAACTCACTCATATACTATGTACTACACTGTGCCTTTCTTATATTCTAAGTGTTTCAGTGCAACTCACTCATATACTATGTACTGCAATGTGCGTTTCTTATATTCTAAGTGTTTCAGTGCAACTCACTCATATACTATGTACTACACTGTGCGTTTCTTAAATTCTAAGTTTTTCAGTGCAACTCACTTATATACTATGTACTACACTGTGTGTTTCTTAAATTCTAAGTTTTTCAGTGCAACTCACTCATATACTATGTACTACACTGTGCGTTTCTTATATTCTAAGTTTTTCAGTGCAACTCACTCATATACTATGTACTACACAGTGCGTTTCTTATATTCTAAGTTTTTCAGTGCAACTCACTCATATACTATGTACTACACTGTGCATTTCGTGTAATGTGTGTTTTTCAGTAAATTCTAAGTTTTTCAGTGCAACTCACTCATATACTATGTACTACACTGTGCGTTTCTTATATTCTAAGTTTTTCAGTGCAACTCACTCATATACTATGTACTACACTGTGCGTTTCTTATATTCTAAGTTTTTCAGTGCAACTCACTCATATACTATGTACTACACTGTGCGTTTCTTATATTCTAAGTTTTTCAGTGCAACTCACTCATATACTATGTACTACAATGTGCGTTTCTTATATTCTAAGTTTTTCAGTGCAACTCACTCATATACTATGTACTACACTGTGCGTTTCTTATATTCTAAGTTTTTCAGTGCAACGCACTCATATACTATGTACTACACTGTGCGTTTCTTAAATTCTAAGTTTTTCAGTGCAACTCACTCATATACTATGTACTACAATGTGCGTTTCTTATATTCTAAGTTTTTCAGTGCAACTCACTCATATACTATGTACTACACTGTGCGTTTCTTATATTCTAAGTTTTTCAGTGCAACTCACTCATATACTATGTACTACACTGTGCTTTTCTTATATTCTAAGTTTTTCAGTGCAACTCACTCATATACTATGTACTACACTGTGCGTTTCTTATATTCTAAGTTTTTCAGTGCAACTCACTCATATACTATGTACTACACTGTGCGTTTCTTATATTCTAAGTTTTTCAGTGCAACTCACTCATATACTATGTACTACACTGTGCGTTTCTTATATTCTAAGTTTTTCAGTGCAACTCACTCATATACTATGTACTACACTGTGCGTTTCTTATATTCTAAGTTTTTCAGTGCAACTCACTCATATACTATGTACTACACTGTGCGTTTCTTATATTCTAAGTTTTTCAGTGCAACTCACTCATATACTATGTACTACACTGTGCGTTTCTTATATTCTAAGTTTTTCAGTGCAACTCACTCATATACTATGTACTACACTGTGCGTTTCTTATATTCTAAGTTTTTCAGTGCAACTCACTCATATACTATGTACTACACTGTGCATTTCGTGTAATGCGGGTTTTTTAGTAAATTCTAAGTTTTTCAGTGCAACTCACTCATATACTATGTACTACACGGTGCGTTTCTTATATTCTAAGTTTTTCAGTGCAACTCACTCATATACTATGTACTACACTGTGCGTTTCTTATATTCTAAGTTTTTCAGTGCAACTCACTCATATACTATGTACTACACTGTGCGTTTCGTATATTCTAAGTTTTTCAGTGCAACTCACTCATATACTATGTACTACACTGTTTTTTTCTTATATTCTAAGTTTTTCAGTGCAACTCACTCATATACTATGTACTACACTGTGCATTTCGTGTAATGCGGGTTTTTCAGTAAATTCTAAGTTTTTCAGTGCAACTCACTCATATACTATGTACTACACTGTGCGTTTCTTATATTCTAAGTTTTTCAGTGCAACTCACTCATATACTATGTACTACACTGTGCGTTTCTTATATTCTAAGTTTTTCAGTGCAACGCACTCATATACTATGTACTACACTGTGCGTTTCTTAAATTCTAAGTTTTTCAGTGCAACTCACTCATATACTATGTACTACAATGTGCGTTTCTTATATTCTAAGTTTTTCAGTGCAACTCACTCATATACTATGTACTACACTGTGCGTTTCTTATATTCTAAGTTTTTCAGTGCAACTCACTCATATACTATGTACTACACTGTGCGTTTCTTATATTCTAAGTTTTTCAGTGCAACTCACTCATATACTATGTACTACACTGTGCGTTTCTTATATTCTAAGTTTGTCAGTGCAACTCACTCATATACTATGTACTACACTGTGCGTTTCTTATATTCTAAGTTTGTCAGTGCAACTCACTCATATACTATGTACTACACTGTGCGTTTCTTATATTCTAAGTTTGTCAGTGCAACTCACTCATATACTATGTACTACACTGTGCGTTTCTTATATTCTAAGTTTTTCAGTGCAACTCACTCATATACTATGTACTACACTGTGCGTTTCTTATATTCTAAGTTTTTCAGTGCAACTCACTCATATACTATGTACTACACTGTGCGTTTCTTATATTCTAAGTTTTTCAGTGCAACTCACTCATATACTATGTACTACAATGTGCGTTTCTTATATTCTAAGTTTTTCAGTGCAACTCACTCATATACTATGTACTACACTGTGCGTTTCTTATATTCTAAGTTTTTCAGTGCAACGCACTCATATACTATGTACTACACTGTGCGTTTCTTAAATTCTAAGTTTTTCAGTGAAACTCACTCATATACTATGTACTACAATGTGCGTTTCTTATATTCTAAGTTTTTCAGTGCAACTCACTCATATACTATGTACTACACTGTGCGTTTCTTATATTCTAAGTTTTTCAGTGCAACTCACTCATATACTATGTACTACACTGTGCTTTTCTTATATTCTAAGTTTTTCAGTGCAACTCACTCATATACTATGTACTACACTGTGCGTTTCTTATATTCTAAGTTTTTCAGTGCAACTCACTCATATACTATGTACTACACTGTGCGTTTCTTATATTCTAAGTTTTTCAGTGCAACTCACTCATATACTATGTACTACACTGTGCGTTTCTTATATTCTAAGTTTTTCAGTGCAACTCACTCATATACTATGTACTACACTGTGCGTTTCTTATATTCTAAGTTTTTCAGTGCAACTCACTCATATACTATGTACTACACTGTGCGTTTCTTATATTCTAAGTTTTTCAGTGCAACTCACTCATATACTATGTACTACACTGTGCGTTTCTTATATTCTAAGTTTTTCAGTGCAACTCACTCATATACTATGTACTACACTGTGCATTTCGTGTAATGCGGGTTTTTCAGTAAATTCTAAGTTTTTCAGTGCAACTCACTCATATACTATGTACTACACTGTGCGTTTCTTATATTCTAAGTTTTTCAGTGCAACTCACTCATATACTATGTACTACACTGTGCGTTTCTTATATTCTAAGTTTTTCAGTGCAACGCACTCATATACTATGTACTACACTGTGCGTTTCTTAAATTCTAAGTTTTTCAGTTCAACTCACTCATATACTATGTACTACAATGTGCTTTTCTTATATTCTAAGTTTTTCAGTGCAACTCACTCATATACTATGTACTACACTGTGCGTTTCTTATATTCTAAGTTTTTCAGTGCAACTCACTCATATACTATGTACTACACTGTGCGTTTCTTATATTCTAAGTTTTTCAGTGCAACTCACTCATATACTATGTACTACACTGTGCGTTTCTTATATTCTAAGTTTTTCAGTGCAACTCACTCATATACTATGTACTACACTGTGCGTTTCTTATATTCTAAGTTTTTCAGTGCAACTCACTCATATACTATGTACTACACTGTGCGTTTCTTATATTCTAAGTTTGTCAGTGCAACTCACTCATATACTATGTACTACACTGTGCGTTTCTTATATTCTAAGTTTGTCAGTGCAACTCACTCATATACTATGTACTACACTGTGCGTTTCTTATATTCTAAGTTTTTCAGTGCAACTCACTCATATACTATGTACTACACTGTGCGTTTCTTATATTCTAAGTTTTTCAGTGCAACTCACTCATATACTATGTACTACACTGTGCGTTTCTTATATTCTAAGTTTTTCAGTGCAACGCACTCATATACTATGTACTACACTGTGCGTTTCTTAAATTCTAAGTTTTTCAGTGCAACTCACTCATATACTATGTACTACAATGTGCGTTTCTTATATTCTAAGTTTTTCAGTGCAACTCACTCATATACTATGTACTACACTGTGCGTTTCTTATATTCTAAGTTTTTCAGTGCAACTCACTCATATACTATGTACTACACTGTGCTTTTCTTATATTCTAAGTTTTTCAGTGCAACTCACTCATATACTATGTACTACACTGTGCGTTTCTTATATTCTAAGTTTTTCAGTGCAACTCACTCATATACTATGTACTACACTGTGCTTTTCTTATATTCTAAGTTTTTCAGTGCAACTCACTCATATACTATGTACTACACTGTGCGTTTCTTATATTCTAAGTTTTTCAGTGCAACTCACTCATATACTATGTACTACACTGTGCGTTTCTTATATTCTAAGTTTTTCAGTGCAACTCACTCATATACTATGTACTACACTGTGCGTTTCTTATATTCTAAGTTTTTCAGTGCAACTCACTCATATACTATGTACTACACTGTGCGTTTCTTATATTCTAAGTTTTTCAGTGCAACTCACTCATATACTATGTACTACACTGTGCATTTCGTGTAATGCGGGTTTTTTAGTAAATTCTAAGTTTTTCAGTGCAACTCACTCATATACTATGTACTACACTGTGCGTTTCTTATATTCTAAGTTTTTCAGTGCAACTCACTCATATACTATGTACTACACTGTGCGTTTCTTATATTCTAAGTTTTTCAGTGCAACTCACTCATATACTATGTACTACACTGTGCGTTTCTTATATTCTAAGTTTTTCAGTGCAACTCACTCATATACTTTGTACTACACTGTTTTTTTCTTATATTCTAAGTTTTTCAGTGCAACTCACTCATATACTATGTACTACACTGTGCATTTCGTGTAATGCGGGTTTTTCAGTAAATTCTAAGTTTTTCAGTGCAACTCACTCATATACTATGTACTACACTGTGCGTTTCTTATATTCTAAGTTTTTCAGTGCAACTCACTCATATACTATGTACTACACTGTGCGTTTCTTATATTCTAAGTTTTTCAGTGCAACGCACTCATATACTATGTACTACACTGTGCGTTTCTTAAATTCTAAGTTTTTCAGTGCAACTCACTCATATACTATGTACTACACTGTGCGTTTCTTATATTCTAAGTTTTTCAGTGCAACTCACTCATATACTATGTACTACACTGTTTTTTTCTTATATTCTAAGTTTTTCAGTGCAACTCACTCATATACTATGTACTACACTGTGCATTTCGTGTAATGCGGGTTTTTCAGTAAATTCTAAGTTTTTCAGTGCAACTCACTCATATACTATGTACTACACTGTGCGTTTCTTATATTCTAAGTTTTTCAGTGCAACTCACTCATATACTATGTACTACACTGTGCGTTTCTTATATTCTAAGTTTTTCAGTGCAACGCACTCATATACTATGTACTACACTGTGCGTTTCTTAAATTCTAAGTTTTTCAGTGCAACTCACTCATATACTATGTACTACAATGTGCGTTTCTTATATTCTAAGTTTTTCAGTGCAACTCACTCATATACTATGTACTACACTGTGCGTTTCTTATATTCTAAGTTTTTCAGTGCAACTCACTCATATACTATGTACTACACTGTGCGTTTCTTATATTCTAAGTTTTTCAGTGCAACTCACTCATATACTATGTACTACACTGTGCGTTTCTTATATTCTAAGTTTGTCAGTGCAACTCACTCATATACTATGTACTACACTGTGCGTTTCTTATATTCTAAGTTTGTCAGTGCAACTCACTCATATACTATGTACTACACTGTGCGTTTCTTATATTCTAAGTTTGTCAGTGCAACTCACTCATATACTATGTACTACACTGTGCGTTTCTTATATTCTAAGTTTTTCAGTGCAACTCACTCATATACTATGTACTACACTGTGCGTTTCTTATATTCTAAGTTTTTCAGTGCAACTCACTCATATACTATGTACTACACTGTGCGTTTCTTATATTCTAAGTTTTTCAGTGCAACTCACTCATATACTATGTACTACAATGTGCGTTTCTTATATTCTAAGTTTTTCAGTGCAACTCACTCATATACTATGTACTACACTGTGCGTTTCTTATATTCTAAGTTTTTCAGTGCAACGCACTCATATACTATGTACTACACTGTGCGTTTCTTAAATTCTAAGTTTTTCAGTGAAACTCACTCATATACTATGTACTACAATGTGCGTTTCTTATATTCTAAGTTTTTCAGTGCAACTCACTCATATACTATGTACTACACTGTGCGTTTCTTATATTCTAAGTTTTTCAGTGCAACTCACTCATATACTATGTACTACACTGTGCTTTTCTTATATTCTAAGTTTTTCAGTGCAACTCACTCATATACTATGTACTACACTGTGCGTTTCTTATATTCTAAGTTTTTCAGTGCAACTCACTCATATACTATGTACTACACTGTGCGTTTCTTATATTCTAAGTTTTTCAGTGCAACTCACTCATATACTATGTACTACACTGTGCGTTTCTTATATTCTAAGTTTTTCAGTGCAACTCACTCATATACTATGTACTACACTGTGCGTTTCTTATATTCTAAGTTTTTCAGTGCAACTCACTCATATACTATGTACTACACTGTGCGTTTCTTATATTCTAAGTTTTTCAGTGCAACTCACTCATATACTATGTACTACACTGTGCGTTTCTTATATTCTAAGTTTTTCAGTGCAACTCACTCATATACTATGTACTACACTGTGCATTTCGTGTAATGCGGGTTTTTCAGTAAATTCTAAGTTTTTCAGTGCAACTCACTCATATACTATGTACTACACTGTGCGTTTCTTATATTCTAAGTTTTTCAGTGCAACTCACTCATATACTATGTACTACACTGTGCGTTTCTTATATTCTAAGTTTTTCAGTGCAACGCACTCATATACTATGTACTACACTGTGCGTTTCTTAAATTCTAAGTTTTTCAGTTCAACTCACTCATATACTATGTACTACAATGTGCGTTTCTTATATTCTAAGTTTTTCAGTGCAACTCACTCATATACTATGTACTACACTGTGCGTTTCTTATATTCTAAGTTTTTCAGTGCAACTCACTCATATACTATGTACTACACTGTGCGTTTCTTATATTCTAAGTTTTTCAGTGCAACTCACTCATATACTATGTACTACACTGTGCGTTTCTTATATTCTAAGTTTTTCAGTGCAACTCACTCATATACTATGTACTACACTGTGCGTTTCTTATATTCTAAGTTTTTCAGTGCAACTCACTCATATACTATGTACTACACTGTGCGTTTCTTATATTCTAAGTTTGTCAGTGCAACTCACTCATATACTATGTACTACACTGTGCGTTTCTTATATTCTAAGTTTGTCAGTGCAACTCACTCATATACTATGTACTACACTGTGCGTTTCTTATATTCTAAGTTTTTCAGTGCAACTCACTCATATACTATGTACTACACTGTGCGTTTCTTATATTCTAAGTTTTTCAGTGCAACTCACTCATATACTATGTACTACACTGTGCGTTTCTTATATTCTAAGTTTTTCAGTGCAACGCACTCATATACTATGTACTACACTGTGCGTTTCTTAAATTCTAAGTTTTTCAGTGCAACTCACTCATATACTATGTACTACAATGTGCGTTTCTTATATTCTAAGTTTTTCAGTGCAACTCACTCATATACTATGTACTACACTGTGCGTTTCTTATATTCTAAGTTTTTCAGTGCAACTCACTCATATACTATGTACTACACTGTGCTTTTCTTATATTCTAAGTTTTTCAGTGCAACTCACTCATATACTATGTACTACACTGTGCGTTTCTTATATTCTAAGTTTTTCAGTGCAACTCACTCATATACTATGTACTACACTGTGCGTTTCTTATATTCTAAGTTTTTCAGTGCAACTCACTCATATACTATGTACTACACTGTGCGTTTCTTATATTCTAAGTTTTTCAGTGCAACTCACTCATATACTATGTACTACACTGTGCGTTTCTTATATTCTAAGTTTTTCAGTGCAACTCACTCATATACTATGTACTACACTGTGCGTTTCTTATATTCTAAGTTTTTCAGTGCAACTCACTCATATACTATGTACTACACTGTGCGTTTCTTATATTCTAAGTTTTTCAGTGCAACTCACTCATATACTATGTACTACACTGTGCATTTCGTGTAATGCGGGTTTTTTAGTAAATTCTAAGTTTTTCAGTGCAACTCACTCATATACTATGTACTACACTGTGCGTTTCTTATATTCTAAGTTTTTCAGTGCAACTCACTCATATACTATGTACTACACTGTGCGTTTCTTATATTCTAAGTTTTTCAGTGCAACTCACTCATATACTATGTACTACACTGTGCGTTTCTTATATTCTAAGTTTTTCAGTGCAACTCACTCATATACTTTGTACTACACTGTTTTTTTCTTATATTCTAAGTTTTTCAGTGCAACTCACTCATATACTATGTACTACACTGTGCATTTCGTGTAATGCGGGTTTTTCAGTAAATTCTAAGTTTTTCAGTGCAACTCACTCATATACTATGTACTACACTGTGCGTTTCTTATATTCTAAGTTTTTCAGTGCAACTCACTCATATACTATGTACTACACTGTGCGTTTCTTATATTCTAAGTTTTTCAGTGCAACGCACTCATATACTATGTACTACACTGTGCGTTTCTTAAATTCTAAGTTTTTCAGTGCAACTCACTCATATACTATGTACTACACTGTGCGTTTCTTATATTCTAAGTTTTTCAGTGCAACTCACTCATATACTATGTACTACACTGTTTTTTTCTTATATTCTAAGTTTTTCAGTGCAACTCACTCATATACTATGTACTACACTGTGCATTTCGTGTAATGCGGGTTTTTCAGTAAATTCTAAGTTTTTCAGTGCAACTCACTCATATACTATGTACTACACTGTGCGTTTCTTATATTCTAAGTTTTTCAGTGCAACTCACTCATATACTATGTACTACACTGTGCGTTTCTTATATTCTAAGTTTTTCAGTGCAACGCACTCATATACTATGTACTACACTGTGCGTTTCTTATATTCTAAGTTTTTCAGTGCAACTCACTCATATACTATGTACTACACTGTGCGTTTCTTATATTCTAAGTTTTTCTGTGCAACTCACTCATATACTATGTACTACACTGTGCGTTTCTTATATTCTAAGTTTTTCAGTGCAACGCACTCATATACTATGTACTACACTGTGCGTTTCTTAAATTCTAAGTTTTTCAGTGCAACTCACTCATATACTATGTACTACAATGTGCGTTTCTTATATTCTAAGTTTTTCAGTGCAACTCACTCATATACTATGTACTACACTGTGCGTTTCTTATATTCTAAGTTTTTCAGTGCAACTCACTCATATACTATGTACTACACTGTGCGTTTCTTATATTCTAAGTTTTTCAGTGCAACTCACTCATATACTATGTACTACACTGTGCGTTTCTTATATTCTAAGTTTTTCAGTGCAACTCACTCATATACTATGTACTACACTGTGCGTTTCTTATATTCTAAGTTTTTCAGTGCAACTCACTCATATACTATGTACTACACTGTGCGTTTCTTATATTCTAAGTTTTTCAGTGCAACTCACTCATATACTATGTACTACAATGTGCGTTTCTTATATTCTAAGTTTTTCAGTGCAACTCACTCATATACTATGTACTACACTGTGCGTTTCTTATATTCTAAGTTTTTCAGTGCAACGCACTCATATACTATGTACTACACTGTGCGTTTCTTAAATTCTAAGTTTTTCAGTGCAACTCACTCATATACTATGTATTACAATGTGCGTTTCTTATATTCTAAGTTTTTCAGTGCAACTCACTCATATACTATGTACTACACTGTGCGTTTCTTATATTCTAAGTTTTTCAGTGCAACTCACTCATATACTATGTACTACACTGTGCTTTTCTTATATTCTAAGTTTTTCAGTGCAACTCACTCATATACTATGTACTACACTGTGCGTTTCTTATATTCTAAGTTTTTCAGTGCAACTCACTCATATACTATGTACTACACTGTGCGTTTCTTATATTCTAAGTTTTTCAGTGCAACTCACTCATATACTATGTACTACACTGTGCGTTTCTTATATTCTAAGTTTTTCAGTGCAACTCACTCATATACTATGTACTACACTGTGCGTTTCTTATATTCTAAGTTTTTCAGTGCAACTCACTCATATACTATGTACTACACTGTGCGTTTCTTATATTCTAAGTTTTTCAGTGCAACTCACTCATATACTATGTACTACACTGTGCGTTTCTTATATTCTAAGTTTTTCAGTGCAACTCACTCATATACTATGTACTACACTGTGCGTTTCTTATATTCTAAGTTTTTCAGTGCAACTCACTCATATACTATGTACTACACTGTGCATTTCGTGTAATGCGGGTTTTTTAGTAAATTCTAAGTTTTTCAGTGCAACTCACTCATATACTATGTACTACACTGTGCGTTTCTTATATTCTAAGTTTTTCAGTGCAACTCACTCATATACTATGTACTACACTGTGCGTTTCTTATATTCTAAGTTTTTCAGTGCAACTCACTCATATACTATGTACTACACTGTGCGTTTCTTATATTCTAAGTTTTTCAGTGCAACTCACTCATATACTATGTACTACACTGTTTTTTTCTTATATTCTAAGTTTTTCAGTGCAACTCACTCATATACTATGTACTACACTGTGCATTTCGTGTAATGCGGGTTTTTCAGTAAATTCTAAGTTTTTCAGTGCAACTCACTCATATACTATGTACTACACTGTGCGTTTCTTATATTCTAAGTTTTTCAGTGCAACTCACTCATATACTATGTACTACACTGTGCGTTTCTTATATTCTAAGTTTTTCAGTGCAACGCACTCATATACTATGTACTACACTGTGCGTTTCTTAAATTCTAAGTTTTTCAGTGCAACTCACTCATATACTATGTACTACAATGTGCGTTTCTTATATTCTAAGTTTTTCAGTGCAACTCACTCATATACTATGTACTACACTGTGCGTTTCTTATATTCTAAGTTTTTCAGTGCAACTCACTCATATACTATGTACTACACTGTGCGTTTCTTATATTCTAAGTTTTTCAGTGCAACTCACTCATATACTATGTACTACACTGTGCGTTTCTTATATTCTAAGTTTTTCAGTGCAACTCACTCATATACTATGTACTACACTGTGCGTTTCTTATATTCTAAGTTTTTCAGTGCAACTCACTCATATACTATGTACTACACTGTGCGTTTCTTATATTCTAAGTTTGTCAGTGCAACTCACTCATATACTATGTACTACACTGTGCGTTTCTTATATTCTAAGTTTTTCAGTGCAACTCACTCATATACTATGTACTACACTGTGCATTTCTTATATTCTAAGTTTTTCAGTGCAACTCACTCATATACTATGTACTACACTGTGCGTTTCTTATATTCTAAGTTTTTCAGTGCAACTCACTCATATACTATGTACTACACTGTGCGTTTCTTATATTCTAAGTTTTTCAGTGCAACTCACTCATATACTATGTACTACACTGTGCATTTCGTGTAATGCGGGTTTTTTAGTAAATTCTAAGTTTTTCAGTGCAACTCACTCATATACTATGTACTACACTGTGCGTTTCTTATATTTTAAGTTTTTCAGTGCAACTCACTCATATACTATGTACTACACTGTGCGTTTCTTATATTCTAAGTTTTTCATTGCAACTCACTCATATACTATGTACTACAATGTGCGTTTCTTATATTCTAAGTTTTTCAGTGCAACTCACTCATATACTATATACTACACTGTGCGTTTCTTAAATTCTAAGTTTTTCAGTGCAACTCACTCATATACTATGTACTACACTGTGCGTTTCTTAAATTCTAAGTTTTTCAGTGCAACTCACTCATATACTATGTACTACACTGTGCGTTTCTTATATTCTAAGTTTTTCAGTGCAACTAACTCATATACTATGTACTACAGTGTGCGTTTCTTATATTCTAAGTTTTTCAGTGCAACTCACTCATATACTATGTACTACACTGTGCATTTCGTGTAATGCGGGTTTTTCAGTAAATTCTAAGTTTTTCAGTGCAACTAACTCATATACTATGTACTACACTGTGCGTTTCTTATATTCTAAGTTTTTCAGTGCAACTCACTCATATACTATGTACTACACTGTGCGTTTCTTATATTCTAAGTTTTTCAGTGCAACTCACTCATATACTATGTACTACACTGTGCGTTTCTTATATTCTAAGATTTTCAGTGCAACTCAATCATATACTATTTACTACACTGTGCGTTTCTTATATTCTAAGTTTTTCAGTGCAACTCACTCATATACTATGTAATACACTGTGCGTTTCTTATATTCTAAGTTTTTCAGTGCAACTCACTCATATACTATGTACTACACTGTGCGTTTCTTATATTCTAAGTTTTTCAGTGCAACTCACTCATATACTATGTACTACACTGTGCGTTTCTTATATTCTAAGTTTTTCAGTGCAACTCACTCATATACTATGTACTACAATGTGCGTTTCTTATATTATAAGTTTTTCAGTGCAACTCACTCATATACTATGTACTACACTGTGCGTTTCTTAAATTCTAAGTTTTTCAGTGCAACTCACTCATATACTATGTACTACACTGTGCGTTTCTTAAATTCTAAGTTTTTCAGTGCAACTCACTCATATACTATGTACTACACTGTGCGTTTCTTATATTCTAAGTTTTTCAGTGCAACTCACTCATATACTATGTACTACACTGTGCGTTTCTTATATTCTAAGTTTTTCAGTGCAACTCACTCATATACTATGTACTACACTGTGCATTTCGTGTAATGCGGGTTTTTCAGTAAATTTTAAGTTTTTCAGTGCAACTCACTCATATACTATGGACTACACTGTGCGTTTCTTATATTCTAAGTTTTTCAGTGCAACTCACTCATATACTATGTACTAAACTCTGCGTTTCTTATATTCTAAATTTTCTGTGCAACTCACTCATATACTATGTACTACACTGTGCGTTTCTTATATTCTAAGTTTTTCAGTGCAACTCACTCATATACTATGTACTACACTGTGCGTTTCTTAAATTCTAAGTTTTTCAGTGCAACTCACTCATATACTATGTACTACACTGTGCGTTTCTTATATTCTAAGTTTTTCAGTGCAACTCACTCATATACTAAGTACTACACTGTTCATTTCGTGTAATGCGGGTTTTTCAGTAAATTCTAAGTTTTTCAGTGCAACTCACTCATATACTATGTACTACACTGTGCGTTTCTTATATTCTAAGTTTTTCAGTGCAACTCACTCATATACTATGTACTACACTGTGCGTTTCTTATATTCTAAGTTTTTCAGTGCAACTCACTCATATACTATGTACTACACTGTGCGTTTCTTATATTCTAAGTTTTTCAGTGCAACTCACTCATATACTATGTACTACACTGTGCGTTTCTTATATTCTAAGTTTTTCAGTGCAACTCACTCATATACTATGTACTACACTGTGCGTTTCTTATATTCTAAGTTTTTCAGTGCAACTCACTCATATACTATGTACTACACTGTGCATTTCGTGTAATGCGGGTTTTTTAGTAAATTCTAAGTTTTTCAGTGCAACTCACTCATATACTATGTACTACACTGTGCGTTTCTTATATTTTAAGTTTTTCAGTGCAACTCACTCATATACTATGTACTACACTGTGCGTTTCTTATATTCTAAGTTTTTCATTGCAACTCACTCATATACTATGTACTACAATGTGCGTTTCTTATATTCTAAGTTTTTCAGTGCAACTCACTCATATACTATATACTACACTGTGCGTTTCTTAAATTCTAAGTTTTTCAGTGCAACTCACTCATATACTATGTACTACACTGTGCGTTTCTTAAATTCTAAGTTTTTCAGTGCAACTCACTCATATACTATGTACTACACTGTGCGTTTCTTATATTCTAAGTTTTTCAGTGCAACTAACTCATATACTATGTACTACAGTGTGCGTTTCTTATATTCTAAGTTTTTCAGTGCAACTCACTCATATACTATGTACTACACTGTGCATTTCGTGTAATGCGGGTTTTTCAGTAAATTCTAAGTTTTTCAGTGCAACTAACTCATATACTATGTACTACACTGTGCGTTTCTTATATTCTAAGTTTTTCAGTGCAACTCACTCATATACTATGTACTACACTGTGCGTTTCTTATATTCTAAGTTTTTCAGTGCAACTCACTCATATACTATGTACTACACTGTGCGTTTCTTATATTCTAAGATTTTCAGTGCAACTCACTCATATACTATTTACTACACTGTGCGTTTCTTATATTCTAAGTTTTTCAGTGCAACTCACTCATATACTATGTACTACACTGTGCGTTTCTTATATTCTAAGTTTTTCAGTGCAACTCACTCATATACTATGTACTACACTGTGCGTTTCTTATATTCTAAGTTTTTCAGTGCAACTCACTCATATACTATGTACTACACTGTGCGTTTCTTATATTCTAAGTTTTTCAGTGCAACTCACTCATATACTATGTACTACAATGTGCGTTTCTTATATTATAAGTTTTTCAGTGCAACTCACTCATATACTATGTACTACACTGTGCGTTTCTTAAATTCTAAGTTTTTCAGTGCAACTCACTCATATACTATGTACTACACTGTGCGTTTCTTAAATTCTAAGTTTTTCAGTGCAACTCACTCATATACTATGTACTACACTGTGCGTTTCTTATATTCTAAGTTTTTCAGTGCAACTCACTCATATACTATGTACTACACTGTGCGTTTCTTATATTCTAAGTTTTTCAGTGCAACTCACTCATATACTATGTACTACACTGTGCATTTCGTGTAATGCGGGTTTTTCAGTAAATTTTAAGTTTTTCAGTGCAACTCACTCATATACTATGTACTACACTGTGCGTTTCTTATATTCTAAGTTTTTCAGTGCAACTCACTCATATACTATGTACTAAACTCTGCGTTTCTTATATTCTAAATTTTCAGTGCAACTCACTCATATACTATGTACTACACTGTGCGTTTCTTATATTCTAAGTTTTTCAGTGCAACTCACTCATATACTATGTACTACACTGTGCGTTTCTTAAATTCTAAGTTTTTCAGTGCAACTCACTCATATACTATGTACTACACTGTGCGTTTCTTATATTCTAAGTTTTTCAGTGCAACTCACTCATATACTAAGTACTACACTGTTCATTTCGTGTAATGCGGGTTTTTCAGTAAATTCTAAGTTTTTCAGTGCAACTCACTCATATACTATGTACTACACTGTGCGTTTCTTATATTCTAAGTTTTTCAGTGCAACTCACTCATATACTATGTACTACAATGTGCGTTTCATATATTCTAAGTTTTTCAGTGCAACTCACTCATATACTATGTACTACACTGTGCGTTTCTTATATTCTAAGTTTTTCAGTGCAACTCACTCATATACTATGTACTACACTGTGCGTTTCTTAAATTCTAAGTTTTTCAGTGCAACTCACTCATATACTATGTACTACACTGTGCGTTTCTTATATTCTAAGTTTTTCAGTGCAACTCACTTATATACTATGTACTACACTGTGCGTTTCTTATATTCTAAGTTTTTCAGTGCAACTCACTCATATACTATGTACTACACTGTGCGTTTCTTATATTCTAAGTTTTTCAGTGCAACTCACTCATATACTATGTACTACACTGTGCGTTTTTATATTCTAAGTTTGTCAGTGCAACTCACTCATATACTATGTACTACACTGTGCGTTTCTTATATTCTAAGTTTTTCAGTGCAACTCACTCATATACTATGTACTACACTGTGCGTTTCTTATATTCTAAGTTTTTCAGTGCAACTCACTCATATACTATGTACTACACTGTGCGTTTCTTATATTCTAAGTTTTTCAGTGCAACTCACTCATATACTATGTACTACACTGTGCGTTTCTTATATTCTAAGTTTTTCAGTGCAACTCACTCATATACTATGTACTACACTGTGCATTTCGTGTAATGCGGGTTTTTTAGTAAATTCTAAGTTTTTCAGTGCAACTCACTCATATACTATATACTACACTGTGCGTTTCTTAAATTCTAAGTTTTTCAGTGCAACTCACTCATATACTATGTACTACACTGTGCGTTTCTTAAATTCTAAGTTTTTCAGTGCAACTCACTCATATACTATGTACTACACTGTGCGTTTCTTATATTCTAAGTTTTTCAGTGCAACTAACTCATATACTATGTACTACAGTGTGCGTTTCTTATATTCTAAGTTTTTCAGTGCAACTCACTCATATACTATGTACTACACTGTGCATTTCGTGTAATGCGGGTTTTTCAGTAAATTCTAAGTTTTTCAGTGCAACTCACTCATATACTATGTACTACACTGTGCGTTTCTTATATTCTAAGTTTTTCAGTGCAACTCACTCATATACTATGTACTACACTGTGCGTTTCTTATATTCTAAGTTTTTCAGTGCAACTCACTCATATACTATGTACTACACTGTGCGTTTCTTATATTCTAAGATTTTCAGTGCAACTCACTCATATACTATTTACTACACTGTGCGTTTCTTATATTCTAAGTTTTTCAGTGCAACTCACTCATATACTATGTACTACACTCTGCGTTTCTTATATTCTAAGTTTTTCAGTGTAACTCACTCATATACTATGTACTACACTCTGCGTTTCTTATATTCTAAGTTTTTCAGTGCAACTCACTCATATACTATGTACTACACTGTGCGTTTCTTATATTCTAAGTTTTTCAGTGCAACTCACTCATATACTATGTACTACAATGTGCGTTTCTTATATTATAAGTTTTTCAGTGCAACTCACTCATATACTATGTACTACACTGTGCGTTTCTTATATTCTAAGTTTTTCAGTGCAACTCACTCATATACTATGTACTACACTGTGCGTTTCTTAAATTCTAAGTTTTTCAGTGCAACTCACTCATATACTATGTACTACACTGTGCGTTTCTTATATTCTAAGTTTTTCAGTGCAACTCACTCATATACTATGTACTACACTGTGCGTTTCTTATATTCTAAGTTTTTCAGTGCAACTCACTCATATACTATGTACTACACTGTGCATTTCGTGTAATGCGGGTTTTTCAGTAAATTTTAAGTTTTTCAGTGCAACTCACTCATATACTATGTACTACACTGTGCGTTTCTTATATTCTAAGTTTTTCAGTGCAACTCACTCATATACTATGTACTAAACTCTGCGTTTCTTATATTCTAAATTTTCAGTGCAACTCACTCATATACTATGTACTACACTGTGCGTTTCTTATATTCTAAGTTTTTCAGTGCAACTCACTCATATACTATGTACTACACTGTGCGTTTCTTAAATTCTAAGTTTTTCAGTGCAACTCACTCATATACTATGTACTACACTGTGCGTTTCTTATATTCTAAGTTTTTCAGTGCAACTCACTCATATACTAAGTACTACACTGTTCATTTCGTGTAATGCGGGTTTTTCAGTAAATTCTAAGTTTTTCAGTGCAACTCACTCATATACTATGTACTACAATGTGCGTTTCTTATATTCTAAGTTTTTCAGTGCAACTCACTCATATACTATGTACTACAATGTGCGTTTCATATATTCTAAGTTTTTCAGTGCAACTCACTCATATACTATGTACTACACTGTGCGTTTCTTATATTCTAAGTTTTTCAGTGCAACTCACTCATATACTATGTACTACACTGTGCGTTTCTTAAATTCTAAGTTTTTCAGTGCAACTCACTCATATACTATGTACTACAATGTGCGTTTCTTATATTCTAAGTTTTTCAGTGCAACTCACTCATATACTATGTACAACACTGTGCGTTTCTTATATTCTAAGTTTTTCAGTGCAACTCACTCATATACTATGTACTACACTGTGCGTTTCTTATATTCTAAGTTTTTCAGTGCAACTCACTCATATACTATGTACTACACTGTGCGTTTCTTATATTCTAAGTTTTTCCGTGCAACTCACTCATATACTATGTACTACACTGTGCGTTTCTTAAATTCTAAGTTTTTCAGTGCAACTCACTCATATACTATGTACTACACTGTGCGTTTCTTATATTCTAAGTTTTTCAGTGCAACTCACTCATATACTATGTACTACACTGTGCATTTCGTGTAATGCGGGTTTTTCAGTAAATTCTAAGTTTTTCAGTGCAACTCACTCATATACTATGTACTACACTGTGCGTTTCTTATATTCTAAGTTTTTCAGTGCAACTCACTCATATACTATGTACTACACTCTGCGTTTCTTATATTCTAAGTTTTTCAGTGCAACTCACTCATATACTATGTACTACACTGTGCATTTCGTGTAATGCGGGTTTTTCAGTAAATTCTAAGTTTTTCAGTGCAACTCACTCATATACTATGTACTACACTGTGCGTTTCTTATATTCTAAGTTTTTCAGTGCAACTCACTCATATACTATGTACTACACTCTGCGTTTCTTATATTCTAAGTTTTTCAGTGCAACTCACTCATATACTATGTACTACACTGTGCGTTTCTTATATTCTATGTTTTTCAGTGCAACTCACTCATTTACTATGTACTACACTGTGCTTTTCTTATATTCTAAGTTTTTCAGTGCAACTCACTCATATACTATGTACTACACTGTGCGTTTCTTCTATTCTAAGTTTTTCAGTGCAACTCACTCATATACTATGTACTACACTGTGCGTTTCTTATATTCTAAGTTTTTCCGTGCAACTCACTCATATACTATGTACTACACTGTGCGTTTCTTATATTCTAAGTTTTTCAGTGCAACTCACTCATATACTATGTACTACACTGTGCGTTTCTTAAATTCTAAGTTTTTCAGTGCAACTCACTCATATACTATGTACTACAATGTGCGTTTCTTATATTCTAAGTTTTTCAGTGCAACTCACTCATATACTATGTACAACACTGTGCGTTTCTTATATTCTAAGTTTTTCAGTGCAACTCACTCATATACTATGTACTACACTGTGCGTTTCTTATATTCTAAGTTTTTCAGTGCAACTCACTCATATACTATGTACTACACTGTGCGTTTCTTATATTCTAAGTTTTTCCGTGCAACTCACTCATATACTATGTACTACACTGTGCGTTTCTTAAATTCTAAGTTTTTCAGTGCAACTCACTCATATACTATGTACTACACTGTGCGTTTTTATATTCTAAGTTTTTCAGTGCAACTCACTCATATACTATGTACTACACTGTGCATTTCGTGTAAATCGGGTTTTTCAGTAAATTCTAAGTTTTTCAGTGCAACTCACTCATATACTATGTACTACACTGTGCGTTTCTTATATTCTAAGTTTTTCAGTGCAACTCACTCATATACTATGTACTACACTCTGCGTTTCTTATATTCTAAGTTTTTCAGTGCAACTCACTCATATACTATGTACTACACTGTGCATTTCGTGTAATGCGGGTTTTTCAGTAAATTCTAAGTTTTTCAGTGCAACTCACTCATATACTATGTACTACACTGTGCGTTTCTTATATTCTAAGTTTTTCAGTGCAACTCACTCATATACTATGTACTACACTCTGCGTTTCTTATATTCTAAGTTTTTCAGTGCAACTCACTCATATACTATGTACTACACTGTGCGTTTCTTATATTCTATGTTTTTCAGTGCAACTCACTCATTTACTATGTACTACACTGTGCGTTTCTTATATTCTAAGTTTTTCAGTGCAACTCACTCATATACTATGTACTACACTGTGCGTTTCTTCTATTCTAAGTTTTTCAGTGCAACTCACTCATATACTATGTACTACACTGTGCGTTTCTTATATTCTAAGTTTTTCCGTGCAACTCACTCATATACTATGTACTACACTGTGCGTTTCTTAAATTCTAAGTTTTTCAGTGCAACTCACTCATATACTATGTACTACACTGTGCGTTTCTTATATTCTAAGTTTTTCAGTGCAACTCACGCATATACTATGTACTACACTGTGCGTTTATTAAATTCTTAGTTTTTCAGTGCAACTCACTCATATACTATGTACTACACTGTGCGTTTCTTATATTCTAAGTTTTTCAGTGCAACTCACTCATATACTATGTACTACACTGTGCGTTTCTTATATTCTAAGTTTTTCAGTGCAACTCACTCATATACTATGTACTACACTGTGCGTTTCTTATATTCTAAGATTTTCAGTGCAACTCACTCATATACTATTTACTACACTGTGCGTTTCTTATATTCTAAGTTTTTCAGTGCAACTCACTCATATACTATGTACTACACTGTGCGTTTCTTATATTCTAAGTTTTTCAGTGCAACTCACTCATATACTATGTACTACACTGTGCGTTTCTTATATTCTAAGTTTTTCAGTGCAACTCACTCATATACTATGTACTACACTGTGCGTTTCTTATATTCTAAGTTTTTCAGTGCAACTCACTCATATACTATGTACTACACTGTGCGTTTCTTATATTATAAGTTTTTCAGTGCAACTCACTCATATACTATGTACTACACTGTGCGTTTCTTAAATTCTAAGTTTTTCAGTGCAACTCACTCATATACTATGTACTACACTGTGCGTTTCTTAAATTCTAAGTTTTTCAGTGCAACTCACTCATATACTATGTACTACACTGTGCGTTTCTTATATTCTAAGTTTTTCAGTGCAACTCACTCATATACTATGTACTACACTGTGCGTTTCTTATATTCTAAGTTTTTCAGTGCAACTCACTCATATACTATGTACTACACTGTGCATTTCGTGTAATGCGGGTTTTTCAGTAAATTTTAAGTTTTTCAGTGCAACTCACTCATATACTATGTACTACACTGTGCGTTTCTTATATTCTAAGTTTTTCAGTGCAACTCACTCATATACTATGTACTAAACTCTGCATTTCTTATATTCTAAATTTTCAGTGCAACTCACTCATATACTATGTACTACACTGTGCGTTTCTTATATTCTAAGTTTTTCAGTGCAACTCACTCATATACTATGTACTACACTGTGCGTTTCTTAAATTCTAAGTTTTTCAGTGCAACTCACTCATATACTATGTACTACACTGTGCGTTTCTTATATTCTAAGTTTTTCAGTGCAACTCACTCATATACTAAGTACTACACTGTTCATTTCGTGTAATGCGGGTTTTTCAGTAAATTCTAAGTTTTTCAGTGCAACTCACTCATATACTATGTACTACACTGTGCGTTTCTTATATTCTAAGTTTTTCAGTGCAACTCACTCATATACTATGTACTACAATGTGCGTTTCATATATTCTAAGTTTTTCAGTGCAACTCACTCATATACTATGTACTACACTGTGCGTTTCTTATATTCTAAGTTTTTCAGTGCAACTCACTCATATACTATGTACTACACTGTGCGTTTCTTAAATTCTAAGTTTTTCAGTGCAACTCACTCATATACTATGTACTACAATGTGCGTTTCTTATATTCTAAGTTTTTCAGTGCAACTCACTCATATACTATGTACTACACTGTGCGTTTCTTATATTCTAAGTTTTTCAGTGCAACTCACTCATATACTATGTACTACACTGTGCGTTTCTTATATTCTAAGTTTTTCAGTGCAACTCACTCATATACTATGTACTACACTGTGCGTTTCTTATATTCTAAGTTTTTCCGTGCAACTCACTCATATACTATGTACTACACTGTGCGTTTCTTAAATTCTAAGTTTTTCAGTGCAACTCACTCATATACTATGTACTACACTGTGCGTTTCTTATATTCTAAGTTTTTCAGTGCAACTCACTCATATACTATGTACTACATTGTGCGTTTATTAAATTCTTAGTTTTTCAGTGCAACTCACTCATATACTATGTACTACACTGTGCGTTTCTTATATTCTAAGTTTTTCAGTGCAACTCACTCATATACTATGTACTACACTGTGCGTTTCTTATATTCTAAGTTTTTCAGTGCAACTCACTCATATACTATGTACTACACTGTGCATTTCGTGTAATGCGGGTTTTTCAGTAAATTCTAAGTTTTTCAGTGCAACTCACTCATATACTATGTACTACACTGTGCGTTTCTTATATTCAAAGTTTTTCAGTGCAACTCACTCATATACTATGTACTACACTCTGCGTTTCTTATATTCTAAGTTTTTCAGTGCAACTCACTCATATACTATGTACTACACTGTGCATTTCGTGTAATGCGGGTTTTTCAGTAAATTCTAAGTTTTTCAGTGCAACTCACTCATATACTATGTACTACACTGTGCGTTTCTTATATTCTAAGTTTTTCAGTGCAACTCACTCATATACTATGTACTACACTCTGCGTTTCTTATATTCTAAGTTTTTCAGTGCAACTCACTCATATACTATGTACTACACTGTGCGTTTCTTATATTCTATGTTTTTCAGTGCAACTCACTCATTTACTATGTACTACACTGTGCGTTTCTTATATTCTAAGTTTTTCAGTGCAACTCACTCATATACTATGTACTACACTGTGCGTTTCTTCTATTCTAAGTTTTTCAGTGCAACTCACTCATATACTATGTACTACACTGTGCGTTTCTTATATTCTAAGTTTTTCCGTGCAACTCACTCATATACTATGTACTACACTGTGCGTTTCTTAAATTCTAAGTTTTTCAGTGCAACTCACTCATATACTATGTACTACACTGTGCGTTTCTTATATTCTAAGTTTTTCAGTGCAACTCACTCATATACTATGTACTACACTGTGCGTTTCTTATATTCTAAGTTTTTCAGTGCAACTCACTCATATACTATGTACTACACTGTGCGTTTCTTATATTCTAAGATTTTCAGTGCAACTCACTCATATACTATTTACTACACTGTGCGTTTCTTATATTCTAAGTTTTTCAGTGCAACTCACTCATATACTATGTACTACACTGTGCGTTTCTTATATTCTAAGTTTTTCAGTGCAACTCACTCATATACTATGTACTACACTGTGCGTTTCTTATATTCTAAGTTTTTCAGTGCAACTCACTCATATACTATGTACTACACTGTGCGTTTCTTATATTCTAAGTTTTTCAGTGCAACTCACTCATATACTATGTACTACAATGTGCGTTTCTTATATTATAAGTTTTTCAGTGCAACTCACTCATATACTATGTACTACACTGTGCGTTTCTTAAATTCTAAGTTTTTCAGTGCAACTCACTCATATACTATGTACTACACTGTGCGTTTCTTAAATTCTAAGTTTTTCAGTGCAACTCACTCATATACTATGTACTACACTGTGCGTTTCTTATATTCTAAGTTTTTCAGTGCAACTCACTCATATACTATGTACTACACTGTGCGTTTCTTATATTCTAAGTTTTTCAGTGCAACTCACTCATATACTATGTACTACACTGTGCATTTCGTGTAATGCGGGTTTTTCAGTAAATTTTAAGTTTTTCAGTGCAACTCACTCATATACTATGTACTACACTGTGCGTTTCTTATATTCTAAGTTTTTCAGTGCAACTCACTCATATACTATGTACTAAACTCTGCGTTTCTTATATTCTAAATTTTCAGTGCAACTCACTCATATACTATGTACTACACTGTGCGTTTCTTATATTCTAAGTTTTTCAGTGCAACTCACTCATATACTATGTACTACACTGTGCGTTTCTTAAATTCTAAGTTTTTCAGTGCAACTCACTCATATACTATGTACTACACTGTGCGTTTCTTATATTCTAAGTTTTTCAGTGCAACTCACTCATATACTAAGTACTACACTGTTCATTTCGTGTAATGCGGGTTTTTCAGTAAATTCTAAGTTTTTCAGTGCAACTCACTCATATACTATGTACTACACTGTGCGTTTCTTATATTCTAAGTTTTTCAGTGCAACTCACTCATATACTATGTACTACAATGTGCGTTTCATATATTCTAAGTTTTTCAGTGCAACTCACTCATATACTATGTACTACACTGTGCGTTTCTTATATTCTAAGTTTTTCAGTGCAACTCACTCATATACTATGTACTACACTGTGCGTTTCTTAAATTCTAAGTTTTTCAGTGCAACTCACTCATATACTATGTACTACAATGTGCGTTTCTTATATTCTAAGTTTTTCAGTGCAACTCACTCATATACTATGTACTACACTGTGCGTTTCTTATATTCTAAGTTTTTCAGTGCAACTCACTCATATACTATGTACTACACTGTGCGTTTCTTATATTCTAAGTTTTTCAGTGCAACTCACTCATATACTATGTACTACACTGTGCGTTTCTTATATTCTAAGTTTTTCCGTGCAACTCACTCATATACTATGTACTACACTGTGCGTTTCTTAAATTCTAAGTTTTTCAGTGCAACTCACTCATATACTATGTACTACACTGTGCGTTTCTTATATTCTAAGTTTTTCAGTGCAACTCACTCATATACTATGTACTACATTGTGCGTTTATTAAATTCTTAGTTTTTCAGTGCAACTCACTCATATACTATGTACTACACTGTGCGTTTCTTATATTCTAAGTTTTTCAGTGCAACTCACTCATATACTATGTACTACACTGTGCGTTTCTTATATTCTAAGTTTTTCAGTGCAACTCACTCATATACTATGTACTACACTGTGCATTTCGTGTAATGCGGGTTTTTCAGTAAATTCTAAGTTTTTCAGTGCAACTCACTCATATACTATGTACTACACTGTGCGTTTCTTATATTCTAAGTTTTTCAGTGCAACTCACTCATATACTATGTACTACACTGTGCGTTTCTTATATTCTAAGTTTTTCAGTGCAACTCACTCATATACTATGTACTACACTGTGCATTTCGTGTAATGCGGCTTTTTCAGTAAATTCTAAGTTTTTCAGTGCAACTCACTCATATACTATGTACTACACTGTGCGTTTCTTATATTCTAAGTTTTTCAGTGCAACTCACTCATATACTATGTACTACACTCTGCGTTTCTTATATTCTAAGTTTTTCAGTGCAACTCACTCATATACTATGTACTACACTGTGCGTTTCTTATATTCTATGTTTTTCAGTGCAACTCACTCATTTACTATGTACTACACTGTGCGTTTCTTATATTCTAAGTTTTTCAGTGCAACTCACTCATATACTATGTACTACACTGTGCGTTTCTTCTATTCTAAGTTTTTCAGTGCAACTCACTCATATACTATGTACTACACTGTGCGTTTCTTATATTCTAAGTTTTTCCGTGCAACTCACTCATATACTATGTACTACACTGTGCGTTTCTTAAATTCTAAGTTTTTCAGTGCAACTCACTCATATACTATGTACTACACTGTGCGTTTCTTATATTCTAAGTTTTTCAGTGCAACTCACTCATATACTATGTACTACATTGTGCGTTTATTAAATTCTTAGTTTTTCAGTGCAACTCACTCATATACTATGTACTACACTGTGCGTTTCTTATATTCTAAGTTTTTCAGTGCAACTCACTCATATACTATGTACTACACTGTGCGTTTCTTATATTCTAAGTTTTTCAGTGCAACTCACTCATATACTATGTACTACACTGTGCATTTCGTGTAATGCGGGTTTTTCAGTAAATTCTAAGTTTTTCAGTGCAACTCACTCATATACTATGTACTACACTGTGCGTTTCTTATATTCTAAGTTTTTCAGTGCAACTCACTCATATACTATGTACTACACTCTGCGTTTCTTATATTCTAAGTTTTTCAGTGCAACTCACTCATATACTATGTACTACACTGTGCGTTTCTTATATTCTAAGTTTTTCAGTGCAACTCACTCATATACTATGTACTACACTGTGCGTTTCTTATATTCTAAGTTTTTCAATGCAACTCACTCATATACTATGTACTACAATGTGCGTTTCTTAAATTCTAAGTGTTTCAGTGCAACTCACTCATATACTATGTACTACACTGTGCGTTTCTTAAATTCTAAGTTTTTCAGTGCAACTCACTCATATACTATGTACTACACTGTGCGTTTCTTATATTCTAAGTTTTTCAGTGCAACTCACTCATATACTATGTACTACACTGTGCGTTTCTTAAATTCTAAGTTTTTCAGTGCAACTCACTCATATACTATGTACTACACTGTGCGTTTCTTATATTCTAAGTTTTTCAGTGCAACTCACTCATATACTATGTACTACACTGTGCATTTCGTGTAATGCGGGTTTTTCAGTAAATTCTAAGTTTTTCAGTGCAACTCACTCATATACTATGTACTACACTGTGCGTTTCTTATATTCTAAGTTTTTCAGTGCAACTCACTCATATACTATGTACTACACTCTGCGTTTCTTATATTCTAAGGTTTTCAGTGCAACTCACTCATATACTATGTTCTACACTGTGCGTTTCTTATATTCTATGTTTTCAGTGCAACTCACTCATATACTATGTACTACACTGTGCGTTTCTTATATTCTAAGTTTTTCAGTGCAACTCACTCATATACTATGTACTACACTGTGCGTTTCTTATATTCTAAGTTTTTCAGTGCAACTCACTCATATACTATGTACTACACTGTGCGTTTCTTATATTCTAAGTTTTTCCGTGCAACTCACTCATATACTATGTACTACACTGTGCGTTTCTTAAATTCTAAGTTTTTCAGTGCAACTCACTCATATACTATGTACTACACTGTGCGTTTCTTATATTCTAAGTTTTTCAGTGCAACTCACTCATATACTATGTACTACATTGTGCGTTTATTAAATTCTTAGTTTTTCAGTGCAACTCACTCATATACTATGTACTACACTGTGCGTTTCTTATATTCTAAGTTTTTCAGTGCAACTCACTCATATACTATGTACTACACTGTGCGTTTCTTATATTCTAAGTTTTTCAGTGCAACTAACTCATATACTATGTACTACAGTGTGCGTTTCTTATATTCTAAGTTTTTCAGTGCAACTCACTCATATACTATGTACTACACTGTGCATTTCGTGTAATGCGGGTTTTTCAGTAAATTCTAAGTTTTTCAGTGCAACTAACTCATATACTATGTACTACACTGTGCGTTTCTTATATTCTAAGTTTTTCAGTGCAACTCACTCATATACTATGTACTACACTGTGCGTTTCTTATATTCTAAGTTTTTCAGTGCAACTCACTCATATACTATGTACTACACTGTGCGTTTCTTATATTCTAAGATTTTCAGTGCAACTCACTCATATACTATTTACTACACTGTGCGTTTCTTATATTCTAAGATTTTCAGTGCAACTCACTCATATACTATGTACTACACTGTGCGTTTCTTATATTCTAAGATTTTCAGTGCAACTCACTCATATACTATGTACTACACTGTGCGTTTCTTATATTCTAAGATTTTCAGTGCAACTCACTCATATACTATTTACTACACTGTGCGTTTCTTAAATTCTAAGTTTTTCAGTGCAACTCACTCATATACTATGTACTACACTGTGCGTTTCTTATATTCTAAGTTTTTCAGTGCAACTCACTCATATACTATGTACTACACTGTGCATTTCGTGTAATGCGGGTTTTTCAGTAAATTCTAAGTTTTTCAGTGCAACTCACTCATATACTATGTACTACACTGTGCGTTTCTTATATTCTAAGTTTTTCAGTGCAACTCACTCATATACTATGTACTACACTCTGCGTTTCTTATATTCTAAGTTTTTCAGTGCAACTCACTCATATACTATGTACTACACTGTGCGTTTCTTATATTCTATGTTTTCAGTGCAACTCACTCATATACTATGTACTACACTGTGCGTTTCTTATATTCTAAGTTTTTCAGTGCAACTCACTCATATACTATGTACTACACTGTGCGTTTCTTATATTCTAAGTTTTTCAGTGCAACTCACTCATATACTATGTACTACACTGTGCGTTTCTTATATTCTAAGTTTTTCAGTGCAACTCACTCATATACTATGTACTACACTCTGCGTTTCTTATATTCTAAGTTTTTCAGTGCAACTCACTCATATACTATGTACTACACTGTGCGTTTCTTATATTCTATGTTTTCAGTGCAACTCACTCATATACTATGTACTACACTGTGCGTTTCTTATATTCTAAGTTTTTCAGTGCAACTCACTCATATACTATGTACTACACTGTGCGTTTCTTATATTCTAAGTTTTTCAGTGCAACTCACTCATATACTATGTACTACACTGTGCATTTCGTGTAATGCGGGTTTTTCAGTAAATTCTAAGTTTTTCAGTGCAACTCACTCATATACTATGTACTACACTGTGCGTTTCTTATATTCTAAGTTTTTCAGTGCAACTCACTCATATACTATGTACTACACTCTGCGTTTCTTATATTCTAAGTTTTTCAGTGCAACTCACTCATATACTATGTACTACACTGTGCGTTTCTTATATTCTAAGATTTTCAGTGCAACTCACTCATATACTATTTACTACACTGTGCGTTTCTTATATTCTAAGATTTTCAGTGCAACTCACTCATATACTATGTACTACACTGTGCGTTTCTTATATTCTAAGATTTTCAGTGCAACTCACTCATATACTATGTACTACACTGTGCGTTTCTTATATTCTAAGATTTTCAGTGCAACTCACTCATATACTATTTACTACACTGTGCGTTTCTTAAATTCTAAGTTTTTCAGTGCAACTCACTCATATACTATGTACTACACTGTGCGTTTCTTATATTCTAAGTTTTTCAGTGCAACTCACTCATATACTATGTACTACACTGTGCATTTCGTGTAATGCGGGTTTTTCAGTAAATTCTAAGTTTTTCAGTGCAACTCACTCATATACTATGTACTACACTGTGCGTTTCTTATATTCTAAGTTTTTCAGTGCAACTCACTCATATACTATGTACTACACTCTGCGTTTCTTATATTCTAAGTTTTTCAGTGCAACTCACTCATATACTATGTACTACACTGTGCGTTTCTTATATTCTATGTTTTCAGTGCAACTCACTCATATACTATGTACTACACTGTGCGTTTCTTATATTCTAAGTTTTTCAGTGCAACTCACTCATATACTATGTACTACACTGTGCGTTTCTTATATTCTAAGTTTTTCAGTGCAACTCACTCATATACTATGTACTACACTGTGCGTTTCTTATATTCTAAGTTTTTCAGTGCAACTCACTCATATACTATGTACTACACTCTGCGTTTCTTATATTCTAAGTTTTTCAGTGCAACTCACTCATATACTATGTACTACACTGTGCGTTTCTTATATTCTATGTTTTCAGTGCAACTCACTCATATACTATGTACTACACTGTGCGTTTCTTATATTCTAAGTTTTTCAGTGCAACTCACTCATATAATATGTACTACACTGTGCGTTTCTTATATTCTAAGTTTTTCAGTGCAACTCACTCATATACTATGTACTACACTGTGCATTTCGTGTAATGCGGGTTTTTCAGTAAATTCTAAGTTTTTCAGTGCAACTCACTCATATACTATGTACTACACTGTGCGTTTCTTATATTCTAAGTTTTTCAGTGCAACTCACTCATATACTATGTACTACACTCTGCGTTTCTTATATTCTAAGTTTTTCAGTGCAACTCACTCATATACTATGTACTACACTGTGCGTTTCTTATATTCTAAGTTTTTCAGTGCAACTCACTCATATACTATGTACTACACTGTGCGTTTCTTATATTCTAAGTTTTTCAATGCAACTCACTCATATACTATGTACTACAATGTGCGTTTCTTAAATTCTAAGTGTTTCAGTGCAACTCACTCATATACTATGTACTATACTGTGCGTTTCTTAAATTCTAAGTTTTTCAGTGCAACTCACTCATATACTATGTACTACACTGTGCGTTTCTAATATTCTAAGTTTTTCAGTGCAACTAACTCATATACTATGTACTACACTGTGCGTTTCTTATATTCTAAGTTTTTCAGTGCAACTCACTCATATACTATGTACTACACTGTGCGTTTCTTATATTCTAAGTTTTTCAGTGCAACTCACTCATATACTATGTACTACACTGTGCGTTTCTTATATTCTAAGATTTTCAGTGCAACTCACTCATATACTATTTACTACACTGTGCGTTTCTTATATTCTAAGTTTTTCAGTGCAACTCACTCATATACTATGTACTACACTGTGCGTTTCTTATATTCTAAGTTTTTCAGTGCAACTCACTCATATACTATGTACTACACTGTGCGTTTCTTATATTCTAAGTTTTTCAGTGCAACTCACTCATATACTATGTACTACACTGTGCGTTTCTTATATTCTAAGTTTTTCAGTGCAACTCACTCATATACTATGTACTACAATGTGCGTTTCTTATATTATAAGTTTTTCAGTGCAACTCACTCATATACTATGTACTACACTGTGCGTTTCTTAAATTCTAAGTTTTTCAGTGCAACTCACTCATATACTATGTACTACACTGTGCGTTTCTTAAATTCTAAGTTTTTCAGTGCAACTCACTCATATACTATGTACTACACTGTGCGTTTCTTATATTCTAAGTTTTTCAGTGCAACTCACTCATATACTATGTACTACACTGTGCGTTTCTTATATTCTAAGTTTTTCAGTGCAACTCACTCATATACTATGTACTACACTGTGCATTTCGTGTAATGCGGGTTTTTCAGTAAATTTTAAGTTTTTCAGTGCAACTCACTCATATACTATGTACTACACTGTGCGTTTCTTATATTCTAAGTTTTTCAGTGCAACTCACTCATATACTATGTACTAAACTCTGCGTTTCTTATATTCTAAATTTTCAGTGCAACTCACTCATATACTATGTACTACACTGTGCGTTTCTTATATTCTAAGTTTTTCAGTGCAACTCACTCATATACTATGTACTACACTGTGCGTTTCTTAAATTCTAAGTTTTTCAGTGCAACTCACTCATATACTATGTACTACACTGTGCGTTTCTTATATTCTAAGTTTTTCAGTGCAACTCACTCATATACTAAGTACTACACTGTTCATTTCGTGTAATGCGGGTTTTTCAGTAAATTCTAAGTTTTTCAGTGCAACTCACTCATATACTATGTACTACACTGTGCGTTTCTTATATTCTAAGTTTTTCAGTGCAACTCACTCATATACTATGTACTACAATGTGCGTTTCATATATTCTAAGTTTTTCAGTGCAACTCACTCATATACTATGTACTACACTGTGCGTTTCTTATATTCTAAGTTTTTCAGTGCAACTCACTCATATACTATGTACTACACTGTGCGTTTCTTAAATTCTAAGTTTTTCAGTGCAACTCACTCATATACTATGTACTACACTGTGCGTTTCTTATATTCTAAGTTTTTCAGTGCAACTCACTCATATACTATGTACTACACTGTGCGTTTCTTATATTCTAAGTTTTTCAGTGCAACTCACTCATATACTATGTACTACACTGTGCGTTTCTTATATTCTAAGTTTTTCCGTGCAACTCACTCATATACTATGTACTACACTGTGCGTTTCTTAAATTCTAAGTTTTTCAGTGCAACTCACTCATATACTATGTACTACACTGTGCGTTTCTTATATTCTAAGTTTTTCAGTGCAACTCACTCATATACTATGTACTACATTGTGCGTTTATTAAATTCTTAGTTTTTCAGTGCAACTCACTCATATACTATGTACTACACTGTGCGTTTCTTATATTCTAAGTTTTTCAGTGCAACTCACTCATATACTATGTACTACACTGTGCGTTTCTTATATTCTAAGTTTTTCAGTGCAACTCACTCATATACTATGTACTACACTGTGCATTTCGTGTAATGCGGGTTTTTCAGTAAATTCTAAGTTTTTCAGTGCAACTCACTCATATACTATGTACTACACTGTGCGTTTCTTATATTCTAAGTTTTTCAGTGCAACTCACTCATATACTATGTACTACACTCTGCGTTTCTTATATTCTAAGTTTTTCAGTGCAACTCACTCATATACTATGTACTACACTGTGCATTTCGTGTAATGCGGGTTTTTCAGTAAATTCTAAGTTTTTCAGTGCAACTCACTCATATACTATGTACTACACTGTGCGTTTCTTATATTCTAAGTTTTTCAGTGCAACTCACTCATATACTATGTACTACACTCTGCGTTTCTTATATTCTAAGTTTTTCAGTGCAACTCACTCATATACTATGTACTACACTGTGCGTTTCTTATATTCTATGTTTTTCAGTGCAACTCACTCATTTACTATGTACTACACTGTGCGTTTCTTATATTCTAAGTTTTTCAGTGCAACTCACTCATATAATATGTACTACACTGTGCGTTTCTTATATTCTAAGTTTTTCAGTGCAACTCAATCATATACTATGTACTACACTGTGCATTTCGTGTAATGCGGGTTTTTCAGTAAATTCTAAGTTTTTCAGTGCAACTCACTCATATACTATGTACTACACTGTGCGTTTCTTATATTCTAAGTTTTTCAGTGCAACTCACTCATATACTATGTACTACACTCTGCGTTTCTTATATTCTAAGTTTTTCAGTGCAACTCACTCATATACTATGTACTACACTGTGCGTTTCTTATATTCTAAGTTTTTCAGTGCAACTCACTCATATACTATGTACTACACTGTGCGTTTCTTATATTCTAAGTTTTTCAATGCAACTCACTCATATACTATGTACTACAATGTGCGTTTCTTAAATTCTAAGTGTTTCAGTGCAACTCACTCATATACTATGTACTATACTGTGCGTTTCTTAAATTCTAAGTTTTTCAGTGCAACTCACTCATATACTATGTACTACACTGTGCGTTTCTAATATTCTAAGTTTTTCAGTGCAACTAACTCATATACTATGTACTACACTGTGCGTTTCTTATATTCTAAGTTTTTCAGTGCAACTCACTCATATACTATGTACTACACTGTGCGTTTCTTATATTCTAAGTTTTTCAGTGCAACTCACTCATATACTATGTACTACACTGTGCGTTTCTTATATTCTAAGATTTTCAGTGCAACTCACTCATATACTATTTACTACACTGTGCGTTTCTTATATTCTAAGTTTTTCAGTGCAACTCACTCATATACTATGTACTACACTGTGCGTTTCTTATATTCTAAGTTTTTCAGTGCAACTCACTCATATACTATGTACTACACTGTGCGTTTCTTATATTCTAAGTTTTTCAGTGCAACTCACTCATATACTATGTACTACACTGTGCGTTTCTTATATTCTAAGTTTTTCAGTGCAACTCACTCATATACTATGTACTACAATGTGCGTTTCTTATATTATAAGTTTTTCAGTGCAACTCACTCATATACTATGTACTACACTGTGCGTTTCTTAAATTCTAAGTTTTTCAGTGCAACTCACTCATATACTATGTACTACACTGTGCGTTTCTTAAATTCTAAGTTTTTCAGTGCAACTCACTCATATACTATGTACTACACTGTGCGTTTCTTATATTCTAAGTTGTTCAGTGCAACTCACTCATATACTATGTACTACACTGTGCGTTTCTTATATTCTAAGTTTTTCAGTGCAACTCACTCATATACTATGTACTACACTGTGCATTTCGTGTAATGCGGGTTTTTCAGTAAATTTTAAGTTTTTCAGTGCAACTCACTCATATACTATGTACTACACTGTGCGTTTCTTATATTCTAAGTTTTTCAGTGCAACTCACTCATATACTATGTACTAAACTCTGCGTTTCTTATATTCTAAATTTTCAGTGCAACTCACTCATATACTATGTACTACACTGTGCGTTTCTTATATTCTAAGTTTTTCAGTGCAACTCACTCATATACTATGTACTACACTGTGCGTTTCTTAAATTCTAAGTTTTTCAGTGCAACTCACTCATATACTATGTACTACACTGTGCGTTTCTTATATTCTAAGTTTTTCAGTGCAACTCACTCATATACTAAGTACTACACTGTTCATTTCGTGTAATGCGGGTTTTTCAGTAAATTCTAAGTTTTTCAGTGCAACTCACTCATATACTATGTACTACACTGTGCGTTTCTTATATTCTAAGTTTTTCAGTGCAACTCACTCATATACTATGTACTACAATGTGCGTTTCATATATTCTAAGTTTTTCAGTGCAACTCACTCATATACTATGTACTACACTGTGCGTTTCTTATATTCTAAGTTTTTCAGTGCAACTCACTCATATACTATGTACTACACTGTGCGTTTCTTAAATTCTAAGTTTTTCAGTGCAACTCACTCATATACTATGTACTACACTGTGCGTTTCTTATATTCTAAGTTTTTCAGTGCAACTCACTCATATACTATGTACTACACTGTGCGTTTCTTATATTCTAAGTTTTTCAGTGCAACTCACTCATATACTATGTACTACACTGTGCGTTTCTTATATTCTAAGTTTTTCCGTGCAACTCACTCATATACTATGTACTACACTGTGCGTTTCTTAAATTCTAAGTTTTTCAGTGCAACTCACTCATATACTATGTACTACACTGTGCGTTTCTTATATTCTAAGTTTTTCAGTGCAACTCACTCATATACTATGTACTACATTGTGCGTTTATTAAATTCTTAGTTTTTCAGTGCAACTCACTCATATACTATGTACTACACTGTGCGTTTCTTATATTCTAAGTTTTTCAGTGCAACTCACTCATATACTATGTACTACACTGTGCGTTTCTTATATTCTAAGTTTTTCAGTGCAACTCACTCATATACTATGTACTACACTGTGCATTTCGTGTAATGCGGGTTTTTCAGTAAATTCTAAGTTTTTCAGTGCAACTCACTCATATACTATGTACTACACTGTGCGTTTCTTATATTCTAAGTTTTTCAGTGCAACTCACTCATATACTATGTACTACACTCTGCGTTTCTTATATTCTAAGTTTTTCAGTGCAACTCACTCATATACTATGTACTACACTGTGCATTTCGTGTAATGCGGGTTTTTCAGTAAATTCTAAGTTTTTCAGTGCAACTCACTCATATACTATGTACTACACTGTGCGTTTCTTATATTCTAAGTTTTTCAGTGCAACTCACTCATATACTATGTACTACACTCTGCGTTTCTTATATTCTAAGTTTTTCAGTGCAACTCACTCATATACTATGTACTACACTGTGCGTTTCTTATATTCTATGTTTTTCAGTGCAACTCACTCATTTACTATGTACTACACTGTGCGTTTCTTATATTCTAAGTTTTTCAGTGCAACTCACTCATATACTATGTACTACACTGTGCGTTTCTTCTATTCTAAGTTTTTCAGTGCAACTCACTCATATACTATGTACTACACTGTGCGTTTCTTATATTCTAAGTTTTTCCGTGCAACTCACTCATATACTATGTACTACACTGTGCGTTTCTTAAATTCTAAGTTTTTCAGTGCAACTCACTCATATACTATGTACTACACTGTGCGTTTCTTATATTCTAAGTTTTTCAGTGCAACTCACTCATATACTATGTACTACATTGTGCGTTTATTAAATTCTTAGTTTTTCAGTGCAACTCACTCATATACTATGTACTACACTGTGCGTTTCTTATATTCTAAGTTTTTCAGTGCAACTCACTCATATACTATGTACTACACTGTGCGTTTCTTATATTCTAAGTTTTTCAGTGCAACTCACTCATATACTATGTACTACACTGTGCATTTCGTGTAATGCGGGTTTTTCAGTAAATTCTAAGTTTTTCAGTGCAACTCACTCATATACTATGTACTACACTGTGCGTTTCTTATATTCTAAGTTTTTCAGTGCAACTCACTCATATACTATGTACTACACTCTGCGTTTCTTATATTCTAAGTTTTTCAGTGCAACTCACTCATATACTATGTACTACACTGTGCGTTTCTTATATTCTATGTTTTCAGTGCAACTCACTCATATACTATGTACTACACTGTGCGTTTCTTATATTCTAAGTTTTTCAATGCAACTCACTCATATACTATGTACTACAATGTGCGTTTCTTAAATTCTAAGTGTTTCAGTGCAACTCACTCATATACTATGTACTACACTGTGCGTTTCTTAAATTCTAAGTTTTTCAGTGCAACTCACTCATATACTATGTACTACACTGTGCGTTTCTTATATTCTAAGTTTTTCAGTGCAACTCACTCATATACTATGTACTACACTGTGCATTTCGTGTAATGCGGGTTTTTCAGTAAATTCTAAGTTTTTCAGTGCAACTCACTCATATACTATGTACTACACTGTGCGTTTCTTATATTCTAAGTTTTTCAGTGCAACTCACTCATATACTATGTACTACACTCTGCGTTTCTTATATTCTAAGTTTTTCAGTGCAACTCACTCATATACTATGTACTACACTGTGCGTTTCTTATATTCTATGTTTTCAGTGCAACTCACTCATATACTATGTACTACACTGTGCGTTTCTTATATTCTAAGTTTTTCAATGCAACTCACTCATATACTATGTACTACAATGTGCGTTTCTTAAATTCTAAGTGTTTCAGTGCAACTCACTCATATACTATGTACTACACTGTGCGTTTCTTAAATTCTAAGTTTTTCAGTGCAACTCACTCATATACTATGTACTACACTGTGCGTTTCTTATATTCTAAGTTTTTCAGTGCAACTCACTCATATACTATGTACTACACTGTGCATTTCGTGTAATGCGGGTTTTTCAGTAAATTCTAAGTTTTTCAGTGCAACTCACTCATATACTATGTACTACACTGTGCGTTTCTTATATTCTAAGTTTTTCAGTGCAACTCACTCATATACTATGTACTACACTCTGCGTTTCTTATATTCTAAGTTTTTCAGTGCAACTCACTCATATACTATGTACTACACTGTGCGTTTCTTATATTCTATGTTTTCAGTGCAACTCACTCATATACTATGTACTACACTGTGCGTTTCTTATATTCTAAGTTTTTCAGTGCAACTCACTCATATACTATGTACTACACTGTGCGTTTCTTATATTCTAAGTTTTTCAGTGCAACTCACTCATATACTATGTACTACACTGTGCGTTTCTTATATTCTAAGTTTTTCCGTGCAACTCACTCATATACTATGTACTACACTGTGCGTTTCTTAAATTCTAAGTTTTTCAGTGCAACTCACTCATATACTATGTACTACACTGTGCGTTTCTTATATTCTAAGTTTTTCAGTGCAACTCACTCATATACTATGTACTACATTGTGCGTTTATTAAATTCTTAGTTTTTCAGTGCAACTCACTCATATACTATGTACTACACTGTGCGTTTCTTATATTCTAAGTTTTTCAGTGCAACTCACTCATATACTATGTACTACACTGTGCGTTTCTTATATTCTAAGTTTTTCAGTGCAACTAACTCATATACTATGTACTACAGTGTGCGTTTCTTATATTCTAAGTTTTTCAGTGCAACTCACTCATATACTATGTACTACACTGTGCATTTCGTGTAATGCGGGTTTTTCAGTAAATTCTAAGTTTTTCAGTGCAACTAACTCATATACTATGTACTACACTGTGCGTTTCTTATATTCTAAGTTTTTCAGTGCAACTCACTCATATACTATGTACTACACTGTGCGTTTCTTATATTCTAAGTTTTTCAGTGCAACTCACTCATATACTATGTACTACACTGTGCGTTTCTTATATTCTAAGATTTTCAGTGCAACTCACTCATATACTATTTACTACACTGTGCGTTTCTTATATTCTAAGTTTTTCAGTGCAACTCACTCATATACTATGTACTACACTGTGCGTTTCTTATATTCTAAGTTTTTCAGTGCAACTCACTCATATACTATGTACTACACTGTGCGTTTCTTATATTCTAAGTTTTTCAGTGCAACTCACTCATATACTATGTACTACACTGTGCGTTTCTTATATTCTAAGTTTTTCAGTGCAACTCACTCATATACTATGTACTACAATGTGCGTTTCTTATATTATAAGTTTTTCAGTGCAACTCACTCATATACTATGTACTACACTGTGCGTTTCTTAAATTCTAAGTTTTTCAGTGCAACTCACTCATATACTATGTACTACACTGTGCGTTTCTTAAATTCTAAGTTTTTCAGTGCAACTCACTCATATACTATGTACTACACTGTGCGTTTCTTATATTCTAAGTTTTTCAGTGCAACTCACTCATATACTATGTACTACACTGTGCGTTTCTTATATTCTAAGTTTTTCAGTGCAACTCACTCATATACTATGTACTACACTGTGCATTTCGTGTAATGCGGGTTTTTCAGTAAATTTTAAGTTTTTCAGTGCAACTCACTCATATACTATGTACTACACTGTGCGTTTCTTATATTCTAAGTTTTTCAGTGCAACTCACTCATATACTATGTACTAAACTCTGCGTTTCTTATATTCTAAATTTTCAGTGCAACTCACTCATATACTATGTACTACACTGTGCGTTTCTTATATTCTAAGTTTTTCAGTGCAACTCACTCATATACTATGTACTACACTGTGCGTTTCTTAAATTCTAAGTTTTTCAGTGCAACTCACTCATATACTATGTACTACACTGTGCGTTTCTTATATTCTAAGTTTTTCAGTGCAACTCACTCATATACTAAGTACTACACTGTTCATTTCGTGTAATGCGGGTTTTTCAGTAAATTCTAAGTTTTTCAGTGCAACTCACTCATATACTATGTACTACACTGTGCGTTTCTTATATTCTAAGTTTTTCAGTGCAACTCACTCATATACTATGTACTACAATGTGCGTTTCATATATTCTAAGTTTTTCAGTGCAACTCACTCATATACTATGTACTACACTGTGCGTTTCTTATATTCTAAGTTTTTCAGTGCAACTCACTCATATACTATGTACTACACTGTGCGTTTCTTAAATTCTAAGTTTTTCAGTGCAACTCACTCATATACTATGTACTACACTGTGCGTTTCTTATATTCTAAGTTTTTCAGTGCAACTCACTCATATACTATGTACTACACTGTGCGTTTCTTATATTCTAAGTTTTTCAGTGCAACTCACTCATATACTATGTACTACACTGTGCATTTCGTGTAATGCGGGTTTTTCAGTAAATTTTAAGTTTTTCAGTGCAACTCACTCATATACTATGTACTACACTGTGCGTTTCTTATATTCTAAGTTTTTCAGTGCAACTCACTCATATACTATGTACTAAACTCTGCGTTTCTTATATTCTAAATTTTCAGTGCAACTCACTCATATACTATGTACTACACTGTGCCTTTCTTATATTCTAAGTTTTTCAGTGCAACTCACTCATATACTATGTACTACACTGTGCGTTTCTTAAATTCTAAGTTTTTCAGTGCAACTCACTCATATACTATGTACTACACTGTGCGTTTCTTATATTCTAAGTTTTTCAGTGCAACTCACTCATATACTAAGTACTACACTGTTCATTTCGTGTAATGCGGGTTTTTCAGTAAATTCTAAGTTTTTCAGTGCAACTCACTCATATACTATGTACTACACTGTGCGTTTCTTATATTCTAAGTTTTTCAGTGCAACTCACTCATATACTATGTACTACAATGTGCGTTTCATATATTCTAAGTTTTTCAGTGCAACTCACTCATATACTATGTACTACACTGTGCGTTTCTTATATTCTAAGTTTTTCAGTGCAACTCACTCATATACTATGTACTACACTGTGCGTTTCTTATATTCTAAGTTTTTCCGTGCAACTCACTCATATACTATGTACTACACTGTGCGTTTCTTAAATTCTAAGTTTTTCAGTGCAACTCACTCATATACTATGTACTACACTGTGCGTTTCTTATATTCTAAGTTTTTCAGTGCAACTCACTCATATATTATGTACTACATTGTGCGTTTATTAAATTCTTAGTTTTTCAGTGCAACTCACTCATATACTATGTACTACACTGTGCGTTTCTTATATTCTAAGTTTTTCAGTGCAACTCACTCATATACTATGTACTACACTGTGCGTTTCTTATATTCTAAGTTTTTCAGTGCAACTCACTCATATACTATGTACTACACTGTGCATTTCGTGTAATGCGGGTTTTTCAGTAAATTCTAAGTTTTTCAGTGCAACTCACTCATATACTATGTACTACACTGTGCGTTTCTTATATTCTAAGTTTTTCAGTGCAACTCACTCATATACTATGTACTACACTCTGCGTTTCTTATATTCTAAGTTTTTCAGTGCAACTCACTCATATACTATGTACTACACTGTGCATTTCGTGTAATGCGGGTTTTTCAGTAAATTCTAAGTTTTTCAGTGCAACTCACTCATATACTATGTACTACACTGTGCGTTTCTTATATTCTAAGTTTTTCAGTGCAACTCACTCATATACTAAGTACTACACTGTTCATTTCGTGTAATGCGGGTTTTTCAGTAAATTCTAAGTTTTTCAGTGCAACTCACTCATATACTATGTACTACACTGTGCGTTTCTTATATTCTAAGTTTTTCAGTGCAACTCACTCATATACTATGTACTACAATGTGCGTTTCATATATTCTAAGTTTTTCAGTGCAACTCACTCATATACTATGTACTACACTGTGCGTTTCTTATATTCTAAGTTTTTCAGTGCAACTCACTCATATACTATGTACTACACTGTGCGTTTCTTAAATTCTAAGTTTTTCAGTGCAACTCACTCATATACTATGTACTACAATGTGCGTTTCTTATATTCTAAGTTTTTCAGTGCAACTCACTCATATACTATGTACTACACTGTGCGTTTCTTATATTCTAAGTTTTTCAGTGCAACTCACTCATATACTATGTACTACACTGTGCGTTTCTTATATTCTAAGTTTTTCAGTGCAACTCACTCATATACTATGTACTACACTGTGCGTTTCTTATATTCTAAGTTTTTCCGTGCAACTCACTCATATACTATGTACTACACTGTGCGTTTCTTAAATTCTAAGTTTTTCAGTGCAACTCACTCATATACTATGTACTACACTGTGCGTTTCTTATATTCTAAGTTTTTCAGTGCAACTCACTCATATACTATGTACTACATTGTGCGTTTATTAAATTCTTAGTTTTTCAGTGCAACTCACTCATATACTATGTACTACACTGTGCGTTTCTTATATTCTAAGTTTTTCAGTGCAACTCACTCATATACTATGTACTACACTGTGCGTTTCTTATATTCTAAGTTTTTCAGTGCAACTCACTCATATACTATGTACTACACTGTGCATTTCGTGTAATGCGGGTTTTTCAGTAAATTCTAAGTTTTTCAGTGCAACTCACTCATATACTATGTACTACACTGTGCGTTTCTTATATTCTAAGTTTTTCAGTGCAACTCACTCATATACTATGTACTACACTCTGCGTTTCTTATATTCTAAGTTTTTCAGTGCAACTCACTCATATACTATGTACTACACTGTGCATTTCGTGTAATGCGGGTTTTTCAGTAAATTCTAAGTTTTTCAGTGCAACTCACTCATATACTATGTACTACACTGTGCGTTTCTTATATTCTAAGTTTTTCAGTGCAACTCACTCATATACTATGTACTACACGCTGCGTTTCTTATATTCTAAGTTTTTGGTGCAACTCACTCATATACTATGTACTACACTGTGCGTTTCTTATATTCTATGTTTTTCAGTGCAACTCACTCATATACTATGTACTACACTGTGCGTTTCTTATATTCTAAGTTTTTCAGTGCAACTCACTCATATACTATGTACTACACTGTGCGTTTCTTCTATTCTAAGTTTTTCAGTGCAACTCACTCATATACTATGTACTACACTGTGCGTTTCTTATATTCTAAGTTTTTCCGTGCAACTCACTCATATACTATGTACTACACTGTGCGTTTCTTAAATTCTAAGTTTTTCAGTTCAACTCACTCATATACTATGTACTACACTGTGCGTTTCTTATATTCTAAGTTTTTCAGTGCAACTCACTCATATACTATGTACTACATTGTGCGTTTATTAAATTCTTAGTTTTTCAGTGCAACTCACTCATATACTATGTACTACACTGTGCGTTTCTTATATTCTAAGTTTTTCAGTGCAACTCACTCATATACTATGTACTACACTGTGCGTTTCTTATATTCTAAGTTTTTCAGTGCAACTCACTCATATACTATGTACTACACTGTGCATTTCGTGTAATGCGGGTTTTTCAGTAAATTCTAAGTTTTTCAGTGCAACTCACTCATATACTATGTACTACACTGTGCGTTTCTTATATTCTAAGTTTTTCAGTGCAACTCACTCATATACTATGTACTACACTCTGAGTTTCTTATATTCTAAGTTTTTCAGTGCAACTCACTCATATACTATGTACTACACTGTGCGTTTCTTATATTCTAAGTTTTTCAGTGCAACTCACTCATATACTATGTACTACACTGTGCGTTTCTTATATTCTAAGTTTTTCAATGCAACTCACTCATATACTATGTACTACAATGTGCGTTTCTTAAATTCTAAGTGTTTCAGTGCAACTCACTCATATACTATGTACTACACTGTGCGTTTCTTAAATTCTAAGTTTTTCAGTGCAACTCACTCATATACTATGTACTACACTGTGCGTTTCTTATATTCTAAGTTTTTCAGTGCAACTCACTCATATACTATGTACTACACTGTGCGTTTCTTAAATTCTAAGTTTTTCAGTGCAACTCACTCATATACTATGTACTACACTGTGCGTTTCTTATATTCTAAGTTTTTCAGTGCAACTCACTCATATACTATGTACTACACTGTGCATTTCGTGTAATGCGGGTTTTTCAGTAAATTCTAAGTTTTTCAGTGCAACTCACTCATATACTATGTACTACACTGTGCGTTTCTTATATTCTAAGTTTTTCAGTGCAACTCACTCATATACTATGTACTACACTCTGCGTTTCTTATATTCTAAGTTTTTCAGTGCAACTCACTCATATACTATGTACTACACTGTGCGTTTCTTATATTCTAAGTTTTTCAGTGCAACTCACTCATATACTATGTACTACACTGTGCGTTTCTTATATTCTAAGTTTTTCAGTGCAACTCACTCATATACTATGTACTACACTGTGCGTTTCTTATATTCTAAGTTTTTCAGTGCAACTCACTCATATACTATGTACTACACTGTGCGTTTCTTATATTCTAAGTTTTTCCGTGCAACTCACTCATATACTATGTACTACACTGTGCGTTTCTTAAATTCTAAGTTTTTCAGTGCAACTCACTCATATACTATGTACTACACTGTGCGTTTCTTATATTCTAAGTTTTTCAGTGCAACTCACTCATATACTATGTACTACATTGTGCGTTTATTAAATTCTTAGTTTTTCAGTGCAACTCACTCATATACTATGTACTACACTGTGCGTTTCTTATATTCTAAGTTTTTCAGTGCAACTCACTCATATACTATGTACTACACTGTGCGTTTCTTATATTCTAAGTTTTTCAGTGCAACTCACTCATATACTATGTACTACACTGTGCATTTCGTGTAATGCGGGTTTTTCAGTAAATTCTAAGTTTTTCAGTGCAACTCACTCATATACTATGTACTACACTGTGCGTTTCTTATATTCTAAGTTTTTCAGTGCAACTCACTCATATACTATGTACTGCACTCTGCGTTTCTTATATTCTAAGTTTTTCAGTGCAACTCACTCATATACTATGTACTACACTGTGCGTTTCTTATATTCTAAGTTTTTCAGTGCAACTCACTCATATACTATGTACTACACTGTGCGTTTCTTATATTCTAAGTTTTTCAGTGCAACTCACTCATATACTATGTACTACAATGTGCGTTTCTTAAATTCTAAGTGTTTCAGTGCAACTCACTCATATACTATGTACTACACTGTGCGTTTCTTAAATTCTAAGTTTTTCAGTGCAACTCACTCATATACTATGTACTACACTGTGCGTTTCTTATATTCTAAGTTTTTCAGTGCAACTCACTCATATACTATGTACTACACTGTGCGTTTCTTATATTCTAAGTTTTTCAGTGCAACTCACTCATATACTATGTACTACACTGTGCGTTTCTTATATTCTAAGTTTTTCAGTGCAACTCACTCATATACTATGTACTACACTGTGCGTTTCTTAAATTCTAAGTTTTTCAGTGCAACTCACTCATATACTATGTACTACAATGTGCGTTTCTTATATTCTAAGTTTTTCAGTGCAACTCACTCATATACTATGTACTACACTGTGCGTTTCTTATATTCTAAGTTTTTAAGTGCAACTCACTCATATACTATGTACTACACTGTGCGTTTCTTATATTCTAAGTTTTTCAGTGCAACTCACTCATATACTATGTACTACACTGTGCGTTTCTTATATTCTAAGTTTTTCAGTGCAACTCACTCATATACTATGTACTACACTGTGCGTTTCTTATATTCTAAGTTTTTCAGTGCAACTCACTCATATACTATGTACTACACTGTGCGTTTCTTATATTCTAAGTTTTTCAGAGCAACTCACTCATATACTATGTACTACACTGTGCGTTTCTTATATTCTAAGTTTTTCAGTGCAACTCACTCATATACTATGTACTACACTGTGCGTTTCTTATATTCTAAGTTTTTCAGTGCAACTCACTCATATACTATGTACTACACTGTGCATTTCGTGTAATGCGGCTTTTTCAGTAAATTCTAAGTTTTTCAGTGCAACTCACTCATATACTATGTACTACACTGTGCGTTTCTTATATTCTAAGTTTTTCAGTGCAACTCACTCATATACTATGTACTACACTGTGCGTTTCTTATATTCTAAGTTTTTCAGTGCAACTCACTCATATACTATGTACTACACTGTGCGTTTCTTAAATTCTAAGTTTTTCAGTGCAACTCACTCATATACTATGTACTACAATGTGCGTTTCTTATATTCTAAGTTTTTCAGTGCAACTCACTCATATACTATGTACTACACTGTGCGTTTCTTATATTCTAAGTTTTTCAGTGCAACTCACTCATATACTATGTACTACACTGTGCGTTTCTTATATTCTAAGTTTTTCAGTGCAACTCACTCATATATTATGTACTACACTGTGCGTTTCTTATATTCTAAGTTTTTCAGTGCAACTCACTCATATACTATGTACTACACTGTGCGTTTCTTATATTCTAAGTTTTTCAGTGCAACTCACTCATATACTATGTACTACACTGTGCGTTTCTTATATTCTAAGTTTTTCAGTGCAACTCACTCATATACTATGTACTACACTGTGCGTTTCTTATATTCTAAGTTTTTCAGTGCAACTCACTCATATACTATGTACTACACTGTGCGTTTCTTATATTCTAAGTTTTTCAGAGGAACTCACTCATATACTATGTACTACAATGTGCGTTTCTTATATTCTAAGTTTTTCAGTGCAACTCACTCATATACTATGTACTACACTGTGCGTTTCTTAAATTCTAAGTTTTTCAGTGCAACTCACTCATACTATGTACTACATTGTGCGTTTCGTGTAATGCGGGTTTTTCAGTAAATTCTAAGTTTTTCAGTGCAACTCACTCATATACTATGTACTACACTGTACGTTTCTTATATTCTAAGTTTTTCAGTGCAACTCACTCATATACTATGTACTACACTGTGCGTTTCTTAAATTCTAAGTTTTTCAGTGCAACTCACTCATATACTATGTACTACACTGTGCATTTCGTGTAATGCACGTTTTTCAGTAAATTCTAAGTTTTTCAGTGCAACTCACTCATATACTATGTACTACACTGTACGTTTCTTATATTCTAAGTTTTTCAGTGCAACTCACTCATATACTATGTACTACACTGTGCGTTTCTTATGTTCTAAGTTTTTCAGAGCAACTCACTCATATACTATGTACTACAATGTGCGTTTCTTATATTCTAAGTTTTTCAGTGCAACTCACTCATATACTATGTACTACACTGTGCGTTTCTTAAATTCTAAGTTTTTCAGTGCAACTCACTCATACTATGTACTACATTGTGCGTTTATTAAATTCTAAGTTTTTCAGTGCAACTCACTCATATACTATGTACTACACTGTGCGATTCTTATATTCTAAGTTTTTCAGTGCAAGTCACTCATATACTATGTACTACACTGTGCGTTTCTTATATTCTAAGTTTTTCAGTGCAACTCACTCATATACTATGAACTACACTGTGCATTTCGTGTAATGCGGGTTTTTCAGTAAATTCTAAGTTTTTCAGTGCAACTCACTCATATACTATGTACTACACTGTGCGTTTCTTATATTCTAAGTTTTTCAGTGCAACTCACTCATATACTATGTACTACACTGTGCGTTTCTTATATTCTAAGTTTTTCAGTGCAACTCACTCATATACTATGTACTACACTGTGCGTTTCTTATATTCTAAGTTTTTCAGTGTAACTCACTCATATACTATGTACTACACTGTGCGTTTCTTAAATTCTAAGTTTTTCAGTGCAACTCACTCATATACTATGTACTACAATGTGCGTTTCTTATATTCTAAGTTTTTCAGTGCAACTTACTCATATACTATGTACTACACTGTGCGTTTCTTATATTCTAAGTTTTTCAGTGCAACTCACTCATATACTATGTACTACACTGTGCGTTTCTTATATTCTAAGTTTTTCAGTGCAACTCACTCATATACTATGTACTACACTGTGCGTTTCTTATATTCTAAGTTTTTCAGAGCAACTCACTCATATACTATGTACTACACTGTGCGTTTCTTATATTCTAAGTTTTTCAGTGCAACTCACTCATATACTATGTACTACACTGTGCGTTTCTTATATTCTAAGTTTTTCAGTGCAACTCACTCATATACTATGTACTACACTGTGCATTTCGTGTAATGCGGCTTTTTCAGTAAATTCTAAGTTTTTCAGTGCAACTCACTCATATACTATGTACTACACTGTGCGTTTCTTATATTCTAAGTTTTTCAGTGCAACTCACTCATATACTATGTACTACACTGTGCGTTTCTTAAATTCTAAGTTTTTCAGTGCAACTCACTCATATACTATGTACTACACTGTGCGTTTCTTATATTCTAAGTTTTTCAGTGCAACTCACTCATATACTATGTACTACACTGTGCGTTTCTTATATTCTAAGTTTTTCAGTGCAACTCACTCATATACTATGTACTACACTGTGCGTTTCTTATATTCTAAGTTTTTCAGTGCAACTCACTCATATACTATGTACTACACTGTGCGTTTCTTATATTCTAAGTTTTTCAGTGCAACTCACTCATATACTATGTACTACACTGTGCGTTTCTTATATTCTAAGTTTTTCAGAGGAACTCACTCATATACTATGTACTACAATGTGCGTTTCTTATATTCTAAGTTTTTCAGTGCAACTCACTCATATACTATGTACTACACTGTGCGTTTCTTAAATTCTAAGTTTTTCAGTGCAACTCACTCATACTATGTACTACATTGTGCGTTTCGTGTAATGCGGGTTTTTCAGTAAATTCTAAGTTTTTCAGTGCAACTCACTCATATACTATGTACTACACTGTACGTTTCTTATATTCTAAGTTTTTCAGTGCAACTCACTCATATACTATGTACTACACTGTGCGTTTCTTAAATTCTAAGTTTTTCAGTGCAACTCACTCATATACTATGTACTACACTGTGCATTTCGTGTAATGCACGTTTTTCAGTAAATTCTAAGTTTTTCAGTGCAACTCACTCATATACTATGTACTACACTGTACGTTTCTTATATTCTAAGTTTTTCAGTGCAACTCACTCATATACTATGTACTACACTGTGCGTTTCTTATGTTCTAAGTTTTTCAGAGCAACTCACTCATATACTATGTACTACAATGTGCGTTTCTTATATTCTAAGTTTTTCAGTGCAACTCACTCATATACTATGTACTACACTGTGCGTTTCTTAAATTCTAAGTTTTTCAGTGCAACTCACTCATACTATGTACTACATTGTGCGTTTATTAAATTCTAAGTTTTTCAGTGCAACTCACTCATATACTATGTACTACACTGTGCGATTCTTATATTCTAAGTTTTTCAGTGCAAGTCACTCATATACTATGTACTACACTGTGCGTTTCTTATATTCTAAGTTTTTCAGTGCAACTCACTCATATACTATGAACTACACTGTGCATTTCGTGTAATGCGGGTTTTTCAGTAAATTCTAAGTTTTTCAGTGCAACTCACTCATATACTATGTACTACACTGTGCGTTTCTTATATTCTAAGTTTTTCAGTGCAACTCACTCATATACTATGTACTACACTGTGCGTTTCTTATATTCTAAGTTTTTCAGTGCAACTCACTCATATACTATGTACTACACTGTGCGTTTCTTATATTCTAAGTTTTTCAGTGTAACTCACTCATATACTATGTACTACACTGTGCGTTTCTTAAATTCTAAGTTTTTCAGTGCAACTCACTCATATACTATGTACTACAATGTGCGTTTCTTATATTCTAAGTTTTTCAGTGCAACTCACTCATATACTATGTACTACACTGTGCGTTTCTTATATTCTAAGTTTTTCAGTGCAACTCACTCATATACTATGTACTACACTGTGCGTTTCTTATATTCTAAGTTTTTCAGTGCAACTCACTCATATACTATGTACTACACTGTGCGTTTCTTATATTCTAAGTTTTTCAGAGCAACTCACTCATATACTATGTACTACACTGTGCGTTTCTTATATTCTAAGTTTTTCAGTGCAACTCACTCATATACTATGTACTACACTGTGCGTTTCTTATATTCTAAGTTTTTCAGTGCAACTCACTCATATACTATGTACTACACTGTGCATTTCGTGTAATGCGGCTTTTTCAGTAAATTCTAAGTTTTTCAGTGCAACTCACTCATATACTATGTACTACACTGTGCGTTTCTTATATTCTAAGTTTTTCAGTGCAACTCACTCATATACTATGTACTACACTGTGCGTTTCTTAAATTCTAAGTTTTTCAGTGCAACTCACTCATATACTATGTACTACAATGTGCGTTTCTTATATTCTAAGTTTTTCAGTGCAACTCACTCATATACTATGTACTACACTGTGCGTTTCTTATATTCTAAGTTTTTCAGTGCAACTCACTCATATACTATGTACTACACTGTGCGTTTCTTATATTCTAAGTTTTTCAGTGCAACTCACTCATATACTATGTACTACACTGTGCGTTTCTTATATTCTAAGTTTTTCAGTGCAACTCACTCATATACTATGTACTACACTGTGCGTTTCTTATATTCTAAGTTTTTCAGTGCAACTCACTCATATACTATGTACTACACTGTGCGTTTCTTATATTCTAAGTTTTTCAGTGCAACTCACTCATATACTATGTACTACACTGTGCGTTTCTTATATTCTAAGTTTTTCAGTGCAACTCACTCATATACTATGTACTACACTGTGCGTTTCTTATATTCTAAGTTTTTCAGAGCAACTCACTCATATACTATGTACTACAATGTGCGTTTCTTATATTCTAAGTTTTTCAGTGCAACTCACTCATATACTATGTACTACACTGTGCGTTTCTTAAATTCTAAGTTTTTCAGTGCAACTCACTCATACTATGTACTACATTGTGCGTTTCGTGTAATGCGGGTTTTTCAGTAAATTCTAAGTTTTTCAGTGCAACTCACTCATATACTATGTACTACACTGTACGTTTCTTATATTCTAAGTTTTTCAGTGCAACTCACTCATATACTATGTACTACACTGTGCGTTTCTTAAATTCTAAGTTTTTCAGTGCAACTCACTCATATACTATGTACTACACTGTGCATTTCGTGTAATGCGCGTTTTTCAGTAATTCTACGTTTTTCAGTGCAACTCACTCATATACTATGTACTACACTGTACGTTTCTTATATTCTAAGTTTTTCAGTGCAACTCACTCATATACTATGTATTACACTGTGCGTTTCTTATATTCTAAGTTTTTCAGAGCAACTCACTCATATACTATGTACTACAATGTGCGTTTCTTATATTCTAAGTTTTTCAGTGCAACTCACTCATATACTATGTACTACACTGTGCGTTTCTTAAATTCTAAGTTTTTCAGTGCAACTCACTCATACTATGTACTACATTGTGCGTTTATTAAATTCTAAGTTTTTCAGTGCAACTCACTCATATACTATGTACTACACTGTGCGTTTCTTATATTCTAAGTTTTTCAGTGCAAGTCACTCATATACTATGTACTACACTGTGCGTTTCTTATATTCTAAGTTTTTCAGTGCAACTCACTCATATACTATGAACTACACTGTGCATTTCGTGTAATGTGGGTTTTTCAGTAAATTCTAAGTTTTTCAGTGTAACTCACTCATATACTATGTACTACACTGTGCGTTTCTTATATTCTAAGTTTTTCAGTGCAACTCACTCATATACTATGTACTACACTGTGCGTTTCTTATATTCTAAGTTTTTCAGTGCAACTCACTCATATACTATGTACTACACTGTGCGTTTCTTATATTCTAAGTTTTTCAGTGTAACTCACTCATATACTATGTACTACACTGTGCGTTTCTTAAATTCTAAGTTTTTCAGTGCAACTCACTCATATACTATGTACTACAATGTGCGTTTCTTATATTCTAAGTTTTTCAGTGCAACTCACTCATATACTATGTACTACACTGTGCGTTTCTTATATTCTAAGTTTTTCAGTGCAACTCACTCATATACTATGTACTACACTGTGCGTTTCTTATATTCTAAGTTTTTCAGTGCAACTCACTCATATACTATGTACTACACTGTGCGTTTCTTATATTCTAAGTTTTTCAGAGCAACTCACTCATATACTATGTACTACAATGTGCGTTTCTTATATTCTAAGTTTTTCAGTGCAACTCACTCATATACTATGTACTACACTATGCGTTTCTTAAATTCTAAGTTTTTCAGTGCAACTCACTCATATACTATGTACTACATTGTGCGTTTATTAAATTCTAAGTTTTTCAGTGCAACTCACTCATATACTATGTACTACACTGTGCGTTTCTTATATTCTAAGTTTTTCAGTGCAACTCACTCATATACTATGTACTACACTGTGCGTTTCTTATATTCTAAGTTTTTCAGTGCAACTCACTCATATACTATGTACTACACTGTGCATTTCGTGTAATGCGGCTTTTTCAGTAAATTCTAAGTTTTTCAGTTCAACTCACTCATATACTATGTACTACACTGTGCGTTTCTTATATTCTAAGTTTTTCAGTGCAACTCACTCATATACTATGTACTACACTGTGCGTTTCTTATATTCTAAGTTTTTCAGTGCAACTCACTCATATACTATGTACTACACTGTGCGTTTCTTAAATTCTAAGTTTTTCAGTGCAACTCACTCATATACTATGTACTACAATGTGCGTTTCTTATATTCTAAGTTTTTCAGTGCAACTCACTCATATACTATGTACTACACTGTGCGTTTCTTATATTCTAAGTTTTTCAGTGTAACTCACTCATATACTATGTACTACACTGTGCGTTTCTTATATTCTAAGTTTTTCAGTGCAACTCACTCATATACTATGTACTACACTGTGCGTTTCTTATATTCTAAGTTTTTCAGTGCAACTCACTCATATACTATGTACTACACTGTGCGTTTCTTATATTCTAAGTTTTTCAGTGCAACTCACTCATATACTATGTACTACACTGTGCGTTTCTTATATTCTAAGTTTTTCAGTGCAACTCACTCATATACTATGTACTACACTGTGCGTTTCTTATATTCTAAGTTTTTCAGTGCAACTCACTCATATACTATGTACTACACTGTGCGTTTCTTATATTCTAAGTTTTTCAGTGCAACTCACTCATATACTATGTACTACACTGTGCGTTTCTTATATTCTAAGTTTTTCAGTGCAACTCACTCATATACTATGTACTACACTGTGCATTTCGTGTAATGCGGGTTTTTCAGTAAATTCTAAGTTTTTCAGTGCAACTCACTCATATACTATGTACTACACTGTACGTTTCTTATATTCTAAGTTATTCAGTGCAACTCACTCATATACTATGTACTACACTGTGCGTTTCTTATATTCTAAGTTTTTCAGAGCAACTCACTCATATACTATGTACTACAATGTGAGTTTCTTATATTCTAAGTTTTTCAGTGCAACTCACTCATATACTATGTACTACACTGTGCGTTTCTTAAATTCTAAGTTTTTCAGTGCAACTCACTCATACTATGTACTACATTGTGCGTTTATTAAATTCTAAGTTTTTCAGTGCAACTCACTCATATACTATGTACTACACTGTGCGTTTCTTATATTCTAAGTTTTTCAGTGCAAGTCACTCATATACTATGTACTACACTGTGCGTTTCTTATATTCTAAGTTTTTCAGTGCAACTCACTCATATACTATGAACTACACTGTGCATTTCGTGTAATGCGGGTTTTTCAGTAAATTCTAAGTTTTTCAGTGCAACTCACTCATATACTATGTACTACACTGTGCGTTTCTTATATTCTAAGTTTTTCAGTGCAACTCACTCATATACTATGTACTACACTGTGCGTTTCTTATATTCTAAGTTTTTCAGTGCAACTCACTCATATACTATGTACTACACTGTGCGTTTCTTATATTCTAAGTTTTTCAGTGCAAGTCACTCATATACTATGTACTACACTGTGCGTTTCTTATATTCTAAGTTTTTCAGTGCAACTCACTCATATACTATGAACTACACTGTGCATTTCGTGTAATGCGGGTTTTTCAGTAAATTCTAAGTTTTTCAGTGCAACTCACTCATATACTATGTACTACACTGTGCGTTTCTTATATTCTAAGTTTTTCAGTGCAACTCACTCATATACTATGTACTACACTGTGCGTTTCTTATATTCTAAGTTTTTCAGTGCAACTCACTCATATACTATGTACTACACTGTGCGTTTCTTATATTCTAAGTTTTTCAGTGCAACTCACTCATATACTATGTACTACACTGTGCGTTTCTTATATTCTAAGTTTTTCAGTGCAACTCACTCATATACTATGTACTACACTGTGCGTTTCTTATATTCTAAGTTTTTCAGTGCAACTCACTCATATACTATGTACTACACTGTGCGTTTCTTATATTCTAAGTTTTTCAGAGCAACTCACTCATATACTATGTACTACAATGTGCGTTTCTTATATTCTAAGTTTTTCAGTGCAACTCACTCATATACTATGTACTACACTGTGCGTTTCTTATATTCTAAGTTTTTCACTGCAACTCACTCATATACTATGTACTACACTGTGCGTTTCTTATATTCTAAGTTTTTCACTGCAACTCACTCATATACTATGTACTACACTGTGCGTTTCTTATATTCTAAGTTTTTCAGTGCAACTCACTCATATACTATGTACTACACTGTGCGTTTCTTATATTCTAAGTTTTTCAGTGCAACTCACTCATATACTATGTACTACACTGTGCGTTTCTTATATTCTAAGTTTTTCAGTGCAACTCACTCATATACTATGTACTACACTGTGCATTTCGTGTAATGCGGCTTTTTCAGTAAATTCTAAGTTTTTCAGTGCAACTCACTCATATACTATGTACTACACTGTGCGTTTCTTATATTCTAAGTTTTTCAGTGCAACTCACTCATATACTATGTACTACACTGTGCGTTTCTTATATTCTAAGTTTTTCAGTGCAACTCACTCATATACTATGTACTACACTGTGCGTTTCTTAAATTCTAAGTTTTTCAGTGCAACTCACTCATATACTATGTACTACAATGTGTGTTTCTTATATTCTAAGTTTTTCAGTGCAACTCACTCATATACTATGTACTACACTGTGCGTTTCTTATATTCTAAGTTTTTCAGTGCAACTCACTCATATACTATGTACTACACTGTGCGTTTCTTATATTCTAAGTTTTTCAGTGCAACTCACTCATATACTATGTACTACACTGTGCGTTTCTTATATTCTAAGTTTTTCAGTGCAACTCACTCATATACTATGTACTACACTGTGCGTTTCTTATATTCTAAGTTTTTCAGTGCAACTCACTCATATACTATGTACTACACTGTGCGTTTCTTATACTGTAAGTTTTTCAGAGCAACTCTCTCATATACTATGTACTACAATGTGCGTTTCTTATATTCTAAGTTTTTCAGTGCAACTCACTCATATACTATGTACTACACTGTGCGTTTCTTAAATTCTAAGTTTTTCAGTGCAACTCACTCATATACTATGTACTACACTGTGCATTTCGTGTAATGCGGCTTTTTCAGTAAATTCTAAGTTTTTCAGTGCAACTCACTCATATACTATGTACTACACTGTGCGTTTCTTATATTCTAAGTTTTTCAGTGCAACTCACTCATATACTATGTACTACAATGTGCGTTTCTTAAATTCTAAGTTTTTCAGTGCAACTCACTCATATACTATGTACTACAATGTGCGTTTCTTATATTCTAAGTTTTTCAGTGCAACTCACTCATATACTATGTACTACACTGTGCGTTTCTTATATTCTAAGTTTTTCAGTGCAACTCACTCATATACTATGTACTACACTGTGCGTTTCTTATATTCTAAGTTTTTCAGTGCAACTGACTCATATACTATGTACTACACTGTGCGTTTCTTATATTCTAAGTTTTTCAGTGCAACTCACTCATATACTATGTACTACACTGTGCGTTTCTTATATTCTAAGTTTTTCAGTGCAACTCACTCATATACTATGTACTACACTGTGCGTTTCTTATATTCTAAGTTTTTCAGTGCAACTCACTCATATACTATGTACTACACTGTGCGTTTCTTATATTCTAAGTTTTTCAGTGCAACTCACTCATATACTATGTACTACACTGTGCGTTTCTTATATTCTAAGTTTTTCAGTGCAACTCACTCATATACTATGTACTACACTGTGCGTTTCTTATATTCTAAGTTTTTCAGAGCAACTCACTCATATACTATGTACTACAATGTGCGTTTCTTATATTCTAAGTTTTTCAGTGCAACTCACTCATATACTATGTACTACACTGTGCGTTTCTTAAATTCTAAGTTTTTCAGTGCAACTCACTCATACTATGTACTACATTGTGCGTTTCGTGTAATGCGGGTTTTTCAGTAAATTCTAAGTTTTTCAGTGCAACTCACTCATATACTATGTACTACACTGTACGTTTCTTATATTCTAAGTTTTTCAGTGCAACTCACTCATATACTATGTACTACACTGTGCGTTTCTTAAATTCTAAGTTTTTCAGTGCAACTCACTCATATACTATGTACTACACTGTGCATTTCGTGTAATGCGGGTTTTTCAGTAAATTCTAAGTTTTTCAGTGCAACTCACTCATATACTATGTAGTACACTGTACGTTTCTTATATTCTAAGTTTTTCAGTGCAACTCACTCATATACTATGTACTACACTGTGCGTTTCTTATATTCTAAGTTTTTCAGAGCAACTCACTCATATACTATGTACTACAATGTGCGTTTCTTATATTCTAAGTTTTTCAGTGCAACTCACTCATATACTATGTACTACACTGTGCGTTTCTTAAATTCTAAGTTTTTCAGTGCAACTCACTCATACTATGTACTACATTGTGCGTTTATTAAATTCTAAGTTTTTCAGTGCAACTCACTCATATACTATGTACTACACTGTGCGTTTCTTATATTCTAAGTTTTTCAGTGCAAGTCACTCATATACTATGTACTACACTGTGCGTTTCTTATATTCTAAGTTTTTCAGTGCAACTCACTCATATAATATGAACTACACTGTGCATTTCGTGTAATGCGGGTTTTTCAGTAAATTCTAAGTTTTTCAGTGCAACTCACTCATATACTATGTACTACACTGTGCGTTTCTTATATTCTAAGTTTTTCAGTGCAACTCACTCATATACTATGTACTACACTGTGCGTTTCTTATATTCTAAGTTTTTCAGTGCAACTCACTCATATACTATGTACTACACTGTGCGTTTCTTATATTCTAAGTTTTTCAGTGTAACTCACTCATATACTATGTACTACACTGTGCGTTTCTTAAATTCTAAGTTTTTCAGTGCAACTCACTCATATACTATGTACTACAATGTGCGTTTCTTATATTCTAAGTTTTTCAGTGCAACTCACTCATATACTATGTACTACACTGTGCGTTTCTTATATTCTAAGTTTTTCAGTGCAACTCACTCATATACTATGTACTACACTGTGCGTTTCTTATATTCTAAGTTTTTCAGTGCAACTCACTCATATACTATGTACTACACTGTGCGTTTCTTATATTCTAAGTTTTTCAGAGCAACTCACTCATATACTATGTACTACAATGTGCGTTTCTTATATTCTAAGTTTTTCAGTGCAACTCACTCATATACTATGTACTACACTATGCGTTTCTTAAATTCTAAGTTTTTCAGTGCAACTCACTCATATACTATGTACTACATTGTGCGTTTATTAAATTCTAAGTTTTTCAGTGCAACTCACTCATATACTATGTACTACACTGTGCGTTTCTTATATTCTAAGTTTTTCAGTGCAACTCACTCATATACTATGTACTACACTGTGCGTTTCTTATATTCTAAGTTTTTCAGTGCAACTCACTCATATACTATGTACTACACTGTGCGTTTCTTAAATTCTAAGTTTTTCAGTGCAACTCACTCATATACTATGTACTACACTGTGCGTTTCTTATATTCTAAGTTTTTCAGTGCAACTCACTCATATACTATGTACTACACTGTGCGTTTCTTATATTCTAAGTTTTTCAGTGCAACTCACTCATATACTATGTACTACACTGTGCGTTTCTTAAATTCTAAGTTTTTCAGTGCAACTCACTCATATACTATGTACTACACTGTGCGTTTCTTATATTCTAAGTTTTTCAGTGCAACTCACTCATATACTATGTACTACACTGTGCGTTTCTTATATTCTAAGTTTTTCAGTGCAACTCACTCATATACTATGTACTACACTGTGCGTTTCTTATATTCTAAGTTTTTCAGTGCAACTCACTCATATACTATGTACTACACTGTGCGTTTCTTATATTCTAAGTTTTTCAGTGCAACTCACTCATATACTATGTACTACACTGTGCGTTTCTTATATTCTAAGTTTTTCAGTGCAACTCACTCATATACTATGTACTACACTGTGCGTTTCTTATATTCTAAGTTTTTCAGTGCAACTCACTCATATACTATGTACTACACTGTGCATTTCGTGTAATGCGGGTTTTTCAGTAAATTCTAAGTTTTTCAGTGCAACTCACTCATATACTATGTACTACACTGTACGTTTCTTATATTCTAAGTTTTTCAGTGCAACTCACTCATATACTATGTACTACACTGTGCGTTTCTTATATTCTAAGTTTTTCAGAGCAACTCACTCATATACTATGTACTACAATGTGCGTTTCTTATATTCTAAGTTTTTCAGTGCAACTCACTCATATACTATGTACTACACTGTGCGTTTCTTAAATTCTAAGTTTTTCAGTGCAACTCACTCATACTATGTACTACATTGTGCGTTTATTAAATTCTAAGTTTTTCAGTGCAACTCACTCATATACTATGTACTACACTGTGCGTTTCTTATATTCTAAGTTTTTCAGTGCAAGTCACTCATATACTATGTACTACACTGTGCGTTTCTTATATTCTAAGTTTTTCAGTGCAACTCACTCATATACTATGAACTACACTGTGCATTTCGTGTAATGCGGGTTTTTCAGTAAATTCTAAGTTTTTCAGTGCAACTCACTCATATACTATGTACTACACTGTGCGTTTCTTATATTCTAAGTTTTTCAGTGCAACTCACTCATATACTATGTACTACACTGTGCCTTTCTTATATTCTAAGTTTTTCAGTGCAACTCACTCATATACTATGTACTACACTGTGCGTTTCTTATATTCTAAGTTTTTCAGTGCAACTCACTCATATACTATGTACTACACTGTGCGTTTCTTATATTCTAAGTTTTTCAGTGCAACTCACTCATATACTATGTACTACACTGTGCGTTTCTTATATTCTAAGTTTTTCAGAGCAACTCACTCATATACTATGTACTACAATGTGCGTTTCTTATATTCTAAGTTTTTCAGTGCAACTTACTCATATACTATGTACTACACTGTGCGTTTCTTATATTCTAAGTTTTTCAGTGCAACTCACTCATATACTATGTACTACACTGTGCGTTTCTTATATTCTAAGTTTTTCAGTGCAACTCACTCATATACTATGTACTACACTGTGCGTTTCTTATATTCTAAGTTTTTCAGTGCAACTCACTCATATACTATGTACTACACTGTGCGTTTCTTATATTCTAAGTTTTTCAGTGCAACTCACTCATATACTATGTACTACACTGTGCATTTCGTGTAATGCGGCTTTTTCAGTAAATTCTAAGTTTTTCAGTGCAACTCACTCATATACTATGTACTACACTGTGCGTTTCTTATATTCTAAGTTTTTCAGTGCAACTCACTCATATACTATGTACTACACTGTGCGTTTCTTATATTCTAAGTTTTTCAGTGCAACTCACTCATATACTATGTACTACACTGTGCGTTTCTTAAATTCTAAGTTTTTCAGTGCAACTCACTCATATACTATGTACTACAATGTGCGTTTCTTATATTCTAAGTTTTTCAGTGCAACTCACTCATATACTATGTACTACACTGTGCGTTTCTTATATTCTAAGTTTTTCAGTGCAACTCACTCATATACTATGTACTACACTGTGCGTTTCTTAAATTCTAAGTTTTTCAGTGCAACTCACTCATATACTATGTACTACACTGTGCGTTTCTTATATTCTAAGTTTTTCAGTGCAACTCACTCATATACTATGTACTACACTGTGCGTTTCTTATATTCTAAGTTTTTCAGTGCAACTCACTCATATACTATGTACTACACTGTGCGTTTCTTATATTCTAAGTTTTTCAGTGCAACTCACTCATATACTATGTACTACACTGTGCGTTTCTTATATTCTAAGTTTTTCAGTGCAACTCACTCATATACTATGTACTACACTGTGCGTTTCTTATATTCTAAGTTTTTCAGTGCAACTCACTCATATACTATGTACTACACTGTGCGTTTCTTATATTCTAAGTTTTTCAGTGCAACTCACTCATATACTATGTACTACACTGTGCATTTCGTGTAATGCGGGTTTTTCAGTAAATTCTAAGTTTTTCAGTGCAACTCACTCATATACTATGTACTACACTGTACGTTTCTTATATTCTAAGTTTTTCAGTGCAACTCACTCATATACTATGTACTACACTGTGCGTTTCTTATATTCTAAGTTTTTCAGAGCAACTCACTCATATACTATGTACTACAATGTGCGTTTCTTATATTCTAAGTTTTTCAGTGCAACTCACTCATATACTATGTACTACACTGTGCGTTTCTTAAATTCTAAGTTTTTCAGTGCAACTCTCTCATACTATGTACTACATTGTGCGTTTATTAAATTCTAAGTTTTTCAGTGCAACTCACTCATATACTATGTACTACACTGTGCGTTTCTTATATTCTAAGTTTTTCAGTGCAAGTCACTAATATACTATGTACTACACTGTGCGTTTCTTATATTCTAAGTTTTTCAGTGCAACTCACTCATATACTATGAACTACACTGTGCATTTCGTGTAATGCGGGTTTTTCAGTAAATTCTAAGTTTTTCAGTGCAACTCACTCATATACTATGTACTACACTGTGCGTTTCTTATATTCTAAGTTTTTCAGTGCAACTCACTCATATACTATGTACTACACTGTGCGTTTCTTATATTCTAAGTTTTTCAGTGCAACTCACTCATATACTATGTACTACACTGTGCGTTTCTTATATTCTAAGTTTTTCAGTGCAACTCACTCATATACTATGTACTACACTGTGCGTTTCTTATATTCTAAGTTTTTCAGTGCAACTCACTCATATACTATGTACTACACTGTGCGTTTCTTATATTCTAAGTTTTTCAGTGCAACTCACTCATATACTATGTACTACACTGTGCGTTTCTTATATTCTAAGTTTTTCAGTGCAACTCACTCATATACTATGTACTACACTGTGCGTTTCTTATATTCTAAGTTTTTCAGAGCAACTCACTCATATACTATGTACTACAATGTGCGTTTCTTATATTCTAAGTTTTTCAGTGCAACTCACTCATATACTATGTACTACACTGTGCGTTTCTTATATTCTAAGTTTTTCAGTGCAACTCACTCATATACTATGTACTACACTGTGCGTTTCTTATATTCTAAGTTTTTCAGTGCAACTCACTCATATACTATGTACTACACTGTGCGTTTCTTATATTCTAAGTTTTTCAGTGCAACTCACTCATATACTATGTACTACACTGTGCGTTTCTTATATTCTAAGTTTTTCAGTGCAACTCACTCATATACTATGTACTACACTGTGCATTTCGTGTAATGCGGCTTTTTCAGTAAATTCTAAGTTTTTCAGTGCAACTCACTCATATACTATGTACTACACTGTGCGTTTCTTATATTCTAAGTTTTTCAGTGCAACTCACTCATATACTATGTACTACACTGTGCGTTTCTTATATTCTAAGTTTTTCAGTGCAACTCACTCATATACTATGTACTACACTGTGCGTTTCTTAAATTCTAAGTATTTCAGTGCAACTCACTCATATACTATGTACTACAATGTGTGTTTCTTATATTCTAAGTTTTTCAGTGCAACTCACTCATATACTATGTACTACACTGTGCGTTTCTTATATTCTAAGTTTTTCAGTGCAACTCACTCATATACTATGTACTACACTGTGCGTTTCTTATATTCTAAGTTTTTCAGTGCAACTCACTCATATACTATGTACTACACTGTGCGTTTCTTATATTCTAAGTTTTTCAGTGCAACTCACTCATATACTATGTACTACACTGTGCGTTTCTTATATTCTAAGTTTTTCAGTGCAACTCACTCATATACTATGTACTACACTGTGCGTTTCTTATATTCTAAGTTTTTCAGTGCAACTCACTCATATACTATGTACTACACTGTGCGTTTCTTATATTCTAAGTTTTTCAGTGCAACTCACTCATATACTATGTACTACACTGTGCGTTTCTTATATTCTAAGTTTTTCAGTGCAACTCACTCATATACTATGTACTACACTGTGCGTTTCTTATATTCTAAGTTTTTCAGTGCAACTCACTCATATACTATGTACTACACTGTGCGTTTCTTATATTCTAAGTTTTTCAGAGCAACTCTCTCATATACTATGTACTACAATGTGCGTTTCTTATATTCTAAGTTTTTCAGTGCAACTCACTCATATACTATGTACTACACTGTGCGTTTCTTAAATTCTAAGTTTTTCAGTGCAACTCACTCATACTATGTACTACATTGTGCGTTTCGTGTAATGCGGGTTTTTCAGTAAATTCTAAGTTTTTCAGTGCAACTCACTCATATACTATGTACTACACTGTACGTTTCTTATATTCTAAGTTTTTCAGTGCAACTCACTCATATACTATGTACTACACTGTGCGTTTCTTAAATTCTAAGTTTTTCAGTGCAACTCACTCATATACTATGTACTACACTGTGCATTTCGTGTAATGCGGGTTTTTCAGTAAATTCTAAGTTTTTCAGTGCAACTCACTCATATACTATGTACTACACTGTACGTTTCTTATATTCTAAGTTTTTCAGTGCAACTCACTCATATACTATGTACTACACTGTGCGTTTCTTATATTCTAAGTTTTTCAGAGCAACTCACTCATATACTATGTACTACAATGTGCGTTTCTTATATTCTAAGTTTTTCAGTGCAACTCACTCATATACTATGTACTACACTGTGCGTTTCTTAAATTCTAAGTTTTTCAGTGCAACTCACTCATACTATGTACTACATTGTGCGTTTATTAAATTCTAAGTTTTTCAGTGCAACTCACTCATATACTATGTACTACACTGTGTGTTTCTTATATTCTAAGTTTTTCAGTGCAAGTCACTCATATACTATGTACTACACTGTGCGTTTCTTATATTCTAAGTTTTTCAGTGCAACTCACTCTTATACTATGAACTACACTGTGCATTTCGTGTAATGCGGGTTTTTCAGTAAATTCTAAGTTTTTCAGTGCAACTCACTCATATACTATGTACTAAACTGTGCGTTTCTTATATTCTAAGTTTTTCAGTGCAACTCACTCATATACTATGTACTACACTGTGCGTTTCTTATATTCTAAGTTTTTCAGTGCAACTCACTCATATACTATGTACTACACTGTGCGTTTCTTATATTCTAAGTTTTTCAGTGTAACTCACTCATATACTATGTACTACACTGTGCGTTTCTTAAATTCTAAGTTTTTCAGTGCAACTCACTCATATACTATGTACTACAATGTGCGTTTCTTATATTCTAAGTTTTTCAGTGCAACTCACTCATATACTATGTACTACACTGTGCGTTTCTTAAATTCTAAGTTTTTCAGTGCAACTCACTCATACTATGTACTACATTGTGCGTTTATTAAATTCTAAGTTTTTCAGTGCAACTCACTCATATACTATGTACTACACTGTGCGTTTCTTATATTCTAAGTTTTTCAGTGCAACTCACTCATATACTATGTACTACACTGTGCGTTTCTTATATTCTAAGTTTTTCAGTGCAACTCACTCATATACTATGAACTACACTGTGCATTTCGTGTAATGCGGGTTTTTCAGTAAATTCTAAGTTTTTCAGTGCAACTCACTCATATACTATGTACTACACTGTGCGTTTCTTATATTCTAAGTTTTTCAGTGCAACTCACTCATATACTATGTACTACACTGTGCGTTTCTTATATTCTAAGTTTTTCAGTGCAACTCACTCATATACTATGTACTACACTGTGCGTTTCTTATATTCTAAGTTTTTCAGTGTAACTCACTCATATACTATGTACTACACTGTGCGTTTCTTAAATTCTAAGTTTTTCAGTGCAACTCACTCATATACTATGTACTACAATGTGCGTTTCTTATATTCTAAGTTTTTCAGTGCAACTCACTCATATACTATGTACTACACTGTGCGTTTCTTATATTCTAAGTTTTTCAGTGCAACTCACTCATATACTATGTACTACACTGTGCGTTTCTTATATTCTAAGTTTTTCAGTGCAACTCACTCATATACTATGTACTACACTGTGCGTTTCTTATATTCTAAGTTTTTCAGTGCAACTCACTCATATACTATGTACTACACTGTGCGTTTCTTATATTCTAAGTTTTTCAGTGCAACTCACTCATATACTATGTACTACACTGTGCGTTTCTTATATTCTAAGTTTTTCAGTGCAACTCACTCATATACTATGTACTACACTGTGCGTTTCTTATATTCTAAGTTTTTCAGTGCAACTCACTCATATACTATGTACTACACTGTGCGTTTCTTATATTCTAAGTTTTTCAGTGCAAGTCACTCATATACTATGTACTACACTGTGCGTTTCTTATATTCTAAGTTTTTCAGTGCAACTCACTCATATACTATGAACTACACTGTGCATTTCGTGTAATGCGGGTTTTTCAGTAAATTCTAAGTTTTTCAGTGCAACTCACTCATATACTATGTACTACACTGTGCGTTTCTTATATTCTAAGTTTTTCAGTGCAACTCACTCATATACTATGTACTACACTGTGCGTTTCTTATATTCTAAGTTTTTCAGTGCAACTCACTCATATACTATGTACTACACTGTGCGTTTCTTAAATTCTAAGTTTTTCAGTGCAACTCACTCATACTATGTACTACATTGTGCGTTTATTAAATTCTAAGTTTTTCAGTGCTACTCACTCATATACTATGTACTACACTGTGCGTTTCTTATATTCTAAGTTTTTCAGTGCAAGTCACTCATATACTATGTACTACACTGTGCGTTTCTTATATTCTAAGTTTTTCAGTGCAACTCACTCTTATACTATGAACTACACTGTGCATTTCGTGTAATGCGGCTTTTTCAGTAAATTCTAAGTTTTTCAGTGCAACTCACTCATATACTATGTACTACACTGTGCGTTTCTTATATTCTAAGTTTTTCAGTGCAACTCACTCATATACTATGTACTACACTGTGCGTTTCTTATATTCTAAGTTTTTCAGTGCAACTCACTCATATACTATGTACTACACTGTGCGTTTCTTATATTCTTAGTTTTTCAGTGTAACTCACTCATATACTATGTACTACACTGTGCGTTTCTTAAATTCTAAGTTTTTCAGTGCAACTCACTCATATACTATGTACTACAATGTGCGTTTCTTATATTCTAAGTTTTTCAGTGCAACTCACTCATATACTATGTACTACACTGTGCGTTTCTTAAATTCTAAGTTTTTCAGTGCAACTCACTCATACTATGTACTACATTGTGCGTTTATTAAATTCTAAGTTTTTCAGTGCAACTCACTCATATACTATGTACTACACTGTGCGTTTCTTATATTCTAAGTTTTTCAGTGCAACTCACTCATATACTATGTACTACACTGTGCGTTTCTTATATTCTAAGTTTTTCAGTGCAACTCACTCATATACTATGAACTACACTGTGCATTTCGTGTAATGCGGGTTTTTCAGTAAATTCTAAGTTTTTCAGTGCAACTCACTCATATACTATGTACTACACTGTGCGTTTCTTATATTCTAAGTTTTTCAGTGCAACTCACTCATATACTATGTACTACACTGTGCGTTTCTTATATTCTAAGTTTTTCAGTGCAACTCACTCATATACTATGTACTACACTGTGCGTTTCTTATATTCTAAGTTTTTCAGTGTAACTCACTCATATACTATGTACTACACTGTGCGTTTCTTAAATTCTAAGTTTTTCAGTGCAACTCACTCATATACTATGTACTACAATGTGCGTTTCTTATATTCTAAGTTTTTCAGTGCAACTCACTCATATACTATGTACTACACTGTGCGTTTCTTATATTCTAAGTTTTTCAGTGCAACTCACTCATATACTATGTACTACACTGTGCGTTTCTTATATTCTAAGTTTTTCAGTGCAACTCACTCATATACTATGTACTACACTGTGCGTTTCTTATATTCTAAGTTTTTCAGTGCAACTCACTCATATACTATGTACTACACTGTGCGTTTCTTATATTCTAAGTTTTTCAGTGTAACTCACTCATATACTATGTACTACACTGTGCGTTTCTTAAATTCTAAGTTTTTCAGTGCAACTCACTCATATACTATGTACTACAATGTGCGTTTCTTATATTCTAAGTTTTTCAGTGCAACTCACTCATATACTATGTACTACACTGTGCGTTTCTTATATTCTAAGTTTTTCAGTGCAACTCACTCATATACTATGTACTACACTGTGCGTTTCTTATATTCTAAGTTTTTCAGTGCAACTCACTCATATACTATGTACTACACTGTGCGTTTCTTATATTCTAAGTTTTTCAGTGCAACTCACTCATATACTATGTACTACACTGTGCGTTTCTTATATTCTAAGTTTTTCAGTGCAACTCACTCATATACTATGTACTACACTGTGCGTTTCTTATATTCTAAGTTTTTCAGTGCAACTCACTCATATACTATGTACTACACTGTGCGTTTCTTATATTCTAAGTTTTTCAGTGCAACTCACTCATATACTATGTACTACACTGTGCGTTTCTTATATTCTAAGTTTTTCAGTACAACTCACTCATATACTATGTACTACACTGTGCGTTTCTTATATTCTAAGTTGTTCAGTGCAACTCACTCATATACTATGTACTACACTGTGCATTTCGTGTAATGCGGGTTTTTCAGTAAATTCTAAGTTTTTCAGTGCAACTCACTCATATACTATGTACTACACTGTCCGTTTCTTATATTCTAAGTTTTTCAGTGCAACTCACTCATATACTATGTACTACACTGTGCGTTTCTTATATTCTAAGTTTTTCAGAGCACCTCACTCATATACTATGTACTACAATGTGCGTTTCTTATATTCTAAGTTTTTCAGTGCAACTCACTCATATACTATGTACTACACTGTGCGTTTCTTAAATTCTAAGTTTTTCAGTGCAACTCACTCATACTATGTACTACATTGTGCGTTTATTAAATTCTAAGTTTTTCAGTGCAACTCACTCATATACTATGTACTACACTGTGCGTTTCTTATATTCTAAGTTTTTCAGTGCAAGTCACTCATATACTATGTACTACACTGTGCGTTTCTTATATTCTAAGTTTTTCAGTGCAACTCACTCATATACTATGAACTACACTGTGCATTTCGTGTAATGCGGGTTTTTCAGTAAATTCTAAGTTTTTCAGTGCAACTCACTCATATACTATGTACTACACTGTGCGTTTCTTAAATTCTAAGTTTTTCAGTGCAACTCACTCATACTATGTACTACATTGTGCGTTTATTAAATTCTAAGTTTTTCAGTGCAACTCACTCATATACTATGTACTACACTGTGCGTTTCTTAAATTCTAAGTTTTTCAGTGCAACTCACTCATACTATGTACTACATTGTGCGTTTATTAAATTCTAAGTTTTTCAGTGCAACTCACTCATATACTATGTACTACACTGTGCGTTTCTTATATTCTAAGTTTTTCAGTGCAACTCACTCATATACTATGTACTACACTGTGCGTTTCTTATATTCTAAGTTTTTCAGTGCAACTCACTCATATACTATGTACTACACTGTGCGTTTCTTAAATTCTAAGTTTTTCAGTGCAACTCACTCATACTATGTACTACATTGTGCGTTTATTAAATTCTAAGTTTTTCAGTGCTACTCACTCATATACTATGTACTACACTGTGCGTTTCTTATATTCTAAGTTTTTCAGTGCAAGTCACTCATATACTATGTACTACACTGTGCGTTTCTTATATTCTAAGTTTTTCAGTGCAACTCACTCTTATACTATGAACTACACTGTGCATTTCGTGTAATGCGGCTTTTTCAGTAAATTCTAAGTTTTTCAGTGCAACTCACTCATATACTATGTACTACACTGTGCGTTTCTTATATTCTAAGTTTTTCAGTGCAACTCACTCATATACTATGTACTACACTGTGCGTTTCTTATATTCTAAGTTTTTCAGTGCAACTCACTCATATACTATGTACTACACTGTGCGTTTCTTATATTCTTAGTTTTTCAGTGTAACTCACTCATATACTATGTACTACACTGTGCGTTTCTTAAATTCTAAGTTTTTCAGTGCAACTCACTCATATACTATGTACTACAATGTGCGTTTCTTATATTCTAAGTTTTTCAGTGCAACTCACTCATATACTATGTACTACACTGTGCGTTTCTTAAATTCTAAGTTTTTCAGTGCAACTCACTCATACTATGTACTACATTGTGCGTTTATTAAATTCTAAGTTTTTCAGTGCAACTCACTCATATACTATGTACTACACTGTGCGTTTCTTATATTCTAAGTTTTTCAGTGCAACTCACTCATATACTATGTACTACACTGTGCGTTTCTTATATTCTAAGTTTTTCAGTGCAACTCACTCATATACTATGAACTACACTGTGCATTTCGTGTAATGCGGGTTTTTCAGTAAATTCTAAGTTTTTCAGTGCAACTCACTCATATACTATGTACTACACTGTGCGTTTCTTATATTCTAAGTTTTTCAGTGCAACTCACTCATATACTATGTACTACACTGTGCGTTTCTTATATTCTAAGTTTTTCAGTGCAACTCACTCATATACTATGTACTACACTGTGCGTTTCTTATATTCTAAGTTTTTCAGTGTAACTCACTCATATACTATGTACTACACTGTGCGTTTCTTAAATTCTAAGTTTTTCAGTGCAACTCACTCATATACTATGTACTACAATGTGCGTTTCTTATATTCTAAGTTTTTCAGTGCAACTCACTCATATACTATGTACTACACTGTGCGTTTCTTATATTCTAAGTTTTTCAGTGCAACTCACTCATATACTATGTACTACACTGTGCGTTTCTTATATTCTAAGTTTTTCAGTGCAACTCACTCATATACTATGTACTACACTGTGCGTTTCTTATATTCTAAGTTTTTCAGTGCAACTCACTCATATACTATGTACTACACTGTGCGTTTCTTATATTCTAAGTTTTTCAGTGCAACTCACTCATATACTATGTACTACACTGTGCGTTTCTTATATTCTAAGTTTTTCAGTGCAACTCACTCATATACTATGTACTACACTGTGCGTTTCTTATATTCTAAGTTTTTCAGTGCAACTCACTCATATACTATGTACTACACTGTGCGTTTCTTATATTCTAAGTTTTTCAGTACAACTCACTCATATACTATGTACTACACTGTGCGTTTCTTATATTCTAAGTTGTTCAGTGCAACTCACTCATATACTATGTACTACACTGTGCATTTCGTGTAATGCGGGTTTTTCAGTAAATTCTAAGTTTTTCAGTGCAACTCACTCATATACTATGTACTACACTGTACGTTTCTTATATTCTAAGTTTTTCAGTGCAACTCACTCATATACTATGTACTACACTGTGCGTTTCTTATATTCTAAGTTTTTCAGAGCACCTCACTCATATACTATGTACTACAATGTGCGTTTCTTATATTCTAAGTTTTTCAGTGCAACTCACTCATATACTATGTACTGCACTGTGCGTTTCTTAAATTCTAAGTTTTTCAGTGCAACTCACTCATACTATGTACTACATTGTGCGTTTATTAAATTCTAAGTTTTTCAGTGCAACTCACTCATATACTATGTACTACACTGTGCGTTTCTTATATTCTAAGTTTTTCAGTGCAAGTCACTCATATACTATGTACTACACTGTGCGTTTCTTATATTCTAAGTTTTTCAGTGCAACTCACTCATATACTATGAACTACACTGTGCATTTCGTGTAATGCGGGTTTTTCAGTAAATTCTAAGTTTTTCAGTGCAACTCACTCATATACTATGTACTACACTGTGCGTTTCTTATATTCTAAGTTTTTCAGTGCAACTCACTCATATACTATGTACTACACTGTGCGTTTCTTATATTCTAAGTTTTTCAGTGCAACTCACTCATATACTATGTACTACACTGTGCGTTTCTTATATTCTAAGTTTTTCAGTGCAACTCACTCATATACTATGTACTACACTGTGCGTTTCTTATATTCTAAGTTTTTCAGTGCAACTCACTCATATACTATGTACTACACTGTGCGTTTCTTATATTCTAAGTTTTTCAGAGCAACTCACTCATATACTATGTACTACAATGTGCGTTTCTTATATTCTAAGTTTTTCAGTGCAACTCACTCATATACTATGTACTACACTTTGCGTTTCTTATATTCTAAGTTTTTCAGTACAACTCACTCATATACTATGTACTACACTGTGCGTTTCTTATATTCTAAGTTTTTCAGAGCAACTCACTCATATACTATGTACTACACTGTGCATTTCGTGTAATGCGGGTTTTTCAGTAAATTCTAAGTTTTTCAGTGCAACTCACTCATATACTATGTACTACACTGTGCGTTTCTTAAATTCTAAGTTTTTCAGTGCAACTCACTCATACTATGTACTACATTGTGCGTTTATTAAATTCTAAGTTTTTCAGTGCAACTCACTCATATACTATGTACTACACTGTGCGTTTCTTATATTCTAAGTTTTTCAGTGCAAGTCACTCATATACTATGTACTACACTGTGCGTTTCTTATATTCTAAGTTTTTCAGTGCAACTCACTCATATACTATGAACTACACTGTGCATTTCGTGTAATGCGGGTTTTTCAGTAAATTCTAAGTTTTTCAGTGCAACTCACTCATATACTATGTACTACACTGTGCGTTTCTTATATTCTAAGTTTTTCAGTGCAACTCACTCATATACAATGTACTACACTGTGCGTTTCTTATATTCTAAGTTTTTCAGTGCAACTCACTCATATACTATGTACTACACTGTGCGTTTCTTATATTCTAAGTTTTTCAGTGCAACTCACTCATATACTATGTACTACACTGTGCGTTTCTTATATTCTAAGTTTTTCAGTGCAACTCACTCATATACTATGTACTACACTGTGCATTTCTTATATTCTAAGTTTTTCAGTGCAACTCACTCATATACTATGTACTACACTGTGCGTTTCTTATATTCTAAGTTTTTCAGTGCAACTCACTCATATACTATGTACTACACTGTGCGTTTCTTATATTCTAAGTTTTTCAGTGCAACTCACTCATATACTATGTACTACACTGTGCGTTTCTTATATTCTAAGTTTTTCAGTGCAACTCACTCATATACTATGTACTACACTGTGCGTTTCTTAAATTCTAAGTTTTTCAGTGCAACTCACTCATACTATGTACTACATTGTGCGTTTATTAAATTCTAAGTTTTTCAGTGCAACTCACTCATATACTATGTACTACACTGTGCGTTTCTTATATTCTAAGTTTTTCAGTGCAACTCACTCATATACTATGTACTACACTGTGCGTTTCTTATATTCTAAGTTTTTCAGTGCAACTCACTCATATACTATGAACTACACTGTGCATTTCGTGTAATGCGGGTTTTTCAGTAAATTCTAAGTTTTTCAGTGCAACTCACTCATATACTATGTACTACACTGTGCGTTTCTTATATTCTAAGTTTTTCAGTGCAACTCACTCATATACTATGTACTACACTGTGCGTTTCTTATATTCTAAGTTTTTCAGTGCAACTCACTCATATACTATGTACTACACTGTGCGTTTCTTATATTCTAAGTTTTTCAGTGTAACTCACTCATATACTATGTACTACACTGTGCGTTTCTTAAATTCTAAGTTTTTCAGTGCAACTCACTCATATACTATGTACTACAATGTGCGTTTCTTATATTCTAAGTTTTTCAGTGCAACTCACTCATATACTATGTACTACACTGTGCGTTTCTTATATTCTAAGTTTTTCAGTGCAACTCACTCATATACTATGTACTACACTGTGCGTTTCTTATATTCTAAGTTTTTCAGTGCAACTCACTCATATACTATGTACTACACTGTGCGTTTCTTATATTCTAAGTTTTTCAGTGCAACTCACTCATATACTATGTACTACACTGTGCGTTTCTTATATTCTAAGTTTTTCAGTGCAACTCACTCATATACTATGTACTACACTGTGCGTTTCTTATATTCTAAGTTTTTCAGTACAACTCACTCATATACTATGTACTACACTGTGCGTTTCTTATATTCTAAGTTTTTCAGTGCAACTCACTCATATACTATGTACTACACTGTGCGTTTCTTATATTCTAAGTTTTTCAGTACAACTCACTCATATACTATGTACTACACTGTGCGTTTCTTATATTCTAAGTTGTTCAGTGCAACTCACTCATATACTATGTACTACACTGTGCATTTCGTGTAATGCGGGTTTTTCAGTAAATTCTAAGTTTTTCAGTGCAACTCACTCATATACTATGTACTACACTGTACGTTTCTTATATTCTAAGTTTTTCAGTGCAACTCACTCATATACTATGTACTACACTGTGCGTTTCTTATATTCTAAGTTTTTCAGAGCACCTCACTCATATACTATGTACTACAATGTGCGTTTCTTATATTCTAAGTTTTTCAGTGCAACTCACTCATATACTATGTACTGCACTGTGCGTTTCTTAAATTCTAAGTTTTTCAGTGCAACTCACTCATACTATGTACTACATTGTGCGTTTATTAAATTCTAAGTTTTTCAGTGCAACTCACTCATATACTATGTACTACACTGTGCGTTTCTTATATTCTAAGTTTTTCAGTGCAAGTCACTCATATACTATGTACTACACTGTGCGTTTCTTATATTCTAAGTTTTTCAGTGCAACTCACTCATATACTATGAACTACACTGTGCATTTCGTGTAATGCGGGTTTTTCAGTGAATTCTAAGTTTTTCAGTGCAACTCACTCATATACTATGTACTACACTGTGCGTTTCTTATATTCTAAGTTTTTCAGTGCAACTCACTCATATACTATGTACTACACTGTGCGTTTCTTATATTCTAAGTTTTTCAGTGCAACTCACTCATATACTATGTACTACACTGTGCGTTTCTTATATTCTAAGTTTTTCAGTGCAACTCACTCATATACTATGTACTACACTGTGCGTTTCTTATATTCTAAGTTTTTCAGTGCAACTCACTCATATACTATGTACTACACTGTGCATTTCTTATATTCTAAGTTTTTCAGTGCAACTCACTCATATACTATGTACTACACTGTGCGTTTCTTATATTCTAAGTTTTTCAGTGCAACTCACTCATATACTATGTACTACACTGTGCGTTTCTTATATTCTAAGTTTTTCAGAGCAACTCACTCATATACTATGTACTACAATGTGCGTTTCTTATATTCTAAGTTTTTCAGTGCAACTCACTCATATACTATGTACTACACTTTGCGTTTCTTATATTCTAAGTTTTTCAGTACAACTCACTCATATACTATGTACTACACTGTGCGTTTCTTATATTCTAAGTTTTTCAGTGCAACTCACTCATATACTATGTACTACACTGTGCATTTCGTGTAATGCGGGTTTTTCAGTAAATTCTAAGTTTTTCAGTGCAACTCACTCATATACTATGTACTACACTGTGCGTTTCTTAAATTCTAAGTTTTTCAGTGCAACTCACTCATACTATGTACTACATTGTGCGTTTATTAAATTCTAAGTTTTTCAGTGCAACTCACTCATATACTATGTACTACACTGTGCGTTTCTTATATTCTAAGTTTTTCAGTGCAAGTCACTCATATACTATGTACTACACTGTGCGTTTCTTATATTCTAAGTTTTTCAGTGCAACTCACTCATATACTATGAACTACACTGTGCATTTCGTGTAATGCGGGTTTTTCAGTAAATTCTAAGTTTTTCAGTGCAACTCACTCATATACTATGTACTACACTGTGCGTTTCTTATATTCTAAGTTTTTCAGTGCAAGTCACTCATATACTATGTACTACACTGTGCGTTTCTTATATTCTAAGTTTTTCAGTGCAACTCACTCATATACTATGAACTACACTGTGCATTTCGTGTAATGCGGGTTTTTCAGTAAATTCTAAGTTTTTCAGTGCAACTCACTCATATACTATGTACTACACTGTGCGTTTCTTATATTCTAAGTTTTTCAGTGCAACTCACTCATATACAATGTACTACACTGTGCGTTTCTTATATTCTAAGTTTTTCAGTGCAACTCACTCATATACTATGTACTACACTGTGCGTTTCTTATATTCTAAGTTTTTCAGTGCAACTCACTCATATACTATGTACTACACTGTGCGTTTCTTATATTCTAAGTTTTTCAGTGCAACTCACTCATATACTATGTACTACACTGTGCATTTCTTATATTCTAAGTTTTTCAGTGCAACTCACTCATATACTATGTACTACACTGTGCGTTTCTTATATTCTAAGTTTTTCAGTGCAACTCACTCATATACTATGTACTACACTGTGCGTTTCTTATATTCTAAGTTTTTCAGTGCAACTCACTCATATACTATGTACTACACTGTGCGTTTCTTATATTCTAAGTTTTTCAGTGCAACTCACTCATATACTATGTACTACACTGTGCGTTTCTTAAATTCTAAGTTTTTCAGTGCAACTCACTCATACTATGTACTACATTGTGCGTTTATTAAATTCTACGTTTTTCAGTGCAACTCACTCATATACTATGTACTACACTGTGCGTTTCTTATATTCTAAGTTTTTCAGTGCAACTCACTCATATACTATGTACTACACTGTGCGTTTCTTATATTCTAAGTTTTTCAGTGCAACTCACTCATATACTATGAACTACACTGTGCATTTCGTGTAATGCGGGTTTTTCAGTAAATTCTAAGTTTTTCAGTGCAACTCACTCATATACTATGTACTACACTGTGCGTTTCTTATATTCTAAGTTTTTCAGTGCAACTCACTCATATACTATGTACTACACTGTGCGTTTCTTATATTCTAAGTTTTTCAGTGCAACTCACTCATATACTATGTACTACACTGTGCGTTTCTTATATTCTAAGTTTTTCAGTGTAACTCACTCATATACTATGTACTACACTGTGCGTTTCTTAAATTCTAAGTTTTTCAGTGCAACTCACTCATATACTATGTACTACAATGTGCGTTTCTTATATTCTAAGTTTTTCAGTGCAACTCACTCATATACTATGTACTACACTGTGCGTTTCTTATATTCTAAGTTTTTCAGTGCAACTCACTCATATACTATGTACTACACTGTGCGTTTCTTATATTCTAAGTTTTTCAGTGCAACTCACTCATATACTATGTACTACACTGTGCGTTTCTTATATTCTAAGTTTTTCAGTGCAACTCACTCATATACTATGTACTACACTGTGCGTTTCTTATATTCTAAGTTTTTCAGTGCAACTCACTCATATACTATGTACTACACTGTGCGTTTCTTATATTCTAAGTTTTTCAGTACAACTCACTCATATACTATGTACTACACTGTGCGTTTCTTATATTCTAAGTTTTTCAGTGCAACTCACTCATATACTATGTACTACACTGTGCGTTTCTTATATTCTAAGTTTTTCAGTACAACTCACTCATATACTATGTACTACACTGTGCGTTTCTTATATTCTAAGTTGTTCAGTGCAACTCACTCATATACTATGTACTACACTGTGCATTTCGTGTAATGCGGGTTTTTCAGTAAATTCTAAGTTTTTCAGTGCAACTCACTCATATACTATGTACTACACTGTACGTTTCTTATATTCTAAGTTTTTCAGTGCAACTCACTCATATACTATGTACTACACTGTGCGTTTCTTATATTCTAAGTTTTTCAGAGCACCTCACTCATATACTATGTACTACAATGTGCGTTTCTTATATTCTAAGTTTTTCAGTGCAACTCACTCATATACTATGTACTGCACTGTGCGTTTCTTAAATTCTAAGTTTTTCAGTGCAACTCACTCATACTATGTACTACATTGTGCGTTTATTAAATTCTAAGTTTTTCAGTGCAACTCACTCATATACTATGTACTACACTGTGCGTTTCTTATATTCTAAGTTTTTCAGTGCAAGTCACTCATATACTATGTACTACACTGTGCGTTTCTTATATTCTAAGTTTTTCAGTGCAACTCACTCATATACTATGAACTACACTGTGCATTTCGTGTAATGCGGGTTTTTCAGTGAATTCTAAGTTTTTCAGTGCAACTCACTCATATACTATGTACTACACTGTGCGTTTCTTATATTCTAAGTTTTTCAGTGCAACTCACTCATATACTATGTACTACACTGTGCGTTTCTTATATTCTAAGTTTTTCAGTGCAACTCACTCATATACTATGTACTACACTGTGCGTTTCTTATATTCTAAGTTTTTCAGTGCAACTCACTCATATACTATGTACTACACTGTGCATTTCTTATATTCTAAGTTTTTCAGTGCAACTCACTCATATACTATGTACTACACTGTGCGTTTCTTATATTCTAAGTTTTTCAGTGCAACTCACTCATATACTATGTACTACACTGTGCGTTTCTTATATTCTAAGTTTTTCAGAGCAACTCACTCATATACTATGTACTACAATGTGCGTTTCTTATATTCTAAGTTTTTCAGTGCAACTCACTCATATACTATGTACTACACTTTGCGTTTCTTATATTCTAAGTTTTTCAGTACAACTCACTCATATACTATGTACTACACTGTGCGTTTCTTATATTCTAAGTTTTTCAGTGCAACTCACTCATATACTATGTACTACACTGTGCATTTCGTGTAATGCGGGTTTTTCAGTAAATTCTAAGTTTTTCAGTGCAACTCACTCATATACTATGTACTACACTGTGCGTTTCTTAAATTCTAAGTTTTTCAGTGCAACTCACTCATACTATGTACTACATTGTGCGTTTATTAAATTCTAAGTTTTTCAGTGCAACTCACTCATATACTATGTACTACACTGTGCGTTTCTTATATTCTAAGTTTTTCAGTGCAAGTCACTCATATACTATGTACTACACTGTGCGTTTCTTATATTCTAAGTTTTTCAGTGCAACTCACTCATATACTATGAACTACACTGTGCATTTCGTGTAATGCGGGTTTTTCAGTAAATTCTAAGTTTTTCAGTGCAACTCACTCATATACTATGTACTACACTGTGCGTTTCTTATATTCTAAGTTTTTCAGTGCAACTCACTCATATACTATGTACTACACTGTGCGTTTCTTATATTCTAAGTTTTTCAGTGCAACTCACTCATATACTATGTACTACACTGTGCGTTTCTTATATTCTAAGTTTTTCAGTGCAACTCACTCATATACTATGTACTACACTGTGCGTTTCTTATATTCTAAGTTTTTCAGTGCAACTCACTCATATACTATGTACTACACTGTGCGTTTCTTATATTCTAAGTTTTTCAGTGCAACTCACTCATATACTATGTACTACACTGTGCGTTTCTTATATTCTAAGTTTTTCAGTGCAACTCACTCATATACTATGTACTACACTGTGCGTTTCTTATATTCTAAGTTTTTCAGAGCAACTCACTCATATACTATGTACTACAATGTGCGTTTCTTATATTCTAAGTTTTTCAGTGCAACTCACTCATATACTATGTACTACACTGTGCGTTTCTTATATTCTAAGTTTTTCAGTGCAACTCACTCATATACTATGTACTACACTGTGCGTTTCTTATATTCTAAGTTTTTCAGTGCAACTCACTCATATACTATGTACTACACTGTGCGTTTCTTATATTCTAAGTTTTTCAGTGCAACTCACTCATATACTATGTACTACACTGTGCGTTTCTTATATTCTAAGTTTTTCAGTGCAACTCACTCATATACTATGTACTACACTGTGCATTTCGTGTAATGCATCTTTTTCAGTAAATTCTAAGTTTTTCAGTGCAACTCACTCATATACTATGTACTACACTGTGCGTTTCTTATATTCTAAGTTTTTCAGTGCAACTCACTCATATACTATGTACTACACTGTGCGTTTCTTATATTCTAAGTTTTTCAGTGCAACTCACTCATATACTATGTACTACACTGTGCGTTTCTTAAATTCTAAGTTTTTCAGTGCAACTCACTCATATACTATGTACTACAATGTGCGTTTCTTATATTCTAAGTTTTTCAGTGCAACTCACTCACATACTATGTACTACACTGTGCGTTTCTTATATTCTAAGTTTTTCAGTGCAACTCACTCATATACTATGTACTACACTGTGCGTTTCTTATATTCTAAGTTTTTCAGTGCAACTCACTCATATACTATGTACTACACTGTGCGTTTCTTATATTCTAAGTTTTTCAGTGCAACTCACTCATATACTATGTACTACACTGTGCGTTTCTTATATTCTAAGTTTTTCAGTGCAACTCACTCATATACTATGTACTACACTGTGCGTTTCTTATATTCTAAGTTTTTCAGTGCAACTCACTCATATACTATGTACTACACTGTGCGTTTCTTATATTCTAAGTTTTTCAGTGCAACTCACTCATATACTATGTACTACACTGTGCGTTTCTTATATTCTAAGTTTTTCAGTGCAACTCACTCATATACTATGTACTACACTGTGCGTTTCTTATATTCTAAGTTTTTCAGAGCAACTCACTCATATACTATGTACTACAATGTGCGTTTCTTATATTCTAAGTTTTTCAGTGCAACTCACTCATATACTATGTACTACACTGTGCGTTTCTTAAATTCTAAGTTTTTCAGTGCAACTCACTCATACTATGTACTACATTGTGCGTTTCGTGTAATGCGGGTTTTTCAGTAAATTCTAAGTTTTTCAGTGCAACTCACTCATATACTATGTACTACACTGTACGTTTCTTATATTCTAAGTTTTTCAGTGCAACTCACTCATATACTATGTACTACACTGTGCGTTTCTTAAATTCTAAGTTTTTCAGTGCAACTCACTCATATACTATGTACTACACTGTGCATTTCGTGTAATGCGGGTTTTTCAGTAAATTCTAAGTTTTTCAGTGCAACTCACTCATATACTATGTACTACACTGTACGTTTCTTATATTCTAAGTTTTTCAGTGCAACTCACTCATATACTATGTACTACACTGTGCGTTTCTTATATTCTAAGTTTTTCAGAGCAACTCACTCATATACTATGTACTACAATGTGCGTTTCTTATATTCTAAGTTTTTCAGTGCAACTCACTCATATACTATGTACTACACTGTGCGTTTCTTAAATTCTAAGTTTTTCAGTGCAACTCACTCATACTATGTACTACATTGTGCGTTTATTAAATTCTAAGTTTTTCAGTGCAACTCACTCATATACTATGTACTACACTGTGCATTTCGTGTAATGCGGGTTTTTCAGTAAATTCTAAGTTTTTCAGTGCAACTCACTCATATACTATGTACTACACTGTGCGTTTCATATATTCTAAGTTTTTCAGTGCAACTCACTCATATACTATGTACTACACTGTGCGTTTCTTATATTCTAAGTTTTTCAGTGCAACTCACTCATATACTATGTACTACACTGTGCGTTTCTTATATTCTATGTTTTTCAGTGCAACTCACTCATATACTATGTACTACACTGTGCGTTTCTTATATTCTAAGTTTTTCAGTGCAACTCACTCATATACTATGTACTACACTGTGCGTTTCTTATATTCTAAGTTTTTCAGTGCAACTCACTCATATACTATGTACTACACTGTGCGTTTCTTATATTCTAAGTTTTTCAGTGTAACTCACTCATATACTATGTACTACACTGTGCGTTTCTTAAATTCTAAGTTTTTCAGTGCAACTCACTCATATACTATGTACTACAATGTGCGTTTCTTATATTCTAAGTTTTTCAGTGCAACTCACTCATATACTATGTACTACACTGTGCGTTTCTTATATTCTAAGTTTTTCAGTGCAACTCACTCATATACTATGTACTACACTGTGCGTTTCTTATATTCTAAGTTTTTCAGTGCAACTCACTCATATACTATGTACTACACTGTGCGTTTCTTAAATTCTAAGTTTTTCAGTGCAACTCACTCATATACTATGTACTACATTGTGCGTTTATTAAATTCTAAGTTTTTCAGTGCAACTCACTCATATACTATGTACTACACTGTGCGTTTCTTATATTCTAAGTTTTTCAGTGCAACTCATTCATATACTATGTACTACACTGTGCATTTCGTGTAATGCGGGTTTTTCAGTAAATTCTAAGTTTTTCAGTGCAACTCACTCATATACTATGTACTACACTGTGCGTTTCATATATTCTAAGTTTTTCAGTGCAACTCACTCATATACTATGTACTACACTGTGCGTTTCTTATATTCTAAGTTTTTCAGTGCAACTCACTCATATACTATGTACTACACTGTGCGTTTCTTATATTCTATGTTTTTCAGTGCAACTCACTCATATACTATGTACTACACTGTGCGTTTCTTATATTCTAAGTTTTTCAGTGCAACTCACTCATATACTATGTACTACACTGTGCGTTTCTTATATTCTAAGTTTTTCAGTGCAACTCACTCATATACTATGTACTACACTGTGCGTTTCTTATATTCTAAGTTTTTCAGTGTAACTCACTCATATACTATGTACTACACTGTGCGTTTCTTAAATTCTAAGTTTTTCAGTGCAACTCACTCATATACTATGTACTACAATGTGCGTTTCTTATATTCTAAGTTTTTCAGTGCAACTCACTCATATACTATGTACTACACTGTGCGTTTCTTATATTCTAAGTTTTTCAGTGCAACTCACTCATATACTATGTACTACACTGTGCGTTTCTTATATTCTAAGTTTTTCAGTGCAACTCACTCATATACTATGTACTACACTGTGCGTTTCTTATATTCTAAGTTTTTCAGAGCAACTCACTCATATACTATGTACTACAATGTGCGTTTCTTATATTCTAAGTTTTTCAGTGCAACTCACTCATATACTATGTACTACACTGTGCGTTTCTTAAATTCTAAGTTTTTCAGTGCAACTCACTCATATACTATGTACTACATTGTGCGTTTATTAAATTCTAAGTTTTTCAGTGCAACTCACTCATATACTATGTACTACACTGTGCGTTTCTTATATTCTAAGTTTTTCAGTGCAACTCACTCATATACTATGTACTACACTGTGCGTTTCTTATATTCTAAGTTTTTCAGTGCAACTCACTCATATACTATGTACTACACTGTGCGTTTCTTAAATTCTAAGTTTTTCAGTGCAACTCACTCATATACTATGTACTACAATGTGCGTTTCTTATATTCTAAGTTTTTCAGTGCAACTCACTCATATACTATGTACTACACTGTGCGTTTCTTATATTCTAAGTTTTTCAGTGCAACTCACTCATATACTATGTACTACACTGTGCGTTTCTTATATTCTAAGTTTTTCAGTGCAACTCACTCATATACTATGTACTACACTGTGCGTTTCTTATATTCTAAGTTTTTCAGTGCAACTCACTCATATACTATGTACTACACTGTGCGTTTCTTATATTCTAAGTTTTTCAGTGCAACTCACTCATATACTATGTACTACACTGTGCGTTTCTTATATTCTAAGTTTTTCAGTGCAACTCACTCATATACTATGTACTACACTGTGCGTTTCTTATATTCTAAGTTTTTCAGTGCAACTCACTCATATACTATGTACTACACTGTGCGTTTCTTATATTCTAAGTTTTTCAGTGCAACTCACTCATATACTATGTACTACACTGTGCGTTTCTTATATTCTAAGTTTTTCAGTGCAACTCACTCATATACTATGTACTACACTGTGCGTTTCTTATATTCTAAGTTTTTCAGTGCAACTCACTCATATACTATGTACTACACTGTGCGTTTCTTATATTCTAAGTTTTTCAGTGCAACTCACTCATATACTATGTACTACACTGTGCGTTTCTTATATTCTAAGTTTTTCAGTGCAACTCACTCATATACTATGTACTACACTGTGCGTTTCTTATATTCTAAGTTTTTCAGTGCAACTCACTCATATACTATGTACTACACTGTGCGTTTCTTATATTCTAAGTTTTTCAGTGCAACTCACTCATATACTATGTACTACACTGTGCGTTTCTTATATTCTAAGTTTTTCAGAGCAACTCACTCATATACTATGTACTACAATGTGCGTTTCTTATATTCTAAGTTTTTCAGTGCAACTCACTCATATACTATGTACTACACTGTGCGTTTCTTAAATTCTAAGTTTTTCAGTGCAACTCACTCATACTATGTACTACATTGTGCGTTTCGTGTAATGCGGGTTTTTCAGTAAATTCTAAGTTTTTCAGTGCAACTCACTCTTATACTATGTACTACACTGTACGTTTCTTAAATTCTAAGTTTTTCAATGCAACTCACTCATATACTATGTACTACAATGTGCGTTTCTTATATTCTAAGTTTTTCAGTGCAACTCACTCATATACTATGTACTACACTGTGCGTTTCTTATATTCTAAGTTTTTCAGTGCAACTCACTCATATACTATGTACTACACTGTGCGTTTCTTATATTCTAAGTTTTTCAGTGCAACTCACTCATATACTATGTACTACACTGTGCGTTTCTTATATTCTAAGTTTTTCAGTGCAACTCACTCATATACTATGTACTACACTGTGCGTTTCTTATATTCTAAGTTTTTCAGTGCAACTCACTCATATACTATGTACTACACTGTGCGTTTCTTATATTCTAAGTTTTTCAGTGCAACTCACTCATATACTATGTACTACACTGTGCGTTTCTTATATTCTAAGTTTTTCAGTGCAACTCACTCATATACTATGTACTACACTGTGCGTTTCTTATATTCTAAGTTTTTCAGTGCAACTCACTCATATACTATGTACTACACTGTGCGTTTCTTATATTCTAAGTTTTTCAGAGCAACTCACTCATATACTATGTACTACAATGTGCGTTTCTTATATTCTAAGTTTTTCAGTGCAACTCACTCATATACTATGTACTACACTGTGCGTTTCTTAAATTCTAAGTTTTTCAGTGCAACTCACTCATACTATGTACTACATTGTGCGTTTCGTGTAATGCGGGTTTTTCAGTAAATTCTAAGTTTTTCAGTGCAACTCACTCATATACTATGTACTACACTGTACGTTTCTTATATTCTAAGTTTTTCAGTGCAACTCACTCATATACTATGTACTACACTGTGCGTTTCTTAAATTCTAAGTTTTTCAGTGCAACTCACTCATATACTATGTACTACACTGTGCATTTCGTGTAATGCGGGTTTTTCAGTAAATTCTAAGTTTTTCAGTGCAACTCACTCATATACTATGTACTACACTGTACGTTTCTTATATTCTAAGTTTTTCAGTGCAACTCACTCATATACTATGTACTACACTGTGCGTTTCTTATATTCTAAGTTTTTCAGAGCAACTCACTCATATACTATGTACTACAATGTGCGTTTCTTATATTCTAAGTTTTTCAGTGCAACTCACTCATATACTATGTACTACACTGTGCGTTTCTTAAATTCTAAGTTTTTCAGTGCAACTCACTCATACTATGTACTACATTGTGCGTTTATTAAATTCTAAGTTTTTCAGTGCAACTCACTCATATACTATGTACTACACTGTGCATTTCGTGTAATGCGGGTTTTTCAGTAAATTCTAAGTTTTTCAGTGCAACTCACTCATATACTATGTACTACACTGTGCGTTTCTTATATTCTAAGTTTTTCAGTGCAACTCACTCATATACTATATACTACACTGTGCGTTTCTTATATTCTAAGTTTTTCAGTGCAACTCACTCATATACTATGTACTACACTGTGCGTTTCTTATATTCTAAGTTTTTCAGTGTAACTCACTCATATACTATGTACTACACTGTGCGTTTCTTAAATTCTAAGTTTTTCAGTGCAACTCACTCATATACTATGTACTACAATGTGCGTTTCTTATATTCTAAGTTTTTCAGTGCAACTCACTCATATACTATGTACTACACTGTGCGTTTCTTATATTCTAAGTTTTTCAGTGCAACTCACTCATATACTATGTACTACACTGTGCGTTTCTTATATTCTAAGTTTTTCAGTGCAACTCACTCATATACTATGTACTACACTGTGCGTTTCTTATATTCTAAGTTTTTCAGAGCAACTCACTCATATACTATGTACTACAATGTGCGTTTCTTATATTCTAAGTTTTTCAGTGCAACTCACTCATATACTATGTACTACACTGTGCGTTTCTTAAATTCTAAGTTTTTCAGTGCAACTCACTCATATACTATGTACTACATTGTGCGTTTATTAAATTCTAAGTTTTTCAGTGCAACTCACTCATATACTATGTACTACACTGTGCGTTTCTTATATTCTAAGTTTTTCAGTGCAACTCACTCATATACTATGTACTACACTGTGCGTTTCTTATATTCTAAGTTTTTCAGTGCAACTCACTCATATACTATGTACTACACTGTGCGTTTCTTATATTCTAAGTTTTTCAGTGCAACTCACTCATATACTATGTACTACACTGTGCGTTTCTTATATTCTAAGTTTTTCAGAGCAACTCACTCATATACTATGTACTACAATGTGCGTTTCTTATATTCTAAGTTTTTCAGTGCAACTCACTCATATACTATGTACTACACTGTGCGTTTCTTAAATTCTAAGTTTTTCAGTGCAACTCACTCATACTATGTACTACATTGTGCGTTTCGTGTAATGCGGGTTTTTCAGTAAATTCTAAGTTTTTCAGTGCAACTCACTCATATACTATGTACTACACTGTACGTTTCTTAAATTCTAAGTTTTTCAGTGCAACTCACTCATATACTATGTACTACACTGTGCGTTTCTTATATTCTAAGTTTTTCAGTGCAACTCACTCATATACTATGTACTACACTGTGCGTTTCTTATATTCTAAGTTTTTCAGTGCAACTCACTCATATACTATGTACTACACTGTGCGTTTCTTATATTCTAAGTTTTTCAGTGCAACTCACTCATATACTATGTACTACACTGTGCGTTTCTTATATTCTAAGTTTTTCAGTGCAACTCACTCATATACTATGTACTACACTGTGCGTTTCTTATATTCTAAATTTTTCAGTGCAACTCACTCATATACTATGTACTACACTGTGCGTTTCTTATATTCTAAGTTTTTCAGTGCAACTCACTCATATACTATGTACTACACTGTGCGTTTCTTATATTCTAAGTTTTTCAGTGCAACTCACTCATATACTATGTACTACACTGTGCGTTTCTTATATTCTAAGTTTTTCAGTGCAACTCACTCATATACTATGTACTACACTGTGCGTTTCTTATATTCTAAGTTTTTCAGAGCAACTCACTCATATACTATGTACTACAATGTGCGTTTCTTATATTCTAAGTTTTTCAGTGCAACTCACTCATATACTATGTACTACACTGTGCGTTTCTTAAATTCTAAGTTTTTCAGTGCAACTCACTCATACTATGTACTACATTGTGCGTTTCGTGTAATGCGGGTTTTTCAGTAAATTCTAAGTTTTTCAGTGCAACTCACTCATATACTATGTACTACACTGTACGTTTCTTATATTCTAAGTTTTTCAGTGCAACTCACTCATATACTATGTACTACACTGTGCGTTTCTTAAATTCTAAGTTTTTCAGTGCAACTCACTCATATACTATGTACTACACTGTGCATTTCGTGTAATGCGGGTTTTTCAGTAAATTCTAAGTTTTTCAGTGCAACTCACTCATATACTATGTACTACACTGTACGTTTCTTATATTCTAAGTTTTTCAGTGCAACTCACTCATATACTATGTACTACACTGTGCGTTTCTTATATTCTAAGTTTTTCAGAGCAACTCACTCATATACTATGTACTACAATGTGCGTTTCTTATATTCTAAGTTTTTCAGTGCAACTCACTCATATACTATGTACTACACTGTGCGTTTCTTAAATTCTAAGTTTTTCAGTGCAACTCACTCATACTATGTACTACATTGTGCGTTTATTAAATTCTAAGTTTTTCAGTGCAACTCACTCATATACTATGTACTACACTGTGCATTTCGTGTAATGCGGGTTTTTCAGTAAATTCTAAGTTTTTCAGTGCAACTCACTCATATACTATGTACTACACTGTGCGTTTCTTATATTCTAAGTTTTTCAGTGCAACTCACTCATATACTATATACTACACTGTGCGTTTCTTATATTCTAAGTTTTTCAGTGCAACTCACTCATATACTATGTACTACACTGTGCGTTTCTTATATTCTAAGTTTTTCAGTGTAACTCACTCATATACTATGTACTACACTGTGCGTTTCTTAAAATCTAAGTTTTTCAGTGCAACTCACTCATATACTATGTACTACACTGTGCGTTTCTTATATTCTAAGTTTTTCAGTGCAACTCACTCATATACTATGTACTACACTGTGCGTTTCTTATATTCTAAGTTTTTCAGTGCAACTCACTCATATACTATGTACTACACTGTGCGTTTCTTATATTCTAAGTTTTTCAGAGCAACTCACTCATATACTATGTACTACAATGTGCGTTTCTTATATTCTAAGTTTTTCAGTGCAACTCACTCATATACTATGTACTACACTGTGCGTTTCTTAAATTCTAAGTTTTTCAGTGCAACTCACTCATATACTATGTACTACATTGTGCGTTTATTAAATTCTAAGTTTTTCAGTGCAACTCACTCATATACTATGTACTACACTGTGCGTTTCTTATATTCTAAGTTTTTCAGTGCAACTCACTCATATACTATGTACTACACTGTGCGTTTCTTATATTCTAAGTTTTTCAGTGCAACTCACTCATATACTATGTACTACACTGTGCATTTCGTGTAATGCGGCTTTTTCAGTAAATTCTAAGTTTTTCAGTGCAACTCACTCATATACTATGTACTACACTGTGCGTTTCTTATATTCTAAGTTTTTCAGTGCAACTCACTCATATACTATGTACTACACTGTGCGTTTCTTATATTCTAAGTTTTTCAGTGCAACTCACTCATATACTATGTACTACACTGTGCGTTTCTTAAATTCTAAGTTTTTCAGTGCAACTCACTCATATACTATGTACTACAATGTGCGTTTCTTATATTCTAAGTTTTTCAGTGCAACTCACTCATATACTATGTACTACACTGTGCGTTTCTTATATTCTAAGTTTTTCAGTGCAACTCACTCATATACTATGTACTACACTGTGCGTTTCTTATATTCTAAGTTTTTCAGTGCAACTCACTCATATACTATGTACTACACTGTGCGTTTCTTATATTCTAAGTTTTTCAGTGCAACTCACTCATATACTATGTACTACACTGTGCGTTTCTTATATTCTAAGTTTTTCAGTGCAACTCACTCATATACTATGTACTACACTGTGCGTTTCTTATATTCTAAGTTTTTCAGTGCAACTCACTCATATACTATGTACTACACTGTGCGTTTCTTATATTCTAAGTTTTTCAGTGCAACTCACTCATATACTATGTACTACACTGTGCGTTTCTTATATTCTAAGTTTTTCAGAGCAACTCACTCATATACTATGTACTACAATGTGCGTTTCTTATATTCTAAGTTTTTCAGTGCAACTCACTCATATACTATGTACTACACTGTGCGTTTCTTAAATTCTAAGTTTTTCAGTGCAACTCACTCATACTATGTACTACATTGTGCGTTTCGTGTAATGCGGGTTTTTCAGTAAATTCTAAGTTTTTCAGTGCAACTCACTCATATACTATGTACTACACTGTACGTTTCTTATATTCTAAGTTTTTCAGTGCAACTCACTCATATACTATGTACTACACTGTGCGTTTCTTAAATTCTAAGTTTTTCAGTGCAACTCACTCATATACTATGTACTACACTGTGCATTTCGTGTAATGCGGGTTTTTCAGTAAATTCTAAGTTTTTCAGTGCAACTCACTCATATACTATGTACTACACTGTACGTTTCTTATATTCTAAGTTTTTCAGTGCAACTCACTCATATACTATGTACTACACTGTGCGTTTCTTATATTCTAAGTTTTTCAGTGCAACTCACTCATATACTATGTACTACACTGTGCGTTTCTTATATTCTAAGTTTTTCAGTGCAACTCACTCATATACTATGTACTACACTGTGCGTTTCTTATATTCTAAGTTTTTCAGTGCAACTCACTCATATACTATGTACTACACTGTGCGTTTCTTATATTCTAAGTTTTTCAGTGCAACTCACTCATATACTATGTACTACACTGTGCGTTTCTTATATTCTAAGTTTTTCAGTGCAACTCACTCATATACTATGTACTACACTGTGCGTTTCTTATATTCTAAGTTTTTCAGTGCAACTCACTCATATACTATGTACTACACTGTGCGTTTCTTATATTCTAAGTTTTTCAGAGCAACTCACTCATATACTATGTACTACAATGTGCGTTTCTTATATTCTAAGTTTTTCAGTGCAACTCACTCATATACTATGTACTACACTGTGCGTTTCTTAAATTCTAAGTTTTTCAGTGCAACTCACTCATACTATGTACTACATTGTGCGTTTCGTGTAATGCGGGTTTTTCAGTAAATTCTAAGTTTTTCAGTGCAACTCACTCATATACTATGTACTACACTGTACGTTTCTTATATTCTAAGTTTTTCAGTGCAACTCACTCATATACTATGTACTACACTGTGCGTTTCTTAAATTCTAAGTTTTTCAGTGCAACTCACTCATATACTATGTACTACACTGTGCATTTCGTGTAATGCGGGTTTTTCAGTAAATTCTAAGTTTTTCAGTGCAACTCACTCATATACTATGTACTACACTGTACGTTTCTTATATTCTAAGTTTTTCAGTGCAACTCACTCATATACTATGTACTACACTGTGCGTTTCTTATATTCCAAGTTTTTCAGTGCAACTCACTCATATACTATGTACTACACTGTGCGTTTCTTATATTCTAAGTTTTTCAGTGCAACTCACTCATATACTATGTACTACACTGTGCGTTTCTTATATTCTAAGTTTTTCAGTGCAACTCACTCATATACTATGTACTACACTGTGCGTTTCTTATATTCTAAGTTTTTCAGTGCAACTCACTCATATACTATGTACTACACTGTGCGTTTCTTATATTCTAAGTTTTTCAGTGCAACTCACTCATATACTATATACTACACTGTGCGTTTCTTATATTCTAAGTTTTTCAGTGCAACTCACTCATATACTATGTACTACACTGTGCGTTTCTTATATTCTAAGTTTTTCAGTGTAACTCACTCATATACTATGTACTACACTGTGCGTTTCTTAAAATCTAAGTTTTTCAGTGCAACTCACTCATATACTATGTACTACAATGTGCGTTTCTTATATTCTAAGTTTTTCAGTGCAACTCACTCATATACTATGTACTACACTGTGCGTTTCTTATATTCTAAGTTTTTCAGTGCAACTCACTCATATACTATGTACTACACTGTGCGTTTCTTATATTCTAAGTTTTTCAGTGCAACTCACTCATATACTATGTACTACACTGTGCGTTTCTTATATTCTAAGTTTTTCAGAGCAACTCACTCATATACTATGTACTACAATGTGCGTTTCTTATATTCTAAGTTTTTCAGTGCAACTCACTCATATACTATGTACTACACTGTGCGTTTCTTAAATTCTAAGTTTTTCAGTGCAACTCACTCATATACTATGTACTACATTGTGCGTTTATTAAATTCTAAGTTTTTCAGTGCAACTCACTCATATACTATGTACTACACTGTGCGTTTCTTATATTCTAAGTTTTTCAGTGCAACTCACTCATATACTATGTACTACACTGTGCGTTTCTTATATTCTAAGTTTTTCAGTGCAACTCACTCATATACTATGTACTACACTGTGCATTTCGTGTAATGCGGCTTTTTCAGTAAATTCTAAGTTTTTCAGTGCAACTCACTCATATACTATGTACTACACTGTGCGTTTCTTATATTCTAAGTTTTTCAGTGCAACTCACTCATATACTATGTACTACACTGTGCGTTTCTTATATTCTAAGTTTTTCAGTGCAACTCACTCATATACTATGTACTACACTGTGCGTTTCTTAAATTCTAAGTTTTTCAGTGCAACTCACTCATATACTATGTACTACAATGTGCGTTTCTTATATTCTAAGTTTTTCAGTGCAACTCACTCATATACTATGTACTACACTGTGCGTTTCTTATATTCTAAGTTTTTCAGTGCAACTCACTCATATACTATGTACTACACTGTGCGTTTCTTATATTCTAAGTTTTTCAGTGCAACTCACTCATATACTATGTACTACACTGTGCGTTTCTTATATTCTAAGTTTTTCAGTGCAACTCACTCATATACTATGTACTACACTGTGCGTTTCTTATATTCTAAGTTTTTCAGTGCAACTCACTCATATACTATGTACTACACTGTGCGTTTCTTATATTCTAAGTTTTTCAGTGCAACTCACTCATATACTATGTACTACACTGTGCGTTTCTTATATTCTAAGTTTTTCAGTGCAACTCACTCATATACTATGTACTACACTGTGCGTTTCTAATATTCTAAGTTTTTCAGAGCAACTCACTCATATACTATGTACTACAATGTGCGTTTCTTATATTCTAAGTTTTTCAGTGCAACTCACTCATATACTATGTACTACACTGTGCGTTTCTTAAATTCTAAGTTTTTCAGTGCAACTCACTCATACTATGTACTACATTGTGCGTTTCGTGTAATGCGGGTTTTTCAGTAAATTCTAAGTTTTTCAGTGCAACTCACTCATATACTATGTACTACACTGTACGTTTCTTATATTCTAAGTTTTTCAGTGCAACTCACTCATATACTATGTACTACACTGTGCGTTTCTTAAATTCTAAGTTTTTCAGTGCAACTCACTCATATACTATGTACTACACTGTGCATTTCGTGTAATGCGGGTTTTTCAGTAAATTCTAAGTTTTTCAGTGCAACTCACTCATATACTATGTACTACACTGTACGTTTCTTATATTCTAAGTTTTTCAGTGCAACTCACTCATATACTATGTACTACACTGTGCGTTTCTTATATTCTAAGTTTTTCAGTGCAACTCACTCATATACTATGTACTACACTGTGCGTTTCTTATATTCTAAGTTTTTCAGTGCAACTCACTCATATACTATGTACTACACTGTGCGTTTCTTATATTCTAAGTTTTTCAGTGCAACTCACTCATATACTATGTACTACACTGTGCGTTTCTTATATTCTAAGTTTTTCAGTGCAACTCACTCATATACTATGTACTACACTGTGCGTTTCTTATATTCTAAGTTTTTCAGTGCAACTCACTCATATACTATGTACTACACTGTGCGTTTCTTATATTCTAAGTATTTCAGTGCAACTCACTCATATACTATGTACTACACTGTGCGTTTCTTATATTCTAAGTTTTTCAGTGCAACTCACTCATATACTATGTACTACACTGTGCGTTTCTTATATTCTAAGTTTTTCAGAGCAACTCACTCATATACTATGTACTACAATGTGCGTTTCTTATATTCTAAGTTTTTCAGTGCAACTCACTCATATACTATGTACTACACTGTGCGTTTCTTAAATTCTAAGTTTTTCAGTGCAACTCACTCATACTATGTACTACATTGTGCGTTTCGTGTAATGCGGGTTTTTCAGTAAATTCTAAGTTTTTCAGTGCAACTCACTCATATACTATGTACTACACTGTACGTTTCTTATATTCTAAGTTTTTCAGTGCAACTCACTCATATACTATGTACTACACTGTGCGTTTCTTATATTCTAAGTTTTTCAGTGCAACTCACTCATATACTATGTACTACACTGTGCGTTTCTTATATTCTAAGTTTTTCAGAGCAACTCACTCATATACTATGTACTACAATGTGCGTTTCTTATATTCTAAGTTTTTCAGTGCAACTCACTCATATACTATGTACTACACTGTGCGTTTCTTAAATTCTAAGTTTTTCAGTGCAACTCACTCATATACTATGTACTACACTGTGCATTTCGTGTAATGCGGGTTTTTCAGTAAATTCTAAGTTTTTCAGTGCAACTCACTCATATACTATGTACTACACTGTACGTTTCTTATATTCTAAGTTTTTCAGTGCAACTCACTCATATACTATGTACTACACTGTGCGTTTCTTATATTCTAAGTTTTTCAGTGCAACTCACTCATATACTATGTACTACACTGTGCGTTTCTTATATTCTAAGTTTTTCAGTGCAACTCACTCATATACTATGTACTACACTGTGCGTTTCTTATATTCTAAGTTTTTCAGTGCAACTCACTCATATACTATGTACTACACTGTGCGTTCTTATATTCTAAGTTTTTCAGTGCAACTCACTCATATACTATGTACTACACTGTGCGTTTCTTATATTCTAAGTTTTTCAGTGCAACTCACTCATATACTATGTACTACACTGTGCGTTTCTTATATTCTAAGTTTTTCAGTGCAACTCACTCATATACTATGTACTACACTGTGCGTTTCTTATTCTAAGTTTTTCAGTGCAACTCACTCATATACTATGTACTACACTGTGCGTTTCTTATATTCTAAGTTTTTCAGAGCAACTCACTCATATACTATGTACTACAATGTGCGTTTCTTATATTCTAAGTTTTTCAGTGCAACTCACTCATATACTATGTACTACACTGTGCGTTTCTTAAATTCTAAGTTTTTCAGTGCAACTCACTCATACTATGTACTACATTGTGCGTTTCGTGTAATGCGGGTTTTTCAGTAAATTCTAAGTTTTTCAGTGCAACTCACTCATATACTATGTACTACACTGTACGTTTCTTATATTCTAAGTTTTTCAGTGCAACTCACTCATATACTATGTACTACACTGTGCGTTTCTTAAATTCTAAGTTTTTCAGTGCAACTCACTCATATACTATGTACTACACTGTGCATTTCGTGTAATGCGGGTTTTTCAGTAAATTCTAAGTTTTTCAGTGCAACTCACTCATATACTATGTACTACACTGTACGTTTCTTATATTCTAAGTTTTTCAGTGCAACTCACTCATATACTATGTACTACACTGTGCGTTTCTTATATTCTAAGTTTTTCAGAGCAACTCACTCATATACTATGTACTACAATGTGCGTTTCTTATATTCTAAATTTTTCAGTGCAACTCACTCATATACTATGTACTACACTGTGCGTTTCTTAAATTCTAAGTTTTTCAGTGCAACTCACTCATACTATGTACTACATTGTGCGTTTATTAAATTCTAAGTTTTTCAGTGCAACTCACTCATATACTATGTACTACACTGTGCATTTCGTGTAATGCGGGTTTTTCAGTAAATTCTAAGTTTTTCAGTGCAACTCACTCATATACTATGTACTACACTGTGCGTTTCTTATATTCTAAGTTTTTCAGTGTAACTCACTCATATACTATGTACTACACTGTGCGTTTCTTAAATTCTAAGTTTTTCAGTGCAACTCACTCATATACTATGTACTACAATGTGCGTTTCTTATATTCTAAGTTTTTCAGTGCAACTCACTCATATACTATGTACTACACTGTGCGTTTCTTATATTCTAAGTTTTTCAGTGCAACTCACTCATATACTATGTACTACACTGTGCGTTTCTTATATTCTAAGTTTTTCAGTGCAACTCACTCATATACTATGTACTACACTGTGCGTTTCTTATATTCTAAGTTTTTCAGAGCAACTCACTCATATACTATGTACTACAATGTGCGTTTCTTATATTCTAAGTTTTTCAGTGCAACTCACTCATATACTATGTACTACACTGTGCGTTTCTTAAATTCTAAGTTTTTCAGTGCAACTCACTCATATACTATGTACTACATTGTGCGTTTATTAAATTCTAAGTTTTTCAGTGCAACTCACTCATATACTATGTACTACACTGTGCGTTTCTTATATTCTAAGTTTTTCAGTGCAACTCACTCATATACTATGTACTACACTGTGCGTTTCTTATATTCTAAGTTTTTCAGTGCAACTCACTCATATACTATGTACTACACTGTGCATTTCGTGTAATGCGGCTTTTTCAGTAAATTCTAAGTTTTTCAGTGCAACTCACTCATATACTATGTACTACACTGTGCGTTTCTTATATTCTAAGTTTTTCAGTGCAACTCACTCATATACTATGTACTACACTGTGCGTTTCTTATATTCTAAGTTTTTCAGTGCAACTCACTCATATACTATGTACTACACTGTGCGTTTCTTAAATTCTAAGTTTTTCAGTGCAACTCACTCATATACTATGTACTACAATGTGCGTTTCTTATATTCTAAGTTTTTCAGTGCAACTCACTCATATACTATGTACTACACTGTGCGTTTCTTATATTCTAAGTTTTTCAGTGCAACTCACTCATATACTATGTACTACACTGTGCGTTTCTTATATTCTAAGTTTTTCAGTGCAACTCACTCATATACTATGTACTACACTGTGCGTTTCTTATATTCTAAGTTTTTCAGTGCAACTCACTCATATACTATGTACTACACTGTGCGTTTCTTATATTCTAAGTTTTTCAGTGCAACTCACTCATATACTATGTACTACACTGTGCGTTTCTTATATTCTAAGTTTTTCAGTGCAACTCACTCATATACTATGTACTACACTGTGCGTTTCTTATATTCTAAGTTTTTCAGTGCAACTCACTCATATACTATGTACTACACTGTGCGTTTCTTATATTCTAAGTTTTTCAGTGCAACTCACTCATATACTATGTACTACACTGTGCGTTTCTTATATTCTAAGTTTTTCAGTGCAACTCACTCATATACTATGTACTACACTGTGCATTTCGTGTAATGCGGCTTTTTCAGTAAATTCTAAGTTTTTCAGTGCAACTCACTCATATACTATGTACTACACTGTGCGTTTCTTATATTCTAAGTTTTTCAGTGCAACTCACTCATATACTATGTACTACACTGTGCGTTTCTTATATTCTAAGTTTTTCAGTGCAACTCACTCATATACTATGTACTACACTGTGCGTTTCTTAAATTCTAAGTTTTTCAGTGCAACTCACTCATATACTATGTACTACAATGTGCGTTTCTTATATTCTAAGTTTTTCAGTGCAACTCACTCATATACTATGTACTACACTGTGCGTTTCTTATATTCTAAGTTTTTCAGTGCAACTCACTCATATACTATGTACTACACTGTGCGTTTCTTATATTCTAAGTTTTTCAGTGCAACTCACTCATATACTATGTACTACACTGTGCGTTTCTTATATTCTAAGTTTTTCAGTGCAACTCACTCATATACTATGTACTACACTGTGCGTTTCTTATATTCTAAGTTTTTCAGTGCAACTCACTCATATACTATGTACTACACTGTGCGTTTCTTATATTCTAAGTTTTTCAGTGCAACTCACTCATATACTATGTACTACACTGTGCGTTTCTTATATTCTAAGTTTTTCAGTGCAACTCACTCATATACTATGTACTACACTGTGCGTTTCTTATATTCTAAGTTTTTCAGTGCAACTCAGTCATATACTATGTACTACACTGTGCGTTTCTTATATTCTAAGTTTTTCAGTGCAACTCACTCATATACTATGTACTACACTGTGCATTTCGTGTAATGCGGGTTTTTCAGTAAATTCTAAGTTTTTCAGTGCAACTCACTCATATACTATGTACTACACTGTACGTTTCTTATATTCTAAGTTTTTCAGTGCAACTCACTCATATTCTTTGTACTACACTGTGCTTTTCTTATATTCTAAGTTTTTCAGAGCAATTCACTCATATACTATGTACTACAATGTGCGTTTCTTATATTCTAAGTTTTTCAGTGCAACTCACTCATATACTATGTACTACACTGTGCGTTTCTTAAATTCTAAGTTTTTCAGTGCAACTCACTCATACTATGTACTACATTGTGCGTTTATTAAATTCTAAGTTTTTCAGTGCAACTCACTCATATACTATGTACTACACTGTGCGTTTCTTATATTCTAAGTTTTTCAGTGCAACTCTCTCATATACTTTGTACTACACTGTGCTTTTCTTATATTCTAAGTTTTTCAGTGCAACTCACTCATATACTATGTACTACACTGTGCATTTCGTGTAATGCGGCTTTTTCAGTAAATTCTAAGTTTTTCAGTGCAACTCACTCATATACTATGTACTACACTGTGCGTTTCTTATATTCTAAGTTTTTCAGTGCAACTCACTCATATACTATGTACTACACTGTGCGTTTCTTATATTCTAAGTTTTTCAGTGCAACTCACTCATATACTATGTACTACACTGTGCGTTTCTTAAATTCTAAGTTTTTCAGTGCAACTCACTCATATACTATGTACTACAATGTGCGTTTCTTATATTCTAAGTTTTTCAGTGCAACTCACTCATATACTATGTACTACACTGTGCGTTTCTTATATTCTAAGTTTTTCAGTGCAACTCACTCATATACTATGTACTACACTGTGCGTTTCTTATATTCTAAGTTTTTCAGTGCAACTCACTCATATACTATGTACTACACTGTGCGTTTCTTATATTCTAAGTTTTTCAGTGCAACTCACTCATATACTATGTACTACACTGTGCGTTTCTTATATTCTAAGTTTTTCAGTGCAACTCACTCATATACTATGTACTACACTGTGCGTTTCTTATATTCTAAGTTTTTCAGTGCAACTCACTCATATACTATGTACTACACTGTGCGTTTCTTATATTCTAAGTTTTTCAGTGCAACTCACTCATATACTATGTACTACACTGTGCGTTTCTTATATTCTAAGTTTTTCAGTGCAACTCACTCATATACTATGTACTACACTGTGCGTTTCTTATATTCTAAGTTTTTCAGTGCAACTCACTCATATACTATGTACTACACTGTGCATTTCGTGTAATGCGGCTTTTTCAGTAAATTCTAAGTTTTTCAGTGCAACTCACTCATATACTATGTACTACACTGTGCGTTTCTTATATTCTAAGTTTTTCAGTGCAACTCACTCATATACTATGTACTACACTGTGCGTTTCTTATATTCTAAGTTTTTCAGTGCAACTCACTCATATACTATGTACTACACTGTGCGTTTCTTAAATTCTAAGTTTTTCAGTGCAACTCACTCATATACTATGTACTACAATGTGCGTTTCTTATATTCTAAGTTTTTCAGTGCAACTCACTCATATACTATGTACTACACTGTGCGTTTCTTATATTCTAAGTTTTTCAGTGCAACTCACTCATATACTATGTACTACACTGTGCGTTTCTTATATTCTAAGTTTTTCAGTGCAACTCACTCATATACTATGTACTACACTGTGCGTTTCTTATATTCTAAGTTTTTCAGTGCAACTCACTCATATACTATGTACTACACTGTGCGTTTCTTATATTCTAAGTTTTTCAGTGCAACTCACTCATATACTATGTACTACACTGTGCGTTTCTTATATTCTAAGTTTTTCAGTGCAACTCACTCATATACTATGTACTACACTGTGCGTTTCTTATATTCTAAGTTTTTCAGTGCAACTCACTCATATACTATGTACTACACTGTGCGTTTCTTATATTCTAAGTTTTTCAGTGCAACTCAGTCATATACTATGTACTACACTGTGCGTTTCTTATATTCTAAGTTTTTCAGTGCAACTCACTCATATACTATGTACTACACTGTGCATTTCGTGTAATGCGGGTTTTTCAGTAAATTCTAAGTTTTTCAGTGCAACTCACTCATATACTATGTACTACACTGTACGTTTCTTATATTCTAAGTTTTTCAGTGCAACTCACTCATATTCTTTGTACTACACTGTGCTTTTCTTATATTCTAAGTTTTTCAGAGCAATTCACTCATATACTATGTACTACAATGTGCGTTTCTTATATTCTAAGTTTTTCAGTGCAACTCACTCATATACTATGTACTACACTGTGCGTTTCTTAAATTCTAAGTTTTTCAGTGCAACTCACTCATACTATGTACTACATTGTGCGTTTATTAAATTCTAAGTTTTTCAGTGCAACTCACTCATATACTATGTACTACACTGTGCGTTTCTTATATTCTAAGTTTTTCAGTGCAACTCTCTCATATACTTTGTACTACACTGTGCTTTTCTTATATTCTAAGTTTTTCAGTGCAACTCACTCATATACTATGAACTACACTGTGCATTTCGTGTAATGCGGGTTTTTCAGTAAATTCTAAGTTTTTCAGTGCAACTCACTCATATACTATGTACTACACTGTGCGTTTCTTATATTCTAAGTTTTTCAGTGCAACTCACTCATATACTATGTACTACACTGTGCGTTTCTTATATTCTAAGTTTTTCAGTGCAACTCACTCATATACTATGTACTACACTGTGCGTTTCTTATATTCTAAGTTTTTCAGTGCAACTCACTCATATACTATGTACTACACTGTGCGTTTCTTATATTCTAAGTTTTTCAGTGCAACTCACTCATATACTATGTACTACACTGTGCGTTTCTTATATTCTAAGTTTTTCAGTGCAACTCACTCATATACTATGTACTACACTGTGCGTTTCTTATATTCTAAGTTTTTCAGTGCAACTCACTCATATACTATGTACTACACTGTGCGTTTCTTATATTCTAAGTTTTTCAGTGCAACTCACTCATATACTATGTACTACACTGTGCGTTTCTTATATTCTAAGTTTTTCAGTGCAACTCACTCATATACTATGTACTACACTGTGCGTTTCTTATATTCTAAGTTTTTCAGTGCAACTCACTCATATACTATGTACTACACTGTGCGTTTCTTATATTCTAAGTTTTTCAGTGCAACTCACTCATATACTATGTATTACACTGTGCGTTTCTTATATTCTAAGTTTTTCAGTGCAACTCACTCATATACTATGTACTACACTGTGCGTTTCTTTTATTCTAAGTTTTTCAGTGCAACTCACTCATATACTATGTACTACACTGTGCGTTTCTTATATTCTAAGTTTTTGAGTGCAACTCACTCATATACTATGTACTACACTGTGCGTTTCTTATATTCTAAGTTTTTCAGTGCAACTCACTCATATACTATGTACTACACTGTGCGTTTCTTACATTCTAAGTTTTTCAGTGCAACTCACTCATATACTATGTACTACACTGTGCGTTTCTTACATTCTAAGTTTTTCAGTGCAACTCACTCATGTACTATGTACTACACTGTGCGTTTCTTAAATTCTAAGTTTTTCAGTGCAACTCACTCATATACTATGTACTACACTGTGCGTTTCTTATATTCTAAGTTTTTCAGTGCAACTCACTCATATACTATGTACTACACTGTGCGTTTCTTATATTCTAAGTTTTTCAGTGCAACTCACTCATATACTATGTACTACACTGTGCGTTTCTTATATTCTAAGTTTTTCAGTGCAACTCACTCATATACTATGTACTACACAGTGCATTTCGTGTATGCGGGTTTTTCAGTAAATTCTAAGTTTTTCAGTGCAACTCATTTATATACTATGTACTATACTGTGCGTTTCTTATATTCTAAGTTTTTCAGTGCAACTCACTCATATACTATGTACTACACTGTGCGTTTCATATATTCTAAGTTTTTCAGTGCAACTCACTCATATACTATGTACTACACTGTGCGTTTCTTATATTCTAAGTTTTTCAGTGCAACTCACTCATATACTATGTACTACACTGTGCATTTCTTATATTCTATGTTTTTCAGTGCAACTCACTCATATACTATGTACTACACTGTGCGTTTCTTATATTCTAAGTTTTTCAGTGCAACTCACTCATATACTATGTACTACACTGTGCGTTTCTTATATTCTAAGTTTTTCAGTGCAACTCTCTCATATACTTTGTACTACACTGTGCTTTTCTTATATTCTAAGTTTTTCAGTGCAACTCACTCATATACTATGTACTACACTGTGCGTTTCTTATATTCTAAGTTTTTCAGTGCAACTCACTCATATACTATGTACTACACTGTGCGTTTCTTATATTCTAAGTTTTTCAGTGCAACTCACTCATATACTATGTACTACACTGTGCGTTTCTTATATTCTAAGTTTGTCAGTGCAACTCACTCATATACTATGTACTACACTGTGCGTTTCTTACATTCTAAGTTTTTCAGTGCAACTCACTCATATACTATGTACTACACTGTGCGTTTCTTATATTCTAAGTTTTTCAGTGCAACTCACTCATATACTATGTACTACACTGTGCGTTTCTTAAATTCTAAGTTTTTCAGTGCAACTCACTCATATACTATGTACTACACTGTGCGTTTCTTATATTCTAAGTTTTTCAGTGCAACTCACTCATATACTATGTACTACACTGTGCGTTTCTTATATTCTAAGTTTTTCAGTGCAACTCACTCATATACTATGTACTACACTGTGCGTTTCTTATATTCTAAGTTTTTCAGTGCAACTCACTCATATACTATGTACTACACTGTGCATTTCGTGTAATGCGGGTTTTTCAGTAAATTCTAAGTTTTTCAGTGCAACTCATTTATATACTATGTACTATACTGTGCGTTTCTTATATTCTAAGTTTTTCAGTGCAACTCACTCATATACTATGTACTACACTGTGCGTTTCATATATTCTAAGTTTTTCAGTGCAACTCACTCATATACTATGTACTACACTGTGCGTTTCTTATATTCTAAGTTTTTCAGTGCAACTCACTCATATACTATGTACTACACTGTGCGTTTCTTATATTCTATGTTTTTCAGTGCAACTCACTCATATACTATGTACTACACTGTGCGTTTCTTATATTCTAAGTTTTTCAGTGCAACTCACTCATATACTATGTACTACACTGTGCGTTTCTTATATTCTAAGTTTTTCAGTGCAACTCACTCATATTCTTTGTACTACACTGTGCTTTTCTTATATTCTAAGTTTTTCAGTGCAACTCACTCATATACTATGTACTACACTGTGCGTTTCTTATATTCTAAGTTTTTCAGAGCAAATCACTCATATACTATGTACTACACTGTGCGTTTCTTATATTCTAAGTTTTTCAGTGCAACTCACTCATATACTATGTACTACACTGTGCGTTTCTTATATTCTAAGTTTTTCAGTGCAACTCACTCATATACTATGTACTACACTGTGCGTTTCTTATATTCTAAGTTTTTCAGAGCAAATCACTCATATACTATGTACTACACTGTGCGTTTCTTATATTCTAAGTTTTTCAGTGCAACTCACTCATATACTATGTATTACACTGTGCGTTTCTTATATTCTAAGTTTTTCAGTGCAACTCACTCATATACTATGTACTACACTGTGCGTTTCTTTTATTCTAAGTTTTTCAGTGCAACTCACTCATATACTATGTACTACACTGTGCGTTTCTTATATTCTAAGTTTTTCAGTGCAAGTCACTCATATACTATGTACTACACTGTGCGTTTCTTATATTCTAAGTTTTTCAGTGCAAGTCACTCATATACTATGTACTACACTGTGCGTTTCTTATATTCTAAGTTTTTCAGTGCAACTCACTCATATACTATGTACTACACTGTGCGTTTCTTATATTCTAAGTTTTTCAGTGCAACTCACTCATATACTATGTACTACACTGTGCGTTTCTTACATTCTAAGTTTTTCAGTGCAACTCACTCATATACTATGTACTACACTGTGCGTTTCTTATATTCTAAGTTTTTCAGTGCAACTCACTCATATACTATGTACTACACTGTGCGTTTCTTAAATTCTAAGTTTTTCAGTGCAACTCACTCATATACTATGTACTACACTGTGCGTTTCTTATATTCTAAGTTTTTCAGTGCAACTCACTCATATACTATGTACTACACTGTGCGTTTCTTATATTCTAAGTTTTTCAGTGCAACTCACTCATATACTATGTACTACACTGTGCGTTTCTTATATTCTAAGTTTTTCAGTGCAACTCACTCATATACTATGTACTACACTGTGCATTTCGTGTAATGCGGGTTTTTCAGTAAATTCTAAGTTTTTCAGTGCAACTCATTTATATACTATGTACTATACTGTGCGTTTCTTATATTCTAAGTTTTTCAGTGCAACTCACTCATATACTATGTACTACACTGTGCGTTTCATATATTCTAAGTTTTTCAGTGCAACTCACTCATATACTATGTACTACACTGTGCGTTTCTTATATTCTAAGTTTTTCAGTGCAACTCACTCATATACTATGTACTACACTGTGCGTTTCTTATATTCTATGTTTTTCAGTGCAACTCACTCATATACTATGTACTACACTGTGCGTTTCTTATATTCTAAGTTTTTCAGTGCAACTCACTCATATATTATGTACTACACTGTGCGTTTCTTATATTCTAAGTTTTTCAGTGCAACTCACTCATATACTATGTACTACACTGTGCGTTTCTTATATTCTAAGTTTTTCAGTGCAAATCACTCATATACTATGAACTACACTGTGCATTTCGTGTAATGCGGGTTTTTCAGTAAATTCTAAGTTTTTCAGTGCAACTCACTCATATACTATGTACTACACTGTGCGTTTCTTATATTCTAAGTTTTTCAGTGCAACTCACTCATATACTATGTACTACACTGTGCGTTTCTTATATTCTAAGTTTTTCAGTGCAACTCACTCATATACTATGTACTACACTGTGCGTTTCTTATATTCTAAGTTTTTCAGTGTAACTCACTCATATACTATGTACTACACTGTGCGTTTCTTAAATTCTAAGTTTTTCAGTGCAACTCACTCATATACTATGTACTACAATGTGCGTTTCTTATATTCTAAGTTTTTCAGTGCAACTCACTCATATACTATGTACTACACTGTGCGTTTCTTATATTCTAAGTTTTTCAGTGCAACTCACTCATATACTATGTACTACACTGTGCGTTTCTTATATTCTAAGTTTTTCAGTGCAACTCACTCATATACTATGTACTACACTGTGCGTTTCTTATATTCTAAGTTTTTCAGTGCAACTCACTCATATACTATGTACTACACTGTGCGTTTCTTATATTCTAAGTTTTTCAGTGCAACTCACTCATATACTATGTACTACACTGTGCGTTTCTTATATTCTAAGTTTTTCAGTGCAACTCACTCATATACTATGTACTACACTGTGCGTTTCTTATATTCTAAGTTTTTCAGTGCAACTCACTCATATACTATGTACTACACTGTGCATTTCGTGTAATGCGGGTTTTTCAGTAAATTCTAAGTTTTTCAGTGCAACTCATTTATATACTATGTACTATACTGTGCGTTTCTTATATTCTAAGTTTTTCAGTGCAACTCACTCATATACTATGTACTACACTGTGCGTTTCTTATATTCTATGTTTTTCAGTGCAACTCACTCATATACTATGTACTACACTGTGCGTTTCTTATATTCTAAGTTTTTCAGTGCAACTCACTCATATATTATGTACTACACTGTGCGTTTCTTATATTCTAAGTTTTTCAGTGCAACTCACTCATATACTATGTACTACACTGTGCGTTTCTTATATTCTAAGTTTTTCAGTGCAAATCACTCATATACTATGAACTACACTGTGCATTTCGTGTAATGCGGGTTTTTCAGTAAATTCTAAGTTTTTCAGTGCAACTCACTCATATACTATGTACTACACTGTGCGTTTCTTATATTCTAAGTTTTTCAGTGCAACTCACTCATATACTATGTACTACACTGTGCGTTTCTTATATTCTAAGTTTTTCAGTGCAACTCACTCATATACTATGTACTACACTGTGCGTTTCTTATATTCTAAGTTTTTCAGTGTAACTCACTCATATACTATGTACTACACTGTGCGTTTCTTAAATTCTAAGTTTTTCAGTGCAACTCACTCATATACTATGTACTACAATGTGCGTTTCTTATATTCTAAGTTTTTCAGTGCAACTCACTCATATACTATGTACTACACTGTGCGTTTCTTATATTCTAAGTTTTTCAGTGCAACTCACTCATATACTATGTACTACACTGTGCGTTTCTTATATTCTAAGTTTTTCAGTGCAACTCACTCATATACTATGTACTACACTGTGCGTTTCTTATATTCTAAGTTTTTCAGTGCAACTCACTCATATACTATGTACTACACTGTGCGTTTCTTATATTCTAAGTTTTTCAGTGCAACTCACTCATATACTATGTACTACACTGTGCGTTTCTTATATTCTAAGTTTTTCAGTGCAACTCACTCATATACTATGTACTACACTGTGCGTTTCTTATATTCTAAGTTTTTCAGTGCAACTCACTCATATACTATGTACTACACTGTGCATTTCGTGTAATGCGGGTTTTTCAGTAAATTCTAAGTTTTTCAGTGCAACTCATTTATATACTATGTACTATACTGTGCGTTTCTTATATTCTAAGTTTTTCAGTGCAACTCACTCATATACTATGTACTACACTGTGCGTTTCATATATTCTAAGTTTTTCAGTGCAACTCACTCATATACTATGTACTACACTGTGCGTTTCTTATATTCTAAGTTTTTCAGTGCAACTCACTCATATACTATGTACTACACTGTGCGTTTCTTATATTCTATGTTTTTCAGTGCAACTCACTCATATACTATGTACTACACTGTGCGTTTCTTATATTCTAAGTTTTTCAGTGCAACTCACTCATATACTATGTACTACACTGTGCGTTTCTTATATTCTAAGTTTTTCAGTGCAACTCACTCATATTCTTTGTACTACACTGTGCTTTTCTTATATTCTAAGTTTTTCAGTGCAACTCACTCATATACTATGTACTACACTGTGCGTTTCTTATATTCTAAGTTTTTCAGAGCAAATCACTCATATACTATGTACTACACTGTGCGTTTCTTATATTCTAAGTTTTTCAGTGCAACTCACTCATATACTATGTACTACACTGTGCGTTTCTTATATTCTAAGTTTTTCAGTGCAACTCACTCATATACTATGTATTACACTGTGCGTTTCTTATATTCTAAGTTTTTCAGTGCAACTCACTCATATACTATGTACTACACTGTGCGTTTCTTTTATTCTAAGTTTTTCAGTGCAACTCACTCATATACTATGTACTACACTGTGCGTTTCTTATATTCTAAGTTTTTCAGTGCAACTCACTCATATACTATGTACTACACTGTGCGTTTCTTATATTCTAAGTTTTTCAGTGCAAGTCACTCATATACTATGTACTACACTGTGCGTTTCTTATATTCTAAGTTTTTCAGTGCAACTCACTCATATACTATGTACTACACTGTGCGTTTCTTATATTCTAAGTTTTTCAGTGCAACTCACTCATATACTATGTACTACACTGTGCGTTTCTTATATTCTAAGTTTTTCAGTGCAACTCACTCATATACTATGTACTACACTGTGCGTTTCTTACATTCTAAGTTTTTCAGTGCAACTCACTCATATACTATGTACTACACTGTGCGTTTCTTATATTCTAAGTTTTTCAGTGCAACTCACTCATATACTATGTACTACACTGTGCGTTTCTTAAATTCTAAGTTTTTCAGTGCAACTCACTCATATACTATGTACTACACTGTGCGTTTCTTATATTCTAAGTTTTTCAGTGCAACTCACTCATATACTATGTACTACACTGTGCGTTTCTTATATTCTAAGTTTTTCAGTGCAACTCACTCATATACTATGTACTACACTGTGCGTTTCTTATATTCTAAGTTTTTCAGTGCAACTCACTCATATACTATGTACTACACTGTGCATTTCGTGTAATGCGGGTTTTTCAGTAAATTCTAAGTTTTTCAGTGCAACTCATTTATATACTATGTACTATACTGTGCGTTTCTTATATTCTAAGTTTTTCAGTGCAACTCACTCATATACTATGTACTACACTGTGCGTTTCATATATTCTAAGTTTTTCAGTGCAACTCACTCATATACTATGTACTACACTGTGCGTTTCTTATATTCTAAGTTTTTCAGTGCAACTCACTCATATACTATGTACTACACTGTGCGTTTCTTATATTCTATGTTTTTCAGTGCAACTCACTCATATACTATGTACTACACTGTGCGTTTCTTATATTCTAAGTTTTTCAGTGCAACTCACTCATATACTATGTACTACACTGTGCGTTTCTTATATTCTAAGTTTTTCAGTGCAACTCACTCATATACTATGTACTACACTGTGCGTTTCTTATATTCTAAGTTTTTCAGTGCAAATCACTCATATACTATGAACTACACTGTGCATTTCGTGTAATGCGGGTTTTTCAGTAAATTCTAAGTTTTTCAGTGCAACTCACTCATATACTATGTACTACACTGTGCGTTTCTTATATTCTAAGTTTTTCAGTGCAACTCACTCATATACTATGTACTACACTGTGCGTTTCTTATATTCTAAGTTTTTCAGTGCAACTCACTCATATACTATGTACTACACTGTGCGTTTCTTATATTCTAAGTTTTTCAGTGTAACTCACTCATATACTATGTACTACACTGTGCGTTTCTTAAATTCTAAGTTTTTCAGTGCAACTCACTCATATACTATGTACTACACTGTGCGTTTCTTATATTCTAAGTTTTTCAGTGCAACTCACTCATATACTATGTACTACACTGTGCGTTTCTTATATTCTAAGTTTTTCAGTGCAACTCACTCATATACTATGTACTACACTGTGCGTTTCTTATATTCTAAGTTTTTCAGTGCAACTCACTCATATACTATGTACTACACAGTGCATTTCGTGTATGCGGGTTTTTCAGTAAATTCTAAGTTTTTCAGTGCAACTCATTTATATACTATGTACTATACTGTGCGTTTCTTATATTCTAAGTTTTTCAGTGCAACTCACTCATATACTATGTACTACACTGTGCGTTTCATATATTCTAAGTTTTTCAGTGCAACTCACTCATATACTATGTACTACACTGTGCGTTTCTTATATTCTAAGTTTTTCAGTGCAACTCACTCATATACTATGTACTACACTGTGCATTTCTTATATTCTATGTTTTTCAGTGCAACTCACTCATATACTATGTACTACACTGTGCGTTTCTTATATTCTAAGTTTTTCAGTGCAACTCACTCATATACTATGTACTACACTGTGCGTTTCTTATATTCTAAGTTTTTCAGTGCAACTCTCTCATATACTTTGTACTACACTGTGCTTTTCTTATATTCTAAGTTTTTCAGTGCAACTCACTCATATACTATGTACTACACTGTGCGTTTCTTATATTCTAAGTTTTTCAGTGCAACTCACTCATATACTATGTACTACACTGTGCGTTTCTTATATTCTAAGTTTTTCAGTGCAACTCACTCATATACTATGTACTACACTGTGCGTTTCTTATATTCTAAGTTTTTCAGTGCAACTCACTCATATACTATGTACTACACTGTGCGTTTCTTACATTCTAAGTTTTTCAGTGCAACTCACTCATATACTATGTACTACACTGTGCGTTTCTTATATTCTAAGTTTTTCAGTGCAACTCACTCATATACTATGTACTACACTGTGCGTTTCTTAAATTCTAAGTTTTTCAGTGCAACTCACTCATATACTATGTACTACACTGTGCGTTTCTTATATTCTAAGTTTTTCAGTGCAACTCACTCATATACTATGTACTACACTGTGCGTTTCTTATATTCTAAGTTTTTCAGTGCAACTCACTCATATACTATGTACTACACTGTGCATTTCGTGTAATGCGGGTTTTTCAGTAAATTCTAAGTTTTTCAGTGCAACTCATTTATATACTATGTACTATACTGTGCGTTTCTTATATTCTAAGTTTTTCAGTGCAACTCACTCATATACTATGTACTACACTGTGCGTTTCATATATTCTAAGTTTTTCAGTGCAACTCACTCATATACTATGTACTACACTGTGCGTTTCTTATATTCTAAGTTTTTCAGTGCAACTCACTCATATACTATGTACTACACTGTGCGTTTCTTATATTCTATGTTTTTCAGTGCAACTCACTCATATACTATGTACTACACTGTGCGTTTCTTATATTCTAAGTTTTTCAGTGCAACTCACTCATATACTATGTACTACACTGTGCGTTTCTTATATTCTAAGTTTTTCAGTGCAACTCACTCATATTCTTTGTACTACACTGTGCTTTTCTTATATTCTAAGTTTTTCAGTGCAACTCACTCATATACTCTGTACTACACTGTGCGTTTCTTATATTCTAAGTTTTTCAGAGCAAATCACTCATATACTATGTACTACACTGTGCGTTTCTTATATTCTAAGTTTTTCAGTGCAACTCACTCATATACTATGTACTACACTGTGCGTTTCTTATATTCTAAGTTTTTCAGTGCAACTCACTCATATACTATGTATTACACTGTGCGTTTCTTATATTCTAAGTTTTTCAGTGCAACTCACTCATATACTATGTACTACACTGTGCGTTTCTTTTATTCTAAGTTTTTCAGTGCAACTCACTCATATACTATGTACTACACTGTGCGTTTCTTATATTCTAAGTTTTTCAGTGCAACTCACTCATATACTATGTACTACACTGTGCGTTTCTTATATTCTAAGTTTTTCAGTGCAAGTCACTCATATACTATGTACTACACTGTGCGTTTCTTATATTCTAAGTTTTTCAGTGCAACTCACTCATATACTATGTACTACACTGTGCGTTTCTTATATTCTAAGTTTTTCAGTGCAACTCACTCATATACTATGTACTACACTGTGCGTTTCTTATATTCTAAGTTTTTCAGTGCAACTCACTCATATACTATGTACTACACTGTGCGTTTCTTACATTCTAAGTTTTTCAGTGCAACTCACTCATATACTATGTACTACACTGTGCGTTTCTTATATTCTAAGTTTTTCAGTGCAACTCACTCATATACTATGTACTACACTGTGCGTTTCTTAAATTCTAAGTTTTTCAGTGCAACTCACTCATATACTATGTACTACACTGTGCGTTTCTTATATTCTAAGTTTTTCAGTGCAACTCACTCATATACTATGTACTACACTGTGCGTTTCTTATATTCTAAGTTTTTCAGTGCAACTCACTCATATACTATGTACTACACTGTGCGTTTCTTATATTCTAAGTTTTTCAGTGCAACTCACTCATATACTATGTACTACACTGTGCATTTCGTGTAATGCGGGTTTTTCAGTAAATTCTAAGTTTTTCAGTGCAACTCATTTATATACTATGTACTATACTGTGCGTTTCTTATATTCTAAGTTTTTCAGTGCAACTCACTCATATACTATGTACTACACTGTGCGTTTCATATATTCTAAGTTTTTCAGTGCAACTCACTCATATACTATGTACTACACTGTGCGTTTCTTATATTCTAAGTTTTTCAGTGCAACTCACTCATATACTATGTACTACACTGTGCGTTTCTTATATTCTATGTTTTTCAGTGCAACTCACTCATATACTATGTACTACACTGTGCGTTTCTTATATTCTAAGTTTTTCAGTGCAACTCACTCATATACTATGTACTACACTGTGCGTTTCTTATATTCTAAGTTTTTCAGTGCAACTCACTCATATACTATGTACTACACTGTGCGTTTCTTATATTCTAAGTTTTTCAGTGCAAATCACTCATATACTATGAACTACACTGTGCATTTCGTGTAATGCGGGTTTTTCAGTAAATTCTAAGTTTTTCAGTGCAACTCACTCATATACTATGTACTACACTGTGCGTTTCTTATATTCTAAGTTTTTCAGTGCAACTCACTCATATACTATGTACTACACTGTGCGTTTCTTATATTCTAAGTTTTTCAGTGCAACTCACTCATATACTATGTACTACACTGTGCGTTTCTTATATTCTAAGTTTTTCAGTGTAACTCACTCATATACTATGTACTACACTGTGCGTTTCTTAAATTCTAAGTTTTTCAGTGCAACTCACTCATATACTATGTACTACAATGTGCGTTTCTTATATTCTAAGTTTTTCAGTGCAACTCACTCATATACTATGTACTACACTGTGCGTTTCTTATATTCTAAGTTTTTCAGTGCAACTCACTCATATACTATGTACTACACTGTGCGTTTCTTATATTCTAAGTTTTTCAGTGCAACTCACTCATATACTATGTACTACACTGTGCGTTTCTTATATTCTAAGATTTTCAGAGCAACTCACTCATATACTATGTACTACAATGTGCGTTTCTTATATTCTAAGTTTTTCAGTGCAACTCACTCATATACTATGTACTACACTGTGCGTTTCTTAAATTCTAAGTTTTTCAGTGCAACTCACTCATATACTATGTACTACATTGTGCGTTTATTAAATTCTATGTTTTTCAGTGCAACTCACTCATATACTATGTACTACACTGTGCGTTTCTTATATTCTAAGTTTTTCAGTGCAACTCACTCATATACTATGTACTACACTGTGCGTTTCTTATATTCTAAGTTTTTCAGTGCAACTCACTCATATACTATGTACTACACTGTGCATTTCGTGTAATGCGGCTTTTTCAGTAAATTCTAAGTTTTTCAGTGCAACTCACTCATATACTATGTACTACACTGTGCGTTTCTTATATTCTAAGTTTTTCAGTGCAACTCACTCATATACTATGTACTACACTGTGCGTTTCTTATATTCTAAGTTTTTCAGTGCAACTCACTCATATACTATGTACTACACTGTGCGTTTCTTAAATTCTAAGTTTTTCAGTGCAACTCACTCATATACTATGTACTACAATGTGCGTTTCTTATATTCTAAGTTTTTCAGTGCAACTCACTCATATACTATGTACTACACTGTGCGTTTCTTATATTCTAAGTTTTTCAGTGCAACTCACTCATATACTATGTACTACACTGTGCGTTTCTTATATTCTAAGTTTTTCAGTGCAACTCACTCATATACTATGTACTACACTGTGCGTTTCTTATATTCTAAGTTTTTCAGTGCAACTCACTCATATACTATGTACTACACTGTGCGTTTCTTATATTCTAAGTTTTTCAGTGCAACTCACTCATATACTATGTACTACACTGTGCGTTTCTTATATTCTAAGTTTTTCAGTGCAACTCACTCATATACTATGTACTACACTGTGCGTTTCTTATATTCTAAGTTTTTCAGTGCAACTCACTCATATACTATGTACTACACTGTGCGTTTCTTATATTCTAAGTTTTTCAGTGCAACTCACTCATATACTATGTACTACACTGTGCATTTCGTGTAATGCGGGTTTTTCAGTAAATTCTAAGTTTTTCAGTGCAACTCACTCATATACTATGTACTACACTGTACGTTTCTTATATTCTAAGTTTTTCAGTGCAACTCACTCATATACTATGTACTACACTGTGCGTTTCTTATATTCTAAGTTTTTCAGAGCAACTCACTCATATACTATGTACTACAATGTGCGTTTCTTATATTCTAAGTTTTTCAGTGCAACTCACTCATATACTATGTACTACACTGTGCGTTTCTTAAATTCTAAGTTTTTCAGTGCAACTCACTCATACTATGTACTACATTGTGCGTTTATTAAATTCTAAGTTTTTCAGTGCAACTCACTCATATACTATGTACTACACTGTGCGTTTCTTATATTCTAAGTTTTTCAGTGCAAGTCACTCATATACTATGTACTACACTGTGCGTTTCTTATATTCTAAGTTTTTCAGTGCAACTCACTCATATACTATGAACTACACTGTGCATTTCGTGTAATGCGGGTTTTTCAGTAAATTCTAAGTTTTTCAGTGCAACTCACTCATATACTATGTACTACACTGTGCGTTTCTTATATTCTAAGTTTTTCAGTGCAACTCACTCATATACTATGTACTACACTGTGCGTTTCTTATATTCTAAGTTTTTCAGTGCAACTCACTCATATACTATGTACTACACTGTGCGTTTCTTATATTCTAAGTTTTTCAGTGACACTCACTCATATACTATGTACTACACTGTGCGTTTCTTATATTCTAAGTTTTTCAGTGCAACTCACTCATATACTATGTACTACACTGTGCGTTTCTTATATTCTAAGTTTTTCAGTGCAACTCACTCATATACTATGTACTACACTGTGCGTTTCTTATATTCTAAGTTTTTCAGTGCAACTCACTCATATACTATGTACTACACTGTGCGATTCTTATATTCTAAGTTTTTCAGTGCAACTCACTCATATACTATGTACTACACTGTGCGTTTCTTATATTCTAAGTTTTTCAGTGCAACTCACTCATATACTATGTATTACACTGTGCGTTTCTTATATTCTAAGTTTTTCAGTGCAACTCACTCATATACTATGTACTACACTGTGCGTTTCTTAAATTCTAAGTTTTTCAGTGCAACTCACTCATATACTATGTACTACACTGTGCGTTTCTTATATTCTAAGTTTTTCAGTGCAACTCACTCATATACTATGTACTACACTGTGCGTTTCTTATATTCTAAGTTTTTCAGTGCAACTCACTCATATACTATGTACTACACTGTGCGTTTCTTATATTCTAAGTTTTTCAGTGCAACTCACTCATATACTATGTACTACACTGTGCATTTCGTGTAATGCGGGTTTTTCAGTAAATTCTAAGTTTTTCAGTGCAACTCATTTATATACTATGTACTATACTGTGCGTTTCTTATATTCTAAGTTTTTCAGTGCAACTCACTCATATACTATGTACTACACTGTGCGTTTCATATATTCTAAGTTTTTCAGTGCAACTCACTCATATACTATGTACTACACTGTGCGTTTCTTATATTCTAAGTTTTTCAGTGCAACTCACTCATATACTATGTACTACACTGTGCGTTTCTTATATTCTATGTTTTTCAGTGCAACTCACTCATATACTATGTACTACACTGTGCGTTTCTTATATTCTAAGTTTTTCAGTGCAACTCACTCATATACTATGTACTACACTGTGCGTTTCTTATATTCTAAGTTTTTCAGTGCAACTCACTCATATACTATGTACTACACTGTGCGTTTCTTATATTCTAAGTTTTTCAGTGCAAATCACTCATATACTATGAACTACACTGTGCATTTCGTGTAATGCGGGTTTTTCAGTAAATTCTAAGTTTTTCAGTGCAACTCACTCATATACTATGTACTACACTGTGCGTTTCTTATATTCTAAGTTTTTCAGTGCAACTCACTCATATACTATGTACTACACTGTGCGTTTCTTATATTCTAAGTTTTTCAGTGCAACTCACTCATATACTATGTACTACACTGTGCGTTTCTTATATTCTAAGTTTTTCAGTGCAACTCACTCATATACTATGTACTACACTGTGCGTTTCTTATATTCTAAGTTTTTCAGTGCAACTCACTCATATACTATGTACTACACTGTGCGTTTCTTATATTCTAAGTTTTTCAGTGCAACTCACTCATATACTATGTACTACACTGTGCATTTCGTGTAATGCGGGTTTTTCAGTAAATTCTAAGTTTTTCAGTGCAACTCATTTATATACTATGTACTATACTGTGCGTTTCTTATATTCTAAGTTTTTCAGTGCAACTCACTCATATACTATGTACTACACTGTGCGTTTCATATATTCTAAGTTTTTCAGTGCAACTCACTCATATACTATGTACTACACTGTGCGTTTCTTATATTCTAAGTTTTTCAGTGCAACTCACTCATATACTATGTACTACACTGTGCGTTTCTTATATTCTATGTTTTTCAGTGCAACTCACTCATATACTATGTACTACACTGTGCGTTTCTTATATTCTAAGTTTTTCAGTGCAACTCACTCATATACTATGTACTACACTGTGCGTTTCTTATATTTTAAGTTTTTCAGTGCAACTCACTCATATACTATGTACTACACTGTGCGTTTCTTATATTCTAAGTTTTTCAGTGCAAATCACTCATATACTATGAACTACACTGTGCATTTCGTGTAATGCGGGTTTTTCAGTAAATTCTAAGTTTTTCAGTGCAACTCACTCATATACTATGTACTACACTGTGCGTTTCTTATATTCTAAGTTTTTCAGTGCAACTCACTCATATACTATGTACTACACTGTGCGTTTCTTATATTCTAAGTTTTTCAGTGCAACTCACTCATATACTATGTACTACACTGTGCGTTTCTTATATTCTAAGTTTTTCAGTGTAACTCACTCATATACTATGTACTACACTGTGCGTTTCTTAAATTCTAAGTTTTTCAGTGCAACTCACTCATATACTATGTACTACAATGTGCGTTTCTTATATTCTAAGTTTTTCAGTGCAACTCACTCATATACTATGTACTACACTGTGCGTTTCTTATATTCTAAGTTTTTCAGTGCAACTCACTCATATACTATGTACTACACTGTGCGTTTCTTATATTCTAAGTTTTTCAGTGCAACTCACTCATATACTATGTACTACACTGTGCGTTTCTTATATTCTAAGTTTTTCAGAGCAACTCACTCATATACTATGTACTACAATGTGCGTTTCTTATATTCTAAGTTTTTCAGTGCAACTCACTCATATACTATGTACTACACTGTGCGTTTCTTAAATTCTAAGTTTTTCAGTGCAACTCACTCATATACTATGTACTACATTGTGCGTTTATTAAATTCTATGTTTTTCAGTGCAACTCACTCATATACTATGTACTACACTGTGCGTTTCTTATATTCTAAGTTTTTCAGTGCAACTCACTCATATACTATGTACTACACTGTGCGTTTCTTATATTCTAAGTTTTTCAGTGCAACTCACTCATATACTATGTACTACACTGTGCATTTCGTGTAATGCGGCTTTTTCAGTAAATTCTAAGTTTTTCAGTGCAACTCACTCATATACTATGTACTACACTGTGCGTTTCTTATATTCTAAGTTTTTCAGTGCAACTCACTCATATACTATGTACTACACTGTGCGTTTCTTATATTCTAAGTTTTTCAGTGCAACTCACTCATATACTATGTACTACACTGTGCGTTTCTTAAATTCTAAGTTTTTCAGTGCAACTCACTCATATACTATGTACTACAATGTGCGTTTCTTATATTCTAAGTTTTTCAGTGCAACTCACTCATATACTATGTACTACACTGTGCGTTTCTTATATTCTAAGTTTTTCAGTGCAACTCACTCATATACTATGTACTACACTGTGCGTTTCTTATATTCTAAGTTTTTCAGTGCAACTCACTCATATACTATGTACTACACTGTGCGTTTCTTATATTCTAAGTTTTTCAGTGCAACTCACTCATATACTATGTACTACACTGTGCGTTTCTTATATTCTAAGTTTTTCAGTGCAACTCACTCATATACTATGTACTACACTGTGCGTTTCTTATATTCTAAGTTTTTCAGTGCAACTCACTCATATACTATGTACTACACTGTGCGTTTCTTATATTCTAAGTTTTTCAGTGCAACTCACTCATATACTATGTACTACACTGTGCGTTTCTTATATTCTAAGTTTTTCAGTGCAACTCACTCATATACTATGTACTACACTGTGCATTTCGTGTAATGCGGGTTTTTCAGTAAATTCTAAGTTTTTCAGTGCAACTCACTCATATACTATGTACTACACTGTACGTTTCTTATATTCTAAGTTTTTCAGTGCAACTCACTCATATACTATGTACTACACTGTGCGTTTCTTATATTCTAAGTTTTTCAGAGCAACTCACTCATATACTATGTACTACAATGTGCGTTTCTTATATTCTAAGTTTTTCAGTGCAACTCACTCATATACTATGTACTACACTGTGCGTTTCTTAAATTCTAAGTTTTTCAGTGCAACTCACTCATACTATGTACTACATTGTGCGTTTATTAAATTCTAAGTTTTTCAGTGCAACTCACTCATATACTATGTACTACACTGTGCGTTTCTTATATTCTAAGTTTTTCAGTGCAAGTCACTCATATACTATGTACTACACTGTGCGTTTCTTATATTCTAAGTTTTTCAGTGCAACTCACTCATATACTATGAACTACACTGTGCATTTCGTGTAATGCGGGTTTTTCAGTAAATTCTAAGTTTTTCAGTGCAACTCACTCATATACTATGTACTACACTGTGCGTTTCTTATATTCTAAGTTTTTCAGTGCAACTCACTCATATACTATGTACTACACTGTGCGTTTCTTATATTCTAAGTTTTTCAGTGCAACTCACTCATATACTATGTACTACACTGTGCGTTTCTTATATTCTAAGTTTTTCAGTGACACTCACTCATATACTATGTACTACACTGTGCGTTTCTTATATTCTAAGTTTTTCAGTGCAACTCACTCATATACTATGTACTACACTGTGCGTTTCTTATATTCTAAGTTTTTCAGTGCAACTCACTCATATACTATGTACTACACTGTGCGTTTCTTATATTCTAAGTTTTTCAGTGCAACTCACTCATATACTATGTACTACACTGTGCGATTCTTATATTCTAAGTTTTTCAGTGCAACTCACTCATATACTATGTACTACACTGTGCGTTTCTTATATTCTAAGTTTTTCAGTGCAACTCACTCATATACTATGTATTACACTGTGCGTTTCTTATATTCTAAGTTTTTCAGTGCAACTCACTCATATACTATGTACTACACTGTGCGTTTCTTTTATTCTAAGTTTTTCAGTGCAACTCACTCATATACTATGTACTACACTGTGCGTTTCTTATATTCTAAGTTTTTCAGTGCAACTCACTCATATACTATGTACTACACTGTGCGTTTCTTATATTCTAAGTTTTTCAGTGCAACTCACTCATATACTATGTACTACACTGTGCGTTTCTTATATTCTAAGTTTTTCAGTGCAACTCACTCATATACTATGTACTACACTGTGCGTTTCTTATATTCTAAGTTTTTCAGTGCAACTCACTCATATACTATGTACTACACTGTGCGTTTCTTACATTCTAAGTTTTTCAGTGCAACTCACTCATATACTATGTACTACACTGTGCGTTTCTTACATTCTAAGTTTTTCAGTGCAACTCACTCATATACTATGTACTACACTGTGCGTTTCTTACATTCTAAGTTTTTCAGTGCAACTCACTCATATACTATGTACTACACTGTGCGTTTCTTAAATTCTAAGTTTTTCAGTGCAACTCACTCATATACTATGTACTACACTGTGCGTTTCTTATATTCTAAGTTTTTCAGTGCAACTCACTCATATACTATGTACTACACTGTGCGTTTCTTATATTCTAAGTTTTTCAGTGCAACTCACTCATATACTATGTACTACACTGTGCGTTTCTTATATTCTAAGTTTTTCAGTGCAACTCACTCATATACTATGTACTACACAGTGCATTTCGTGTAATGCGGGTTTTTCAGTAAATTCTAAGTTTTTCAGTGCAACTCATTTATATACTATGTACTATACTGTGCGTTTCTTATATTCTAAGTTTTTCAGTGCAACTCACTCATATACTATGTACTACACTGTGCGTTTCATATATTCTAAGTTTTTCAGTGCAACTCACTCATATACTATGTACTACACTGTGCGTTTCTTATATTCTAAGTTTTTCAGTGCAACTCACTCATATACTATGTACTACACTGTGCGTTTCTTATATTCTATGTTTTTCAGTGCAACTCACTCATATACTATGTACTACACTGTGCGTTTCTTATATTCTAAGTTTTTCAGTGCAACTCACTCATATACTATGTACTACACTGTGCGTTTCTTATATTCTAAGTTTTTCAGTGCAACTCTCTCATATACTTTGTACTACACTGTGCTTTTCTTATATTCTAAGTTTTTCAGTGCAACTCACTCATATACTATGTACTACACTGTGCGTTTCTTATATTCTAAGTTTTTCAGTGCAACTCACTCATATACTATGTACTACACTGTGCGTTTCTTATATTCTAAATTTTTCAGTGCAACTCACTCATATACTATGTACTACACTGTGCGTTTCTTATATTCTAAGTTTTTCAGTGCAACTCACTCATATACTATGTACTACACTGTGCGTTTCTTACATTCTAAGTTTTTCAGTGCAACTCACTCATATACTATGTACTACACTGTGCGTTTCTTATATTCTAAGTTTTTCAGTGCAACTCACTCATATACTATGTACTACACTGTGCGTTTCTTAAATTCTAAGTTTTTCAGTGCAACTCACTCATATACTATGTACTACACTGTGCGTTTCTTATATTCTAAGTTTTTCAGTGCAACTCACTCATATACTATGTACTACACTGTGCGTTTCTTATATTCTAAGTTTTTCAGTGCAACTCACTCATATACTATGTACTACACTGTGCGTTTCTTATATTCTAAGTTTTTCAGTGCAACTCACTCATATACTATGTACTACACTGTGCGTTTCTTATATTCTAAGTTTTTCAGTGCAACTCACTCATATACTATGTACTACACTGTGCGTTTCTTATATTCTAAGTTTTTCAGTGCAACTCACTCATATACTATGTACTACACTGTGCGTTTCTTATATTCTAAGTTTTTCAGTGCAACTCACTCATATACTATGTACTACACTGTGCGTTTCTTACATTCTAAGTTTTTCAGTGCAACTCACTCATATACTATGTACTACACTGTGCGTTTCTTATATTCTAAGTTTTTCAGTGCAACTCACTCATATACTATGTACTACACTGTGCGTTTCTTAAATTCTAAGTTTTTCAGTGCAACTCACTCATATACTATGTACTACACTGTGCGTTTCTTATATTCTAAGTTTTTCAGTGCAACTCACTCATATACTATGTACTACACTGTGCGTTTCTTTTATTCTAAGTTTTTCAGTGCAACTCACTCATATACTATGTACTACACTGTGCGTTTCTTATATTCTAAGTTTTTCAGTGCAACTCACTCATATACTATGTACTACACTGTGCATTTCGTGTAATGCGGGTTTTTCAGTAAATTCTAAGTTTTTCAGTGCAACTCATTTATATACTATGTACTATACTGTGCGTTTCTTATATTCTAAGTTTTTCAGTGCAACTCACTCATATACTATGTACTACACTGTGCGTTTCATATATTCTAAGTTTTTCAGTGCAACTCACTCATATACTATGTACTACACTGTGCGTTTCTTATATTCTAAGTTTTTCAGTGCAACTCACTCATATACTATGTACTACACTGTGCGTTTCTTATATTCTATGTTTTTCAGTGCAACTCACTCATATACTATGTACTACACTGTGCGTTTCTTATATTCTAAGTTTTTCAGTGCAACTCACTCATATACTATGTACTACACTGTGCGTTTCTTATATTCTAAGTTTTTCAGTGCAACTCACTCATATACTATGTACTACACTGTGCGTTTCTTATATTCTAAGTTTTTCAGTGCAACTCACTCATATACTATGAACTACACTGTGCATTTCGTGTAATGCGGGTTTTTCAGTAAATTCTAAGTTTTTCAGTGCAACTCACTCATATACTATGTACTACACTGTGCGTTTCTTATATTCTAAGTTTTTCAGTGCAACTCACTCATATACTATGTACTACACTGTGCGTTTCTTATATTCTAAGTTTTTCAGTGTAACTCACTCATATACTATGTACTACACTGTGCGTTTCTTAAATTCTAAGTTTTTCAGTGCAACTCACTCATATACTATGTACTACAATGTGCGTTTCTTATATTCTAAGTTTTTCAGTGCAACTCACTCATATACTATGTACTACACTGTGCGTTTCTTATATTCTAAGTTTTTCAGTGCAACTCACTCATATACTATGTACTACACTGTGCGTTTCTTATATTCTGTTTTTCAGTGCAACTCACTCATATACTATGTACTACACTGTGCGTTTCTTATATTCTAAGTTTTTCAGAGCAACTCACTCATATACTATGTACTACAATGTGCGTTTCTTATATTCTAAGTTTTTCAGTGCAACTCACTCATATACTATGTACTACACTGTGCGTTTCTTAAATTCTAAGTTTTTCAGTGCAACTCACTCATATACTATGTACTACATTGTGCGTTTATTAAATTCTAAGTTTTTCAGTGCAACTCACTCATATACTATGTACTACACTGTGCGTTTCTTATATTCTAAGTTTTTCAGTGCAACTCACTCATATACTATGTACTACACTGTGCGTTTCTTATATTCTAAGTTTTTCAGTGCAACTCACTCATATACTATGTACTACACTGTGCATTTCGTGTAATGCGGCTTTTTCAGTAAATTCTAAGTTTTTCAGTGCAACTCACTCATATACTATGTACTACACTGTGCGTTTCTTATATTCTAAGTTTTTCAGTGCAACTCACTCATATACTATGTACTACACTGTGCGTTTCTTATATTCTAAGTTTTTCAGTGCAACTCACTCATATACTATGTACTACACTGTGCGTTTCTTAAATTCTAAGTTTTTCAGTGCAACTCACTCATATACTATGTACTACAATGTGCGTTTCTTATATTCTAAGTTTTTCAGTGCAACTCACTCATATACTATGTACTACACTGTGCGTTTCTTATATTCTAAGTTTTTCAGTGCAACTCACTCATATACTATGTACTACACTGTGCGTTTCTTATATTCTAAGTTTTTCAGTGCAACTCACTCATATACTATGTACTACACTGTGCGTTTCTTATATTCTAAGTTTTTCAGTGCAACTCACTCATATACTATGTACTACACTGTGCGTTTCTTATATTCTAAGTTTTTCAGTGCAACTCACTCATATACTATGTACTACACTGTGCGTTTCTTATATTCTAAGTTTTTCAGTGCAACTCACTCATATACTATGTACTACACTGTGCGTTTCTTATATTCTAAGTTTTTCAGTGCAACTCACTCATATACTATGTACTACACTGTGCGTTTCTTATATTCTAAGTTTTTCAGTGCAACTCACTCATATACTATGTACTACACTGTGCATTTCGTGTAATGCGGGTTTTTCAGTAAATTCTAAGTTTTTCAGTGCAACTCACTCATATACTATGTACTACACTGTACGTTTCTTATATTCTAAGTTTTTCAGTGCAACTCACTCATATACTATGTACTACACTGTGCGTTTCTTATATTCTAAGTTTTTCAGAGCAACTCACTCATATACTATGTACTACAATGTGCGTTTCTTATATTCTAAGTTTTTCAGTGCAACTCACTCATATACTATGTACTACACTGTGCGTTTCTTAAATTCTAAGTTTTTCAGTGCAACTCACTCATACTATGTACTACATTGTGCGTTTATTAAATTCTAAGTTTTTCAGTGCAACTCACTCATATACTATGTACTACACTGTGCGTTTCTTATATTCTAAGTTTTTCAGTGCAAGTCACTCATATACTATGTACTACACTGTTCGTTTCTTATATTCTAAGTTTTTCAGTGCAACTCACTCATATACTATGAACTACACTGTGCATTTCGTGTAATGCGGGTTTTTCAGTAAATTCTAAGTTTTTCAGTGCAACTCACTCATATACTATGTACTACACTGTGCGTTTCTTATATTCTAAGTTTTTCAGTGCAACTCACTCATATACTATGTACTACACTGTGCGTTTCTTATATTCTAAGTTTTTCAGTGCAACTCACTCATATACTATGTACTACACTGTGCGTTTCTTATATTCTAAGTTTTTCAGTGCAACTCACTCATATACTATGTACTACACTGTGCGTTTCTTATATTCTAAGTTTTTCAGTGCAACTCACTCATATACTATGTACTACACTCTGCGTTTCTTATATTCTAAGTTTTTCAGTGCAACTCACTCATATACTATGTACTACACTGTGCGTTTCTTATATTCTAAGTTTTTCAGTGCAACTCACTCATATACTATGTACTACACTGTGCGTTTCTTATATTCTAAGTTTTTCAGTGCAACTCACTCATATACTATGTATTACACTGTGCGTTTCTTATATTCTAAGTTTTTCAGTGCAACTCACTCATATACTATGTACTACACTGTGCGTTTCTTTTATTCTAAGTTTTTCAGTGCAACTCACTCATATACTATGTACTACACTGTGCGTTTCTTATATTCTAAGTTTTTCAGTGCAACTCACTCATATACTATGTACTACACTGTGCGTTTCTTATATTCTAAGTTTTTCAGTGCAACTCACTCATATACTATGTACTACACTGTGCGTTTCTTAAATTCTAAGTTTTTCAGTGCAACTCACTCATATACTATGTACTACACTGTGCGTTTCTTATATTCTAAGTTTTTCAGTGCAACTCACTCATATACTATGTACTACACTGTGCGTTTCTTATATTCTAAGTTTTTCAGTGCAACTCACTCATATACTATGTACTACACTGTGCGTTTCTTATATTCTAAGTTTTTCAGTGCAACTCACTCATATACTATGTACTACACAGTGCATTTCGTGTAATGCGGGTGTTTCAGTAAATTCTAAGTTTTTCAGTGCAACTCATTTATATACTATGTACTATACTGTGCGTTTCTTATATTCTAAGTTTTTCAGTGCAACTCACTCATATACTATGTACTACATTGTGCGTTTCATATATTCTAAGTTTTTCAGTGCAACTCACTCATATACTATGTACTACACTGTGCGTTTCTTATATTCTAAGTTTTTCAGTGCAACTCACTCATATACTATGTACTACACTTTGCGTTTCTTATATTCTATGTTTTTCAGTGCAACTCACTCATATACTATGTACTACACTTTGCGTTTCTTATATTCTAAGTTTTTCAGTGCAACTCACTCATATACTATGTACTACACTGTGCATTTCGTGTAATGCGGCTTTTTCAGTAAATTCTAAGTTTTTCAGTGCAACTCACTCATATACTATGTACTACACTGTGCGTTTCTTATATTCTAAGTTTTTCAGTGCAACTCACTCATATACTAAGTACTACACTGTGCGTTTCTTAAATTCTAAGTTTTTCAGTGCAACTCACTCATATACTATGTACTACAATGTGCGTTTCTTATATTCTAAGTTTTTCAGTGCAACTCACTCATATACTATGTACTACACTGTGCGTTTCTTATATTCTAAGTTTTTCAGTGAAACTCACTCATATACTATGTACTACACTGTGCGTTTCTTATATTCTAATTTTTTCAGTGCAACTCACTCATATACTATGTACTACACTGTGCGTTTCTTATATTCTAAGTTTTTCAGTGCAACTCACTCATATACTATGTACTACACTGTGCGTTTCTTATATTCTAAGTTTTTCAGTGCAACTCACTCATATACTATGTACTACACTGTGCGTTTCTTATATTCTAAGTTTTTCAGTGCAACTCACTCATATACTATGTACTACACTGTGCGTTTCTTATATTCTAAGTTTTTCAGTGCAACTCACTCATATACTATGTACTACATTGTGCGTTTCTTATATTCTAAGTTTTTCAGTGCAACTCACTCATATACTATGTACTACACTGTGCGTTTCTTATATTCTAAGTTTTTCAGTGCAACTCACTCATATACTATGTACTACACTGTGCATTTCGTGTAATGCGGGTTTTTCAGTAAATTCTAAGTTTTTCAGTGCAACTCACTCATATACTATGTACTACACTGTACGTTTCTTATATTCTAAGTTTTTCAGTGCAACTCACTCATATACTATGTACTACACTGTGCGTTTCTTATATTCTAAGTTTTTCAGAGCAACTCACTCATAACTATGTACTACAACGTGCGTTTCTTATATTCTAAGTTTTTCAGTGCAACTCTCTCATATACTATGTACTACACTGTGCGTTTCTTAAATTCTAAGTTTTTCAGTGCAACTCACTCATACTATGTAATACATTGTGCGTTTATTAAATTCTAAGTTTTTCAGTGCAACTCACTCATATACTATGTACTACACTGTGCGTTTCTTATATTCTAAGTTTTTCAGTGCAAGTCAATCATATACTATGTACTACACTGTGCGTTTCTTATATTCTAAGTTTTTCAGTGCAACTCACTCATATACTATGAACTACACTGTGCATTTCGTGTAATGCGGGTTTTTCAGTAAATTCTAAGTTTTTCAGTGCAACTCACTCATATACTATGTACTACACTGTGCGTTTCTTATATTCTAAGTTTTTCAGTGCAACTCACTCATATACTATGTACTACACTGTGCGTTTCTTATATTCTAAGTTTTTCAGTGCAACTCACTCATATACTATGTACTACACTGTGCGTTTCTTATATTCTAAGTTTTTCAGTGCAACTCACTCATATACTATGTACTACACTGTGCGTTTCTTATATTCTAAGTTTTTCAGTGCAACTCACTCATATACTATGTACTACACTGTGCGTTTCTTATATTCTAAGTTTTTCAGTGCAACTCACTCATATACTATGTACTACACTGTGCGTTTCTTATATTCTAAGTTTTTCAGTGCAACTCACTCATATACTATGTACTACACTGTGCGTTTCTTATATTCTAAGTTTTTCAGTGCAACTCACTCATATACTATGTACTACACTGTGCGTTTCTTATATTCTAAGTTTTTCAGTGCAACTCACTCATATACTATGTATTACACTGTGCGTTTCTTATATTCTAAGTTTTTCAGTGCAACTCACTCATATACTATGTACTACACTGTGCGTTTCTTTTATTCTAAGTTTTTCAGTGCAACTCACTCATATACTATGTACTACACTGTGCGTTTCTTATATTCTAAGTTTTTCAGTGCAACTCACTCATATACTATGTACTACACTGTGCGTTTCTTATATTCTAAGTTTTTCAGTGCAACTCACTCATATACTATGTACTACACTGTGCGTTTCTTATATTCTAAGTTTTTCAGTGCAACTCACTCATATACTATGTACTACACTGTGCGTTTCTTATATTCTAAGTTTTTCAGTGCAACTCACTCATATACTATGTACTACACTGTGCGTTTCTTACATTCTAAGTTTTTCAGTGCAACTCACTCATATACTATGTACTACACTGTGCGTTTCTTACATTCTAAGTTTTTCAGTGCAACTCACTCATATACTATGTACTACACTGTGCGTTTCTTACATTCTAAGTTTTTCAGTGCAACTCACTCATATACTATGTACTACACTGTGCGTTTCTTAAATTCTAAGTTTTTCAGTGCAACTCACTCATATACTATGTACTACACTGTGCGTTTCTTATATTCTAAGTTTTTCAGTGCAACTCACTCATATACTATGTACTACACTGTGCGTTTCTTATATTCTAAGTTTTTCAGTGCAACTCACTCATATACTATGTACTACACTGTGCGTTTCTTATATTCTAAGTTTTTCAGTGCAACTCACTCATATACTATGTACTACACAGTGCATTTCGTGTAATGCGGGTTTTTCAGTAAATTCTAAGTTTTTCAGTGCAACTCATTTATATACTATGTACTATATTGTGCGTTTCTTATATTCTAAGTTTTTCAGTGCAACTCACTCATATACTATGTACTACACTGTGCGTTTCATATATTCTAAGTTTTTCAGTGCAACTCACTCATATACTATGTACTACATTGTGCGTTTCTTATATTCTAAGTTTTTCAGTGCAACTCACTCATATACTATGTACTACACAGTGCATTTCGTGTAATGCGGGTTTTTCAGTAAATTCTAAGTTTTTCAGTGCAACTCATTTATATACTATGTACTATACTGTGCGTTTCTTATATTCTAAGTTTTTCAGTGCAACTCACTCATATACTATGTACTACACTGTGCGTTTCATATATTCTAAGTTTTTCAGTGCAACTCACTCATATACTATGTACTACACTGTGCGTTTTTTATATTCTAAGTTTTTCAGTGCAACTCACTCATATACTATGTACTACACTTTGCGTTTCTTATATTCTATGTTTTTCAGTGCAACTCACTCATATACTATGTACTACACTGTGCGTTTCTTATATTCTAAGTTTTTCAGTGCAACTCACTCATATACTATGTACTACACTGTGCATTTCGTGTAATGCGGCTTTTTCAGTAAATTCTAAGTTTTTCAGTGCAACTCACTCATATACTATGTACTACACTGTGCGTTTCTTATATTCTAAGTTTTTCAGTGCAACTCACTCATATACTATGTACTACACTGTGCGTTTCTTATATTCTAAGTTTTTCAGTGCAACTCACTCATATACTATGTACTACACTGTGCGTTTCTTAAATTCTAAGTTTTTCAGTACAACTCACTCATATACTATGTACTACAATGTGCGTTTCTTATATTCTAAGTTTTTCAGTGCAACTCACTCATATACTATGTACTACACTGTGCGTTTCTTATATTCTAAGTTTTTCAGTGCAACTCACTCATATACTATGTACTACACTGTGCGTTTCTTATATTCTAAGTTTTTCAGTGCAACTCACTCATATACTATGTACTACACTGTGCGTTTCTTATATTCTAAGTTTTTCAGTGCAACTCACTCATATACTATGTACTACACTGTGCGTTTCTTATATTCTAAGTTTTTCAGTGCAACTCACTCATATACTATGTACTACACTGTGCGTTTCTTATATTCTAAGTTTTTCAGTGCAACTCACTCATATACTATGTACTACACTGTGCGTTTCTTATATTCTAAGTTTTTCAGTGCAACTCGCTCATATACTATGTACTACACTGTGCGTTTCTTATATTCTAAGTTTTTCAGTGCAACTCACTCATATACTATGTACTACACTGTGCATTTCGTGTAATGCGGGTTTTTCAGTAAATTCTAAGTTTTTCAGTGCAACTCACTCATATACTATGTACTACACTGTACGTTTCTTATATTCTAAGTTTTTCAGTGCAACTCACTCATATACTATGTACTACACTGTGCGTTTCTTATATTCTAAGTTTTTCAGAGCAACTCACTCATATACTATGTACTACAATGTGCGTTTCTTATATTCTAAGTTTTTCAGTGCAACTCACTCATATCCTATGTACTACACTGTGCGTTTCTTAAATTCTAAGTTTTTCAGTGCAACTCACTCATACTATGTAATACATTGTGCGTTTATTAAATTCTAAGTTTTTCAGTGCAACTCACTCATATACTATGTACTACACTGTGCGTTTCTTATATTCTAAGTTTTTCAGTGCAAGTCACTCATATACTATGTACTACACTGTGCGTTTCTTATATTCTAAGTTTTTCAGTGCAACTCACTCATATACTATGAACTACACTGTGCATTTCGTGTAATGCGGGTTTTTCAGTAAATTCTAAGTTTTTCAGTGCAACTCACTCATATACTATGTACTACACTGTGCGTTTCTTATATTCTAAGTTTTTCAGTGCAACTCACTCATATACTATGTACTACACTGTGCGTTTCTTATATTCTAAGTTTTTCAGTGCAACTCACTCATATACTATGTACTACACTGTGCGTTTCTTATATTCTAAGTTTTTCAGTGCAACTCACTCATATACTATGTACTACACTGTGCGTTTCTTATATTCTAAGTTTTTCAGTGCAACTCACTCATATACTATGTACTACACTGTGCGTTTCTTATATTCTAAGTTTTTCAGTGCAACTCACTCATATACTATGTACTACACTGTGCGTTTCTTATATTCTAAGTTTTTCAGTGCAACTCACTCATATACTATGTACTACACTGTGCGTTTCTTATATTCTAAGTTTTTCAGTGCAACTCACTCATATACTATGTACTACACTGTGCGTTTCTTATATTCTAAGTTTTTCAGTGCAACTCACTCATATACTATGTACTACACTGTGCGTTTCTTATATTCTAAGTTTTTCAGTGCAACTCACTCATATACTATGTACTACACTGTGCGTTTCTTTTATTCTAAGTTTTTCAGTGCAACTCACTCATATACTATGTACTACACTGTGCGTTTCTTATATTCTAAGTTTTTCAGTGCAACTCACTCATATACTATGTACTACACTGTGCGTTTCTTATATTCTAAGTTTTTCAGTGCAACTCACTCATATACTATGTACTACACTGTGCGTTTCTTATATTCTAAGTTTTTCAGTGCAACTCACTCATATACTATGTACTACACTGTGCGTTTCTTATATTCTAAGTTTTTCAGTGCAACTCACTCATATACTATGTACTACACTGTGCGTTTCTTACATTCTAAGTTTTTCAGTGCAACTCACTCATATACTATGTACTACACTGTGCGTTTCTTACATTCTAAGTTTTTCAGTGCAACTCACTCATATACTATGTACTACACTGTGCGTTTCTTACATTCTAAGTTTTTCAGAGCAACTCACTCATATACTATGTACTACAATGTGCGTTTCTTATATTCTAAGTTTTTCAGTGCAACTCACTCATATCCTATGTACTACACTGTGCATTTCGTGTAATGCGGGTTTTTCAGTAAATTCTAAGTTTTTCAGTGCAACTCACTCATATACTATGTACTACACTGTACGTTTCTTATATTCTAAGTTTTTCAGTGCAACTCACTCATATACTATGTACTACACTGTGCGTTTCTTATATTCTAAGTTTTTCAGAGCAACTCACTCATATACTATGTACTACAATGTGCGTTTCTTATATTCTAAGTTTTTCAGTGCAACTCACTCATATCCTATGTACTACACTGTGCGTTTCTTAAATTCTAAGTTTTTCAGTGCAACTCACTCATACTATGTAATACATTGTGCGTTTATTAAATTCTAAGTTTTTCAGTGCAACTCACTCATATACTATGTACTACACTGTGCGTTTCTTATATTCTAAGTTTTTCAGTGCAAGTCACTCATATACTATGTACTACACTGTGCGTTTCTTATATTCTAAGTTTTTCAGTGCAACTCACTCATATACTATGAACTACACTGTGCATTTCGTGTAATGCGGGTTTTTCAGTAAATTCTAAGTTTTTCAGTGCAACTCACTCATATACTATGTACTACACTGTGCGTTTCTTATATTCTAAGTTTTTCAGTGCAACTCACTCATATACTATGTACTACACTGTGCGTTTCTTATATTCTAAGTTTTTCAGTGCAACTCACTCATATACTATGTACTACACTGTGCGTTTCTTATATTCTAAGTTTTTCAGTGCAACTCACTCATATACTATGTACTACACTGTGCGTTTCTTATATTCTAAGTTTTTCAGTGCAACTCACTCATATACTATGTACTACACTGTGCGTTTCTTATATTCTAAGTTTTTCAGTGCAACTCACTCATATACTATGTACTACACTGTGCGTTTCTTATATTCTAAGTTTTTCAGTGCAACTCACTCATATACTATGTACTACACTGTGCGTTTCTTATATTCTAAGTTTTTCAGTGCAACTCACTCATATACTATGTACTACACTGTGCGTTTCTTATATTCTAAGTTTTTCAGTGCAACTCTCTCATATACTTTGTACTACACTGTGCTTTTCTTATATTCTAAGTTTTTCAGTGCAACTCACTCATATACTATGTACTACACTGTGCGTTTCTTATATTCTAAGTTTTTCAGTGCAACTCACTCATATACTATGTACTACACTGTGCGTTTCTTATATTCTAAGTTTTTCAGTGCAACTCACTCCTATACTATGTACTACACTGTGCGTTTCTTATATTCTAAGTTTTTCAGTGCAACTCACTCATATACTATGTACTACACTGTGCGTTTCTTACATTCTAAGTTTTTCAGTGCAACTCACTCATATACTATGTACTACACTGTGCGTTTCTTACATTCTAAGTTTTTCAGTGCAACTCACTCATATACTATGTACTACACTGTGCGTTTCTTAAATTCTAAGTTTTTCAGTGCAACTCACTCATATACTATGTACTACACTGTGCGTTTCTTATATTCTAAGTTTTTCAGTGCAACTCACTCATATACTATGTACTACACTGTGCGTTTCTTATATTCTAAGTTTTTCAGTGCAACTCACTCATATACTATGTACTACACTGTGCGTTTCTTATATTCTAAGTTTTTCAGTGCAACTCACTCATATACTATGTACTACACTGTGCATTTCGTGTAATGCGGGTTTTTCAAAATTCTAAGTTTTTCAGTGCAACTCATTTATATACTATGTACTATACTGTGCGTTTCTTATATTCTAAGTTTTTCAGTGCAACTCACTCATATACTATGTACTACACTGTGCGTTTCATATATTCTAAGTTTTTCAGTGCAACTCACTCATATACAATGTACTACACTGTGCGTTTCTTATATTCTAAGTTTTTCAGTGCAACTCACTCATATACTATGTACTACACTGTGCGTTTCTTATATTCTATGTTTTTCAGTGCAACTCACTCATATACTATGTACTACACTGTGCGTTTCTTATATTCTAAGTTTTTCAGTGCAACTCACTCATATACTATGTACTACACTGTGCGTTTCTTATATTCTAAGTTTTTCAGTGCAATTCACTCATATACTTTGTACTACACTGTGCTTTTCTTATATTCTAAGTTTTTCAGTGCAACTCACTCTTATACTATGTACTACACTGTGCGTTTTTTATATTCTAAGTTTTTCAGTGCAACTCACTCATATACTATGTACTACACTGTGCGTTTCTTATATTCTAAGTTTTTCAGTGCAACTCACTCATATACTATGTACTACACTGTGCGTTTCTTATATTCTAAGTTTTTCAGTGCAACTCACTCATATACTATGTACTACACTGTGCGTTTCTTATATTCTAAGTTTTTCAGTGCAACTCACTCCTATACTATGTACTACACTGTGCGTTTCTTATATTCTAAGTTTTTCAGTGCAACTCACTCATATACTATGTACTACACTGTGCGTTTCTTACATTCTAAGTTTTTCAGTGCAACTCACTCATATACTATGTACTACACTGTGCGTTTCTTATATTCTAAGTTTTTCAGTGCAACTCACTCATATACTATGTACTACACTGTGCATTTCGTGTAATGCGGGTTTTTCAGTAAATTCTAAGTTTTTCAGTGCAACTCACTCATATACTATGTACTACACTGTGCGTTTCTTATATTCTATGTTTTTCAGTGCAACTCACTCATATACTATGTACTACACTGTGCGTTTCTTATATTCTAAGTTTTTCAGTGCAACTCACTCATATACTATGTACTACACTGTGCGTTTCTTATATTCTAAGTTTTTCAGTGCAACTCTCTCATATACTTTGTACTACACTGTGCTTTTCTTATATTCTAAGTTTTTCAGTGCAACTCACTCATATACTATGTACTACACTGTGCGTTTCTTATATTCTAAGTTTTTCAGTGCAACTCACTCATATACTATGTACTACACTGTGCGTTTCTTATATTCTAAGTTTTTCAGTGCAACTCACTCCTATACTATGTACTACACTGTGCGTTTCTTATATTCTAAGTTTTTCAGTGCAACTCACTCATATACTATGTACTACACTGTGCGTTTCTTACATTCTAAGTTTTTCAGTGCAACTCACTCATATACTATGTACTACACTGTGCGTTTCTTATATTCTAAGTTTTTCAGTGCAACTCACTCATATACTATGTACTACACTGTGCGTTTCTTAAATTCTAAGTTTTTCAGTGCAACTCACTCATATACTATGTACTACACTGTGCGTTTCTTATATTCTAAGTTTTTCAGTGCAACTCACTCATATACTATGTACTACACTGTGCGTTTCTTATATTCTAAGTTTTTCAGTGCAACTCACTCATATACTATGTACTACACTGTGCGTTTCTTATATTCTAAGTTTTTCAGTGCAACTCACTCATATACTATGTACTACACTGTGCATTTCGTGTAATGCGGGTTTTTCAAAATTCTAAGTTTTTCAGTGCAACTCATTTATATACTATGTACTATACTGTGCGTTTCTTATATTCTAAGTTTTTCAGTGCAACTCACTCATATACTATGTACTACACTGTGCGTTTCATATATTCTAAGTTTTTCAGTGCAACTCACTCATATACTATGTACTACACTGTGCGTTTCTTATATTCTAAGTTTTTCAGTGCAACTCACTCATATACTATGTACTACACTGTGCGTTTCTTATATTCTATGTTTTTCAGTGCAACTCACTCATATACTATGTACTACACTGTGCGTTTCTTATATTCTAAGTTTTTCAGTGCAACTCACTCATATACTATGTACTACACTGTGCGTTTCTTATATTCTAAGTTTTTCAGTGCAACTCACTCATATACTTTGTACTACACTGTGCTTTTCTTGTATTCTAAGTTTTTCAGTGCAACTCACTCTTATACTATGTACTACACTGTGCGTTTTTTATATTCTAAGTTTTTCAGTGCAACTCACTCATATACTATGTACTACACTGTGCGTTTCTTATATTCTAAGTTTTTCAGTGCAACTCACTCATATACTATGTACTACACTGTGCGTTTCTTATATTCTAAGTTTTTCAGTGCAACTCACTCATATACTATGTACTACACTGTGCGTTTCTTATATTCTAAGTTTTTCAGTGCAACTCACTCATATACTATGTACTACACTGTGCGTTTCTTATATTCTAAGTTTTTCAGTGCAACTCACTCATATACTATGTACTACACTGTGCGTTTCTTACATTCTAAGTTTTTCAGTGCAACTCACTCATATACTATGTACTACACTGTGCGTTTCTTATATTCTAAGTTTTTCAGTGCAACTCACTCATATACTATGTACTACACTGTGCATTTCGTGTAATGCGGGTTTTTCAGTAAATTCTAAGTTTTTCAGTGCAACTCATTTATATACTATGTACTATACTGTGCGTTTCTTATATTCTAAGTTTTTCGTGCAACTCACTCATATACTATGTACTACACTGTGCGTTTCTTATATTCTAAGTTTTTCAGTGCAACTCACTCATATACTATGTACTACACTGTGCGTTTCTTATATTCTAAGTTTTTCAGTGCAACTCACTCATATACTATGTACTACACTGTGCGTTTCTTACATTCTAAGTTTTTCAGTGCAACTCACTCATATACTATGTACTACACTGTGCGTTTCTTATATTCTAAGTTTTTCAGTGCAACTCACTCATATACTATGTACTACACTGTGCGTTTCTTAAATTCTAAGTTTTTCAGTGCAACTCACTCATATACTATGTACTACACTGTGCGTTTCTTATATTCTAAGTTTTTCAGTGCAACTCACTCATATACTATGTACTACACTGTGCGTTTCTTAAATTCTAAGTTTTTCAGTGCAACTCACTCATATACTATGTACTACACTGTGCGTTTCTTATATTCTAAGTTTTTCAGTGCAACTCACTCATATACTATGTACTACACTGTGCATTTCGTGTAATGCGGGTTTTTCAGTAAATTCTAAGTTTTTCAGTGCAACTCATTTATATACTATGTACTATACTGTGCGTTTCTTATATTCTAAGTTTTTCAGTGCAACTCACTCATATAATATGTACTACACTGTGTGTTTCATATATTCTAAGTTTTTCAGTGCAACTCACTCATATACTATGTACTACACTGTGCGTTTCTTATATTCTAAGTTTTTCAGTGCAACTCACTCATATACTATGTACTACACTGTGCGTTTCTTATATTCTATGTTTTTCAGTGCAACTCACTCATATACTATGTACTACACTGTGCGTTTCTTATATTCTAAGTTTTTCAGTGCAACTCACTCATATACTATGTACTACACTGTGCGTTTCTTATATTCTAAGTTTTTCAGTGCAACTCACTCATATACTTTGTACTACACTGTGCTTTTCTTATATTCTAAGTTTTTCAGTGCAACTCACTCATATACTATGTACTACACTGTGCGTTTCTTACATTCTAAGTTTTTCATTGCAACTCACTCATATACTATGTACTACACTGTGCGTTTCTTATATTCTAAGTTTTTCAGTGCAACTCACTCATATACTATGTACTACACTGTGCATTTCGTGTAATGCGGGTTTTTCAGTAAATTCTAAGTTTTTCAGTGCAACTCATTTATATACTATGTACTATACTGTGCGTTTCTTATATTCTAAGTTTTTCGTGCAACTCACTCATATACTATGTACTACACTGTGCGTTTCTTATATTCTAAGTTTTTCAGTGCAACTCACTCATATACTATGTACTACACTGTGCGTTTCTTATATTCTAAGTTTTTCAGTGCAACTCACTCATATACTATGTACTACACTGTGCGTTTCTTACATTCTAAGTTTTTCAGTGCAACTCACTCATATACTATGTACTACACTGTGCGTTTCTTATATTCTAAGTTTTTCAGTGCAACTCACTCATATACTATGTACTACACTGTGCGTTTCTTAAATTCTAAGTTTTTCAGTGCAACTCACTCATATACTATGTACTACACTGTGCGTTTCTTATATTCTAAGTTTTTCAGTGCAACTCACTCATATACTATGTACTACACTGTGCGTTTCTTAAATTCTAAGTTTTTCAGTGCAACTCACTCATATACTATGTACTACACTGTGCGTTTCTTATATTCTAAGTTTTTCAGTGCAACTCACTCATATACTATGTACTACACTGTGCATTTCGTGTAATGCGGGTTTTTCAGTAAATTCTAAGTTTTTCAGTGCAACTCATTTATATACTATGTACTATACTGTGCGTTTCTTATATTCTAAGTTTTTCAGTGCAACTCACTCATATAATATGTACTACACTGTGTGTTTCATATATTCTAAGTTTTTCAGTGCAACTCACTCATATACTATGTACTACACTGTGCGTTTCTTATATTCTAAGTTTTTCAGTGCAACTCACTCATATACTATGTACTACACTGTGCGTTTCTTATATTCTATGTTTTTCAGTGCAACTCACTCATATACTATGTACTACACTGTGCGTTTCTTATATTCTAAGTTTTTCAGTGCAACTCACTCATATACTATGTACTACACTGTGCGTTTCTTATATTCTAAGTTTTTCAGTGCAACTCACTCATATACTTTGTACTACACTGTGCTTTTCTTATATTCTAAGTTTTTCAGTGCAACTCACTCATATACTATGTACTACACTGTGCGTTTCTTATATTCTAAGTTTTTCAGTGCAACTCACTCATATACTATGTAGTACACTGTGCGTTTCTTATATTCTAAGTTTTTCAGTGCAACTCACTCATATACTATGTACTACACTGTGCGTTTCTTATATTCTAAGTTTTTCAGTGCAACTCACTCATATACTATGTATTACACTGTGCGTTTCTTATATTCTAAGTTTTTCAGTGCAACTCACTCATATACTTTGTACTACACTGTGCGTTTCTTATATTCTAAGTTTTTCAGTGCAACTCACTCATATACTATGTACTACACTGTGCGTTTCTTATATTCTAAGTTTTTCTGTGCAACTCACTCATATACTATGTACTACACTGTGCGTTTCTTATATTCTAAGTTTTTCAGTGCAACTCACTCATATACTATGTACTACACTGTGCATTTCGTGTAATGCGGGTTTTTCAGTAAATTCTAAGTTTTTCAGTGCAACTCATTTATATACTATGTACTATACTGTGCGTTTCTTATATTCTAAGTTTTTCAGTGCAACTCACTCATATACTATGTACTACACTGTGCGTTTCATATATTCTAAGTTTTTCAGTGCAACTCACTCATATACTATGTACTACACTGTGCGTTTCTTATATTCTAAGTTTTTCAGTGCAACTCACTCATATACTATGTACTACACTGTGCGTTTCTTATATTCTATGTTTTTCAGTGCAACTCACTCATATACTATGTACTACACTGTGCGTTTCTTATATTCTAAGTTTTTCAGTGCAACTCACTCATATACTATGTACTACACTGTGCGTTTCTTATATTCTAAGTTTTTCAGTGCAACTCACTCATATACTTTGTACTACACTGTGCTTTTCTTATATTCTAAGTTTTTCAGTGCAACTCACTCATATACTATGTACTACACTGTGCGTTTCTTATATTCTAAGTTTTTCAGTGCTACTCACTCATATACTATGTACTACACTGTGCGTTTCTTATATTCTAAGTTTTTCAGTGCAACTCACTCATATACTATGTACTACACTGTGCGTTTCTTATATTCTAAGTTTTTCAGTGCAACTCACTCATATACTATGTACTACACTGTGCGATTCTTATATTCTAAGTTTTTCAGTGCAACTCACTCATATACTATGTACTACACTGTGCGTTTCTTCTATTCTAAGTTTTTCAGTGCAACTCACTCATATACTATGTACTACACTGTGCGTTTCTTCTATTCTAAGTTTTTCAGTGCAACTCACTCATATACTTTGTACTACACTGTGCTTTTCTTATATTCTAAGTTTTTCAGTGCAACTCACTCATATACTATGTACTACACTGTGCGTTTCTTATATTCTAAGTTTTTCAGTGCAACTCACTCATATACTATGTACTACACTGTGCGTTTCTTATATTCTAAGTTTTTCAGTGCAACTCACTCATATACTATGTACTACACTGTGCGTTTCTTATATTCTAAGTTTTTCAGTGCAACTCACTCATATACTATGTACTACACTGTGCGTTTCTTATATTCTAAGTTTTTCAGTGCAACTCACTCATATACTATGTACTACACTGTGCGTTTCTTATATTCTAAGTTTTTCAGTGCAACTCACTCATATACTATGTACTACAATGTGCGTTTCTTATATTCTAAGTGTTTCAGTGCAACTCACTCATATACTATGTACTACACTGTGCGTTTCTTAAATTCTAAGTTTTTCAGTGCAACTCACTCATATACTATGTACTACACTGTGCGTTTCTTAAATTCTAAGTTTTTCAGTGCAACTCACTCATATACTATGTACTACACTGTGCGTTTCTTATATTCTAAGTTTTTCAGTGCAACTCACTCATATACTATGTACTACACTGTGCGTTTCTTATATTCTAAGTTTTTCAGTGCAACTCACTCATATACTATGTACTACACTGTGCGTTTCTTAAATTCTAAGTTTTTCAGTGCAACTCACTCATATACTATGTACTACAATGTGCGTTTCTTATATTCTAAGTTTTTCAGTGCAACTCACTCATATACTATGTACTACACTGTGCGTTTCTTATATTCCAAGTTTTTAAGTGCAACTCACTCATATACTATGTACTACACTGTCCGTTTCTCATATTCTAAGTTTTTCAGTGCAACTCACTCATATACTATGTACTACACTGTGCGTTTCTTATATTCTAAGTTTTTCAGTGCAACTCACTAATATACTATGTACTACACTGTGCGTTTCTTATATTCTAAGTTTTTCAGTGCAACTCACTCATATACTATGTACTACACTGTGCGTTTCTTATATTCTAAGTTTTTCAGTGCAACTCACTCATATACTATGTACTACACTGTGCGTTTCTTATATTTTAAGTTTTTCAGTGCAACTCACTCATATACTATGTACTACACTGTGCGTTTCTTATATTCTAAGTTTTTCAGTGCAACTCACTCATATACTATGTACTACACTGTGCGTTTCTTATATTCTAAGTTTTTCAGTGCAACTCACTCATATACTATGTACTACACTGTGCGTTTCTTATATTCTAAGTTTTTCAGTTCAACTCACTCATATACTATGTACTACACTGTGCATTTCGTGTAATGCGGGTTTTTCAGTAAATTCTAAGTTTTTCAGTGCAACTCACTCATATACTATGTACTACACTGTGCGTTTCTTATATTCTAAGTTTTTCAGTGCAACTCACTCATATACTATGTACTACACTGTGCGTTTCTTATATTCTAAGTTTTTCAGAGCAACTCACTCATATACTATGAACTACAATGTGCGTTTCTTATATTCTAAGTTTTTCAGTGCAACTCACTCATATACTATGTACTACACTGTGCATTTCGTGTAATGCGGGTTTTTCAGTAAATTCTAAGTTTTTCAGTGCAACTCACTCATATACTATGTAATACACTGTGCGTTTCTTATATTCTAAGTTTTTCAGTGCAACTCACTCATATACTATGTACTACACTGTGCGTTTCTTAAATTCTAAGTTTTTCAGTGCAACTCACTCATATACTATGTACTACAATGTGCGTTTCTTATATTCTAAGTTTTTCAGTGCAACTCACTCATATACTATGTACTACACTGTGCGTTTCTTATATTCCAAGTTTTTAAGTGCAACTCACTCATATACTATGTACTACACTGTCCGTTTCTCATATTCTAAGTTTTTCAGTGCAACTCACTCATATACTATGTACTACACTGTGCGTTTCTTATATTCTAAGTTTTTCAGTGCAACTCACTAATATACTATGTACTACACTGTGCGTTTCTTATATTCTAAGTTTTTCAGTGCAACTCACTCATATACTATGTACTACACTGTGCGTTTCTTATATTCTAAGTTTTTCAGTGCAACTCACTCATATACTATGTACTACACTGTGCGTTTCTTATATTTTAAGTTTTTCAGTGCAACTCACTCATATACTATGTACTACACTGTGCGTTTCTTATATTCTAAGTTTTTCAGTGCAACTCACTCATATACTATGTACTACACTGTGCGTTTCTTATATTCTAAGTTTTTCAGTGCAACTCACTCATATACTATGTACTACACTGTGCGTTTCTTATATTCTAAGTTTTTCAGTTCAACTCACTCATATACTATGTACTACACTGTGCATTTCGTGTAATGCGGGTTTTTCAGTAAATTCTAAGTTTTTCAGTGCAACTCACTCATATACTATGTACTACACTGTGCGTTTCTTATATTCTAAGTTTTTCAGTGCAACTCACTCATATACTATGTACTACACTGTGCGTTTCTTATATTCTAAGTTTTTCAGAGCAACTCACTCATATACTATGAACTACAATGTGCGTTTCTTATATTCTAAGTTTTTCAGTGCAACTCATTCATATACTATGTACTACACTGTGCATTTCGTGTAATGCGGGTTTTTCAGTAAATTCTAAGTTTTTCAGTGCAACTCACTCATATACTATGTAATACACTGTGCGTTTCTTATATTCTAAGTTTTTCAGTGCAACTCACTCATATACTATGTACTACACTGTGCGTTTCTTATATTCTAAGTTTTTCAGTGCAACTCACTCATATACTATGTACTACACTGTGCGTTTCTTATATTCTAAGTTTTTCAGTGCAACTCACTCATATACTATGTACTACACTGTGCGTTTCTTATATTCTAAGTTTTTCAGTGCAACTCACTCATATACTATGTACTACACTGTGCGTTTCTTATATTCTAAGTTTTTCAGTGCAACTCACTCATATACTATGTACTGCACTGTGCGTTTCTTATATTCTAAGTTTTTCAGTGCAACTCACTCATATACTATGTACTGCACTGTGCGTTTCTTATATTCTAAGTTTTTCAGTGCAACTCACTCATATACTATGTACTACACTGTGCGTTTCTTATATTCTAAGTTTTTCAGTGCAACTCACTCATATACTATGTACTACACTGTGCGTTTCTTATATTCTAAGTTTTTCAGTGCAACTCACTCATATACTATGTACTACACTGTGCGTTTCTTATATTCTAAATTTTTCAGTGCAACTCACAGTTATACTATGTACTACACTGTGCGTTTCTTATATTCTAAGTTTTTCAGTGCAACTCACTCATATACTATGTACTACACTGTGCGTTTCTTAAATTCTAAGTTTTTCAGTGCAACTCACTCATATACTATGTACTACACTGTGCGTTTCTTATATTCTAAGTTTTTCAGTGCAACTCACTCATATACTATGTACTACACTGTGCGTTTCTTATATTCTAAGTTTTTCAGTGCAACTCACTCATATACTATGTACTACACTGTGCGTTTCTTATATTCTAAGTTTTTCAGTGCAACTCACTCATATACTATGTACTACACTGTGCGTTTCTTCTATTCTAAGTTTTTCAGTGCAACTCACTCATATACTATGTACTACACTGTGCGTTTCTTCTATTCTAAGTTTTTCAGTGCAACTCACTCATATACTTTGTACTACACTGTGCTTTTCTTATATTCTAAGTTTTTCAGTGCAACTCACTCATATACTATGTACTACACTGTGCGTTTCTTATATTCTAAGTTTTTCAGTGCAACTCACTCATATACTATGTACTACACTGTGCGTTTCTTATATTCTAAGTTTTTCAGTGCAACTCACTCATATACTATGTACTACACTGTGCGTTTCTTATATTCTAAGTTTTTCAGTGCAACTCACTCATATACTATGTACTACACTGTGCGTTTCTTATATTCTAAGTTTTTCAGTGCAACTCACTCATATACTATGTACTACACTGTGCGTTTCTTATATTCTAAGTTTTTCAGTGCAACTCACTCATATACTATGTACTACACTGTGCGTTTCTTATATTCTAAGTTTTTCAGTGCAACTCACTCATATACTATGTACTACACTGTGCGTTTCTTATATTCTAAGTTTTTCAGTGCAACTCACTCATATACTATGTACTACACTGTGCGTTTCTTATATTCTAAGTTTTTCAGTGCAACTCACTCATATACTATGTACTACACTGTGCGTTTCTTATATTCTAAGTTTTTCAGTGCAACTCACTCATATACTATGTACTACACTGTGCGTTTCTTATATTCTAAGTTTTTCAGTGCAACTCACTCATATACTATGTACTACACTGTGCGTTTCTTATATTCTAAGTTTTTCAGTGCAACTCACTCATATACTATGTACTACACTGTGCGTTTCTTCTATTCTAAGTTTTTCAGTGCAACTCACTCATATACTATGTACTACACTGTGCGTTTCTTCTATTCTAAGTTTTTCAGTGCAACTCACTCATATACTTTGTACTACACTGTGCTTTTCTTATATTCTAAGTTTTTCAGTGCAACTCACTCATATACTATGTACTACACTGTGCGTTTCTTCTATTCTAAGTTTTTCAGTGCAACTAACTCATATACTATGTACTACACTGTGCGTTTCTTATATTCTAAGTTTTTCAGTGCAACTCACTCATATACTATGTACTACACTGTGCGTTTCTTATATTCTAAGTTTTTCAGTGCAACTCACTCATATACTATGTACTACACTGTGCGTTTCTTATATTCTAAGTTTTTCAGTTCAACTCACTCATATACTATGTACTACACTGTGCATTTCGTGTAATGCGGGTTTTTCAGTAAATTCTAAGTTTTTCAGTGCAACTCACTCATATACTATGTACTACACTGTGCGTTTCTTATATTCTAAGTTTTTCAGTGCAACTCACTCATATACTATGTACTACACTGTGCGTTTCTTAAATTCTAAGTTTTTCAGTGCAACTCACTCATATACTATGTACTACATTGTGCGTTTATTAAATTCTAAGTTTTTCAGTGCAACTCACTCATATACTATGTACTACACTGTGCGTTTCTTATATTCTAAGTTTTTCAGTGCAACTCACTCATAAACTATGTACTACACTGTGCGTTTCTTATATTCTAAGTTTTTCAGTGCAACTCACTCATATACTATGTACTACACTGTGCATTTCGTGTAATGCGGGTTTTTCAGTAAATTCTAAGTTTTTCAGTGCAACTCACTCATATACTATGTACTACACTGTGCGTTTCTTATATTCTAAGTTTTTCAGTGCAACTCACTCATATACTATGTACTACACTGTGCGTTTCTTATATTCTAAGTTTTTCAGTGCAACTCACTCATATACTATGTACTACACTGTGCGTTTCTTATATTCTAAGTTTTTCAGTGCAACTCACTCATATACTATGTACTACACTGTGCGTTTCTTATATTCTAAGTTTTTCAGTGCAACTCACTCATATACTATGTACTACACTGTGCGTTTCTTATATTCTAAGTTTTTCAGTGCAACTCACTCATATACTATGTACTACACTGTGCGTTTCTTATATTCTAAGTTTTTCAGTGCAACTCACTCATATACTATGTACTACACTGTGCGTTTCTTATATTCTAAGTTTTTCAGTGCAACTCACTCATATACTATGTACTACACTGTGCGTTTCTTATATTCTAAGTTTTTCAGTGCAACTCACTCATATACAATGTACTACACTGTGCATTTCGTGTAATGCGGGTTTTTCAGTAAATTCTAAGTTTTTCAGTGCAACTCACTCATATACTATGTACTACACTGTGCGTTTCTTATATTCTAAGTTTTTCAGTGCAACTCACTCATATACTATGTACTACACTGTGCGTTTCTTATATTCTAAGTTTTTCAGTGCAACTCACTCATATACTATGTACTACACTGTGCGTTTCTTATATTCTAAGTTTTTCAGTGCAACTCACTCATATACTATGTACTACACTGTGCGTTTCTTATATTCTAAGTTTTTCAGTGCAACTCACTCATATACTATGTACTACACTGTGCGTTTCTTATATTCTAAGTTTTTCAGTGCAACTCACTCATATACTATGTACTACACTGTGCGTTTCTTATATTCTAAGTTTTTCAGTGCAACTCACTCATATACTATGTACTACACTGTGCGTTTCTTATATTCTAAGTTTTTCAGTGCAACTGACTCATATACTATGTACTACACTGTGCGTTTCTTATATTCTAAGTTTTTCAGTGCAACTCACTCATATACTATGTACTACACTGTGCGTTTCTTATATTCTAAGTTTTTCAGTGCAACTCACTCATATACTATGTACTACAATGTGCATTTCGTGTAATGCGGGTTTTTCAGTAAATTCTAAGTTTTTCAGTGCAACTCATTCATATACTATGTACTATACTGTGCGTTTCTTATATTCTAAGTTTTTCAGTGCAACTCACTCATATACTATGTACTACACTGTGCGTTTCATATATTCTAAGTTTTTCAGTGCAACTCACTCATATGCTATGTACTATACTGTGCGTTTCTTATATTCTAAGTTTTTGAGTGCAACTCACTCATATACTATGTACTACACTGTGCGTTTCATATATTCTAAGTTTTTCAGTGCAACTCACTCATATACTATGTACTACACTGTGCGTTTCTTATATTCTAAGTTTTTCAGTGCAACTCACTCATATACTATGTACTACACTGTGCGTTTCTAATATTCTAAGTTTTTCAGGGCAACTCACTCATATACTATGTACTACACTGTGCGTTTCTTATATTCTAAGTTTTTCAGTGCAACTCACTCATAATCTATGTACTACACTGTGCGTTTCTTATATTCTAAGTTTTTCAGTGCAACTCACTCATATACTATGTACTACACTGTGCATTTCGTGTAATGCGGGTTTTTCAGTAAATTCTAAGTTTTTCAGTGCAACTCACTCATATACTATGTACTACACTGTGCGTTTCTTATATTCTAAGTTTTTCAGTGCAACTCACTCATATACTATGTACTACACTGTGCCTTTCTTATATTCTAAGTGTTTCAGTGCAACTCACTCATATACTATGTACTGCAATGTGCGTTTCTTATATTCTAAGTGTTTCAGTGCAACTCACTCATATACTATGTACTACACTGTGCGTTTCTTAAATTCTAAGTTTTTCAGTGCAACTCACTCATATACTATGTACTACACTGTGCGTGTCTTAAATTCTAAGTTTTTCAGTGCAACTCACTCATATACTATGTACTACACTGTGCGTTTCTTATATTCTAAGTTTTTCAGTGCAACTCACTCATATACTATGTACTACACAGTGCGTTTCTTATATTCTAAGTTTTTCAGTGCAACTCACTCATATACTATGTACTACACTGTGCATTTCGTGTAATGTGTGTTTTTCAGTAAATTCTAAGTTTTTCAGTGCAACTCACTCATATACTATGTACTACACTGTGCGTTTCTTATATTCTAAGTTTTTCAGTGCAACTCACTCATATACTATGTACTACACTGTGCGTTTCTTATATTCTAAGTTTTTCAGTGCAACTCACTCATATACTATGTACTACACTGTGCGTTTCTTATATTCTAAGTTTTTCAGTGCAACTCACTCATATACTATGTACTAAACTGTGCGTTTCTTAAATTCTAAGTTTTTCAGTGCAACTCACTCATATACTATGTACTACAATGTGCGTTTCTTATATTCTAAGTTTTTCAGTGCAACTCACTCATATACTATGTACAACACTGTGCGTTTCTTATATTCTAAGTTTTTAAGTGCAACTCACTCATATACTATGTACTACACTGTGCGTTTCTTATATTCTAAGTTTTTCAGTGCAACTCACTCATATACTATGTACTACACTGTGCGTTTCTTATATTCTAAGTTTTTCAGTGCAACTCACTCATATACTATGTACTACACTGTGCGTTTCTTATATTCTAAGTTTTTCAGTGCAACTCACTCATATACTATGTACTTCACTGTGCGTTTCTTATATTCTAAGTTTTTCAGTGCAACTCACTCATATACTATGTACTACACTGTGCGTTTCTTATATTCTAAGTTTTTCAGTGCAACTCACTCATATACTATGTACTACACTGTGCGTTTCTTATATTCTAAGTTTTTCCGTGCAACTCACTCATATACTATGTACTACACTGTGCATTTCGTGTAATGCGGGTTTTTCAGTAAATTCTAAGTTTTTCAGTGCAACTCACTCATATACTATGTACTACACTGTGCGTTTCTTATATTCTAAGTTTTTCAGTGCAACTCACTCATATACTATGTACTACACTGTGCGTTTCTTATATTCTAAGTTTTTCAGTGCAACTCACTCATATAATATGTACTACACTGTGCGTTTCTTAAATTCTAAGTTTTTCAGTGCAACTCACTCATATACTATGTACTACAATGTGCGTTTCTTATATTCTAAGTTTTTCAGTGCAACTCACTCATATACTATGTACTACACTGTGCGTTTCTTATATTCTAAGTTTTTTAGTGCAACTCACTCATATACTATGTACTACACTGTGCGTTTCTTATATTCTAAGTTTTTCAGTGCAACTCACTCATATACTATGTACTACACTGTGCGTTTCTTATATTCTAAGTTTTTCAGTGCAACTCACTCATATAATATGTACTACACTGTGCGTTTCTTTTATTCTAAGTTTTTCAGTGCAACTCACTCATATACTATGTACTACACTGTGCGTTTCTTATATTCTAAGTTTTTCCGTGCAACTCACTCATATACTATGTACTACACTGTGCGTTTCTTATATTCTAAGTTTTTCAGTGCAACTCACTCATATACTATGTACTACACTGTGCATTTCTTATATTCTAAGTTTTTCAGTGCAACTCACTCATATTCTATGTACTACACTGTGCGTTTCTTATATTCTAAGTTTTTCAGTGCAACTCACTCATATACTATGTACTACACTGTGCGTTTCTTATATTCTAAGTTTTTCAGTGCAACTCACTCATATACTATGTACTACACTGTGCGTTTCTTATATTCTAAGTTTTTCAGTGCAACTCACTCATATACTATGTACTACACTGTGCGTTTCTTATATTCTAAGTTTTTCAGTGCAACTCACTCATATACTATGTACTACACTGTGCGTTTCTTATATTCTAAGTTTTTCAGTGCAACTCACTCATATACTATGTACTACACTGTGCATTTCGTGTAATGCGGGTTTTTTAGTAAATTCTAAGTTTTTCAGTGCAACTCACTCATATACTATGTACTACACTGTGCGTTTCTTATATTCTAAGTTTTTCAGTGCAACTCACTCATATACTATGTACTACACTGTGCGTTTCTTATATTCTAAGTTTTTCATTGCAACTCACTCATATACTATGTACTACAATGTGCGTTTCTTATATTCTAAGTTTTTCAGTGCAACTCACTCATATACTATGTACTACACTGTGCGTTTCTTAAATTCTAAGTTTTTCAGTGCAACTCACTCATATACTATGTACTACACTGTGCGTTTCTTAAATTCTAAGTTTTTCAGTGCAACTCACTCATATACTATGTACTACACTGTGCGTTTCTTATATTCTAAGTTTTTCAGTGCAACTCACTCATATACTATGTACTACAGTGTGCGTTTCTTATATTCTAAGTTTTTCAGTGCAACTCACTCATATACTATGTACTACACTGTGCATTTCGTGTAATGCGGGTTTTTCAGTAAATTCTAAGTTTTTCAGTGCAACTCACTCATATACTATGTACTACACTGTGCGTTTCTTATATTCTAAGTTTTTCAGTGCAACTCACTCATATACTATGTACTACAATGTGCGTTTCATATATTCTAAGTTTTTCAGTGCAACTCACTCATATACTATGTACTACACTGTGCGTTTCTTATATTCTAAGTTTTTCAGTGCAACTCACTCATATACTATGTACTACACTGTGCGTTTCTTATATTCTAAGTTTTTTAGTGCAACTCACTCATATACTATGTACTACACTGTGCGTTTCTTATATTCTAAGTTTTTCAGTGCAACTCACTCATATACTATGTACTACACTGTGCGTTTCTTATATTCTAAGTTTTTCAGTGCAACTCACTCATATACTATGTACTTCACTGTGCGTTTCTTATATTCTAAGTTTTTCAGTGCAACTCACTCATATACTATGTACTACACTGTGCGTTTCTTATATTCTAAGTTTTTCAGTGCAACTCACTCATATACTATGTACTACACTGTGCGTTTCTTATATTCTAAGTTTTTCAGTGCAACTCACTCATATACTATGTACTACACTGTGCGTTTCTTATATTCTAAGTTTTTCAGTGCAACTCACTCATATACTATGTACTACACTGTGCGTTTCTTATATTCTAAGTTTTTCAGTGCAACTCACTCATATACTATGTACTACACTGTGCGTTTCTTATATTCTAAGTTTTTCCGTGCAACTCACTCATATACTATGTACTACACTGTGCGTTTCTTATATTCTAAGTTTTTCAGTGCAACTCACTCATATACTATGTACTACACTGTGCGTTTCTTATATTCTAAGTTTTTCAGAGCAACTCACTCATATACTATGTACTACACTGTGCGTTTCTTATATTCTAGTTTTTCAGTGCAACTCACTCATATACTATGTACTACACTGTGCGTTTCTTAAATTCTAAGTTTTTCAGTGCAACTCACTCATATACTATGTACTACATTGTGCGTTTATTAAATTCTAAGTTTTTCAGTGCAACTCACTCATATACTATGTACTACACTGTGCGTTTCTTATATTCTAAGTTTTTCAGTGCAACTCACTCATATACTATGTACTACACTGTGCGTTTCTTATATTCTAAGTTTTTCAGTGCAACTCACTCATATACTATGTATTACACTGTGCATTTCGTGTAATGCGGGTTTTTCAGTAAATTCTAAGTTTTTCAGTGCAACTCACTCATATACTATGTACTACACTGTGTGTTTCTTATATTCTAAGTTTTTCAGTGCAACTCACTCATATACTATGTACTACAATGTGCGTTTCTTATATTCTAAGTTTTTCAGTGCAACTCACTCATATACTATGTACTACACTGTGCGTTTCTTATATTCTAAGTTTTTCAGTGCAACTCACTCATATACTATGTACTACACTGTGCGTTTCTTAAATTCTAAGTTTTTCAGTGCAACTCACTCATATACTATGTACTACAATGTGCGTTTCTTATATTCTAAGTTTTTCAGTGCAACTCACTCATATACTATGTACTACACTGTGCGTTTCTTATATTCTAAGTTTTTTAGTGCAACTCACTCATATACTATGTACTACACTGTGCGTTTCTTATATTCTAAGTTTTTCAGTGCAACTCACTCATATACTATGTACTACACTGTGCGTTTCTTATATTCTAAGTTTTTCAGTGCAACTCACTCATATACTATGTACTACAATGTGCGTTTCTTATATTCTAAGTTTTTCAGTGCAACTCACTCATATACTATGTACTACAATGTGCGTTTCTTCTATTCTAAGTTTTTCAGTGCAACTCACTCATATACTATGTACTACACTGTGCGTTTCTTATATTCTAAGTTTTTCAGTGCAACTCACTCATATACTATGTACTACACTGTGCGTTTCTTATATTCTAAGTTTTTCAGTGCAACTCACTCATATACTATGTACTACACTGTTCATTTCGTGTAATGCGGGTTTTTCAGTAAATTCTAAGTTTTTCAGTGCAACTCACTCATATACTATGTACTACACTGTGCGTTTCTTATATTCTAAGTTTTTCAGTGCAACTCACTCATATACTATGTACTACAATGTGCGTTTCATATATTCTAAGTTTTTCAGTGCAACTCACTCATATACTATGTACTACACTGTGCGTTTCTTATATTCTAAGTTTTTCAGTGCAACTCACTCATATACTATGTACTACACTGTGCGTTTCTTATATTCTAAGTTTTTCAGTGCAACTCACTCATATACTATGTACTACACTGTGCGTTTCTTATATTCTAAGTTTTTCAGTGCAACTCACTCATATACTATGTACTACACTGTGCGTTTCTTATATTCTAAGTTTTTCAGTGCAACTCACTCATATACTATGTACTTCACTGTGCGTTTCTTATATTCTAAGTTTTTCAGTGCAACTCACTCATATACTATGTACTACACTGTGCGTTTCTTATATTCTAAGTTTTTCAGTGCAACTCACTCATATACTATTTACTACACTGTGCGTTTCTTATATTCTAAGTTTTTCAGTGCAACTCACTCATATACTATGTACTACACTGTGCGTTTCTTATATTCTAAGTTTTTCAGTGCAACTCACTCATATACTATGTACTACACTGTGCGTTTCTTATATTCTAAGTTTTTCAGTGCAACTCACTCATATACTATGTACTACACTGTGCGTTTCTTATATTCTAAGTTTTTCAGTGCAACTCACTCATATACTATGTACTACAATGTGCGTTTCTTATATTATAAGTTTTTCAGTGCAACTCACTCATATACTATGTACTACACTGTGCGTTTCTTAAATTCTAAGTTTTTCAGTGCAACTCACTCATATACTATGTACTACACTGTGCGTTTCTTATATTCTAAGTTTTTCAGTGCAACTCACTCATATACTATGTACTACACTGTGCGTTTCTTATATTCTAAGTTTTTCAGTGCAACTCACTCATATACTATGTACTACACTGTGCGTTTCTTATATTCTAAGTTTTTCAGTGCAACTCACTCATATACTATGTACTACACTGTTCATTTCGTGTAATGCGGGTTTTTCAGTAAATTCTAAGTTTTTCAGTGCAACTCACTCATATACTATGTACTACACTGTGCGTTTCTTATATTCTAAGTTTTTCAGTGCAACTCACTCATATACTATGTACTACAATGTGCGTTTCATATATTCTAAGTTTTTCAGTGCAACTCACTCATATAATATGTACTACACTGTGCGTTTCTTATATTTTAAGTTTTTCAGTGCAACTCACTCATATACTATGTACTACACTGTGCGTTTCTTATATTCTAAGTTTTTTAGTGCAACTCACTCATATACTATGTACTACACTGTGCGTTTCTTATATTCTAAGTTTTTCAGTGCAACTCACTCATATACTATGTACTACACTGTGCGTTTCTTATATTCTAAGTTTTTCAGTGCAACTCACTCATATACTATGTACTTCACTGTGCGTTTCTTATATTCTAAGTTTTTCAGTGCAACTCACTCATATACTATGTACTACACTGTGCGTTTCTTATATTCTAAGTTTTTCAGTGCAACTCACTCATATACTATGTACTACACTGTGCGTTTCTTATATTCTAAGTTTTTCAGTGCAACTCACTCATATACTATGTACTACACTGTGCGTTTCTTATATTCTAAGTTTTTCAGTGCAACTCACTCATATACTATGTACTACACTGTGCGTTTCTTATATTCTAAGTTTTTCAGTGCAACTCACTCATATACTATGTACTACAATGTGCGTTTCTTATATTATAAGTTTTTCAGTGCAACTCACTCATATACTATGTACTACACTGTGCGTTTCTTAAATTCTAAGTTTTTCAGTGCAACTCACTCATATACTATGTACTACACTGTGCGTTTCTTATATTCTAAGTTTTTCAGTGCAACTCACTCATATACTATGTACTACACTGTGCGTTTCTTATATTCTAAGTTTTTCAGTGCAACTCACTCATATACTATGTACTACACTGTGCGTTTCTTATATTCTAAGTTTTTCAGTGCAACTCACTCATATACTATGTACTACACTGTTCATTTCGTGTAATGCGGGTTTTTCAGTAAATTCTAAGTTTTTCAGTGCAACTCACTCATATACTATGTACTACACTGTGCGTTTCTTATATTCTAAGTTTTTCAGTGCAACTCACTCATATACTATGTACTACAATGTGCGTTTCATATATTCTAAGTTTTTCAGTGCAACTCACTCATATAATATGTACTACACTGTGCGTTTCTTATATTTTAAGTTTTTCAGTGCAACTCACTCATATACTATGTACTACACTGTGCGTTTCTTATATTCTAAGTTTTTTAGTGCAACTCACTCATATACTATGTACTACACTGTGCGTTTCTTATATTCTAAGTTTTTCAGTGCAACTCACTCATATACTATGTACTACACTGTGCGTTTCTTATATTCTAAGTTTTTCAGTGCAACTCACTCATATACTATGTACTTCACTGTGCGTTTCTTATATTCTAAGTTTTTCAGTGCAACTCACTCATATACTATGTACTACACTGTGCGTTTCTTATATTCTAAGTTTTTCAGTGCAACTCACTCATATACTATGTACTACACTGTGCGTTTCTTATATTCTAAGTTTTTCAGTGCAACTCACTCATATACTATGTACTACACTGTGCGTTTCTTATATTCTAAGTTTTTCAGTGCAACTCACTCATATACTATGTACTACACTGTGCGTTTCTTATATTCTAAGTTTTTCAGTGCAACTCACTCATATACTATGTACTACACTGTGCGTTTCTTATATTCTAAGTTTTTCCGTGCAACTCACTCATATACTATGTACTACACTGTGCGTTTCTTAAATTCTAAGTTTTTCAGTGCAACTCACTCATATACTATGTACTACACTGTGCGTTTCTTATATTCTAAGTTTTTCAGAGCAACTCACTCATATACTATGTACTACACTGTGCGTTTCTTATATTCTAGTTTTTCAGTGCAACTCACTCATATACTATGTACTACACTGTGCGTTTCTTAAATTCTAAGTTTTTCAGTGCAACTCACTCATATACTATGTACTACATTGTGCGTTTATTAAATTCTAAGTTTTTCAGTGCAACTCACTCATATACTATGTACTACACTGTGCGTTTCTTATATTCTAAGTTTTTCAGTGCAACTCACTCATATACTATGTACTACACTGTGCGTTTCTTATATTCTAAGTTTTTCAGTGCAACTCACTCATATACTATGTACTACACTGTGCATTTCGTGTAATGCGGGTTTTTCAGTAAATTCTAAGTTTTTCAGTGCAACTCACTCATATACTATGTACTACACTGTGCGTTTCTTATATTCTAAGTTTTTCAGTGCAACTCACTCATATACTATGTACTACAATGTGCGTTTCTTATATTCTAAGTTTTTCAGTGCAACTCACTCATATACTATGTACTACACTGTGCGTTTCTTATATTCTAAGTTTTTCAGTGCAACTCACTCATATACTATGTACTACACTGTGCGTTTCTTAAATTCTAAGTTTTTCAGTGCAACTCACTCATATACTATGTACTACAATGTGCGTTTCTTATATTCTAAGTTTTTCAGTGCAACTCACTCATATACTATGTACTACACTGTGCGTTTCTTATATTCTAAGTTTTTTAGTGCAACTCACTCATATACTATGTACTACACTGTGCGTTTCTTATATTCTAAGTTTTTCAGTGCAACTCACTCATATACTATGTACTACACTGTGCGTTTCTTATATTCTAAGTTTTTCAGTGCAACTCACTCATATACTATGTACTACAATGTGCGTTTCTTATATTCTAAGTTTTTCAGTGCAACTCACTCATATACTATGTACTACACTGTGCGTTTCTTCTATTCTAAGTTTTTCAGTGCAACTCACTCATATACTATGTACTACACTGTGCGTTTCTTATATTCTAAGTTTTTCAGTGCAACTCACTCATATACTATGTACTACACTGTGCGTTTCTTATATTCTAAGTTTTTCAGTGCAACTCACTCATATACTATGTACTACACTGTTCATTTCGTGTAATGCGGGTTTTTCAGTAAATTCTAAGTTTTTCAGTGCAACTCACTCATATACTATGTACTACACTGTGCGTTTCTTATATTCTAAGTTTTTCAGTGCAACTCACTCATATACTATGTACTACAATGTGCGTTTCATATATTCTAAGTTTTTCAGTGCAACTCACTCATATACTATGTACTACACTGTGCGTTTCTTATATTCTAAGTTTTTCAGTGCAACTCACTCATATACTATGTACTACACTGTGCGTTTCTTATATTCTAAGTTTTTTAGTGCAACTCACTCATATACTATGTACTACACTGTGCGTTTCTTATATTCTAAGTTTTTCAGTGCAACTCACTCATATACTATGTACTACACTGTGCGTTTCTTATATTCTAAGTTTTTCAGTGCAACTCACTCATATACTATGTACTTCACTGTGCGTTTCTTATATTCTAAGTTTTTCAGTGCAACTCACTCATATACTATGTACTACACTGTGCGTTTCTTATATTCTAAGTTTTTCAGTGCAACTCACTCATATACTATGTACTACAATGTGCGTTTCTTATATTCTAAGTTTTTCAGTGCAACTCACTCATATACTATGTACTACAATGTGCGTTTCTTCTATTCTAAGTTTTTCAGTGCAACTCACTCATATACTATGTACTACACTGTGCGTTTCTTATATTCTAAGTTTTTCAGTGCAACTCACTCATATACTATGTACTACACTGTGCGTTTCTTATATTCTAAGTTTTTCAGTGCAACTCACTCATATACTATGTACTACACTGTTCATTTCGTGTAATGCGGGTTTTTCAGTAAATTCTAAGTTTTTCAGTGCAACTCACTCATATACTATGTACTACACTGTGCGTTTCTTATATTCTAAGTTTTTCAGTGCAACTCACTCATATACTATGTACTACAATGTGCGTTTCATATATTCTAAGTTTTTCAGTGCAACTCACTCATATACTATGTACTACACTGTGCGTTTCTTATATTCTAAGTTTTTCAGTGCAACTCACTCATATACTATGTACTACACTGTGCGTTTCTTATATTCTAAGTTTTTCAGTGCAACTCACTCATATACTATGTACTACACTGTGCGTTTCTTATATTCTAAGTTTTTCAGTGCAACTCACTCATATACTATGTACTACACTGTGCGTTTCTTATATTCTAAGTTTTTCAGTGCAACTCACTCATATACTATGTACTTCACTGTGCGTTTCTTATATTCTAAGTTTTTCAGTGCAACTCACTCATATACTATGTACTACACTGTGCGTTTCTTATATTCTAAGTTTTTCAGTGCAACTCACTCATATACTATTTACTACACTGTGCGTTTCTTATATTCTAAGTTTTTCAGTGCAACTCACTCATATACTATGTACTACACTGTGCGTTTCTTATATTCTAAGTTTTTCAGTGCAACTCACTCATATACTATGTACTACACTGTGCGTTTCTTATATTCTAAGTTTTTCAGTGCAACTCACTCATATACTATGTACTACACTGTGCGTTTCTTATATTCTAAGTTTTTCAGTGCAACTCACTCATATACTATGTACTACAATGTGCGTTTCTTATATTATAAGTTTTTCAGTGCAACTCACTCATATACTATGTACTACACTGTGTGTTTCTTAAATTCTAAGTTTTTCAGTGCAACTCACTCATATACTATGTACTACACTGTGCGTTTCTTATATTCTAAGTTTTTCAGTGCAACTCACTCATATACTATGTACTACACTGTGCGTTTCTTATATTCTAAGTTTTTCAGTGCAACTCACTCATATACTATGTACTACACTGTGCGTTTCTTATATTCTAAGTTTTTCAGTGCAACTCACTCATATACTATGTACTACACTGTTCATTTCGTGTAATGCGGGTTTTTCAGTAAATTCTAAGTTTTTCAGTGCAACTCACTCATATACTATGTACTACACTGTGCGTTTCTTATATTCTAAGTTTTTCAGTGCAACTCACTCATATACTATGTACTACAATGTGCGTTTCATATATTCTAAGTTTTTCAGTGCAACTCACTCATATAATATGTACTACACTGTGCGTTTCTTATATTCTAAGTTTTTCAGTGCAACTCACTCATATACTATGTACTACACTGTGCGTTTCTTATATTCTAAGTTTTTTAGTGCAACTCACTCATATACTATGTACTACACTGTGCGTTTCTTATATTCTAAGTTTTTCAGTGCAACTCACTCATATACTATGTACTACACTGTGCGTTTCTTATATTCTAAGTTTTTCAGTGCAACTCACTCATATACTATGTACTTCACTGTGCGTTTCTTATATTCTAAGTTTTTCAGTGCAACTCACTCATATACTATGTACTACACTGTGCGTTTCTTATATTCTAAGTTTTTCAGTGCAACTCACTCATATACTATGTACTACACTGTGCGTTTCTTATATTCTAAGTTTTTCAGTGCAACTCACTCATATACTATGTACTACACTGTGCGTTTCTTATATTCTAAGTTTTTCAGTGCAACTCACTCATATACTATGTACTACACTGTGCGTTTCTTATATTCTAAGTTTTTCAGTGCAACTCACTCATATACTATGTACTACACTGTGCGTTTCTTATATTCTAAGTTTTTCCGTGCAACTCACTCATATACTATGTACTACACTGTGCGTTTCTTATATTCTAAGTTTTTCAGTGCAACTCACTCATATACTATGTACTACACTGTGCGTTTCTTATATTCTAAGTTTTTCAGAGCAACTCACTCATATACTATGTACTACACTGTGCGTTTCTTATATTCTAGTTTTTCAGTGCAACTCACTCATATACTATGTACTACACTGTGCGTTTCTTAAATTCTAAGTTTTTCAGTGCAACTCACTCATATACTATGTACTACATTGTGCGTTTATTAAATTCTAAGTTTTTCAGTGCAACTCACTCATATACTATGTACTACACTGTGCGTTTCTTATATTCTAAGTTTTTCAGTGCAACTCACTCATATACTATGTACTACACTGTGCGTTTCTTATATTCTAAGTTTTTCAGTGCAACTCACTCATATACTATGTACTACACTGTGCATTTCGTGTAATGCGGGTTTTTCAGTAAATTCTAAGTTTTTCAGTGCAACTCACTCATATACTATGTACTACACTGTGCGTTTCTTATATTCTAAGTTTTTCAGTGCAACTCACTCATATACTATGTACTACAATGTGCGTTTCTTATATTCTAAGTTTTTCAGTGCAACTCACTCATATACTATGTACTACACTGTGCGTTTCTTATATTCTAAGTTTTTCAGTGCAACTCACTCATATACTATGTACTACACTGTGCGTTTCTTAAATTCTAAGTTTTTCAGTGCAACTCACTCATATACTATGTACTACAATGTGCGTTTCTTATATTCTAAGTTTTTCAGTGCAACTCACTCATATACTATGTACTACACTGTGCGTTTCTTATATTCTAAGTTTTTTAGTGCAACTCACTCATATACTATGTACTACACTGTGCGTTTCTTATATTCTAAGTTTTTCAGTGCAACTCACTCATATACTATGTACTACACTGTGCGTTTCTTATATTCTAAGTTTTTCAGTGCAACTCACTCATATACTATGTACTACAATGTGCGTTTCTTATATTCTAAGTTTTTCAGTGCAACTCACTCATATACTATGTACTACACTGTGCGTTTCTTCTATTCTAAGTTTTTCAGTGCAACTCACTCATATACTATGTACTACACTGTGCGTTTCTTATATTCTAAGTTTTTCAGTGCAACTCACTCATATACTATGTACTACACTGTGCGTTTCTTATATTCTAAGTTTTTCAGTGCAACTCACTCATATACTATGTACTACACTGTTCATTTCGTGTAATGCGGGTTTTTCAGTAAATTCTAAGTTTTTCAGTGCAACTCACTCATATACTATGTACTACACTGTGCGTTTCTTATATTCTAAGTTTTTCAGTGCAACTCACTCATATACTATGTACTACAATGTGCGTTTCATATATTCTAAGTTTTTCAGTGCAACTCACTCATATACTATGTACTACACTGTGCGTTTCTTATATTCTAAGTTTTTCAGTGCAACTCACTCATATACTATGTACTACACTGTGCGTTTCTTATATTCTAAGTTTTTTAGTGCAACTCACTCATATACTATGTACTACACTGTGCGTTTCTTATATTCTAAGTTTTTCAGTGTAACTCACTCATATACTATGTACTACACTGTGCGTTTCTTATATTCTAAGTTTTTCAGTGCAACTCACTCATATACTATGTACTTCACTGTGCGTTTCTTATATTCTAAGTTTTTCAGTGCAACTCACTCATATACTATGTACTACACTGTGCGTTTCTTATATTCTAAGTTTTTCAGTGCAACTCACTCATATACTATGTACTACACTGTGCGTTTCTTATATTCTAAGTTTTTCAGTGCAACTCACTCATATACTATGTACTACACTGTGCGTTTCTTATATTCTAAGTTTTTCAGTGCAACTCACTCATATACTATGTACTACACTGTGCGTTTCTTATATTCTAAGTTTTTCAGTGCAACTCACTCATATACTATGTACTACACTGTGCGTTTCTTATATTCTAAGTTTTTCCGTGCAACTCACTCATATACTATGTACTACAATGTGCGTTTCTTATATTCTAAGTTTTTCAGTGCAACTCACTCATATACTATGTACTACACTGTGCGTTTCTTATATTCTAAGTTTTTCAGAGCAACTCACTCATATACTATGTACTACACTGTGCGTTTCTTATATTCTAGTTTTTCAGTGCAACTCACTCATATACTATGTACTACACTGTGCGTTTCTTAAATTCTAAGTTTTTCAGTGCAACTCACTCATATACTATGTACTACATTGTGCGTTTATTAAATTCTAAGTTTTTCAGTGCAACTCACTCATATACTATGTACTACACTGTGCGTTTCTTATATTCTAAGTTTTTCAGTGCAACTCACTCATATACTATGTACTACACTGTGCATTTCGTGTAATGCGGGTTTTTCAGTAAATTCTAAGTTTTTCAGTGCAACTCACTCATATACTATGTACTACACTGTGCGTTTCTTATATTCTAAGTTTTTCAGTGCAACTCACTCATATACTATGTACTACAATGTGCGTTTCTTATATTCTAAGTTTTTCAGTGCAACTCACTCATATACTATGTACTACACTGTGCGTTTCTTATATTCTAAGTTTTTCAGTGCAACTCACTCATATACTATGTACTACACTGTGCGTTTCTTAAATTCTAAGTTTTTCAGTGCAACTCACTCATATACTATGTACTACAATGTGCGTTTCTTATATTCTAAGTTTTTCAGTGCAACTCACTCATATACTATGTACTACACTGTGCGTTTCTTATATTCTAAGTTTTTTAGTGCAACTCACTCATATACTATGTACTACACTGTGCGTTTCTTATATTCTAAGTTTTTCAGTGCAACTCACTCATATACTATGTACTACACTGTGCGTTTCTTATATTCTAAGTTTTTCAGTGCAACTCACTCATATAATATGTACTACACTGTGCGTTTCTTATATTCTAAGTTTTTCAGTGCAACTCACTCATATACTATGTACTACACTGTGCGTTTCTTATATTCTAAGTTTTTCCGTGCAACTCACTCATATACTATGTACTACACTGTGCGTTTCTTATATTCTAAGTTTTTCAGTGCAACTCACTCATATACTATGTACTACACTGTGCGTTTCTTATATTCTAAGTTTTTCAGTGCAACTCACTCATATACTATGTACTACACTGTGCGTTTCTTATATTCTAAGTTTTTCAGTGCAACTCACTCATATACTATGTACTACACTGTGCGTTTCTTATATTCTAAGTTTTTCAGTGCAACTCACTCATATACTATGTACTACACTGTGCGTTTCTTATATTCTAAGTTTTTCAGTGCAACTCACTCATATACTATGTACTACACTGTGCGTTTCTTATATTCTAAGTTTTTCAGTGCAACTCACTCATATACTATGTACTACACTGTGCGTTTCTTATATTCTAAGTTTTTCAGTGCAACTCACTCATATACTATGTACTACACTGTGCATTTCGTGTAATGCGGGTTTTTTAGTAAATTCTAAGTTTTTCAGTGCAACTCACTCATATACTATGTACTACACTGTGCGTTTCTTATATTCTAAGTTTTTCAGTGCAACTCACTCATATACTATGTACTACACTGTGCGTTTCTTATATTCTAAGTTTTTCATTGCAACTCACTCATATACTATGTACTACACTGTGCGTTTCTTAAATTCTAAGTTTTTCAGTGCAACTCACTCATATACTATGTACTACACTGTGCGTTTCTTATATTCTAAGTTTTTCAGTGCAACTCACTCATATACTATGTACTACACTGTGCGTTTCTTATATTCTAAGTTTTTCAGTGCAACTGACTCATATACTATTTACTACACTGTGCGTTTCTTATATTCTAAGTTTTTCAGTGCAACTCACTCATATACTATGTACTACACTGTGCGTTTCTATATTCTAAGTTTTTCAGTGCAACTCACTCATATACTATGTACTACACTGTGCGTTTCTTATATTCTAAGTTTTTCAGTGCAACTCACTCATATACTATGTACTACACTGTGCGTTTCTTATATTTTAAGTTTTTCGTGCAACTCACTCATATACTATGTACTACAATGTGCGTTTCTTATATTATAAGTTTTTCAGTGCAACTCACTCATATACTATGTACTACACTGTGCGTTTCTTAAATTCTAAGTTTTTCAGTGCAACTCACTCATATACTATGTACTACACAGTGCGTTTCTTATATTCTAAGTTTTTCAGTGCAACTCACTCATATACTATGTACTACACTGTGCGTTTCTTATATTCTAAGTTTTTCAGTGCAACTCACTCATATACTATGTACTACACTGTGCGTTTCTTATATTCTAAGTTTTTCAGTGCAACTCACTTATATACTATGTACTACACTGTGCATTTCGTGTAATGCGGGTTTTTCAGTAAATTCTAAGTTTTTCAGTGCAACTCACTCATATACTATGTACTACACTGTGCGTTTCTTATATTCTAAGTTTTTCAGTGCAACTCACTCATATACTATGTACTACAATGTGCGTTTCTTATATTCTAAGTTTTTCAGTGCAACTCACTCATATACTATGTACTACACTGTGCGTTTCTTATATTCTAAGTTTTTCAGTGCAACTCACTCATATACTATGTACTACACTGTGCGTTTCTTAAATTCTAAGTTTTTCAGTGCAACTCACTCATATACTATGTACTACACTGTGCGTTTCTTATATTCTAAGTTTTTCAGTGCAACTCACTCATATACTATGTACTACACTGTGCGTTTCTTATATTCTAAGTTTTTTAGTGCAACTCACTCATATACTATGTACTACACTGTGCGTTTCTTATATTCTAAGTTTTTCAGTGCAACTCACTCATATACTATGTACTACACTGTGCGTTTCTTATATTCTAAGTTTTTCAGTGCAACTCACTCATATAATATGTACTACACTGTGCGTTTCTTATATTCTAAGTTTTTCAGTGCAACTCACTCATATACTATGTACTACACTGTGCGTTTCTTATATTCTAAGTTTTTCCGTGCAACTCACTCATATACTATGTACTACACTGTGCGTTTCTTATATTCTAAGTTTTTCAGTGCAACTCACTCATATACTATGTACTACACTGTGCGTTTCTTATATTCTAAGTTTTTCAGTGCAACTCACTCATATACTATGTACTACACTGTGCGTTTCTTATATTCTAAGTTTTTCAGTGCAACTCACTCATATACTATGTACTACACTGTGCGTTTCTTATATTCTAAGTTTTTCAGTGCAACTCACTCATATACTATGTACTACACTGTGCGTTTCTTATATTCTAAGTTTTTCAGTGCAACTCACTCATATACTATGTACTACACTGTGCGTTTCTTATATTCTAAGTTTTTCAGTGCAACTCACTCATATACTATGTACTACACTGTGCGTTTCTTATATTCTAAGTTTTTCAGTGCAACTCACTCATATACTATGTACTACACTGTGCATTTCGTGTAATGCGGGTTTTTTAGTAAATTCTAAGTTTTTCAGTGCAACTCACTCATATACTATGTACTACACTGTGCGTTTCTTATATTCTAAGTTTTTCAGTGCAACTCACTCATATACTATGTACTACACTGTGCGTTTCTTATATTCTAAGTTTTTCATTGCAACTCACTCATATACTATGTACTACACTGTGCGTTTCTTAAATTCTAAGTTTTTCAGTGCAACTCACTCATATACTATGTACTACACTGTGCGTTTCTTATATTCTAAGTTTTTCAGTGCAACTCACTCATATACTATGTACTACACTGTGCGTTTCTTATATTCTAAGTTTTTCAGTGCAACTGACTCATATACTATTTACTACACTGTGCGTTTCTTATATTCTAAGTTTTTCAGTGCAACTCACTCATATACTATGTACTACACTGTGCGTTTCTATATTCTAAGTTTTTCAGTGCAACTAACTCATATACTATGTACTACACTGTGCGTTTCTTATATTCTAAGTTTTTCAGTGCAACTCACTCATATACTATGTACTACACTGTGCGTTTCTTATATTTTAAGTTTTTCGTGCAACTCACTCATATACTATGTACTACAATGTGCGTTTCTTATATTATAAGTTTTTCAGTGCAACTCACTCATATACTATGTACTACACTGTGCGTTTCTTAAATTCTAAGTTTTTCAGTGCAACTCACTCATATACTATGTACTACACAGTGCGTTTCTTATATTCTAAGTTTTTCAGTGCAACTCACTCATATACTATGTACTACACTGTGCGTTTCTTATATTCTAAGTTTTTCAGTGCAACTCACTCATATACTATGTACTACACTGTGCGTTTCTTATATTCAAAGTTTTTCAGTGCAACTCACTCATATACTATGTACTACACTGTGCGTTTCTTATATTCTAAGTTTTTCAGTGCAACTCACTCATATACTATGTACTACACTGTTCATTTCGTGTAATGCGGGTTTTTCAGTAAATTCTAAGTTTTTCAGTGCAACTCACTCATATACTATGTACTACACTGTGCGTTTCTTATATTCTAAGTTTTTCAGTGCAACTCACTCATATACTATGTACTACAATGTGCGTTTCATATATTCTAAGTTTTTCAGTGCAACTCACTCATATACTATGTACTACACTGTGCGTTTCCTATATTCTAAGTTTTTCAGTGCAACTCACTCATATACTATGTACTACACTGTGCGTTTCTTAAATTCTAAGTTTTTCAGTGCAACTCACATATATACTATGTACTACAATGTGCGTTTCTTATATTCTAAGTTTTTCAGTGCAACTCACTCATATACTATGTACTACACTGTGCGTTTCTTATATTCTAAGTTTTTTAGTGCAACTCACTCATATACTATGTACTACACTGTGCGTTTCTTATATTCTAAGTTTTTCAGTGCAACTCACTCATATACTATGTACTACACTGTGCGTTTCTTATATTCTATGTTTTTCAGTGCAACTCACTCATATACTATGTACTACACTGTGCGTTTCTTATATTCTAAGTTTTTCAGTGCAACTCACTCATATACTATGTACTACACTGTGCGTTTCTTATATTCTAAGTTTTTCAGTGCAACTCACTCATATACTATGTACTACACTGTGCGTTTCTTATATTCTAAGTTTTTCAGTGCAACTCACTCATATACTATGTACTACACTGTGCGTTTCTTATATTCTAAGTTTTTCAGTGCAACTCACTCATATACTATGTACTACACTGTGCGTTTCTTATATTCTAAGTTTTTCAGTGCAACTCACTCATATACTATGTACTACACTGTGCGTTTCTTATATTCTAAGTTTTTCAGTGCAACTCACTCATATACTATGTACTACACTGTGCGTTTCTTATATTCTAAGTTTTTCAGTGCAACTCACTCATATACTATGTACTACACTGTGCGTTTCTTATATTCTAAGTTTTTCAGTGCAACTCACTCATATACTATGTACTACACTGTGCGTTTCTTATATTCTAAGTTTTTCAGTGCAACTCACTCATATACTATGTACTACACTGTGCGTTTCTTATATTCTAAGTTTTTCCGTGCAACTCACTCATATACTATGTACTACACTGTGCGTTTCTCATATTCTAAGTTTTTCAGTGCAACTCACTCATATACTATGTACTACACTGTGCGTTTCTTATATTCTAAGTTTTTCAGAGCAACTCACTCATATACTATGTACTACACTGTGCGTTTCTTATATTCTAGTTTTTCAGTGCAACTCACTCATATACTATGTACTACACTGTGCGTTTCTTAAATTCTAAGTTTTTCAGTGCAACTCACTCATATACTATGTACTACATTGTGCGTTTATTAAATTCTAAGTTTTTCAGTGCAACTCACTCATATACTATGTACTACACTGTGCGTTTCTTATATTCTAAGTTTTTCAGTGCAACTCACTCATATACTATGTACTACACTGTGCGTTTCTTATATTCTAAGTTTTTCAGTGCAACTCACTCATATACTATGTACTACACTGTGCATTTCGTGTAATGCGGGTTTTTCAGTAAATTCTAAGTTTTTCAGTGCAACTCACTCATATACTATGTACTACACTGTGCGTTTCTTATATTCTAAGTTTTTCAGTGCAACTCACTCATATACTATGTACTACCCTGTGCGTTTCTTATATTCTAAGTTTTTCAGTGCAACTCACTCATATACTATGTACTACACTGTGCGTTTCTTATATTCTAAGTTTTTCAGTGCAACTCACTCATATACTATGTACTACACTGTGCGTTTCTTAAATTCTAAGTTTTTCAGTGCAACTCACTCATATACTATGTACTACAATGTGCGTTTCTTATATTCTAAGTTTTTCAGTGCAACTCACTCATATACTATGTACTACACTGTGCGTTTCTTATATTCTAAGTTTTTTAGTGCAACTCACTCATATACTATGTACTACACTGTGCGTTTCTTATATTCTAAGTTTTTCAGTGCAACTCACTCATATACTATGTACTACACTGTGCGTTTCTTATATTCTAAGTTTTTCAGTGCAACTCACTCATATACTATGTACTACAATGTGCGTTTCTTATATTCTAAGTTTTTCAGTGCAACTCACTCATATACTATGTACTACACTGTGCGTTTCTTATATTCTAAGTTTTTCAGTGCAACTCACTCATATACTATGTACTACACTGTGCGTTTCTTATATTCTAAGTTTTTCAGTGCAACTCACTCATATACTATGTACTACACTGTGCGTTTCTTATATTCTAAGTTTTTCAGTGCAACTCACTCATATACTATGTACTACACTGTTCATTTCGTGTAATGCGGGTTTTTCAGTAAATTCTAAGTTTTTCAGTGCAACTCACTCATATACTATGTACTACACTGTGCGTTTCTTATATTCTAAGTTTTTCAGTGCAACTCACTCATATACTATGTACTACAATGTGCGTTTCATATATTCTAAGTTTTTCAGTGCAACTCACTCATATACTATGTACTACACTGTGCGTTTCTTATATTCTAAGTTTTTCAGTGCAACTCACTCATATACTATGTACTACACTGTGCGTTTCTTATATTCTAAGTTTTTTAGTGCAACTCACTCATATACTATGTACTACACTGTGCGTTTCTTATATTCTAAGTTTTTCAGTGCAACTCACTCATATACTATGTACTACACTGTGCGTTTCTTATATTCTAAGTTTTTCAGTGCAACTCACTCATATACTATGTACTTCACTGTGCGTTTCTTATATTCTAAGTTTTTCAGTGCAACTCACTCATATACTATGTACTACACTGTGCGTTTCTTATATTCTAAGTTTTTCAGTGCAACTCACTCATATACTATGTACTACACTGTGCGTTTCTTATATTCTAAGTTTTTCAGTGCAACTCACTCATATACTATGTACTACACTGTGCGTTTCTTATATTCTAAGTTTTTCAGTGCAACTCACTCATATACTATGTACTACACTGTGCGTTTCTTATATTCTAAGTTTTTCAGTGCAACTCACTCATATACTATGTACTACACTGTGCGTTTCTTATATTCTAAGTTTTTCCGTGCAACTCACTCATATACTATGTACTACAATGTGCGTTTCTTATATTCTAAGTTTTTCAGTGCAACTCACTCATATACTATGTACTACACTGTGCGTTTCTTATATTCTAAGTTTTTCAGAGCAACTCACTCATATACTATGTACTACACTGTGCGTTTCTTATATTCTAGTTTTTCAGTGCAACTCACTCATATACTATGTACTACACTGTGCGTTTCTTAAATTCTAAGTTTTTCAGTGCAACTCACTCATATACTATGTACTACATTGTGCGTTTATTAAATTCTAAGTTTTTCAGTGCAACTCACTCATATACTATGTACTACACTGTGCGTTTCTTATATTCTAAGTTTTTCAGTGCAACTCACTCATATACTATGTACTACACTGTGCATTTCGTGTAATGCGGGTTTTTCAGTAAATTCTAAGTTTTTCAGTGCAACTCACTCATATACTATGTACTACACTGTGCGTTTCTTATATTCTAAGTTTTTCAGTGCAACTCACTCATATACTATGTACTACAATGTGCGTTTCTTATATTCTAAGTTTTTCAGTGCAACTCACTCATATACTATGTACTACACTGTGCGTTTCTTATATTCTAAGTTTTTCAGTGCAACTCACTCATATACTATGTACTACACTGTGCGTTTCTTAAATTCTAAGTTTTTCAGTGCAACTCACTCATATACTATGTACTACAATGTGCGTTTCTTATATTCTAAGTTTTTCAGTGCAACTCACTCATATACTATGTACTACACTGTGCGTTTCTTATATTCTAAGTTTTTTAGTGCAACTCACTCATATACTATGTACTACACTGTGCGTTTCTTATATTCTAAGTTTTTCAGTGCAACTCACTCATATACTATGTACTACACTGTGCGTTTCTTATATTCTAAGTTTTTCAGTGCAACTCACTCATATAATATGTACTACACTGTGCGTTTCTTATATTCTAAGTTTTTCAGTGCAACTCACTCATATACTATGTACTACACTGTGCGTTTCTTATATTCTAAGTTTTTCCGTGCAACTCACTCATATACTATGTACTACACTGTGCGTTTCTTATATTCTAAGTTTTTCAGTGCAACTCACTCATATACTATGTACTACACTGTGCGTTTCTTATATTCTAAGTTTTTCAGTGCAACTCACTCATATACTATGTACTACACTGTGCGTTTCTTATATTCTAAGTTTTTCAGTGCAACTCACTCATATACTATGTACTACACTGTGCGTTTCTTATATTCTAAGTTTTTCAGTGCAACTCACTCATATACTATGTACTACACTGTGCGTTTCTTATATTCTAAGTTTTTCAGTGCAACTCACTCATATACTATGTACTACACTGTGCGTTTCTTATATTCTAAGTTTTTCAGTGCAACTCACTCATATACTATGTACTACACTGTGCGTTTCTTATATTCTAAGTTTTTCAGTGCAACTCACTCATATACTATGTACTACACTGTGCATTTCGTGTAATGCGGGTTTTTTAGTAAATTCTAAGTTTTTCAGTGCAACTCACTCATATACTATGTACTACACTGTGCGTTTCTTATATTCTAAGTTTTTCAGTGCAACTCACTCATATACTATGTACTACACTGTGCGTTTCTTATATTCTAAGTTTTTCATTGCAACTCACTCATATACTATGTACTACACTGTGCGTTTCTTAAATTCTAAGTTTTTCAGTGCAACTCACTCATATACTATGTACTACACTGTGCGTTTCTTATATTCTAAGTTTTTCAGTGCAACTCACTCATATACTATGTACTACACTGTGCGTTTCTTATATTCTAAGTTTTTCAGTGCAACTGACTCATATACTATTTACTACACTGTGCGTTTCTTATATTCTAAGTTTTTCAGTGCAACTCACTCATATACTATGTACTACACTGTGCGTTTCTTATATTCTAAGTTTTTCAGTGCAACTCACTCATATACTATGTACTACACTGTTCATTTCGTGTAATGCGGGTTTTTCAGTAAATTCTAAGTTTTTCAGTGCAACTCACTCATATACTATGTACTACACTGTGCGTTTCTTATATTCTAAGTTTTTCAGTGCAACTCACTCATATACTATGTACTACACTGTTCATTTCGTGTAATGCGGGTTTTTCAGTAAATTCTAAGTTTTTCAGTGCAACTCACTCATATACTATGTACTACACTGTGCGTTTCTTATATTCTAAGTTTTTCAGTGCAACTCACTCATATACTATGTACTACAATGTGCGTTTCATATATTCTAAGTTTTTCAGTGCAACTCACTCATATACTATGTACTACACTGTGCGTTTCCTATATTCTAAGTTTTTCAGTGCAACTCACTCATATACTATGTACTACACTGTGCGTTTCTTAAATTCTAAGTTTTTCAGTGCAACTCACATATATACTATGTACTACAATGTGCGTTTCTTATATTCTAAGTTTTTCAGTGCAACTCACTCATATACTATGTACTACACTGTGCGTTTCTTATATTCTAAGTTTTTTAGTGCAACTCACTCATATACTATGTACTACACTGTGCGTTTCTTATATTCTAAGTTTTTCAGTGCAACTCACTCATATACTATGTACTACACTGTGCGTTTCTTATATTCTATGTTTTTCAGTGCAACTCACTCATATACTATGTACTACACTGTGCGTTTCTTATATTCTAAGTTTTTCAGTGCAACTCACTCATATACTATGTACTACACTGTGCGTTTCTTATATTCTAAGTTTTTCAGTGCAACTCACTCATATACTATGTACTACACTGTGCGTTTCTTATATTCTAAGTTTTTCAGTGCAACTCACTCATATACTATGTACTACACTGTGCGTTTCTTATATTCTAAGTTTTTCAGTGCAACTCACTCATATACTATGTACTACACTGTGCGTTTCTTATATTCTAAGTTTTTCAGTGCAACTCACTCATATACTATGTACTACACTGTGCGTTTCTTATATTCTAAGTTTTTCAGTGCAACTCACTCATATACTATGTACTACACTGTGCGTTTCTTATATTCTAAGTTTTTCAGTGCAACTCACTCATATACTATGTACTACACTGTGCGTTTCTTATATTCTAATTTTTTAGTGCAACTCACTCATATACTATGTACTACACTGTGCGTTTCTTATATTCTAAGTTTTTCAGTGCAACTCACTCATATACTATGTACTACACTGTGCGTTTCTTATATTCTATGTTTTTCAGTGCAACTCACTCATATACTATGTACTACACTGTGCGTTTCTTATATTCTAAGTTTTTCAGTGCAACTCACTCATATACTATGTACTACACTGTGCGTTTCTTATATTCTAAGTTTTTCAGTGCAACTCACTCATATACTATGTACTACACTGTGCGTTTCTTATATTCTAAGTTTTTCAGTGCAACTCACTCATATACTATGTACTACACTGTGCGTTTCTTATATTCTAAGTTTTTCAGTGCAACTCACTCATATACTATGTACTACACTGTGCGTTTCTTATATTCTAAGTTTTTCAGTGCAACTGACTCATATACTATTTACTACACTGTGCGTTTCTTATATTCTAAGTTTTTCAGTGCAACTGACTCATATACTATGTACTACACTGTGCGTTTCTTATATTCTAAGTTTTTCAGTGCAACTCACTCATATACTATGTACTACACTGTGCGTTTCTTATATTCTAAGTTTTTCAGTGCAACTCACTCATATACTATGTACTACACTGTGCGTTTCTTATATTTTAAGTTTTTCGTGCAACTCACTCATATACTATGTACTACAATGTGCGTTTCTTATATTCTAAGTTTTTCAGTGCAACTCACTCATATACTATGTACTACACTGTGCGTTTCTTATATTCTAAGTTTTTCAGTGCAACTCACTCATATACTATGTACTACACTGTGCGTTTCTTATATTCTAAGTTTTTCAGTGCAACTCACTCATATACTATGTACTACACTGTGCGTTTCTTATATTCTAAGTTTTTCAGTGCAACTCACTCATATACTATGTACTACACTGTTCATTTCGTGTAATGCGGGTTTTTCAGTAAATTCTAAGTTTTTCAGTGCAACTCACTCATATACTATGTACTACACTGTGCGTTTCTTATATTCTAAGTTTTTCAGTGCAACTCACTCATATACTATGTACTACAATGTGCGTTTCATATATTCTAAGTTTTTCAGTGCAACTCACTCATATACTATGTACTACACTGTGCGTTTCTTATATTCTAAGTTTTTCAGTGCAACTCACTCATATACTATGTACTACACTGTGCGTTTCTTATATTCTAAGTTTTTTAGTGCAACTCACTCATATACTATGTACTACACTGTGCGTTTCTTATATTCTAAGTTTTTCAGTGCAACTCACTCATATACTATGTACTACACTGTGCGTTTCTTATATTCTAAGTTTTTCAGTGCAACTCACTCATATACTATGTACTTCACTGTGCGTTTCTTATATTCTAAGTTTTTCAGTGCAACTCACTCATATACTATGTACTACACTGTGCGTTTCTTATATTCTAAGTTTTTCAGTGCAACTCACTCATATACTATGTACTACACTGTGCGTTTCTTATATTCTAAGTTTTTCAGTGCAACTCACTCATATACTATGTACTACACTGTGCGTTTCTTATATTCTAAGTTTTTCAGTGCAACTCACTCATATACTATGTACTACACTGTGCGTTTCTTATATTCTAAGTTTTTCAGTGCAACTCACTCATATACTATGTACTACACTGTGCGTTTCTTATATTCTAAGTTTTTCCGTGCAACTCACTCATATACTATGTACTACAATGTGCGTTTCTTATATTCTAAGTTTTTCAGTGCAACTCACTCATATACTATGTACTACACTGTGCGTTTCTTATATTCTAAGTTTTTCAGAGCAACTCACTCATATACTATGTACTACACTGTGCGTTTCTTATATTCTAGTTTTTCAGTGCAACTCACTCATATACTATGTACTACACTGTGCGTTTCTTAAATTCTAAGTTTTTCAGTGCAACTCACTCATATACTATGTACTACATTGTGCGTTTATTAAATTCTAAGTTTTTCAGTGCAACTCACTCATATACTATGTACTACACTGTGCGTTTCTTATATTCTAAGTTTTTCAGTGCAACTCACTCATATACTATGTACTACACTGTGCATTTCGTGTAATGCGGGTTTTTCAGTAAATTCTAAGTTTTTCAGTGCAACTCACTCATATACTATGTACTACACTGTGCGTTTCTTATATTCTAAGTTTTTCAGTGCAACTCACTCATATACTATGTACTACAATGTGCGTTTCTTATATTCTAAGTTTTTCAGTGCAACTCACTCATATACTATGTACTACACTGTGCGTTTCTTATATTCTAAGTTTTTCAGTGCAACTCACTCATATACTATGTACTACACTGTGCGTTTCTTAAATTCTAAGTTTTTCAGTGCAACTCACTCATATACTATGTACTACAATGTGCGTTTCTTATATTCTAAGTTTTTCAGTGCAACTCACTCATATACTATGTACTACACTGTGCGTTTCTTATATTCTAAGTTTTTTAGTGCAACTCACTCATATACTATGTACTACACTGTGCGTTTCTTATATTCTAAGTTTTTCAGTGCAACTCACTCATATACTATGTACTACACTGTGCGTTTCTTATATTCTAAGTTTTTCAGTGCAACTCACTCATATAATATGTACTACACTGTGCGTTTCTTATATTCTAAGTTTTTCAGTGCAACTCACTCATATACTATGTACTACACTGTGCGTTTCTTATATTCTAAGTTTTTCCGTGCAACTCACTCATATACTATGTACTACACTGTGCGTTTCTTATATTCTAAGTTTTTCAGTGCAACTCACTCATATACTATGTACTACACTGTGCGTTTCTTATATTCTAAGTTTTTCAGTGCAACTCACTCATATACTATGTACTACACTGTGCGTTTCTTATATTCTAAGTTTTTCAGTGCAACTCACTCATATACTATGTACTACACTGTGCGTTTCTTATATTCTAAGTTTTTCAGTGCAACTCACTCATATACTATGTACTACACTGTGCGTTTCTTATATTCTAAGTTTTTCAGTGCAACTCACTCATATACTATGTACTACACTGTGCGTTTCTTATATTCTAAGTTTTTCAGTGCAACTCACTCATATACTATGTACTACACTGTGCGTTTCTTATATTCTAAGTTTTTCAGTGCAACTCACTCATATACTATGTACTACACTGTGCATTTCGTGTAATGCGGGTTTTTTAGTAAATTCTAAGTTTTTCAGTGCAACTCACTCATATACTATGTACTACACTGTGCGTTTCTTATATTCTAAGTTTTTCAGTGCAACTCACTCATATACTATGTAGTACACTGTGCGTTTCTTATATTCTAAGTTTTTCATTGCAACTCACTCATATACTATGTACTACACTGTGCGTTTCTTAAATTCTAAGTTTTTCAGTGCAACTCACTCATATACTATGTACTACACTGTGCGTTTCTTATATTCTAAGTTTTTCAGTGCAACTCACTCATATACTATGTACTACACTGTGCGTTTCTTATATTCTAAGTTTTTCAGTGCAACTGACTCATATACTATTTACTACACTGTGCGTTTCTTATATTCTAAGTTTTTCAGTGCAACTCACTCATATACTATGTACTACACTGTGCGTTTCTTATATTCTAAGTTTTTCAGTGCAACTCACTCATATACTATGTACTACACTGTTCATTTCGTGTAATGCGGGTTTTTCAGTAAATTCTAAGTTTTTCAGTGCAACTCACTCATATACTATGTACTACACTGTGCGTTTCTTATATTCTAAGTTTTTCAGTGCAACTCACTCATATACTATGTACTACACTGTTCATTTCGTGTAATGCGGGTTTTTCAGTAAATTCTAAGTTTTTCAGTGCAACTCACTCATATACTATGTACTACACTGTGCGTTTCTTATATTCTAAGTTTTTCAGTGCAACTCACTCATATACTATGTACTACAATGTGCGTTTCATATATTCTAAGTTTTTCAGTGCAACTCACTCATATACTATGTACTACACTGTGCGTTTCCTATATTCTAAGTTTTTCAGTGCAACTCACTCATATACTATGTACTACACTGTGCGTTTCTTAAATTCTAAGTTTTTCAGTGCAACTCACATATATACTATGTACTACAATGTGCGTTTCTTATATTCTAAGTTTTTCAGTGCAACTCACTCATATACTATGTACTACACTGTGCGTTTCTTATATTCTAAGTTTTTTAGTGCAACTCACTCATATACTATGTACTACACTGTGCGTTTCTTATATTCTAAGTTTTTCAGTGCAACTCACTCATATACTATGTACTACACTGTGCGTTTCTTATATTCTATGTTTTTCAGTGCAACTCACTCATATACTATGTACTACACTGTGCGTTTCTTATATTCTAAGTTTTTCAGTGCAACTCACTCATATACTATGTACTACACTGTGCGTTTCTTATATTCTAAGTTTTTCAGTGCAACTCACTCATATACTATGTACTACACTGTGCGTTTCTTATATTCTAAGTTTTTCAGTGCAACTCACTCATATACTATGTACTACACTGTGCGTTTCTTATATTCTAAGTTTTTCAGTGCAACTCACTCATATACTATGTACTACACTGTGCGTTTCTTATATTCTAAGTTTTTCAGTGCAACTCACTCATATACTATGTACTACACTGTGCGTTTCTTATATTCTAAGTTTTTCAGTGCAACTCACTCATATACTATGTACTACACTGTGCGTTTCTTATATTCTAAGTTTTTCAGTGCAACTCACTCATATACTATGTACTACACTGTGCGTTTCTTATATTCTAATTTTTTAGTGCAACTCACTCATATACTATGTACTACACTGTGCGTTTCTTATATTCTAAGTTTTTCAGTGCAACTCACTCATATACTATGTACTACACTGTGCGTTTCTTATATTCTATGTTTTTCAGTGCAACTCACTCATATACTATGTACTACACTGTGCGTTTCTTATATTCTAAGTTTTTCAGTGCAACTCACTCATATACTATGTACTACACTGTGCGTTTCTTATATTCTAAGTTTTTCAGTGCAACTCACTCATATACTATGTACTACACTGTGCGTTTCTTATATTCTAAGTTTTTCAGTGCAACTCACTCATATACTATGTACTACACTGTGCGTTTCTTATATTCTAAGTTTTTCAGTGCAACTCACTCATATACTATGTACTACACTGTGCGTTTCTTATATTCTAAGTTTTTCAGTGCAACTGACTCATATACTATTTACTACACTGTGCGTTTCTTATATTCTAAGTTTTTCAGTGCAACTGACTCATATACTATGTACTACACTGTGCGTTTCTTATATTCTAAGTTTTTCAGTGCAACTCACTCATATACTATGTACTACACTGTGCGTTTCTTATATTCTAAGTTTTTCAGTGCAACTCACTCATATACTATGTACTACACTGTGCGTTTCTTATATTTTAAGTTTTTCGTGCAACTCACTCATATACTATGTACTACAATGTGCGTTTCTTATATTCTAAGTTTTTCAGTGCAACTCACTCATATACTATGTATTAAACTGTGCGTTTCTTAAATTCTAAGTTTTTCAGTGCAACTCACTCATATACTATGTACTACAATGTGCGTTTCTTATATTCTAAGTTTTTCAGTGCAACTCACTCATATACTATGTACTACACTGTGCGTTTCTTATATTCTAAGTTTTTAAGTGCAACTCACTCATATACTATGTACTACACTGTGCGTTTTTTATATTCTAAGTTTTTCAGTGCAACTCACTCATATACTATGTACTACACTGTGCGTTTCTTATATTCTAAGTTTTTCAGTGCAACTCACTCATATACTATGTACTACACTGTGCGTTTCTTATATTCTAAGTTTTTCAGTGCAACTCACTCATATACTATGTACTACAATGTGCGTTTCTTATATTCTAAGTTTTTCAGTGCAACTCACTCATATACTATGTACTACACTGTGCGTTTCTTATATTCTAAGTTTTTCAGTGCAACTCACTCATATACTATGTACTACACTGTGCGTTTCTTAAATTCTAAGTTTTTCAGTGCAACTCACTCATATACTATGTACTACAATGTGCGTTTCTTATATTCTAAGTTTTTCAGTGCAACTCACTCATATACTATGTACTACACTGTGCGTTTCTTATATTCTAAGTTTTTTAGTGCAACTCACTCATATACTATGTACTACACTGTGCGTTTCTTATATTCTAAGTTTTTCAGTGCAACTCACTCATATACTATGTACTACACTGTGCGTTTCTTATATTCTAAGTTTTTCAGTGCAACTCACTCATATAATATGTACTACACTGTGAGTGTTCTCTGAATCGCCCGCGAATGAGGACACCACACACGATAGGGTTCTTCTGCAGCAAGCTTTATGCGTCTTGAGAGGGAGAGCATAAGCTTCACAACAACCGGAGACCCCAGGCAGTCCCAGCCCCTCCTTTTTATAGGAATTCTCCCTGCCTCGGACGTAGCAAGCCATGATTGGCTCAACACTGATCACCCCATCCCTGAGGCGGAGCTGCCCGGGGCGGGGATTTCCAGCGCAGGCGCAGACTAGGTGTTTACTAGTTGGTGCTGAGGAAATGACTCAGCACCGGAAGATTAGCGGCGCCCCACATCTCCCCCTATTTTGTCTAATAAAACCAACTGGACACCCAGTATGAGAGGACGGGAACATTGGCCGAATCCTCTTACTCAGAGATGTAAGAACTATGTCCGCAAGCAACGACTAGGCTTGAGTGGGACCCGAAGTTGCTCCGACCTGTCCCTCTGCCATTTTTTCGAGGAGGGGAAGACTAGGGCAGGAAACCCCCACTAGACGGCATATTCCCCAGGTGGGACGGGGGGACCACCTGTGCGATGCATTGCTCTACAATCCTCTAGGGCTGCTGAAGCTCACCCGCTAAGGCGCGGGCAGCCAGCGACCAGTGGTGCAAATCAATTTTGTTTAAGCGCCGCCAACCATACCTGTGCAGATTGCCCCTGCTCCAGGGCAGCAAGCGCCTGGGATATCATGATTTTGTCTCTATTGTTTTTCTTATATAATTTGCAGATTAACCCTAAGCTAAGTGCCAGTCCAAAGCAGAGGAGGATTCCGAATAAGCCCACCCCCACCCATTCTTTAAAATAAGAGAAGGCCGATGAAATCCAGGACGCGAAGCCTTCAGTCAGGGAAAAATCAAGTCGCGTGGAGTTGATCTCTACTATAGCCATCCGAAGCTCTTGGAGAGTCTGATCAAATTCCATCGACCAATTATTTCTCAGCTGTAAGGACAAATTCTTAGAAAGGTTTGCAGCACGGGTAAAATTTTTAAATTGTATGGAGGTAATACAGAGGCCTGGCAGTTTCATTTCACATCCCAATTGGGCAATTTGCCAAAGAATGTCTATTTGTTCTTGAACCAAGTCTATACGTTGGTTCACCAATAACAGACCCCCCTGTAATTGGGAGTATGCGAAATGCCCCTTATCCATGGCTACAGTGATTGAGGCCGAGAGTTGGTTGATGGTATCGGCCGTTTGTATTGTCCCGCTCAGAGCTAACGCAGAGGCGGTAACCGAGGCAGTGATCCCCACTGCCGCTAAGGTACCAACTATAACTGCCGATACTCCAAAATCTCTTTTTTCTCTAAACAAGGCCAAAGAGCTGGGCGCCACCACCGGGACCGGAATAAATCGGGGCAAGCGCATTATCAAAGCTAAAGGAAATTTAGTAGCATTCCAGCACATCACATAATAACAGGCATTCTCACTACAATTTAACTGACTAGAATCATGTGAGCTGGTGGAATTACTAACTACCCATAAAAAAGGGGGCCAAACGCATACAGGCACCGGCCCAAAATCCTTAGTCTGTTGGAAGGCCCAGGGGGACTCATCGCCAAATGACTGTGAGCACAATACCCCCTTTCTAATACGTGCTCCTTGCACAAAGCCTATGGGGGTTAAATCTGTGCAACTGCCATTAAGGCCGCACAGCAACCACAAATCAAAAGGGTTGCCGGTGGCCCTGGGGTTATCCAGACCATTGAGTTTTGCAATATGGAATGATCCATTGGCCAGAGGGGGAGAAAAGGTAAAGTGATTCCCAATAGTCCCTGTTCTGCGAGATTGGCAACCGGACCATGGTAAGATTGACAATGTCTCTTCCTTAGTAGAGCAAAAGGGTGCCAATTTGGGTTGTTTAACAAGTTGGATAATGCTTTTAGGCCAAACTGCTATAATTGAAGTTGCATTTGCACACCAGTGGGTTCCATTAGCGGCCCATACATTGGAAATGAGTGTAGAGACCTGTGACAATAACCCAATACAGTAATTTGATGGGTTGCCGCTGATGAAACACAAGCTCCCTTTAAATATAAAGGTTCTATTATCTATTACCCGTTCAGCTTGTGGGTCCCATGGTAAATATGGTAAACCTAAGGTATCTTCGGTCACAAACAAGCGGGGGAATACTTGCGCATCATGTGTCACTGGCATTGGCAGCGGGAACGTCGACATTATTCCCCATCGGATCTCCTCCCGTTTGGATGTCACTTGCAGGGGCAGGGTGATTCCCAATATCAGCAGGGCGATCTTCATCATCTTGGGGTATTGATCGTGTTAGTCTTTCTGGGACCCAGAATGGATTTTGTTCGTTCTGCGGGAAAACACAAACAGCTCCCCTGGATCTTATTAGAATAGGATCCGGGCCTCTCCATTTGTTGGTTAAGACATCTTTCCATTTTATTAATTCTTTGGGTCTAGTTGGTTCAGAACAATGTCGTTCTGCCGCAGTATGGCCGTGTGCGTCAAGATTTAAAAAATTGAGGGTGAATAGTGCCAATGACACAGACACTTTTGGCGTACGGGGTATAGCTTCATCAGCGCCCCCTTTTTGTTTAACAACATAAGATTTAAGGGTCCGATGTGCTCTCTCAACAATGCCTTGACCTTGTGGGTTATATGGGATACCAGTTAGATGCGTTACTCCCATTTGGCGACAAAAGCTTTGAAATTTTTGTGAAGTATAAGCTGGTCCGTTATCAGTTTTAATAAATTTAGGTTGTCCCCAAGCGCTCCAAGCCTCGAGGCAGTGTTGGATCGCATGTGTTGCCTTTTCTCCCACATGGGGAGATGCAAAAATAATGCCAGAGCAGGTATCAACGGACACATGAAGATATTGTAATTTACCAAAGGAGGGGACATGTGTGACATCCATTTGCCATATTTGTAAAGGCTGAACGCCGCGGGGGTTGATCCCCACATGAGGGAGGGGCAGAAATTCACAGCAATTTTGGCAGCTAGTGACGATGTCACGAGCTTCTTTCCTAGTCAAGGAGAAGCGACGGCGCAACGTTTCTGCCGTTACATGAAAGCGATTGTGGAATCCTTTTGCAGCTTCCACAGAGGATGACAGGGCTGTGGCTATTAATTTGGTGGCTTTGTCTGCCAAGTCATTACCCAGGGACATGGGGCCAGGTAGGCCTGAATGAGCCCTGATATGAGTGATGAAAACTGGGAATTTTCTTTGAAGCAACACTGATTGTATTTCTTGAAAAATTTGTGCTAAAGTGCTAGAGGGTTTGATTACTCCAGCCACCTCCAGCAAATTTACTGCATTTACTACATAACTAGAATCTGACACAATATTGAGGGGTTCAGAGAAGGTTTTTAATACCTCCAGAACCACTAGACACTCTATTACTTGAGGTGATGCTTCTTTATATTGTTTGGAATATATTTTGCCATTGACCACAAAGGCCCCTACACCATTCTTGGAGCCATCGGTATACACCATGAGCCCTTCCTTAATTGGGTTTCTTACCGTTACCTGCGGGAACACAATTGACTGGCTCTGGGCAAAGTGTAGGATCGGGTGTTTGGGATAGTGATTGTCTATGTTTCCAGGGAAAGTTGTAACTAGTATAGCCCAGTCATTAGATGTGGCGGCCAAGGTCTGAACTTGCACAGAGGTATAAGGCACCACCAAGAGGTGGGGGCTACGCCCGAAATGGGTAATGGCTGCCTTATAGCCTCTGAGTGCAAGCTGAGCTATGGCTTCAGGATACCAATGTATTATTTTTGCTGGGGATACATTTGGGTGAACCCATAGCAGGGGCCCATTCTGCCAAAGAACGGCAGTTGGCAAATGGGCAGTTTGTAAGACACACAGACTAAAGGGTTGTGATTCTTCGATACGGAGCAACTGCGCTTGTGTCAGGGCTATTTCCACCTTTTGTAGGGCCAGATCAGCAGCTGGAGTCAATGTTCGGGGGGACGTGATGTGCGAATCTCCTTCTAAGATATTGAACAAAGATCTTAATTCCGAAGTGGGGATTTTTAAAAAGGGTCTGAGCCAGTTAATGTCCCCCAACAATTTCTGAAAATCATTTAGGGTATGGAGGTGGTCCCTTCTTATCTCTAATTTTTGAGGTATGATGTTATTTGGTGTCACCATGGTACCCAGGAACTGTCCAGTATTTGAAATTTGGACCTTTTCTACAGCTATTTGAAGTCCCCATTGACTCAAAGTTTTAAGTAAAAGGGGGTAGGCCCTTTGAAGCAGGCCAAGGTCCTTGTGGCACAGAAGGATGTCGTCCATATAATGGAGCATGACTAACGAGGGAAATTGATCCCTTACTGGAGAAAGGGCCTCCTGCACATAAAGTTGGCACATAGTAGGGCTGTTGGACATTCCTTGTGGTAGAACCTTCCATTGGTACCTTTTATCGGGTTCCATGTGATTAACAGAGGGTACGGTGAAAGCAAATCTGGGCCTATCTATTGGACATAGAGGTATAGAAAAGAAACAGTCTTTAATATCTATTATAATCAAATTCCAACCCCTGGGCAGGGCGGAGAGCACAGGAAGGCCTCTTTGCACAGGGCCAAACAAATGCATTTGTTCATTAATGGCTCTAAGGTCATGGAGCAACCTCCATTTCCCTGATCTTTTCTTAATAACAAATATGGGAGTATTCCAGGGGGAGGTAGAAGGTTCTATATGATCCAATTTTAGTTGTTCATTTACTAATTGTATTGCGGCCTCCATTTTTTCAGAGGATAGGGGCCATTGGGGGACCCACACCGGGTCCTCTGTTTTCCACGGTATAGGCCGAACCGTCCCCATGGCCCCTAGGAAAAACCCAGTCCTTGTCGGGCTATATTTCCTACTGGTGAAATAGGCTCAATTCCTCCTTGCTCTGACCGTCCTAATCCTTTGCCTGTCCTGTAACCCATCTTTAGCATCATGTTTTTTGCCTTGTTCAAACCTTCCCCCAACACAATTTTTTCATTGGACAGGGTTAGGCCCAAATGTTGCATAATGTCTCTCCCCCAAAGGTTTACTGGGAGCGGGAGCACATAAGGTTCAAATTTACCCTTTTGTCCTTCAGGAGCCTTCCAAGTCAAACTCATTGAGCTTATGGCAGGGCATGAATGATATCCCAGGCCTTGTAGAGAGTGGGACGATTTCGTAGTGGGCCAAGCTTTTGGCCACCAGTGCGTGGATATAATACTTTTGTCTGCCCCGGTATCAAGAATACCTTCAAACCTTTTTCCATTTACTTCGAGGCAGAGTTTGGGCCTTTCATTCAGGGATACAACAAGGTAGGCTGAATCAGTTCCTGATGACCCCATCGTTTTGGGACTGGGGCCTGGGGAGCCCTCCCAGAGGGTGTCGGGGAGGAGCAGCAATTGAGCTATCCTATCTCCTGCACTGATGGAAAACACGCCCCTGGGGCTGGAACATAAGACCTGTATTTCGGGGGAATGTAGGTGGTCAACAACCCCAGGATGGACCACTAGGCCCCGTAAGGTGAGTGATCCTCGTCCGAGGATAAGGCCCATGGTCCCAGGGGGCAAAGGTGACATTGGCTCTATAGGTACTGGTTGGATACTCATTTGGGGCATTAGTAGGAGGTCGGAGGCGGCGCGCAGGTCCACCCTTGTGGGTCTTCCTGGGTCGCTTCTTCCGCCATCCCGGAGGTTCTGACAAACCGGTTCCCATATCTTTGAGGGCCCTGGGACCGTGGGCCCAATGACCCGTTTTTTGACACATTGGGAGCAGGAACATTTAATGGAGGCAAAAGCCTTCCCTGTATATCTCGCACTGAGCGACATTGATCTGCTCTATGGTACCCTTTACCACACCTCGTGCAGAGGGTCAAGACCCCCCCTTTCTTGTCTGGGGCTTTGCAATCTCTTTTGAAATGTCCAGGCTTACCACAATTAAAACAGGTCCGTTCACCGGTCTTCTTTTGTGGAGGATGCTTTTGTGCTAACATGATGGCGGCCGCGAGGCCAGTATTGCTAAGTGGACCTCCAATCTCTCTACACACTCTTAGCCATTCTTGCAACCCTTTTGATTTTCTAGGAGCAATGGCATTCCTGCATTCCTGGGTGGCTTGTTCAAAAATCAGTTGCTCGATAAAGGGTCCTATCCCCTCTGGGTCCCCAAAGATTTTCCCTGCCGCCTCCATCATGCGTGCGACGAAGTCGGCAAAGGGTTCCTGGGGCCCTTGAACAATTTTTGTAAGCTGATTGGTGGTTTCTCCCTTGCGATTAAGTGACTTCCAGGCCCGTATGGCTGTGCTGGAAATCTGGGCGTACGCCCCCCAATGGTAATTAATTTGATCTGCGGCCCACGGGCCTTGGCCTGTTAAAAGGTCAAATGTCCAATCCCGCTGCTCTTGCGTAAGGGCTATTGCGTTGACCCTGGCCTGGGACTGGGCTGCCTCATGCCACAAGGCTTTCCATTCTATGTATTGTCCCATAGTAGGCAAGGCGGCCTTAACCACCATTTGCCAATCACTAGGTGTCATGGCAGTTTGTGCCATTCTTTCAAGAATCATAACAGTAAAATTAGCATTGGGACCATATTTTCTTACTGATTCTGCAAGATCTTTTATCTGACTATAGTCTACAGGAGCGTAGATTCTCCCCCCTTCTTGTTCATAAACAGGAAACGCTAATTGTAGCTTGCGGAGGATCTTTTGGGGAAAAAAGGAAATTGTGGATGACCGGGCCTCATAAGGTGGGGGAGCGGAGGGAATGGCGGCAGCCAACAATCTCCTATCCTTAGAGGAGACACCGGACGCGGGCTTACTTGACTTAGGTCGCCCGCCTTCATCTGGGTGATACCTTTCTCCTTTATATCTAACTGCTTCTTCTTCTAACTCGCCCTCTTCCTCCGAGGTCAGTTTACTATCCTCGGTTTCAGAAGAATCCGAGGTATCTCTTAGGTGGAGGGCAGCCAGTTCTCGGGTCGGATATAACCCGGGCTTGCTGCTCCCCTTCTCTCCCTTTCTATTTCTCCCGGGAGGTCCTTTTTCACTTCCCTTTTTTGCCTTTTTTACAGTTTTTGTGCGCACACCCATCCTCTCACTACGCTCGGATTCTGACATACCTTCCTGCATAGCTTCTAAAACCTTTTGCCCTTTCTTTCGCTCCTCCTCACAGGCCTCATCTTCAAGACAACTCTTAACTAGTTTCCATATGGCCTTAACTCCCAACCTGAGGTCTGAACAGGTTTCTAGATCGTTGCCTAGCTTATTCCATGACAGCAGCGTCAGAGATCCTGACACCGCATACCAGGGAGCTACTCGATCAACTTCCTCAACAAAGCGGCGAAGAACTCTATCCCCAAGCTTCAGGTCCCTTCTTTTGAGAAGTTCTTTTAATGAAGTTTGTACTGATTGAGAAGCCCCCATGATACTCTAAAGGAGACTGCAATTAAGAACTTCAATTTAACACAACCTTCTATGTTCACAAAAGAAGAGGGCTAGGAACCATACAACTAAGGCCACGAGGACGATGATTAAAGCCTCGGGCAATCCCTCCCACGGCCCAGTTAGTTGAAGGGAGTGTGAAAGGGTCAGGTAAAATTCAGGCATACCTTTCCGAGACGTAGTTCCTGCAGTTCTGGACCCTCCCCGTCACCGGGGGATCTCCGACGGTGCTCGCGATGTTCTTCTGTTCTTCGTTTTCCCGGGATTTCGGCACCAGATGTGAGTGTTCTCTGAATCGCCCGCGAATGAGGACACCACACACGATAGGGTTCTTCTGCAGCAAGCTTTATGCGTCTTGAGAGGGAGAGCATAAGCTTCACAACAACCGGAGACCCCAGGCAGTCCCAGCCCCTCCTTTTTATAGGAATTCTCCCTGCCTCGGACGTAGCAAGCCATGATTGGCTCAACACTGATCACCCCATCCCTGAGGCGGAGCTGCCCGGGGCGGGGATTTCCAGCGCAGGCGCAGACTAGGTGTTTACTAGTTGGTGCTGAGGAAATGACTCAGCACCGGAAGATTAGCGGCGCCCCACACTACACTGTGCGTTTCTTTTATTCTAAGTTTTTCAGTGCAACTCACTCATATACTATGTACTACACTGTGCGTTTCTTATATTCTAAGTTTTTCCGTGCAACTCACTCATATACTATGTACTACACTGTGCGTTTCTTATATTCTAAGTTTTTCAGTGCAACTCACTCATATACTATGTACTACACTGTGCGTTTCTTATATTCTAAGTTTTTCAGTGCAACTCACTCATATTCTATGTACTACACTGTGCGTTTCTTATATTCTAAGTTTTTCAGTGCAACTCACTCATATACTATGTACTACACTGTGCGTTTCTTATATTCTAAGTTTTTCAGTGCAACTCACTCATATACTATGTACTACACTGTGCGTTTCTTATATTCTAAGTTTTTCAGTGCAACTCACTCATATACTATGTACTACACTGTGCGTTTCTTATATTCTAAGTTTTTCAGTGCAACTCACTCATATACTATGTACTACACTGTGCGTTTCTTATATTCTAAGTTTTTCAGTGCAACTCACTCATATACTATGTACTACACTGTGCGTTTCTTATATTCTAAGTTTTTCCGTGCAACTCACTCATATACTATGTACTACACTGTGCGTTTCTTATATTCTAAGTTTTTCAGTGCAACTCACTCATATACTATGTACTACACTGTGCGTTTCTTATATTCTAAGTTTTTCAGTGCAACTCACTCATATTCTATGTACTACACTGTGCGTTTCTTATATTCTAAGTTTTTCAGTGCAACTCACTCATATACTATGTACTACACTGTGCGTTTCTTATATTCTAAGTTTTTCAGTGCAACTCACTCATATACTATGTACTACACTGTGCGTTTCTTATATTCTAAGTTTTTCAGTGCAACTCACTCATATACTATGTACTACACTGTGCGTTTCTTATATTCTAAGTTTTTCAGTGCAACTCACTCATATACTATGTACTACACTGTGCGTTTCTTATATTCTAAGTTTTTCAGTGCAACTCACTCATATACTATGTACTACACTGTGCATTTCGTGTAATGCGGGTTTTTTAGTAAATTCTAAGTTTTTCAGTGCAACTCACTCATATACTATGTACTACACTGTGCGTTTCTTATATTCTAAGTTTTTCAGTGCAACTCACTCATATACTATGTACTACACTGTGCGTTTCTTATATTCTAAGTTTTTCATTGCAACTCACTCATATACTATGTACTACAATGTGCGTTTCTTATATTCTAAGTTTTTCAGTGCAACTCACTCATATACTATGTACTACACTGTGCGTTTCTTAAATTCTAAGTTTTTCAGTGCAACTCACTCATATACTATGTACTACACTGTGCGTTTCTTAAATTCTAAGTTTTTCAGTGCAACTCACTCATATACTATGTACTACACTGTGCGTTTCTTATATTCTAAGTTTTTCAGTGCAACTCACTCATATACTATGTACTACAGTGTGCGTTTCTTATATTCTAAGTTTTTCAGTGCAACTCACTCATATACTATGTACTACACTGTGCATTTCGTGTAATGCGGGTTTTTCAGTAAATTCTAAGTTTTTCAGTGCAACTCACTCATATACTATGTACTACACTGTGCGTTTCTTATATTCTAAGTTTTTCAGTGCAACTCACTCATATACTATGTACTACACTGTGCGTTTCTTATATTCTAAGTTTTTCAGTGCAACTCACTCATATACTATGTACTACACTGTGCGTTTCTTATATTCTAAGTTTTTCAGTGCAACTCACTCATATACTATTTACTACACTGTGCGTTTCTTATATTCTAAGTTTTTCAGTGCAACTCACTCATATACTATGTACTACACTGTGCGTTTCTTATATTCTAAGTTTTTCAGTGCAACTCACTCATATACTATGTACTACACTGTGCGTTTCTTATATTCTAAGTTTTTCAGTGCAACTCACTCATATACTATGTACTACACTGTGCGTTTCTTATATTCTAAGTTTTTCAGTGCAACTCACTCATATACTATGTACTACAATGTGCGTTTCTTATATTATAAGTTTTTCAGTGCAACTCACTCATATACTATGTACTACACTGTGCGTTTCTTAAATTCTAAGTTTTTCAGTGCAACTCACTCATATACTATGTACTACACTGTGCGTTTCTTATATTCTAAGTTTTTCAGTGCAACTCACTCATATACTATGTACTACACTGTGCGTTTCTTATATTCTAAGTTTTTCAGTGCAACTCACTCATATACTATGTACTACACTGTGCGTTTCTTATATTCTAAGTTTTTCAGTGCAACTCACTCATATACTATGTACTACACTGTGCGTTTCTTATATTCTAAGTTTTTCAGTGCAACTCACTCATATACTATGTACTACACTGTTCATTTCGTGTAATGCGGGTATTTCAGTAAATTCTAAGTTTTTCAGTGCAACTCACTCATATACTATGTACTACACTGTGCGTTTCTTATATTCTAAGTTTTTCAGTGCAACTCACTCATATACTATGTACTACAATGTGCGTTTCTTATATTCTAAGTTTTTCAGTGCAACTCACTCATATACTATGTACTACACTGTGCGTTTCTTATATTCTAAGTTTTTCAGTGCAACTCACTCATATACTATGTACTACACTGTGCGTTTCTTATATTCTAAGTTTTTTAGTGCAACTCACTCATATACTATGTACTACACTGTGCGTTTCTTATATTCTAAGTTTTTCAGTGCAACTCACTCATATACTATGTACTACACTGTGCGTTTCTTATATTCTAAGTTTTTCAGTGCAACTCACTCATATACTATGTACTTCACTGTGCGTTTCTTATATTCTAAGTTTTTCAGTGCAACTCACTCATATACTATGTACTACACTGTGCGTTTCTTATATTCTAAGTTTTTCAGTGCAACTCACTCATATACTATGTACTACACTGTGCGTTTCTTATATTCTAAGTTTTTCAGTGCAACTCACTCATATACTATGTACTACACTGTGCGTTTCTTATATTCTAAGTTTTTCAGTGCAACTCACTCATATACTATGTACTACACTGTGCGTTTCTTATATTCTAAGTTTTTCAGTGCAACTCACTCATATACTATGTACTACACTGTGCGTTTCTTATATTCTAAGTTTTTCCGTGCAACTCACTCATATACTATGTACTACACTGTGCGTTTCTTATATTCTAAGTTTTTCAGTGCAACTCACTCATATACTATGTACTACACTGTGCGTTTCTTATATTCTAAGGTTTTCAGAGCAACTCACTCATATACTATGTACTACACTGTGCGTTTCTTATATTCTAGTTTTTCAGTGCAACTCACTCATATACTATGTACTACACTGTGCGTTTCTTAAATTCTAAGTTTTTCAGTGCAACTCACTCATATACTATGTACTACATTGTGCGTTTATTAAATTCTAAGTTTTTCAGTGCAACTCACTCATATACTATGTACTACACTGTGCGTTTCTTATATTCTAAGTTTTTCAGTGCAACTCACTCATATACTATGTACTACACTGTGCGTTTCTTATATTCTAAGTTTTTCAGTGCAACTCACTCATATACTATGTACTACACTGTGCATTTCGTGTAATGCGGGTTTTTCAGTAAATTCTAAGTTTTTCAGTGCAACTCACTCATATACTATGTACTACACTGTGCGTTTCTTATATTCTAAGTTTTTCAGTGCAACTCACTCATATACTATGTACTACAATGTGCGTTTCTTATGTTCTAAGTTTTTCAGTGCAACTCACTCATATACTATGTACTACACTGTGCGTTTCTTATATTCTAAGTTTTTCAGTGCAACTCACTCATATACTATGTACTACACTGTGCGTTTCTTAAATTCTAAGTTTTTCAGTGCAACTCACTCATATACTATGTACTACAATGTGCGTTTCTTATATTCTAAGTTTTTCAGTGCAACTCACTCATATACTATGTACTACACTGTGCGTTTCTTATATTCTAAGTTTTTTAGTGCAACTCACTCATATACTATGTACTACACTGTGCGTTTCTTATATTCTAAGTTTTTCAGTGCAACTCACTCATATACTATGTACTACACTGTGCGTTTCTTATATTCTAAGTTTTTCAGTGCAACTCACTCATATACTATGTACTACAATGTGCGTTTCTTATATTCTAAGTTTTTCAGTGCAACTCACTCATATACTATGTACTACACTGTGCGTTTCTTATATTCTAAGTTTTTCAGTGCAACTCACTCATATACTATGTACTACACTGTGCGTTTCTTATATTCTAAGTTTTTCAGTGCAACTCACTCATATACTATGTACTACACTGTGCGTTTCTTATATTCTAAGTTTTTCAGTGCAACTCACTCATATACTATGTACTACACTGTTCATTTCGTGTAATGCGGGTTTTTCAGTAAATTCTAAGTTTTTCAGTGCAACTCACTCATATACTATGTACTACACTGTGCGTTTCTTATATTCTAAGTTTTTCAGTGCAACTCACTCATATACTATGTACTACAATGTGCGTTTCATATATTCTAAGTTTTTCAGTGCAACTCACTCATATACTATGTACTACACTGTGCGTTTCTTATATTCTAAGTTTTTCAGTGCAACTCACTCATATACTATGTACTACACTGTGCGTTTCTTATATTCTAAGTTTTTTAGTGCAACTCACTCATATACTATGTACTACACTGTGCGTTTCTTATATTCTAAGTTTTTCAGTGCAACTCACTCATATACTATGTACTACACTGTGCGTTTCTTATATTCTAAGTTTTTCAGTGCAACTCACTCATATACTATGTACTTCACTGTGCGTTTCTTATATTCTAAGTTTTTCAGTGCAACTCACTCATATACTATGTACTACACTGTGCGTTTCTTATATTCTAAGTTTTTCAGTGCAACTCACTCATATACTATGTACTACACTGTGCGTTTCTTATATTCTAAGTTTTTCAGTGCAACTCACTCATATACTATGTACTACACTGTGCGTTTCTTATATTCTAAGTTTTTCAGTGCAACTCACTCATATACTATGTACTACACTGTGCGTTTCTTATATTCTAAGTTTTTCAGTGCAACTCACTCATATACTATGTACTACACTGTGCATTTCGTGTAATGCGGGTTTTTCTGTAAATTCTAAGTTTTTCAGTGCAACTCACTCATATACTATGTACTACACTGTGTGTTTCTTATATTCTAAGTTTTTCAGTGCAACTCACTCATATACTATGTACTACAATGTGCGTTTCTTATATTCTAAGTTTTTCAGTGCAACTCACTCATATACTATGTACTACACTGTGCGTTTCTTATATTCTAAGTTTTTCAGTGCAACTCACTCATATACTATGTACTACACTGTGCGTTTCTTAAATTCTAAGTTTTTCAGTGCAACTCACTCATATACTATGTACTACAATGTGCGTTTCTTATATTCTAAGTTTTTCAGTGCAACTCACTCATATACTATGTACTACACTGTGCGTTTCTTATATTCTAAGTTTTTTAGTGCAACTCACTCATATACTATGTACTACACTGTGCGTTTCTTATATTCTAAGTTTTTCAGTGCAACTCACTCATATACTATGTACTACACTGTGCGTTTCTTATATTCTAAGTTTTTCAGTGCAACTCACTCATATAATATGTACTACACTGTGCGTTTCTTTTATTCTAAGTTTTTCAGTGCAACTCACTCATATACTATGTACTACACTGTGCGTTTCTTATATTCTAAGTTTTTCCGTGCAACTCACTCATATACTATGTACTACACTGTGCGTTTCTTATATTCTAAGTTTTTCAGTGCAACTCACTCATATACTATGTACTACACTGTGCGTTTCTTATATTCTAAGTTTTTCAGTGCAACTCACTCATATACTATGTACTACACTGTGCGTTTCTTATATTCTAAGTTTTTCAGTGCAACTCACTCATATACTATGTACTACACTGTGCGTTTCTTATATTCTAAGTTTTTCAGTGCAACTCACTCATATACTATGTACTACACTGTGCGTTTCTTATATTCTAAGTTTTTCAGTGCAACTCACTCATATACTATGTACTACACTGTGCGTTTCTTATATTCTAAGTTTTTCAGTGCAACTCACTCATATACTATGTACTACACTGTTCATTTCGTGTAATGCGGGTTTTTCAGTAAATTCTAAGTTTTTCAGTGCAACTCACTCATATACTATGTACTACACTGTGCGTTTCTTATATTCTAAGTTTTTCAGTGCAACTCACTCATATACTATGTACTACAATGTGCGTTTCATATATTCTAAGTTTTTCAGTGCAACTCACTCATATACTATGTACTACACTGTGCGTTTCCTATATTCTAAGTTTTTCAGTGCAACTCACTCATATACTATGTACTACACTGTGCGTTTCTTAAATTCTAAGTTTTTCAGTGCAACTCACATATATACTATGTACTACAATGTGCGTTTCTTATATTCTAAGTTTTTCAGTGCAACTCACTCATATACTATGTACTACACTGTGCGTTTCCTATATTCTAAGTTTTTCAGTGCAACTCACTCATATACTATGTACTACACTGTGCGTTTCTTAAATTCTAAGTTTTTCAGTGCAACTCACATATATACTATGTACTACAATGTGCGTTTCTTATATTCTAAGTTTTTCAGTGCAACTCACTCATATACTATGTACTACACTGTGCGTTTCCTATATTCTAAGTTTTTCAGTGCAACTCACTCATATACTATGTACTACACTGTGCGTTTCTTAAATTCTAAGTTTTTCAGTGCAACTCACATATATACTATGTACTACAATGTGCGTTTCTTATATTCTAAGTTTTTCAGTGCAACTCACTCATATACTATGTACTACACTGTGCGTTTCTTATATTCTAAGTTTTTTAGTGCAACTCACTCATATACTATGTACTACACTGTGCGTTTCTTATATTCTAAGTTTTTCAGTGCAACTCACTCATATACTATGTACTACACTGTGCGTTTCTTATATTCTAAGTTTTTCAGTGCAACTCACTCATATACTATGTACTACACTGTGCGTTTCTTATATTCTAAGTTTTTCAGTGCAACTCACTCATATACTATGTACTACACTGTGCGTTTCTTATATTCTAAGTTTTTCAGTGCAACTCACTCATATACTATGTACTACACTGTGCGTTTCTTATATTCTAAGTTTTTCAGTGCAACTCACTCATATACTATGTACTACACTGTGCGTTTCTTATATTCTAATTTTTTAGTGCAACTCACTCATATACTATGTACTACACTGTGCGTTTCTTATATTCTAAGTTTTTCAGTGCAACTCACTCATATACTATGTACTACACTGTGCGTTTCTTATATTCTATGTTTTTCAGTGCAACTCACTCATATACTATGTACTACACTGTGCGTTTCTTATATTCTAAGTTTTTCAGTGCAACTCACTCATATACTATGTACTACACTGTGCGTTTCTTATATTCTAAGTTTTTCAGTGCAACTCACTCATATACTATGTACTACACTGTGCGTTTCTTATATTCTAAGTTTTTCAGTGCAACTCACTCATATACTATGTACTACACTGTGCGTTTCTTATATTCTAAGTTTTTCAGTGCAACTCACTCATATACTATGTACTACACTGTGCGTTTCTTATATTCTAAGTTTTTCAGTGCAACTGACTCATATACTATTTACTACACTGTGCGTTTCTTATATTCTAAGTTTTTCAGTGCAACTCACTCATATACTATGTACTACACTGTGCGTTTCTTATATTCTAAGTTTTTCAGTGCAACTCACTCATATACTATGTACTACACTGTGCGTTTCTTATATTCTAAGTTTTTCAGTGCAACTCACTCATATACTATGTACTACACTGTGCGTTTCTTATATTTTAAGTTTTTCGTGCAACTCACTCATATACTATGTACTACAATGTGCGTTTCTTATATTATAAGTTTTTCAGTGCAACTCACTCATATACTATGTACTACACTGTGCGTTTCTTAAATTCTAAGTTTTTCAGTGCAACTCACTCATATACTATGTACTACACTGTGCGTTTCTTATATTCTAAGTTTTTCAGTGCAACTCACTCATATACTATGTACTACACTGTGCGTTTCTTATATTCTAAGTTTTTCAGTGCAACTCACTCATATACTATGTACTACACTGTGCGTTTCTTATATTCAAAGTTTTTCAGTGCAACTCACTCATATACTATGTACTACACTGTGCGTTTCTTATATTCTAAGTTTTTCAGTGCAACTCACTCATATACTATGTACTACACTGTTCATTTCGTGTAATGCGGGTTTTTCAGTAAATTCTAAGTTTTTCAGTGCAACTCACTCATATACTATGTACTACACTGTGCGTTTCTTATATTCTAAGTTTTTCAGTGCAACTCACTCATATACTATGTACTACAATGTGCGTTTCATATATTCTAAGTTTTTCAGTGCAACTCACTCATATACTATGTACTACACTGTGCGTTTCTTATATTCTAAGTTTTTCAGTGCAACTCACTCATATACTATGTACTACACTGTGCGTTTCTTAAATTCTAAGTTTTTCAGTGCAACTCACTCATATACTATGTACTACAATGTGCGTTTCTTATATTCTAAGTTTTTCAGTGCAACTCACTCATATACTATGTACTACACTGTGCGTTTCTTATATTCTAAGTTTTTTAGTGCAACTCACTCATATACTATGTACTACACTGTGCGTTTCTTATATTCTAAGTTTTTCAGTGCAACTCACTCATATACTATGTACTACACTGTGCGTTTCTTATATTCTATGTTTTTCAGTGCAACTCACTCATATACTATGTACTACACTGTGCGTTTCTCATATTCTAAGTTTTTCAGTGCAACTCACTCATATACTATGTACTACACTGTGCGTTTCTTATATTCTAAGTTTTTCAGTGCAACTCACTCATATACTATGTACTACACTGTGCGTTTCTTATATTCTAAGTTTTTCAGTGCAACTCACTCATATACTATGTACTACACTGTGCGTTTCTTATATTCTAAGTTTTTCAGTGCAACTCACTCATATACTATGTACTACACTGTGCGTTTCTTATATTCTAAGATTTTCAGTGCAACATCACTCATATACTATGTACTACACTGTGCGTTTCTTATATTCTAAGTTTTTCAGTGCAACTCACTCATATACTATGTACTACACTGTGCGTTTCTTATATTCTAAGTTTTTCAGTGCAACTCACTCATATACTATGTACTACACTGTGCGTTTCTTATATTCTAAGTTTTTCAGTGCAACTCACTCATATACTATGTACTACACTGTGCGTTTCTTATATTCTAAGTTTTTCAGTGCAACTCACTCATATACTATGTACTACACTGTGCGTTTCTTATATTCTAAGTTTTTCAGTGCAACTCACTCATATACTATGTACTACACTGTGCGTTTCTTATATTCTAATTTTTTAGTGCAACTCACTCATATACTATGTACTACACTGTGCGTTTCTTATATTCTAAGTTTTTCAGTGCAACTCACTCATATACTATGTACTACACTGTGCGTTTCTTATATTCTATGTTTTTCAGTGCAACTCACTCATATACTATGTACTACTCTGTGAGTTTCTTATATTCTAAGTTTTTCAGTGCAACTCATTCATATACTATGTACTACACTGTGCGTTTCTTATATTCTAAGTTTTTCAGTGCAAATCACTCATATACTATGTACTACACTGTGCGTTTCTTATATTCTAAGTTTTTCAGTGCAACTCACTCATATACTATGTACTACACTGAGCGTTTCTTATATTCTAAGTTTTTCAGTGCAACTCACTCATATACTATGTACTACACTGTGCGTTTCTTATATTCTAAGATTTTCAGTGCAACATCACTCATATACTATGTACTACACTGTGCATTTCTTATATTCTAAGTTTTTCAGTGCAACTCACTCATATACTATGTACTACACTGTGTGTTTCTTATATTCTAAGTTTTTCAGTGCAACTCACTCATATACTATGTACTACACTGTGCGTTTCTTATATTCTAAGTTTTTCAGTGCAACTCACTCATATAATATGTACTACAATGTGCGTTTCTTATATTCTAAGTTTTTCAGTGCAACTCACTCATATAATATGTACTACAATGTGCGTTTCTTATATTATAAGTTTTTCAGTGCAACTCACTCATATACTATGTACTACACTGTGCGTTTCTTAAATTCTAAGTTTTTCAGTGCAACTCACTCATATACTATGTACTACACTGTGCGTTTCTTAAATTCTAAGTTTTTCAGTGCAACTCACTCATATACTATGTACTACATTGTGCGTTTCTTATATTCTAAGTTTTTCAGTGCAACTCACTCATATACTATGTCCTACACTGTGCGTTTCTTATATTCTAAGTTTTTCAGTGCAACTCACTCATATACTATGTACTACACTGGGCGTTTCTTATATTCTAAGTTTTTCAGTGCAACTCACTCATATACTATGTACTACACTGTGCATTTCGTGTAATGCGGGTTTTTTAGTAAATTCTAAGTTTTTCAGTGCAACTCACTCATATACTATGTACTACACTGTGCGTTTCTTATATTCTAAGTTTTTCAGTGCAACTCACTCATATACTATGTACTACACTGTGCGTTTCTTATATTCTAAGTTTTTCATTGCAACTCACTCATATACTATGTACTACAATGTGCGTTTCTTATATTCTAAGTTTTTCAGTGCAACTCACTCATATACTATGTACTACACTGTGCGTTTCTTAAATTCTAAGTTTTTCAGTGCAACTCACTCATATACTATGTACTACACTGTGCGTTTCTTAAATTCTAAGTTTTTCAGTGCAACTCACTCATATACTATGTACTACACTGTGCGTTTCTTATATTCTAAGTTTTTCAGTGCAACTCACTCATATACTATGTACTACAGTGTGCGTTTCTTATATTCTAAGTTTTTCAGTGCAACTCACTCATATACTATGTACTACACTGTGCATTTCGTGTAATGCGGGTTTTTCAGTAAATTCTAAGTTTTTCAGAGCAACTCACTCATATACTATGTACTACACTGTGCGTTTCTTATATTCTAAGTTTTTCAGTGCAACTCACTCATATACTATGTACTAAACTCTGCGTTTCTTATATTCTAAGTTTTTCAGTGCAACTCACTCATATACTATGTACTACACTGTGCGTTTCTTACATTCTAAGTTTTTCAGTGCAACTCACTCATATACTATGTACTACACTGTGCATTTCGTGTAATGCGGGTTTTTTAGTAAATTCTAAGTTTTTCAGTGCAACTCACTCATATACTATGTACTACACTGTGCGTTTCTTATATTCTAAGTTTTTCAGTGCAACTCACTCATATACTATGTACTACACTGTGCGTTTCTTATATTCTAAGTTTTTCAGTGCAACTCACTCATATACTATGTACTACACTGTGCGTTTCTTATATTCTAAGATTTTCAGTGCAACATCACTCATATACTATGTACTACACTGTGCGTTTCTTATATTCTAAGTTTTTCAGTGCAACTCACTCATATACTATGTACTACACTGTGCGTTTCTTATATTCTAAGTTTTTCAGTGCAACTCACTCATATACTATGTACTACACTGTGCGTTTCTTATATTCTAAGTTTTTCAGTGCAACTCACTCATATACTATGTACTACACTGTGCGTTTCTTATATTCTAAGTTTTTCAGTGCAACTCACTCATATACTATGTACTACACTGTGCGTTTCTTATATTCTAAGTTTTTCAGTGCAACTCACTCATATACTATGTACTACACTGTGCGTTTCTTATATTCTAATTTTTTAGTGCAACTCACTCATATACTATGTACTACACTGTGCGTTTCTTATATTCTAAGTTTTTCAGTGCAACTCACTCATATACTATGTACTACACTGTGCGTTTCTTATATTCTATGTTTTTCAGTGCAACTCACTCATATACTATGTACTACTCTGTGAGTTTCTTATATTCTAAGTTTTTCAGTGCAACTCATTCATATACTATGTACTACACTGTGCGTTTCTTATATTCTAAGTTTTTCAGTGCAAATCACTCATATACTATGTACTACACTGTGCGTTTCTTATATTCTAAGTTTTTCAGTGCAACTCACTCATATACTATGTACTACACTGAGCGTTTCTTATATTCTAAGTTTTTCAGTGCAACTCACTCATATACTATGTACTACACTGTGCGTTTCTTATATTCTAAGATTTTCAGTGCAACATCACTCATATACTATGTACTACACTGTGCATTTCTTATATTCTAAGTTTTTCAGTGCAACTCACTCATATACTATGTACTACACTGTGTGTTTCTTATATTCTAAGTTTTTCAGTGCAACTCACTCATATACTATGTACTACACTGTGCGTTTCTTATATTCTAAGTTTTTCAGTGCAACTCACTCATATACTATGTACTACACTGGGCGTTTCTTATATTCTAAGTTTTTCAGTGCAACTCACTCATATACTATGTACTACACTGTGCATTTCGTGTAATGCGGGTTTTTTAGTAAATTCTAAGTTTTTCAGTGCAACTCACTCATATACTATGTACTACACTGTGCGTTTCTTATATTCTAAGTTTTTCAGTGCAACTCACTCATATACTATGTACTACACTGTGCGTTTCTTATATTCTAAGTTTTTCAGTGCAACTCACTCATATACTATGTACTACACTGTGCGTTTCTTATATTCTAAGATTTTCAGTGCAACATCACTCATATACTATGTACTACACTGTGCATTTCTTATATTCTAAGTTTTTCAGTGCAACTCACTCATATACTATGTACTACACTGTGTGTTTCTTATATTCTAAGTTTTTCAGTGCAACTCACTCATATACTATGTACTACACTGTGCGTTTCTTATATTCTAAGTTTTTCAGTGCAACTCACTCATATAATATGTACTACAATGTGCGTTTCTTATATTCTAAGTTTTTCAGTGCAACTCACTCATATAATATGTACTACAATGTGCGTTTCTTATATTATAAGTTTTTCAGTGCAACTCACTCATATACTATGTACTACACTGTGCGTTTCTTAAATTCTAAGTTTTTCAGTGCAACTCACTCATATACTATGTACTACACTGTGCGTTTCTTAAATTCTAAGTTTTTCAGTGCAACTCACTCATATACTATGTACTACATTGTGCGTTTCTTATATTCTAAGTTTTTCAGTGCAACTCACTCATATACTATGTCCTACACTGTGCGTTTCTTATATTCTAAGTTTTTCAGTGCAACTCACTCATATACTATGTACTACACTGGGCGTTTCTTATATTCTAAGTTTTTCAGTGCAACTCACTCATATACTATGTACTACACTGTGCATTTCGTGTAATGCGGGTTTTTTAGTAAATTCTAAGTTTTTCAGTGCAACTCACTCATATACTATGTACTACACTGTGCGTTTCTTATATTCTAAGTTTTTCAGTGCAACTCACTCATATACTATGTACTACACTGTGCGTTTCTTATATTCTAAGTTTTTCATTGCAACTCACTCATATACTATGTACTACAATGTGCGTTTCTTATATTCTAAGTTTTTCAGTGCAACTCACTCATATACTATGTACTACACTGTGCGTTTCTTAAATTCTAAGTTTTTCAGTGCAACTCACTCATATACTATGTACTACACTGTGCGTTTCTTAAATTCTAAGTTTTTCAGTGCAACTCACTCATATACTATGTACTACACTGTGCGTTTCTTATATTCTAAGTTTTTCAGTGCAACTCACTCATATACTATGTACTACAGTGTGCGTTTCTTATATTCTAAGTTTTTCAGTGCAACTCACTCATATACTATGTACTACACTGTGCATTTCGTGTAATGCGGGTTTTTCAGTAAATTCTAAGTTTTTCAGAGCAACTCACTCATATACTATGTACTACACTCTGCGTTTCTTATATTCTAAGTTTTTCAGTGCAACTCACTCATATACTATGTACTAAACTCTGCGTTTCTTATATTCTAAGTTTTTCAGTGCAACTCACTCATATACTATGTACTACACTGTGCGTTTCTTACATTCTAAGTTTTTCAGTGCAACTCACTCATATACTATGTACTACACTGTGCATTTCGTGTAATGCGGGTTTTTTAGTAAATTCTAAGTTTTTCAGTGCAACTCACTCATATACTATGTACTACACTGTGCGTTTCTTATATTCTAAGTTTTTCAGTGCAACTCACTCATATACTATGTACTACACTGTGCGTTTCTTATATTCTAAGTTTTTCAGTGCAACTCACTCATATACTATGTACTACACTGTGCGTTTCTTATATTCTAAGATTTTCAGTGCAACATCACTCATATACTATGTACTACACTGTGCGTTTCTTATATTCTAAGTTTTTCAGTGCAACTCACTCATATACTATGTACTACACTGTGCGTTTCTTATATTCTAAGTTTTTCAGTGCAACTCACTCATATACTATGTACTACACTGTGCGTTTCTTATATTCTAAGTTTTTCAGTGCAACTCACTCATATACTATGTACTACACTGTGCGTTTCTTATATTCTAAGTTTTTCAGTGCAACTCACTCATATACTATGTACTACACTGTGCGTTTCTTATATTCTAAGTTTTTCAGTGCAACTCACTCATATACTATGTACTACACTGTGCGTTTCTTATATTCTAATTTTTTAGTGCAACTCACTCATATACTATGTACTACACTGTGCGTTTCTTATATTCTAAGTTTTTCAGTGCAACTCACTCATATACTATGTACTACACTGTGCGTTTCTTATATTCTATGTTTTTCAGTGCAACTCACTCATATACTATGTACTACTCTGTGAGTTTCTTATATTCTAAGTTTTTCAGTGCAACTCATTCATATACTATGTACTACACTGTGCGTTTCTTATATTCTAAGTTTTTCAGTGCAAATCACTCATATACTATGTACTACACTGTGCGTTTCTTATATTCTAAGTTTTTCAGTGCAACTCACTCATATACTATGTACTACACTGAGCGTTTCTTATATTCTAAGTTTTTCAGTGCAACTCACTCATATACTATGTACTACACTGTGCGTTTCTTATATTCTAAGATTTTCAGTGCAACATCACTCATATACTATGTACTACACTGTGCATTTCTTATATTCTAAGTTTTTCAGTGCAACTCACTCATATACTATGTACTACACTGTGTGTTTCTTATATTCTAAGTTTTTCAGTGCAACTCACTCATATACTATGTACTACACTGTGCGTTTCTTATATTCTAAGTTTTTCAGTGCAACTCACTCATATACTATGTACTACACTGGGCGTTTCTTATATTCTAAGTTTTTCAGTGCAACTCACTCATATACTATGTACTACACTGTGCATTTCGTGTAATGCGGGTTTTTTAGTAAATTCTAAGTTTTTCAGTGCAACTCACTCATATACTATGTACTACACTGTGCGTTTCTTAAATTCTAAGTTTTTCAGTGCAACTCACTCATATACTATGTACTACACTGTGCGTTTCTTAAATTCTAAGTTTTTCAGTGCAACTCACTCATATACTATGTACTACATTGTGCGTTTCTTATATTCTAAGTTTTTCAGTGCAACTCACTCATATACTATGTCCTACACTGTGCGTTTCTTATATTCTAAGTTTTTCAGTGCAACTCACTCATATACTATGTACTACACTGGGCGTTTCTTATATTCTAAGTTTTTCAGTGCAACTCACTCATATACTATGTACTACACTGTGCATTTCGTGTAATGCGGGTTTTTTAGTAAATTCTAAGTTTTTCAGTGCAACTCACTCATATACTATGTACTACACTGTGCGTTTCTTATATTCTAAGTTTTTCAGTGCAACTCACTCATATACTATGTACTACACTGTGCGTTTCTTATATTCTAAGTTTTTCATTGCAACTCACTCATATACTATGTACTACAATGTGCGTTTCTTATATTCTAAGTTTTTCAGTGCAACTCACTCATATACTATGTACTACACTGTGCGTTTCTTAAATTCTAAGTTTTTCAGTGCAACTCACTCATATACTATGTACTACACTGTGCGTTTCTTAAATTCTAAGTTTTTCAGTGCAACTCACTCATATACTATGTACTACACTGTGCGTTTCTTATATTCTAAGTTTTTCAGTGCAACTCACTCATATACTATGTACTACAGTGTGCGTTTCTTATATTCTAAGTTTTTCAGTGCAACTCACTCATATACTATGTACTACACTGTGCATTTCGTGTAATGCGGGTTTTTCAGTAAATTCTAAGTTTTTCAGAGCAACTCACTCATATACTATGTACTACACTGTGCGTTTCTTATATTCTAAGTTTTTCAGTGCAACTCACTCATATACTATGTACTAAACTCTGCGTTTCTTATATTCTAAGTTTTTCAGTGCAACTCACTCATATACTATGTACTACACTGTGCGTTTCTTATATTCTAAGTTTTTCAGTGCAACTCACTCATATACTATGTACTACACTGTGCGTTTCTTAAATTCTAAGTTTTTCAGTGCAACTCACTCATATACTATGTACTACAATGTGCGTTTCTTATATTCTAAGTTTTTCAGTGCAAATCACTCATATACTATGTACTACACTGTGCGTTTCTTATATTCTAAGTTTTTCAGTGCAACTCACTCATATACTATGTACTACACTGTGCGTTTCTTACATTCTAAGTTTTTCAGTGCAACTCACTCATATACTATGTACTACACTGTGCGTTTCTTATATTCTAATTTTTTAGTGCAACTCACTCATATACTATGTACTACACTGTGCGTTTCTTATATTCTAAGTTTTTCAGTGCAACTCACTCATATACTATGTACTACACTGTGCGTTTCTTATATTCTATGTTTTTCAGTGCAACTCACTCATATACTATGTACTACACTGTGCGTTTCTTATATTCTAAGTTTTTCAGTGCAACTCACTCATATACTATGTACTACACTGTGCGTTTCTTATATTCTAAGTTTTTCAGTGCAACTCACTCATATACTATGTACTACACTGTGCGTTTCTTATATTCTAAGTTTTTCAGTGCAACTCACTCATATACTATGTACTACACTGTGCGTTTCTTATATTCTAAGTTTTTCAGTGCAACTCACTCATATACTATGTACTACACTGTGCGTTTCTTATATTCTAAGATTTTCAGTGCAACATCACTCATATACTATGTACTACACTGTGCGTTTCTTATATTCTAAGTTTTTCAGTGCAACTCACTCATATACTATGTACTACACTGTGTGTTTCTTATATTCTAAGTTTTTCAGTGCAACTCACTCATATACTATGTACTACACTGTGCGTTTCTTACATTCTAAGTTTTTCAGTGCAACTCACTCATATACTATGTACTACACTGTGCATTTCGTGTAATGCGGGTTTTTTAGTAAATTCTAAGTTTTTCAGTGCAACTCACTCATATACTATGTACTACACTGTGCGTTTCTTATATTCTAAGTTTTTCAGTGCAACTCACTCATATACTATGTACTACACTGTGCGTTTCTTATATTCTAAGTTTTTCAGTGCAACTCACTCATATACTATGTACTACACTGTGCGTTTCTTATATTCTAAGATTTTCAGTGCAACATCACTCATATACTATGTACTACACTGTGCGTTTCTTATATTCTAAGTTTTTCAGTGCAACTCACTCATATACTATGTACTACACTGTGCGTTTCTTATATTCTAAGTTTTTCAGTGCAACTCACTCATATACTATGTACTACACTGTGCGTTTCTTATATTCTAAGTTTTTCAGTGCAACTCACTCATATACTATGTACTACACTGTGCGTTTCTTATATTCTAAGTTTTTCAGTGCAACTCACTCATATACTATGTACTACACTGTGCGTTTCTTATATTCTAAGTTTTTCAGTGCAACTCACTCATATACTATGTACTACACTGTGCGTTTCTTATATTCTAATTTTTTAGTGCAACTCACTCATATACTATGTACTACACTGTGCGTTTCTTATATTCTAAGTTTTTCAGTGCAACTCACTCATATACTATGTACTACACTGTGCGTTTCTTATATTCTATGTTTTTCAGTGCAACTCACTCATATACTATGTACTACTCTGTGAGTTTCTTATATTCTAAGTTTTTCAGTGCAACTCATTCATATACTATGTACTACACTGTGCGTTTCTTATATTCTAAGTTTTTCAGTGCAAATCACTCATATACTATGTACTACACTGTGCGTTTCTTATATTCTAAGTTTTTCAGTGCAACTCACTCATATACTATGTACTACACTGAGCGTTTCTTATATTCTAAGTTTTTCAGTGCAACTCACTCATATACTATGTACTACACTGTGCGTTTCTTATATTCTAAGATTTTCAGTGCAACATCACTCATATACTATGTACTACACTGTGCATTTCTTATATTCTAAGTTTTTCAGTGCAACTCACTCATATACTATGTACTACACTGTGTGTTTCTTATATTCTAAGTTTTTCAGTGCAACTCACTCATATACTATGTACTACACTGTGCGTTTCTTATATTCTAAGTTTTTCAGTGCAACTCACTCATATAATATGTACTACAATGTGCGTTTCTTATATTCTAAGTTTTTCAGTGCAACTCACTCATATAATATGTACTACAATGTGCGTTTCTTATATTATAAGTTTTTCAGTGCAACTCACTCATATACTATGTACTACACTGTGCGTTTCTTAAATTCTAAGTTTTTCAGTGCAACTCACTCATATACTATGTACTACACTGTGCGTTTCTTAAATTCTAAGTTTTTCAGTGCAACTCACTCATATACTATGTACTACATTGTGCGTTTCTTATATTCTAAGTTTTTCAGTGCAACTCACTCATATACTATGTCCTACACTGTGCGTTTCTTATATTCTAAGTTTTTCAGTGCAACTCACTCATATACTATGTACTACACTGGGCGTTTCTTATATTCTAAGTTTTTCAGTGCAACTCACTCATATACTATGTACTACACTGTGCATTTCGTGTAATGCGGGTTTTTTAGTAAATTCTAAGTTTTTCAGTGCAACTCACTCATATACTATGTACTACACTGTGCGTTTCTTATATTCTAAGTTTTTCAGTGCAACTCACTCATATACTATGTACTACACTGTGCGTTTCTTATATTCTAAGTTTTTCATTGCAACTCACTCATATACTATGTACTACAATGTGCGTTTCTTATATTCTAAGTTTTTCAGTGCAACTCACTCATATACTATGTACTACACTGTGCGTTTCTTAAATTCTAAGTTTTTCAGTGCAACTCACTCATATACTATGTACTACACTGTGCGTTTCTTAAATTCTAAGTTTTTCAGTGCAACTCACTCATATACTATGTACTACACTGTGCGTTTCTTATATTCTAAGTTTTTCAGTGCAACTCACTCATATACTATGTACTACAGTGTGCGTTTCTTATATTCTAAGTTTTTCAGTGCAACTCACTCATATACTATGTACTACACTGTGCATTTCGTGTAATGCGGGTTTTTCAGTAAATTCTAAGTTTTTCAGAGCAACTCACTCATATACTATGTACTACACTGTGCGTTTCTTATATTCTAAGTTTTTCAGTGCAACTCACTCATATACTATGTACTAAACTCTGCGTTTCTTATATTCTAAGTTTTTCAGTGCAACTCACTCATATACTATGTACTACACTGTGCGTTTCTTATATTCTAAGTTTTTCAGTGCAACTCACTCATATACTATGTACTACACTGTGCGTTTCTTAAATTCTAAGTTTTTCAGTGCAACTCACTCATATACTATGTACTACAATGTGCGTTTCTTATATTCTAAGTTTTTCAGTGCAAATCACTCATATACTATGTACTACACTGTGCGTTTCTTATATTCTAAGTTTTTCAGTGCAACTCACTCATATACTATGTACTACACTGTGCGTTTCTTACATTCTAAGTTTTTCAGTGCAACTCACTCATATACTATGTACTACACTGTGCGTTTCTTATATTCTAATTTTTTAGTGCAACTCACTCATATACTATGTACTACACTGTGCGTTTCTTATATTCTAAGTTTTTCAGTGCAACTCACTCATATACTATGTACTACACTGTGCGTTTCTTATATTCTATGTTTTTCAGTGCAACTCACTCATATACTATGTACTACACTGTGCGTTTCTTATATTCTAAGTTTTTCAGTGCAACTCACTCATATACTATGTACTACACTGTGCGTTTCTTATATTCTAAGTTTTTCAGTGCAACTCACTCATATACTATGTACTACACTGTGCGTTTCTTATATTCTAAGTTTTTCAGTGCAACTCACTCATATACTATGTACTACACTGTGCGTTTCTTATATTCTAAGTTTTTCAGTGCAACTCACTCATATACTATGTACTACACTGTGCGTTTCTTATATTCTAAGATTTTCAGTGCAACATCACTCATATACTATGTACTACACTGTGCGTTTCTTATATTCTAAGTTTTTCAGTGCAACTCACTCATATACTATGTACTACACTGTGTGTTTCTTATATTCTAAGTTTTTCAGTGCAACTCACTCATATACTATGTACTACACTGTGCGTTTCTTACATTCTAAGTTTTTCAGTGCAACTCACTCATATACTATGTACTACACTGTGCATTTCGTGTAATGCGGGTTTTTTAGTAAATTCTAAGTTTTTCAGTGCAACTCACTCATATACTATGTACTACACTGTGCGTTTCTTATATTCTAAGTTTTTCAGTGCAACTCACTCATATACTATGTACTACACTGTGCGTTTCTTATATTCTAAGTTTTTCAGTGCAACTGACTCATATACTATTTACTACACTGTGCGTTTCTTATATTCTAAGTTTTTCAGTGCAACTCACTCATATACTATGTACTACACTGTGCGTTTCTATATTCTAAGTTTTTCAGTGCAACTCACTCATATACTATGTACTACACTGTGCGTTTCTTATATTCTAAGTTTTTCAGTGCAACTCACTCATATACTATGTACTACAATGTGCGTTTCTTATATTCTAAGTTTTTCAGTGCAACTCACTCATATACTATGTACTACACTGTGCGTTTCTTAAATTCTAAGTTTTTCAGTGCAACTCACTCATATACTATGTACTACACTGTGCGTTTCTTAAATTCTAAGTTTTTCAGTGCAACTCACTCATATACTATGTACTACACTGTGCGTTTCTTATATTCTAAGTTTTTCAGTGCAACTCACTCATATACTATGTACTACAGTGTGCGTTTCTTATATTCTAAGTTTTTCAGTGCAACTCACTCATATACTATGTACTACACTGTGCATTTCGTGTAATGCGGGTTTTTCAGTAAATTCTAAGTTTTTCAGAGCAACTCACTCATATACTATGTACTACACTGTGCGTTTCTTATATTCTAAGTTTTTCAGTGCAACTCACTCATATACTATGTACTAAACTCTGCGTTTCTTATATTCTAAGTTTTTCAGTGCAACTCACTCATATACAATGTACTACACTGTGCGTTTCTTATATTCTAAGTTTTTCAGTGCAACTCACTCATATACTATGTACTACACTGTGCGTTTCTTAAATTCTAAGTTTTTCAGTGCAACTCACTCATATACTATGTACTACAATGTGCGTTTCTTATATTCTAAGTTTTTCAGTGCAAATCACTCATATACTATGTACTACACTGTGCGTTTCTTATATTCTAAGTTTTTCAGTGCAACTCACTCATATACTATGTACTACACTGTGCGTTTCTTACATTCTAAGTTTTTCAGTGCAACTCACTCATATACTATGTACTACACTGTGCGTTTCTTATATTCTAATTTTTTAGTGCAACTCACTCATATACTATGTACTACACTGTGCGTTTCTTATATTCTAAGTTTTTCAGTGCAACTCACTCATATACTATGTACTACACTGTGCGTTTCTTATATTCTATGTTTTTCAGTGCAACTCACTCATATACTATGTACTACACTGTGCGTTTCTTATATTCTAAGTTTTTCAGTGCAACTCACTCATATACTATGTACTACACTGTGCGTTTCTTATATTCTAAGTTTTTCAGTGCAACTCACTCATATACTATGTACTACACTGTGCGTTTCTTATATTCTAAGTTTTTCAGTGCAACTCACTCATATACTATGTACTACACTGTGCGTTTCTTATATTCTAAGTTTTTCAGTGCAACTCACTCATATACTATGTACTACACTGTGCGTTTCTTATATTCTAAGATTTTCAGTGCAACATCACTCATATACTATGTACTACACTGTGCGTTTCTTATATTCTAAGTTTTTCAGTGCAACTCACTCATATACTATGTACTACACTGTGTGTTTCTTATATTCTAAGTTTTTCAGTGCAACTCACTCATATACTATGTACTACACTGTGCGTTTCTTACATTCTAAGTTTTTCAGTGCAACTCACTCATATACTATGTACTACACTGTGCATTTCGTGTAATGCGGGTTTTTTAGTAAATTCTAAGTTTTTCAGTGCAACTCACTCATATACTATGTACTACACTGTGCGTTTCTTATATTCTAAGTTTTTCAGTGCAACTCACTCATATACTATGTACTACACTGTGCGTTTCTTATATTCTAAGTTTTTCAGTGCAACTGACTCATATACTATTTACTACACTGTGCGTTTCTTATATTCTAAGTTTTTCAGTGCAACTCACTCATATACTATGTACTACACTGTGCGTTTCTATATTCTAAGTTTTTCAGTGCAACTCACTCATATACTATGTACTACACTGTGCGTTTCTTATATTCTAAGTTTTTCAGTGCAACTCACTCATATACTATGTACTACACTGTGCGTTTCTTATATTTTAAGTTTTTCGTGCAACTCACTCATATACTATGTACTACAATGTGCGTTTCTTATATTATAAGTTTTTCAGTGCAACTCACTCATATACTATGTACTACACTGTGCGTTTCTTAAATTCTAAGTTTTTCAGTGCAACTCACTCATATACTATGTACTACACAGTGCGTTTCTTATATTCTAAGTTTTTCAGTGCAACTCACTCATATACTATGTACTACCCTGTGCGTTTCTTATATTCTAAGTTTTTCAGTGCAACTCACTCATATACTATGTACTACACTGTGCGTTTCTTATATTCAAAGTTTTTCAGTGCAACTCACTCATATACTATGTACTACACTGTGCGTTTCTTATATTCTAAGTTTTTCAGTGCAACTCACTCATATACTATGTACTACACTGTTCATTTCGTGTAATGCGGGTTTTTCAGTAAATTCTAAGTTTTTCAGTGCAACTCACTCATATACTATGTACTACACTGTGCGTTTCTTATATTCTAAGTTTTTCAGTGCAACTCACTCATATACTATGTACTACAATGTGCGTTTCATATATTCTAAGTTTTTCAGTGCAACTCACTCATATACTATGTACTACACTGTGCGTTTCTTATATTCTAAGTTTTTCAGTGCAACTCACTCATATACTATGTACTACACTGTGCGTTTCTTAAATTCTAAGTTTTTCAGTGCAACTCACATATATACTATGTACTACAATGTGCGTTTCTTATATTCTAAGTTTTTCAGTGCAACTCACTCATATACTATGTACTACACTGTGCGTTTCTTATATTCTAAGTTTTTTAGTGCAACTCACTCATATACTATGTACTACACTGTGCGTTTCTTATATTCTAAGTTTTTCAGTGCAACTCACTCATATACTATGTACTACACTGTGCGTTTCTTATATTCTATGTTTTTCAGTGCAACTCACTCATATACTATGTACTACACTGTGCGTTTCTTATATTCTAAGTTTTTCAGTGCAACTCACTCATATACTATGTACTACACTGTGCGTTTCTTATATTCTAAGTTTTTCAGTGCAACTCACTCATATACTATGTACTACACTGTGCGTTTCTTATATTCTAAGTTTTTCAGTGCAACTCACTCATATACTATGTACTACACTGTGCGTTTCTTATATTCTAAGTTTTTCAGTGCAACTCACTCATATACTATGTACTACACTGTGCGTTTCTTATATTCTAAGATTTTCAGTGCAACATCACTCATATACTATGTACTACACTGTGCGTTTCTTATATTCTAAGTTTTTCAGTGCAACTCACTCATATACTATGTACTACACTGTGCGTTTCTTATATTCTAAGTTTTTCAGTGCAACTCACTCATATACTATGTACTACACTGTGCGTTTCTTATATTCTAAGTTTTTCAGTGCAACTCACTCATATACTATGTACTACACTGTGCGTTTCTTATATTCTAAGTTTTTCAGTGCAACTCACTCATATACTATGTACTACACTGTGCGTTTCTTATATTCTAAGTTTTTCAGTGCAACTCACTCATATACTATGTACTACACTGTGCGTTTCTTATATTCTAATTTTTTAGTGCAACTCACTCATATACTATGTACTACACTGTGCGTTTCTTATATTCTAAGTTTTTCAGTGCAACTCACTCATATACTATGTACTACACTGTGCGTTTCTTATATTCTATGTTTTTCAGTGCAACTCACTCATATACTATGTACTACACTGTGCGTTTCTTATATTCTAAGTTTTTCAGTGCAACTCACTCATATACTATGTACTACACTGTGCGTTTCTTATATTCTAAGTTTTTCAGTGCAACTCACTCATATACTATGTACTACACTGTGCGTTTCTTATATTCTAAGTTTTTCAGTGCAACTCACTCATATACTATGTACTACACTGTGCGTTTCTTATATTCTAAGTTTTTCAGTGCAACTCACTCATATACTATGTACTACACTGTGCGTTTCTTATATTCTAAGTTTTTCAGTGCAACTGACTCATATACTATTTACTACACTGTGCGTTTCTTATATTCTAAGTTTTTCAGTGCAACTCACTCATATACTATGTACTACACTGTGCGTTTCTTATATTCTAAGTTTTTCAGTGCAACTCACTCATATACTATGTACTACACTGTGCGTTTCTTATATTCTAAGTTTTTCAGTGCAACTCACTCATATACTATGTACTACACTGTGCGTTTCTTATATTTTAAGTTTTTCGTGCAACTCACTCATATACTATGTACTACAATGTGCGTTTCTTATATTATAAGTTTTTCAGTGCAACTCACTCATATACTATGTACTACACTGTGCGTTTCTTAAATTCTAAGTTTTTCAGTGCAACTCACTCATATACTATGTACTACACTGTGCGTTTCTTATATTCTAAGTTTTTCAGTGCAACTCACTCATATACTATGTACTACACTGTGCGTTTCTTATATTCTAAGTTTTTCAGTGCAACTCACTCATATACTATGTACTACACTGTGCGTTTCTTATATTGTAAGTTTTTCAGTGCAACTCACTCATATACTATGTACTACACTGTGCGTTTCTTATATTCTAAGTTTTTCAGTGCAACTCACTCATATACTATGTACTACACTGTTCATTTCGTGTAATGCGGGTTTTTCAGTAAATTCTAAGTTTTTCAGTGCAACTCACTCATATACTATGTACTACACTGTGCGTTTCTTATATTCTAAGTTTTTCAGTGCAACTCACTCATATACTATGTACTACAATGTGCGTTTCATATATTCTAAGTTTTTCAGTGCAACTCACTCATATACTATGTACTACACTGTGCGTTTCTTATATTCTAAGTTTTTCAGTGCAACTCACCATATACTATGTACTACACTGTTCATTTCGTGTAATGCGGGTTTTTCAGTAAATTCTAAGTTTTTCAGTGCAACTCACTCATATACTATGTACTACACTGTGCGTTTCTTATATTCTAAGTTTTTCAGTGCAACTCACTCATATACTATGTACTACAATGTGCGTTTCATATATTCTAAGTTTTTCAGTGCAACTCACTCATATACTATGTACTACACTGTGCGTTTCTTATATTCTAAGTTTTTCAGTGCAACTCACTCATATACTATGTACTACACTGTGCGTTTCTTAAATTCTAAGTTTTTCAGTGCAACTCACTCATATACTATGTACTACAATGTGCGTTTCTTATATTCTAAGTTTTTCAGTGCAAATCACTCATATACTATGTACTACACTGTGCGTTTCTTATATTCTAAGTTTTTTAGTGCAACTCACATATACTATGTACTACACTGTGCGTTTCTTATATTCTAAGTTTTTCAGTGCAACTCACTCATATACTATGTACTACACTGTGCGTTTCTTATATTCTATGTTTTTCAGTGCAACTCACTCATATACTATGTACTACACTGTGCGTTTCTTATATTCTAAGTTTTTCAGTGCAACTCACTCATATACTATGTACTACACTGTGCGTTTCTTATATTCTAAGTTTTTCAGTGCAACTCACTCATATACTATGTACTACACTGTGCGTTTCTTATATTCTAAGTTTTTCAGTGCAACTCACTCATATACTATGTACTACACTGTGCGTTTCTTATATTCTAAGTTTTTCAGTGCAACATACTCATATACTATGTACTACACTGTGCGTTTCTTATATTCTAAGATTTTCAGTGCAACATCACTCATATACTATGTACTACACTGTGCGTTTCTTATATTCTAAGTTTTTCAGTGCAACTCACATATATACTATGTACTACACTGTGCGTTTCTTATATTCTAAGTTTTTCAGTGCAACTCACTCATATACTATGTACTACAATGTGCGTTTCTTATATTCTAAGTTTTTCAGTGCAACTCACTCATATACTATGTACTACACTGTTCATTTCGTGTAATGCGGGTTTTTCAGTAAATTCTAAGTTTTTCAGTGCAACTCACTCATATACTATGTACTACACTGTGCGTTTCTTATATTCTAAGTTTTTCAGTGCAACTCACTCATATACTATGTACTACAATGTGCGTTTCTTATATTCTAAGTTTTTCAGTGCAACTCACTCATATAATATGTACTACAATGTGCGTTTCTTATATTATAAGTTTTTCAGTGCAACTCACTCATATACTATGTACTACACTGTGCGTTTCTTAAATTCTAAGTTTTTCAGTGCAACTCACTCATATACTATGTACTACACTGTGCGTTTCTTAAATTCTAAGTTTTTCAGTGCAACTCACTCATATATTATGTACTACACTGTGCGTTTCTTATATTCTAAGTTTTTCAGTGCAACTCACTCATATACTATGTCCTACACTGTGCGTTTCTTATATTCTAAGTTTTTCAGTGCAACTCACTCATATACTATGTACTACACTGTGCGTTTCTTATATTCTAAGTTTTTCAGTGCAACTCACTCATATACTATGTACTACACTGTGCATTTCGTGTAATGCGGGTTTTTTAGTAAATTCTAAGTTTTTCAGTGCAACTCACTCATATACTATGTACTACACTGTGCGTTTCTTATATTCTAAGTTTTTCAGTGCAACTCACTCATATACTATGTACTACACTGTGCGTTTCTTAAATTCTAAGTTTTTCAGTGCAACTCACTCATATACTATGTACTACACTGTGCGTTTCTTAAATTCTAAGTTTTTCAGTGCAACTCACTCATATACTATGTCCTACACTGTGCGTTTCTTATATTCTAAGTTTTTCAGTGCAACTCACTCATATACTATGTACTACACTGTGCGTTTCTTATATTCTAAGTTTTTCAGTGCAACTCACTCATATACTATGTACTACACTGTGCATTTCGTGTAATGCGGGTTTTTCAGTAAATTCTAAGTTTTTCAGTGCAACTCACTCATATACTATGTACTACACTGTACGTTTCTTATATTCTAAGTTTTTCAGTGCAACTCACTCATATACTATGTACTACACTGTGCGTTTCTTATATTCTAAGTTTTTCAGTGCAACTCACTCATATACTATGTACTACACTGTGCGTTTCTTATATTCTAAGTTTTTCAGTGCAACTCACTCATATACTATTTACTACACTGTGCGTTTCTTATATTCTAATTTTTTCAGTGCATCTCACTCATATACTATGTACTACACTGTGCGTTTCTTATATTCTAAGTTTTTCAGTGCAACTCACTCATATACTATGTACTACACTGTGCGTTTCTTATATTCTAAGTTTTTCAGTGCAACTCACTCATATACTATGTACTACACTGTGCGTTTCTTATATTCTAAGTTTTTCAGTGCAACTCACTCATATACTATGTACTACAATGTGCGTTTCTTATATTATAAGTTTTTCAGTGCAACTCACTCATATACTATGTACTACACTGTGCGTTTCTTATATTCTAAGTTTTTCAGTGCAACTCACTCATATACTATGTACTACACTGTGCGTTTCTTATATTCTAAGATTTTCAGTGCAACTCACTCATATACTATGTACTACACTGTGCGTTTCTTATATTCTAAGTTTTTCAGTGCAACTCACTCATATACTATGTACTACACTGTGCGTTTCTTATATTCTAAGTTTTTCAGTGCAACTCACTCATATACTATGTACTACACTGTGCATTTCGTGTAATGCGGGTTTTTCAGTAAATTCTAAGTTTTTCAGTGCAACTCACTCATATACTATGTACTACACTGTGCGTTTCTTATATTCTAAGTTTTTCAGTGCAACTCACTCATATACTATGTACTAAACTCTGCGTTTCTTATATTCTAAGTTTTTCAGTGCAACTCACTCATATACTATGTACTACACTGTGCGTTTCTTATATTCTAAGTTTTTCAGTGCAACTCACTCATATACTATGTACTACACTGTGCGTTTCTTAAATTCTAAGTTTTTCAGTGCAACTCACTCATATACTATGTACTACACTGTGCGTTTCTTATATTCTAAGTTTTTCAGTGCAACTCACTCATATACTATGTACTACACTGTTCATTTCGTGTAATGCGGGTTTTTCAGTAAATTCTAAGTTTTTCAGTGCAACTCACTCATATACTATATACTACACTGTGCGTTTCTTATATTCTAAGTTTTTCAGTGCAACTCACTCATATACTATGTACTACAATGTGCGTTTCATATATTCTAAGTTTTTCAGTGCAACTCACTCATATACTATGTACTACACTGTGCGTTTCTTATATTCTAAGTTTTTCAGTGCAACTCACTCATATACTATGTACTACACTGTGCGTTTCTTAAATTCTAAGTTTTTCAGTGCAACTCACTCATATACTATGTACTACAATGTGCGTTTCTTATATTCTAAGTTTTTCAGTGCAACTCACTCATATACTATGTACTACACTGTGCGTTTCTTATATTCTAAGTTTTTTAGTGCAACTCACTCATATACTATGTACTACACTGTGCGTTTCTTATATTCTAAGTTTTTCAGTGCAACTCACTCATATACTATGTACTACACTGTGCGTTTCTTATATTCTATGGTTTTTCAGTGCAACTCACTCATATACTATGTACTACACTGTGCGTTTCTTATATTCTAAGTTTTTCAGTGCAACTCACTCATATACTATGTACTACACTGTGCGTTTCTTATATTCTAAGTTTTTCAGTGCAACTCACTCATATACTATGTACTACACTGTGCGTTTCTTATATTCTAAGTTTTTCAGTGCAACTCACTCATATACTATGTACTACACTGTGCGTTTCTTATATTCTAAGTTTTTCAGTGCAACTCACTCATATACTATGTACTACACTGTGCGTTTCTTATATTCTAAGATTTTCAGTGCAACATCACTCATATACTATGTACTACACTGTGCGTTTCTTATATTCTAAGTTTTTCAGTGCAACTCACTCATATACTATGTACTACACTGTGCGTTTCTTATATTCTAAGTTTTTCAGTGCAACTCACTCATATACTATGTACTACACTGTGCGTTTCTTATATTCTAAGTTTTTCAGTGCAACTCACTCATATACTATGTACTACAATGTGCGTTTCTTATATTCTAAGTTTTTCAGTGCAACTCACTCATATACTATGTACTACACTGTTCATTTCGTGTAATGCGGGTTTTTCAGTAAATTCTAAGTTTTTCAGTGCAACTCACTCATATACTATGTACTACACTGTGCGTTTCTTATATTCTAAGTTTTTCAGTGCAACTCACTCATATACTATGTACTACAATGTGCGTTTCATATATTCTAAGTTTTTCAGTGCAACTCACTCATATACTATGTACTACACTGTGCGTTTCTTATATTCTAAGTTTTTCAGTGCAACTCACTCATATACTATGTACTACACTGTGCGTTTCTTAAATTCTAAGTTTTTCAGTGCAACTCACTCATATACTATGTACTACAATGTGCGTTTCTTATATTCTAAGTTTTTCAGTGCAACTCACTCATATACTATGTACTACACTGTGCGTTTCTTATATTCTAAGTTTTTTAGTGCAACTCACTCATATACTATGTACTACAGTGTGCGTTTCTTATATTCTAAGTTTTTCAGTGCAACTCACTCATATACTATGTACTACACTGTGCGTTTCTTATATTCTATGTTTTTCAGTGCAACTCACTCATATACTATGTACTACACTGTGCGTTTCTTATATTCTAAGTTTTTCAGTGCAACTCACTCATATACTATGTACTACACTGTGCGTTTCTTATATTCTAAGTTTTTCAGTGCAACTCACTCATATACTATGTACTACACTGTGCGTTTCTTATATTCTAAGTTTTTCAGTGCAACTCACTCATATACTATGTACTACACTGTGCGTTTCTTATATTCTAAGTTTTTCAGTGCAACTCACTCATATACTATGTACTACACTGTGCGTTTCTTATATTCTAAGATTTTCAGTGCAACATCACTCATATACTATGTACTACACTGTGCGTTTCTTATATTCTAAGTTTTTCAGTGCAACTCACTCATATACTATGTACTACACTGTGCGTTTCTTATATTCTAAGTTTTTCAGTGCAACTCACTCATATACTATGTACTACACTGTGCGTTTCTTATATTCTAAGTTTTTCAGTGCAACTCACTCATATAATATGTACTACAATGTGCGTTTCTTATATTATAAGTTTTTCAGTGCAACTCACTCATATACTATGTACTACACTGTGCGTTTCTTAAATTCTAAGTTTTTCAGTGCAACTCACTCATATACTATGTACTACACTGTGCGTTTCTTAAATTCTAAGTTTTTCAGTGCAACTCACTCATATACTATGTACTACACTGTGCGTTTCTTATATTCTAAGTTTTTCAGTGCAACTCACTCATATACTATGTCCTACACTGTGCGTTTCTTATATTCTAAGTTTTTCAGTGCAACTCACTCATATACTATGTACTACACTGTGCGTTTCTTATATTCTAAGTTTTTCAGTGCAACTCACTCATATACTATGTACTACACTGTGCATTTCGTGTAATGCGGGTTTTTTAGTAAATTCTAAGTTTTTCAGTGCAACTCACTCATATACTATGTACTACACTGTGCGTTTCTTATATTCTAAGTTTTTCAGTGCAACTCACTCATATACTATGTACTACACTGTGCGTTTCTTAAATTCTAAGTTTTTCAGTGCAACTCACTCATATACTATGTACTACACTGTGCGTTTCTTAAATTCTAAGTTTTTCAGTGCAACTCACTCATATACTATGTACTACACTGTGCGTTTCTTATATTCTAAGTTTTTCAGTGCAACTCACTCATATACTATGTACTACAGTGTGCGTTTCTTATATTCTAAGTTTTTCAGTGCACTCACTCATATACTATGTACTACACTGTGCATTTCGTGTATGTGGGTTTTTCAGTAAATTCTAAGTTTTTCAGTGCAACTCACTCATATACTATGTACTACACTGTGCGTTTCTTATATTCTAAGTTTTTCAGTGCAACTCACTCATATACTATGTTCTACACTGTGCGTTTCTTATATTCTAAGTTTTTCAGTGCAACTCACTCATATACTATGTACTACACTGTGCGTTTCTTATATTCTAAGTTTTTCAGTGCAACTCACTCATATACTATTTACTACACTGTGCGTTTCTTATATTCTAAGTTTTTCAGTGCAACTCACTCATATACTATGTACTACACTGTGCGTTTCTTATATTCTAAGTTTTTCAGTGCAACTCACTCATATACTATGTACTACACTGTGCGTTTCTTATATTCTAAGTTTTTCAGTGCAACTCACTCATATACTATGTACTACACTGTGCGTTTCTTATATTCTAAGTTTTTCAGTGCAACTCACTATATACTATGTACTACAATGTGCGTTTCTTATATTATAAGTTTTTCAGTGCAACTCACTCATATACTATGTACTACACTGTGCGTTTCTTAAATTCTAAGTTTTTCAGTGCAACTCACTCATATACTATGTACTACACTGTGCGTTTCTTATATTCTAAGTTTTTCAGTGCAACTCACTCATATACTATGTACTACACTGTGCGTTTCTTATATTCTAAGTTTTTCAGTGCAACTCACTCATATACTATGTACTACACTGTGCGTTTCTTATATTCTAAGTTTTTCAGTGCAACTCACTCATATACTATGTACTACACTGTGCGTTTCTTATATTCGAAGTTTTTCAGTGCAACTCACTCATATACTATGTACTACACTGTGCGTTTCTTATATTCTAAGATTTTCAGTGCAACATCACTCATATACTATGTACTACACTGTGCGTTTCTTATATTCTAAGTTTTTCAGTGCAACTCACTCATATACTATGTACTACACTGTGCGTTTCTTATATTCTAAGTTTTTCAGTGCAACTCACTCATATACTATGTACTACACTGTGCGTTTCTCATATTCTAAGTTTTTCAGTGCAACTCACTCATATACTATGTACTACACTGTGCGTTTCTTATATTCTAAGTTTTTCAGTGCAACTCACTCATATACTATGTACTACACTGTGCATTTCGTGTAATGCGGGTTTTTCAGTAAATTCTAAGTTTTTCAGTGCAACTCACTCATATACTATGTACTACACTGTGCGTTTCTTATATTCTAAGTTTTTCAGTGCAACTCACTCATATACTATGTACTAAACTCTGCGTTTCTTATATTCTAAGTTTTTCAGTGCAACTCACTCATATACTATGTACTACACTGTGCGTTTCTTAAATTCTAAGTTTTTCAGTGCAACTCACTCATATACTATGTACTACACTGTGCGTTTCTTATATTCTAAGTTTTTCAGTGCAACTCACTCATATACTATGTACTACACTGTGCGTTTCTTATATTCTAAGTTTTTCAGTGCAACTCACTCATATACTATGTACTACACTGTGCGTTTCTTATATTCTAAGTTTTTCAGTGCAACTCACTCATATACTATGTACTACAATGTGCGTTTCATATATTCTAAGTTTTTCAGTGCAACTCACTCATATACTATGTACTACACTGTGCGTTTCTTATATTCTAAGTTTTTCAGTGCAACTCACTCATATACTATGTACTACACTGTGCGTTTCTTATATTCTAAGTTTTTCAGTGCAACTCACTCATATACTATGTACTACACTGTGCGTTTCTTATATTCTAAGTTTTTTAGTGCAACTCACTCATATACTATGTACTACACTGTGCGTTTCTTATATTCTAAGTTTTTCAGTGCAACTCACTCATATACTATGTACTACACTGTGCGTTTCTTATATTCTATGTTTTTCAGTGCAACTCACTCATATACTATGTACTACACTGTGCGTTTCTTATATTCTAAGTTTTTCAGTGCAACTCACTCATATACTATGTACTACACTGTGCGTTTCTTATATTCTAAGTTTTTCAGTGCAACTCACTCATATACTATGTACTACACTGTGCGTTTCTTATATTCTAAGTTTTTCAGTGCAACTCACTCATATACTATGTACTACACTGTGCGTTTCTTATATTCTAAGATTTTCAGTGCAACATCACTCATATACTATGTACTACACTGTGCGTTTCTTATATTCTAAGTTTTTCAGTGCAACTCACTCATATACTATGTACTACACTGTGCGTTTCTTATATTCTAAGTTTTTCAGTGCAACTCACTCATATACTATGTACTACACTGTGCGTTTCTTATATTCTAAGTTTTTCAGTGCAACTCACTCATATACTATGTACTACACTGTGCGTTTCTTAAATTCTAAGTTTTTCAGTGCAACTCACTCATATACTATGTACTACACTGTGCGTTTCTTATATTCTAAGTTTTTCAGTGCAACTCACTCATATACTATGTACTACACTGTGCATTTCGTGTAATGCGGGTTTTTCAGTAAATTCTAAGTTTTTCAGTTGCAACTCACTCATATACTATGTACTACACTGTGCGTTTCTTATATTCTAAGTTTTTCAGTGCAACTCACTCATATACTATGTACTTCACTGTGCGTTACTTATATTCTAAGTTTTTCAGTGCAACTCACTCATATACTATGTACTACACTGTGCGTTTCTTATATTCTAAGTTTTTCAGTGCAACTCACTCATATACTATGTACTACACTGTGCGTTTCTTAAATTCTAAGTTTTTCAGTGCAACTCACTCATATACTATGTACTACACTGTGCGTTTCTTATATTCTAAGTTTTTCAGTGCAACTCACTCATATACTATGTACTACACTGTGCGTTTCTTATATTCTAAGTTTTTCAGTGCAACTCACTCATATACTATGTACTACACTGTGCGTTTCTTATATTCTAAGTTTTTCAGTGCAACTCACTCATATACTATGTACTACACTGTGCGTTTCTTATATTCTAAGTTTTTCAGTGCAACTCACTCATATACTATGTACTACACTGTGCATTTCGTGTAATGCGGGTTTTTCAGTAAATTCTAAGTTTTTCAGTGCAACTCACTCATATACTATGTACTACACTGTGCGTTTCTTATATTCTAAGTTTTTCAGTGCAACTCACTCATATAATATGTACTACAATGTGCGTTTCTTATATTCTAAGTTTTTCACTGCAACTCACTCATATATTATGTACTACACTGTGCGTTTCTTAAATTCTAAGTTTTTCACTGCAACTCACTCATATACTATGTACTACACTGTGCGTTTCTTATATTCTAAGTTTTTCAGTGCAACTCACTCATATACTATGTACTACACTGTGCGTTTCTTATATTCTAAGTTTTTCAGTGCAACTCACTCATATACTATGTACTACACTGTGCATTTCGTGTAATGCGGGTTTTTCAGTAAATTCTAAGTTTTTCAGTGCAACTCACTCATATACTATGTACTACACTGTGCGTTTCTTATATTCTAAGTTTTTCAGTGCAACTCACTCATATACTATGTACTACACTGTGCGTTTCTTGTATTTTAAGTTTTTCAGTGCAACTCACTCATATACTATGTACTACACTGTGCGTTTCTTAAATTCTAAGTTTTTCAGTGCAACTCACTCATATACTATGTACTACACTGTGCGTTTCTTATATTCTAAGTTTTTCAGTGCAACTCACTCATATACTATGTACTACAGTGCCTTTCTTATATTCTAAGTTTTTCAGTGCACTCACTCATATACTATGTACTACACTGTGCATTTCGTGTAATGCGGGTTTTTCAGTAAATTCTAAGTTTTTCAGTGCAACTCACTCATATACTATGTACTACACTGTGCGTTTCTTATATTCTAAGTTTTTCAGTGCAACTCACTCATATACTATGTACTACACTGTGCGTTTCTTATATTCTAAGTTTTTCAGTGCAACTCACTCATATACTATGTACTACACTGTGCGTTTCTTATATTCTAAGTTTTTCAGTGCAACTCACTCATATACTATTTACTACACTGTGCGTTTCTTATATTCTAAGTTTTTCAGTGCAACTCACTCATATACTGTGTACTACACTGTGCGTTTCTTATATTCTAAGTTTTTCAGTGCAACTCACTCATATACTATGTACTACACTGTGCGTTTCTTATATTCTAAGTTTTTCAGTGCAACTCACTATATACTATGTACTACAATGTGCGTTTCTTATATTATAAGTTTTTCAGTGCAACTCACTCATATACTATGTACTACACTGTGCGTTTCTTAAATTCTAAGTTTTTCAGTGCAACTCACTCATATACTATGTACTACACTGTGCGTTTCTTATATTCTAAGTTTTTCAGTGCAACTCACTCATATACTATGTACTACACTGTGCGTTTCTTATATTCTAAGTTTTTCAGTGCAACTCACTCATATACTATGTACTACACTGTGCGTTTCTTATATTCTAAGTTTTTCAGTGCAACTCACTCATATACTATGTACTACACTGTGCGTTTCTTATATTCTAAGTTTTTCAGTGCAACTCACTCATATACTATGTACTACACTGTGCGTTTCTTATATTCTAAGATTTTCAGTGCAACATCACTCATATACTATGTACTACACTGTGCGTTTCTTATATTCTAAGTTTTTCAGTGCAACTCACTCATATACTATGTACTACACTGTGCGTTTCTTATATTCTAAGTTTTTCAGTGCAACTCACTCATATACTATGTACTACACTGTGCGTTTCTTATATTCTAAGTTTTTCAGTGCAACTCACTCATATACTATGTACTACACTGTGCGTTTCTTATATTCTAAGTTTTTCAGTGCAACTCACTCATATACTATGTACTACACTGTGCATTTCGTGTAATGCGGGTTTTTCAGTAAATTCTAAGTTTTTCAGTGCAACTCACTCATATACTATGTACTACACTGTGCGTTTCTTATATTCTAAGTTTTTCAGTGCAACTCACTCATATACTATGTACTAAACTCTGCGTTTCTTATATTCTAAGTTTTTCAGTGCAACTCACTCATATACTATGTACTACACTGTGCGTTTCTTAAATTCTAAGTTTTTCAGTGCAACTCACTCATATACTATGTACTACACTGTGCGTTTCTTAAATTCTAAGTTTTTCAGTGCAACTCACTCATATACTATGTACTACAATGTGCGTTTCTTATATTCTAAGTTTTTCAGTGCAACTCACTCATATACTATGTACTACACTGTGCGTTTCTTATATTCTAAGTTTTTTAGTGCAACTCACTCATATACTATGTACTACACTGTGCGTTTCTTATATTCTAAGTTTTTCAGTGCAACTCACTCATATACTATGTACTACACTGTGCGTTTCTTATATTCTATGTTTTTCAGTGCAACTCACTCATATACTATGTACTACACTGTGCGTTTCTTATATTCTAAGTTTTTCAGTGCAACTCACTCATATACTATGTACTACACTGTGCGTTTCTTATATTCTAAGTTTTTCAGTGCAACTCACTCATATACTATGTACTACACTGTGCGTTTCTTATATTCTAAGTTTTTCAGTGCAACTCACTCATATACTATGTACTACACTGTGCGTTTCTTATATTCTAAGATTTTCAGTGCAACATCACTCATATACTATGTACTACACTGTGCGTTTCTTATATTCTAAGTTTTTCAGTGCAACTCACTCATATACTATGTACTACACTGTGCGTTTCTTATATTCTAAGTTTTTCAGTGCAACTCACTCATATACTATGTACTACACTGTGCGTTTCTTATATTCTAAGTTTTTCAGTGCAACTCACTCATATACTATGTACTACAATGTGCGTTTCTTATATTATAAGTTTTTCAGTGCAACTCACTCATATACTATGTACTACACTGTGCGTTTCTTAAATTCTAAGTTTTTCAGTGCAACTCACTCATATACTATGTACTACACTGTGCGTTTCTTAAATTCTAAGTTTTTCAGTGCAACTCACTCATATACTATGTACTACACTGTGCGTTTCTTATATTCTAAGTTTTTCAGTGCAACTCACTCATATACTATGTACTACACTGTGCGTTTCTTATATTCTAAGTTTTTCAGTGCAACTCACTCATATACTATGTACTACACTGTGCATTTCGTGTAATGCGGGTTTTTCAGTAAATTCTAAGTTTTTCAGTTGCAACTCACTCATATACTATGTACTACACTGTGCGTTTCTTATATTCTAAGTTTTTCAGTGCAACTCACTCATATACTATGTACTTCACTGTGCGTTACTTATATTCTAAGTTTTTCAGTGCAACTCACTCATATACTATGTACTACACTGTGCGTTTCTTATATTCTAAGTTTTTCAGTGCAACTCACTCATATACTATGTACTACACTGTGCGTTTCTTAAATTCTAAGTTTTTCAGTGCAACTCACTCATATACTATGTACTACACTGTGCGTTTCTTATATTCTAAGTTTTTCAGTGCAACTCACTCATATACTATGTACTACACTGTGCGTTTCTTATATTCTAAGTTTTTCAGTGCAACTCACTCATATACTATGTACTACACTGTGCGTTTCTTATATTCTAAGTTTTTCAGTGCAACTCACTCATATACTATGTACTACACTGTGCATTTCGTGTAATGCGGGTTTTTCAGTAAATTCTAAGTTTTTCAGTGCAACTCACTCATATACTATGTACTACACTGTGCGTTTCTTATATTCTAAGTTTTTCAGTGCAACTCACTCATATACTATGTACTACAATGTGCGTTTCTTATATTCTAAGTTTTTCACTGCAACTCACTCATATACTATGTACTACACTGTGCGTTTCTTAAATTCTAAGTTTTTCACTGCAACTCACTCATATACTATGTACTACACTGTGCGTTTCTTAAATTCTAAGTTTTTCAGTGCAACTCACTCATATACTATGTACTACACTGTGCGTTTCTTATATTCTAAGTTTTTCAGTGCAACTCACTCATATACTATGTACTACACTGTGCGTTTCTTATATTCTAAGTTTTTCAGTGCAACTCACTCATATACTATGTACTACACTGTGCATTTCGTGTAATGCGGGTTTTTCAGTAAATTCTAAGTTTTTCAGTGCAACTCACTCATATACTATGTACTACACTGTGCGTTTCTTATATTCTAAGTTTTTCAGTGCAACTCACTCATATACTATGTACTACACTGTGCGTTTCTTATATTTTAAGTTTTTCAGTGCAACTCACTCATATACTATGTACTACACTGTGCGTTTCTTATATTCTAAGTTTGTCAGTGCAACTCACTCATATACTATTTACTACACTGTGCGTTTCTTATATTCTAAGTTTTTCAGTGCAACTCACTCATATACTATGTACTACACTGTGCGTTTCTTATATTCTAAATTTTCAGTGCAACTCACTCATATACTATGTACTACACTGTGCGTTTCTTAAATTCTAAGTTTTTCAGTGCAACTCACTCATATACTATGTACTACACTGTGCGTTTCTTATATTCTAAGTTTTTCAGTGCAACTCACTCATATACTATGTACTACACTGTTCATTTCGTGTAATGCGGGTTTTTCAGTAAATTCTAAGTTTTTCAGTGCAACTCACTCATATACTATGTACTACAATGTGCGTTTCATATATTCTAAGTTTTTCAGTGCAACTCACTCATATACTATGTACTACACTGTGCGTTTCTTATATTCTAAGTTTTTCAGTGCAACTCATTCATATACTATGTACTACACTGTGCGTTTCTTAAATTCTAAGTTTTTCAGTGCAACTCACTCATATACTATGTACTACACTGTTCATTTCGTGTAATGCGGGTTTTTCAGTAAATTCTAAGTTTTTCAGTGCAACTCACTCATATACTATGTACTACAATGTGCGTTTCATATATTCTAAGTTTTTCAGTGCAACTCACTCATATACTATGTACTACACTGTGCGTTTCTTATATTCTAAGTTTTTCAGTGCAACTCATTCATATACTATGTACTACACTGTGCGTTTCTTAAATTCTAAGTTTTTCACTGCAACTCACTCATATACTATGTACTACACTGTGCGTTTCTTAAATTCTAAGTTTTTCAGTGCAACTCACTCATATACTATGTACTACACTGTGCGTTTCTTATATTCTAAGTTTTTCAGTGCAACTCACTCATATACTATGTACTACACTGTGCGTTTCTTATATTCTAAGTTTTTCAGTGCAACTCACTCATATACTATGTACTACACTGTGCATTTCGTGTAATGCGGGTTTTTCAGTAAATTCTAAGTTTTTCAGTGCAACTCACTCATATACTATGTACTACACTGTGCGTTTCTTATATTCTAAGTTTTTCAGTGCAACTCACTCATATACTATGTACTACACTGTGCGTTTCTTATATTTTAAGTTTTTCAGTGCAACTCACTCATATACTATGTACTACACTGTGCGTTTCTTATATTCTAAGTTTGTCAGTGCAACTCACTCATATACTATTTACTACACTGTGCGTTTCTTATATTCTAAGTTTTTCAGTGCAACTCACTCATATACTATGTACTACACTGTGCGTTTCTTATATTCTAAATTTTCAGTGCAACTCACTCATATACTATGTACTACACTGTGCGTTTCTTAAATTCTAAGTTTTTCAGTGCAACTCACTCATATACTATGTACTACACTGTGCGTTTCTTATATTCTAAGTTTTTCAGTGCAACTCACTCATATACTATGTACTACACTGTTCATTTCGTGTAATGCGGGTTTTTCAGTAAATTCTAAGTTTTTCAGTGCAACTCACTCATATACTATGTACTACAATGTGCGTTTCATATATTCTAAGTTTTTCAGTGCAACTCACTCATATACTATGTACTACACTGTGCGTTTCTTATATTCTAAGTTTTTCAGTGCAACTCATTCATATACTATGTACTACACTGTGCGTTTCTTAAATTCTAAGTTTTTCAGTGCAACTCACTCATATACTATGTACTACACTGTTCATTTCGTGTAATGCGGGTTTTTCAGTAAATTCTAAGTTTTTCAGTGCAACTCACTCATATACTATGTACTACAATGTGCGTTTCATATATTCTAAGTTTTTCAGTGCAACTCACTCATATACTATGTACTACACTGTGCGTTTCTTATATTCTAAGTTTTTCAGTGCAACTCATTCATATACTATGTACTACACTGTGCGTTTCTTAAATTCTAAGTTTTTCACTGCAACTCACTCATATACTATGTACTACACTGTGCGTTTCTTAAATTCTAAGTTTTTCAGTGCAACTCACTCATATACTATGTACTACACTGTGCGTTTCTTATATTCTAAGTTTTTCAGTGCAACTCACTCATATACTATGTACTACACTGTGCGTTTCTTATATTCTAAGTTTTTCAGTGCAACTCACTCATATACTATGTACTACACTGTGCATTTCGTGTAATGCGGGTTTTTCAGTAAATTCTAAGTTTTTCAGTGCAACTCACTCATATACTATGTACTACACTGTGCGTTTCTTATATTCTAAGTTTTTCAGTGCAACTCACTCATATACTATGTACTACACTGTGCGTTTCTTATATTTTAAGTTTTTCAGTGCAACTCACTCATATACTATGTACTACACTGTGCGTTTCTTATATTCTAAGTTTGTCAGTGCAACTCACTCATATACTATTTACTACACTGTGCGTTTCTTATATTCTAAGTTTTTCAGTGCAACTCACTCATATACTATGTACTACACTGTGCGTTTCTTATATTCTAAATTTTCAGTGCAACTCACTCATATACTATGTACTACACTGTGCGTTTCTTAAATTCTAAGTTTTTCAGTGCAACTCACTCATATACTATGTACTACACTGTGCGTTTCTTATATTCTAAGTTTTTCAGTGCAACTCACTCATATACTATGTACTACACTGTTCATTTCGTGTAATGCGGGTTTTTCAGTAAATTCTAAGTTTTTCAGTGCAACTCACTCATATACTATGTACTACAATGTGCGTTTCATATATTCTAAGTTTTTCAGTGCAACTCACTCATATACTATGTACTACACTGTGCGTTTCTTATATTCTAAGTTTTTCAGTGCAACTCATTCATATACTATGTACTACACTGTGCGTTTCTTAAATTCTAAGTTTTTCAGTGCAACTCACTCATATACTATGTACTACAATGTGCGTTTCTTATATTCTAAGTTTTTCACTGCAACTCACTCATATACTATGTACTACACTGTGCGTTTCTTAAATTCTAAGTTTTTCACTGCAACTCACTCATATACTATGTACTACACTGTGCGTTTCTTAAATTCTAAGTTTTTCAGTGCAACTCACTCATATACTATGTACTACACTGTGCGTTTCTTATATTCTAAGTTTTTCAGTGCAACTCACTCATATACTATGTACTACACTGTGCGTTTCTTATATTCTAAGTTTTTCAGTGCAACTCACTCATATACTATGTACTACACTGTGCATTTCGTGTAATGCGGGTTTTTCAGTAAATTCTAAGTTTTTCAGTGCAACTCACTCATATACTATGTACTACACTGTGCGTTTCTTATATTCTAAGTTTTTCAGTGCAACTCACTCATATACTATGTACTACACTGTGCGTTTCTTATATTTTAAGTTTTTCAGTGCAACTCACTCATATATTATGTACTACACTGTGCGTTTCTTATATTCTAAGTTTGTCAGTGCAACTCACTCATATACTATTTACTACACTGTGCGTTTCTTATATTCTAAGTTTTTCAGTGCAACTCACTCATATACTATGTACTACACTGTGCGTTTCTTATATTCTAAATTTTCAGTGCAACTCACTCATATACTATGTACTACACTGTGCGTTTCTTAAATTCTAAGTTTTTCAGTGCAACTCACTCATATACTATGTACTACACTGTGCGTTTCTTATATTCTAAGTTTTTCAGTGCAACTCACTCATATACTATGTACTACACTGTTCATTTCGTGTAATGCGGGTTTTTCAGTAAATTCTAAGTTTTTCAGTGCAACTCACTCATATACTATGTACTACAATGTGCGTTTCATATATTCTAAGTTTTTCAGTGCAACTCACTCATATACTATGTACTACACTGTGCGTTTCTTATATTCTAAGTTTTTCAGTGCAACTCATTCATATACTATGTACTACACTGTGCGTTTCTTAAATTCTAAGTTTTTCAGTGCAACTCACTCATATACTATGTACTACAATGTGCGTTTCTTATATTCTAAGTTTTTCAGTGCAACTCACTCATATACTATGTACTACACTGTGCGTTTCTTATATTCTAAGTTGTTTAGTGCAACTCACTCATATACTATGTACTACACTGTGCGTTTCTTATATTCTACGTTTTTCAGTGCAACTCACTCATATACTATGTACTACACTGTGCGTTTCTTATATTCTATGTTTTTCAGTGCAACTCACTCATATACTATGTACTACACTGTGCGTTTCTTATATTCTAAGTTTTTCAGTGCAACTCACTCATATACTATGTACTACACTGTGCGTTTCTTATATTCTAAGTTTTTCCGTGCAACTCACTCATATACTATGTACTACACTGTGCGTTTCTTATATTCTAAGTTTTTCAGTGCAACTCACTCATATACTATGTACTACACTGTGCGTTTCTTATATTCTAAGTTTTTCAGTGCAACTCACTCATATACTATGTACTACACTGTGCGTTTCTTATATTCTAAGATTTTCAGTGCAACATCACTCATATACTATCTACTACACTGTGCGTTTCTTATATTCTAAGTTTTTCAGTGCAACTCACTCATATACTATGTACTACACTGTGCGTTTCTTATATTCTAAGTTTTTCAGTGCAACTCACTCATATACTATGTACTACACTGTGCATTTCGTGTAATGCGGGTTTTTTAGTAAATTCTAAGTTTTTCAGTCCAACTCACTCATATACTATGTACTACACTGTGCGTTTCTTATATTCTAAGTTTTTCAGTGCAACTCACTCATATACTATGTACTACACTGTGCGTTTCTTATATTCTAAGTTTTTCAGTGCAACTCACTCATATACTATGTACTACAATGTGCGTTTCTTATATTATAATTTTTTCAGTGCAACTCACTCATATACTATGTACTACACTGTGCGTTTCTTAAATTCTAAGTTTTTCAGTGCAACTCACTCATATACTATGTACTACACTGTGCGTTTCTTAAATTCTAAGTTCTTCAGTGCAACTCACTCATATACTATGTACTACACTGTGCGTTTCTTATATTCTAAGTTTTTCAGTGCAACTCACTCATATACTATGTACTACACTGTGCGTTTCTTATATTCTAAGTTTTTCAGTGCAACTCACTCATATACTATGTACTACACTGTGCATTTCGTGTAATGCGGGTTTTTCAGTAAATTCTAAGTTTTTCAGTTGCAACTCACTCATATACTATGTACTACACTGTGCGTTTCTTATATTCTAAGTTTTTCAGTGCAACTCACTCATATACTATGTACTTCACTGTGCGTTTCTTATATTCTAAGTTTTTCAGTGCAACTCACTCATATACTATGTACTACACTGTGCGTTTCTTATATTCTAAGTTTTTCAGTGCAACTCACTCATATACTATGTACTACACTGTGCGTTTCTTAAATTCTAAGTTTTTCAGTGCAACTCACTCATATACTATGTACTACACTGTGCGTTTCTTATATTCTAAGTTTTTCAGTGCAACTCACTCATATACTATGTACTACACTGTGCGTTTCTTATATTCTAAGTTTTTCAGTGCAACTCACTCATATACTATGTACTACACTGTGCGTTTCTTATATTCTAAGTTTTTCAGTGCAACTCACTCATATACTATGTACTACACTGTGCATTTCGTGTAATGCGGGTTTTTCAGTAAATTCTAAGTTTTTCAGTGCAACTCACTCATATACTATGTACTACACTGTGCGTTTCTTATATTCTAAGTTTTTCAGTGCAACTCACTCATATACTATGTACTACAATGTGCGTTTCTTATATTCTAAGTTTTTCACTGCAACTCACTCATATACTATGTACTACACTGTGCGTTTCTTAAATTCTAAGTTTTTCACTGCAACTCACTCATATACTATGTACTACACTGTGCGTTTCTTAAATTCTAAGTTTTTCAGTGCAACTCACTCATATACTATGTACTACACTGTGCGTTTCTTATATTCTAAGTTTTTCAGTGCAACTCACTCATATACTATGTACTACACTGTGCGTTTCTTATATTCTAAGTTTTTCAGTGCAACTCACTCATATACTATGTACTACACTGTGCATTTCGTGTAATGCGGGTTTTTCAGTAAATTCTAAGTTTTTCAGTGCAACTCACTCATATACTATGTACTACACTGTGCGTTTCTTATATTCTAAGTTTTTCAGTGCAATTCACTCATATACTATGTACTACACTGTGCGTTTCTTATATTCTAAGTTTTTCAGTGCAACTCACTCATATACTATTTACTACACTGTGCGTTTCTTATATTCTAAGTTTTTCAGTGCAACTCACTCATATACTATGTACTACACTGTGCGTTTCTTATATTCTAAATTTTCAGTGCAACTCACTCATATACTATGTACTACACTGTGCGTTTCTTATATTCTAAGTTTTTCAGTGCAACTCACTCATATACTATGTACTACACTGTGCGTTTCTTATATTCTAAGTTTTTCAGTGCAACTCACTCATATACTTTGTACTACACTGTTCATTTCGTGTAATGCGGGTTTTTCAGTAAATTCTAAGTTTTTCAGTGCAACTCACTCATATACTATGTACTACAATGTGCGTTTCATATATTCTAAGTTTTTCAGTGCAACTCACTCATATACTATGTACTACACTGTGCGTTTCTTATATTCTAAGTTTTTCAGTGCAACTCACTCATATACTATGTACTACACTGTGCGTTTCTTAAATTCTAAGTTTTTCAGTGCAACTCACTCATATACTATGTACTACAATGTGCGTTTCTTATATTCTAAGTTTTTCAGTGCAACTCACTCATATACTATGTACTACACTGTGCGTTTCTTATATTCTAAGTTGTTTAGTGCAACTCACTCATATACTATGTACTACACTGTGCGTTTCTTATATTCTACGTTTTTCAGTGCAACTCACTCATATACTATGTACTACACTGTGCGTTTCTTATATTCTATGTTTTTCAGTGCAACTCACTCATATACTATGTACTACACTGTGCGTTTCTTATATTCTAAGTTTTTCAGTGCAACTCACTCATATACTATGTACTACACTGTGCGTTTCTTATATTCTAAGTTTTTCAGTGCAACTCACTCATATACTATGTACTACACTGTGCGTTTCTTATATTCTAAGTTTTTCAGTGCAACTCACTCATATACTATGTACTACACTGTGCGTTTCTTATATTCTAAGTTTTTCAGTGCAACTCACTCATATACTATGTACTACACTGTGCGTTTCTTATATTCTAAGATTTTCAGTGCAACATCACTCATATACTATCTACTACACTGTGCGTTTCTTATATTCTAAGTTTTTCAGTGCAACTCACTCATATACTATGTACTACACTGTGCGTTTCTTATATTCTAAGTTTTTCAGTGCAACTCACTCATATACTATGTACTACACTGTGCATTTCGTGTAATGCGGGTTTTTTAGTAAATTCTAAGTTTTTCAGTCCAACTCACTCATATACTATGTACTACACTGTGCGTTTCTTATATTCTAAGTTTTTCAGTGCAACTCACTCATATACTATGTACTACACTGTGCGTTTCTTATATTCTAAGTTTTTCAGTGCAACTCACTCATATACTATGTACTACAATGTGCGTTTCTTATAATTTTTTCAGTGCAACTCACTCATATACTATGTACTACACTGTGCGTTTCTTAAATTCTAAGTTTTTCAGTGCAACTCACTCATATACTATGTACTACACTGTGCGTTTCTTAAATTCTAAGTTTTTCAGTGCAACTCACTCATATACTATGTACTACACTGTGCGTTTCTTATATTCTAAGTTTTTCAGTGCAACTCACTCATATACTATGTACTACACTGTGCGTTTCTTATATTCTAAGTTTTTCAGTGCAACTCACTCATATACTATGTACTACACTGTGCGTTTCTTATATTCTAAGTTTTTCAGTGCAACTCACTCATATACTATGTACTAAACTCTGCGTTTCTTATATTCTAAGTTTTTCAGTGCAACTCACTCATATACTATGTACTACACTGTGCGTTTCTTATATTCTAAGTTTTTCAGTGCAACTCACTCATATACTATGTACTACACTGTGCGTTTCTTAAATTCTAAGTTTTTCAGTGCAACTCACTCATATATTATGTACTACACTGTGCGTTTCTTATATTCTAAGTTTTTCAGTGCAACTCACTCATATACTATGTACTACACTGTGCGTTTCTTATATTCTAAGTTTTTCAGTGCAACTCACTCATATACTATGTACTACACTGTGCGTTTCTTATATTCTAAGTTTTTCAGTGCAACTCACTCATATACTATGTACTACACTGTGCATTTCGTGTAATGCGGGTTTTTCAGTAAATTCTAAGTTTTTCAGTGCAACTCACTCATATACTATGTACTACACTGTGCGTTTCTTATATTCTAAGTTTTTCAGTGCAACTCACTCATATACTATGTACTACAATGTGCGTTTCTTATATTCTAAGTTTTTCACTGCAACTCACTCATATACTATGTACTACACTGTGCGTTTCTTAAATTCTAAGTTTTTCAGTGCAACTCACTCATATACTATGTACTACACTGTGCGTTTCTTATATTCTAAGTTTTTCAGTGCAACTCACTCATATACTATGTACTACACTGTGCGTTTCTTATATTCTAAGTTTTTAAGTGCAACTCACTCATATACTATGTACTACACTGTGCATTTCGTGTAATGCGGGTTTTTCAGTAAATTCTAAGTTTTTCAGTGCAACTCACTCATATACTATGTACTACACTGTGCGTTTCTTATATTCTAAGTTTTTCAGTGCAACTCACTCCTATACTATGTACTACACTGTGCGTTTCTTATATTTTAAGTTTTTCAGTGCAACTCACTCATATACTATGTACTACACTGTGCGTTTCTTATATTCTAAGTTTTTCAGTGCAACTCACTCATATACTATGTACTACACTGTGCGTTTCTTATATTCTAAGTTTTTCAGTGCAACTCACTCATATACTATGTACTACACTGTGCGTTTCTTATATTCTAAGTTTTTCAGTGCAACTCACTCATATACTATGTACTACACTGTGCGTTTCTTATATTCTAAGTTTTTCAGTGCAACTCACTCATATACTATGTACTACACTGTGCATTTCGTGTAATGCGGGTTTTTCAGTAAATTCTAAGTTTTTCAGTGCAACTCACTCATATACTATGTACTACACTGTGCGTTTCTTATATTCTAAGTTTTTCAGTGCAACTCACTCATATACTATGTACTACAATGTGCGTTTCTTATATTCTAAGTTTTTCAGTGCAACTCACTCATATACTATGTACTACACTGTGCGTTTCTTAAATTCTAAGTTTTTCAGTGCAACTCACTCATATACTATGTACTACACTGTGCGTTTCTTAAATTCTAAGTTTTTCAGTGCAACTCACTCATATACTATGTACTACACTGTGCGTTTCTTATATTCTAAGTTTTTCAGTGCAACTCACTCATATACTATGTACTACACTGTGCGTTTCTTATATTCTAAGTTTTTCAGTGCAACTCACTCATATACTATGTACTACACTGTGCATTTCGTGTAATGCGGGTTTTTCAGTAAATTCTAAGTTTTTCAGTGCAACTCACTCATATACTATGTACTACACTGTGCGTTTCTTATATTCTAAGTTTTTCAGTGCAACTCACTCATATACTATGTACTACACTGTGCGTTTCTTATATTTTAAGATTTTCAGTGCAACTCACTCATATACTATGTACTACACTGTGCGTTTCTTATATTCTAAGTTTTTCAGTGCAACTCACTCATATACTATTTACTACACTGTGCGTTTCTTATATTCTAAGTTTTTCAGTGCAACTCACTCATATACTATGTACTACATTGTGCGTTTCTAAGATTCTAAGTTTTTCAGTGCAACTCACTCATATACTATGTACTACACTGTGCGTTTCTTATATTCTAAGTTTTTCAGTGCAACTCACTCATATAATATGTACTACACTGTGCGTTTCTTATATTCTAAGTTTTTCAGTGCAACTCACTCATATACTATGTACTACACTGTGCGTTTCTTATATTCTAATTTTTTCAGTGCAACTCACTCATATACTATGTACTACACTGTGCATTTCGTGTAATGCGGGTTTTTCAGTAAATTCTAAGTTTTTCAGTGCAACTCACTCATATACTATGTACTACACTGTGCGTTTCTTATATTCTAAGTTTTTCAGTGCAACTCACTCATATACTATGTACTACACTGTGCGTTTCTTATATTCTAAGTTTTTCAGTGCAGTTCACTCATATACTATGTACTACAATGTGCGTTTCTTATATTCTAAGTTTTTCAGTGCAGCTCACTCATATACTATGTACTACACTGTGCGTTTCTTAAATTCTAAGTTTTTCAGTGGAACTCACTCATATACTATGTACTACACTGTGCGTTTCTTAAATTCTAAGTTTTTCAGTGAAACTCACTCATATACTATGTACTACACTGTGCGTTTCTTATATTCTAAGTTTTTCAGTGCAACTCACTCATATACTATGTACTACACTATGCGTTTCTTATATTCTAAGTTTTTCAGTGCAACTCACTCATATACTATGTACTACACTGTGCGTTTCTTATATTCTAAGTTTTTCAGTGCAACTCACTCATATACTATGTACTACACTGTGCGTTTCTTATATTCTAAGTTTTTCAGTGCAACTCACTCATATACTATGTACTACACTGTGCGTTTCTTACATTCTAAGTTTTTCAGTGCAACTCACTCATATACTATGTACTACACTGTGCATTTCGTGTAATGCGGGTTTTTCAGTAAATTCTAAGTTTTTCAGTGCAACTCACTCATATGCTATGTACTACACTGTGCGTTTCTTATATTCAAAGTTTTTCAGTGCAACTCACTCATATACTATGTACTACACTGTGCGTTTCTTATATTCTAAGTTTTTCAGTGCAACTCACTCATATACTATGTACTACAATGTGCGTTTCTTATATTCTAAGTTTTTCAGTGCAACTCACTCATATACTATGTATTACACTGTGCGTTTCTTAAATTCTAAGTTTTTCAGTGCAACTCACTCATATACTATGTACTACACTGTGCGTTTCTTAAATTCTAAGTTTTTCAGTGCAACTCACTCATATACTATGTACTACACTGTGCGTTTCTTATATTCTAAGTTTTTCAGTGCAACTCACTCATATACTATGTACTACACTGTGCGTTTCTTATATTCTAAGTTTTTCAGTGCAACTCACTCATATACTATGTACTACACTGTGCATTTCGTGTAATGCGGGTTTTTCAGTAAATTCTAAGTTTTTCAGTGCAACTCACTCATATACTATGTACTACATTGTGCGTTTCTTATATTCTAAGTTTTTCAGTGCAACTCACTCATATACTATGTACTACACTGTGCGTTTCTTATATTCTAAGTTTTTCAGTGCAACTCACTCATATACTATGTAACTACACTGTGCGTTTCTTATATTCTAAGTTTTTCAGTGCAACTCACTCATATACTATGTACTACACTGTGCGTTTCTTATATTCTAAGTTTTTCAGTGCCACTCACTCATATACTATGTACTACACTGTGCGTTTCTTATATTCTAAGTTTTTCAGTGCAACTCACTCATATACTATGTACTACACTGTGCATTTCGTGTAATGCTGGTTTTTCAGTAAATTCTAAGTTTTTCAGTGCAACTCACTCATATACTATGTACTACACTGTGAGTTTCTTATATTCTAAGTTTTTCAGTGCAATTCACTCATATACTATGTACTACACTGTGCGTTTCTTATATTCTAAGTTTTTCAGTGCAACTCACTCATATACTATGTACTACACTGTGCGTTTCTTATATTCTAAGTTTTTCAGTGCAACTCACTCATATACTATGTACTACACTGTGCATTTCGTGTAATGCGGGTTTTTCAGTAAATTCTAAGTTTTTCAGTGCAACTCACTCATATACTATGTACTACACTGTGCGTTTCTTATATTCTAAGTTTTTCAGTGCAACTCACTCATATACTATGTACTACACTGTGCGTTTCTTATATTTTAAGTTTTTCAGTGCAACTCACTCATATACTATGTACTACACTGTGCGTTTCTTATATTCTAAGTTTTTCAGTGCAACTCACTCATATACTATGTACTACACTGTGCGTTTTTTATATTCTAAGTTTTTCAGTGCAACTCACTCATATACTATGTACTACACTGTGCGTTTCTTATATTCTAAGTTTTTCAGTGCAACTCACTCATATACTATGTACTACACTGTGCGTTTCTTATATTCTAAGTTTTTCAGTGCAACTCACTCATATACTATGTACTACACTGTGCGTTTCTCATATTCTAAGTTTTTCAGTGCAACTCACTCATATACTATGTACTACACTGTGCGTTTCTTATATTCTAAGTTTTTCAGTGCAACTCACTCATATACCATGTACTACACTGTGCGTTTCTTATATTCTAAGTTTTTCAGTGCAACTCACTCATATACTATGTACTACACTGTGCATTTCGTGTAATGCGGGTTTTTTAGTAAATTCTAAGTTTTTAAGTGCAACTCACTCATATACTATGTACTACACTGTGCGTTTCTTATATTCTAAGTTTTTCAGTGCAACTCAATCATATACTATGTACTACACTGTGCGTTTCTTATATTCTAAGTTTTTCAGTGCAACTCACTCATATACTATGTACTACACTGTGCGTTTCTTATATTCTAATTTTTTAGTGCAACTCACTCATATACTATGTACTACACTGTGCGTTTCTCATATTCTAAGTTTTTCAGTGCAACTCACTCATATACTATGTACTACACTGTGCGTTTCTTATATTCTAAGTTTTTCAGTGCAACTCACTCATATACTATGTACTACACTGTGCGTTTCTCATATTCTAAGTTTTTCAGTGCAACTCACTCATATACTATGTACTACACTGTGCGTTTCTTATATTCTAAGTTTTTCAGTGCAACTCACTCATATACTATGTACTACACTGTGCGTTTCTCATATTCTAAGTTTTTCAGTGCAACTCACTCATATACTATGTACTACACTGTGCGTTTCTTATATTCTAAGTTTTTCAGTGCAACTCACTCATATACTATGTACTACACTGTGCGTTTCTTATATTCTAAGTTTTTCAGTGCAACTCACTCATATACCATGTACTACACTGTGCGTTTCTTATATTCTAAGTTTTTCAGTGCAACTCACTCATATACTATGTACTACACTGTGCATTTCGTGTAATGCGGTTTTTTTAGTAAATTCTAAGTTTTTAAGTGCAACTCACTCATATACTATGTACTACACTGTGCGTTTCTTATATTCTAAGTTTTTCAGTTCAACTCACTCATATACTATGTACTACACTGTGCATTTCGTGTAATGCGGGTTTTTCAGTAAATTCTAAGTTTTTCAGTGCAACTCACTCATATACTATGTACTACATTGTGCGTTTCTTATATTCTAAGTTTTTCAGTGCAACTCACTCATATACTATGTACTACACTGTGCGTTTCTTATATTCTAAGTTTTTCAGTGCAACTCACTCATATACTATGTAACTACACTGTGCGTTTCTTATATTCTAAGTTTTTCAGTGCAACTCACTCATATACTATGTACTACACTGTGCGTTTCTTATATTCTAAGTTTTTCAGTGCCACTCACTCATATACTATGTACTACACTGTGCGTTTCTTATATTCTAAGTTTTTCAGTGCAACTCACTCATATACTATGTACTACACTGTGCATTTCGTGTAATGCTGGTTTTTCAGTAAATTCTAAGTTTTTCAGTGCAACTCACTCATATACTATGTACTACACTGTGAGTTTCTTATATTCTAAGTTTTTCAGTGCAATTCACTCATATACTATGTACTACACTGTGCGTTTCTTATATTCTAAGTTTTTCAGTGCAACTCACTCATATACTATGTACTACACTGTGCGTTTCTTATATTCTAAGTTTTTCAGTGCAACTCACTCATATACTATGTACTACACTGTGCATTTCGTGTAATGCGGGTTTTTCAGTAAATTCTAAGTTTTTCAGTGCAACTCACTCATATACTATGTACTACACTGTGCGTTTCTTATATTCTAAGTTTTTCAGTGCAACTCACTCATATACTATGTACTACACTGTGCGTTTCTTATATTTTAAGTTTTTCAGTGCAACTCACTCATATACTATGTACTACACTGTGCGTTTCTTATATTCTAAGTTTTTCAGTGCAACTCACTCATATACTATGTACTACACTGTGCGTTTTTTATATTCTAAGTTTTTCAGTGCAACTCACTCATATACTATGTACTACACTGTGCGTTTCTTATATTCTAAGTTTTTCAGTGCAACTCACTCATATACTATGTACTACACTGTGCGTTTCTTATATTCTAAGTTTTTCAGTGCAACTCACTCATATACTATGTACTACACTGTGCGTTTCTCATATTCTAAGTTTTTCAGTGCAACTCACTCATATACTATGTACTACACTGTGCGTTTCTTATATTCTAAGTTTTTCAGTGCAACTCACTCATATACCATGTACTACACTGTGCGTTTCTTATATTCTAAGTTTTTCAGTGCAACTCACTCATATACTATGTACTACACTGTGCATTTCGTGTAATGCGGGTTTTTTAGTAAATTCTAAGTTTTTAAGTGCAACTCACTCATATACTATGTACTACACTGTGCGTTTCTTATATTCTAAGTTTTTCAGTGCAACTCAATCATATACTATGTACTACACTGTGCGTTTCTTATATTCTAAGTTTTTCAGTGCAACTCACTCATATACTATGTACTACACTGTGCGTTTCTTATATTCTAATTTTTTAGTGCAACTCACTCATATACTATGTACTACACTGTGCGTTTCTCATATTCTAAGTTTTTCAGTGCAACTCACTCATATACTATGTACTACACTGTGCGTTTCTTATATTCTAAGTTTTTCAGTGCAACTCACTCATATACTATGTACTACACTGTGCGTTTCTCATATTCTAAGTTTTTCAGTGCAACTCACTCATATACTATGTACTACACTGTGCGTTTCTTATATTCTAAGTTTTTCAGTGCAACTCACTCATATACTATGTACTACACTGTGCGTTTCTCATATTCTAAGTTTTTCAGTGCAACTCACTCATATACTATGTACTACACTGTGCGTTTCTTATATTCTAAGTTTTTCAGTGCAACTCACTCATATACTATGTACTACACTGTGCGTTTCTTATATTCTAAGTTTTTCAGTGCAACTCACTCATATACCATGTACTACACTGTGCGTTTCTTATATTCTAAGTTTTTCAGTGCAACTCACTCATATACTATGTACTACACTGTGCATTTCGTGTAATGCGGGTTTTTTAGTAAATTCTAAGTTTTTAAGTGCAACTCACTCATATACTATGTACTACACTGTGCGTTTCTTATATTCTAAGTTTTTCAGTGCAACTCACTCATATACTATGTACTACACTGTGCGTTTCTTATATTCTAAGTTTTTCATTGCAACTCACTCATATACTATGTACTACAATGTGCGTTTCTTATATTCTAAGTTTTTCAGTGCAACTCACTCATATACTATGTATTACACTGTGCGTTTCTTATATTCTAAGTTTTTCAGTGCAACTCACTCATATACTATGTACTACACTGTGCGTTTCTTAAATTCTAAGTTTTTCAGTGCAACTCACTCATATATTATGTACTACACTGTGCGTTTCTTATATTCTAAGTTTTTCAGTGCAACTCACTCATATACTATGTACTACACTGTGCGTTTCTTATATTCTAAGTTTTTCAGTGCAACTCACTCATATACTATGTACTACACTGTGCGTTTCTTATATTCTAAGTTTTTCAGTGCAACTCACTCATATACTATGTACTACACTGTGCATTTCGTGTAATGCGGGTTTTTCAGTAAATTCTAAGTTTTTCAGTGCAACTCACTCATATACTATGTACTACACTGTGCGTTTCTTATATTCTAAGTTTTTCAGTGCAACTCACTCATATACTATGTACTACAATGTGCGTTTCTTATATTCTAAGTTTTTCACTGCAACTCACTCATATACTATGTACTACACTGTGCGTTTCTTAAATTCTAAGTTTTTCAGTGCAACTCACTCATATACTATGTACTACACTGTGCGTTTCTTATATTCTAAGTTTTTCAGTGCAACTCACTCATATACTATGTACTACACTGTGCGTTTCTTATATTCTAAGTTTTTAAGTGCAACTCACTCATATACTATGTACTACACTGTGCATTTCGTGTAATGCGGGTTTTTCAGTAAATTCTAAGTTTTTCAGTGCAACTCACTCATATACTATGTACTACACTGTGCGTTTCTTATATTCTAAGTTTTTCAGTGCAACTCACTCATATACTATGTACTACACTGTGCGTTTCTTATATTTTAAGTTTTTCAGTGCAACTCACTCATATACTTTGTACTACACTGTGCGTTTCTTATATTCTAAGTTTTTCAGTGCAACTCACTCATATACTATGTACTACACTGTGCGTTTCTTATATTCTAAGTTTTTCAGTGCAACTCACTCATATACTATGTACTACACTGTGCGTTTCTTATATTCTAAGTTTTTCAGTGCAACTCACTCATATACTATGTACTACACTGTGCGTTTCTTATATTCTAAGTTTTTCAGTGCAACTCACTCATATACTATGTACTACACTGTGCATTTCGTGTAATGCGGGTTTTTCAGTAAATTCTAAGTTTTTCAGTGCAACTCACTCATATACTATGTACTACACTGTGCGTTTCTTATATTCTAAGTTTTTCAGTGCAACTCACTCATATACTATGTACTACAATGTGCGTTTCTTATATTCTAAGTTTTTCAGTGCAACTCACTCATATAATATGTACTACACTGTGCGTTTCTTATATTCTAAGTTTTTCAGTGCAACTCACTCATATACTATGTACTACACTGTGATTTTCTTAAATTCTAAGTTTTTCAGTGCAACTCACTCATATACTATGTACTACACTGTGCGTTTCTTATATTCTAAGTTTTTCAGTGCAACTCACTCATATACTATGTACTACACTGTGCGTTTCTTATATTCTAAGTTTTTCAGTGCAACTCACTCATATACTATGTACTACACTGTGCATTTCGTGTAATGCGGGTTTTTCAGTAAATTCTAAGTTTTTCAGTGCAACTCACTCATATACTATGTACTACACTGTGCGTTTCTTATATTCTAAGTTTTTCAGTGCAACTCACTCATATACTATGTACTACACTGTGCGTTTCTTATATTTTAAGTTTTTCAGTGCAACTCACTCATATACTATGTACTACACTGTGCGTTTCTTATATTCTAATTTTTTCAGTGCAACTCACTCATATACTATTTACTACACTGTGCGTTTCTTATATTCTAAGTTTTTCAGTGCAACTCACTCATATACTATGTACTACACTGTGCGTTTCTAAGATTCTAAGTTTTTCAGTGCAACTCACTCATATACTATGTACTACACTGTGCGTTTCTTATATTCTAAGTTTTTCAGTGCAACTCACTCATATAATATGTACTACACTGTGCGTTTCTTATATTCTAAGTTTTTCAGTGCAACTCACTCATATACTATGTACTACACTGTGCGTTTCTTATATTCTAATTTTTTCAGTGCAACTCACTCATATACTATGTACTACACTGTGCATTTCGTGTAATGCGGGTTTTTCAGTAAATTCTAAGTTTTTCAGTGCAACTCACTCATATACTATGTACTACACTGTGCGTTTCTTATATTCTAAGTTTTTCAGTGCAACTCACTCATATACTATGTACTACACTGTGCGTTTCTTATATTCTAAGTTTTTCAGTGCAGTTCACTCATATACTATGTACTACAATGTGCGTTTCTTATATTCTAAGTTTTTCAGTGCAGCTCACTCATATACTATGTACTACACTGTGCGTTTCTTAAATTCTAAGTTTTTCAGTGGAACTCACTCATATACTATGTACTACACTGTGCGTTTCTTAAATTCTAAGTTTTTCAGTGAAACTCACTCATATACTATGTACTACACTGTGCGTTTCTTATATTCTAAGTTTTTCAGTGCAACTCACTCATATACTATGTACTACACTATGCGTTTCTTATATTCTAAGTTTTTCAGTGCAACTCACTCATATACTATGTACTACACTGTGCGTTTCTTATATTCTAAGTTTTTCAGTGCAACTCACTCATATACTATGTACTACACTGTGCGTTTCTTATATTCTAAGTTTTTCAGTGCAACTCACTCATATACTATGTACTACACTGTGCGTTTCTTACATTCTAAGTTTTTCAGTGCAACTCACTCATATACTATGTACTACACTGTGCATTTCGTGTAATGCGGGTTTTTCAGTAAATTCTAAGTTTTTCAGTGCAACTCACTCATATGCTATGTACTACACTGTGCGTTTCTTATATTCAAAGTTTTTCAGTGCAACTCACTCATATACTATGTACTACACTGTGCGTTTCTTATATTCTAAGTTTTTCAGTGCAACTCACTCATATACTATGTACTACAATGTGCGTTTCTTATATTCTAAGTTTTTCAGTGCAACTCACTCATATACTATGTATTACACTGTGCGTTTCTTAAATTCTAAGTTTTTCAGTGCAACTCACTCATATACTATGTACTACACTGTGCGTTTCTTAAATTCTAAGTTTTTCAGTGCAACTCACTCATATACTATGTACTACACTGTGCGTTTCTTATATTCTAAGTTTTTCAGTGCAACTCACTCATATACTATGTACTACACTGTGCGTTTCTTATATTCTAAGTTTTTCAGTGCAACTCACTCATATACTATGTACTACACTGTGCATTTCGTGTAATGCGGGTTTTTCAGTAAATTCTAAGTTTTTCAGTGCAACTCACTCATATACTATGTACTACATTGTGCGTTTCTTATATTCTAAGTTTTTCAGTGCAACTCACTCATATACTATGTACTACACTGTGCGTTTCTTATATTCTAAGTTTTTCAGTGCAACTCACTCATATACTATGTAACTACACTGTGCGTTTCTTATATTCTAAGTTTTTCAGTGCAACTCACTCGTATACTATGTACTACACTGTGCGTTTCTTATATTCTAAGTTTTTCAGTGCCACTCACTCATATACTATGTACTACACTGTGCGTTTCTTATATTCTAAGTTTTTCAGTGCAACTCACTCATATACTATGTACTACACTGTGCATTTCGTGTAATGCTGGTTTTTCAGTAAATTCTAAGTTTTTCAGTGCAACTCACTCATATACTATGTACTACACTGTGAGTTTCTTATATTCTAAGTTTTTCAGTGCAATTCACTCATATACTATGTACTACACTGTGCGTTTCTTATATTCTAAGTTTTTCAGTGCAACTCACTCATATACTATGTACTACACTGTGCGTTTCTTATATTCTAAGTTTTTCAGTGCAACTCACTCATATACTATGTACTACACTGTGCATTTCGTGTAATGCGGGTTTTTCAGTAAATTCTAAGTTTTTCAGTGCAACTCACTCATATACTATGTACTACACTGTGCGTTTCTTATATTCTAAGTTTTTCAGTGCAACTCACTCATATACTATGTACTACACTGTGCGTTTCTTATATTTTAAGTTTTTCAGTGCAACTCACTCATATACTATGTACTACACTGTGCGTTTCTTATATTCTAAGTTTTTCAGTGCAACTCACTCATATACTATGTACTACACTGTGCGTTTTTTATATTCTAAGTTTTTCAGTGCAACTCACTCATATACTATGTACTACACTGTGCGTTTCTTATATTCTAAGTTTTTCAGTGCAACTCACTCATATACTATGTACTACACTGTGCGTTTCTTATATTCTAAGTTTTTCAGTGCAACTCACTCATATACTATGTACTACACTGTGCGTTTCTCATATTCTAAGTTTTTCAGTGCAACTCACTCATATACTATGTACTACACTGTGCGTTTCTTATATTCTAAGTTTTTCAGTGCAACTCACTCATATACTATGTACTACACTGTGCGTTTCTTATATTCTAAGTTTTTCAGTGGAACTCACTCATATACCATGTACTACACTGTGCGTTTCTTATATTCTAAGTTTTTCAGTGCAACTCACTCATATACTATGTACTACACTGTGCATTTCGTGTAATGCGGGTTTTTTAGTAAATTCTAAGTTTTTAAGTGCAACTCACTCATATACTATGTACTACACTGTGCGTTTCTTATATTCTAAGTTTTTCAGTGCAACTCACTCATATACTATGTACTACACTGTGCGTTTCTTATATTCTAAGTTTTTCATTGCAACTCACTCATATACTATGTACTACAATGTGCGTTTCTTATATTCTAAGTTTTTCAGTGCAACTCACTCATATACTATGTACTACACTGTGCGTTTCTTAAATTCTAAGTTTTTCAGTGCAACTCACTCATATACTATGTACTACACTGTGCGTTTCTTAAATTCTAAGTTTTTCAGTGCAACTCACTCATATACTATGTACTACACTGTGCGTTTCTTATATTCTAAGTTTTTCAGTGCAACTCACTCATATACTATGTACTACAGTGTGCGTTTCTTATATTCTAAGTTTTTCAGTGCAACTCACTCATATACTATGTACTACACTGTGCATTTCGTGTAATGCGGGTTTTTCAGTAAATTCTAAGTTTTTCAGTGCAACTCACTCATATACTATGTACTACACTGTGCGTTTCTTATATTCTAAGTTTTTCAGTGCAACTCACTCATATACTATGTACTACACTGTGCGTTTCTTATATTCTAAGTTTTTCAGTGCAACTCACTGATATACTATGTACTACACTGTGCGTTTCTTATATTCTAAGTTTTTCAGTGCAACTCACTCATATACTATGTACTACACTGTGCGTTTCTTATATTCTAAGTTTTTCAGTGCAACTCACTCATATACTATGTACTACACTGTGCGTTTCTTATATTCTAAGTTTTTCAGTGCAACTCACTCATATACTATGTACTACACTGTGCGTTTCTTATATTCTAAGTTTTTCAGTGCAACTCACTCATATACTATGTACTACAGTGTGCATTTCGTGTAATGCGGGTTTTTCAGTAAATTCTAAGTTTTTCAGTGCAACTCACTCATATACTATGTACTACACTGTGCGTTTCTTATATTCTAAGTTTTTCAGTGCAACTCACTCATATACTATGTACTAAACTCTGCGTTTCTTATATTCTAAGTTTTTCAGTGCAACTCACTCATATACTATGTACTACACTGTGCGTTTCTTATATTCTAAGTTTTTCAGTGCAACTCACTCATATAGTATGTACTACACTGTGCGTTTCTTAAATTCTAAGTTTTTCAGTGCAACTCACTCATATACTATGTACTACACTGTGCGTTTCTTATATTCTAAGTTTTTCAGTGCAACTCACTCATATACTATGTACTACACTGTGCGTTTCTTATATTCAAAGTTTTTCAGTGCAACTCACTCATATACTATGTACTACACTGTGCGTTTCTTATATTCTAAGTTTTACAGTGCAACTCACTCATATACTATGTACTACACTGTGCATTTCGTGTAATGCGGGTTTTTCAGTAAATTCTAAGTTTTTCAGTGCAACTCACTCATATACTATGTACTACACTGTGCGTTTCTTATATTCTAAGTTTTTCACTGCAACTCACTCATATACTATGTACTACAATGTGCGTTTCTTATATTCTAAGTTTTTCACTGCAACTCACTCATATACTATGTACTACACTGTGCGTTTCTTAAATTCTAAGTTTTTCAGTGCAACTCACTCATATACTATGTACTACACTGTGCGTTTCTTAAATTCTAAGTTTTTCAGTGCAACTCACTCATATACTATGTACTACACTGTGCGTTTCTTATATTCTAAGTTTTTCAGTGCAACTCACTCATATACTATGTACTACACTGTGCCTTTCTTATATTCTAAGTTTTTCAGTGCAACTCACTCATATACTATGTACTACACTGTGCATTTCGTGTAATGCGGGTTTTTCAGTAAATTCTAAGTTTTTCAGTGCAACTCACTCATATGCTATGTACTACACTGTGCGTTTCTTATATTCAAAGTTTTTCAGTGCAACTCACTCATATACTATGTACTACACTGTGCGTTTCTTATATTCTAAGTTTTTCAGTGCAACTCACTCATATACTATGTACTACAATGTGCGTTTCTTATATTCTATGTTTTTCAGTGCAACTCACTCATATACTATGTATTACACTGTGCGTTTCTTAAATTCTAAGTTTTTCAGTGCAACTCACTCATATACTATGTACTACACTGTGCGTTTCTTAAATTCTAAGTTTTTCAGTGCAACTCACTCATATACTATGTACTACACTGTGCGTTTCTTATATTCTAAGTTTTTCAGTGCAACTCACTCATATACTATGTACTACACTGTGCGTTTCTTATATTCTAAGTTTTTCAGTGCAACTCACTCATATACTATGTACTACACTGTGCATTTCGTGTAATGCGGGTTTTTCAGTAAATTCTAAGTTTTTCAGTGCAACTCACTCATATACTATGTACTACATTGTGCGTTTCTTATATTCTAAGTTTTTCAGTGCAACTCACTCATATACTATGTACTACACTGTGCGTTTCTTATATTCTAAGTTTTTCAGTGCAACTCACTCATATACTATGTAACTACACTGTGCGTTTCTTATATTCTAAGTTTTTCAGTGCAACTCACTCATATACTATGTACTACACTGTGCGTTTCTTATATTCTAAGTTTTTCAGTGCCACTCACTCATATACTATGTACTACACTGTGCGTTTCTTATATTCTAAGTTTTTCAGTGCAACTCACTCATATACTATGTACTACACTGTGCATTTCGTGTAATGCTGGTTTTTCAGTAAATTCTAAGTTTTTCAGTGCAACTCACTCATATACTATGTACTACACTGTGAGTTTCTTATATTCTAAGTTTTTCAGTGCAATTCACTCATATACTATGTACTACACTGTGCGTTTCTTATATTCTAAGTTTTTCAGTGCAAATCACTCATATACTATGTACTACACTGTGCGTTTCTTATATTCTAAGTTTTTCAGTGCAACTCACTCATATACTATGTACTACACTGTGCATTTCGTGTAATGCGGGTTTTTCAGTAAATTCTAAGTTTTTCAGTGCAACTCACTCATATACTATGTACTACACTGTGCGTTTCTTATATTCTAAGTTTTTCAGTGCAACTCACTCATATACTATGTACTACACTGTGCGTTTCTTATATTTTAAGTTTTTCAGTGCAACTCACTCATATACTATGTACTACACTGTGCGTTTCTTATATTCTAAGTTTTTCAGTGCAACTCACTCATATACTATGTACTACACTGTGCGTTTTTTATATTCCAAGTTTTTCAGTGCAACTCACTCATATACTATGTACTACACTGTGCGTTTCTTATATTCTAAGTTTTTCAGTGCAACTCACTCATATACTATGTACTACACTGTGCGTTTCTTATATTCTAAGTTTTTCAGTGCAACTCACTCATATACTATGTACTACACTGTGCGTTTCTCATATTCTAAGTTTTTCAGTGCAACTCACTCATATACTATGTACTACACTGTGCGTTTCTTATATTCTAAGTTTTTCAGTGCAACTCACTCATATACTATGTACTACACTGTGCGTTTCTTATATTCTAAGTTTTTCAGTGCAACTCACTCATATACCATGTACTACACTGTGCGTTTCTTATATTCTAAGTTTTTCAGTGCAACTCACTCATATACTATGTACTACACTGTGCATTTCGTGTAATGCGGGTTTTTTAGTAAATTCTAAGTTTTTAAGTGCAACTCACTCATATACTATGTACTACACTGTGCGTTTCATATATTCTAAGTTTTTCATTGCAACTCACTCATATACTATGTACTACAATGTGCGTTTCTTATATTCTAAGTTTTTCAGTGCAACTCACTCATATACTATGTACTACACTGTGCGTTTCTTAAATTCTAAGTTTTTCAGTGCAACTCACTCATATACTATGTACTACACTGTGCGTTTCTTAAATTCTAAGTTTTTCAGTGCAACTCACTCATATACTATGTACTACACTGTGCGTTTCTTATATTCTAAGTTTTTCAGTGCAACTCACTCATATACTATGTACTACAGTGTGCGTTTCTTATATTCTAAGTTTTTCAGTGCAACTCACTCATATACTATGTACTACACTGTGCATTTCGTGTAATGCGGGTTTTTCAGTAAATTCTAAGTTTTTCAGTGCAACTCACTCATATACTATGTACTACACTGTGCGTTTCTTATATTCTAAGTTTTTCAGTGCAACTCACTCATATACTATGTACTACACTGTGCGTTTCTTATATTCTAAGTTTTTCAGTGCAACTCACTGATATACTATGTACTACACTGTGCGTTTCTTATATTCTAAGTTTTTCAGTGCAACTCACTCATATACTATGTACTACACTGTGCGTTTCTTATATTCTAAGTTTTTCAGTGCAACTCACTCATATACTATGTACTACACTGTGCGTTTCTTATATTCTAAGTTTTTCAGTGCAACTCACTCATATACTATGTACTACAGTGTGCGTTTCTTATATTCTAAGTTTTTCAGTGCAACTCACTCATATACTATGTACTACACTGTGCATTTCGTGTAATGCGGGTTTTTCAGTAAATTCTAAGTTTTTCAGTGCAACTCACTCATATACTATGTACTACACTGTGCGTTTCTTATATTCTAAGTTTTTCAGTGCAACTCACTCATATACTATGTACTAAACTCTGCGTTTCTTATATTCTAAGTTTTTCAGTGCAACTCACTCATATACTATGTACTACACTGTGCGTTTCTTATATTCTAAGTTTTTCAGTGCAACTCACTCATATAGTATGTACTACACTGTGCGTTTCTTAAATTCTAAGTTTTTCAGTGCAACTCACTCATATACTATGTACTACACTGTGCGTTTCTTATATTCTAAGTTTTTCAGTGCAACTCACTCATATACTATGTACTACACTGTGCGTTTCTTATATTCAAAGTTTTTCAGTGCAACTCACTCATATACTATGTACTACACTGTGCGTTTCTTATATTCTAAGTTTTTCAGTGCAACTCACTCATATACTATGTACTACACTGTGCATTTCGTGTAATGCGGGTTTTTCAGTAAATTCTAAGTTTTTCAGTGCAACTCACTCATATACTATGTACTACACTGTGCGTTTCTTATATTCTAAGTTTTTCATTGCAACTCACTCATATACTATGTACTACAATGTGCGTTTCTTATATTCTAAGTTTTTCACTGCAACTCACTCATATACTATGTACTACACTGTGCGTTTCTTAAATTCTAAGTTTTTCAGTGCAACTCACTCATATACTATGTACTACACTGTGCGTTTCTTAAATTCTAAGTTTTTCAGTGCAACTCACTCATATACTATGTACTACACTGTGCGTTTCTTATATTCTAAGTTTTTCAGTGCAACTCACTCATATACTATGTACTACACTGTGCGTTTCTTATATTCTAAGTTTTTCAGTGCAACTCACTCATATACTATGTACTACACTGTGCATTTCGTGTAATGCGGGTTTTTCAGTAAATTCTAAGTTTTTCAGTGCAACTCACTCATATACTATGTACTACATTGTGCGTTTCTTATATTCTAAGTTTTTCAGTGCAACTCACTCATATACTATGTACTACACTGTGCGTTTCTTATATTCTAAGTTTTTCAGTGCAACTCACTCATATACTATGTACTACACTGTGCGTTTCTTATATTCTAAGTTTTTCAGTGCAACTCACTCATATACTATGTACTACACTGTGCGTTTCTTATATTCTAAGTTTTTCAGTGCAACTCACTCATATACTATGTACTACACTGTGCGTTTCTTATATTCTAAGTTTTTCAGTGCAACTCACTCGTATACTATGTACTACACTGTGCATTTCGTGTAATGCTGGTTTTTCAGTAAATTCTAAGTTTTTCAGTGCAACTCACTCATATACTATGTACTACACTGTGAGTTTCTTATATTCTAAGTTTTTCAGTGGAATTCACTCATATACTATGTACTACACTGTGCGTTTCTTATATTCTAAGTTTTTCAGTGCAACTCACTCATATACTATGTACTACACTGTGCGTTTCTTATATTCTAAGTTTTTCAGTGCAACTCACTCATATACTATGTACTACACTGTGCATTTCGTGTAATGCGGGTTTTTCAGTAAATTCTAAGTTTTTCAGTGCAACTCACTCATATACTATGTACTACACTGTGCGTTTCTTATATTCTAAGTTTTTCAGTGCAACTCACTCATATACTATGTACTACACTGTGCGTTTCTTATATTCTAAGTTTTTCAGTGCAACTCACTCATATACTATGTACTACACTGTGCGTTTCTTATATTCTAAGTTTTTCAGTGCAACTCACTCATATACTATTTACTACACTGTGCGTTTCTTATATTCTAAGTTTTTCAGTGCAACTCACTCATATACTATGTACTACACTGTGCGTTTCTTATATTCTAAGTTTTTCAGTGCAACTCACTCATATACTATGTACTACACTGTGCGTTTTTATATTCTAAGTTTTTCAGTGCAACTCACTCATATACTATGTACTACACTGTGCGTTTCTTATATTCTAAGTTTTTCAGTGCAACTCACTGATATACTATGTACTACACTGTGCGTTTCTTATATTCTAAGTTTTTCAGTGCAACTCACTCATATACTATTTACTACACTGTGCGTTTCTTATATTCTAAGTTTTTCAGTGCAACTCACTCATATACTATGTACTACCCTGTGCGTTTCTTATATTCTAAGTTTTTCAGTGCAACTCACTCATATACTATGTACTACACTGTGCATTTCGTGTAATGCGGGTTTTTCAGTAAATTCTAAGTTTTTCAGTGCAACTCACTCATATACTATGTACTACACTGTGCGTTTCTTATATTCTAAGTTTTTCAGTGCAACTCACTCATATACTATGTACTAAACTCTGCGTTTCTTATATTCTAAGTTTTTCAGTGCAACTCACTCATATACTATGTACTACACTGTGCGTTTCTTATATTCTAAGTTTTTCAGTGCAACTCACTCATATACTATGTACTACACTGTGCGTTTCTTAAATTCTAAGTTTTTCAGTGCAACTCACTCATATACTATGTACTACACTGTGCGTTTCTTATATTCTAAGTTTTTCAGTGCAACTCACTCATATACTATGTACTACACTGTGCGTTTCTTATATTCTAAGTTTTTCAGTGCAACTCACTCATATACTATGTACTACACTGTGCGTTTCTTATATTCTAAGTTTTTCAGTGCAACTCACTCATATACTATGTACTACACTGTGCATTTCGTGTAATGCGGGTTTTTCAGTAAATTCTAAGTTTTTCAGTGCAACTCACTCATATACTATGTACTACACTGTGCGTTTCTTATATTCTAAGTTTTTCACTGCAACTCACTCATATACTATGTACTACAATGTGCGTTTCTTATATTCTAAGTTTTTCACTGCAACTCACTCATATACTATGTACTACACTGTGCGTTTCTTAAATTCTAAGTTTTTCAGTGCAACTCACTCATATACTATGTACTACACTGTGCGTTTCTTAAATTCTAAGTTTTTCAGTGCAACTCACTCATATACTATGTACTACACTGTGCGTTTCTTATATTCTAAGTTTTTCAGTGCAACTCACTCATATACTATGTACTACACTGTGCGTTTCTTATATTCTAAGTTTTTCAGTGCAACTCACTCATATACTATGTACTACACTGTGCATTTCGTGTAATGCGGGTTTTTCAGTAAATTCTAAGTTTTTCAGTGCAACTCACTCATATACTATGTACTACATTGTGCGTTTCTTATATTCTAAGTTTTTCAGTGCAACTCACTCATATACTATGTACTACAGTGTGCGTTTCTTATATTCTAAGTTTTTCAGTGCAACTCACTCATATACTATGTACTACACTGTGCGTTTCTTATATTCTAAGTTTTTCAGTGCAACTCACTCATATACTATGTACTACACTGTGCGTTTCTTATATTCTAAGTTTTTCAGTGCAACTCACTCATATACTATGTACTACACTGTGCGTTTCTTATATTCTAAGTTTTTCAGTGCAACTCACTCATATACTATGTACTACACTGTGCATTTCGTGTAATGCTGGTTTTTCAGTAAATTCTAAGTTTTTCAGTGCAACTCACTCATATACTATGTACTACACTGTGAGTTTCTTATATTCTAAGTTTTTCAGTGCAATTCACTCATATACTATGTACTACACTGTGCGTTTCTTATATTCTAAGTTTTTCAGTGCAACTCACTCATATACTATGTACTACACTGTGCGTTTATTATATTCTAAGTTTTTCAGTGCAACTCACTCATATACTATGTACTACACTGTGCATTTCGTGTAATGCGGGTTTTTCAGTAAATTCTAAGTTTTTCAGTGCAACTCACTCATATACTATGTACTACACTGTGCGTTTCTTATATTCTAAGTTTTTCAGTGCAACTCACTCATATACTATGTACTACACTGTGCGTTTCTTATATTTTAAGTTTTTCAGTGCAACTCACTCATATACTATGTACTACACTGTGCGTTTCTTATATTCTAAGTTTTTCAGTGCAACTCACTCATATACTATTTACTACACTGTGCGTTTCTTATATTCTAAGTTTTTCAGTGCAACTCACTCATATACTATGTACTACACTGTGCGTTTCTTATATTCTAAGTTTTTCAGTGCAACTCACTCATATACTATGTACTACACTGTGCGTTTTTTATATTCTAAGTTTTTCAGTGCAATTCACTCATATACTATGTACTACACTGTGCGTTTCTTATATTCTAAGTTTTTCAGTGCAACTCACTCATATACTATGTACTACACTGTGCGTTTCTTATATTCTAAGTTTTTCAGTGCAACTCACTCATATACTATGTACTACACTGTGCGTTTCTCATATTCTAAGTTTTTCAGTGCAACTCACTCATATACTATGTACTACACTGTTCGTTTCTTATATTCTAAGTTTTTCAGTGCAACTCACTCATATACTATGTACTACACTGTGCGTTTCTTATATTCTAAGTTTTTCAGTGCAACTCACTCATATACCATATACTACACTGTGCGTTTCTTATATTCTAAGTTTTTCAGCGCAACTCACTCATATACTATGTACTACACTGTGCATTTCGTGTAATGCGGGTTTTTTAGTAAATTCTAAGTTTTTAAGTGCAACTCACTCATATACTATGTACTACACTGTGCGTTTCTTATATTCTAAGTTTTTCAGTGCAACTCACTCATATACTATGTACTACACTGTGCGTTTCTTATATTCTAAGTTTTTCATTGCAACTCACTCATATACTATGTACTACAATGTGCGTTTCTTATATTCTAAGTTTTTCAGTGCAACTCACTCATATACTATGTACTACACTGTGCGTTTCTTAAATTCTAAGTTTTTCAGTGCAACTCACTCATATACTATGTACTACACTGTGCGTTTCTTAAATTCTAAGTTTTTCAGTGCAACTCACTCATATACTATGTACTACACTGTGCGTTTCTTAAATTCTAAGTTTTTCAGTGCAACTCACTCATATACTATGTACTACACTGTGCGTTTCTTATATTCTAAGTTTTTCAGTGCAACTCACTCATATACTATGTACTACACTGTGCGTTTCTTATATTCTAAGTTTTTCAGTGCAACTCACTCATATACTATGTACTACACTGTGCATTTCGTGTAATGCGGGTTTTTCAGTAAATTCTAAGTTTTTCAGTGCAACTCACTCATATACTATGTACTACATTGTGCGTTTCTTATATTCTAAGTTTTTCAGTGCAACTCACTCATATACTATGTACTACACTGTGCGTTTCTTATATTCTAAGTTTTTCAGTGCAACTCACTCATATACTATGTACTACACTGTGCGTTTCTTATATTCTAAGTTTTTCAGTGCAACTCACTCATATACTATGTACTACACTGTGCGTTTCTTATATTCTAAGTTTTTCAGTGCAACTCACTCATATACTATGTACTACACTGTGCGTTTCTTATATTCTAAGTTTTTCAGTGCAACTCACTCGTATACTATGTACTACACTGTGCATTTCGTGTAATGCTGGTTTTTCAGTAAATTCTAAGTTTTTCAGTGCAACTCACTCATATACTATGTACTACACTGTGAGTTTCTTATATTCTAAGTTTTTCAGTGGAATTCACTCATATACTATGTACTACACTGTGCGTTTCTTATATTCTAAGTTTTTCAGTGCAACTCACTCATATAATATGTACTACACTGTGCGTTTCTTATATTCTAAGTTTTTCAGTGCAACTCACTCATATACTATGTACTACACTGTGCATTTCGTGTAATGCGGGTTTTTCAGTAAATTCTAAGTTTTTCAGTGCAACTCACTCATATACTATGTACTACACTGTGCGTTTCTTATATTCTAAGTTTTTCAGTGCAACTCACTCATATACTATGTACTACACTGTGCGTTTCTTATATTCTAAGTTTTTCAGTGCAACTCACTCATATACTATGTACTACACTGTGCGTTTCTTATATTCTAAGTTTTTCAGTGCAACTCACTCATATACTATTTACTACACTGTGCGTTTCTTATATTCTAAGTTTTTCAGTGCAACTCACTCATATACTATGTACTACACTGTGCGTTTCTTATATTCTAAGTTTTTCAGTGCAACTCACTCATATACTATGTACTACACTGTGCGTTTTTATATTCTAAGTTTTTCAGTGCAACTCACTCATATACTATGTACTACACTGTGCGTTTCTTATATTCTAAGTTTTTCAGTGCAACTCACTGATATACTATGTACTACACTGTGCGTTTCTTATATTCTAAGTTTTTCAGTGCAACTCACTCATATACTATTTACTACACTGTGCGTTTCTTATATTCTAAGTTTTTCAGTGCAACTCACTCATATACTATGTACTACCCTGTGCGTTTCTTATATTCTAAGTTTTTCAGTGCAACTCACTCATATACTATGTACTACACTGTGCATTTCGTGTAATGCGGGTTTTTCAGTAAATTCTAAGTTTTTCAGTGCAACTCACTCATATACTATGTACTACACTGTGCGTTTCTTATATTCTAAGTTTTTCAGTGCAACTCACTCATATACTATGTACTAAACTCTGCGTTTCTTATATTCTAAGTTTTTCAGTGCAACTCACTCATATACTATGTACTACACTGTGCGTTTCTTATATTCTAAGTTTTTCAGTGCAACTCACTCATATACTATGTACTACACTGTGCGTTTCTTAAATTCTAAGTTTTTCAGTGCAACTCACTCATATACTATGTACTACACTGTGCGTTTCTTATATTCTAAGTTTTTCAGTGCAACTCACTCATATACTATGTACTACACTGTGCGTTTCTTATATTCTAAGTTTTTCAGTGCAACTCACTCATATACTATGTACTACACTGTGCGTTTCTTATATTCTAAGTTTTTCAGTGCAACTCACTCATATACTATGTACTACACTGTGCATTTCGTGTAATGCGGGTTTTTCAGTAAATTCTAAGTTTTTCAGTGCAACTCACTCATATACTATGTACTACACTGTGCGTTTCTTATATTCTAAGTTTTTCACTGCAACTCACTCATATACTATGTACTACAATGTGCGTTTCTTATATTCTAAGTTTTTCACTGCAACTCACTCATATACTATGTACTACACTGTGCGTTTCTTAAATTCTAAGTTTTTCAGTGCAACTCACTCATATACTATGTACTACACTGTGCGTTTCTTAAATTCTAAGTTTTTCAGTGCAACTCACTCATATACTATGTACTACACTGTGCGTTTCTTATATTCTAAGTTTTTCAGTGCAACTCACTCATATACTATGTACTACACTGTGCGTTTCTTATATTCTAAGTTTTTCAGTGCAACTCACTCATATACTATGTACTACACTGTGCATTTCGTGTAATGCGGGTTTTTCAGTAAATTCTAAGTTTTTCAGTGCAACTCACTCATATACTATGTACTACATTGTGCGTTTCTTATATTCTAAGTTTTTCAGTGCAACTCACTCATATACTATGTACTACAGTGTGCGTTTCTTATATTCTAAGTTTTTCAGTGCAACTCACTCATATACTATGTACTACACTGTGCGTTTCTTATATTCTAAGTTTTTCAGTGCAACTCACTCATATACTATGTACTACACTGTGCGTTTCTTATATTCTAAGTTTTTCAGTGCAACTCACTCATATACTATGTACTACACTGTGCGTTTCTTATATTCTAAGTTTTTCAGTGCAACTCACTCATATACTATGTACTACACTGTGCATTTCGTGTAATGCTGGTTTTTCAGTAAATTCTAAGTTTTTCAGTGCAACTCACTCATATACTATGTACTACACTGTGAGTTTCTTATATTCTAAGTTTTTCAGTGCAATTCACTCATATACTATGTACTACACTGTGCGTTTCTTATATTCTAAGTTTTTCAGTGCAACTCACTCATATACTATGTACTACACTGTGCGTTTATTATATTCTAAGTTTTTCAGTGCAACTCACTCATATACTATGTACTACACTGTGCATTTCGTGTAATGCGGGTTTTTCAGTAAATTCTAAGTTTTTCAGTGCAACTCACTCATATACTATGTACTACACTGTGCGTTTCTTATATTCTAAGTTTTTCAGTGCAACTCACTCATATACTATGTACTACACTGTGCGTTTCTTATATTTTAAGTTTTTCAGTGCAACTCACTCATATACTATGTACTACACTGTGCGTTTCTTATATTCTAAGTTTTTCAGTGTAACTCACTCATATACTATTTACTACACTGTGCGTTTCTTATATTCTAAGTTTTTCAGTGCAACTCACTCATATACTATGTACTACACTGTGCGTTTCTTATATTCTAAGTTTTTCAGTGCAACTCACTCATATACTATGTACTACACTGTGCGTTTTTTATATTCTAAGTTTTTCAGTGCAATTCACTCATATACTATGTACTACACTGTGCGTTTCTTATATTCTAAGTTTTTCAGTGCAACTCACTCATATACTATGTACTACACTGTGCGTTTCTTATATTCTAAGTTTTTCAGTGCAACTCACTCATATACTATGTACTACACTGTGCGTTTCTCATATTCTAAGTTTTTCAGTGCAACTCACTCATATACTATGTACTACACTGTTCGTTTCTTATATTCTAAGTTTTTCAGTGCAACTCACTCATATACTATGTACTACACTGTGCGTTTCTTATATTCTAAGTTTTTCAGTGCAACTCACTCATATACCATATACTACACTGTGCGTTTCTTATATTCTAAGTTTTTCAGTGCAACTCACTCATATACTATGTACTACACTGTGCATTTCGTGTAATGCGGGTTTTTTAGTAAATTCTAAGTTTTTAAGTGCAACTCACTCATATACTATGTACTACACTGTGCGTTTCTTATATTCTAAGTTTTTCAGTGCAACTCACTCATATACTATGTACTACACTGTGCGTTTCTTATATTCTAAGTTTTTCATTGCAACTCACTCATATACTATGTACTACAATGTGCGTTTCTTATATTCTAAGTTTTTCAGTGCAACTCACTCATATACTATGTACTACACTGTGCGTTTCTTAAATTCTAAGTTTTTCAGTGCAACTCACTCATATACTATGTACTACACTGTGCGTTTCTTAAATTCTAAGTTTTTCAGTGCAACTCACTCATATACTATTTACTACACTGTGCGTTTCTTATATTCTAAGTTTTTCAGTGCAACTCACTCATATACTATGTACTACCCTGTGCGTTTCTTATATTCTAAGTTTTTCAGTGCAACTCACTCATATACTATGTACTACACTGTGCATTTCGTGTAATGCGGGTTTTTCAGTAAATTCTAAGTTTTTCAGTGCAACTCACTCATATACTATGTACTACACTGTGCGTTTCTTATATTCTAAGTTTTTCAGTGCAACTCACTCATATACTATGTACTACACTGTGCGTTTCTTATATTCTAAGTTTTTCAGTGCAACTCACTGATATACTATGTACTACACTGTGCGTTTCTTATATTCTAAGTTTTTCAGTGCAACTCACTCATATACTATGTACTACACTGTGCGTTTCTTATATTCTAAGTTTTTCAGTGCAACTCACTCATATACTATGTACTACACTGTGCGTTTCTTATATTCTAAGTTTTTCAGTGCAACTCACTCATATACTATGTACTACACTGTGCGTTTCTTATATTCTAAGTTTTTCAGTGCAACTCACTCATATACTATGTACTACACTGTGCATTTCGTGTAATGCGGGTTTTTCAGTAAATTCTAAGTTTTTCAGTGCAACTCACTCATATACTATGTACTACACTGTGCGTTTCTTATATTCTAAGTTTTTCAGTGCAACTCACTCATATACTATGTACTAAACTCTGCGTTTCTTATATTCTAAGTTTTTCAGTGCAACTCACTCATATACTATGTACTACACTGTGCGTTTCTTATATTCTAAGTTTTTCAGTGCAACTCACTCATATAGTATGTACTACACTGTGCGTTTCTTAAATTCTAAGTTTTTCAGTGCAACTCACTCATATACTATGTACTACACTGTGCGTTTCTTATATTCTAAGTTTTTCAGTGCAACTCACTCATATACTATGTACTACACTGTGCGTTTCTTATATTCAAAGTTTTTCAGTGCAACTCACTCATATACTATGTACTACACTGTGCGTTTCTTATATTCTAAGTTTTTCAGTGCAACTCACTCATATACTATGTACTACACTGTGCATTTCGTGTAATGCGGGTTTTTCAGTAAATTCTAAGTTTTTCAGTGCAACTCACTCATATACTATGTACTACACTGTGCGTTTCTTATATTCTAAGTTTTTCACTGCAACTCACTCATATACTATGTACTACAATGTGCGTTTCTTATATTCTAAGTTTTTCAGTGCAACTCACTCATATACTATGTACTACACTGTGCGTTTCTTAAATTCTAAGTTTTTCAGTGCAACTCACTCATATACTATGTACTACACTGTGCGTTTCTTAAATTCTAAGTTTTTCAGTGCAACTCACTCATATACTATGTACTACACTGTGCGTTTCTTATATTCTAAGTTTTTCAGTGCAACTCACTCATATACTATGTACTACACTGTGCGTTTCTTATATTCTAAGTTTTTCAGTGCAACTCACTCATATACTATGTACTACACTGTGCATTTCGTGTAATGCGGGTTTTTCAGTAAATTCTAAGTTTTTCAGTGCAACTCACTCATATACTATGTACTACATTGTGCGTTTCTTATATTCTAAGTTTTTCAGTGCAACTCACTCATATACTATGTACTACACTGTGCGTTTCTTATATTCTAAGTTTTTCAGTGCAACTCACTCATATACTATGTACTACACTGTGCGTTTCTTATATTCTAAGTTTTTCAGTGCAACTCACTCATATACTATGTACTACACTGTGCGTTTCTTATATTCTAAGTTTTTCAGTGCAACTCACTCATATACTATGTACTACACTGTGCGTTTCTTATATTCTAAGTTTTTCAGTGCAACTCACTCGTATACTATGTACTACACTGTGCATTTCGTGTAATGCTGGTTTTTCAGTAAATTCTAAGTTTTTCAGTGCAACTCACTCATATACTATGTACTACACTGTGAGTTTCTTATATTCTAAGTTTTTCAGTGCAATTCACTCATATACTATGTACTACACTGTGCGTTTCTTATATTCTAAGTTTTTCAGTGCAACTCACTCATATACTATGTACTACACTGTGCGTTTCTTATATTCTAAGTTTTTCAGTGCAACTCACTCATATACTATGTACTACACTGTGCATTTCGTGTAATGCGGGTTTTTCAGTAAATTCTAAGTTTTTCAGTGCAACTCACTCATATACTATGTACTACACTGTGCGTTTCTTATATTCTAAGTTTTTCAGTGCAACTCACTCATATACTATGTACTACACTGTGCGTTTCTTATATTCTAAGTTTTTCAGTGCAACTCACTCATATACTATGTACTACACTGTGCGTTTCTTATATTCTAAGTTTTTCAGTGCAACTCACTCATATACTATTTACTACACTGTGCGTTTCTTATATTCTAAGTTTTTCAGTGCAACTCACTCATATACTATGTACTACACTGTGCGTTTCTTATATTCTAAGTTTTTCAGTGCAACTCACTCATATACTATGTACTATACTGTGCGTTTTTATATTCTAAGTTTTTCAGTGCAACTCACTCATATACTATGTACTACACTGTGCGTTTCTTATATTCTAAGTTTTTCAGTGCAACTCACTGATATACTATGTACTACACTGTGCGTTTCTTATATTCTAAGTTTTTCAGTGCAACTCACTCATATACTATTTACTACACTGTGCGTTTCTTATATTCTAAGTTTTTCAGTGCAACTCACTCATATACTATGTACTACCCTGTGCGTTTCTTATATTCTAAGTTTTTCAGTGCAACTCACTCATATACTATGTACTACACTGTGCATTTCGTGTAATGCGGGTTTTTCAGTAAATTCTAAGTTTTTCAGTGCAACTCACTCATATACTATGTACTACACTGTGCGTTTCTTATATTCTAAGTTTTTCAGTGCAACTCACTCATATACTATGTACTAAACTCTGCGTTTCTTATATTCTAAGTTTTTCAGTGCAACTCACTCATATACTATGTACTACACTGTGCGTTTCTTATATTCTAAGTTTTTCAGTGCAACTCACTCATATACTATGTACTACACTGTGCGTTTCTTAAATTCTAAGTTTTTCAGTGCAACTCACTCATATACTATGTACTACACTGTGCGTTTCTTATATTCTAAGTTTTTCAGTGCAACTCACTCATATACTATGTACTACACTGTGCGTTTCTTATATTCTAAGTTTTTCAGTGCAACTCACTCATATACTATGTACTACACTGTGCGTTTCTTATATTCTAAGTTTTTCAGTGCAACTCACTCATATACTATGTACTACACTGTGCATTTCGTGTAATGCGGGTTTTTCAGTAAATTCTAAGTTTTTCAGTGCAACTCACTCATATACTATGTACTACACTGTGCGTTTCTTATATTCTAAGTTTTTCACTGCAACTCACTCATATACTATGTACTACAATGTGCGTTTCTTATATTCTAAGTTTTTCACTGCAACTCACTCATATACTATGTACTACACTGTGCGTTTCTTAAATTCTAAGTTTTTCAGTGCAACTCACTCATATACTATGTACTACACTGTGCGTTTCTTAAATTCTAAGTTTTTCAGTGCAACTCACTCATATACTATGTACTACACTGTGCGTTTCTTATATTCTAAGTTTTTCAGTGCAACTCACTCATATACTATGTACTACACTGTGCGTTTCTTATATTCTAAGTTTTTCAGTGCAACTCACTCATATACTATGTACTACACTGTGCATTTCGTGTAATGCGGGTTTTTCAGTAAATTCTAAGTTTTTCAGTGCAACTCACTCATATACTATGTACTACATTGTGCGTTTCTTATATTCTAAGTTTTTCAGTGCAACTCACTCATATACTATGTACTACAGTGTGCGTTTCTTATATTCTAAGTTTTTCAGTGCAACTCACTCATATACTATGTACTACACTGTGCGTTTCTTATATTCTAAGTTTTTCAGTGCAACTCACTCATATACTATGTACTACACTGTGCGTTTCTTATATTCTAAGTTTTTCAGTGCAACTCACTCATATACTATGTACTACACTGTGCGTTTCTTATATTCTAAGTTTTTCAGTGCAACTCACTCATATACTATGTACTACACTGTGCATTTCGTGTAATGCTGGTTTTTCAGTAAATTCTAAGTTTTTCAGTGCAACTCACTCATATACTATGTACTACACTCTGAGTTTCTTATATTCTAAGTTTTTCAGTGCAATTCACTCATATACTATGTACTACACTGTGCGTTTCTTATATTCTAAGTTTTTCAGTGCAACTCACTCATATACTATGTACTACACTGTGCGTTTATTATATTCTAAGTTTTTCAGTGCAACTCACTCATATACTATGTACTACACTCTGCATTTCGTGTAATGCGGGTTTTTCAGTAAATTCTAAGTTTTTCAGTGCAACTCACTCATATACTATGTACTACACTGTGCGTTTCTTATATTCTAAGTTTTTCAGTGCAACTCACTCATATACTATGTACTACACTGTGCGTTTCTTATATTTTAAGTTTTTCAGTGCAACTCACTCATATACTATGTACTACACTGTGCGTTTCTTATATTCTAAGTTTTTCAGTGCAACTCACTCATATACTATTTACTACACTGTGCGTTTCTTATATTCTAAGTTTTTCAGTGCAACTCACTCATATACTATGTACTACACTGTGCGTTTCTTATATTCTAAGTTTTTCAGTGCAACTCACTCATATACTATGTACTACACTGTGCGTTTTTTATATTCTAAGTTTTTCAGTGCAATTCACTCATATACTATGTACTACACTGTGCGTTTCTTATATTCTAAGTTTTTCAGTGCAACTCACTCATATACTATGTACTACACTGTGCGTTTCTTATATTCTAAGTTTTTCAGTGCAACTCACTCATATACTATGTACTACACTGTGCGTTTCTCATATTCTAAGTTTTTCAGTGCAACTCACTCATATACTATGTACTACACTGTGCGTTTCTTATATTCTAAGTTTTTCAGTGCAACTCACTCATATACTATGTACTACACTGTGCGTTTCTTATATTCTAAGTTTTTCAGTGCAACTCACTCATATACCATATACTACACTGTGCGTTTCTTATATTCTAAGTTTTTCAGTGCAACTCACTCATATACTATGTACTACACTGTGCATTTCGTGTAATGCGGGTTTTTTAGTAAATTCTAAGTTTTTCAGTGCAACTTACTCATATACTATGTACTACACTGTGCGTTTCTTATATTCTAAGTTTTTCAGTGCAACTCACTCATATACTATGTACTACACTGTGCGTTTCTTATATTCTAAGTTTTTCATTGCAACTCACTCATATACTATGTACTACAATGTGCGTTTCTTATATTCTAAGTTTTTCAGTGCAACTCACTCATATACTATGTACTACACTGTGCGTTTCTTAAATTCTAAGTTTTTCAGTGCAACTCACTCATATACTATGTACTACACTGTGCGTTTCTTAAATTCTAAGTTTTTCAGTGCAACTCACTCATATACTATGTACTACACTGTGCGTTTCTTAAATTCTAAGTTTTTCAGTGCAACTCACTCATATACTATGTACTACACTGTGCATTTCGTGTAATGCGGGTTTTTCAGTAAATTCTAAGTTTTTCAGTGCAACTCACTCATATACTATGTACTACACTGTGCGTTTCTTATATTCTAAGTTTTTCAGTGCAACTCACTGATATACTATGTACTACACTGTGCGTTTCTTATATTCTAAGTTTTTCAGTGCAACTCACTCATATACTATGTACTACACTGTGCGTTTCTTATATTCTAAGTTTTTCAGTGCAACTCACTGATATACTATGTACTACACTGTGCGTTTCTTATATTCTAAGTTTTTCAGTGCAACTCACTCATATACTATTTACTACACTGTGCGTTTCTTATATTCTAAGTTTTTCAGTGCAACTCACTCATATACTATGTACTACACTGTGCGTTTCTTATATTCTAAGTTTTTCAGTGCAACTCACTCATATACTATGTACTACACTGTGCGTTTCTTATATTCTAAGTTTTTCAGTGCAACTCACTCATATACTATGTACTACACTGTGCATTTCGTGTAATGCGGGTTTTTCAGTAAATTCTAAGTTTTTCAGTGCAACTCATTCATATACTATGTACTACACTGTGCGTTTCTTATATTCTAAGTTTTTCAGTGCAACTCACTCATATACTATGTACTAAACTCTGCGTTTCTTATATTCTAAGTTTTTCAGTGCAACTCACTCATATACTATGTACTACACTGTGCGTTTCTTATATTCTAAGTTTTTCAGTGCAACTCACTCATATAATATGTACTACACTGTGCGTTTCTTAAGTTCTAAGTTTTTCAGTGCAACTCACTCATATACTATGTACTACACTGTGCGTTTCTTATATTCTAAGTTTTTCAGTGCAACTCACTCATATACTATGTACTACACTGTGCGTTTCTTATATTCTAAGTTTTTCAGTGCAACTCACTCATATACTATGTACTACACTGTGCGTTTCTTAAATTCTAAGTTTTTCAGTGGAACTCACTCATATACTATGTACTACACTGTGCGTTTCTTAAATTCTAAGTTTTTCAGTGAAACTCACTCATATACTATGTACTACACTGTGCGTTTCTTATATTCTAAGTTTTTCAGTGCAACTCACTCATATACTATGTACTACACTATGCGTTTCTTATATTCTAAGTTTTTCAGTGCAACTCACTCATATACTATGTACTACACTGTGCGTTTCTTATATTCTAAGTTTTACAGTGCAACTCACTCATATACTATGTACTACACTGTGCGTTTCTTATATTCTAAGTTTTTCAGTGCAACTCACTCATATACTATGTACTACACTGTGCGTTTCTTACATTCTAAGTTTTTCAGTGCAACTCACTCATATACTATGTACTACACTGTGCATTTCGTGTAATGCGGGTTTTTCAGTAAATTCTAAGTTTTTCAGTGCAACTCACTCATATGCTATGTACTACACTGTGCGTTTCTTATATTCTAAGTTTTTCAGTGCAACTCACTCATATACTATGTACTACACTGTGCGTTTCTTATATTCTAAGTTTTTCAGTGCAACTCACTCATATACTATGTACTACAATGTGCGTTTCTTATATTCTAAGTTTTTCAGTGCAACTCACTCATATACTATGTATTACACTGTGCGTTTCTTAAATTCTAAGTTTTTCAGTGCAACTCACTCATATAGTATGTACTACACTGTGCGTTTCTTAAATTCTAAGTTTTTCAGTGCAACTCACTCATATACTATGTACTACACTGTGCGTTTCTTATATTCTAAGTTTTTCAGTGCAACTCACTCATATACTATGTACTACACTGTGCGTTTCTTATATTCTAAGTTTTTCAGTGCAACTCACTCATATACTATGTACTACACTGTGCGTTTCTTATATTCTAAGTTTTTCAGTGCCACTCACTCATATACTATGTACTACACTGTGCGTTTCTTATATTCTAAGTTTTTCAGTGCAACTCACTCATATACTATGTACTACACTGTGCATTTCGTGTAATGCTGGTTTTTCAGTAAATGCTAAGTTTTTCAGTGCAACTCACTCATATACTATGTACTACACTGTGAGTTTCTTATATTCTAAGTTTTTCAGTGCAATTCACTCATATACTATGTACTACACTGTGCGTTTCTTATATTCTAAGTTTTTCAGTGCAACTCACTCATATACTATGTACTACACTGTGCGTTTCTTATATTCTAAGTTTTTCAGTGCAACTCACTCATATACTATGTACTACACTGTGCATTTCGTGTAATGCGGGTTTTTCAGTAAATTCTAAGTTTTTCAGTGCAACTCACTCATATACTATGTACTACACTGTGCGTTTCTTATATTCTAAGTTTTTCAGTGCAACTCACTCATATACTATGTACTACACTGTGCGTTTCTTATATTTTAAGTTTTCCAGTGCAACTCACTCATATACTATGTACTACACTGTGCGTTTCTTATATTCTAAGTTTTTCAGTGCAACTCACTCATATACTATTTACTACACTGTGCGTTTCTTATATTCTAAGTTTTTCAGTGCAACTCACTCATGTACTATGTACTACACTGTGCGTTTCTTATATTCTAAGTTTTTCAGTGCAACTCACTCATGTACTATGTACTACACTGTGCGTTTCTTATATTCTAAGTTTTTCAGTGCAACTCACTCATATACTATGTACTACACTGTGCGTTTCTTATATTCTAAGTTTTTCAGTGCAACTCACTCATATACTATGTACTACACTGTGCGTTTCTTATATTCTAAGTTTTTCAGTGCAACTCACTCATATACTATGTACTACACTGTGCGTTTCTCATATTCTAAGTTTTTCAGTGCAACTCACTCATATACTATGTACTACACTGTGCGTTTCTTATATTCTAAGTTTTTCAGTGCAACTCACTCATATACTATGTACTACACTGTGCGTTTCTTATATTCTAAGTTTTTCAGTGCAACTCACTCATATACCATGTACTACACTGTGCGTTTCTTATATTCTAAGTTTTTCAGTGCAACTCACTCATATACTATGTACTACACTGTGCATTTCGTGTAATGCGGGTTTTTTAGTAAATTCTAAGTTTTTCAGTGCAACTCACTCATATACTATGTACTACACTGTGCGTTTCTTATATTCTAAGTTTTTCAGTGCAACTCACTCATATACTATGTACTACACTGTGCGTTTCTTATATTCTAAGTTTTTCTTTGCAACTCACTCATATACTATGTACTACAATGTGCGTTTCTTATATTCTAAGTTTTTCAGTGCAACTCACTCATATACTATGTACTACACTGTGCGTTTCTTAAATTCTAAGTTTTTCAGTGCAACTCACTCATATACTATGTACTACACTGTGCGTTTCTTATATTCTAAGTTTTTCAGTGCAACTCACTCATATACTATGTACTACAGTGTGCGTTTCTTATATTCTAAGTTTTTCAGTGCAACTCACTCATATACTATGTACTACACTGTGCATTTCGTGTAATGCGGGTTTTTCAGTAAATTCTAAGTTTTTCAGTGCAACTCACTCATATACTATGTACTACACTGTGCGTTTCTTATATTCTAAGTTTTTCAGTGCAACTCACTCATATACTATGTACTACACTGTGCGTTTCTTATATTCTAAGTTTTTCAGTGCAACTCACTGATATACTATGTACTACACTGTGCGTTTCTTATATTCTAAGTTTTTCAGTGCAACTCACTCATATACTATTTACTACACTGTGCGTTTCTTATATTCTAAGTTTTTCAGTGCAACTCACTCATATACTATGTACTACACTGTGCGTTTCTTATATTCTAAGTTTTTCAGTGCAACTCACTCATATACTATGTACTACACTGTGCGTTTCTTATATTCTAAGTTTTTCAGTGCAACTCACTCATATACTATGTACTACACTGTGCATTTCGTGTAATGCGGGTTTTTCAGTAAATTCTAAGTTTTTCAGTGCAACTCACTCATATACTATGTACTACACTGTGCGTTTCTTATATTCTAAGTTTTTCAGTGCAACTCACTCATATACTATGTACTAAACTCTGCGTTTCTTATATTCTAAGTTTTTCAGTGCAACTCACTCATATACTATGTACTACACTGTGCGTTTCTTATATTCTAAGTTTTTCAGTGCAACTCACTCATATAGTATGTACTACACTGTGCGTTTCTTAAATTCTAAGTTTTTCAGTGCAACTCACTCATATACTATGTACTACATTGTGCGTTTCTTATATTCTAAGTTTTTCAGTGCAACTCACTCATATACTATGTACTACACTGTGCGTTTCTTATATTCTAAGTTTTTCAGTGCAACTCACTCATATACTCTGTACTACACTGTGCGTTTCTTATATTCTAAGTTTTTCAGTGCAACTCACTCATATACTATGTACTACACTGTGCATTTCGTGTAATGCGGGTTTTTCAGTAAATTCTAAGTTTTTCAGTGCAACTCACTCATATACTATGTACTACACTGTGTGTTTCTTATATTCTAAGTTTTTCACTGCAACTCACTCATATACTATGTACTACAATGTGCGTTTCTTATATTCTAAGTTTTTCAGTGCAACTCACTCATATACTATGTACTACACTGTGCGTTTCTTAAATTCTAAGTTTTTCAGTGCAACTCACTCATATACTATGTACTACACTGTGCGTTTCTTAAATTCTAAGTTTTTCAGTGGAACTCACTCATATACTATGTACTACACTGTGCGTTTCTTAAATTCTAAGTTTTTTAGTGAAACTCACTCATATACTATGTACTACACTGTGCGTTTCTTATATTCTAAGTTTTTCAGTGCAACTCACTCATATACTATGTACTACACTGTGCGTTTCTTATATTCTAAGTTTTTCAGTGCAACTCACTCATATACTATGTACTACACTGTGCGTTTCTTATATTCTAAGTTTTTCATTGCAACTCACTCATATACTATGTACTACACTGTGCGTTTCTTATATTCTAAGTTTTTCAGTGCAACTCACTCATATACTATGTACCACACTGTGCGTTTCTTACATTCTAAGTTTTTCAGTACAACTCACTCATATACTATGTACTACACTGTGCATTTCGTGTAATGCGGGTTTTTCAGTAAATTCTAAGTTTTTCAGTGCAACTCACTCATATGCTATGTACTACACTGTGCGTTTCTTATATTCTAAGTTTTTCAGTACAACTCACTCATATACTATGTACTACACTGTGCGTTTCTTATATTCTAAGTTTTCCAGTGCAACTCACTCATATACTATGTACTACAATGTGCGTTTCTTATATTCTAAGTTTTTCAGTGCAACTCACTCATATACTATGTATTACACTGTGCGTTTCTTAAATTCTAAGTTTTTCAGTGCAACTCACTCATATACTATGTACTACACTGTGCGTTTCTTAAATTCTAAGTTTTTCAGTGCAACTCACTCATATACTATGTACTACACTGTGCGTTTCTTATATTCTAAGTTTTTCAGTGCAACTCACTCATATACTATGTACTACACTGTGCGTTTCTTATATTCTAAGTTTTTCAGTGCAACTCACTCATATACTATGTACTACACTGTGCATTTCGTGTAATGAGGGTTTTTCAGTAAATTCTAAGTTTTTCAGTGCAACTCACTCATATACTATGTACTACACTGTGCGTTTCTTATATTCTAAGTTTTTCAGTGCAACTCACTCATATACTATGTACTACACTGTGCGTTTCTTATATTCTAAGTTTTTCAGTGCAACTCACTCATATACTATGTACTACACTGTGCGTTTCTTATATTCTAAGTTTTTCAGTGCAACTCACTCATATACTATGTACTACACTGTGCGTTTCTTATATTCTAAGTAGTTCAGTGCCACTCACTCATATACTATGTACTACACTGTGCGTTTCTTATATTCTAAGTTTTTCAGTGCAACTCACTCATATACTATGTACTACACTGTGCATTTCGGGTAATGCTGGTTTTTCAGTAAATTCTAAGTTTTTCAGTGCAACTCACTCATATACTATGTACTACACTGTGAGTTTCTTATATTCTAAGTTTTTCAGTGCAATTCACTCATATACTATGTACTACACTGTGCGTTTCTTATATTCTAAGTTTTTCAGTGCAACTCACTCATATACTATGTACTACACTGTGCATTTCGTGTAATGCGGGTTTTTCAGTAAATTCTAAGTTTTTCAGTGCAACTCACTCATATACTATGTACTACACTGTGTGTTTCTTATATTCTAAGTTTTTCACTGCAACTCACTCATATACTATGTACTACAATGTGCGTTTCTTATATTCTAAGTTTTTCAGTGCAACTCACTCATATACTATGTACTACACTGTGCGTTTCTTAAATTCTAAGTTTTTCAGTGCAACTCACTCATATACTATGTACTACACTGTGCGTTTCTTAAATTCTAAGTTTTTCAGTGGAACTCACTCATATACTATGTACTACACTGTGCGTTTCTTAAATTCTAAGTTTTTTAGTGAAACTCACTCATATACTATGTACTACACTGTGCGTTTCTTATATTCTAAGTTTTTCAGTGCAACTCACTCATATACTATGTACTACACTGTGCGTTTCTTATATTCTAAGTTTTTCAGTGCAACTCACTCATATACTATGTACTACACTGTGCGTTTCTTATATTCTAAGTTTTTCAGTGCAACTCACTCATATACTATGTACTACACTGTGCGTTTCTTATATTCTAAGTTTTTCAGTGCAACTCACTCATATACTATGTACCACACTGTGCGTTTCTTACATTCTAAGTTTTTCAGTGCAACTCACTCATATACTATGTACTACACTGTGCATTTCGTGTAATGCGGGTTTTTCAGTAAATTCTAAGTTTTTCAGTGCAACTCACTCATATGCTATGTACTACACTGTGCGTTTCTTATATTCTAAGTTTTTCAGTGCAACTCACTCATATACTATGTACTACACTGTGCGTTTCTTATATTCTAAGTTTTCCAGTGCAACTCACTCATATACTATGTACTACAATGTCCGTTTCTTATATTCTAAGTTTTTCAGTGCAACTCACTCATATACTATGTATTACACTGTGCGTTTCTTAAATTCTAAGTTTTTCAGTGCAACTCACTCATATACTATGTACTACACTGTGCGTTTCTTAAATTCTAAGTTTTTCAGTGCAACTCACTCATATACTATGTACTACACTGTGCGTTTCTTATATTCTAAGTTTTTCAGTGCAACTCACTCATATACTATGTACTACACTGTGCGTTTCTTATATTCTAAGTTTTTCAGTGCAACTCACTCATATACTATGTACTACACTGTGCATTTCGTGTAATGAGGGTTTTTCAGTAAATTCTAAGTTTTTCAGTGCAACTCACTCATATACTATGTACTACATTGTGCGTTTCTTATATTCTAAGTTTTTCAGTGCAACTCACTCATATACTATGTACTACACTGTGCGTTTCTTATATTCTAAGTTTTTCAGTGCAACTCACTCATATACTATGTACTACACTGTGCGTTTCTTATATTCTAAGTTTTTCAGTGCAACTCACTCATATACTATGTACTACACTGTGCGTTTCTTATATTCTAAGTAGTTCAGTGCCACTCACTCATATACTATGTACTACACTGTGCGTTTCTTATATTCTAAGTTTTTCAGTGCAACTCACTCATATACTATGTACTACACTGTGCATTTCGTGTAATGCTGGTTTTTCAGTAAATTCTAAGTTTTTCAGTGCAACTCACTCATATACTATGTACTACACTGTGAGTTTCTTATATTCTAAGTTTTTCAGTGCAATTCACTCATATACTATGTACTACACTGTGCGTTTCTTATATTCTAAGTTTTTCAGTGCAACTCACTCATATACTCTGTACTACACTGTGCGTTTCTTATATTCTAAGTTTTTCAGTGCAACTCACTCATATACTATGTACTACACTGTGCATTTCGTGTAATGCGGGTTTTTCAGTAAATTCTAAGTTTTTCAGTGCAACTCACTCATATACTATGTACTACACTGTGTGTTTCTTATATTCTAAGTTTTTCACTGCAACTCACTCATATACTATGTACTACAATGTGCGTTTCTTATATTCTAAGTTTTTCAGTGCAACTCACTCATATACTATGTACTACACTGTGCGTTTCTTAAATTCTAAGTTTTTCAGTGCAACTCACTCATATACTATGTACTACACTGTGCGTTTCTTAAATTCTAAGTTTTTCAGTGGAACTCACTCATATACTATGTACTACACTGTGCGTTTCTTAAATTCTAAGTTTTTTAGTGAAACTCACTCATATACTATGTACTACACTGTGCGTTTCTTATATTCTAAGTTTTTCAGTGCAACTCACTCATATACTATGTACTACACTGTGCGTTTCTTATATTCTAAGTTTTTCAGTGCAACTCACTCATATACTATGTACTACACTGTGCGTTTCTTATATTCTAAGTTTTTCATTGCAACTCACTCATATACTATGTACTACACTGTGCGTTTCTTATATTCTAAGTTTTTCAGTGCAACTCACTCATATACTATGTACCACACTGTGCGTTTCTTACATTCTAAGTTTTTCAGTACAACTCACTCATATACTATGTACTACACTGTGCATTTCGTGTAATGCGGGTTTTTCAGTAAATTCTAAGTTTTTCAGTGCAACTCACTCATATGCTATGTACTACACTGTGCGTTTCTTATATTCTAAGTTTTTCAGTACAACTCACTCATATACTATGTACTACACTGTGCGTTTCTTATATTCTAAGTTTTCCAGTGCAACTCACTCATATACTATGTACTACAATGTGCGTTTCTTATATTCTAAGTTTTTCAGTGCAACTCACTCATATACTATGTATTACACTGTGCGTTTCTTAAATTCTAAGTTTTTCAGTGCAACTCACTCATATACTATGTACTACACTGTGCGTTTCTTAAATTCTAAGTTTTTCAGTGCAACTCACTCATATACTATGTACTACACTGTGCGTTTCTTATATTCTAAGTTTTTCAGTGCAACTCACTCATATACTATGTACTACACTGTGCGTTTCTTATATTCTAAGTTTTTCAGTGCAACTCACTCATATACTATGTACTACACTGTGCATTTCGTGTAATGAGGGTTTTTCAGTAAATTCTAAGTTTTTCAGTGCAACTCACTCATATACTATGTACTACATTGTGCGTTTCTTATATTCTAAGTTTTTCAGTGCAACTCACTCATATACTATGTACTACACTGTGCGTTTCTTATATTCTAAGTTTTTCAGTGCAACTCACTCATATACTATGTACTACACTGTGCGTTTCTTATATTCTAAGTTTTTCAGTGCAACTCACTCATATACTATGTACTACACTGTGCGTTTCTTATATTCTAAGTAGTTCAGTGCCACTCACTCATATACTATGTACTACACTGTGCGTTTCTTATATTCTAAGTTTTTCAGTGCAACTCACTCATATACTATGTACTACACTGTGCATTTCGGGTAATGCTGGTTTTTCAGTAAATTCTAAGTTTTTCAGTGCAACTCACTCATATACTATGTACTACACTGTGAGTTTCTTATATTCTAAGTTTTTCAGTGCAATTCACTCATATACTATGTACTACACTGTGCGTTTCTTATATTCTAAGTTTTTCAGTGCAACTCACTCATATACTATGTACTACACTGTGCATTTCGTGTAATGCGGGTTTTTCAGTAAATTCTAAGTTTTTCAGTGCAACTCACTCATATACTATGTACTACACTGTGTGTTTCTTATATTCTAAGTTTTTCACTGCAACTCACTCATATACTATGTACTACAATGTGCGTTTCTTATATTCTAAGTTTTTCAGTGCAACTCACTCATATACTATGTACTACACTGTGCGTTTCTTAAATTCTAAGTTTTTCAGTGCAACTCACTCATATACTATGTACTACACTGTGCGTTTCTTAAATTCTAAGTTTTTCAGTGGAACTCACTCATATACTATGTACTACACTGTGCGTTTCTTAAATTCTAAGTTTTTTAGTGAAACTCACTCATATACTATGTACTACACTGTGCGTTTCTTATATTCTAAGTTTTTCAGTGCAACTCACTCATATACTATGTACTACACTGTGCGTTTCTTATATTCTAAGTTTTTCAGTGCAACTCACTCATATACTATGTACTACACTGTGCGTTTCTTATATTCTAAGTTTTTCAGTGCAACTCACTCATATACTATGTACTACACTGTGCGTTTCTTATATTCTAAGTTTTTCAGTGCAACTCACTCATATACTATGTACCACACTGTGCGTTTCTTACATTCTAAGTTTTTCAGTGCAACTCACTCATATACTATGTACTACACTGTGCATTTCGTGTAATGCGGGTTTTTCAGTAAATTCTAAGTTTTTCAGTGCAACTCACTCATATGCTATGTACTACACTGTGCGTTTCTTATATTCTAAGTTTTTCAGTGCAACTCACTCATATACTATGTACTACACTGTGCGTTTCTTATATTCTAAGTTTTCCAGTGCAACTCACTCATATACTATGTACTACAATGTGCGTTTCTTATATTCTAAGTTTTTCAGTGCAACTCACTCATATACTATGTATTACACTGTGCGTTTCTTAAATTCTAAGTTTTTCAGTGCAACTCACTCATATACTATGTACTACACTGTGCGTTTCTTAAATTCTAAGTTTTTCAGTGCAACTCACTCATATACTATGTACTACACTGTGCGTTTCTTATATTCTAAGTTTTTCAGTGCAACTCACTCATATACTATGTACTACACTGTGCGTTTCTTATATTCTAAGTTTTTCAGTGCAACTCACTCATATACTATGTACTACACTGTGCATTTCGTGTAATGAGGGTTTTTCAGTAAATTCTAAGTTTTTCAGTGCAACTCACTCATATACTATGTACTACATTGTGCGTTTCTTATATTCTAAGTTTTTCAGTGCAACTCACTCATATACTATGTACTACACTGTGCGTTTCTTATATTCTAAGTTTTTCAGTGCAACTCACTCATATACTATGTACTACACTGTGCGTTTCTTATATTCTAAGTTTTTCAGTGCAACTCACTCATATACTATGTACTACACTGTGCGTTTCTTATATTCTAAGTAGTTCAGTGCCACTCACTCATATACTATGTACTACACTGTGCGTTTCTTATATTCTAAGTTTTTCAGTGCAACTCACTCATATACTATGTACTACACTGTGCATTTCGTGTAATGCTGGTTTTTCAGTAAATTCTAAGTTTTTCAGTGCAACTCACTCATATACTATGTACTACACTGTGAGTTTCTTATATTCTAAGTTTTTCAGTGCAATTCACTCATATACTATGTACTACACTGTGCGTTTCTTATATTCTAAGTTTTTCAGTGCAACTCACTCATATACTATGTACTACACTGTGCATTTCGTGTAATGCGGGTTTTTCAGTAAATTCTAAGTTTTTCAGTGCAACTCACTCATATACTATGTACTACACTGTGCGTTTCTTATATTTTAAGTTTTTCAGTGCAACTCACTCATATACTATGTACTACACTGTGCGTTTCTTATATTCTAAGTTTTTCAGTGCAACTCACTCATATACTATTTACTACACTGTGCGTTTCTTATATTCTAAGTTTTTCAGTGCAACTCACTCATATACTATGTACTACACTGTGCGTTTCTTATATTCTAAGTTTTTCAGTGCAACTCACTCATATACTATGTACTACACTGTGCGTTTCTTATATTCTAAGTTTTTCAGTGCAACTCACTCATATACTATGTACTACACTGTGCGTTTCTTATATTCTAAGTTTTTCAGTGCAACTCACTCATTTACTATGTACTACACTGTGCGTTTCTTATATTCTAAGTTTTTCAGTGCAACTCACTCATATAGTATGTACTACACTGTGCGTTTCTTAAATTCTAAGTTTTTCAGTGCAACTCACTCATATACTATGTACTACATTGTGCGTTTCTTATATTCTAAGTTTTTCAGTGCAACTCACTCATATACTATGTACTACACTGTGCGTTTCTTATATTCTAAGTTTTTCAGTGCAACTCACTCATATACTCTGTACTACACTGTGCGTTTCTTATATTCTAAGTTTTTCAGTGCAACTCACTCATATACTATGTACTACACTGTGCATTTCGTGTAATGCGGGTTTTTCAGTAAATTCTAAGTTTTTCAGTGCAACTCACTCATATACTATGTACTACACTGTGTGTTTCTTATATTCTAAGTTTTTCACTGCAACTCACTCATATACTATGTACTACAATGTGCGTTTCTTATATTCTAAGTTTTTCAGTGCAACTCACTCATATACTATGTACTACACTGTGCGTTTCTTAAATTCTAAGTTTTTCAGTGCAACTCACTCATATACTATGTACTACACTGTGCGTTTCTTAAATTCTAAGTTTTTCAGTGGAACTCACTCATATACTATGTACTACACTGTGCGTTTCTTAAATTCTAAGTTTTTTAGTGAAACTCACACATATACTATGTACTACACTGTGCGTTTCTTATATTCTAAGTTTTTCAGTGCAACTCACTCATATACTATGTACTACACTATGCGTTTCTTATATTCTAAGTTTTTCAGTGCAACTCACTCATATACTATGTACTACACTGTGCGTTTCTTATATTCTAAGTTTTTCAGTGCAACTCACTCATATACTATGTACTACACTGTGCGTTTCTTATATTCTAAGTTTTTCAGTGCAACTCACTCATATACTATGTACCACACTGTGCGTTTCTTACATTCTAAGTTTTTCAGTGCAACTCACTCATATACTATGTACTACACTGTGCATTTCGGGTAATGCTGGTTTTTCAGTAAATTCTAAGTTTTTCAGTGCAACTCACTCATATACTATGTACTACACTGTGAGTTTCTTATATTCTAAGTTTTTCAGTGCAATTCACTCATATACTATGTACTACACTGTGCGTTTCTTATATTCTAAGTTTTTCAGTGCAACTCACTCATATACTATGTACTACACTGTGCATTTCGTGTAATGCGGGTTTTTCAGTAAATTCTAAGTTTTTCAGTGCAACTCACTCATATGCTATGTACTACACTGTGCGTTTCTTATATTCTAAGTTTTTCAGTGCAACTCACTCATATACTATGTACTACACTGTGCGTTTCTTATATTCTAAGTTTTCCAGTGCAACTCACTCATATACTATGTACTACAATGTGCGTTTCTTATATTCTAAGTTTTTCAGTGCAACTCACTCATATACTATGTATTACACTGTGCGTTTCTTAAATTCTAAGTTTTTCAGTGCAACTCACTCATATACTATGTACTACACTGTGCGTTTCTTAAATTCTAAGTTTTTCAGTGCAACTCACTCATATACTATGTACTACACTGTGCGTTTCTTATATTCTAAGTTTTTCAGTGCAACTCACTCATATACTATGTACTACACTGTGCGTTTCTTATATTCTAAGTTTTTCAGTGCAACTCACTCATATACTATGTACTACACTGTGCATTTCGTGTAATGAGGGTTTTTCAGTAAATTCTAAGTTTTTCAGTGCAACTCACTCATATACTATGTACTACATTGTGCGTTTCTTATATTCTAAGTTTTTCAGTGCAACTCACTCATATACTATGTACTACACTGTGCGTTTCTTATATTCTAAGTTTTTCAGTGCAACTCACTCATATACTATGTACTACACTGTGCGTTTCTTATATTCTAAGTTTTTCAGTGCAACTCACTCATATACTATGTACTACACTGTGCGTTTCTTATATTCTAAGTAGTTCAGTGCCACTCACTCATATACTATGTACTACACTGTGCGTTTCTTATATTCTAAGTTTTTCAGTGCAACTCACTCATATACTATGTACTACACTGTGCATTTCGTGTAATGCTGGTTTTTCAGTAAATTCTAAGTTTTTCAGTGCAACTCACTCATATACTATGTACTACACTGTGAGTTTCTTATATTCTAAGTTTTTCAGTGCAATTCACTCATATACTATGTACTACACTGTGCGTTTCTTATATTCTAAGTTTTTCAGTGCAACTCACTCATATACTATGTACTACACTGTGCATTTCGTGTAATGCGGGTTTTTCAGTAAATTCTAAGTTTTTCAGTGCAACTCACTCATATACTATGTACTACACTGTGCGTTTCTTATATTTTAAGTTTTTCAGTGCAACTCACTCATATACTATGTACTACACTGTGCGTTTCTTATATTCTAAGTTTTTCAGTGCAACTCACTCATATACTATTTACTACACTGTGCGTTTCTTATATTCTAAGTTTTTCAGTGCAACTCACTCATATACTATGTACTACACTGTGCGTTTCTTATATTCTAAGTTTTTCAGTGCAACTCACTCATATACTATGTACTACACTGTGCGTTTCTTATATTCTAAGTTTTTCAGTGCAACTCACTCATATACTATGTACTACACTGTGCGTTTCTTATATTCTAAGTTTTTCAGTGCAACTCACTCATTTACTATGTACTACACTGTGCGTTTCTTATATTCTAAGTTTTTCAGTGCAACTCACTCATATAGTATGTACTACACTGTGCGTTTCTTAAATTCTAAGTTTTTCAGTGCAACTCACTCATATACTATGTACTACATTGTGCGTTTCTTATATTCTAAGTTTTTCAGTGCAACTCACTCATATACTATGTACTACACTGTGCGTTTCTTATATTCTAAGTTTTTCAGTGCAACTCACTCATATACTCTGTACTACACTGTGCGTTTCTTATATTCTAAGTTTTTCAGTGCAACTCACTCATATACTATGTACTACACTGTGCATTTCGTGTAATGCGGGTTTTTCAGTAAATTCTAAGTTTTTCAGTGCAACTCACTCATATACTATGTACTACACTGTGTGTTTCTTATATTCTAAGTTTTTCACTGCAACTCACTCATATACTATGTACTACAATGTGCGTTTCTTATATTCTAAGTTTTTCAGTGCAACTCACTCATATACTATGTACTACACTGTGCGTTTCTTAAATTCTAAGTTTTTCAGTGCAACTCACTCATATACTATGTACTACACTGTGCGTTTCTTAAATTCTAAGTTTTTCAGTGGAACTCACTCATATACTATGTACTACACTGTGCGTTTCTTAAATTCTAAGTTTTTTAGTGAAACTCACACATATACTATGTACTACACTGTGCGTTTCTTATATTCTAAGTTTTTCAGTGCAACTCACTCATATACTATGTACTACACTATGCGTTTCTTATATTCTAAGTTTTTCAGTGCAACTCACTCATATACTATGTACTACACTGTGCGTTTCTTATATTCTAAGTTTTTCAGTGCAACTCACTCATATACTATGTACTACACTGTGCGTTTCTTATATTCTAAGTTTTTCAGTGCAACTCACTCATATACTATGTACCACACTGTGCGTTTCTTACATTCTAAGTTTTTCAGTGCAACTCACTCATATACTATGTACTACACTGTGCATTTCGTGTAATGCGGGTTTTTCAGTAAATTCTAAGTTTTTCAGTGCAACTCACTCATATGCTATGTACTACACTGTGCGTTTCTTATATTCTAAGTTTTTCAGTGCAACTCACTCATATACTATGTACTACACTGTGCGTTTCTTATATTCTAAGTTTTTCAGTGCAACTCACTCATATACTATGTACTACACTGTGAGTTTCTTATATTCTAAGTTTTTTAGTGCAATTCACTCATATACTATGTACTACACTGTGCGTTTCTTATATTCTAAGTTTTTCAGTGCAACTCACTCATATACTATGTACTACACTGTGCGTTTCTTATATTCTAAGTTTTTCAGTGCAACTCATTCATATACTATGTACTACACTGTGCATTTCGTGTAATGCGGGTTTTTCAGTAAATTCTAAGTTTTTCAGTGCAACTCACTCATATACTATGTACTACACTGTGCGTTTCTTATATTTTAAGTTTTTCAGTGCAACTCACTCATATACTATGTACTAAACTCTGCGTTTCTTATATTCTAAGTTTTTCAGTGCAACTCACTCATATACTATGTACTACACTGTGCGTTTCTTATATTCTAAGTTTTTCAGTGCAACTCACTCATATAGTATGTACTACACTGTGCGTTTCTTAAATTCTAAGTTTTTCAGTGCAACTCACTCATATACTATGTACTACATTGTGCGTTTCTTATATTCTAAGTTTTTCAGTGTAACTCACTCATATACTATGTACTACACTGTGCGTTTCTTATATTCTAAGTTTTTCAGTGCAACTCACTCATATACTCTGTACTACACTGTGCGTTTCTTATATTCTAAGTTTTTCAGTGCAACTCACTCATATACTATGTACTACACTGTGCATTTCGTGTAATGCGGGTTTTTCAGTAAATTCTAAGTTTTTCAGTGCAACTCACTCATATACTATGTACTACACTGTGTGTTTCTTATATTCTAAGTTTTTCACTGCAACTCACTCATATACTATGTACTACAATGTGCGTTTCTTATATTCTAAGTTTTTCAGTGCAACTCACTCATATACTATGTACTACACTGTGCGTTTCTTAAATTCTAAGTTTTTCAGTGCAACTCACTCATATACTATGTACTACACTGTGCGTTTCTTAAATTCTAAGTTTTTCAGTGGAACTCACTCATATACTATGTACTACACTGTGCGTTTCTTAAATTCTAAGTTTTTTAGTGAAACTCACACATATACTATGTACTACACTGTGCGTTTCTTATATTCTAAGTTTTTCACTGCAACTCACTCATATACTATGTACTACACTATGCGTTTCTTATATTCTAAGTTTTTCAGTGCAACTCACTCATATACTATGTACTACACTGTGCGTTTCTTATATTCTAAGTTTTTCAGTGCAACTCACTCATATACTATGTACTACACTGTGCGTTTCTTATATTCTAAGTTTTTCAGTGCAACTCACTCATATACTATGTACCACACTGTGCGTTTCTTACATTCTAAGTTTTTCAGTGCAACTCACTCATATACTATGTACTACACTGTGCATTTCGTGTAATGCGGGTTTTTCAGTAAATTCTAAGTTTTTCAGTGCAACTCACTCATATGCTATGTACTACACTGTGCGTTTCTTATATTCTAAGTTTTTCAGTGCAACTCACTCATATACTATGTACTACACTGTGCGTTTCTTATATTCTAAGTTTTTCAGTGCAACTCACTCATATACTATGTACTACAATGTGCGTTTCTTATATTCTAAGTTTTTCAGTGCAACTCACTCATATACTATGTATTACACTGTGCGTTTCTTAAATTCTAAGTTTTTCAGTGCAACTCACTCATATACTATGTACTACACTGTGCGTTTCTTATATTCTAAGTTTTTCAGTGCAACTCACTCATATACTATGTACTACACTGTGCATTTCGTGTAATGCGGGTTTTTCAGTAAATTCTAAGTTTTTCAGTGCAACTCACTCATATACTATGTACTACACTGTGCGTTTCTTATATTTTAAGTTTTTCAGTGCAACTCACTCATATACTATGTACTAAACTCTGCGTTTCTTATATTCTAAGTTTTTCAGTGCAACTCACTCATATACTATGTACTACACTGTGCGTTTCTTATATTCTAAGTTTTTCAGTGCAACTCACTCATATAGTATGTACTACACTGTGCGTTTCTTAAATTCTAAGTTTTTCAGTGCAACTCACTCATATACTATGTACTACATTGTGCGTTTCTTATATTCTAAGTTTTTCAGTGCAACTCACTCATATACTATGTACTACACTGTGCGTTTCTTATATTCTAAGTTTTTCAGTGCAACTCACTCATATACTCTGTACTACACTGTGCGTTTCTTATATTCTAAGTTTTTCAGTGCAACTCACTCATATACTATGTACTACACTGTGCATTTCGTGTAATGCGGGTTTTTCAGTAAATTCTAAGTTTTTCAGTGCAACTCACTCATATACTATGTACTACACTGTGTGTTTCTTATATTCTAAGTTTTTCACTGCAACTCACTCATATACTATGTACTACAATGTGCGTTTCTTATATTCTAAGTTTTTCAGTGCAACTCACTCATATACTATGTACTACACTGTGCGTTTCTTAAATTCTAAGTTTTTCAGTGCAACTCACTCATATACTATGTACTACACTGTGCGTTTCTTAAATTCTAAGTTTTTCAGTGGAACTCACTCATATACTATGTACTACACTGTGCGTTTCTTAAATTCTAAGTTTTTTAGTGAAACTCACACATATACTATGTACTACACTGTGCGTTTCTTATATTCTAAGTTTTTCAGTGCAACTCACTCATATACTATGTACTACACTATGCGTTTCTTATATTCTAAGTTTTTCAGTGCAACTCACTCATATACTATGTACTACACTGTGCGTTTCTTATATTCTAAGTTTTTCAGTGCAACTCACTCATATACTATGTACTACACTGTGCGTTTCTTATATTCTAAGTTTTTCAGTGCAACTCACTCATATACTATGTACCACACTGTGCGTTTCTTACATTCTAAGTTTTTCAGTGCAACTCACTCATATACTATGTACTACACTGTGCATTTCGTGTAATGCGGGTTTTTCAGTAAATTCTAAGTTTTTCAGTGCAACTCACTCATATGCTATGTACTACACTGTGCGTTTCTTATATTCTAAGTTTTTCAGTGCAACTCACTCATATACTATGTACTACACTGTGCGTTTCTTATATTCTAAGTTTTTCAGTGCAACTCACTCATATACTATGTACTACAATGTGCGTTTCTTATATTCTAAGTTTTTCAGTGCAACTCACTCATATACTATGTATTACACTGTGCGTTTCTTAAATTCTAAGTTTTTCAGTGCAACTCACTCATATACTATGTACTACACTGTGCGTTTCTTATATTCTAAGTTTTTCAGTGCAACTCACTCATATACTATGTACTACACTGTGCGTTTCTTATATTCTAAGTTTTTCAGTGCAACTCACTGATATACTATGTACTACACTGTGCGTTTCTTATATTCTAAGTTTTTCAGTGCAACTCACTCATATACTATTTACTACACTGTGCGTTTCTTATATTCTAAGTTTTTCAGTGCAACTCACTCATATACTATGTACTACACTGTGCGTTTCTTAAATTCTAAGTTTTTCAGTGCAACTCACTCATATACTATGTACTACACTGTGCGTTTCTTAAATTCTAAGTTTTTCAGTGGAACTCACTCATATACTATGTACTACACTGTGCGTTTCTTAAATTCTAAGTTTTTTAGTGAAACTCACACATATACTATGTACTACACTGTGCGTTTCTTATATTCTAAGTTTTTCAGTGCAACTCACTCATATACTATGTACTACACTATGCGTTTCTTATATTCTAAGTTTTTCAGTGCAACTCACTCATATACTATGTACTACACTGTGCGTTTCTTATATTCTAAGTTTTTCAGTGCAACTCACTCATATACTATGTACTACACTGTGCGTTTCTTATATTCTAAGTTTTTCAGTGCAACTCACTCATATACTATGTACCACACTGTGCGTTTCTTACATTCTAAGTTTTTCAGTGCAACTCACTCATATACTATGTACTACACTGTGCATTTCGTGTAATGCGGGTTTTTCAGTAAATTCTAAGTTTTTCAGTGCAACTCACTCATATGCTATGTACTACACTGTGCGTTTCTTATATTCTAAGTTTTTCAGTGCAACTCACTCATATACTATGTACTACACTGTGCGTTTCTTATATTCTAAGTTTTTCAGTGCAACTCACTCATATACTATGTACTACACTGTGAGTTTCTTATATTCTAAGTTTTTCAGTGCAATTCACTCATATACTATGTACTACACTGTGCGTTTCTTATATTCTAAGTTTTTCAGTGCAACTCACTCATATACTATGTACTACACTGTGCGTTTCTTATATTCTAAGTTTTTCAGTGCAACTCATTCATATACTATGTACTACACTGTGCATTTCGTGTAATGCGGGTTTTTCAGTAAATTCTAAGTTTTTCAGTGCAACTCACTCATATACTATGTACTACACTGTGCGTTTCTTATATTTTAAGTTTTTCAGTGCAACTCACTCATATACTATGTACTAAACTCTGCGTTTCTTATATTCTAAGTTTTTCAGTGCAACTCACTCATATACTATGTACTACACTGTGCGTTTCTTATATTCTAAGTTTTTCAGTGCAACTCACTCATATAGTATGTACTACACTGTGCGTTTCTTAAATTCTAAGTTTTTCAGTGCAACTCACTCATATACTATGTACTACATTGTGCGTTTCTTATATTCTAAGTTTTTCAGTGCAACTCACTCATATACTATGTACTACACTGTGCGTTTCTTATATTCTAAGTTTTTCAGTGCAACTCACTCATATACTCTGTACTACACTGTGCGTTTCTTATATTCTAAGTTTTTCAGTGCAACTCACTCATATACTATGTACTACACTGTGCATTTCGTGTAATGCGGGTTTTTCAGTAAATTCTAAGTTTTTCAGTGCAACTCACTCATATACTATGTACTACACTGTGTGTTTCTTATATTCTAAGTTTTTCACTGCAACTCACTCATATACTATGTACTACAATGTGCGTTTCTTATATTCTAAGTTTTTCAGTGCAACTCACTCATATACTATGTACTACACTGTGCGTTTCTTAAATTCTAAGTTTTTCAGTGCAACTCACTCATATACTATGTACTACACTGTGCGTTTCTTAAATTCTAAGTTTTTCAGTGGAACTCACTCATATACTATGTACTACACTGTGCGTTTCTTAAATTCTAAGTTTTTTAGTGAAACTCACACATATACTATGTACTACACTGTGCGTTTCTTATATTCTAAGTTTTTCAGTGCAACTCACTCATATACTATGTACTACACTATGCGTTTCTTATATTCTAAGTTTTTCAGTGCAACTCACTCATATACTATGTACTACACTGTGCGTTTCTTATATTCTAAGTTTTTCAGTGCAACTCACTCATATACTATGTACTACACTGTGCGTTTCTTATATTCTAAGTTTTTCAGTGCAACTCACTCATATACTATGTACCACACTGTGCGTTTCTTACATTCTAAGTTTTTCAGTGCAACTCACTCATATACTATGTACTACACTGTGCATTTCGTGTAATGCGGGTTTTTCAGTAAATTCTAAGTTTTTCAGTGCAACTCACTCATATGCTATGTACTACACTGTGCGTTTCTTATATTCTAAGTTTTTCAGTGCAACTCACTCATATACTATGTACTACACTGTGCGTTTCTTATATTCTAAGTTTTTCAGTGCAACTCACTCATATACTATGTACTACAATGTGCGTTTCTTATATTCTAAGTTTTTCAGTGCAACTCACTCATATACTATGTATTACACTGTGCGTTTCTTAAATTCTAAGTTTTTCAGTGCAACTCACTCATATACTATGTACTACACTGTGCGTTTCTTAAATTCTAAGTTTTTCAGTGCAACTCACTCATATACTATGTACTACACTGTGCGTTTCTTATATTCTAAGTTTTTCAGTGCAACTCACTCATATACTATGTACTACACTGTGCGTTTCTTATATTCTAAGTTTTTCAGTGCAACTCACTCATATACTATGTACTACACTGTGCATTTCGTGTAATGCGGGTTTTTCAGTAAATTCTAAGTTTTTCAGTGCAACTCACTCATATACTATGTACTACATTGTGCGTTTCTTATATTCTAAGTTTTTCAGTGCAACTCACTCATATACTATGTACTACACTGTGCGTTTCTTATATTCTAAGTTTTTCAGTGCAACTCACTCATATACTATGTACTACACTGTGCGTTTCTTATATTCTAAGTTTTTCAGTGCAACTCACTCATATACTATGTACTACACTGTGCGTTTCTTATATTCTAAGTAGTTCAGTGCCACTCACTCATATACTATGTACTACACTGTGCGTTTCTTATATTCTAAGTTTTTCAGTGCAACTCACTCATATACTATGTACTACACTGTGCATTTCGTGTAATGCTGGTTTTTCAGTAAATTCTAAGTTTTTCAGTGCAACTCACTCATATACTATGTACTACACTGTGAGTTTCTTATATTCTAAGTTTTTCAGTGCAATTCACTCATATACTATGTACTACACTGTGCGTTTCTTATATTCTAAGTTTTTCAGTGCAACTCACTCATATACTATGTACTACACTGTGCGTTTCTTATATTCTAAGTTTTTCAGTGCAACTCATTCATATACTATGTACTACACTGTGCATTTCGTGTAATGCGGGTTTTTCAGTAAATTCTAAGTTTTTCAGTGCAACTCACTCATATACTATGTACTACACTGTGCGTTTCTTATATTTTAAGTTTTTCAGTGCAACTCACTCATATACTATGTACTACACTGTGCTTTTCTTATATTCTAAGTTTTTCAGTGCAACTCACTCATATACTATTTACTACACTGTGCGTTTCTTATATTCTAAGTTTTTCAGTGCAACTCACTCATATACTATGTACTACACTGTGCGTTTCTTATATTCTAAGTTTTTCAGTGCAACTCACTCATATACTATGTACTACACTGTGCGTTTCTTATATTCTAAGTTTTTCAGTGCAACTCACTCATATACTATGTACTACACTGTGCGTTTCTTATATTTTAAGTTTTTCAGTGCAACTCACTCATATACTATGTACTACACTGTGCGTTTCTTATATTCTAAGTTTTTCAGTGCAACTCACTCATATACTATTTACTACACTGTGCGTTTCTTATATTCTAAGTTTTTCAGTGCAACTCACTCATATACTATGTACTACACTGTGCGTTTCTTATATTCTAAGTTTTTCAGTGCAACTCACTCATATACTATGTACTACACTGTGCGTTTTTTATATTCTAAGTTTTTCAGTGCAACTCACTCATATACTATGTACTACACTGTGCGTTTCTTATATTCTAAGTTTTTCAGTGCAACTCACTCATATACTATGTACTACACTGTGCGTTTCTTATATTCTAAGTTTTTCAGTGCAACTCACTCATATACTATGTACTACACTGTGCGTTTCTCATATTCTAAGTTTTTCAGTGCAACTCACTCATATACTATGTACTACACTGTGCGTTTCTTATATTCTAAGTTTTTCAGTGCAACTCACTCATATACTATGTACTACACTGTGCGTTTCTTATATTCTAAGTTTTTCAGTGCAACTCACTCATATACCATGTACTACACTGTGCGTTTCTTATATTCTAAGTTTTTCAGTGCAACTCACTCATATACTATGTACTACACTGTGCATTTCGTGTAATGCGGGTTTTTTAGTAAATTCTAAGTTTTTCAGTGCAACTCACTCATATACTATGTACTACACTGTGCGTTTCTTATATTCTAAGTTTTTCAGTGCAACTCACTCATATACTATGTACTACACTGTGCGTTTCTTATATTCTAAGTTTTTCATTGCAACTCACTCATATACTATGTACTACAATGTGCGTTTCTTATATTCTAAGTTTTTCAGTGCAACTCACTCATATACTATGTACTACACTGTGCGTTTCTTAAATTCTAAGTTTTTCAGTGCAACTCACTCATATACTATGTACTACACTGTGCGTTTCTTATATTCTAAGTTTTTCAGTGCAACTCACTCATATACTATGTACTACAGTGTGCGTTTCTTATATTCTAAGTTTTTCAGTGCAACTCACTCATATACTATGTACTACACTGTGCATTTCGTGTAATGCGGGTTTTTCAGTAAATTCTAAGTTTTTCAGTGCAACTCACTCATATACTATGTACTACACTGTGCGTTTCTTATATTCTAAGTTTTTCAGTGCAACTCACTCATATACTATGTACTACACTGTGCGTTTCTTATATTCTAAGTTTTTCAGTGCAACTCACTGATATACTATGTACTACACTGTGCGTTTCTTATATTCTAAGTTTTTCAGTGCAACTCACTCATATACTATTTACTACACTGTGCGTTTCTTATATTCTAAGTTTTTCAGTGCAACTCACTCATATACTATGTACTATACTGTGCGTTTCTTATATTCTAAGTTTTTCAGTGCAACTCACTCATATACTATGTACTACACTGTGCGTTTCTTATATTCTAAGTTTTTCAGTGCAACTCACTCATATACTATGTACTACACTGTGCATTTCGTGTAATGCGGGTTTTTCAGTAAATTCTAAGTTTTTCAGTGCAACTCACTCATATACTATGTACTACACTGTGCGTTTCTTATATTCTAAGTTTTTCAGTGCAACTCACTCATATACTATGTACTAAACTCTGCGTTTCTTATATTCTAAGTTTTTCAGTACAACTCACTCATATACTATGTACTACACTGTGCGTTTCTTATATTCTAAGTTTTTCAGTGCAACTCACTCATATAGTATGTACTACACTGTGCGTTTCTTAAATTCTAAGTTTTTCAGTGCAACTCACTCTTATACTATGTACTACACTGTGCGTTTCTTATATTCTAAGTTTTTCAGTGCAACTCACTCATATACTATGTACTACACTGTGCGTTTCTTATATTCTAAGTTTTTCAGTGCAACTCACTCATATACTATGTACTACACTGTGCGTTTCTTATATTCTAAGTTTTTCAGTGCAACTCACTCATATACTATGTACTACACTGTGCATTTCGTGTAATGCGGGTTTTTCAGTAAATTCTAAGTTTTTCAGTGCAACTCACTCATATACTATGTACTACACTGTGCGTTTCTTATATTCTAAGTTTTTCACTGCAACTCACTCATATACTATGTACTACACTGTGCGTTTCTTATATTCTAAGTTTTTCAGTGCAACTCACTCATATACTATGTACTACACTGTGCATTTCGTGTAATGCGGGTTTTTCAGTAAATTCTAAGTTTTTCAGTGCAACTCACTCATATACTATGTACTACACTGTGCGTTTCTTATATTTTAAGTTTTTCAGTGCAACTCACTCATATACTATGTACTACACTGTGCGTTTCTTATATTCTAAGTTTTTCAGTGCAACTCACTCATATACTATTTACTACACTGTGCGTTTCTTATATTCTAAGTTTTTCAGTGCAACTCACTCATATACTATGTACTACACTGTGCGTTTCTTATATTCTAAGTTTTTCAGTGCAACTCACTCATATACTATGTACTACACTGTGCGTTTCTTATATTCTAAGTTTTTCAGTGCAACTCACTCATATACTATGTACTACACTGTGCGTTTCTTATATTTTAAGTTTTTCAGTGCAACTCACTCATATACTATGTACTACACTGTGCGTTTCTTATATTCTAAGTTTTTCAGTGCAACTCACTCATATACTATTTACTACACTGTGCGTTTCTTATATTCTAAGTTTTTCAGTGCAACTCACTCATATACTATGTACTACACTGTGCGTTTCTTATATTCTAAGTTTTTCAGTGCAACTCACTCATATACTATGTACTACACTGTGCGTTTTTTATATTCTAAGTTTTTCAGTGCAACTCACTCATATACTATGTACTACACTGTGCGTTTCTTATATTCTAAGTTTTTCAGTGCAACTCACTCATATACTATGTACTACACTGTGCGTTTCTTATATTCTAAGTTTTTCAGTGCAACTCACTCATATACTATGTACTACACTGTGCGTTTCTCATATTCTAAGTTTTTCAGTGCAACTCACTCATATACTATGTACTACACTGTGCGTTTCTTATATTCTAAGTTTTTCAGTGCAACTCACTCATATACTATGTACTACACTGTGCGTATCTTATATTCTAAGTTTTTCAGTGCAACTCACTCATATACCATGTACTACACTGTGCGTTTCTTATATTCTAAGTTTTTCAGTGCAACTCACTCATATACTATGTACTACACTGTGCATTTCGTGTAATGCGGGTTTTTTAGTAAATTCTAAGTTTTTCAGTGCAACTCACTCATATACTATGTACTACACTGTGCGTTTCTTATATTCTAAGTTTTTCAGTGCAACTCACTCATATACTATGTACTACACTGTGCGTTTCTTATATTCTAAGTTTTTCATTGCAACTCACTCATATACTATGTACTACAATGTGCGTTTCTTATATTCTAAGTTTTTCAGTGCAACTCACTCATATACTATGTACTACACTGTGCGTTTCTTAAATTCTAAGTTTTTCAGTGCAACTCACTCATATATTATGTACTACACTGTGCGTTTCTTATATTCTAAGTTTTTCAGTGCAACTCACTCATATACTATGTACTACACTGTGCGTTTCTTATATTCTAAGTTTTTCAGTGCAACTCACTCATATACTATGTACTACACTGTGCATTTCGTGTAATGCGGGTTTTTCAGTAAATTCTAAGTTTTTCAGTGCAACTCACTCATATACTATGTACTACACTGTGCGTTTCTTATATTCTAAGTTTTTCAGTGCAACTCACTCATATACTATTTACTACACTGTGCGTTTCTTATATTCTAAGTTTTTCAGTGCAACTCACTGATATACTATGTACTACACTGTGCGTTTCTTATATTCTAAGTTTTTCAGTGCAACTCACTCATATACTATTTACTACACTGTGCGTTTCTTATATTCTAAGTTTTTCAGTGCAACTCACTCATATACTATGTACTACACTGTGCGTTTCTTATATTCTAAGTTTTTCAGTGCAACTCACTCATATACTATGTACTACACTGTGCGTTTCTTATATTCTAAGTTTTTCAGTGCAACTCACTCATATACTATGTACTACACTGTGCATTTCGTGTAATGCGGGTTTTTCAGTAAATTCTAAGTTTTTCAGTGCAACTCACTCATATACTATGTACTACACTGTGCGTTTCTTATATTCTAAGTTTTTCAGTGCAACTCACTCATATACTATGTACTAAACTCTGCGTTTCTTATATTCTAAGTTTTTCAGTGCAACTCACTCATATACTATGTACTACACTGTGCGTTTCTTATATTCTAAGTTTTTCAGTGCAACTCACTCATATAGTATGTACTACACTGTGCGTTTCTTAAATTCTAAGTTTTTCAGTGCAACTCACTCATATACTATGTACTACACTGTGCGTTTCTTATATTCTAAGTTTTTCAGTGCAACTCACTCATATACTATGTACTACACTGTGCGTTTCTTATATTCTAAGTTTTTCAGTGCAACTCACTCATATACTATGTACTACACTGTGCGTTTCTTATATTCTAAGTTTTTCAGTGCAACTCACTCATATACTATGTACTACACTGTGCATTTCGTGTAATGCGGGTTTTTCAGTAAATTCTAAGTTTTTCAGTGCAACTCACTCATATACTATGTACTACACTGTGCGTTTCTTATATTCTAAGTTTTTCACTGCAACTCACTCATATACTATGTACTACAATGTGCGTTTCTTATATTCTAAGTTTTTCACTGCAACTCACTCATATACTATGTACTACACTGTGCGTTTCTTAAATTCTAAGTTTTTCAGTGCAACTCACTCATATACTATGTACTACACTGTGCGTTTCTTAAATTCTAAGTTTTTCAGTGCAACTCACTCATATACTATGTACTACACTGTGCGTTTCTTATATTCTAAGTTTTTCAGTGCAACTCACTCATATACTATGTACTACAGTGTGCGTTTCTTATATTCTAAGTTTTTCAGTGCAACTCACTCATATACTATGTACTACACTGTGCATTTCGTGTAATGCGGGTTTTTCAGTAAATTCTAAGTTTTTCAGTGCAACTCACTCATATACTATGTACTACACTGTGCGTTTCTTATATTCTAAGTTTTTCAGTGCAACTCACTCATATACTATGTACTACACTGTGCGTTTCTTATATTCTAAGTTTTTCAGTGCAACTCACTCATATACTATGTACTACAATGTGCGTTTCTTATATTCTAAGTTTTTCAGTGCAACTCACTCATATACTATGTACTACACTGTGCGTTTCTTAAATTCTAAGTTTTTCAGTGCAACTCACTCATATACTATGTACTACACTGTGCGTTTCTTAAATTCTAAGTTTTTCAGTGCAACTCACTCATATACTATGTACTACACTGTGCGTTTCTTATATTCTAAGTTTTTCAGTGCAACTCACTCATATACTATGTACTACAGTGTGCGTTTCTTATATTCTAAGTTTTTCAATGCAACTCACTCATATACTATGTACTACATTGTGCATTTCGTGTAATGCGGGTTTTTCAGTAAATTCTAAGTTTTTCAGTGCAACTCACTCATATACTATGTACTACACTGTGCGTTTCTTATATTCTAAGTTTTTCAGTGCAACTCACTCATATACTATGTACTACACTGTGCGTTTCTTATATTCTAAGTTTTTCAGTGCAACTCACTGATATACTATGTACTACACTGTGCGTTTCTTATATTCTAAGTTTTTCAGTGCAACTCACTCATATACTATTTACTACACTGTGCGTTTCTATATTCTAAGTTTTTCAGTGCAACTCACTCATATACTATGTACTACACTGTGCGTATCTTATATTCTAAGTTTTTCAGTGCAACTCACTCATATACTATGTATTACACTGTGCGTTTCTTATATTCTAAGTTTTTCAGTGCAACTCACTCATATACTATGTACTACACTGTGCATTTCGTGTAATGCGGGTTTTTCAGTAAATTCTAAGTTTTTCAGTGCAACTCACTCATATACTATGTACTACACTGTGCGTTTCTTATATTCTAAGTTTTTCAGTGCAACTCACTCATATACTATGTACTAAACTCTGCGTTTCTTATATTCTAAGTTTTTCAGTGCAACTCACTCATATACTATGTACTACACTGTGCGTTTCTTATATTCTAAGTTTTTCAGTGCAACTCACTCATATAGTATGTACTACACTGTGCGTTTCTTAAATTCTAAGTTTTTCAGTGCAACTCACTCATATACTATGTACTACACTGTGCGTTTCTTATATTCTAAGTTTTTCAGCACAACTCACTCATATACTATGTACTACACTGTGCGTTTCTTATATTCTAAGTTTTTCAGTGCAACTCACTCATATACTATGTACTACACTGTGCGTTTCTTATATTCTAAATTTTTCAGTGCAACTCACTCATATACTATGTACTACACTGTGCATTTCGTGTAATGCGGGTTTTTCAGTAAATTCTAAGTTTTTCAGTGCAACTCACTCATATACTATGTACTACACTGTGCGTTTCTTATATTCTAAGTTTTTCACTGCAACTCACTAATATACTATGTACTACAATGTGCGTTTCTTATATTCTAAGTTTTTCACTGCAACTCACTCATATACTATGTACTACACTGTGCGTTTCTTAAATTCTAAGTTTTTCAGTGCAACTCACTCATATACTATGTACTACACTGTGCGTTTCTTAAATTCTAAGTTTTTCAGTGCAACTCACTCATATACTATGTACTACACTGTGCGTTTCTTATATTCTAAGTTTTTCAGTGCAACTCACTCATATACTATGTACTACACTGTGCGTTTCTTATATTCTAAGTTTTTCAGTGCAACTCACTCATATACTATGTACTACACTGTGCATTTCGTGTAATGCGGGTTTTTCAGTAAATTCTAAGTTTTTCAGTGCAACTCACTCATATACTATGTACTACATTGTGCGTTTCTTATATTCTAAGTTTTTCAGTGCAACTCACTCATATACTATGTACTACACTGTGCGTTTCTTATATTCTAAGTTTTTCAGTGCAACTCACTCATATACTATGTACTACACTGTGCGTTTCTTATATTCTAAGTTTTTCAGTGCAACTCACTCATATACTATGTACTACACTGTGCGTTTCTTATATTCTAAGTTTTTCAGTGCAACTCACTGATATACTATGTACTACACTGTGCGTTTCTTATATTCTAAGTTTTTCAGTGCAACTCACTCATATACTATTTACTACACTGTGCGTTTCTTATATTCTAAGTTTTTCAGTGCAACTCACTCATATACTATGTACTACACTGTGCGTATCTTATATTCTAAGTTTTTCAGTGCAACTCACTCATATACTATGTACTACACTGTGCGTTTCTTATATTCTAAGTTTTTCAGTGCAACTCACTCATATACTATGTACTACACTGTGCATTTCGTGTAATGCGGGTTTTTCAGTAAATTCTAAGTTTTTCAGTGCAACTCACTCATATACTATGTACTACACTGTGCGTTTCTTATATTCTAAGTTTTTCAGTGCAACTCACTCATATACTATGTACTAAACTCTGCGTTTCTTATATTCTAAGTTTTTCAGTGCAACTCACTCATATACTATGTACTACACTGTGCGTTTCTTATATTCTAAGTTTTTCAGTGCAACTCACTCATATAGTATGTACTACACTGTGCTTTTCTTAAATTCTAAGTTTTTCAGTGCAACTCACTCATATACTATGTACTACACTGTGCGTTTCTTATATTCTAAGTTTTTCAGCACAACTCACTCATATACTATGTACTACACTGTGCGTTTCTTATATTCTAAGTTTTTCAGTGCAACTCACTCATATACTATGTACTACACTGTGCGTTTCTTATATTCTAAGTTTTTCAGTGCAACTCACTCATATACTATGTACTACACTGTGCATTTCGTGTAATGCGGGTTTTTCAGTAAATTCTAAGTTTTTCAGTGCAACTCACTCATATACTATGTACTACACTGTGCGTTTCTTATATTCTAAGTTTTTCACTGCAACTCACTCATATACTATGTACTACAATGTGCGTTTCTTATATTCTAAGTTTTTCACTGCAACTCACTCATATACTATGTACTACACTGTGCGTTTCTTAAATTCTAAGTTTTTCAGTGCAACTCACTCATATACTATGTACTACACTGTGCGTTTCTTAAATTCTAAGTTTTTCAGTGCAACTCACTCATATACTATGTACTACACTGTGCGTTTCTTATATTCTAAGTTTTTCAGTGCAACTCACTCATATACTATGTACTACACTGTGCGTTTCTTATATTCTAAGTTTTTCAGTGCAACTCACTCATATACTATGTACTACACTGTGCATTTCGTGTAATGCGGGTTTTTCAGTAAATTCTAAGTTTTTCAGTGCAACTCACTCATATACTATGTACTACATTGTGCGTTTCTTATATTCTAAGTTTTTCAGTGCAACTCACTCATATACTATGTACTACACTGTGCGTTTCTTATATTCTAAGTTTTTCAGTGCAACTCACTCATATACTATGTACTACACTGTGCGTTTCTTATATTCTAAGTTTTTCAGTGCAACTCACTCATATACTATGTACTACACTGTGCGTTTCTTATATTCTAAGTTTTTCAGTGCAACTCACTCATATACTATGTACTACACTGTGCATTTCTTATATTCTAAGTTTTTCAGTGCAACTCACTCATATACTATGTACTACACTGTGCATTTCGTGTAATGCTGGTTTTTCAGTAAATTCTAAGTTTTTCAGTGCAACTCACTCATATACTATGTACTACACTGTGAGTTTCTTATATTCTAAGTTTTTCAGTGCAATTCACTCATATACTATGTACTACACTGTGCGTTTCTTATATTCTAAGTTTTTCAGTGCAACTCACTCATATACTATGTACTACACTGTGCGTTTCTTATATTCTAAGTTTTTCAGTGCAACTCACTCATATACTATGTACTACACTGTGCATTTCGTGTAATGCGGGTTTTTCAGTAAATTCTAAGTTTTTCAGTGCAACTCACTCATATACTATGTACTACACTGTGCGTTTCTTATATTCTAAGTTTTTCAGTGCAACTCACTCATATACTATGTACTACACTGTGCGTTTCTTATATTCTAAGTTTTTCAGTGCAACTCACTCATATACTATGTACTACACTGTGCGTTTCTTATATTCTAAGTTTTTCAGTGCAACTCACTCATATACTATTTACTACACTGTGCGTTTCTTATATTCTAAGTTTTTCAGTGCAACTCACTCATATACTATGTACTACACTGTGCGTTTCTTATATTCTAAGTTTTTCAGTGCAACTCACTCATATACTATGTACTACACTGTGCGTTTCTTATATTCTAAGTTTTTCAGTGCAACTCACTCATATACTATGTACTACACTGTGCGTTTCTTATATTCTAAGTTTTTCAGTGCAACTCACTCATGTACTATGTACTACACTGTGCGTTTCTTATATTCTAAGTTTTTCAGTGCAACTCACTCATATACTATGTACTACACTGTGCGTTTCTTATATTCTAAGTTTTTCAGTGCAACTCACTCATATACTATGTACTACACTGTGCGTTTCTTATATTCTAAGTTTTTCAGTGCAACTCACTCATATACTATTTACTACACTGTGCGTTTCTTAAATTCTAAGTTTTTCAGTGCAACTCACTCATATACTATGTACTACACTGTGCGTTTCTTATATTCTAAGTTTTTCAGTGCAACTCACTCATATACTATGTACTACACTGTGCGTTTCTTATATTCTAAGTTTTTCAGTGCAACTCACTCATATACTATGTACTACACTGTGCGTTTCTTATATTCTAAGTTTTTCAGTGCAACTCACTCATGTACTATGTACTACACTGTGCGTTTCTTATATTCTAAGTTTTTCAGTGCAACTCACTCATATACTATGTACTACACTGTGCATTTCGTGTAATGCGGGTTTTTCAGTAAATTCTAAGTTTTTCAGTGCAACTCACTCATATACTATGTACTACACTGTGCGTTTCTTATATTCTAAGTTTTTCACTGCAACTCACTCATATACTATGTACTACAATGTGCGTTTCTTATATTCTAAGTTTTTCACTGCAACTCACTCATATACTATGTACTACACTGTGCGTTTCTTAAATTCTAAGTTTTTCAGTGCAACTCACTCATATACTATGTACTACAATGTGCGTTTCTTATATTCTAAGTTTTTCAGTGCAACTCACTCATATACTATGTACTACACTGTGCGTTTCTTAAATTCTAAGTTTTTCAGTGCAACTCACTCATATACTATGTACTACACTGTGCGTTTCTTAAATTCTAAGTTTTTCAGTGCAACTCACTCATATACTATGTACTACACTGTGCGTTTCTTATATTCTAAGTTTTTCAGTGCAACTCACTCATATACTATGTACTACAGTGTGCGTTTCTTATATTCTAAGTTTTTCAGTGCAACTCACTCATATACTATGTACTACATTGTGCATTTCGTGTAATGCGGGTTTTTCAGTAAATTCTAAGTTTTTCAGTGCAACTCACTCATATACTATGTACTACACTGTGCGTTTCTTATATTCTAAGTTTTTCAGTGCAACTCACTCATATACTATGTACTACACTGTGCGTTTCTTATATTCTAAGTTTTTCAGTGCAACTCACTGATATACTATGTACTACACTGTGCGTTTCTTATATTCTAAGTTTTTCAGTGCAACTCACTCATATACTATTTACTACACTGTGCGTTTCTTATATTCTAAGTTTTTCAGCACAACTCACTCATATACTATGTACTACACTGTGCGTTTCTTATATTCTAAGTTTTTCAGTGCAACTCACTCATATACTATGTACTACACTGTGCGTTTCTTATATTCTAAGTTTTTCAGTGCAACTCACTCATATACTATGTACTACACTGTGCATTTCGTGTAATGCGGGTTTTTCAGTAAATTCTAAGTTTTTCAGTGCAACTCACTCATATACTATGTACTACACTGTGCGTTTCTTATATTCTAAGTTTTTCACTGCAACTCACTCATATACTATGTACTACAATGTGCGTTTCTTATATTCTAAGTTTTTCACTGCAACTCACTCATATACTATGTACTACACTGTGCGTTTCTTAAATTCTAAGTTTTTCAGTGCAACTCACTCATATACTATGTACTACACTGTGCGTTTCTTAAATTCTAAGTTTTTCAGTGCAACTCACTCATATACTATGTACTACACTGTGCGTTTCTTATATTCTAAGTTTTTCAGTGCAACTCACTCATATACTATGTACTACACTGTGCGTTTCTTATATTCTAAGTTTTTCAGTGCAACTCACTCATATACTATGTACTACACTGTGCATTTCGTGTAATGCGGGTTTTTCAGTAAATTCTAAGTTTTTCAGTGCAACTCACTCATATACTATGTACTACATTGTGCGTTTCTTATATTCTAAGTTTTTCAGTGCAACTCACTCATATACTATGTACTACACTGTGCGTTTCTTATATTCTAAGTTTTTCAGTGCAACTCACTCATATACTATGTACTACACTGTGCGTTTCTTATATTCTAAGTTTTTCAGTGCAACTCAGTCATATACTATGTACTACACTGTGCGTTTCTTATATTCTAAGTTTTTCAGTGCAACTCACTCATATACTATGTACTACACTGTGCGTTTCTTATATTCTAAGTTTTTCAGTGCAACTCACTCATATACTATGTACTACACTGTGCATTTCGTGTAATGCTGGTTTTTCAGTAAATTCTAAGTTTTTCAGTGCAACTCACTCATATACTATGTACTACACTGTGAGTTTCTTATATTCTAAGTTTTTCAGTGCAATTCACTCATATACTATGTACTACACTGTGCGTTTCTTATATTCTAAGTTTTTCAGTGCAACTCACTCATATACTATGTACTACACTGTGCGTTTCTTATATTCTAAGTTTTTCAGTGCAACTCACTCATATACTATGTACTACACTGTGCATTTCGTGTAATGCGGGTTTTTCAGTAAATTCTAAGTTTTTCAGTGCAACTCACTCATATACTATGTACTACACTGTGCGTTTCTTATATTCTAAGTTTTTCAGTGCAACTCACTCATATACTATGTACTACACTGTGCGTTTCTTATATTCCATGTTTTTCAGTGCAAATCACTCATATACTATGTACTACACTGTGCGTTTCTTATATTCTAAGTTTTTCAGTGCAACTCACTCATATACTATTTACTACACTGTGCGTTTCTTATATTCTAAGTTTTTCAGTGCAACTCACTCATATACTATGTACTACACTGTGCGTTTCTTATATTCTAAGTTTTTCAGTGCAACTCACTCATATACTATGTACTACACTGTGCGTTTCTTATATTCTAAGTTTTTCAGTGCAACTCACTCATATACTATGTACTACACTGTGCGTTTCTTATATTCTAAGTTTTTCAGTGCAACTCACTCATGTACTATGTACTACACTGTGCGTTTCTTATATTCTAAGTTTTTCAGTGCAACTCACTCATATACTATGTACTACACTGTGCGTTTCTTATATTCTAAGTTTTTCAGTGCAACTCACTCATATACTATGTACTACACTGTGCGTTTCTTATATTCTAAGTTTTTCACTGCAACTCACTCATATACTATGTACTACAATGTGCGTTTCTTATATTCTAAGTTTTTCACTGCAACTCACTCATATACTATGTACTACACTGTGCGTTTCTTAAATTCTAAGTTTTTCAGTGCAACTCACTCATATACTATGTACTACACTGTGCGTTTCTTAAATTCTAAGTTTTTCAGTGCAACTCACTCATATACTATGTACTACACTGTGCGTTTCTTATATTCTAAGTTTTTCAGTGCAACTCACTCATATACTATGTACTACACTGTGCGTTTCTTATATTCTAAGTTTTTCAGTGCAACTCACTCATATACTATGTACTACACTGTGCATTTCGTGTAATGCGGGTTTTTCAGTAAATTCTAAGTTTTTCAGTGCAACTCACTCATATACTATGTACTACATTGTGCGTTTCTTATATTCTAAGTTTTTCAGTGCAACTCACTCATATACTATGTACTACACTGTGCGTTTCTTATATTCTAAGTTTTTCAGTGCAACTCACTCATATACTATGTACTACAATGTGCGTTTCTTATATTCTAAGTTTTTCAGTGCAACTCACTCATATACTATGTACTACACTGTGCGTTTCTTAAATTCTAAGTTTTTCAGTGCAACTCACTCATATACTATGTACTACACTGTGCGTTTCTTAAATTCTAAGTTTTTCAGTGCAACTCACTCATATACTATGTACTACACTGTGCGTTTCTTATATTCTAAGTTTTTCAGTGCAACTCACTCATATACTATGTACTACAGTGTGCGTTTCTTATATTCTAAGTTTTTCAGTGCAACTCACTCATATACTATGTACTACATTGTGCATTTCGTGTAATGCGGGTTTTTCAGTAAATTCTAAGTTTTTCAGTGCAACTCACTCATATACTATGTACTACACTGTGCGTTTCTTATATTCTAAGTTTTTCAGTGCAACTCACTCATATACTATGTACTACACTGTGCGTTTCTTATATTCTAAGTTTTTCAGTGCAACTCACTGATATACTATGTACTACACTGTGCGTTTCTTATATTCTAAGTTTTTCAGTGCAACTCACTCATATACTATTTACTACACTGTGCGTTTCTTATATTCTAAGTTTTTCAGTGCAACTCACTCATATACTATGTACTACACTGTGCGTATCTTATATTCTAAGTTTTTCAGTGCAACTCACTCATATACTATGTACTACACTGTGCGTTTCTTATATTCTAAGTTTTTCAGTGCAACTCACTCATATACTATGTACTACACTGTGCATTTCGTGTAATGCGGGTTTTTCAGTAAATTCTAAGTTTTTCAGTGCAACTCACTCATATACTATGTACTACACTGTGCGTTTCTTATATTCTAAGTTTTTCAGAGCAACTCACTCATATACTATGTACTAAACTCTGTGTTTCTTATATTCTAAGTTTTTCAGTGCAACTCACTCATATACTATGTACTACACTGTGCGTTTCTTATATTCTAAGTTTTTCAGTGCAACTCACTCATATAGTATGTACTACACTGTGCGTTTCTTAAATTCTAAGTTTTTCAGTGCAACTCACTCATATACTATGTACTACACTGTGCGTTTCTTATATTCTAAGTTTTTCAGCACAACTCACTCATATACTATGTACTACACTGTGCGTTTCTTATATTCTAAGTTTTTCAGTGCAACTCACTCATATACTATGTACTACACTGTGCGTTTCTTATATTCTAAGTTTTTCAGTGCAACTCACTCATATACTATGTACTACACTGTGCATTTCGTGTAATGCGGGTTTTTCAGTAAATTCTAAGTTTTTCAGTGCAACTCACTCATATACTATGTACTACACTGTGCGTTTCTTATATTCTAAGTTTTTCACTGCAACTCACTCATATACTATGTACTACAATGTGCGTTTCTTATATTCTAAGTTTTTCACTGCAACTCACTCATATACTATGTACTACACTGTGCGTTTCTTAAATTCTAAGTTTTTCAGTGCAACTCACTCATATACTATGTACTACACTGTGCGTTTCTTAAATTCTAAGTTTTTCAGTGCAACTCACTCATATACTATGTACTACACTGTGCGTTTCTTATATTCTAAGTTTTTCAGTGCAACTCACTCATATACTATGTACTACACTGTGCGTTTCTTATATTCTAAGTTTTTCAGTGCAACTCACTCATATACTATGTACTACACTGTGCATTTCGTGTAATGCGGGTTTTTCAGTAAATTCTAAGTTTTTCAGTGCAACTCACTCATATACTATGTACTACATTGTGCGTTTCTTATATTCTAAGTTTTTCAGTGCAACTCACTCATATACTATGTACTACACTGTGCGTTTCTTATATTCTAAGTTTTTCAGTGCAACTCACTCATATACTATGTACTACACTGTGCGTTTCTTATATTCTAAGTTTTTCAGTGCAACTCACTCATATACTATGTACTACACTGTGCGTTTCTTATATTCTAAGTTTTTCAGTGCAACTCACTCATATACTATGTACTACACTGTGCGTTTCTTATATTCTAAGTTTTTCAGTGCAACTCACTCATATACTATGTACTACACTGTGCATTTCGTGTAATGCTGGTTTTTCAGTAAATTCTAAGTTTTTCAGTGCAACTCACTCATATACTATGTACTACACTGTGAGTTTCTTATATTCTAAGTTTTTCAGTGCAATTCACTCATATACTATGTACTACACTGTGCGTTTCTTATATTCTAAGTTTTTCAGTGCAACTCACTCATATACTATGTACTACACTGTGCGTTTCTTATATTCTAAGTTTTTCAGTGCAACTCACTCATATACTATGTACTACACTGTGCATTTCGTGTAATGCGGGTTTTTCAGTAAATTCTAAGTTTTTCAGTGCAACTCACTCATATACTATGTACTACACTGTGCGTTTCTTATATTCTAAGTTTTTCAGTGCAACTCACTCATATACTATGTACTACACTGTGCGTTTCTTATATTCTAAGTTTTTCAGTGCAACTCACTCATATACTATGTACTACACTGTGCGTTTCTTATATTCTAAGTTTTTCAGTGCAACTCACTCATATACTATTTACTACACTGTGCGTTTCTTATATTCTAAGTTTTTCAGTGCAACTCACTCATATACTATGTACTACACTGTGCGTTTCTTATATTCTAAGTTTTTCAGTGCAACTCACTCATATACTATGTACTACACTGTGCGTTTTTTATATTCTAAGTTTTTCAGTGCAACTCACTCATATACTATGTACTACACTGTGCGTTTCTTATATTCTAAGTTTTTCAGTGCAACTCACTGATATACTATGTACTACACTGTGCGTTTCTTATATTCTAAGTTTTTCAGTGCAACTCACTCATATACTATGTACTACACTGTGCGTTTCTTATATTCTAAGTTTTTCAGTGCAACTCACTCATGTACTATGTACTACACTGTGCGTTTCTTATATTCTAAGTTTTTCAGTGCAACTCACTCATATACTATGTACTACACTGTGCGTTTCTTATATTCTAAGTTTTTCAGTGCAACTCACTCATATACTATGTACTACACTGTGCATTTCGTGTAATGCGGGTTTTTCAGTAAATTCTAAGTTTTTCAGTGCAACTCACTCATATACTATGTACTACACTGTGCGTTTCTTATATTCTAAGTTTTTCACTGCAACTCACTCATATACTATGTACTACAATGTGCGTTTCTTATATTCTAAGTTTTTCACTGCAACTCACTCATATACTATGTACTACACTGTGCGTTTCTTAAATTCTAAGTTTTTCAGTGCAACTCACTCATATACTATGTACTACACTGTGCGTTTCTTAAATTCTAAGTTTTTCAGTGCAACTCACTCATGTACTATGTACTACACTGTGCGTTTCTTATATTCTAAGTTTTTCAGTGCAACTCACTCATATACTATGTACTACACTGTGCGTTTCTTATATTCTAAGTTTTTCAGTGCAACTCACTCATATACTATGTACTACACTGTGCATTTCGTGTAATGCGGGTTTTTCAGTAAATTCTAAGTTTTTCAGTGCAACTCACTCATATACTATGTACTACATTGTGCGTTTCTTATATTCTAAGTTTTTCAGTGCAACTCACTCATATACTATGTACTACACTGTGCGTTTCTTATATTCTAAGTTTTTCAGTGCAACTCACTCATATACTATGTACTACAATGTGCGTTTCTTATATTCTAAGTTTTTCAGTGCAACTCACTCATATACTATGTACTACACTGTGCGTTTCTTAAATTCTAAGTTTTTCAGTGCAACTCACTCATATACTATGTACTACACTGTGCGTTTCTTAAATTCTAAGTTTTTCAGTGCAACTCACTCATATACTATGTACTACACTGTGCGTTTCTTATATTCTAAGTTTTTCAGTGCAACTCACTCATATACTATGTACTACAGTGTGCGTTTCTTATATTCTAAGTTTTTCAGTGCAACTCACTCATATACTATGTACTACATTGTGCATTTCGTGTAATGCGGGTTTTTCAGTAAATTCTAAGTTTTTCAGTGCAACTCACTCATATACTATGTACTACACTGTGCGTTTCTTATATTCTAAGTTTTTCAGTGCAACTCACTCATATACTATGTACTACACTGTGCGTTTCTTATATTCTAAGTTTTTCAGTGCAACTCACTGATATACTATGTACTACACTGTGCGTTTCTTATATTCTAAGTTTTTCAGTGCAACTCACTCATATACTATTTACTACACTGTGCGTTTCTTATATTCTAAGTTTTTCAGTGCAACTCACTCATATACTATGTACTACACTGTGCGTATCTTATATTCTAAGTTTTTCAGTGCAACTCACTCATATACTATGTACTACACTGTGCGTTTCTTATATTCTAAGTTTTTCAGTGCAACTCACTCATATACTATGTACTACACTGTGCATTTCGTGTAATGCGGGTTTTTCAGTAAATTCTAAGTTTTTCAGTGCAACTCACTCATATACTATGTACTACACTGTGCGTTTCTTATATTCTAAGTTTTTCAGTGCAACTCACTCATATACTATGTACTAAACTCTGCGTTTCTTATATTCTAAGTTTTTCAGTGCAACTCACTCATATACTATGTACTACACTGTGCGTTTCTTATATTCTAAGTTTTTCAGTGCAACTCACTCATATAGTATGTACTACACTGTGCGTTTCTTAAATTCTAAGTTTTTCAGTGCAACTCACTCATATACTATGTACTACACTGTGCGTTTCTTATATTCTAAGTTTTTCAGCACAACTCACTCATATACTATGTACTACACTGTGCGTTTCTTATATTCTAAGTTTTTCAGTGCAACTCACTCATATACTATGTACTACACTGTGCGTTTCTTATATTCTAAGTTTTTCAGTGCAACTCACTCATATACTATGTACTACACTGTGCATTTCGTGTAATGCGGGTTTTTCAGTAAATTCTAAGTTTTTCAGTGCAACTCACTCATATACTATGTACTACACTGTGCGTTTCTTATATTCTAAGTTTTTCACTGCAACTCACTCATATACTATGTACTACAATGTGCGTTTCTTATATTCTAAGTTTTTCACTGCAACTCACTCATATACTATGTACTACACTGTGCGTTTCTTAAATTCTAAGTTTTTCAGTGCAACTCACTCATATACTATGTACTACACTGTGCGTTTCTTAAATTCTAAGTTTTTCAGTGCAACTCACTCATATACTATGTACTACACTGTGCGTTTCTTATATTCTAAGTTTTTCAGTGCAACTCACTCATATACTATGTACTACACTGTGCGTTTCTTATATTCTAAGTTTTTCAGTGCAACTCAATCATATACTATGTACTACACTGTGCATTTCGTGTAATGCGGGTTTTTCAGTAAATTCTAAGTTTTTCAGTGCAACTCACTCATATACTATGTACTACATTGTGCGTTTCTTATATTCTAAGTTTTTCAGTGCAACTCACTCATATACTATGTACTACACTGTGCGTTTCTTATATTCTAAGTTTTTCAGTGCAACTCACTCATATACTATGTACTACACTGTGCGTTTCTTATATTCTAAGTTTTTCAGTGCAACTCACTCATATACTATGTACTACACTGTGCGTTTCTTATATTCTAAGTTTTTCAGTGCAACTCACTCATATACTATGTACTACACTGTGCGTTTCTTATATTCTAAGTTTTTCAGTGCAACTCACTCATATACTATGTACTACACTGTGCATTTCGTGTAATGCTGGTTTTTCAGTAAATTCTAAGTTTTTCAGTGCAACTCACTCATATACTATGTACTACACTGTGAGTTTCTTATATTCTAAGTTTTTCATTGCAATTCACTCATATACTATGTACTACACTGTGCGTTTCTTATATTCTAAGTTTTTCAGTGCAACTCACTCATATACTATGTACTACACTGTGCGTTTCTTATATTCTAAGTTTTTCAGTGCAACTCACTCATATACTATGTACTACACTGTGCATTTCGTGTAATGCGGGTTTTTCAGTAAATTCTAAGTTTTTCAGTGCAACTCACTCATATACTATGTACTACACTGTGCGTTTCTTATATTCTAAGTTTTTCAGTGCAACTCACTCATATACTATGTACTACACTGTGCGTTTCTTATATTCTAAGTTTTTCAGTGCAACTCACTCATATACTATGTACTACACTGTGCGTTTCTTATATTCTAAGTTTTTCAGTGCAACTCACTCATATACTATTTACTACACTGTGCGTTTCTTATATTCTAAGTTTTTCAGTGCAACTCACTCATATACTATGTACTACACTGTGCGTTTCTTATATTCTAAGTTTTTCAGTGCAACTCACTCATATACTATGTACTACACTGTGCGTTTTTTATATTCTAAGTTTTTCAGTGCAACTCACTCATATACTATGTACTACACTGTGCGTTTCTTATATTCTAAGTTTTTCAGTGCAACTCACTGATATACTATGTACTACACTGTGCGTTTCTTATATTCTAAGTTTTTGAGTGCAACTCACTCATATACTATTTACTACACTGTGCGTTTCTTATATTCTAAGTTTTTCAGTGCAACTCACTCATATACTATGTACTACACTGTGCGTTTCTTATATTCTAAGTTTTTCAGTGCAACTCACTCATATACTATGTACTACACTGTGCATTTCGTGTAATGCGGGTTTTTCAGTAAATTCTAAGTTTTTCAGTGCAACTCACTCATATACTATGTACTACACTGTGCGTTTCTTATATTCTAAGTTTTTCAGTGCAACTCACTCATATACTATGTACTAAACTCTGCGTTTCTTATATTCTAAGTTTTTCAGTGCAACTCACTCATATACTATGTACTACACTGTGCGTTTCTTATATTCTAAGTTTTTCAGTGCAACTCACTCATATAGTATGTACTACACTGTGCGTTTCTTAAATTCTAAGTTTTTCAGTGCAACTCACTCATATACTATGTACTACACTGTGCGTTTCTTAAATTCTAAGTTTTTCAGTGCAACTCACTCATATACTATGTACTACACTGTGCGTTTCTTAAATTCTAAGTTTTTCAGTGCAACTCACTCATATACTATGTACTACACTGTGCATTTCGTGTAATGCGGGTTTTTCAGTAAATTCTAAGTTTTTCAGTGCAACTCACTCATATACTATGTACTACATTGTGCGTTTCTTATATTCTAAGTTTTTCAGTGCAACTCACTCATATACTATGTACTACACTGTGCGTTTCTTATATTCTAAGTTTTTCAGTGCAACTCACTCATATACTATGTACTACAATGTGCGTTTCTTATATTCTAAGTTTTTCAGTGCAACTCACTCATATACTATGTACTACACTGTGCGTTTCTTATATTCTAAGTTTTTCACTGCAACTCACTCATATACTATGTACTACAATGTGCGTTTCTTATATTCTAAGTTTTTCACTGCAACTCACTCATATACTATGTACTACACTGTGCGTTTCTTAAATTCTAAGTTTTTCAGTGCAACTCACTCATATACTATGTACTACACTGTGCGTTTCTTAAATTCTAAGTTTTTCAGTGCAACTCACTCATATACTATGTACTACACTGTGCGTTTCTTATATTCTAAGTTTTTCAGTGCAACTCACTCATATACTATGTACTACACTGTGCGTTTCTTATATTCTAAGTTTTTCAGTGCAACTCACTCATATACTATGTACTACACTGTGCATTTCGTGTAATGCGGGTTTTTCAGTAAATTCTAAGTTTTTCAGTGCAACTCACTCATATACTATGTACTACATTGTGCGTTTCTTATATTCTAAGTTTTTCAGTGCAACTCACTCATATACTATGTACTACACTGTGCGTTTCTTATATTCTAAGTTTTTCAGTGCAACTCACTCATATACTATGTACTACAATGTGCGTTTCTTATATTCTAAGTTTTTCAGTGCAACTCACTCATATACTATGTACTACACTGTGCGTTTCTTAAATTCTAAGTTTTTCAGTGCAACTCACTCATATACTATGTACTACACTGTGCGTTTCTTAAATTCTAAGTTTTTCAGTGCAACTCACTCATATACTATGTACTACACTGTGCGTTTCTTATATTCTAAGTTTTTCAGTGCAACTCACTCATATACTATGTACTACAGTGTGCGTTTCTTATATTCTAAGTTTTTCAGTGCAACTCACTCATATACTATGTACTACATTGTGCATTTCGTGTAATGCGGGTTTTTCAGTAAATTCTAAGTTTTTCAGTGCAACTCACTCATATACTATGTACTACACTGTGCGTTTCTTATATTCTAAGTTTTTCAGTGCAACTCACTCATATACTATGTACTACACTGTGCGTTTCTTATATTCTAAGTTTTTCAGTGCAACTCACTGATATACTATGTACTACACTGTGCGTTTCTTATATTCTAAGTTTTTCAGTGCAACTCACTCATATACTATTTACTACACTGTGCGTTTCTTATATTCTAAGTTTTTCAGTGCAACTCACTCATATACTATGTACTACACTGTGCGTATCTTATATTCTAAGTTTTTCAGTGCAACTCACTCATATACTATGTACTACACTGTGCGTTTCTTATATTCTAAGTTTTTCAGTGCAACTCACTCATATACTATGTACTACACTGTGCATTTCGTGTAATGCGGGTTTTTCAGTAAATTCTAAGTTTTTCAGTGCAACTCACTCATATACTATGTACTACACTGTGCGTTTCTTATATTCTAAGTTTTTCAGTGCAACTCACTCATATACTATGTACTAAACTCTGCGTTTCTTATATTCTAAGTTTTTCAGTGCAACTCACTCATATACTATGTACTACACTGTGCGTTTCTTATATTCTAAGTTTTTCAGTGCAACTCACTCATATACTATGTACTACACTGTGCGTTTCTTAAATTCTAAGTTTTTCAGTGCAACTCACTCATATACTATGTACTACACTGTGCGTTTCTTATATTCTAAGTTTTTCAGCACAACTCACTCATATACTATGTACTACACTGTGCGTTTCTTATATTCTAAGTTTTTCAGTGCAACTCACTCATATACTATGTACTACACTGTGCGTTTCTTATATTCTAAGTTTTTCAGTGCAACTCACTCATATACTATGTACTACACTGTGCATTTCGTGTAATGCGGGTTTTTCAGTAAATTCTAAGTTTTTCAGTGCAACTCACTCATATACTATGTACTACACTGTGCGTTTCTTATATTCTAAGTTTTTCACTGCAACTCACTCATATACTATGTACTACAATGTGCGTTTCTTATATTCTAAGTTTTTCACTGCAACTCACTCATATACTATGTACTACACTGTGCGTTTCTTAAATTCTAAGTTTTTCAGTGCAACTCACTCATATACTATGTACTACACTGTGCGTTTCTTAAATTCTAAGTTTTTCAGTGCAACTCACTCATATACTATGTACTACACTGTGCGTTTCTTATATTCTAAGTTTTTCAGTGCAACTCACTCATATACTATGTACTACACTGTGCGTTTCTTATATTCTAAGTTTTTCAGTGCAACTCACTCATATACTATGTACTACACTGTGCATTTCGTGTAATGCGGGTTTTTCAGTAAATTCTAAGTTTTTCAGTGCAACTCACTCATATACTATGTACTACATTGTGCGTTTCTTATATTCTAAGTTTTTCAGTGCAACTCACTCATATACTATGTACTACACTGTGCGTTTCTTATATTCTAAGTTTTTCAGTGCAACTCACTCATATACTATGTACTACACTGTGCGTTTCTTATATTCTAAGTTTTTCAGTGCAACTCACTCATATACTATGTACTACACTGTGCGTTTCTTATATTCTAAGTTTTTCAGTGCAACTCACTCATATACTATGTACTACACTGTGCGTTTCTTATATTCTAAGTTTTTCAGTGCAACTCACTCATATACTATGTACTACACTGTGCATTTCGTGTAATGCTGGTTTTTCAGTAAATTCTAAGTTTTTCAGTGCAACTCACTCATATACTATGTACTACACTGTGAGTTTCTTATATTCTAAGTTTTTCAGTGCAATTCACTCATATACTATGTACTACACTGTGCGTTTCTTATATTCTAAGTTTTTCAGTGCAACTCACTCATATACTATGTACTACACTGTGCGTTTCTTATATTCTAAGTTTTTCAGTGCAACTCACTCATATACTATGTACTACACTGTGCATTTCGTGTAATGCGGGTTTTTCAGTAAATTCTAAGTTTTTCAGTGCAACTCACTCATATACTATGTACTACACTGTGCGTTTCTTATATTCTAAGTTTTTCAGTGCAACTCACTCATATACTATGTACTACACTGTGCGTTTCTTATATTCTAAGTTTTTCAGTGCAACTCACTCATATACTATGTACTACACTGTGCGTTTCTTATATTCTAAGTTTTTCAGTGCAACTCACTCATATACTATTTACTACACTGTGCGTTTCTTATATTCTAAGTTTTTCAGTGCAACTCACTCATATACTATGTACTACACTGTGCGTTTCTTATATTGTAAGTTTTTCAGTGCAACTCACTCATATACTATGTACTACACTGTGCGTTTTTTATATTCTAAGTTTTTCAGTGCAACTCACTCATATACTATGTACTACACTGTGCGTTTCTTATATTCTAAGTTTTTCAGTGCAACTCACTGATATACTATGTACTACACTGTGCGTTTCTTATATTCTAAGTTTTTGAGTGCAACTCACTCATATACTATTTACTACACTGTGCGTTTCTTATATTCTAAGTTTTTCAGTGCAACTCACTCATATACTATGTACTACACTGTGCGTTTCTTATATTCTAAGTTTTTCAGTGCAACTCACTCATATACTATGTACTACACTGTGCATTTCGTGTAATGCGGGTTTTTCAGTAAATTCTAAGTTTTTCAGTGCAACTCACTCATATACTATGTACTACACTGTGCGTTTCTTATATTCTAAGTTTTTCAGTGCAACTCACTCATATACTATGTACTAAACTCTGCGTTTCTTATATTCTAAGTTTTTCAGTGCAACTCACTCATATACTATGTACTACACTGTGCGTTTCTTATATTCTAAGTTTTTCAGTGCAACTCACTCATATAGTATGTACTACACTGTGCGTTTGTTAAATTCTAAGTTTTTCAGTGCAACTCACTCATATACTATGTACTACACTGTGCGTTTCTTAAATTCTAAGTTTTTCAGTGCAACTCACTCATATACTATGTACTACACTGTGCGTTTCTTAAATTCTAAGTTTTTCAGTGCAACTCACTCATATACTATGTACTACACTGTGCATTTCGTGTAATGCGGGTTTTTCAGTAAATTCTAAGTTTTTCAGTGCAACTCACTCATATACTATGTACTACATTGTGCGTTTCTTATATTCTAAGTTTTTCAGTGCAACTCACTCATATACTATGTACTACACTGTGCGTTTCTTATATTCTAAGTTTTTCAGTGCAACTCACTCATATACTATGTACTACAATGTGCGTTTCTTATATTCTAAGTTTTTCAGTGCAACTCACTCATATACTATGTACTACACTGTGCGTTTCTTAAATTCTAAGTTTTTCAGTGCAACTCACTCATATACTATGTACTACACTGTGCGTTTCTTAAATTCTAAGTTTTTCAGTGCAACTCACTCATATACTATGTACTACACTGTGCGTTTCTTATATTCTAAGTTTTTCAGTGCAACTCACTCATATACTATGTACTACAGTGTGCGTTTCTTATATTCTAAGTTTTTCAGTGCAACTCACTCATATACTATGTACTACACTGTGCATTTCGTGTAATGCGGGTTTTTCAGTAAATTCTAAGTTTTTCAGTGCAACTCACTCATATACTATGTACTACACTGTGCGTTTCTTATATTCTAAGTTTTTCAGTGCAACTCACTCATATACTATGTACTACACTGTGCGTTTCTTATATTCTAAGTTTTTCAGTGCAACTCACTCATATACTATGTACTACACTGTGCGTTTCTTATATTCTAAGTTTTTCAGTGCAACTCACTCATATAGTATGTACTACACTGTGCGTTTGTTAAATTCTAAGTTTTTCAGTGCAACTCACTCATATACTATGTACTACACTGTGCGTTTCTTAAATTCTAAGTTTTTCAGTGCAACTCACTCATATACTATGTACTACACTGTGCGTTTCTTAAATTCTAAGTTTTTCAGTGCAACTCACTCATATACTATGTACTACACTGTGCATTTCGTGTAATGCGGGTTTTTCAGTAAATTCTAAGTTTTTCAGTGCAACTCACTCATATACTATGTACTACATTGTGCGTTTCTTATATTCTAAGTTTTTCAGTGCAACTCACTCATATACTATGTACTACACTGTGCGTTTCTTATATTCTAAGTTTTTCAGTGCAACTCACTCATATACTATGTACTACAATGTGCGTTTCTTATATTCTAAGTTTTTCAGTGCAACTCACTCATATACTATGTACTACACTGTGCGTTTCTTAAATTCTAAGTTTTTCAGTGCAACTCACTCATATACTATGTACTACACTGTGCGTTTCTTAAATTCTAAGTTTTTCAGTGCAACTCACTCATATACTATGTACTACACTGTGCGTTTCTTAAATTCTAAGTTTTTCAGTGCAACTCACTCATATACTATGTACTACACTGTGCGTTTCTTATATTCTAAGTTTTTCAGTGCAACTCACTCATATACTATGTACTACACTGTGCATTTCGTGTAATGCGGGTTTTTCAGTAAATTCTAAGTTTTTCAGTGCAACTCACTCATATACTATGTACTACACTGTGCGTTTCTTATATTCTAAGTTTTTCAGTGCAACTCACTCATATACTATGTACTACACTGTGCGTTTCTTATATTCTAAGTTTTTCAGTGCAACTCACTCATATACTATGTACTACACTGTGCGTTTCTTATATTCTAAGTTTTTCAGTGCAACTCACTCATATACTATTTACTACACTGTGCGTTTCTTATATTCTAAGTTTTTCAGTGCAACTCACTCATATACTATGTACTACACTGTGCGTATCTTATATTCTAAGTTTTTCAGTGCAACTCACTCATATACTATGTACTACACTGTGCGTTTCTTATATTCTAAGTTCTTCAGTGCAACTCACTCATATACTATGTACTACACTGTGCATTTCGTGTAATGCGGGTTTTTCAGTAAATTCTAAGTTTTTCAGTGCAACTCACTCATATACTATGTACTACACTGTGCGTTTCTTATATTCTAAGTTTTTCAGTGCAACTCACTCATATACTATGTACTAAACTCTGCGTTTCTTATATTCTAAGTTTTTCAGTGCAACTCACTCATATACTATGTACTACACTGTGCGTTTCTTATATTCTAAGTTTTTCAGTGCAACTCACTCATATAGTATGTACTACACTGTGCGTTTCTTAAATTCTAAGTTTTTCAGTGCAACTCACTCATATACTATGTACTACACTGTGCGTTTCTTATATTCTAAGTTTTTCAGCACAACTCACTCATATACTATGTACTACACTGTGCGTTTCTTATATTCTAAGTTTTTCAGTGCAACTCACTCATATACTATGTACTACACTGTGCGTTTCTTATATTCTAAGTTTTTCAGTGCAACTCACTCATATACTATGTACTACACTGTGCATTTCGTGTAATGCGGGTTTTTCAGTAAATTCTAAGTTTTTCAGTGCAACTCACTCATATACTATGTACTACACTGTGCGTTTCTTATATTCTAAGTTTTTCACTGCAACTCACTCATATACTATGTACTACAATGTGCGTTTCTTATATTCTAAGTTTTTCACTGCAACTCACTCATATACTATGTACTACACTGTGCGTTTCTTAAATTCTAAGTTTTTCAGTGCAACTCACTCATATACTATGTACTACACTGTGCGTTTCTTAAATTCTAAGTTTTTCAGTGCAACTCACTCATATACTATGTACTACACTGTGCGTTTCTTATATTCTAAGTTTTTCAGTGCAACTCACTCATATACTATGTACTACACTGTGCGTTTCTTATATTCTAAGTTTTTCAGTGCAACTCACTCATATACTATGTACTACACTGTGCATTTCGTGTAATGCGGGTTTTTCAGTAAATTCTAAGTTTTTCAGTGCAACTCACTCATATACTATGTACTACATTGTGCGTTTCTTATATTCTAAGTTTTTCAGTGCAACTCACTCATATACTATGTACTACACTGTGCGTTTCTTATATTCTAAGTTTTTCAGTGCAACTCACTCATATACTATGTACTACACTGTGCGTTTCTTATATTCTAAGTTTTTCAGTGCAACTCACTCATATACTATGTACTACACTGTGCGTTTCTTATATTCTAAGTTTTTCAGTGCAACTCACTCATATACTATGTACTACACTGTGCGTTTCTTATATTCTAAGTTTTTCAGTGCAACTCACTCATATACTATGTACTACACTGTGCATTTCGTGTAATGCTGGTTTTTCAGTAAATTCTAAGTTTTTCAGTGCAACTCACTCATATACTATGTACTACACTGTGAGTTTCTTATATTCTAAGTTTTTCAGTGCAATTCACTCATATACTATGTACTACACTGTGCGTTTCTTATATTCTAAGTTTTTCAGTGCAACTCACTCATATACTATGTACTACACTGTGCGTTTCTTATATTCTAAGTTTTTCAGTGCAACTCACTCATATACTATGTACTACACTGTGCGTTTCTTATATTCTAAGTTTTTCAGTGCAACTCACTGATATACTATGTACTACACTGTGCGTTTCTTATATTCTAAGTTTTTCAGTGCAACTCACTCATATACTATTTACTACACTGTGCGTTTCTTATATTCTAAGTTTTTCAGTGCAACTCACTCATATACTATGTACTACACTGTGCGTATCTTATATTCTAAGTTTTTCAGTGCAACTCACTCATATACTATGTACTACACTGTGCGTTTCTTATATTCTAAGTTCTTCAGTGCAACTCACTCATATACTATGTACTACACTGTGCATTTCGTGTAATGCGGGTTTTTCAGTAAATTCTAAGTTTTTCAGTGCAACTCACTCATATACTATGTACTACACTGTGCGTTTCTTATATTCTAAGTTTTTCAGTGCAACTCACTCATATACTATGTACTAAACTCTGCGTTTCTTATATTCTAAGTTTTTCAGTGCAACTCACTCATATACTATGTACTACACTGTGCGTTTCTTATATTCTAAGTTTTTCAGTGCAACTCACTCATATAGTATGTACTACACTGTGCGTTTCTTAAATTCTAAGTTTTTCAGTGCAACTCACTCATATACTATGTACTACACTGTGCGTTTCTTATATTCTAAGTTTTTCAGCACAACTCACTCATATACTATGTACTACACTGTGCGTTTCTTATATTCTAAGTTTTTCAGTGCAACTCACTCATATACTATGTACTACACTGTGCGTTTCTTATATTCTAAGTTTTTCAGTGCAACTCACTCATATACTATGTACTACACTGTGCATTTCGTGTAATGCGGGTTTTTCAGTAAATTCTAAGTTTTTCAGTGCAACTCACTCATATACTATGTACTACACTGTGCGTTTCTTATATTCTAAGTTTTTCACTGCAACTCACTCATATACTATGTACTACAATGTGCGTTTCTTATATTCTAAGTTTTTCACTGCAACTCACTCATATACTATGTACTACACTGTGCGTTTCTTAAATTCTAAGTTTTTCAGTGCAACTCACTCATATACTATGTACTACACTGTGCGTTTCTTAAATTCTAAGTTTTTCAGTGCAACTCACTCATATACTATGTACTACACTGTGCGTTTCTTATATTCTAAGTTTTTCAGTGCAACTCACTCATATACTATGTACTACACTGTGCGTTTCTTATATTCTAAGTTTTTCAGTGCAACTCACTCATATACTATGTACTACACTGTGCATTTCGTGTAATGCGGGTTTTTCAGTAAATTCTAAGTTTTTCAGTGCAACTCACTCATATACTATGTACTACATTGTGCGTTTCTTATATTCTAAGTTTTTCAGTGCAACTCACTCATATACTATGTACTACACTGTGCGTTTCTTATATTCTAAGTTTTTCAGTGCAACTCACTCATATACTATGTACTACACTGTGCGTTTCTTATATTCTAAGTTTTTCAGTGCAACTCACTCATATACTATGTACTACACTGTGCGTTTCTTATATTCTAAGTTTTTCAGTGCAACTCACTCATATACTATGTACTACACTGTGCGTTTCTTATATTCTAAGTTTTTCAGTGCAACTCACTCATATACTATGTACTACACTGTGCATTTCGTGTAATGCTGGTTTTTCAGTAAATTCTAAGTTTTTCAGTGCAACTCACTCATATACTATGTACTACACTGTGAGTTTCTTATATTCTAAGTTTTTCAGTGCAATTCACTCATATACTATGTACTACACTGTGCGTTTCTTATATTCTAAGTTTTTCAGTGCAACTCACTCATATACTATGTACTACACTGTGCGTTTCTTATATTCTAAGTTTTTCAGTGCAACTCACTCATATACTATGTACTACACTGTGCATTTCGTGTAATGCGGGTTTTTCAGTAAATTCTAAGTTTTTCAGTGCAACTCACTCATATACTATGTACTACACTGTGCGTTTCTTATATTCTAAGTTTTTCAGTGCAACTCACTCATATACTATGTACTACACTGTGCGTTTCTTATATTCTAAGTTTTTCAGTGCAACTCACTCATATACTATTTACTACACTGTGCGTTTCTTATATTCTAAGTTTTTCAGTGCAACTCACTCATATACTATGTACTACACTGTGCGTTTCTTATATTCTAAGTTTTTCAGTGCAACTCACTCATATACTATGTACTACACTGTGCGTTTTTTATATTCTAAGTTTTTCAGTGCAACTCACTCATATACTATGTACTACACTGTGCGTTTCTTATATTCTAAGTTTTTCAGTGCAACTCACTGATATACTATGTACTACACTGTGCGTTTCTTATATTCTAAGTTTTTCAGTGCAACTCACTCATATACTATTTACTACACTGTGCGTTTCTTATATTCTAAGTTTTTCAGTGCAACTCACTCATATACTATGTACTACACTGTGCGTTTCTTATATTCTAAGTTTTTCAGTGCAACTCACTCATATACTATGTACTAAACTGTGCATTTCGTGTAATGCGGGTTTTTCAGTAAATTCTAAGTTTTTCAGTGCAACTCACTCATATACTATGTACTACACTGTGCGTTTCTTATATTCTAAGTTTTTCAGTGCAACTCACTCATATACTATGTACTAAACTCTGCGTTTCTTATATTCTAAGTTTTTCAGTGCAACTCACTCATATACTATGTACTACACTGTGCGTTTCTTATATTCTAAGTTTTTCAGTGCAACTCACTCATATAGTATGTACTACACTGTGCGTTTCTTAAATTCTAAGTTTTTCAGTGCAACTCACTCATATACTATGTACTACACTGTGCGTTTCTTATATTCTAAGTTTTTCAGTGCAACTCACTCATATACTATGTACTACACTGTGCGTTTCTTATATTCTAAGTTTTTCAGTGCAACTCACTCATATACTATGTACTACACTGTGCGTTTCTTATATTCTAAGTTGTTCAGTGCAACTCACTCATATACTATGTACTACACTGTGCATTTCGTGTAATGCGGGTTTTTCAGTAAATTCTAAGTTTTTCAGTGCAACTCACTCATATACTATGTACTACACTGTGCGTTTCTTATATTCTAAGTTTTTCACTGCAACTCACTCATATACTATGTACTACAATGTGCGTTTCTTATATTCTAAGTTTTTCACTGCAACTCACTCATATACTATGTACTACACTGTGCGTTTCTTAAATTCTAAGTTTTTCAGTGCAACTCACTCATATACTATGTACTACACTGTGCGTTTCTTAAATTCTAAGTTTTTCAGTGCAACTCACTCATATACTATGTACTACACTGTGCGTTTCTTATATTCTAAGTTTTTCAGTGCAACTCACTCATATACTATGTACTACACTGTGCGTTTCTTATATTCTAAGTTTTTCAGTGCAACTCACTCATATACTATGTACTACACTGTGCATTTCGTGTAATGCGGGTTTTTCAGTAAATTCAAAGTTTTTCAGTGCAACTCACTCATATACTATGTACTACATTGTGCGTTTCTTATATTCTAAGTTTTTCAGTGCAACTCACTCATATACTATGTACTACACTGTGCGTTTCTTATATTCTAAGTTTTTCAGTGCAACTCACTCATATACTATGTACTACACTGTGCGTTTCTTATATTCTAAGTTTTTCAGTGCAACTCACTCATATACTATGTACTACACTGTGCGTTTCTTATATTCTAAGTTTTTCAGTGCAACTCACTCATATACTATGTACTACACTGTGCGTTTCTTATATTCTAAGTTTTTCAGTGCAACTCACTCATATACTATATACTACACTGTGCATTTCGTGTAATGCTGGTTTTTCAGTAAATTCTAAGTTTTTCAGTGCAACTCACTCATATACTATGTACTACACTGTGAGTTTCTTATATTCTAAGTTTTTCAGTGCAATTCACTCATATACTATGTACTACACTGTGCGTTTCTTATATTCTAAGTTTTTCAGTGCAACTCACTCATATACTATGTACTACACTGTGCGTTTCTTATATTCTAAGTTTTTCAGTGCAACTCACTCATATACTATGTACTACACTGTGCATTTCGTGTAATGCGGGTTTTTCAGTAAATTCTAAGTTTTTCAGTGCAACTCACTCATATACTATGTACTACACTGTGCGTTTCTTATATTCTAAGTTTTTCAGTGCAACTCACTCATATACTATGTACTACACTGTGCGTTTCTTATATTTTAAGTTTTTCAGTGCAACTCACTCATATACTATGTACTACACTGTGCGTTTCTTATATTCTAAGTTTTTCAGTGCAACTCACTCATATACTATTTACTACACTGTGCGTTTCTTATATTCTAAGTTTTTCAGTGCAACTCACTCATATACTATGTACTACACTGTGCGTTTTTTATATTCTAAGTTTTTCAGTGCAAATCACTCATATACTATGTACTACATTGTGCGTTTCTTATATTCTAAGTTTTTCAGTGCAACTCACTCATATACTATGTACTACACTGTGCGTTTCTTATATTCTAAGTTTTTCAGTGCAACTCACTCATATACTATGTACTACACTGTGCGTTTCTTATATTCTAAGTTTTTCAGTGCAACTCACTCATATACTATGTACTACACTGTGCGTTTCTTATATTCTAAGTTTTTCAGTGCAACTCACTCATATACTATGTACTACACTGTGCGTTTCTTATATTCTAAGTTTTTCAGTGCAACTCACTCATATACCATGTACTACACTGTGCGTTTCTTATATTCTAAGTTTTTCAGTGCAACTCACTCATATACTATGTACTACACTGTGCATTTCGTGTAATGCGGGTTTTTTAGTAAATTCTAAGTTTTTCAGTGCAACTCACTCATATACTATGTACTACACTGTGCGTTTCTTATATTCTAAGTTTTACAGTGCAACTCACTCATATACTATGTACTACACTGTGCGTTTCTTATATTCTAAGTTTTTCATTGCAACTCACTCATATACTATGTACTACAATGTGCGTTTCTTATATTCTAAGTTTTTCAGTGCAACTCACTCATATACTATGTACTACACTGTGCGTTTCTTAAATTCTAAGTTTTTCAGTGCAACTCTCTCATATACTATGTACTACACTGTGCATTTCGTGTAATGCGGGTTTTTCAGTAAATTCTAAGTTTTTCAGTGCAACTCACTCATATACTATGTACTACACTGTGCGTTTCTTATATTCTAAGTTTTTCAGTGCAACTCACTCATATACTATGTACTACACTGTGCGTTTCTTATATTCTAAGTTTTTCAGTGCAACTCACTGATATACTATGTACTACACTGTGCGTTTCTTATATTCTAAGTTTTTCAGTGCAACTCACTCATATACTATGTACTACACTGTGCGTTTCTTATATTCTAAGTTTTTCAGTGCAACTCACTGATATACTATGTACTACACTGTGCGTTTCTTATATTCTAAGTTTTTCAGTGCAACTCACTCATATACTATTTACTACACTGTGCGTTTCTTATATTCTAAGTTTTTCAGTGCAACTCACTCATATACTATGTACTACACTGTGCGTTTCTTATATTCTAAGTTTTTCAGTGCAACTCACTCATATACTATGTACTACACTGTGCGTTTCTTATATTCTAAGTTTTTCAGTGCAACTCACTCATATACTATGTACTACACTGTGCATTTCGTGTAATGCGGGTTTTTCAGTAAATTCTAAGTTTTTCAGTGCAACTCACTCATATACTATGTACTACACTGTGCGTTTCTTATATTCTAAGTTTTTCAGTGCAACTCACTCATATACTATGTACTAAACTCTGCGGTTCTTATATTCTAAGTTTTTCAGTGCAACTCACTCATATACTATGTACTACACTGTGCGTTTCTTATATTCTAAGTTTTTCAGTGCAACTCACTCATATACTATGTACTACACTGTGCGTTTCTTAAATTCTAAGTTTTTCAGTGCAACTCACTCATATACTATGTACTACACTGTGCGTTTCTTATATTCTAAGTTTTTCAGTGCAACTCACTCATATACTATGTACTACACTGTGCGTTTCTTATATTCTAAGTTTTTCAGTGCAACTCACTCATATAATGTACTACACTGTGCGTTTCTTATATTCTAAGTTTTTCAGTGCAACTCACTCATATACTATGTACTACACTGTGCATTTCGTGTAATGCGGGTTTTTCAGTAAATTCTAAGTTTTTCAGTGCAACTCACTCATATACTATGTACTACACTGTGCGTTTCTTATATTCTAAGTTTTTCACTGCAACTCACTCATATACTATGTACTACAATGTGCGTTTCTTATATTCTAAGTTTTTCAGTGCAACTCACTCATATACTATGTACTACACTGTGCGTTTCTTAAATTCTAAGTTTTTCAGTGCAACTCACTCATATACTATGTACTACACTGTGCGTTTCTTAAATTCTAAGTTTTTCAGTGCAACTCACTCATATACTATGTACTACACTGTGCGTTTCTTATATTCTATGTTTTTCAGTGCAACTCACTCATATACTATGTACTACACTGTGCGTTTCTTATATTCTAAGTTTTTCAGTGCAACTCACTCATATACTATGTACTACACTGTGCATTTCGTGTAATGCGGGTTTTTCAGTAAATTCTAAGTTTTTCAGTGCAACTCACTCATATACTATGTACTACACTGTGCGTTTCTTATATTCTAAGTTTTTCAGTGCAACTCACTCATATACTATGTACTACATTGTGCGTTTCTTATATTTTAAGTTTTTCAGTGCAACTCACTCATATACTATGTACTACACTGTGCGTTTCTTATATTCTAAATTTTTCAGTGCAACTCACTCATATACTATGTACTACACTGTGCGTTTCTTATATTCTAAGTTTTTCAGTGCAACTCACTCATATACTATGTACTACACTGTGCATTTCTTATATTCTAAGTTTTTCAGTGCAACTCACTCATATACTATGTACTACACTGTGCGTTTCTTATATTCTAAGTTTTTCAGTGCAACTCACTCATATACTATGTACTACACTGTGCGTTTCTTATATTCTAAGTTTTTCAGTGCAACTCACTCATATACTATGTACTACACTGTGCATTTCGTGTAATGCGGGTTTTTTAGTAAATTCTAAGTTTTTCAGTGCAACTCACTCATATACTATGTACTACACTGTGCGTTTCTTATATTCTAAGTTTTTCAGTGCAACTCACTCATATACTATGTACTACACTGTGCGTTTCTTATATTCTAAGTTTTTCAGTGCAACTCACTCATATACTATGTACTACACTGTGCATTTCGTGTAATGCGGGTTTTTCAGTAAATTCTAAGTTTTTCAGTGCAACTCACTCATATACTATGTACTACACTGTGCGTTTCTTATATTCTAAGTTTTTCAGTGCAACTCACTCATATACTATGTACTAAACTCTGCGGTTCTTATATTCTAAGTTTTTCAGTGCAACTCACTCATATACTATGTACTACACTGTGCGTTTCTTATATTCTAAGTTTTTCAGTGCAACTCACTCATATACTATGTACTACACTGTGCGTTTCTTAAATTCTAAGTTTTTCAGTGCAACTCACTCATATACTATGTACTACACTGTGCGTTTCTTATATTCTAAGTTTTTTAGTGCAACTCACTCATATACTATGTACTACACTGTGCGTTTCTTATATTCTAAGTTTTTCAGTGCAACTCACTCATATAATGTACTACACTGTGCGTTTCTTATATTCTAAGTTTTTCAGTGCAACTCACTCATATACTATGTACTACACTGTGCATTTCGTGTAATGCGGGTTTTTCAGTAAATTCTAAGTTTTTCAGTGCAACTCACTCATATACTATGTACTACCCTGTGCGTTTCTTATATTCTAAATTTTTCAGTGCAACTCACTCATATACTATGTACTACACTGTGCGTTTCTTATATTCTAAGTTTTTCAGTGCAACTCACTCATATACTATGTACTACACTGTGCATTTCTTATATTCTAAGTTTTTCAGTGCAACTCACTCATATACTATGTACTACACTGTGCGTTTCTTCTATTCTAAGTTTTTCAGTGCAACTCACTCATATACTATGTACTACACTGTGCGTTTCTTATATTCTAAGTTTTTCAGTGCAACTCACTCATATACTATGTACTACACTGTGCATTTCGTGTAATGCGGGTTTTTTAGTAAATTCTAAGTTTTTCAGTGCAACTCACTCATATACTATGTACTACACTGTGCGTTTCTTATATTCTAAGTTTTTCAGTGCAACTCACTCATATACTATGTACTACACTGTGCGTTTCTTATATTCTAAGTTTTTCATTGCAACTCACTCATATACTATGTACTACAATGTGCGTTTCTTATATTTTAAGTTTTTCAGTGCAACTCACTCATATACTATGTACTACAGTGTGCGTTTCTTATATTCTAAGTTTTTCAGTGCAACTCACTCATATACTATGTACTACACTGCGCATTTCGTGTAATGCGGGTTTTTCAGTAAATCCTAAGTTTTTCAGTGCAACTCACTCATATACTATGTACTACACTGTGCATTTCTTATATTCTAAGTTTTTCAGTGCAACTCACTCATATACTATGTACTACACTGTGCGTTTCTTATATTCTAAGTTTTTCAGTGCAACTCACTCATATACTATGTACTACAGTGTGCGTTTCTTATATTCTAAGTTTTTCAGTGCAACTCACTCATATACTATGTACTACACTGCGCATTTCGTGTAATGCGGGTTTTTCAGTAAATCCTAAGTTTTTCAGTGCAACTCACTCATATACTATGTACTACACTGTGCGTTTCTTATATTCTAAGTTTTTCAGTGCAACTCACTCATATACTATGTACTACACTGTGCGTTTCTTATATTCTAAGTTTTCAGTGCAACTCACTCATATACTATGTACTACACTGTGCATTTCGTGTAATGCGGGTTTTTCAGTAAATTCTAAGTTTTTCAGTGCAACTCACTCATATACTATGTACTACACTGTGCGTTTCTTATATTCTAAGTTTTTCAGTGCAACTCACTCATATACTATGTACTAAACTCTGCGTTTCTTATATTCTAAGTTTTTCAGTGCAACCTACTCATATACTATGTACTACACTGTGCGTTTCTTATATTCTAAGTTTTTCAGTGCAACTCACTCATATACTATGTACTACACTGTGCGTTTCTTAAATTCTAAGTTTTTCAGTGCAACTCACTCATATACTATGTACTACACTGTGCGTTTCTTATATTCTAAGTTTTTCAGTGCAACTCACTCATATACTATGTACTACACTGTGCGTTTCTTATATTCTAAGTTTTTCAGTGCAACTCACTCATATACTATGTACTACACTGTGCATTTCGTGTAATGCGGGTTTTTCAGTAAATTCTAAGTTTTTCAGTGCAACTCACTCATATACTATGTACTACACTGTGCGTTTCTTATATTCTAAGTTTTTCAGTGCAACTCACTCATGTACTATGTACTACACTGTGCGTTTCTTATATTCTAAGTTTTTGAGTGCAACTCACTCATATACTATGTACTACACTGTGCGTTTCTTATATTCTAAGTTTTTCAGTGCAACTCATTCATATACTATGTGCTACACTGTGCGTTTCTTCTAAGTTTTTCAGTGCAAGTCACTCATATACTATGTGCTACACTGTGCGTTTCTTATATTCTAAGTTTTTCAGTGCAACTCACTCATATACTATGTACTACACTGTGCGTTTCTTATATTCTAAGTTTTTCAGTGCAACTCACTCATATACTATGTACTACACTGTGCGTTTCTTATATTCTAAGTTTTTCAGTGCAACTCACTCATGTACTATGTACTACAATGTGCGTTTCTTATATTCTAAGTTTTTCACTGCAACTCACTCATATACTATGTACTACACTGTGCGTTTCTTAAATTCTAAGTTTTTCAGTGCAACTCACTCATATACTATGTACTACACTGTGCGTTTCTTAAATTCTAAGTTTTTCAGTGCAACTCACTCATATACTATGTACTACACTGTGCGTCTTATATTCTAAGTTTTTCAGTGCAACTCACTCATATACTATGTACTACACTGTGCGTTTCTTATATTCTAAGTTTTTCAGTGCAACTCACTCATATACTATGTACTACACTGTGCATTTCGTGTAATGCGGGTTTTTCAGTAAATTCTAAGTTTTTCAGTGCAACTCACTCATATACTATGTACTACACTGTGCGTTTCTTATATTCTAAGTTTTTCAGTGCAACTCACTCATATACTATGTACTACACTGTGCGTTTCTTATATTTTAAGTTTTTCAGTGCAACTCACTCATATACTATGTACTACACTGTGCGTTTCTTATATTCTAAGTTTTTCAGTGCAACTCACTCATATACTATTTACTACACTGTGCGTTTCTTATATTCTAATTTTTCAGTGCAACTCACTCATATACTATGTACTACACTGTGCGTTTCTTATATTCTAAGTTTTTCAGTGCAACTCACTCATATACTATGTACTACACTGTGCGTTTCTTATATTCTAAGTTTTTCAGTGCAACTCACTCATATACTATGTACTACACTGTGCGTTTCTTATATTCTAAGTTTTTCAGTGCAACTCACTCATATACTATGTACTACACTGTGCGTTTCTTATATTCTAAGTTTTTCAGTGCAACTCACTCATATACTATGTACTACACTGTGCATTTCGTGTAATGCGGGTTTTTCAGTAAATTCTAAGTTTTTCAGTGCAACTCACTCATATACTATGTACTACACTGTGCGTTTCTTATATTCTAAGTTTTTCAGTGCAACTCACTCATATACTATGTACTACACTGTGCGTTTCTTATATTCTAAGTTTTTCACTGCAACTCACTCATATACTATGTACTACACTGTGCGTTTCTTAAATTCTAAGTTTTTCAGTGCAACTCACTCATATACTATGTACTACACTGTGCGTTTCTTAAATACTAAGTTTTTCAGTGCAACTCACTCATATACTATGTACTACACTTTGCGTTTCTTATATTCTAAGTTTTTCAGTGAAACTCACTCATATACTATGTACTACACTGTGCGTTTCTTATATTCTAAGTTTTTCAGTGCAACTCACTCATATACTATGTACTACACTGTGCATTTCGTGTAATGCGGGTTTTTCAGTAAATTCTAAGTTTTTCAGTGCAACTCACTCATATACTATGTACTACACTGTGCGTTTCTTATATTCTAAGTTTTTCAGTGCAACTCACTCATATACTATGTACTACACTGCGCGTTTCTTATATTCTAAGTTTTTCAGTGCAACTCACTCATATACTATGTACTACACTGTGCATTTCGTGTAATGCGGGTTTTTCAGTAAATTCTAAGTTTTTCAGTGCAACTCACTCATATACTATGTACTACACTGTGCGTTTCTTATATTCTAAGTTTTTCAGTGCAACTCACTCATATACTATGTACTACACTGTGCGTTTCTTATATTCTAAGTTTTTCAGTGCAACTCACTCATATACTATGTACTACAATGTGCGTTTCTTATATTCTAAGTTTTTCAGTGCAACTCACTCATATACTATGTACTACACTGTGCGTTTCTTAAATTCTAAGTTTTTCAGTGCAACTCACTCATATACTATGTACTACACTGTGCGTTTCTTAAATTCTAAGTTTTTCAGTGAAACTCACTCATATACTATGTACTACACTGTGCGTTTCTTATATTCTAAGTTTTTCAGTGCAACTCACTCATATACTATGTACTACACTGTGCGTTTCTTTATTCTAAGTTTTTCAGTGCACCTCACTCATATACTATGTACTACACTGTGCGTTTCTTATATTCTAAGTTTTTCAGTGAAACTCACTCATATACTATGTACTACACTGTGCGTTTCTTATATTCTAAGTTTTTCAGTGCAACTCATTCATATACTATGTACTACACTGTGCATTTTTTATATTCAAAGTTTTTCAGTGCAACTCACTCATATACTATGTACTACACTGTGCGTTTCTTATATTCTAAGTTTTTCAGTGCAACTCACTCAAATACTATGTACTACACTGTGCGTTTCTTATATTCTAAGTTTTTCAGTGCAACTCACTCATATACTATGTACTACACTGTGCGTTTCTTATATTCTAAGTTTTTCAGTGCAACTCACTCATATACTATGTACTAAACTTTGCATTTCGTGTAATGCGGGTTTTTTAGTAAATTCTAAGTTTTTCAGTGCAACTCACTCATATACTATGTACTACACTGTGCGTTTCTTAAATTCTAAGTTTTTCAGTGAAACTCACTCATATACTATGTACTACACTGTGCGTTTCTTATATTCTAAGTTTTTCACTGCAACTCACTCATATACTATGTACTACACTGTGCGTTTCTTAAATTCTAAGTTTTTCAGTGCAACTCACTCATATATTATGTACTACACTGTGTGTTTCTTAAATTCTAAGTTTTTCAGTGCAACTCACGCATATACTATGTACTACACTGTGCGTTTCTTATATTCTAAGTTTTTCAGTGAAACTCACTCATATACTATGTACTACACTGTGCGTTTCTTATATTCTAAGTTTTTCAGTGCAACTCACTCATATACTATGTACTACACTGTGCATTTCGTGTAATGCGGGTTTTTCAGTAAATTCTAAGTTTTTCAGTGCAACTCACTCATATACTATGTACTACACTGTGCGTTTCTTATATTCTAAGTTTTTCAGTGCAACTCACTCATATACTATGTACTACACTGTGCGTTTCTTATATTTTAAGTTTTTCAGTGCAACTCACTCATATACTATGTACTACACTGTGCGTTTCTTATATTCTAAGTTTTTCAGTGCAACTCACTCATATACTATTTACTACACTGTGCGTTTCTTATATTCTAATTTTTCAGTGCAACTCACTCATATACTATGTACTACACTGTGCGTTTCTTATATTCTAAGTTTTTCAGTGCAACTCACTCATGTACTATGTGCTACACTGTGCGTTTCTTCTAAGTTTTTCAGTGCAAGTCACTCATATACTATGTGCTACACTGTGCGTTTCTTATATTCTAAGTTTTTCAGTGCAACTCACTCATATACTATGTACTACACTGTGCGTTTCTTATATTCTAAGTTTTTCAGTGCAACTCACTCATATACTATGTACTACACTGTGCGTTTCTTATATTCTAAGTTTTTCAGTGCAACTCACTCATGTACTATGTACTACAATGTGCGTTTCTTATATTCTAAGTTTTTCACTGCAACTCACTCATATACTATGTACTACACTGTGCGTTTCTTAAATTCTAAGTTTTTCAGTGCAACTCACTCATATACTATGTACTACACTGTGCGTTTCTTAAATTCTAAGTTTTTCAGTGCAACTCACTCATATACTATGTACTACACTGTGCGTCTTATATTCTAAGTTTTTCAGTGCAACTCACTCATATACTATGTACTACACTGTGCGTTTCTTATATTCTAAGTTTTTCAGTGCAACTCACTCATATACTATGTACTACACTGTGCATTTCGTGTAATGCGGGTTTTTCAGTAAATTCTAAGTTTTTCAGTGCAACTCACTCATATACTATGTACTACACTGTGCGTTTCTTATATTCTAAGTTTTTCAGTGCAACTCACTCATATACTATGTACTACACTGTGCGTTTCTTATATTTTAAGTTTTTCAGTGCAACTCACTCATATACTATGTACTACACTGTGCGTTTCTTATATTCTAAGTTTTTCAGTGCAACTCACTCATATACTATTTACTACACTGTGCGTTTCTTATATTCTAATTTTTCAGTGCAACTCACTCATATACTATGTACTACACTGTGCGTTTCTTATATTCTAAGTTTTTCAGTGCAACTCACTCATATACTATGTACTACACTGTGCGTTTCTTATATTCTAAGTTTTTCAGTGCAACTCACTCATATACTATGTACTACACTGTGCGTTTCTTATATTCTAAGTTTTTCAGTGCAACTCACTCATATACTATGTACTACACTGTGCGTTTCTTATATTCTAAGTTTTTCAGTGCAACTCACTCATATACTATGTACTACAATGTGCGTTTCTTATATTCTAAGTTTTTCACTGCAACTCACTCATATACTATGTACTACACTGTGCGTTTCTTAAATTCTAAGTTTTTCAGTGCAACTCACTCATATACTATGTACTACACTGTGCGTTTCTTAAATACTAAGTTTTTCAGTGCAACTCACTCATATACTATGTACTACACTGTGCGTTTCTTATATTCTAAGTTTTTCAGTGCAACTCACTCATATACTATGTACTACACTGTGCGTTTCTTATATTCTAAGTTTTTCAGTGCAACTCACTCATATACTATGTACTACACTGTGCATTTCGTGTAATGCGGGTTTTTCAGTAAATTCTAAGTTTTTCAGTGCATCTCACTCATATACTATGTACTACACTGTGCGTTTCTTATATTCTAAGTTTTTCAGTGAAACTCACTCATATACTATGTACTACACTGTGCGTTTCTTATATTCTAAGTTTTTCAGTGCAACTCACTCATATACTATGTACTACACTGTGCGTTTCTTTATTCTAAGTTTTTCAGTGCACCTCACTCATATACTATGTACTACACTGTGCGTTTCTTATATTCTAAGTTTTTCAGTGAAACTCACTCATATACTATGTACTACACTGTGCGTTTCTTATATTCTAAGTTTTTCAGTGCAACTCACTCATATACTATGTACTACAATGTGCGTTTCTTATATTCTAAGTTTTTCAGTGCAACTCACTCATATACTATGTACTACACTGTGCGTTTCTTAAATTCTAAGTTTTTCAGTGCAACTCACTCATATACTAAGTACTACACTGTGCGTTTCTTAAATTCTAATTTTTTCAGTGCAACTCACTCATATACTATGTACTACACTGTGCGTTTCTTATATTCTAAGTTTTTCAGTGCAACTCACTCATATACTATGTACTACACTGTGCGTTTCTTATATTCTAAGTTTTTCAGTGCAACTCACTCATATACTATGTACTACACTGTGCGTTTCTTATATTCTAAGTTTTTCAGTGCAACTCACTCATATACTATGTACTACACTGTGCGTTTCTTATATTCTAAGTTTTTCAGTGCAACTCACTCATATACTATGTACTACACTGTGCATTTCGTGTAATGCGGGTTTTTCAGTAAATTCTAAGTTTTTCAGTGCAACTCACTCATATACTATGTACTACACTGTGCGTTTCTTATATTCTAAGTTTTTCAGTGCAACTCACTCATATACTATGTACTACAATGTGCGTTTCTTATATTCTAAGTTTTTCACTGCAACTCACTCATATACTATGTACTACACTGTGCGTTTCTTAAATTCTAAGTTTTTCAGTGCAACTCACTCATACACTATGTACTACACTGTGCGTTTCTTAAATTCTAAGTTTTTCAGTGCAACTCACTCATATACTATGTACTACACTGTGCGTTTCTTATATTCTAAGTTTTTCAGTGCAACTCACTCATATACTATGTACTACACTGTGCGTTTCTTATATTCTAAGTTTTTCAGTGCAACTCACTCATATACTATGTACTACACTGTGCATTTCCTGTAATGCGGGTTTTTCAGTAAATTCTAATTTTTTCAGTGCAACTCACTCATATACTAGGTACTACACTGTGCGTTTCTTATATTCTAAGTTTTTCAGTGCAACTCACTCATATACTATGTACTACACTGTGCGTTTATTATATTCTAAGTTTTTCAGTGCAACTCACTCATATACTATGTACTACACTGTGCATTTCGTGTAATGCGGGTTTTTCAGTAAATTCTAAGTTTTTCAGTGCAACTCACTCATATACTATGTACTACACTGTGCGTTTCTTATATTCTAAGTTTTTCAGTGCAACTCACTCATATACTATGTACTACACTGTGCGTTTCTTATATTCTAAGTTTTTCAGTGCAACTCACTCATATACTATGTACTACAATGTGCGTTTCTTATATTCTAAGTTTTTCAGTGCAACTCACTCATATACTATGTACTACACTGTGCCTTTCTTAAATTCTAAGTTTTTCAGTGCAACTCACTCATATACTATGTACTACACTGTGCGTTTCTTAAATTCTAAGTTTTTCAGTGAAACTCACTCATATACTATGTACTACACTGTGCGTTTCTTATATTCTAAGTTTTTCAGTGCAACTCACTCATAAACTATGTACTACACAGTGCGTTTCTTATATTCTAAGTTTTTCAGTGCACCTCACTCATATACTATGTACTACACTGTGCGTTTCTTATATTCTAAGTTTTTCAGTGAAACTCACTCATATACTATGTACTACACTGTGCGTTTCTTATATTCTAAGTTTTTCAGTGCAACTCACTCATATACTATGTACTACACTGTGCGTTTCTTACATTCTAAGTTTTTCAGTGCAACTCACTCATATACTATGTACTACACTGTGCATTTCATGTAATGCGGGTTTTTCAGTAAATTCTAAGTTTTTCAGTGCAACTCACTCATATACTATGTACTACACGGTGCGTTTCTTATATTCTAAGTTTTTCAGTGCAACTCACTCATATACTATGTACTACACTGTGCGTTTCTTATATTCTAAGTTTTTCAGTGCAACTCACTCATATACTATGTACTACAATGTGCGTTTCTTATATTCTAAGTTTTTCAGTGCAACTCACTCATATACTATGTACTACACTGTGCGTTTCTTAAATTCTAAGTTTTTCAGTGCAACTCACTCATATACTATGTACTACACTGTGTGTTTCTTAAATTCTAAGTTTTTCAGTGCAACTCACTCATATACTATGTACTACACTGTGCGTTTCTTATATTCTAAGTTTTTCAGTGCAACTCACTCATATACTATGTACTACACTGTGCGTTTCTTATATTCTAAGTTTTTCAGTGCAACTCACTCATATACTATGTACTACACTGTGCATTTCGTGTAATGCGGGTTTTTCAGTAAATTCTAAGTTTTTCAGTGCAACTCACTCATATACTATGTACTACACTGTGCGTTTCTTATATTCTAAGTTTTTCAGTGCAACTCACTCATATACTATGTACTACACTGTGCGTTTCTTATATTCTAAGTTTTTCAGTGCAACTCATTCATATACTATGTACTACACTGTGCGTTTCTTATATTCTAAGTTTTTCAGTGCAACTCACTCATATACTATGTACTACACTGTGCGTTTCTTATATTCTAAGTTTTTCAGTGCAACTCACTCATATACTACGTACTACACTGTGCATTTCGTGTAATGCGGGTTTTTCAGTAAATTCTAAGTTTTTCAGTGCAACTCACTCATATACTATGTACTACACTGTGCGTTTCTTATATTCTAAGTTTTTCAGTGCAACTCACTCATATACTATGTACTACAATGTGCGTTTCTTATATTCTAAGTTTTTCACTGCAACTCACTCATATACTATGTACTACACTGTGCGTTTCTTAAATTCTAAGTTTTTCAGTGCAACTCACTCATACACTATGTACTACACTGTGCGTTTCTTATATTCTAAGTTTTTCAGTGCAACTCACTCATAAACTATGTACTACACAGTGCGTTTCTTATATTCTAAGTTTTTCAGTGCACCTCACTCATATACTATGTACTACACTGTGCGTTTCTTATATTCTAAGTTTTTCAGTGAAACTCACTCATATACTATGTACTACACTGTGCGTTTCTTATATTCTAAGTTTTTCAGTGCAACTCACTCATATACTATGTACTACACTGTGCGTTTCTTACATTCTAAGTTTTTCAGTGCAACTCACTCATATACTATGTACTACACTGTGCATTTCATGTAATGCGGGTTTTTCAGTAAATTCTAAGTTTTTCAGTGCAACTCACTCATATACTATGTACTACACGGTGCGTTTCTTATATTCTAAGTTTTTCAGTGCAACTCACTCATATACTATGTACTACACTGTGCGTTTCTTATATTCTAAGTTTTTCAGTGCAACTCACTCATATACTATGTACTACAATGTGCGTTTCTTATATTCTAAGTTTTTCAGTGCAACTCACTCATATACTATGTACTACACTGTGCGTTTCTTAAATTCTAAGTTTTTCAGTGCAACTCACTCATATACTATGTACTACACTGTGTGTTTCTTAAATTCTAAGTTTTTCAGTGCAACTCACTCATATACTATGTACTACACTGTGCGTTTCTTATATTCTAAGTTTTTCAGTGCAACTCACTCATATACTATGTACTACACTGTGCGTTTCTTATATTCTAAGTTTTTCAGTGCAACTCACTCATATACTATGTACTACACTGTGCATTTCGTGTAATGCGGGTTTTTCAGTAAATTCTAAGTTTTTCAGTGCAACTCACTCATATACTATGTACTACACTGTGCGTTTCTTATATTCTAAGTTTTTCAGTGCAACTCACTCATATACTATGTACTACACTGTGCGTTTCTTATATTCTAAGTTTTTCAGTGCAACTCATTCATATACTATGTACTACACTGTGCGTTTCTTATATTCTAAGTTTTTCAGTGCAACTCACTCATATACTATGTACTACACTGTGCGTTTCTTATATTCTAAGTTTTTCAGTGCAACTCACTCATATACTACGTACTACACTGTGCATTTCGTGTAATGCGGGTTTTTCAGTAAATTCTAAGTTTTTCAGTGCAACTCACTCATATACTATGTACTACACTGTGCGTTTCTTATATTCTAAGTTTTTCAGTGCAACTCACTCATATACTATGTACTACAATGTGCGTTTCTTATATTCTAAGTTTTTCACTGCAACTCACTCATATACTATGTACTACACTGTGCGTTTCTTAAATTCTAAGTTTTTCAGTGCAACTCACTCATACACTATGTACTACACTGTGCGTTTCTTAAATTCTAAGTTTTTCAGTGCAACTCACTCATATACTATGTACTACACTGTGCGTTTCTTATATTCTAAGTTTTTCAGTGCAACTCACTCATATACTATGTACTACACTGTGCGTTTCTTATATTCTAAGTTTTTCAGTGCAACTCACTCATATACTATGTACTACACTGTGCATTTCGTGTAATGCGGGTTTTTCAGTAAATTCTAATTTTTTCAGTGCAACTCACTCATATACTAGGTACTACACTGTGCGTTTCTTATATTCTAAGTTTTTCAGTGCAACTCACTCATATACTATGTACTACACTGTGCGTTTATTATATTCTAAGTTTTTCAGTGCAACTCACTCATATACTATGTACTACACTGTGCATTTCGTGTAATGCGGGTTTTTCAGTAAATTCTAAGTTTTTCAGTGCAACTCACTCATATACTATGTACTACACTGTGCTTTTCTTATATTCTAAGTTTTTCAGTGCAACTCACTCATATACTATGTACTACACTGTGCGTTTCTTATATTCTAAGTTTTTCAGTGCAACTCACTCATATACTATGTACTACAATGTGCGTTTCTTATATTCTAAGTTTTTCAGTGCAACTCACTCATATACTATGTACTACACTGTGCGTTTCTTAAATTCTAAGTTTTTCAGTGCAACTCACTCATATACTATGTACTACACTGTGCGTTTCTTAAATTCTAAGTTTTTCAGTGAAACTCACTCATATACTATGTACTACACTGTGCGTTTCTTATATTCTAAGTTTTTCAGTGCAACTCACTCATATACTATGTACTACACTGTGCGTTTCTTATATTCTAAGTTTTTCAGTGCACCTCACTCATATACTATGTACTACACTGTGCGTTTCTTATATTCTAAGTTTTTCAGTGAAACTCACTCATATACTATGTACTACACTGTGCGTTTCTTATATTCTAAGTTTTTCAGTGCAACTCACTCATATACTATGTACTACACTGTGCGTTTCTTACATTCTAAGTTTTTCAGTGCAACTCACTCATATACTATGTACTACACTGTGCATTTCGTGTAATGCGGGTTTTTCAGTAAATTCTAAGTTTTTCAGTGCAACTCACTCATATACTATGTACTACACTGTGCGTTTCTTATATTCTAAGTTTTTCAGTGCAACTCACTCATATACTATGTACTACACTGTGCATTTCTTATATTCTAAGTTTTTCAGTGCAACTCACTCATATACTATGTACTACAATGTGCGTTTCTTATATTCTAAGTTTTTCAGTGCAACTCACTCATATACTATGTACTACACTGTGCGTTTCTTAAATTCTAAGTTTTTCAGTGCAACTCACTCATATACTATGTACTACACTGTGTGTTTCTTAAATTCTAAGTTTTTCAGTGCAACTCACTCATATACTATGTACTACACTGTGCGTTTCTTATATTCTAAGTTTTTCAGTGCAACTCACTCATATACTATGTACTACACTGTGCGTTTCTTATATTCTAAGTTTTTCAGTGCAACTCACTCATATACTATGTACTACACTGTGCATTTCGTGTAATGCGGGTTTTTCAGTAAATTCTAAGTTTTTCAGTGCAACTCACTCATATACTATGTACTACACTGTGCGTTTCTTATATTCTAAGTTTTTCAGTGCAACTCACTCATATACTATGTACTACACTGTGCGTTTCTTATATTCTAAGTTTTTCAGTGCAACTCATTCATATACTATGTACTACACTGTGCGTTTCTTATATTCTAAGTTTTTCAGTGCAACTCACTCATATACTATGTACTACACTGTGCGTTTCTTATATTCTAAGTTTTTCAGTGCAACTCACTCATATACTATGTACTACACTGTGCGTTTCTTATATTCTAAGTTTTTCAGTGCAACTCACTCATATACTATGTACTTCACTGTGCGTTTCTTATATTCTAAGTTTTTCAGTGCAACTCACTCATATACTATGTACTACACTGTGCGATTCTTATATTCTAAGTTTTTCAGTGCAACTCACTCATATACTATGTACTACACTGTGCGTTTCTTATATTCTAAGTTTTTCAGTGCAACTCACTCATATACTATGTACTACACTGTGCGTTTCTTATATTCTAAGTTTTTCAGTGCAACTCACTCATATACTATGTACTACACTGTGCATTTCGTGTAATGCGGGTTTTTCAGTAAATTCTAAGTTTTTCAGTGCAACTCACTCATATACTATGTACTACACTGTGCGTTTCTTATATTCTAAGTTTTTCAGTGCAACTCACTCATATACTATGTACTACACTGTGGGTTTCTTATATTCTAAATTTTTCAGTGCAACTCACTCATATACTATGTACTACAATGTGCGTTTCTTATATTCTAAATTTTCAGTGCAACTCACTCATATACTATGTACTACACTGTGCGTTTCTTAAATTCTAAGTTTTTCAGTGCAACTCACTCATATACTATGTACTACACTGTGCGTTTCTTAAATTCTAAGTTTTTCAGTGCAACTCACTCATATACTATGTACTACACTGTGCGTTTCTTATATTCTAAGTTTTTCAGTGCAACTCACTCATATACTATGTACTACACTGTGCGTTTCTTATATTCTAAGTTTTTCAGTGCAACTCACTCATATACTATGTACTACACTGTGCATTTCGTGTAATGCGGGTTTTTCAGTAAATTCTAAGTTTTTCAGTGCAACTCACTCATATACTATGTACTACACTGTGCGTTTCTTATATTCTAAGTTTTTCAGTGCAACTCACTCATATACTATGTACTACCCTGTGCATTTCTTATATTCTAAGTTTTTCAGTGCAACTCACTCATATACTATGTACTACACTGTGCGTTTCTTATATTCTAAGTTTTTCAGTGCAACTCACTCATATACTATGTACTACACTGTGCTTTTCTTATATTCTAAGTTTTTCAGTGCAACTCACTCATATACTATGTACTACACTGTGCATTTCGTGTAATGCGGGTTTTTCAGTAAATTCTAAGTTTTTCAGTGCAACTCACTCATATACTATGTACTACACTGTGCGTTTCTTATATTCTAAGTTTTTCAGTGCAACTCACTCATATACTATGTACTACCCTGTGCATTTCTTATATTCTAAGTTTTTCAGTGCAACTCACTCATATACTATGTACTACACTGTGAGTTTCTTATATTCTAAGTTTTTCAGTGCAACTCACTCATATAATATGTACTACACTGTGCGTTTCTTATATTCTAAGTTTTTCAGTGCAACTCACTCATATACTATGTACTACAATGTGCGGTTCTTATATTCTAAGTTTTTCAGTGCAACTCACTCATATACTATGTACTACACTGTGCGTTTCTTAAATTCTAAGTTTTTCAGTGCAACTCACTCATATACTATGTACTACACTGTGCTTTTCTTAAATTCTAAGTTTTTCAGTGAAACTCACTCATACTATGTACTACACTGTGCGTTTCTTATATTCTAAGTTTTTCAGTGCAACTCACTCATATACTATGTACTACACTGTACGTTTCTTATATTCTAAGTTTTTCAGTGCAACTCACTCATATACTATGTACTACACTGTGCTTTTCTTAAATTCTAAGTTTTTCAGTGCAACTCACTCATATACTATGTACTACACTGTGCGTTTCTTATATTCTAAGTTTTTCAGTGCAACTCACTCATATACTATGTACTACACTGTGCTTTTTTTATATTCTAAGTTTTTCAGTGCAACTCACTCATATACTATGTACTACACTGTGCATTTCGTGTAATGCGGGTTTTTCAGTAAATTCTAAGTTTTTCAGTGCAACTCACTCATATACTATGTACTACACTGTGCGTTTCTTATATTCTAAGTTTTTCAGTGCAACTCACTCATATACTATGTACTACACTGTGCATTTCGTGTAATGCGGGTTTTTCAGTAAATTCTACGTTTTTCAGTGCAACTCACTCATATACTATGTACTACACTGTGAGTTTCTTATATTCTAAATTTTTCAGTGCAACTCACTCATATACTATGTACTACACTGTGCGTTTCTTATATTCTAAGTTTTTCAGTGCAACTCACTCATATACTATGTACTACAATGTGCGTTTCTTATATTCTAAGTTTTTCAGTGCAACTCACTCATATACTATGTACTACACTGTGCATTTCGTGTAATGCGGGTTTTTCAGTAAATTCTAAGTTTTTCAGTGCAACTCACTCATATACTATGTACTACACTGTGCGTTTCTTATATTCTAAGTTTTTCAGTGCAACTCACTCATATACTATGTACTACACTGTGCGTTTCTTATATTCTAAGTTTTTCAGTGCAACTCATTCATATACTATGTACTACACTGTGCGTTTCTTATATTCTAAGTTTTTCAGTGCAACTCACTCATATACTATGTACTACACTGTGCGTTTCTTATATTCTAAGTTTTTCAGTGCAACTCACTCATATACTATGTACTACACTGTGCGTTTCTTATATTCTAAGTTTTTCAGTGCAACTCACTCATATACTATGTACTTCACTGTGCGTTTCTTATATTCTAAGTTTTTCAGTGCAACTCACTCATATACTATGTACTACACTGTGCGATTCTTATATTCTAAGTTTTTCAGTGCAACTCACTCATATACTATGTACTACACTGTGCGTTTCTTATATTCTAAGTTTTTCAGTGCAACTCACTCATATACTATGTACTACACTGTGCGTTTCTTATATTCTAAGTTTTTCAGTGCAACTCACTCATATACTATGTACTACACTGTGCATTTCGTGTAATGCGGGTTTTTCAGTAAATTCTAAGTTTTTCAGTGCAACTCACTCATATACTATGTACTACACTGTGCGTTTCTTATATTCTAAGTTTTTCAGTGCAACTCACTCATATACTATGTACTACACTGTGGGTTTCTTATATTCTAAATTTTTCAGTGCAACTCACTCATATACTATGTACTACAATGTGCGTTTCTTATATTCTAAATTTTCAGTGCAACTCACTCATATACTATGTACTACACTGTGCGTTTCTTAAATTCTAAGTTTTTCAGTGCAACTCACTCATATACTATGTACTACACTGTGCGTTTCTTAAATTCTAAGTTTTTCAGTGCAACTCACTCATATACTATGTACTACACTGTGCGTTTCTTATATTCTAAGTTTTTCAGTGCAACTCACTCATATACTATGTACTACACTGTGCGTTTCTTATATTCTAAGTTTTTCAGTGCAACTCACTCATATACTATGTACTACACTGTGCATTTCGTGTAATGCGGGTTTTTCAGTAAATTCTAAGTTTTTCAGTGCAACTCACTCATATACTATGTACTACACTGTGCGTTTCTTATATTCTAAGTTTTTCAGTGCAACTCACTCATATACTATGTACTACCCTGTGCATTTCTTATATTCTAAGTTTTTCAGTGCAACTCACTCATATACTATGTACTACACTGTGCGTTTCTTATATTCTAAGTTTTTCAGTGCAACTCACTCATATACTATGTACTACACTGTGCTTTTCTTATATTCTAAGTTTTTCAGTGCAACTCACTCATATACTATGTACTACACTGTGCATTTCGTGTAATGCGGGTTTTTCAGTAAATTCTAAGTTTTTCAGTGCAACTCACTCATATACTATGTACTACACTGTGCGTTTCTTATATTCTAAGTTTTTCAGTGCAACTCACTCATATACTATGTACTACCCTGTGCATTTCTTATATTCTAAGTTTTTCAGTGCAACTCACTCATATACTATGTACTACACTGTGAGTTTCTTATATTCTAAGTTTTTCAGTGCAACTCACTCATATAATATGTACTACACTGTGCGTTTCTTATATTCTAAGTTTTTCAGTGCAACTCACTCATATACTATGTACTACAATGTGCGGTTCTTATATTCTAAGTTTTTCAGTGCAACTCACTCATATACTATGTACTACACTGTGCGTTTCTTAAATTCTAAGTTTTTCAGTGCAACTCACTCATATACTATGTACTACACTGTGCTTTTCTTAAATTCTAAGTTTTTCAGTGAAACTCACTCATACTATGTACTACACTGTGCGTTTCTTATATTCTAAGTTTTTCAGTGCAACTCACTCATATACTATGTACTACACTGTACGTTTCTTATATTCTAAGTTTTTCAGTGCAACTCACTCATATACTATGTACTACACTGTGCTTTTCTTAAATTCTAAGTTTTTCAGTGCAACTCACTCATATACTATGTACTACACTGTGCGTTTCTTATATTCTAAGTTTTTCAGTGCAACTCACTCATATACTATGTACTACACTGTGCTTTTTTTATATTCTAAGTTTTTCAGTGCAACTCACTCATATACTATGTACTACACTGTGCATTTCGTGTAATGCGGGTTTTTCAGTAAATTCTAAGTTTTTCAGTGCAACTCACTCATATACTATGTACTACACTGTGCGTTTCTTATATTCTAAGTTTTTCAGTGCAACTCACTCATATACTATGTACTACACTGTGCATTTCGTGTAATGCGGGTTTTTCAGTAAATTCTACGTTTTTCAGTGCAACTCACTCATATACTATGTACTACACTGTGAGTTTCTTATATTCTAAATTTTTCAGTGCAACTCACTCATATACTATGTACTACACTGTGCGTTTCTTATATTCTAAGTTTTTCAGTGCAACTCACTCATATACTATGTACTACAATGTGCGTTTCTTATATTCTAAGTTTTTCAGTGCAACTCACTCATATACTATGTACTACACTGTGCGTTTCTTAAATTCTAAGTTTTTCAGTGCAACTCACTCATATACTATGTACTACACTGTGCGTTTCTTAAATTCTAAGTTTTTCAGTGCAACTCACTCATATACTATGTACTACACTGTGCGTTTCTTATATTCTAAGTTTTTCAGTGCAACTCCCTCATATACTATGTACTACACTGTGCATTTCTTATATTCTAAGTTTTTCAGTGCAACTCACTCATATACTATGTACTACACTGTGCGTTTCTTATATTCTAAGTTTTTCAGTGCAACTCACTCATATACTATGTACTACACTGTGCGTTTCTTATATTCTAAGTTTTTCAGTGCAACTCACTCATATACTATGTACTACACTGTGCGTTTCTTATATTCTAAGTTTTTCAGTGCAACTCACTCATATACTATGTACTACACTGTGCGTTTCTTATATTCTAAGTTTTTCAGTGCAACTCACTCATATACTATGTACTACACTGTGCGTTTCTTATATTCTAAGTTTTTCAGTGCAACTCACTCATATACTATGTACTACACTGTGCGTTTCTTATATTCTAAGTTTTTCAGTGCAACTCATTCATATACTATGTACTACACTGTGCGTTTCTTATATTCTAACTTTTTCAGTGCAACTCACTCATATACTATGTACTACACTGTGCATTTCGTGTAATGCGGGTTTTTCAGTAAATTCTAAGTTTTTCAGTGCAACTCACTCATATACTATGTACTACACTGTGCGTTTCTTATATTCTAAGTTTTTCAGTGCAACTCACTCATATACTATGTACTACACTGTGGGTTTCTTATATTCTAAATTTTTCAGTGCAACTCACTCATATACTATGTACTACACTGTGCGTTTCTTATATTCTAAGTTTTTCAGTGCAACTCACTCATATACTATGTACTACACTGTGCATTTCGTGTAATGCGGGTTTTTCAGTAAATTCTAAGTTTTTCAGTGCAACTCACTCATATACTATGTACTACACTGTGAGTTTCTTATATTCTAAGTTTTTCAGTGCAACTCACTCATATACTATGTACTACACTGTGCGTTTCTTATATTCTAAATTTTTCAGTGCAACTCACTCATATACTATGTACTACACTGTGCGTTTCTTATATTCTAAGTTTTTCAGTGCAACTCACTCATATACTATGTACTACACTGTGCGTTTCTTAAATTCTAAGTTTTTCAGTGCAACTCACTCATATACTATGTACTACACTGTGCGTTTCTTATATTCTAAGTTTTTCAGTGCAACTCACTCATATACTATGTACTACACTGTGCTTTTTTTATATTCTAAGTTTTTCAGTGCAACTCACTCATATACTATGTACTACACTGTGCATTTCGTGTAATGCGGGTTTTTCAGTAAATTCTAAGTTTTTCAGTGCAACTCACTCATATACTATGTACTACACTGTGCGTTTCTTATATTCTAAGTTTTTCAGTGCAACTCACTCATATACTATGTACTACACTGTGCATTTCGTGTAATGCGGGTTTTTCAGTAAATTCTAAGTTTTTCAGTGCAACTCACTCATATACTATGTACTACACTGTGAGTTTCTTATATTCTAAATTTTTCAGTGCAACTCACTCATATAGTATGTACTACACTGTGCGTTTCTTATATTCTAAGTTTTTCAGTGCAACTCACTCATATACTATGTACTACAATGTGCGTTTCTTATATTCTAAGTTTTTCAGTGCAACTCACTCATATACTATGTACTACACTGTGCGTTTCTTAAATTCTAAGTTTTTCAGTGCAACTCACTCATATACTATGTACTACACTGTGCGTTTCTTAAATTCTAAGTTTTTCAGTGCAACTCACTCATATACTATGTACTACACTGTGCGTTTCTTATATTCTAAGTTTTTCACTGCAACTCCCTCATATACTATGTACTACACTGTGAGTTTCTTATATTCTAAGTTTTTCAGTGCAACTCACTCATATACTATGTACTACACTGTGCGTTTCGTATATTCTAAGTTTTTCAGTGCAACTCACTCATATACTATGTACTACACTGTGCGTTTCTTATATTCTAAGTTTTTCAGTGCAACTCATTCATATACTATGTACTACACTGTGCGTTTCTTATATTCTAAGTTTTTCAGTGCAACTCACTCATATACTATGTACTACACTGTGCGTTTCTTATATTCTAAGTTTTTCAGTGCAACTCACTCATATACTATGTACTACACTGTGCGTTTCTTATATTCTAAGTTTTTCAGTGCAACTCACTCATATACTATGTACTACACTGTGCGTTTCTTATATTCTAAGTTTTTCAGTGCAACTCACTCATATACTATGTACTACACTGTGCGTTTCTTATATTCTAAGTTTTTCAGTGCAACTCACTCATATACTATGTACTACACTGTGCGTTTCTTAAATTCTAAGTTTTTCAGTGCAACTCACTCATATACTATGTACTACACTGTGCGTTTCTTAAATTCTAAGTTTTTCAGTGCAACTCACTCATATACTATGTACTACACTGTGCGTTTCTTATATTCTAAGTTTTTCAGTGCAACTCCCTCATATACTATGTACTACACTGTGCGTTTCTTATATTCTAAGTTTTTCAGTGCAACTCACTCATATACTATGTACTACACTGTGCGTTTCTTATATTCTAAGTTTTTCAGTGCAACTCACTCATATACTATGTACTACACTGTGCGTTTCTTATATTCTAAGTTTTTCAGTGCAACTCACTCATATACTATGTACTACACTGTGCGTTTCTAATATTCTAAGTTTTTCAGTGCAACTCACTCATATACTATGTACTACACTGTGCGTTTCTTATATTCTAAGTTTTTCAGTGCAACTCACTCATATACTATGTACTACACTGTGCGTTTCTTATATTCTAAGTTTTTCAGTGCAACTCACTCATATACTATGTACTACACTGTACGTTTCTTATATTCTAAGTTTTTCAGTGCAACTCACTCATATACTATGTACTACACTGTGCGTTTCTTATATTCTAAGTTTTTCAGTGCAACTCACTCATATACTATGTACTACACTGTGCGTTTCTTATATTCTAAGTTTTTCAGTGCAACTCACTCATATACTATGTACTACACTGTGCGTTTCTTATATTCTAAGTTTTTCAGTGCAACTCACTCATATACTATGTACTACACTGTGCATTTCGTGTAATGCGGGTTTTTCAGTAAATTCTAAGTTTTTCAGTGCAACTCACTCATATACTATGTACTACACTGTGCGTTTCTTATATTCTAAGTTTTTCAGTGCAACTCACTCATATACTATGTACTACACTGTGGGTTTCTTATATTCTAAATTTTTCAGTGCAACTCACTCATATACTATGTACTACACTGTGCGTTTCTTATATTCTAAGTTTTTCAGTGCAACTCACTCATATACTATGTACTACACTGTGCATTTCGTGTAATGCGGGTTTTTCAGTAAATTCTAAGTTTTTCAGTGCAACTCACTCATATACTATGTACTACACTGTGAGTTTCTTATATTCTAAGTTTTTCAGTGCAACTCACTCATATACTATGTACTACAATGTGCGTTTCTTATATTCTAAATTTTTCAGTGCAACTCACTCATATACTCTGTACTACACTGTGCGTTTCTTATATTCTAAGTTTTTCAGTGCAACTCACTCATATACTATGTACTACACTGTGCGTTTCTTAAATTCTAAGTTTTTCAGTGCAACTCACTCATATACTATGTACTACACTGTGCGTTTCTTATATTCTAAGTTTTTCAGTGCAACTCACTCATATACTATGTACTACACTGTGCTTTTTTTATATTCTAAGTTTTTCAGTGCAACTCACTCATATACTATGTACTACACTGTGCATTTCGTGTAATGCGGGTTTTTCAGTAAATTCTAAGTTTTTCAGTGCAACTCACTCATATACTATGTACTACACTGTGCGTTTCTTATATTCTAAGTTTTTCAGTGCAACTCACTCATATACTATGTACTACACTGTGCATTTCGTGTAATGCGGGTTTTTCAGTAAATTCTAAGTTTTTCAGTGCAACTCACTCATATACTATGTACTACACTGTGAGTTTCTTATATTCTAAATTTTTCAGTGCAACTCACTCATATACTATGTACTACTCTGTGCGTTTCTTATATTCTAAGTTTTTCAGTGCAACTCACTCATATACTATGTACTACAATGTGCGTTTCTTATATTCTAAGTTTTTCAGTGCAACTCACTCATATACTATGTACTACACTGTGCGTTTCTTAAATTCTAAGTTTTTCAGTGCAACTCACTCATATACTATGTACTACACTGTGCGTTTCTTAAATTCTAAGTTTTTCAGTGCAACTCACTCATATACTATGTACTACACTGTGCGTTTCTTATATTCTAAGTTTTTCACTGCAACTCCCTCATATACTATGTACTACACTGTGCGTTTCTTATATTCTAAGTTTTTCAGTGCAACTCACTCATATACTATGTACTACACTGTGCGTTTCTTATATTCTAAGTTTTTCAGTGCAACTCACTCATATACTATGTACTACACTGTGCGTTTCTTATATTCTAAGTTTTTCAGTGCAACTCACTCATATACTATGTACTACACTGTGCGTTTCTTATATTCTAAGTTTTTCAGTGCAACTCACTCATATACTATGTACTACACTGTGCGTTTCTTATATTCTAAGTTTTTCAGTGCAACTCACTCATATACTATGTACTACACTGTGCGTTTCTTATATTCTAAGTTTTTCAGTGCAACTCACTCATATACTATGTACTACACTGTGCGTTTCTTATATTCTAAGTTTTTCAGTGCAACTCACTCATATACTATGTACTACACTGTGCGTTTCTTATATTCTAAGTTTTTCAGTGCAACTCACTCATATACTATGTACTACACTTTGCGTTTCTTATATTCTAAGTTTTTCAGTGCAACTTACTCATATACTATGTACTACACTGTGCGTTTCTTATATTCTAAGTTTTTCAGTGCAACTCACTCATATACTATGTACTACACTGTGCATTTCGTGTAATGCGGTTTTTTCAGTAAATTCTAAGTTTTTCAGTGCAACTCACTCATATACTATGTACTACACTGTGCGTTTCTTATATTCTAAGTTTTTCAGTGCAACTCACTCATATACTATGTACTACACTGTGGGTTTCTTATATTCTAAATTTTTCAGTGCAACTCACTCATATACTATGTACTACAATGTGCGTTTCTTATATTCTAAATTTTCAGTGCAACTCACTCATATACTATGTACTACACTGTGCGTTTCTTAAATTCTAAGTTTTTCAGTGCAACTCACTCATATACTATGTACTACACTGTGCGTTTCTTAAATTCTAAGTTTTTCAGTGCAACTCACTCACATACTATGTACTACACTGTGCGTTTCTTATATTCTAAGTTTTTCAGTGCAACTCACTCATATACTATGTACTACACTGTGCGTTTCTTATATTCTAAGTTTTTCAGTGCAACTCACTCATATACTATGTACTACACTGTGCGTTTCTTATATTCTAAGTTTTTCAGTGCAACTCACTCATATACTATGTACTACACTGTGCATTTCGTGTAATGCGGGTTTTTCAGTAAATTCTAAGTTTTTCAGTGCAACTCACTCATATACTATGTACTACACTGTGAGTTTCTTATATTCTAAGTTTTTCAGTGCAACTCACTCATATACTATGTACTACACTGTGCGTTTCTTATATTCTAAGTTTTTCAGTGCAACTCACTCATATACTATGTACTACAATGTGCGTTTCTTATATTCTAAGTTTTTCAGTGCAACTCACTCATATACTATGTACTACACTGTGCGTTTCTTAAATTCTAAGTTTTTCAGTGCAACTCACTCATATACTATGTACTACACTGTGCTTTTCTTAAATTCTAAGTTTTTCAGTGAAACTCACTCATATACTATGTACTACACTGTGCGTTTCTTATATTCTAAGTTTTTCAGTGCAACTCACTCATATACTATGTACTACACTGAGCATTTCGTGTAATGCGGGTTTTTCAGTAAATTCTAAGTTTTTCAGTGCAACTCACTCATATACTATGTACTACACTGTGCGTTTCTTATATTCTAAGTTTTTCAGTGCAACTCACTCATATACTATGTACTACACTGTGCGTTTCTTATATTCTAAGTTTTTCAGTGCAACTCATTCATATACTATGTACTACACTGTGCGTTTCTTATATTCTAAGTTTTTCAGTGCAACTCACTCATATACTATGTACTACACTGTGCGTTTCTTATATTCTAAGTTTTTCAGTGCAACTCACTCATATACTATGTACTACACTGTGCGTTTCTTATATTCTAAGTTTTTCAGTGCAACTCACTCATATACTATGTACTACACTGTGCGTTTCTTATATTCTAAGTTTTTCAGTGCAACTCACTCATATACTATGTACTACACTTTGCGTTTCTTATATTCTAAGTTTTTCAGTGCAACTCACTCATATAATATGTACTACACTGTGGGTTTCTTATATTCTAAATTTTTCAGTGCAACTCACTCATATACTATGTACTACAATGTGCGTTTCTTATATTCTAAATTTTCAGTGCAACTCACTCATATACTATGTACTACACTGTGCGTTTCTTAAATTCTAAGTTTTTCAGTGCAACTCACTCATATACTATGTACTACACTGTGCGTTTCTTAAATTCTAAGTTTTTCAGTGCAACTCACTCACATACTATGTACTACACTGTGCGTTTCTTATATTCTAAGTTTTTCAGTGCAACTCACTCATATACTATGTACTACACTGTGCGTTTCTTATATTCTAAGTTTTTCAGTGCAACTCACTCATATACTATGTACTACACTGTGCGTTTCTTATATTCTAAGTTTTTCAGTGCAACTCACTCATATACTATGTACTACACTGTGCATTTCGTGTAATGCGGGTTTTTCAGTAAATTCTAAGTTTTTCAGTGCAACTCACTCATATACTATGTACTACACTGTGAGTTTCTTATATTCTAAGTTTTTCAGTGCAACTCACTCATATACTATGTACTACACTGTGCGTTTCTTATATTCTAAGTTTTTCAGTGCAACTCACTCATATACTATGTACTACAATGTGCGTTTCTTATATTCTAAGTTTTTCAGTGCAACTCACTCATATACTATGTACTACACTGTGCGTTTCTTAAATTCTAAGTTTTTCAGTGCAACTCACTCATATACTATGTACTACACTGTGCTTTTCTTAAATTCTAAGTTTTTCAGTGAAACTCACTCATATACTATGTACTACACTGTGCGTTTCTTATATTCTAAGTTTTTCAGTGCAACTCACTCATATACTATGTACTACACTGTGCGTTTCTTATATTCTAAGTTTTTCAGTGCAACTCACTCATATACTATGTACTACACTGTGCGTTTCTTAAATTCTAAGTTTTTCAGTGCAACTCACTCATATACTATGTACTACACTGTGCGTTTCTTATATTCTAAGTTTTTCAGTGCAACTCACTCATATACTATGTACTACACTGTGCTTTTTTTATATTCTAAGTTTTTCAGTGCAACTCACTCATATACTATGTACTACACTGTGCATTTCGTGTAATGCGGGTTTTTCAGTAAATTCTAAGTTTTTCAGTGCAACTCACTCATATACTATGTACTACACTGTGCGTTTCTTATATTCTCAGTTTTTCAGTGCAACTCACTCATATACTATGTACTACACTGTGCATTTCGTGTAATGCGGGTTTTTCAGTAAATTCTAAGTTTTTCAGTGCAACTCACTCATATACTATGTACTACACTGTGAGTTTCTTATATTCTAAATTTTTCAGTGCAACTCACTCATATACTATGTACTACACTGTGAGTTTCTTATATTCTAAGTTTTTCAGTGCAACTCACTCATATACTATGTACTACAATGTGCGTTTCTTATATTCTAAGTTTTTCAGTGCAACTCACTCATATACTATGTACTACACTGTGCGTTTCTTAAATTCTAAGTTTTTCAGTGCAACTCACTCATATACTATGTACTACACTGTGCGTTTCTTAAATTCTAAGTTTTTCAGTGCAACTCACTCATATACTATGTACTACACTGTGCGTTTCTTAAATTCTAAGTTTTTCAGTGCAACTCCCTCATATACTATGTACTACACTGTGCGTTTCTTATATTCTAAGTTTTTCAGTGCAACTCCCTCATATACTATGTACTACACTGTGCGTTTCTTATATTCTAAGTTTTTCAGTGCAACTCACTCATATACTATGTACTACACTGTGCGTTTCTTATATTCTAAGTTTTTCAGTGCAACTCACTCATATACTATGTACTACACTGTGCGTTTCTTATATTCTAAGTTTTTCAGTGCAACTCACTCATATACTATGTACTACACTGTGCGTTTCTTATATTCTAAGTTTTTCAGTGCAACTCACTCATATACTATGTACTACACTGTGCGTTTCTTATATTCTAAGTTTTTCAGTGCAACTCACTCATATACTATGTACTACACTGTGCGTTTCTTATATTCTAAGTTTTTCAGTGCAACTCACTCATATACTATGTACTACACTGTGCGTTTCTTATATTCTAAGTTTTTCAGTGCAACTCACTCATATACTATGTACTACAATGTGCATTTCGTGTAATGCGGGTTTTTCAGTAAATTCTAAGTTTTTCAGTGCAACTCACTCATATACTATGTACTACACTGTGCGTTTCTTATATTCTAAGTTTTTCAGTGCAACTCACTCATATACTATGTACTACACTGTGGGTTTCTTTTATTCTAAATTTTTCAGTGCAACTCACTCATATACTATGTACTACAATGTGCGTTTCTTATATTCTAAGTTTTTCAGTGCAACTCACTCATATACTATGTACTACACTATGCGTTTCTTAAATTCTAAGTTTTTCAGTGCAACTCACTCATATACTATGTACTACACTGTGCGTTTCTTAAATTCTAAGTTTTTCAGTGCAACTCACTCATATACTATGTACTACACTGTGCGTTTCTTATATTCTAAGTTTTTCAGTGCAACTCACTCATATACTATGTACTACAATGTGCGTTTCTTATATTCTAAGTTTTTCAGTGCAACTCACTCATATACTATGTACTACACTGTGCGTTTCTTAAATTCTAAGTTTTTCAGTGCAACTCACTCATATACTATGTACTACACTGTGCGTTTCTTAAATTCTAAGTTTTTCAGTGCAACTCCCTCATATACTATGTACTACACTGTGCGTTTCTTATATTCTAAGTTTTTCAGTGCAACTCCCTCATATACTATGTACTACACTGTGCGTTTCTTATATTCTAAGTTTTTCAGTGCAACTCACTCATATACTATGTACTACACTGTGCGTTTCTTATATTCTAAGTTTTTCAGTGCAACTCACTCATATACTATGTACTACACTGTGCGTTTCTTATATTCTAAGTTTTTCAGTGCAACTCCTCATATACTATGTACTACACTGTGCGTTTCTTATATTCTAAGTTTTTCAGTGCAACTCACTCATATACTATGTACTACACTGTGCGTTTCTTATATTCTAAGTTTTTCAGTGCAACTCACTCATATACTATGTACTACACTGTGCGTTTCTTATATTCTAAGTTTTTCAGTGCAACTCACTCATATACTATGTACTACACTGTGCGTTTCTTATATTCTAAGTTTTTCAGTGCAACTCACTCATATACTATGTACTACACTGTGGGTTTCTTTTATTCTAAATTTTTCAGTGCAACTCACTCATATACTATGTACTACAATGTGCGTTTCTTATATTCTAAGTTTTTCAGTGCAACTCACTCATATACTATGTACTACACTGTGCGTTTCTTAAATTCTAAGTTTTTCAGTGCAACTCACTCATATACTATGTACTACACTGTGCGTTTCTTAAATTCTAAGTTTTTCAGTGCAACTCACTCATATACTATGTACTACACTGTGCGTTTCTTATATTCTAAGTTTTTCAGTGCAACTCACTCATATACTATGTACTACAATGTGCGTTTCTTATATTCTAAGTTTTTCAGTGCAACTCACTCATATACTATGTACTACACTGTGCATTTCGTGTAATGCGGGTTTTTCAGTAAATTCTAAGTTTTTCAGTGCAACTCACTCATATACTATGTACTACACTGTGCATTTCGTGTAATGCGGGTTTTTCAGTAAATTCTAAGTTTTTCAGTGCAACTCACTCATATACTATGTACTACACTGTGAGTTTCTTATATTCTAAGTTTTTCAGTGCAACTCACTCATATACTATGTACTACACTGTGCGTTTCTTATATTCTAAGTTTTTCAGTGCAACTCACTCATATACTATGTACTACAATGTGCGTTTCTTATATTCTAAGTTTTTCAGTGCAACTCACTCATATACTATGTACTACACTGTGCGTTTCTTAAATTCTAAGTTTTTCAGTGCAACTCACTCATATACTATGTACTACACTGTGCTTTTCTTAAATTCTAAGTTTTTCAGTGAAACTCACTCATATACTATGTACTACACTGTGCGTTTCTTATATTCTAAGTTTTTCAGTGCAACTCACTCATATACTATGTACTACACTGTGCGTTTCTTATATTCTAAGTTTTTCAGTGCAACTCACTCATATACTATGTACTACACTGTGCGTTTCTTAAATTCTAAGTTTTTCAGTGCAACTCACTCATATACTATGTACTACACTGTGCGTTTCTTATATTCTAAGTTTTTCAGTGCAACTCACTCATATACTATGTACTACACTGTGCTTTTTTTATATTCTAAGTTTTTCAGTGCAACTCACTCATATACTATGTACTACACTGTGCATTTCGTGTAATGCGGGTTTTTCAGTAAATTCTAAGTTTTTCAGTGCAACTCACTCATATACTATGTACTACACTGTGCGTTTCTTATATTCTCAGTTTTTCAGTGCAACTCACTCATATACTATGTACTACACTGTGCATTTCGTGTAATGCGGGTTTTTCAGTAAATTCTAAGTTTTTCAGTGCAACTCACTCATATACTATGTACTACACTGTGAGTTTCTTATATTCTAAATTTTTCAGTGCAACTCACTCATATACTATGTACTACACTGTGAGTTTCTTATATTCTAAGTTTTTCAGTGCAACTCACTCATATACTATGTACTACAATGTGCGTTTCTTATATTCTAAGTTTTTCAGTGCAACTCACTCATATACTATGTACTACACTGTGCGTTTCTTAAATTCTAAGTTTTTCAGTGCAACTCACTCATATACTATGTACTACACTGTGCGTTTCTTAAATTCTAAGTTTTTCAGTGCAACTCACTCATATACTATGTACTACACTGTGCGTTTCTTAAATTCTAAGTTTTTCAGTGCAACTCCCTCATATACTATGTACTACACTGTGCGTTTCTTATATTCTAAGTTTTTCAGTGCAACTCCCTCATATACTATGTACTACACTGTGCGTTTCTTATATTCTAAGTTTTTCAGTGCAACTCACTCATATACTATGTACTACACTGTGCTTTTTTTATATTCTAAGTTTTTCAGTGCAACTCACTCATATACTATGTACTACACTGTGCATTTCGTGTAATGCGGGTTTTTCAGTAAATTCTAAGTTTTTCAGTGCAACTCACTCATATACTATGTACTACACTGTGCGTTTCTTATATTCTCAGTTTTTCAGTGCAACTCACTCATATACTATGTACTACACTGTGCATTTCGTGTAATGCGGGTTTTTCAGTAAATTCTAAGTTTTTCAGTGCAACTCACTCATATACTATGTACTACACTGTGAGTTTCTTATATTCTAAATTTTTCAGTGCAACTCACTCATATACTATGTACTACACTGTGAGTTTCTTATATTCTAAGTTTTTCAGTGCAACTCACTCATATACTATGTACTACAATGTGCGTTTCTTATATTCTAAGTTTTTCAGTGCAACTCACTCATATACTATGTACTACACTGTGCGTTTCTTAAATTCTAAGTTTTTCAGTGCAACTCACTCATATACTATGTACTACACTGTGCGTTTCTTAAATTCTAAGTTTTTCAGTGCAACTCACTCATATACTATGTACTACACTGTGCGTTTCTTAAATTCTAAGTTTTTCAGTGCAACTCCCTCATATACTATGTACTACACTGTGCGTTTCTTATATTCTAAGTTTTTCAGTGCAACTCCCTCATATACTATGTACTACACTGTGCGTTTCTTATATTCTAAGTTTTTCAGTGCAACTCACTCATATACTATGTACTACACTGTGCGTTTCTTATATTCTAAGTTTTTCAGTGCAACTCACTCATATACTATGTACTACACTGTGCGTTTCTTATATTCTAAGTTTTTCAGTGCAACTCACTCATATACTATGTACTACACTGTGCGTTTCTTATATTCTAAGTTTTTCAGTGCAACTCACTCATATACTATGTACTACACTGTGCGTTTCTTATATTCTAAGTTTTTCAGTGCAACTCACTCATATACTATGTACTACACTGTGCGTTTCTTATATTCTAAGTTTTTCAGTGCAACTCACTCATATACTATGTACTACACTGTGCGTTTCTTATATTCTAAGTTTTTCAGTGCAACTCACTCATATACTATGTACTACAATGTGCATTTCGTGTAATGCGGGTTTTTCAGTAAATTCTAAGTTTTTCAGTGCAACTCACTCATATACTATGTACTACACTGTGCGTTTCTTATATTCTAAGTTTTTCAGTGCAACTCACTCATATACTATGTACTACACTGTGGGTTTCTTTTATTCTAAATTTTTCAGTGCAACTCACTCATATACTATGTACTACAATGTGCGTTTCTTATATTCTAAGTTTTTCAGTGCAACTCACTCATATACTATGTACTACACTATGCGTTTCTTAAATTCTAAGTTTTTCAGTGCAACTCACTCATATACTATGTACTACACTGTGCGTTTCTTAAATTCTAAGTTTTTCAGTGCAACTCACTCATATACTATGTACTACACTGTGCGTTTCTTATATTCTAAGTTTTTCAGTGCAACTCACTCATATACTATGTACTACAATGTGCGTTTCTTATATTCTAAGTTTTTCAGTGCAACTCACTCATATACTATGTACTACACTGTGCGTTTCTTAAATTCTAAGTTTTTCAGTGCAACTCACTCATATACTATGTACTACACTGTGCGTTTCTTAAATTCTAAGTTTTTCAGTGCAACTCCCTCATATACTATGTACTACACTGTGCGTTTCTTATATTCTAAGTTTTTCAGTGCAACTCCCTCATATACTATGTACTACACTGTGCGTTTCTTATATTCTAAGTTTTTCAGTGCAACTCACTCATATACTATGTACTACACTGTGCGTTTCTTATATTCTAAGTTTTTCAGTGCAACTCACTCATATACTATGTACTACACTGTGCGTTTCTTATATTCTAAGTTTTTCAGTGCAACTCACTCATATACTATGTACTACACTGTGCGTTTCTTATATTCTAAGTTTTTCAGTGCAACTCACTCATATACTATGTACTACACTGTGCGTTTCTTATATTCTAAGTTTTTCAGTGCAACTCACTCATATACTATGTACTACACTGTGCGTTTCTTATATTCTAAGTTTTTCAGTGCAACTCACTCATATACTATGTACTACACTGTGCGTTTCTTATATTCTAAGTTTTTCAGTGCAACTCACTCATATACTATGTACTACAATGTGCATTTCGTGTAATGCGGGTTTTTCAGTAAATTCTAAGTTTTTCAGTGCAACTCACTCATATACTATGTACTACACTGTGCGTTTCTTATATTCTAAGTTTTTCAGTGCAACTCACTCATATACTATGTACTACACTGTGGGTTTCTTTTATTCTAAATTTTTCAGTGCAACTCACTCATATACTATGTACTACAATGTGCGTTTCTTATATTCTAAGTTTTTCAGTGCAACTCACTCATATACTATGTACTACACTGTGCGTTTCTTAAATTCTAAGTTTTTCAGTGCAACTCACTCATATACTATGTACTACACTGTGCGTTTCTTAAATTCTAAGTTTTTCAGTGCAACTCACTCATATACTATGTACTACACTGTGCGTTTCTTATATTCTAAGTTTTTCAGTGCAACTCACTCATATACTATGTACTACAATGTGCGTTTCTTATATTCTAAGTTTTTCAGTGCAACTCACTCATATACTATGTACTACACTGTGCATTTCGTGTAATGCGGGTTTTTCAGTAAATTCTAAGTTTTTCAGTGCAACTCACTCATATACTATGTACTACACTGTGCATTTCGTGTAATGCGGGTTTTTCAGTAAATTCTAAGTTTTTCAGTGCAACTCACTCATATACTATGTACTACACTGTGAGTTTCTTATATTCTAAGTTTTTCAGTGCAACTCACTCATATACTATGTACTACACTGTGCGTTTCTTATATTCTAAGTTTTTCAGTGCAACTCACTCATATACTATGTACTACAATGTGCGTTTCTTATATTCTAAGTTTTTCAGTGCAACTCACTCATATACTATGTACTACACTGTGCGTTTCTTAAATTCTAAGTTTTTCAGTGCAACTCACTCATATACTATGTACTACACTGTGCTTTTCTTAAATTCTAAGTTTTTCAGTGAAACTCACTCATATACTATGTACTACACTGTGCGTTTCTTATATTCTAAGTTTTTCAGTGCAACTCACTCATATACTATGTACTACACTGTGCGTTTCTTATATTCTAAGTTTTTCAGTGCAACTCACTCATATACTATGTACTACACTGTGCGTTTCTTAAATTCTAAGTTTTTCAGTGCAACTCACTCATATACTATGTACTACACTGTGCGTTTCTTATATTCTAAGTTTTTCAGTGCAACTCACTCATATACTATGTACTACACTGTGCTTTTTTTATATTCTAAGTTTTTCAGTGCAACTCACTCATATACTATGTACTACACTGTGCATTTCGTGTAATGCGGGTTTTTCAGTAAATTCTAAGTTTTTCAGTGCAACTCACTCATATACTATGTACTACACTGTGCGTTTCTTATATTCTCAGTTTTTCAGTGCAACTCACTCATATACTATGTACTACACTGTGCATTTCGTGTAATGCGGGTTTTTCAGTAAATTCTAAGTTTTTCAGTGCAACTCACTCATATACTATGTACTACACTGTGAGTTTCTTATATTCTAAATTTTTCAGTGCAACTCACTCATATACTATGTACTACACTGTGAGTTTCTTATATTCTAAGTTTTTCAGTGCAACTCACTCATATACTATGTACTACAATGTGCGTTTCTTATATTCTAAGTTTTTCAGTGCAACTCACTCATATACTATGTACTACACTGTGCGTTTCTTAAATTCTAAGTTTTTCAGTGCAACTCACTCATATACTATGTACTACACTGTGCGTTTCTTAAATTCTAAGTTTTTCAGTGCAACTCACTCATATACTATGTACTACACTGTGCGTTTCTTAAATTCTAAGTTTTTCAGTGCAACTCCCTCATATACTATGTACTACACTGTGCGTTTCTTATATTCTAAGTTTTTCAGTGCAACTCCCTCATATACTATGTACTACACTGTGCGTTTCTTATATTCTAAGTTTTTCAGTGCAACTCACTCATATACTATGTACTACACTGTGCGTTTCTTATATTCTAAGTTTTTCAGTGCAACTCACTCATATACTATGTACTACACTGTGCGTTTCTTATATTCTAAGTTTTTCAGTGCAACTCACTCATATACTATGTACTACACTGTGCGTTTCTTATATTCTAAGTTTTTCAGTGCAACTCACTCATATACTATGTACTACACTGTGCGTTTCTTATATTCTAAGTTTTTCAGTGCAACTCACTCATATACTATGTACTACACTGTGCGTTTCTTATATTCTAAGTTTTTCAGTGCAACTCACTCATATACTATGTACTACACTGTGCGTTTCTTATATTCTAAGTTTTTCAGTGCAACTCACTCATATACTATGTACTACAATGTGCATTTCGTGTAATGCGGGTTTTTCAGTAAATTCTAAGTTTTTCAGTGCAACTCACTCATATACTATGTACTACACTGTGCGTTTCTTATATTCTAAGTTTTTCAGTGCAACTCACTCATATACTATGTACTACACTGTGGGTTTCTTTTATTCTAAATTTTTCAGTGCAACTCACTCATATACTATGTACTACAATGTGCGTTTCTTATATTCTAAGTTTTTCAGTGCAACTCACTCATATACTATGTACTACACTGTGCGTTTCTTAAATTCTAAGTTTTTCAGTGCAACTCACTCATATACTATGTACTACACTGTGCGTTTCTTAAATTCTAAGTTTTTCAGTGCAACTCACTCATATACTATGTACTACACTGTGCGTTTCTTATATTCTAAGTTTTTCATTGCAACTCACTCATATACTATGTACTACAATGTGCGTTTCTTATATTCTAAGTTTTTCAGTGCAACTCACTCATATACTATGTACTACACTGTGCATTTCGTGTAATGCGGGTTTTTCAGTAAATTCTAAGTTTTTCAGTGCAACTCACTCATATACTATGTACTACACTGTGCATTTCGTGTAATGCGGGTTTTTCAGTAAATTCTAAGTTTTTCAGTGCAACTCACTCATATACTATGTACTACACTGTGAGTTTCTTATATTCTAAGTTTTTCAGTGCAACTCACTCATATACTATGTACTACACTGTGCGTTTCTTATATTCTAAGTTTTTCAGTGCAACTCACTCATATACTATGTACTACAATGTGCGTTTCTTATATTCTAAGTTTTTCAGTGCAACTCACTCATATACTATGTACTACACTGTGCGTTTCTTAAATTCTAAGTTTTTCAGTGCAACTCACTCATATACTATGTACTACACTGTGCTTTTCTTAAATTCTAAGTTTTTCAGTGAAACTCACTCATATACTATGTACTACACTGTGCGTTTCTTATATTCTAAGTTTTTCAGTGCAACTCACTCATATACTATGTACTACACTGTGCGTTTCTTATATTCTAAGTTTTTCAGTGCAACTCACTCATATACTATGTACTACACTGTGCGTTTCTTAAATTCTAAGTTTTTCAGTGCAACTCACTCATATACTATGTACTACACTGTGCGTTTCTTATATTCTAAGTTTTTCAGTGCAACTCACTCATATACTATGTACTACACTGTGCTTTTTTTATATTCTAAGTTTTTCAGTGCAACTCACTCATATACTATGTACTACACTGTGCATTTCGTGTAATGCGGGTTTTTCAGTAAATTCTAAGTTTTTCAGTGCAACTCACTAATATACTATGTACTACACTGTGCGTTTCTTATATTCTAAGTTTTTCAGTGCAACTCACTCATATACTATGTACTACACTGTGGGTTTCTTATATTCTAAATTTTTCAGTGCAACTCACTCATATACTATGTACTACACTGTGCGTTTCTTAAATTCTAAGTTTTTCAGTGCAACTCACTCATATACTATGTACTACACTGTGCGTTTCTTAAATTCTAAGTTTTTCAGTGCAACTCACTCATATACTATGTACTACACTGTGCGTTTCTTATATTCTAAGTTTTTCAGTGCAACTCACTCATATACTATGTACTACAATGTGCGTTTCTTATATTCTAAGTTTTTCAGTGCAACTCACTCATATACTATGTACTACACTGTGCGTTTCTTATATTCTAAGTTTTTCAGTGCAACTCACTCATATACTATGTACTACAATGTGCATTTCGTGTAATGCGGGTTTTTCAGTAAATTCTAAGTTTTTCAGTGCAACTCACTCATATACTATGTACTACACTGTGCGTTTCTTATATTCTAAGTTTTTCAGTGCAACTCACTCATATACTATGTACTACACTGTGGGTTTCTTTTATTCTAAATTTTTCAGTGCAACTCACTCATATACTATGTACTACAATGTGCGTTTCTTATATTCTAAGTTTTTCAGTGCAACTCACTCATATACTATGTACTACACTGTGCGTTTCTTAAATTCTAAGTTTTTCAGTGCAACTCACTCATATACTATGTACTACACTGTGCGTTTCTTAAATTCTAAGTTTTTCAGTGCAACTCACTCATATACTATGTACTACACTGTGCGTTTCTTATATTCTAAGTTTTTCAGTGCAACTCACTCATATACTATGTACTACACTGTGCTTTTTTTATATTCTAAGTTTTTCAGTGCAACTCACTCATATACTATGTACTACACTGTGCATTTCGTGTAATGCGGGTTTTTCAGTAAATTCTAAGTTTTTCAGTGCAACTCACTAATATACTATGTACTACACTGTGCGTTTCTTATATTCTAAGTTTTTCAGTGCAACTCACTCATATACTATGTACTACACTGTGGGTTTCTTATATTCTAAATTTTTCAGTGCAACTCACTCATATACTATGTACTACACTGTGCGTTTCTTAAATTCTAAGTTTTTCAGTGCAACTCACTCATATACTATGTACTACACTGTGCGTTTCTTAAATTCTAAGTTTTTCAGTGCAACTCACTCATATACTATGTACTACACTGTGCGTTTCTTATATTCTAAGTTTTTCAGTGCAACTCACTCATATACTATGTACTACAATGTGCGTTTCTTATATTCTAAGTTTTTCAGTGCAACTCACTCATATACTATGTACTACACTGTGCGTTTCTTATATTCTAAGTTTTTCAGTGCAACTCACTCATATACTATGTACTACAATGTGCATTTCGTGTAATGCGGGTTTTTCAGTAAATTCTAAGTTTTTCAGTGCAACTCACTCATATACTATGTACTACACTGTGCGTTTCTTATATTCTAAGTTTTTCAGTGCAACTCACTCATATACTATGTACTACACTGTGGGTTTCTTTTATTCTAAATTTTTCAGTGCAACTCACTCATATACTATGTACTACACTGTGCTTTTTTTATATTCTAAGTTTTTCAGTGCAACTCACTCATATACTATGTACTACACTGTGCATTTCGTGTAATGCGGGTTTTTCAGTAAATTCTAAGTTTTTCAGTGCAACTCACTAATATACTATGTACTACACTGTGCGTTTCTTATATTCTAAGTTTTTCAGTGCAACTCACTCATATACTATGTACTACACTGTGGGTTTCTTATATTCTAAATTTTTCAGTGCAACTCACTCATATACTATGTACTACACTGTGCGTTTCTTAAATTCTAAGTTTTTCAGTGCAACTCACTCATATACTATGTACTACACTGTGCGTTTCTTAAATTCTAAGTTTTTCAGTGCAACTCACTCATATACTATGTACTACACTGTGCGTTTCTTATATTCTAAGTTTTTCAGTGCAACTCACTCATATACTATGTACTACAATGTGCGTTTCTTATATTCTAAGTTTTTCAGTGCAACTCACTCATATACTATGTACTACACTGTGCGTTTCTTATATTCTAAGTTTTTCAGTGCAACTCACTCATATACTATGTACTACAATGTGCATTTCGTGTAATGCGGGTTTTTCAGTAAATTCTAAGTTTTTCAGTGCAACTCACTCATATACTATGTACTACACTGTGCGTTTCTTATATTCTAAGTTTTTCAGTGCAACTCACTCATATACTATGTACTACACTGTGGGTTTCTTTTATTCTAAATTTTTCAGTGCAACTCACTCATATACTATGTACTACAATGTGCGTTTCTTATATTCTAAGTTTTTCAGTGCAACTCACTCATATACTATGTACTACACTGTGCGTTTCTTAAATTCTAAGTTTTTCAGTGCAACTCACTCATATACTATGTACTACACTGTGCGTTTCTTAAATTCTAAGTTTTTCAGTGCAACTCACTCATATACTATGTACTACACTGTGCGTTTCTTATATTCTAAGTTTTTCAGTGCAACTCACTCATATACTATGTACTACAATGTGCGTTTCTTATATTCTAAGTTTTTCAGTGCAACTCACTCATATACTATGTACTACACTGTGCATTTCGTGTAATGCGGGTTTTTCAGTAAATTCTAAGTTTTTCAGTGCAACTCACTCATATACTATGTACTACACTGTGCATTTCGTGTAATGCGGGTTTTTCAGTAAATTCTAAGTTTTTCAGTGCAACTCACTCATATACTATGTACTACACTGTGAGTTTCTTATATTCTAAGTTTTTCAGTGCAACTCACTCATATACTATGTACTACACTGTGCGTTTCTTATATTCTAAGTTTTTCAGTGCAACTCACTCATATACTATGTACTACAATGTGCGTTTCTTATATTCTAAGTTTTTCAGTGCAACTCACTCATATACTATGTACTACACTGTGCGTTTCTTAAATTCTAAGTTTTTCAGTGCAACTCACTCATATACTATGTACTACACTGTGCTTTTCTTAAATTCTAAGTTTTTCAGTGAAACTCACTCATATACTATGTACTACACTGTGCGTTTCTTATATTCTAAGTTTTTCAGTGCAACTCACTCATATACTATGTACTACACTGTGCGTTTCTTATATTCTAAGTTTTTCAGTGCAACTCACTCATATACTATGTACTACACTGTGCGTTTCTTAAATTCTAAGTTTTTCAGTGCAACTCACTCATATACTATGTACTACACTGTGCGTTTCTTATATTCTAAGTTTTTCAGTGCAACTCACTCATATACTATGTACTACACTGTGCTTTTTTTATATTCTAAGTTTTTCAGTGCAACTCACTCATATACTATGTACTACACTGTGCATTTCGTGTAATGCGGGTTTTTCAGTAAATTCTAAGTTTTTCAGTGCAACTCACTAATATACTATGTACTACACTGTGCGTTTCTTATATTCTAAGTTTTTCAGTGCAACTCACTCATATACTATGTACTACACTGTGGGTTTCTTATATTCTAAATTTTTCAGTGCAACTCACTCATATACTATGTACTACACTGTGCGTTTCTTAAATTCTAAGTTTTTCAGTGCAACTCACTCATATACTATGTACTACACTGTGCGTTTCTTAAATTCTAAGTTTTTCAGTGCAACTCACTCATATACTATGTACTACACTGTGCGTTTCTTATATTCTAAGTTTTTCAGTGCAACTCACTCATATACTATGTACTACAATGTGCGTTTCTTATATTCTAAGTTTTTCAGTGCAACTCACTCATATACTATGTACTACACTGTGCGTTTCTTATATTCTAAGTTTTTCAGTGCAACTCACTCATATACTATGTACTACAATGTGCATTTCGTGTAATGCGGGTTTTTCAGTAAATTCTAAGTTTTTCAGTGCAACTCACTCATATACTATGTACTACACTGTGCGTTTCTTATATTCTAAGTTTTTCAGTGCAACTCACTCATATACTATGTACTACACTGTGGGTTTCTTTTATTCTAAATTTTTCAGTGCAACTCACTCATATACTATGTACTACAATGTGCGTTTCTTATATTCTAAGTTTTTCAGTGCAACTCACTCATATACTATGTACTACACTGTGCGTTTCTTAAATTTTAAGTTTTTCAGTGCAACTCACTCATATACTATGTACTACACTGTGCGTTTCTTAAATTCTAAGTTTTTCAGTGCAACTCACTCATATACTATGTACTACACTGTGCGTTTCTTATATTCTAAGTTTTTCAGTGCAACTCACTCATATACTATGTACTACAATGTGCGTTTCTTATATTCTAAGTTTTTCAGTGCAACTCACTCATATACTATGTACTACACTGTGCATTTCGTGTAATGCGGGTTTTTCAGTAAATTCTAAGTTTTTCAGTGCAACTCACTCATATACTATGTACTACACTGTGCATTTCGTGTAATGCGGGTTTTTCAGTAAATTCTAAGTTTTTCAGTGCAACTCACTCATATACTATGTACTACACTGTGAGTTTCTTATATTCTAAGTTTTTCAGTGCAACTCACTCATATACTATGTACTACACTGTGCGTTTCTTATATTCTAAGTTTTTCAGTGCAACTCACTCATATACTATGTACTACAATGTGCGTTTCTTATATTCTAAGTTTTTCAGTGCAACTCACTCATATACTATGTACTACACTGTGCGTTTCTTAAATTCTAAGTTTTTCAGTGCAACTCACTCATATACTATGTACTACACTGTGCTTTTCTTAAATTCTAAGTTTTTCAGTGAAACTCACTCATATACTATGTACTACACTGTGCGTTTCTTATATTCTAAGTTTTTCAGTGCAACTCACTCATATACTATGTACTACACTGTGCGTTTCTTATATTCTAAGTTTTTCAGTGCAACTCACTCATATACTATGTACTACACTGTGCGTTTCTTAAATTCTAAGTTTTTCAGTGCAACTCACTCATATACTATGTACTACACTGTGCGTTTCTTATATTCTAAGTTTTTCAGTGCAACTCACTCATATACTATGTACTACACTGTGCTTTTTTTATATTCTAAGTTTTTCAGTGCAACTCACTCATATACTATGTACTACACTGTGCATTTCGTGTAATGCGGGTTTTTCAGTAAATTCTAAGTTTTTCAGTGCAACTCACTCATATACTATGTACTACACTGTGCGTTTCTTATATTCTAAGTTTTTCAGTGCAACTCACTCATATACTATGTACTACACTGTGGGTTTCTTATATTCTAAATTTTTCAGTGCAACTCACTCATATACTATGTACTACACTGTGCGTTTCTTAAATTCTAAGTTTTTCAGTGCAACTCACTCATATACTATGTACTACACTGTGCGTTTCTAAATTCTAAGTTTTTCAGTGCAACTCACTCATATACTATGTACTACACTGTGCGTTTCTTATATTCTAAGTTTTTCAGTGCAACTCACTCATATACTATGTACTACAATGTGCGTTTCTTATATTCTAAGTTTTTCAGTGCAACTCACTCATATACTATGTACTACACTGTGCATTTCGTGTAATGCGGGTTTTTCAGTAAATTCTAAGTTTTTCAGTGCAACTCACTCATATACTATGTACTACACTGTGAGTTTCTTATATTCTAAGTTTTTCAGTGCAACTCACTCATATACTATGTACTACACTGTGCGTTTCTTATATTCTAAGTTTTTCAGTGCAACTCACTCATATACTATGTACTACAATGTGCGTTTCTTATATTCTAAGTTTTTCAGTGCAACTCACTCATATACTATGTACTACACTGTGCGTTTCTTAAATTCTAAGTTTTTCAGTGCAACTCACTCATATACTATGTACTACACTGTGCTTTTCTTAAATTCTAAGTTTTTCAGTGAAACTCACTCATATACTATGTACTACACTGTGCGTTTCTTATATTCTAAGTTTTTCAGTGCAACTCACTCATATACTATGTACTACACTGTGCGTTTCTTATATTCTAAGTTTTTCAGTGCAACTCACTCATATACTATGTACTACACTGTGCGTTTCTTAAATTCTAAGTTTTTCAGTGCAACTCACTCATATACTATGTACTACACTGTGCGTTTCTTATATTCTAAGTTTTTCAGTGCAACTCACTCATATACTATGTACTACACTGTGCTTTTTTTATATTCTAAGTTTTTCAGTGCAACTCACTCATATACTATGTACTACACTGTGCATTTCGTGTAATGCGGGTTTTTCAGTAAATTCTAAGTTTTTCAGTGCAACTCACCCATATACTATGTACTACACTGTGCGTGTCTTATATTCTAAGTTTTTCAGTGCAACTCACTCATATACTATGTACTACACTGTGCGTTTCTTATATTCTAAGTTTTTCAGTGCAACTCACTCATATACTATGTACTACACTGTGCGTTTCTTATATTCTAACTTTTTCAGTGCAACTCACTCATATACTATGTACTACACTGTGCATTTCGTGTAATGCGGGTTTTTCAGTAAATTCTAAGTTTTTCAGTGCAACTCACTCATATACTATGTACTACACTGTGCGTTTCTTATATTCTAAGTTTTTCAGTGCAACTCACTCATATACTATGTACTACACTGTGAGTTTCTTATATTCTAAGTTTTTCAGTGCAACTCACTCATATACTATGTACTACACTGTGCGTTTCTTATATTCTAAGTTTTTCAGTGCAACTCACTCATATACTATGTACTACAATGTGCGTTTCTTATATTCTAAGTTTTTCAGTGCAACTCACTCATATACTATGTACTACACTGTGCGTTTCTTAAATTCTAAGTTTTTCAGTGCAACTCACTCATATACTATGTACTACACTGTGCTTTTCTTAAATTCTAAGTTTTTCAGTGAAACTCACTCATATACTATGTACTACACTGTGCGTTTCTTATATTCTAAGTTTTTCAGTGCAACTCACTCATATACTATGTACTACACTGTGCGTTTCTTATATTCTAAGTTTTTCAGTGCAACTCACTCATATACTATGTACTACACTGTGCGTTTCTTAAATTCTAAGTTTTTCAGTGCAACTCACTCATATACTATGTACTACACTGTGCGTTTCTTATATTCTAAGTTTTTCAGTGCAACTCACTCATATACTATGTACTACACTGTGCTTTTTTTATATTCTAAGTTTTTCAGTGCAACTCACTCATATACTATGTACTACACTGTGCATTTCGTGTAATGCGGGTTTTTCAGTAAATTCTAAGTTTTTCAGTGCAACTCACTCATATACTATGTACTACACTGTGCGTGTCTTATATTCTAAGTTTTTCAGGGCAACTCACTCATATACTATGTACTACACTGTGCGTTTCTTATATTCTAAGTTTTTCAGTGCAACTCACTCATATACTATGTACTACACTGTGCGTTTCTTATATTCTAACTTTTTCAGTGCAACTCACTCATATACTATGTACTACACTGTGCATTTCGTGTAATGCGGGTTTTTCAGTAAATTCTAAGTTTTTCAGTGCAACTCACTCATATACTATGTACTACACTGTGCGTTTCTTATATTCTAAGTTTTTCAGTGCAACTCACTCATATACTATGTACTACACTGTGAGTTTCTTATATTCTAAGTTTTTCAGTGCAACTCACTCATATACTATGTACTACACTGTGCGTTTCTTATATTCTAAGTTTTTCAGTGCAACTCACTCATATACTATGTACTACAATGTGCGTTTCTTATATTCTAAGTTTTTCAGTGCAACTCACTCATATACTATGTACTACACTGTGCGTTTCTTAAATTCTAAGTTTTTCAGTGCAACTCACTCATATACTATGTACTACACTGTGCTTTTCTTAAATTCTAAGTTTTTCAGTGAAACTCACTCATATACTATGTACTACACTGTGCGTTTCTTATATTCTAAGTTTTTCAGTGCAACTCACTCATATACTATGTACTACACTGTGCGTTTCTTATATTCTAAGTTTTTCAGTGCAACTCACTCATATACTATGTACTACAATGTGCATTTCGTGTAATGCGGGTTTTTCAGTAAATTCTAAGTTTTTCAGTGCAACTCACTCATATACTATGTACTACACTGTGCGTTTCTTATATTCTAAGTTTTTCAGTGCAACTCACTCATATACTATGTACTACACTGTGGGTTTCTTTTATTCTAAATTTTTCAGTGCAACTCACTCATATACTATGTACTACAATGTGCGTTTCTTATATTCTAAGTTTTTCAGTGCAACTCACTCATATACTATGTACTACACTGTGCGTTTCTTAAATTCTAAGTTTTTCAGTGCAACTCACTCATATACTATGTACTACACTGTGCGTTTCTTAAATTCTAAGTTTTTCAGTGCAACTCACTCATATACTATGTACTACACTGTGCGTTTCTTATATTCTAAGTTTTTCAGTGCAACTCACTCATATACTATGTACTACAATGTGCGTTTCTTATATTCTAAGTTTTTCAGTGCAACTCACTCATATACTATGTACTACACTGTGCATTTCGTGTAATGCGGGTTTTTCAGTAAATTCTAAGTTTTTCAGTGCAACTCACTCATATACTATGTACTACACTGTGCATTTCGTGTAATGCGGGTTTTTCAGTAAATTCTAAGTTTTTCAGTGCAACTCACTCATATACTATGTACTACACTGTGAGTTTCTTATATTCTAAGTTTTTCAGTGCAACTCACTCATATACTATGTACTACACTGTGCGTTTCTTATATTCTAAGTTTTTTAAGTGCAACTCACTCATATACTATGTACTACAATGTGCGTTTCTTATATTCTAAGTTTTTCAGTGCAACTCACTCATATACTATGTACTACACTGTGCGTTTCTTAAATTCTAAGTTTTTCAGTGCAACTCACTCATATACTATGTACTACACTGTGCTTTTCTTAAATTCTAAGTTTTTCAGTGAAACTCACTCATATACTATGTACTACACTGTGCGTTTCTTATATTCTAAGTTTTTCAGTGCAACTCACTCATATACTATGTACTACACTGTGCGTTTCTTATATTCTAAGTTTTTCAGTGCAACTCACTCATATACTATGTACTACACTGTGCGTTTCTTAAATTCTAAGTTTTTCAGTGCAACTCACTCATATACTATGTACTACACTGTGCGTTTCTTATATTCTAAGTTTTTCAGTGCAACTCACTCATATACTATGTACTACACTGTGCTTTTTTTATATTCTAAGTTTTTCAGTGCAACTCACTCATATACTATGTACTACACTGTGCATTTCGTGTAATGCGGGTTTTTCAGTAAATTCTAAGTTTTTCAGTGCAACTCACTAATATACTATGTACTACACTGTGCGTTTCTTATATTCTAAGTTTTTCAGTGCAACTCACTCATATACTATGTACTACACTGTGGGTTTCTTATATTCTAAATTTTTCAGTGCAACTCACTCATATACTATGTACTACACTGTGCGTTTCTTAAATTCTAAGTTTTTCAGTGCAACTCACTCATATACTATGTACTACACTGTGCGTTTCTTAAATTCTAAGTTTTTCAGTGCAACTCACTCATATACTATGTACTACACTGTGCGTTTCTTATATTCTAAGTTTTTCAGTGCAACTCACTCATATACTATGTACTACAATGTGCGTTTCTTATATTCTAAGTTTTTCAGTGCAACTCACTCATATACTATGTACTACACTGTGCGTTTCTTATATTCTAAGTTTTTCAGTGCAACTCACTCATATACTATGTACTACAATGTGCATTTCGTGTAATGCGGGTTTTTCAGTAAATTCTAAGTTTTTCAGTGCAACTCACTCATATACTATGTACTACACTGTGCGTTTCTTATATTCTAAGTTTTTCAGTGCAACTCACTCATATACTATGTACTACACTGTGGGTTTCTTTTATTCTAAATTTTTCAGTGCAACTCACTCATATACTATGTACTACAATGTGCCTTTCTTATATTCTAAGTTTTTCAGTGCAACTCACTCATATACTATGTACTACACTGTGCGTTTCTTAAATTCTAAGTTTTTCAGTGCAACTCACTCATATACTATGTACTACACTGTGCGTTTCTTAAATTCTAAGTTTTTCAGTGCAACTCACTCATATACTATGTACTACACTGTGCGTTTCTTATATTCTAAGTTTTTCAGTGCAACTCACTCATATACTATGTACTACAATGTGCGTTTCTTATATTCTAAGTTTTTCAGTGCAACTCACTCATATACTATGTACTACACTGTGCATTTCGTGTAATGCGGGTTTTTCAGTAAATTCTAAGTTTTTCAGTGCAACTCACTCATATACTATGTACTACACTGTGCATTTCGTGTAATGCGGGTTTTTCAGTAAATTCTAAGTTTTTCAGTGCAACTCACTCATATACTATGTACTACACTGTGAGTTTCTTATATTCTAAGTTTTTCAGTGCAACTCACTCATATACTATGTACTACACTGTGCGTTTCTTATATTCTAAGTTTTTCAGTGCAACTCACTCATATACTATGTACTACAATGTGCGTTTCTTATATTCTAAGTTTTTCAGTGCAACTCACTCATATACTATGTACTACACTGTGCGTTTCTTAAATTCTAAGTTTTTCAGTGCAACTCACTCATATACTATGTACTACACTGTGCTTTTCTTAAATTCTAAGTTTTTCAGTGAAACTCACTCATATACTATGTACTACACTGTGCGTTTCTTATATTCTAAGTTTTTCAGTGCAACTCACTCATATACTATGTACTACACTGTGCGTTTCTTATATTCTAAGTTTTTCAGTGCAACTCACTCATATACTATGTACTACACTGTGCGTTTCTTAAATTCTAAGTTTTTCAGTGCAACTCACTCATATACTATGTACTACACTGTGCGTTTCTTATATTCTAAGTTTTTCAGTGCAACTCACTCATATACTATGTACTACACTGTGCTTTTTTTATATTCTAAGTTTTTCAGTGCAACTCACTCATATACTATGTACTACACTGTGCATTTCGTGTAATGCGGGTTTTTCAGTAAATTCTAAGTTTTTCAGTGCAACTCACTCATATACTATGTACTACACTGTGCGTTTCTTATATTCTAAGTTTTTCAGTGCAACTCACTCATATACTATGTACTACACTGTGGGTTTCTTATATTCTAAATTTTTCAGTGCAACTCACTCATATACTATGTACTACACTGTGCGTTTCTTAAATTCTAAGTTTTTCAGTGCAACTCACTCATATACTATGTACTACACTGTGCGTTTCTTAAATTCTAAGTTTTTCAGTGCAACTCACTCATATACTATGTACTACACTGTGCGTTTCTTATATTCTAAGTTTTTCAGTGCAACTCACTCATATACTATGTACTACAATGTGCGTTTCTTATATTCTAAGTTTTTCAGTGCAACTCACTCATATACTATGTACTACACTGTGCATTTCGTGTAATGCGGGTTTTTCAGTAAATTCTAAGTTTTTCAGTGCAACTCACTCATATACTATGTACTACACTGTGAGTTTCTTATATTCTAAGTTTTTCAGTGCAACTCACTCATATACTATGTACTACACTGTGCGTTTCTTATATTCTAAGTTTTTCAGTGCAACTCACTCATATACTATGTACTACAATGTGCGTTTCTTATATTCTAAGTTTTTCAGTGCAACTCACTCATATACTATGTACTACACTGTGCGTTTCTTAAATTCTAAGTTTTTCAGTGCAACTCACTCATATACTATGTACTACACTGTGCTTTTCTTAAATTCTAAGTTTTTCAGTGAAACTCACTCATATACTATGTACTACACTGTGCGTTTCTTATATTCTAAGTTTTTCAGTGCAACTCACTCATATACTATGTACTACACTGTGCGTTTCTTATATTCTAAGTTTTTCAGTGCAACTCACTCATATACTATGTACTACACTGTGCGTTTCTTAAATTCTAAGTTTTTCAGTGCAACTCACTCATATACTATGTACTACACTGTGCGTTTCTTATATTCTAAGTTTTTCAGTGCAACTCACTCATATACTATGTACTACACTGTGCTTTTTTTATATTCTAAGTTTTTCAGTGCAACTCACTCATATACTATGTACTACACTGTGCATTTCGTGTAATGCGGGTTTTTCAGTAAATTCTAAGTTTTTCAGTGCAACTCACTCATATACTATGTACTACACTGTGCGTGTCTTATATTCTAAGTTTTTCAGGGCAACTCACTCATATACTATGTACTACACTGTGCGTTTCTTATATTCTAAGTTTTTCAGTGCAACTCACTCATATACTATGTACTACACTGTGCGTTTCTTATATTCTAACTTTTTCAGTGCAACTCACTCATATACTATGTACTACACTGTGCATTTCGTGTAATGCGGGTTTTTCAGTAAATTCTAAGTTTTTCAGTGCAACTCACTCATATACTATGTACTACACTGTGCGTTTCTTATATTCTAAGTTTTTCAGTGCAACTCACTCATATACTATGTACTACACTGTGAGTTTCTTATATTCTAAGTTTTTCAGTGCAACTCACTCATATACTATGTACTACACTGTGCGTTTCTTATATTCTAAGTTTTTCAGTGCAACTCACTCATATACTATGTACTACAATGTGCGTTTCTTATATTCTAAGTTTTTCAGTGCAACTCACTCATATACTATGTACTACACTGTGCGTTTCTTAAATTCTAAGTTTTTCAGTGCAACTCACTCATATACTATGTACTACACTGTGCTTTTCTTAAATTCTAAGTTTTTCAGTGAAACTCACTCATATACTATGTACTACACTGTGCGTTTCTTATATTCTAAGTTTTTCAGTGCAACTCACTCATATACTATGTACTACACTGTGCGTTTCTTATATTCTAAGTTTTTCAGTGCAACTCACTCATATACTATGTACTACACTGTGCGTTTCTTAAATTCTAAGTTTTTCAGTGCAACTCACTCATATACTATGTACTACACTGTGCGTTTCTTATATTCTAAGTTTTTCAGTGCAACTCACTCATATACTATGTACTACACTGTGCTTTTTTTATATTCTAAGTTTTTCAGTGCAACTCACTCATATACTATGTACTACACTGTGCATTTCGTGTAATGCGGGTTTTTCAGTAAATTCTAAGTTTTTCAGTGCAACTCACTCATATACTATGTACTACACTGTGCGTTTCTTATATTCTAAGTTTTTCAGTGCAACTCACTCATATACTATGTACTACACTGTGTGTTTCTTATATTCTAAGTTTTTCAGAGCAACTCACTCATATACTATGTACTACACTGTGCGTTTCTTATATTCTAAGTTTTTCAGTGCAACTCACTCATATACTATGTACTACACTGTGCGTTTCTTATATTCTAAGTTTTTCAGTGCAACTCACTCATATACTATGTACTACACTGTGCGTTTCTTATATTCTAAGTTTTTCAGTGCAACTCACTCATATACTATGTACTACACTGTGCGTTTCTTATATTCTAAGTTTTTCAGTGCAACTCACTCATATACTATGTACTACACTGTGCGTTTCTTATATTCTAAGTTTTTCAGTGTAACTCACTCATATACTATGTACTACACTGTGCATTTCGTGTAATGCGGGTTTTTCAGTAAATTCTAAGTTTTTCAGTGCAACTCACTCATATACTATGTACTACACTGTGCGTTTCTTATATTCTAAGTTTATCAGTGCAACTCACTCATATACTATGTAATACACTGTGCGTTTCTTATATTCTAAGTTTTTCAGTGCAACTCACTCATATACTATGTACTACAATGTGCGTTTCTTATATTCCTAGTTTTTCAGTGCAACTCACTCATATACTATGTACTACACTGTGCGTTTCTTAAATTCTAAGTTTTTCAGTGCAACTCACTCATATACTATGTACTACACTGTGCGTTTCTTAAATTCTAAGTTTTTCAGTGAAACTCACTCATATACTATGTACTACACTGTGCGTTTCTTATATTCTAAGTTTTTCAGTGCAACTCACTCATATACTATGTACTACACTGTGCGTTTCTTATATTCTAAGTTTTTCAGTGCAACTCACTCATATACTATGTACTACACTGTGCGTTTCTTATATTCTAACTTTTTCAGTGCAACTCACTCATATACTATGTACTACACTGTGCATTTCGTGTAATGCGGGTTTTTCAGTAAATTCTAAGTTTTTCAGTGCAACTCACTCATATACTATGTACTACACTGTGCGTTTCTTATATTCTAAGTTTTTCAGTGCAACTCACTCATATACTATGTACTACACTGTGAGTTTCTTATATTCTAAGTTTTTCAGTGCAACTCACTCATATACTATGTACTACACTGTGCGTTTCTTATATTCTAAGTTTTTCAGTGCAACTCACTCATATACTATGTACTACAATGTGCGTTTCTTATATTCTAAGTTTTTCAGTGCAACTCACTCATATACTATGTACTACACTGTGCGTTTCTTAAATTCTAAGTTTTTCAGTGCAACTCACTCATATACTATGTACTACACTGTGCTTTTCTTAAATTCTAAGTTTTTCAGTGAAACTCACTCATATACTATGTACTACACTGTGCGTTTCTTATATTCTAAGTTTTTCAGTGCAACTCACTCATATACTATGTACTACACTGTGCGTTTCTTATATTCTAAGTTTTTCAGTGCAACTCACTCATATACTATGTACTACACTGTGCGTTTCTTAAATTCTAAGTTTTTCAGTGCAACTCACTCATATACTATGTACTACACTGTGCGTTTCTTATATTCTAAGTTTTTCAGTGCAACTCACTCATATACTATGTACTACACTGTGCTTTTTTTATATTCTAAGTTTTTCAGTGCAACTCACTCATATACTATGTACTACACTGTGCATTTCGTGTAATGCGGGTTTTTCAGTAAATTCTAAGTTTTTCAGTGCAACTCACTCATATACTATGTACTACACTGTGCGTTTCTTATATTCTAAGTTTTTCAGTGCAACTCACTCATATACTATGTACTACACTGTGCGTTTCTTATATTCTAAGTTTTTCAGTGCAACTCACTCATATACTATGTACTACAATGTGCGTTTCTTATATTCTAAGTTTTTCAGTGCAACTCACTCATATACTATGTACTACACTGTGCATTTCGTGTAATGCGGGTTTTTCAGTAAATTCTAAGTTTTTCAGTGCAACTCACTCATATACTATGTACTACACTGTGCGTGTCTTATATTCTAAGTTTTTCAGGGCAACTCACTCATATACTATGTACTACACTGTGCGTTTCTTATATTCTAAGTTTTTCAGTGCAACTCACTCATATACTATGTACTACACTGTGCGTTTCTTATATTCTAACTTTTTCAGTGCAACTCACTCATATACTATGTACTACACTGTGCATTTCGTGTAATGCGGGTTTTTCAGTAAATTCTAAGTTTTTCAGTGCAACTCACTCATATACTATGTACTACACTGTGCGTTTCTTATATTCTAAGTTTTTCAGTGCAACTCACTCATATACTATGTACTACACTGTGAGTTTCTTATATTCTAAGTTTTTCAGTGCAACTCACTCATATACTATGTACTACACTGTGCGTTTCTTATATTCTAAGTTTTTCAGTGCAACTCACTCATATACTATGTACTACAATGTGCGTTTCTTATATTCTAAGTTTTTCAGTGCAACTCACTCATATACTATGTACTACACTGTGCGTTTCTTAAATTCTAAGTTTTTCAGTGCAACTCACTCATATACTATGTACTACACTGTGCTTTTCTTAAATTCTAAGTTTTTCAGTGAAACTCACTCATATACTATGTACTACACTGTGCGTTTCTTATATTCTAAGTTTTTCAGTGCAACTCACTCATATACTATGTACTACACTGTGCGTTTCTTATATTCTAAGTTTTTCAGTGCAACTCACTCATATACTATGTACTACACTGTGCGTTTCTTAAATTCTAAGTTTTTCAGTGCAACTCACTCATATACTATGTACTACACTGTGCGTTTCTTATATTCTAAGTTTTTCAGTGCAACTCACTCATATACTATGTACTACACTGTGCTTTTTTTATATTCTAAGTTTTTCAGTGCAACTCACTCATATACTATGTACTACACTGTGCATTTCGTGTAATGCGGGTTTTTCAGTAAATTCTAAGTTTTTCAGTGCAACTCACTCATATACTATGTACTACACTGTGCGTTTCTTATATTCTAAGTTTTTCAGTGCAACTCACTCATATACTATGTACTACACTGTGTGTTTCTTATATTCTAAGTTTTTCAGAGCAACTCACTCATATACTATGTACTACACTGTGCGTTTCTTATATTCTAAGTTTTTCAGTGCAACTCACTCATATACTATGTACTACACTGTGCGTTTCTTATATTCTAAGTTTTTCAGTGCAACTCACTCATATACTATGTACTACACTGTGCGTTTCTTATATTCTAAGTTTTTCAGTGCAACTCACTCATATACTATGTACTACACTGTGCGTTTCTTATATTCTAAGTTTTTCAGTGCAACTCACTCATATACTATGTACTACACTGTGCGTTTCTTATATTCTAAGTTTTTCAGTGTAACTCACTCATATACTATGTACTACACTGTGCATTTCGTGTAATGCGGGTTTTTCAGTAAATTCTAAGTTTTTCAGTGCAACTCACTCATATACTATGTACTACACTGTGCGTTTCTTATATTCTAAGTTTATCAGTGCAACTCACTCATATACTATGTAATACACTGTGCGTTTCTTATATTCTAAGTTTTTCAGTGCAACTCACTCATATACTATGTACTACAATGTGCGTTTCTTATATTCCTAGTTTTTCAGTGCAACTCACTCATATACTATGTACTACACTGTGCGTTTCTTAAATTCTAAGTTTTTCAGTGCAACTCACTCATATACTATGTACTACACTGTGCGTTTCTTAAATTCTAAGTTTTTCAGTGAAACTCACTCATATACTATGTACTACACTGTGCGTTTCTTATATTCTAAGTTTTTCAGTGCAACTCACTCATATACTATGTACTACACTGTGCGTTTCTTATATTCTAAGTTTTTCAGTGCAACTCACTCATATACTATGTACTACACTGTGCGTTTCTTATATTCTAACTTTTTCAGTGCAACTCACTCATATACTATGTACTACACTGTGCATTTCGTGTAATGCGGGTTTTTCAGTAAATTCTAAGTTTTTCAGTGCAACTCACTCATATACTATGTACTACACTGTGCGTTTCTTATATTCTAAGTTTTTCAGTGCAACTCACTCATATACTATGTACTACACTGTGAGTTTCTTATATTCTAAGTTTTTCAGTGCAACTCACTCATATACTATGTACTACACTGTGCGTTTCTTATATTCTAAGTTTTTCAGTGCAACTCACTCATATACTATGTACTACAATGTGCGTTTCTTATATTCTAAGTTTTTCAGTGCAACTCACTCATATACTATGTACTACACTGTGCGTTTCTTAAATTCTAAGTTTTTCAGTGCAACTCACTCATATACTATGTACTACACTGTGCTTTTCTTAAATTCTAAGTTTTTCAGTGAAACTCACTCATATACTATGTACTACACTGTGCGTTTCTTATATTCTAAGTTTTTCAGTGCAACTCACTCATATACTATGTACTACACTGTGCGTTTCTTATATTCTAAGTTTTTCAGTGCAACTCACTCATATACTATGTACTACACTGTGCGTTTCTTAAATTCTAAGTTTTTCAGTGCAACTCACTCATATACTATGTACTACACTGTGCGTTTCTTATATTCTAAGTTTTTCAGTGCAACTCACTCATATACTATGTACTACACTGTGCTTTTTTTATATTCTAAGTTTTTCAGTGCAACTCACTCATATACTATGTACTACACTGTGCATTTCGTGTAATGCGGGTTTTTCAGTAAATTCTAAGTTTTTCAGTGCAACTCACTCATATACTATGTACTACACTGTGCGTTTCTTATATTCTAAGTTTTTCAGTGCAACTCACTCATATACTATGTACTACACTGTGTGTTTCTTATATTCTAAGTTTTTCAGAGCAACTCACTCATATACTATGTACTACACTGTGCGTTTCTTATATTCTAAGTTTTTCAGTGCAACTCACTCATATACTATGTACTACACTGTGCGTTTCTTATATTCTAAGTTTTTCAGTGCAACTCACTCATATACTATGTACTACACTGTGCGTTTCTTATATTCTAAGTTTTTCAGTGCAACTCACTCATATACTATGTACTACACTGTGCGTTTCTTATATTCTAAGTTTTTCAGTGTAACTCACTCATATACTATGTACTACACTGTGCATTTCGTGTAATGCGGGTTTTTCAGTAAATTCTAAGTTTTTCAGTGCAACTCACTCATATACTATGTACTACACTGTGCGTATCTTATATTCTAAGTTTTTCAGTGCAACTCACTCATATACTATGTAATACACTGTGCGTTTCTTATATTCTAAGTTTTTCAGTGCAACTCACTCATATACTATGTACTACAATGTGCGTTTCTTATATTCTAACTTTTTCAGTGCAACTCACTCATATACTATGTACTACACTGTGCATTTCGTGTAATGCGGGTTTTTCAGTAAATTCTAAGTTTTTCAGTGCAACTCACTCATATACTATGTACTACACTGTGCGTTTCTTATATTCTAAGTTTTTCAGTGCAACTCACTCATATACTATGTACTACACTGTGAGTTTCTTATATTCTAAGTTTTTCAGTGCAACTCACTCATATACTATGTACTACACTGTGCGTTTCTTATATTCTAAGTTTTTCAGTGCAACTCACTCATATACTATGTACTACAATGTGCGTTTCTTATATTCTAAGTTTTTCAGTGCAACTCACTCATATACTATGTACTACACTGTGCGTTTCTTAAATTCTAAGTTTTTCAGTGCAACTCACTCATATACTATGTACTACACTGTGCTTTTCTTAAATTCTAAGTTTTTCAGTGAAACTCACTCATATACTATGTACTACACTGTGCGTTTCTTATATTCTAAGTTTTTCAGTTCAACTCACTCATATACTATGTACTACACTGTGCGTTTCTTATATTCTAACTTTTTCAGTGCAACTCACTCATATACTATGTACTACACTGTGCATTTCGTGTAATGCGGGTTTTTCAGTAAATTCTAAGTTTTTCAGTGCAACTCACTCATATACTATGTACTACACTGTGCGTTTCTTATATTCTAAGTTTTTCAGTGCAACTCACTCATATACTATGTACTACACTGTGAGTTTCTTATATTCTAAGTTTTTCAGTGCAACTCACTCATATACTATGTACTACACTGTGCGTTTCTTATATTCTAAGTTTTTCAGTGCAACTCACTCATATACTATGTACTACAATGTGCGTTTCTTATATTCTAAGTTTTTCAGTGCAACTCACTCATATACTATGTACTACACTGTGCGTTTCTTAAATTCTAAGTTTTTCAGTGCAACTCACTCATATACTATGTACTACACTGTGCTTTTCTTAAATTCTAAGTTTTTCAGTGAAACTCACTCATATACTATGTACTACACTGTGCGTTTCTTATATTCTAAGTTTTTCAGTGCAACTCACTCATATACTATGTACTACACTGTGCGTTTCTTATATTCTAAGTTTTTCAGTGCAACTCACTCATATACTATGTACTACACTGTGCGTTTCTTAAATTCTAAGTTTTTCAGTGCAACTCACTCATATACTATGTACTACACTGTGCGTTTCTTATATTCTAAGTTTTTCAGTGCAACTCACTCATATACTATGTACTACACTGTGCTTTTTTTATATTCTAAGTTTTTCAGTGCAACTCACTCATATACTATGTACTACACTGTGCATTTCGTGTAATGCGGGTTTTTCAGTAAATTCTAAGTTTTTCAGTGCAACTCACTCATATACTATGTACTACACTGTGCGTTTCTTATATTCTAAGTTTTTCAGTGCAACTCACTCATATACTATGTACTACACTGTGTGTTTCTTATATTCTAAGTTTTTCAGAGCAACTCACTCATATACTATGTACTACACTGTGCGTTTCTTATATTCTAAGTTTTTCAGTGCAACTCACTCATATACTATGTACTACACTGTGCGTTTCTTATATTCTAAGTTTTTCAGTGCAACTCACTCATATACTATGTACTACACTGTGCGTTTCTTATATTCTAAGTTTTTCAGTGCAACTCACTCATATACTATGTACTACACTGTGCGTTTCTTATATTCTAAGTTTTTCAGTGCAACTCACTCATATACTATGTACTACACTGTGCGTTTCTTATATTCTAAGTTTTTCAGTGTAACTCACTCATATACTATGTACTACACTGTGCATTTCGTGTAATGCGGGTTTTTCAGTAAATTCTAAGTTTTTCAGTGCAACTCACTCATATACTATGTACTACACTGTGCGTATCTTATATTCTAAGTTTTTCAGTGCAACTCACTCATATACTATGTAATACACTGTGCGTTTCTTATATTCTAAGTTTTTCAGTGCAACTCACTCATATACTATGTACTACAATGTGCGTTTCTTATATTCCTAGTTTTTCAGTGCAACTCACTCATATACTATGTACTACACTGTGCGTTTCTTAAATTCTAAGTTTTTCAGTGCAACTCACTCATATACTATGTACTACACTGTGCGTTTCTTAAATTCTAAGTTTTTCAGTGCAACTCACTCATATACTATGTACTACACTGTGCGTTTCTTATATTCTAAGTTTTTCAGTGCAACTCACTCATATACTATGTACTACACTGTGCGTTTCTTATATTCTAAGTTTTTCAGTGCAACTCACTCATATACTATGTACTACACTGTGCGTTTCTTAAATTCTAAGTTTTTCAGTGCAACTCACTCATATACTATGTACTACACTGTGCGTTTCTTATATTCTAAGTTTTTCAGTGCAACTCACTCATATACTATGTACTACACTGTGCGTTTCTTATATTCTAAGTTTTTCAGTGCAACTCACTCATATACTATGTACTACACTGTGCATTTCGTGTAATGCGGGTTTTTCAGTAAATTCTAAGTTTTTCAGTGCAACTCACTCATATACTATGTACTACACTGTGCGTTTCTTATATTCTACGTTTTTCAGTGCAACTCACTCATATACTATGTACTACACTGTGCGTTTCTTATATTCTAAGTTTTTCAGTGCAACTCACTCATATACTATGTACTATACTGTTCGTTTCTTATATTCTAAGTTTTTCAGTGCAACTCACTCATATACTATGTACTACAATGTGCGTTTCTTATATTCCTAGTTTTTCAGTGCAACTCACTCATATACTATGTACTACACTGTGCGTTTCTTAAATTCTAAGTTTTTCAGTGCAACTCACTCATATACTATGTACTACACTGTGCGTTTCTTAAATTCTAAGTTTTTCAGTGAAACTCACTCATATACTATGTACTACACTGTGCGTTTCTTATATTCTAAGTTTTTCAGTGCAACTCACTCATATACTATGTACTACACTGTGCGTTTCTTATATTCTAAGTTTTTCAGTGCAACTCACTCATATACTATGTACTACACTGTGCTTTTCTTAAATTCTAAGTTTTTCAGTGAAACTCACTCATATACTATGTACTACACTGTGCGTTTCTTATATTCTAAGTTTTTCAGTGCAACTCACTCATATACTATGTACTACACTGTGCGTTTCTTATATTCTAAGTTTTTCAGTGCAACTCACTCATATACTATGTACTACACTGTGCATTTCTTAAATTCTAAGTTTTTCAGAGCAACTCACTCATATACTATGTACTACACTGTGCGTTTCTTATATTCTAAGTTTTTCAGTGCAACTCACTCATATACTATGTACTACACTGTGCTTTTTTTATATTCTAAGTTTTTCAGTGCAACTCACTCATATACTATGTACTACACTGTGCATTTCGTGTAATGCGGGTTTTTCAGTAAATTCTAAGTTTTTCAGTGCAACTCACTCATATACTATGTACTACACTGTGCGTTTCTTATATTCTAAGTTTTTCAGTGCAACTCACTCATATACTATGTACTACACTGTGTGTTTCTTATATTCTAAGTTTTTCAGAGCAACTCACTCATATACTATGTACTACACTGTGCGTTTCTTATATTCTAAGTTTTTCAGTGCAACTCACTCATATACTATGTACTACACTGTGCGTTTCTTATATTCTAAGTTTTTCAGTGCAACTCACTCATATACTATGTACTACACTGTGCGTTTCTTATATTCTAAGTTTTTCAGTGCAACTCACTCATATACTATGTACTACACTGTGCGTTTCTTATATTCTAAGTTTTTCAGTGCAACTCACTCATATACTATGTACTACACTGTGCGTTTCTTATATTCTAAGTTTTTCAGTGTAACTCACTCATATACTATGTACTACACTGTGCATTTCGTGTAATGCGGGTTTTTCAGTAAATTCTAAGTTTTTCAGTGCAACTCACTCATATACTATGTACTACACTGTGCGTTTCTTATATTCTAAGTTTTTCAGTGCAACTCACTCATATACTATGTAATACACTGTGCGTTTCTTATATTCTAAGTTTTTCAGTGCAACTCACTCATATACTATGTACTACAATGTGCGTTTCTTATATTCCTAGTTTTTCAGTGCAACTCACTCATATACTATGTACTACACTGTGCGTTTCTTAAATTCTAAGTTTTTCAGTGCAACTCACTCATATACTATGTACTACACTGTGCGTTTCTTAAATTCTAAGTTTTTCAGTGAAACTCACTCATATACTATGTACTACACTGTGCGTTTCTTATATTCTAAGTTTTTCAGTGCAACTCACTCATATACTATGTACTACAAAGTGCGTTTCTTATATTCTAAGTTTTTCAGTGCAACTCACTCATATACTATGTACTACACTGTGCGTTTCTTAAATTCTAAGTTTTTCAGTGCAACTCACTCATATACTATGTACTACACTGTGCGTTTCTTATATTCTAAGTTTTTCAGTGCAACTCACTCATATACTATGTACTACACTGTGCGTTTCTTATATTCTAAGTTTTTCAGTGCAACTCACTCATATACTATGTACTACACTGTGCATTTCGTGTAATGCGGGTTTTTCAGTAAATTCTAAGTTTTTCAGTGCAACTCACTCATATACTATGTACTACACTGTGCGTTTCTTATATTCTACGTTTTTCAGTGCAACTCACTCATATACTATGTACTACACTGTGCGTTTCTTATATTCTAAGTTTTTCAGTGCAACTCACTCATATATTATGTACTATACTGTTCGTTTCTTATATTCTAAGTTTTTCAGTGCAACTCACTCATATACTATGTACTACACTGTGCGTTTCTTATATTCTAAGTTTTTCAGTGCAACTCACTCATATACTATGTACTACAATGTGCGTTTCTTATATTCCTAGTTTTTCAGTGCAACTCACTCATATACTATGTACTACACTGTGCGTTTCTTAAATTCTAAGTTTTTCAGTGCAACTCACTCATATACTATGTACTACACTGTGCGTTTCTTAAATTCTAAGTTTTTCAGTGAAACTCACTCATATACTATGTACTACACTGTGCGTTTCTTATATTCTAAGTTTTTCAGTGCAACTCACTCATATACTATGTACTACACTGTGCGTTTCTTATATTCTAAGTTTTTCAGTGCAACTCACTCATATACTATGTACTACACTGTGCGTTTCTTAAATTCTAAGTTTTTCAGTGCAACTCACTCATATACTATGTACTACACTGTGCGTTTCTTATATTCTAAGTTTTTCAGTGCAACTCACTCATATACTATGTACTACACTGTGCGTTTCTTATATTCTAAGTTTTTCAGTGCAACTCACTCATATACTATGTACTACACTGTGCATTTCGTGTAATGCGGGTTTTTCAGTAAATTCTAAGTTTTTCAGTGCAACTCACTCATATACTATGTACTACACTGTGCGTTTCTTATATTCTAAGTTTTTCAGTGCAACTCACTCATATACTATGTACTACACTGTGCGTTTCTTATATTCTAAGTTTTTCAGTGCAACTCACTCATATACTATGTACTATACTGTTCGTTTCTTATATTCTAAGTTTTTCAGTGCAACTCACTCATATACTATGTACTACACTGTGCGTTTCTTATATTCTAAGTTTTTCAGTGCAACTCACTCATATACTATGTACTACACTGTGCATTTCTTGTAATGCGGGTTTTTCAGTAAATTCTAAGTTTTTCAGTGCAACTCACTCATATACTATGTACTACACTGTGCGTTTCTTATATTCTAAGTTTTTCAGTGCAACTCACTCATATACTATGTACTACACTGTGCGTTTCTTATATTCTAAGTTATTCAGTGCAACTCACTCATATACTATGTACTACACTGTGCGTTTCTTATATTCTAAGTTTTTCAGTGCAACTCACTCATATACTATGTACTACACTGTGCGTTTCTTAAATTCTAAGTTTTTCAGTGCAACTCACTCATATACTATGTACTACAATGTGCGTTTCTTATATTCTAAGTTTTTCAGTGCAACTCACTCATATACTATGTACTACACTGTGCGTTTCTTAAATTCTAAGTTTTTCAGTGCAACTCACTCATATACTATGTACTACACTGTGCGTTTCTTAAATTCTAAGTTTTTCAGTGCAACTCACTCATATACTATGTACTACACTGTGCATTTCTTATATTCTAAGTTTTTCAGTGCAGCTCACTCATATACTATGTACTACACTGTGCGGTTCTTATATTCTAAGTTTTTCAGTGCAACTCACTCATATACTATGTACTACACTGTGCATTTCATGTAATGCGGGTTTTTCAGTAAATTCTAAGTTTTTCAGTGCAACTCACTCATATACTATGTACTACACTGTTCGTTTCTTATATTGTAAGTTTTTCAGTGCAACTCACTCATATACTATGTACTACACTGTGCGTTTCTTATATTCTAAGTTTTTCAGTGCAACTCATTCATATACTATGTACTACACTGTGCGTTTCTTATATTCTAAGTTTTTCAGTGCAACTCACTCATATATTATGTACTACACTGTGCGTTTCTTATATTCTAAGTTTTTCAGTGCAACTCACTCATATACTATGTACTACACTGTGCGTTTCTTATATTCTAAGTTTTTCAGTGCAACTCACTCATATACTATGTACTACACTGTGCGTTTCTTATATTCTAAGTTTTTCAGTGCAACTCACTCATATACTATGTACTACACTGTGCGTTTCTTATATTCTAAGTTTTTCAGTGCAACTCACTCATATACTATGTACTACACTGTGCGTTTCTTATATTCTAAGTTTTTCAGTGCAACTCACTCATATACTATGTAATACACTGTGCATTTCGTGTAATGCGGGTTTTTCAGTAAATTCTAAGTTTTTCAGTGCAACTCACTCATATACTATGTACTACACTGTGCGTTTCTTATATTCTAAGTTTTTCAGTGCAACTCAGTCATATACTATGTACTACACTGTGCGTTTCTTATATTCTAAGTTTTTCAGTGCAACTCACTCATATACTATGTACTACAAAGTGCGTTTCTTATATTCTAAGTTTTTCAGTGCAACTCACTCATATACTATGTACTAATTTGTGCGTTTCTTAAATTCTAAGTTTTTCAGTGCAACTCACTCATATACTATGTACTACACTGTGCGTTTCTTAAATTCTACGTTTTTCAGTGCAACTCACTCATATACTATGTACTACACTGTGCGTTTCTTATATTCTAAGTTTTTCAGTGCAACTCACTCATATACTATGTACTACACTGTGCGTTTCTTATATTCTAAGTTATTCAGTGCAACTCACTCATATACTATGTACTACACTGTGCATTTCGTGTAATGCGGGTTTTTCAGTAAATTCTAAGTTTTTCAGTGCAACTCACTCATATACTATGTACTACACTGTGCGTTTCTTATATTCTACGTTTTTCAGTGCAACTCACTCATATACTATGTACTACACTGTGCGTTTCTTATATTCTAAGTTTTTCATTGCAACTCACTCATATACTATGTACTACACTGTGCGTTTCTTAAATTCTAAGTTTTTCAGTGCAACTCACTCATATACTATGTACTACAATGTGCGTTTCTTATATTCTAAGTTTTTCAGTGCAACTCACTCATATACTATGTACTACACTGTGCGTTTCTTATATTCTAAGTTTTTCAGTGCAACTCACTCATATACTATGTACTACACTGTGCGTTTCTTATATTCTAAGTTTTTGAGTGCAACTCACTCATATACTATGTACTACACTGTGCGTTTCTTATATTCTAAGTTTTTGAGTGCAACTCACTCATATACTATGTACTACACTGTGCGTTTCTTATATTCTAAGTTTTTGAGTGCAACTCACTCATATACTATGTACTACATTGTGCGTTTCTTATATTCTAAGTTTTTGAGTGCAACTCACTCATATACTATGTACTACACTGTGCGTTTCTTATATTCTAAGTTTTTCAGTGCAACTCACTCATATACTATGTACTACACTGTGCGTTTCTTATATTCTAAGTTTTTCAGTGCAACTCACTCATATACTATGTACTACACTGTGAGTTTCTTATATTCTAAGTTTTTCAGTGCAACTCACTCATATACTATGTACTACACTGTGCGTTTCTTATATTCTAAGTTTTTCAGTGCAACTCACTCATATACTATGTACTACACTGTGCGTTTCTTATATTCTAAGTTTTTAAGTGCAACTCACTCATATACTATGTACTACACTGTGCGTTTCTTATATTCTAAGTTTTTCAGTGCAACTCACTCATATACTATGTACTACACTGTGCGTTTCTTAAATTCTAAGTTTTTCAGTGCAACTCACTCATATACTATGTACTACACTGTGCGTTTCTTATATTCTAAGTTTTTCAGTGCAACTCACTCATATACTATGTACTACACTGTGCGTTTCTTATATTCTAAGTTTTTCAGTGCAACTCACTCATATACTATGTACTACACTGTGCGTTTCTTATATTCTAAGTTTTTCAGTGCAACTCACTCATATACTATGTACTACACTGTGCGTTTCTTATATTCTAAGTTTTTCAGTGCAACTCACTCATATACTATGTACTACACTGTGCGTTTCTTATATTCTAAGTTTTTCAGTGCAACTCACTCATATACTATGTACTACACTGTGCGTTTCTTATATTCTAAGTTTTTCAGTGCAACTCACTCATATACTATGTACTACACTGTGCGTTTCTTATATTCTAAGTTTTTCAGTGCAACTCACTCATATACTATGTACTACACTGTGCGTTTCTTATATTCTAAGTTTTTCAGTGCAACTCACTCATATACTATGTACTACACTGTGCGTTTCTTATATTCTAAGTTTTTCAGTGCAACTCACTCATTTACTATGTACTACACTGTGCGTTTCTTATATTCTAAGTTTTTCAGTGCAACTCACTCATATACTATGTACTACACTGTGCGTTTCTTATATTCTAAGTTTTTCAGTGCAACTCACTCATATACTATGTACTACACTGTGCGTTTCTTATATTCTAAGTTTTTCAGTGCAACTCACTCATATACTATGTACTACACTGTGCGTTTCTTATATTCTAAGTTTTTCAGTGCAACTCACTCATATACTATGTACTACACTGTGCGTTTCTTATATTCTAAGTTTGCAGTGCAACTCACTCATATACTATGTACTACACTGTGCGTTTCTTATATTCTAAGTTTTTCAGTGCAACTCACTCATATACTATGTACTACACTGTGCGTTTCTTATATTCTAAGTTTTTCAGTGCAACTCACTCATATACTATGTACTACACTGTGCGTTTCTTATATTCTAAGTATTTCAGTGAAACTCACTCATATACTATGTACTACACTGTGCGTTTCTTATATTCTAAGTTTTTCAGTGCAACTCACTCATATACTATGTACTACACTGTGCGTTTCTTATATTCTAAGTTTTTCAGTGCAACTCACTCATATACTAAGTACTACACTGTGCGTTTCTTATATTCTAAGTTTTTCAGTGCAACTCACTCATATACTATGTACTACACAGTGCGTTTCTTATATTCTAAGTTTTTCAGTGCAACTCACTCATATACTATGTACTACACTGTGCATTTCGTGTAATGCGGGTTTTTCAGTAAATTCTAAGTTTTTCAGTACAACTCACTCATATACTATGGACTACACTTTGCGTTTCTTATATTCTAAGTTTTTCAGTGCAACTCACTCATATACTATGTACTACACTGTGCGTTTCTTATATTCAAAGTTTTTCAGTGCAACTCACTCATATACTATGTACTACACTGTGCATTTCGTGTAATGCGGGTTTTTCAGTAAATTCTAAGTTTTTCAGTACAACTCACTCATATACTATGTACTACACTGTGCGTTTCTTATATTCTAAGTTTGCAGTGCAACTCACTCATATACTATGTACTACACTGTGCGTTTCTTAAATTCTAAGTTTTTCAGTGCAACTCACTCATATACTATGTACTACACTGTGCGTTTCTTAAATTCTAAGTTTTTCAGTGCAACTCACTCATATACTATGTACTACACTGTGCGTTTCTTATATTCTAAGTTTTTCAGTGCAGCTCACTCATATACTATGTACTACACTGTGCGGTTCTTATATTCTAAGTTTTTCAGTGCAACTCACTCATATACTATGTACTACACTGTGCATTTCATGTAATGCGGGTTTTTCAGTAAATTCTAAGTTTTTCAGTGCAACTCACTCATATACTATGTACTACACTGTTCGTTTCTTATATTATAAGTTTTTCAGTGCAACTCACTCATATACTATGTACTACACTATGCGTTTCTTATATTCTAAGTTTTTCAGTGCAACTCATTCATATACTATGTACTACACTGTGCGTTTCTTATATTCTAAGTTTTTCAGTGCAACTCACTCATATATTATGTACTACACTGTGCGTTTCTTATATTCTAAGTTTTTCAGTGCAACTCACTCATATACTATGTACTACACTGTGCGTTTCTTATATTCTAAGTTTTTCAGTGCAACTCACTCATATACTATGTACTACACTGTGCGTTTCTTATATTCTAAGTTTTTCAGTGCAACTCACTCATATACTATGTACTACACTGTGCGTTTCTTATATTCTAAGTTTTTCAGTGCAACTCACTCATATACTATGTACTACACTGTGCGTTTCTTATATTCTAAGTTTTTCAGTGCAACTCACTCATATACTATGTAATACACTGTGCATTTCGTGTAATGCGGGTTTTTCAGTAAATTCTAAGTTTTTCAGTGCAACTCACTCATATACTATGTACTACACTGTGCGTTTCTTATATTCTAAGTTTTTCAGTGCAACTCAGTCATATACTATGTACTACACTGTGCGTTTCTTATATTCTAAGTTTTTCAGTGCAACTCACTCATATACTATGTACTACAAAGTGCGTTTCTTATATTCTAAGTTTTTCAGTGCAACTCACTCATATACTATGTACTAATTTGTGCGTTTCTTAAATTCTAAGTTTTTCAGTGCAACTCACTCATATACTATGTACTACACTGTGCGTTTCTTAAATTCTAAGTTTTTCAGTGCAACTCACTCATATACTATGTACTACACTGTGCGTTTCTTATATTCTAAGTTTTTCAGTGCAACTCACTCATATACTATGTACTACACTGTGCGTTTCTTATATTCTAAGTTATTCAGTGCAACTCACTCATATACTATGTACTACACTGTGCATTTCGTGTAATGCGGGTTTTTCAGTAAATTCTAAGTTTTTCAGTGCAACTCACTCATATACTATGTACTACACTGTGCGTTTCTTATATTCTACGTTTTTCAGTGCAACTCACTCATATACTATGTACTACACTGTGCGTTTCTTATATTCTAAGTTTTTCAGTGCAACTCACTCATATACTATGTACTACACTGTGCGTTTCTTAAATTCTAAGTTTTTCAGTGCAACTCACTCATATACTATGTACTACAATGTGCGTTTCTTATATTCTAAGTTTTTCAGTGCAACTCACTCATATACTATGTACTACACTGTGCGTTTCTTATATTCTAAGTTTTTCAGTGCAACTCACTCATATACTATGTACTACACTGTGCGTTTCTTATATTCTAAGTTTTTGAGTGCAACTCACTCATATACTATGTACTACACTGTGCGTTTCTTATATTCTAAGTTTTTGAGTGCAACTCACTCATATACTATGTACTACACTGTGCGTTTCTTATATTCTAAGTTTTTGAGTGCAACTCACTCATATACTATGTACTACATTGTGCGTTTCTTATATTCTAAGTTTTTGAGTGCAACTCACTCATATACTATGTACTACACTGTGCGTTTCTTATATTCTAAGTTTTTCAGTGCAACTCACTCATATACTATGTACTACACTGTGCGTTTCTTATATTCTAAGTTTTTCAGTGCAACTCACTCATATACTATGTACTACACTGTGAGTTTCTTATATTCTAAGTTTTTCAGTGCAACTCACTCATATACTATGTACTACACTGTGCGTTTCTTATATTCTAAGTTTTTCAGTGCAACTCACTCATATACTATGTACTACACTGTGCGTTTCTTATATTCTAAGTTTTTAAGTGCAACTCACTCATATACTATGTACTACACTGTGCGTTTCTTATATTCTAAGTTTTTCAGTGCAACTCACTCATATACTATGTACTACACTGTGCGTTTCTTAAATTCTAAGTTTTTCAGTGCAACTCACTCATATACTATGTACTACACTGTGCGTTTCTTATATTCTAAGTTTTTCAGTGCAACTCACTCATATACTATGTACTACACTGTGCGTTTCTTATATTCTAAGTTTTTCAGTGCAACTCACTCATATACTATGTACTACACTGTGCGTTTCTTATATTCTAAGTTTTTCAGTGCAACTCACTCATATACTATGTACTACACTGTGCGTTTCTTATATTCTAAGTTTTTCAGTGCAACTCACTCATATACTATGTACTACACTGTGCGTTTCTTATATTCTAAGTTTTTCAGTGCAACTCACTCATATACTATGTACTACACTGTGCGTTTCTTATATTCTAAGTTTTTCAGTGCAACTCACTCATATACTATGTACTACACTGTGCGTTTCTTATATTCTAAGTTTTTCAGTGCAACTCACTCATATACTATGTACTACACTGTGCGTTTCTTATATTCTAAGTTTTTCAGTGCAACTCACTCATATACTATGTACTACACTGTGCGTTTCTTATATTCTAAGTTTTTCAGTGCAACTCACTCATTTACTATGTACTACACTGTGCGTTTCTTATATTCTAAGTTTTTCAGTGCAACTCACTCATATACTATGTACTACACTGTGCGTTTCTTATATTCTAAGTTTTTCAGTGCAACTCACTCATATACTATGTACTACACTGTGCGTTTCTTATATTCTAAGTTTTTCAGTGCAACTCACTCATATACTATGTACTACACTGTGCGTTTCTTATATTCTAAGTTTTTCAGTGCAACTCACTCATATACTATGTACTACACTGTGCGTTTCTTATATTCTAAGTTTGCAGTGCAACTCACTCATATACTATGTACTACACTGTGCGTTTCTTATATTCTAAGTTTTTCAGTGCAACTCACTCATATACTATGTACTACACTGTGCGTTTCTTATATTCTAAGTTTTTCAGTGCAACTCACTCATATACTATGTACTACACTGTGCGTTTCTTATATTCTAAGTATTTCAGTGAAACTCACTCATATACTATGTACTACACTGTGCGTTTCTTATATTCTAAGTTTTTCAGTGCAACTCACTCATATACTATGTACTACACTGTGCGTTTCTTATATTCTAAGTTTTTCAGTGCAACTCACTCATATACTAAGTACTACACTGTGCGTTTCTTATATTCTAAGTTTTTCAGTGCAACTCACTCATATACTATGTACTACACAGTGCGTTTCTTATATTCTAAGTTTTTCAGTGCAACTCACTCATATACTATGTACTACACTGTGCATTTCGTGTAATGCGGGTTTTTCAGTAAATTCTAAGTTTTTCAGTACAACTCACTCATATACTATGGACTACACTTTGCGTTTCTTATATTCTAAGTTTTTCAGTGCAACTCACTCATATACTATGTACTACACTGTGCGTTTCTTATATTCAAAGTTTTTCAGTGCAACTCACTCATATACTATGTACTACACTGTGCATTTCGTGTAATGCGGGTTTTTCAGTAAATTCTAAGTTTTTCAGTACAACTCACTCATATACTATGGACTACACTGTGCGTTTCTTATATTCTAAGTTTTTCAGTGCAACTCACTCATATACTATGTACTACACTGTGCGTTTCTTATATTCTAAGTTTTTCAGTGCAACTCACTCATATACTATGTACTACACTGTGCGTTTCTTAAATTCTAAGTTTTTCAGTGCAACTCACTCATATACTATGTACTACACTGTGCGTTTCTTATATTCTAAGTTTTTCAGTGCAACTCACTCATATACTATGTACTACACTGTGCGTTTCTTATATTCTAAGTTTTTCAGTGCAACTCACTCATATACTATGTACTACACTGTGCGTTTCTTATATTCTAAGTTTTTCAGTGCAACTCACTCATATACTATGTACTACACTGTGCGTTTCTTAAATTCTAAGTTTTTCAGTGCAACTCACTCATATACTATGTACTACAATGTGCGTTTCTTATATTCTAAGTTTTTCAGTGCAACTCACTCATATACTATGTACTACACTGTGCGTTTCTTATATTCTAAGTTTTTCAGTGCAACTCACTCATATACTATGTACTACACTGTGCGTTTCTTATATTCTAAGTTTTTGAGTGCAACTCACTCATATACTATGTACTACACTGTGCGTTTCTTATATTCTAAGTTTTTGAGTTCAACTCACTCATATACTATGTACTACACTGTGCGTTTCTTATATTCTAAGTTTTTCAGTGCAACTCACTCATATACTATGTACTACACTGTGCGTTTCTTATATTCTAAGTTTTTCAGTGCAACTCACTCATATACTATGTACTACACTGTGAGTTTCTTATATTCTAAGTTTTTCAGTGCAACTCACTCATATACTATGTACTACACTGTGCGTTTCTTATATTCTAAGTTTTTCAGTGCAACTCACTCATATACTATGTACTACACTGTGCGTTTCTTATATTCTAAGTTTTTCAGTGCAACTCACTCATATACTATGTACTACACTGTGCGTTTCTTATATTCTAAGTTTTTCAGTGCAACTCACTCATATACTATGTACTACACTGTGCGTTTCTTATATTCTAAGTTTTTCAGTGCAACTCACTCATATACTATGTACTACACTGTGCGTTTCTTATATTCTAAGTTTTTCAGTGCAACTCACTCATATACTATGTACTACACTGTGCGTTTCTTATATTCTAAGTTTTTCAGTGCAACTCACTCATGTACTATGTACTACACTGTGCGTTTCTTATATTCTAAGTTTTTCAGTGCAACTCACTCATATACTATGTACTACACTGTGCGTTTCTTATATTCTAAGTTTTTCAGTGCAACTCACTCATATACTATGTACTACACTGTGCGTTTCTTATATTCTAAGTTTTTCAGTGCAACTCACTCATATACTATGTACTACACTGTGCGTTTCTTATATTCTAAGTTTTTCAGTGCAACTCACTCATATACTATGTACTACACTGTGCGTTTCTTATATTCTAAGTTTTTCAGTGCAACTCACTCATATACTATGTACTACACTGTGCATTTCGTGTAATGCGGGTTTTTCAGTAAATTCTAAGTTTTTCAGTACAACTCACTCATATACTATGGACTACACTGTGCGTTTCTTATATTCTAAGTTTTTCAGTGCAACTCACTCATATACTATGTACTACACTGTGCGTTTCTTATATTCTAAGTTTTTCAGTGCAACTCACTCATATACTATGTACTACACTGTGCGTTTCTTAAATTCTAAGTTTTTCAGTGCAACTCACTCATATACTATGTACTACACTGTGCGTTTCTTATATTCTAAGTTTTTCAGTGCAACTCACTCATATACTATGTACTACACTGTGCGTTTCTTATATTCTAAGTTTTTCAGTGCAACTCACTCATATACTATGTACTACACTGTGCGTTTCTTATATTCTAAGTTTTTCAGTGCAACTCACTCATATACTATGTACTACACTGTGCGTTTCTTAAATTCTAAGTTTTTCAGTGCAACTCACTCATATACTATGTACTACAATGTGCGTTTCTTATATTCTAAGTTTTTCAGTGCAACTCACTCATATACTATGTACTACACTGTGCGTTTCTTATATTCTAAGTTTTTCAGTGCAACTCACTCATATACTATGTACTACACTGTGCGTTTCTTATATTCTAAGTTTTTGAGTGCAACTCACTCATATACTATGTACTACACTGTGCGTTTCTTATATTCTAAGTTTTTGAGTTCAACTCACTCATATACTATGTACTACACTGTGCGTTTCTTATATTCTAAGTTTTTCAGTGCAACTCACTCATATACTATGTACTACACTGTGCGTTTCTTATATTCTAAGTTTTTCAGTGCAACTCACTCATATACTATGTACTACACTGTGAGTTTCTTATATTCTAAGTTTTTCAGTGCAACTCACTCATATACTATGTACTACACTGTGCGTTTCTTATATTCTAAGTTTTTCAGTGCAACTCACTCATATACTATGTACTACACTGTGCGTTTCTTATATTCTAAGTTTTTCAGTGCAACTCACTCATATACTATGTACTACACTGTGCGTTTCTTATATTCTAAGTTTTTCAGTGCAACTCACTCATATACTATGTACTACACTGTGCGTTTCTTATATTCTAAGTTTTTCAGTGCAACTCACTCATATACTATGTACTACACTGTGCGTTTCTTATATTCTAAGTTTTTCAGTGCAACTCACTCATATACTATGTACTACACTGTGCGTTTCTTATATTCTAAGTTTTTCAGTGCAACTCACTCATGTACTATGTACTACACTGTGCGTTTCTTATATTCTAAGTTTTTCAGTGCAACTCACTCATATACTATGTACTACACTGTGCGTTTCTTATATTCTAAGTTTTTCAGTGCAACTCACTCATATACTATGTACTACACTGTGCGTTTCTTATATTCTAAGTTTTTCAGTGCAACTCACTCATATACTATGTACTACACTGTGCGTTTCTTATATTCTAAGTTTTTCAGTGCAACTCACTCATATACTATGTACTACACTGTGCGTTTCTTATATTCTAAGTTTTTCAGTGCAACTCACTCATATACTATGTACTACACTGTGCGTTTCTTATATTCTAAGTTTTTCAGTGCAACTCACTCATATACTAAGTACTACACTGTGCGTTTCTTATATTCTAAGTTTTTCAGTGCAACTCACTCATATACTATGTACTACACAGTGCGTTTCTTATATTCTAAGTTTTTCAGTGCAACTCACTCATATACTATGTACTACACTGTGCATTTCGTGTAATGCGGGTTTTTCAGTAAATTCTAAGTTTTTCAGTACAACTCACTCATATACTATGTACTACACTTTGCGTTTCTTATATTCTAAGTTTTTCAGTGCAACTCACTCATATACTATGTACTACACTGTGCGTTTCTTATATTCAAAGTTTTTCAGTGCAACTCACTCATATACTATGTACTACACTGTGCATTTCGTGTAATGCGGGTTTTTCAGTAAATTCTAAGTTTTTCAGTACAACTCACTCATATACTATGGACTACACTGTGCGTTTCTTATATTCTAAGTTTTTCAGTGCAACTCACTCATATACTATGTACTACACTGTGCGTTTCTTATATTCTAAGTTTTTCAGTGCAACTCACTCATATACTATGTACTACACTGTGCGTTTCTTATATTCTAAGTTTTTCAGTGCAACTCACTCATATACTATGTACTACACTGTGCGTTTCTTATATTCTAAGTTTTTCAGTGCAACTCACTCATATACTATGTACTACACTGTGCGTTTCTTATATTCTAAGTTTTTCAGTGCAACTCACTCAAATACTATGTACTACACTGTGCGTTTCTTATATTCTAAGTTTTTCAGTGCAACTCACTCAAATACTATGTACTACACTGTGCGTTTCTTATATTCAAAGTTTTTCAGTGCAACTCACTCATATACTATATACTACACTGTGCGTTTCTTATATTCAAAGTTTTTCAGTGCAACTCACTCATATACTATGTATTACACTGTGCGTTTCTTATATTCTAAGTTTTTCAGTGCAACTCACTCATATACTATGTACTACACTGTGCGTTTCTTATATTCTAAGTTTTTCAGTGCAACTCACTCATATACTATGTACTACACTGTGCGTTTCTTATATTCTAAGTTTTTCAGTGCAACTCACTCATATACTATGTACTACACTGTGCGTTTCTTATATTCTAAGTTTTTCAGTGCAACTCACTCATATACTATGTACTACACTGTGCGTTTCTTATATTCTAAGTTTTTCAGTGCAACTCACTCATATACTATGTACTACACTGTGCGTTTCTTATATTCTAAGTTTTTCAGTGCAACTCACTCATATACTATGTACTACACTGTGCGTTTCTTATATTCTAAGTTTTTCAGTGCAACTCACTCATATACTATGTACTACACTGTGCGTTTCTTATATTCTAAGTTTTTCAGTGCAACTCACTCATTTACTATGTACTACACTGTGCGTTTCTTATATTCTAAGTTTTTCAGTGCAACTCACTCATATACTATGTACTACACTGTGCGTTTCTTATATTCTAAGTTTTTCAGTGCAACTCACTCATATACTATGTACTACACTGTGCGTTTCTTATATTCTAAGTTTTTCAGTGCAACTCACTCATATACTATGTACTACACTGTGCGTTTCTTATATTCTAAGTTTTTCAGTGCAACTCACTCATATACTATGTACTACACTGTGCGTTTCTTATATTCTAAGTTTGCAGTGCAACTCACTCATATACTATGTACTACACTGTGCGTTTCTTATATTCTAAGTTTTTCAGTGCAAATCACTCATATACTATGTACTACACTGTGCGTTTCTTATATTCTAAGTTTTTCAGTGCAACTCACTCATATACTATGTACTACACTGTGCGTTTCTTATATTCTAAGTATTTCAGTGAAACTCACTCATATACTATGTACTACACTGTGCGTTTCTTATATTCTAAGTTTTTCAGTGCAACTCACTCATATACTATGTACTACACTGTGCGTTTCTTATATTCTAAGTTTTTCAGTGCAACTCACTCATATACTAAGTACTACACTGTGCGTTTCTTATATTCTAAGTTTTTCAGTGCAACTCACTCATATACTATGTACTACACAGTGCGTTTCTTATATTCTAAGTTTTTCAGTGCAACTCACTCATATACTATGTACTACACTGTGCATTTCGTGTAATGCGGGTTTTTCAGTAAATTCTAAGTTTTTCAGTACAACTCACTCATATACTATGGACTACACTTTGCGTTTCTTATATTCTAAGTTTTTCAGTGCAACTCACTCATATACTATGTACTACACTGTGCGTTTCTTATATTCAAAGTTTTTCAGTGCAACTCACTCATATACTATGTACTACACTGTGCATTTCGTGTAATGCGGGTTTTTCAGTAAATTCTAAGTTTTTCAGTACAACTCACTCATATACTATGGACTACACTGTGCGTTTCTTATATTCTAAGTTTTTCAGTGCAACTCACTCATATACTATGTACTACACTGTGCGTTTCTTATATTCTAAGTTTTTCAGTGCAACTCACTCATATACTATGTACTACACTGTGCGTTTCTTAAATTCTAAGTTTTTCAGTGCAACTCACTCATATACTATGTACTACACTGTGCGTTTCTTATATTCTAAGTTTTTCAGTGCAACTCACTCATATACTATGTACTACACTGTGCGTTTCTTATATTCTAAGTTTTTCAGTGCAACTCACTCATATACTATGTACTACACTGTGCGTTTCTTATATTCTAAGTTTTTCAGTGCAACTCACTCATATACTATGTACTACACTGTGCGTTTCTTAAATTCTAAGTTTTTCAGTGCAACTCACTCATATACTATGTACTACAATGTGCGTTTCTTATATTCTAAGTTTTTCAGTGCAACTCACTCATATACTATGTACTACACTGTGCGTTTCTTATATTCTAAGTTTTTGAGTGCAACTCACTCATATACTATGTACTACACTGTGCGTTTCTTATATTCTAAGTTTTTGAGTGCAACTCACTCATATACTATGTACTACACTGTGCGTTTCTTATATTCTAAGTTTTTCAGTGCAACTCACTCATATACTATGTACTACACTGTGCGTTTCTTATATTCTAAGTTTTTCAGTGCAACTCACTCATATACTATGTACTACACTGTGAGTTTCTTATATTCTAAGTTTTTCAGTGCAACTCACTCATATACTATGTACTACACTGTGCGTTTCTTATATTCTAAGTTTTTCAGTGCAACTCACTCATATACTATGTACTACACTGTGCGTTTCTTATATTCTAAGTTTTTCAGTGCAACTCACTCATATACTATGTACTACACTGTGCGTTTCTTATATTCTAAGTTTTTCAGTGCAACTCACTCATATACTATGTACTACACTGTGCGTTTCTTATATTCTAAGTTTTTCAGAGCAACTCACTCATGTACTATGTACTACACTGTGCGTTTCTTATATTCTAAGTTTTTCAGTGCAACTCACTCATGTACTATGTACTACACTGTGCGTTTCTTATATTCTAAGTTTTTCAGTGCAACTCACTCATGTACTATGTACTACACTGTGCGTTTCTTATATTCTAAGTTTTTCAGTGCAACTCACTCATATACTATGTACTACACTGTGCGTTTCTTATATTCTAAGTTTTTCAGTGCAACTCACTCATATACTATGTACTACACTGTGCGTTTCTTATATTCTAAGTTTTTCAGTGCAACTCACTCATATACTATGTACTACACTGTGCGTTTCTTATATTCTAAGTTTTTCAGTGCAACTCACTCATATACTATGTACTACACTGTGCGTTTCTTATATTCTAAGTTTTTCAGTGCAACTCACTCATATACTATGTACTACACTGTGCGTTTCTTATATTCTAAGTTTTTGAGTGCAACTCACTCATATACTATGTACTACACTGTGCGTTTCTTATATTCTAAGTTTTTGAGTGCAACTCACTCATATACTATGTACTACACTGTGCGTTTCTTATATTCTAAGTTTTTCAGTGCAACTCACTCATATACTATGTACTACACTGTGCGTTTCTTATATTCTAAGTTTTTCAGTGCAACTCACTCATATACTATGTACTACACTGTGAGTTTCTTATATTCTAAGTTTTTCAGTGCAACTCACTCATATACTATGTACTACACTGTGCGTTTCTTATATTCTAAGTTTTTCAGTGCAACTCACTCATATACTATGTACTACACTGTGCGTTTCTTATATTCTAAGTTTTTCAGTGCAACTCACTCATATACTATGTACTACACTGTGCGTTTCTTATATTCTAAGTTTTTCAGTGCAACTCACTCATTTACTATGTACTACACTGTGCGTTTCTTATATTCTAAGTTTTTCAGTGCAACTCACTCATATACTATGTACTACACTGTGCGTTTCTTATATTCTAAGTTTTTCAGTGCAACTCACTCATATACTATGTACTACACTGTGCGTTTCTTATATTCTAAGTTTTTCAGTGCAACTCACTCATATACTATGTACTACACTGTGCGTTTCTTATATTCTAAGTTTTTCAGTGCAACTCACTCATATACTATGTACTACACTGTGCGTTTCTTATATTCTAAGTTTGCAGTGCAACTCACTCATATACTATGTACTACACTGTGCGTTTCTTATATTCTAAGTTTTTCAGTGCAAATCACTCATATACTATGTACTACACTGTGCGTTTCTTATATTCTAAGTTTTTCAGTGCAACTCACTCATATACTATGTACTACACTGTGCGTTTCTTATATTCTAAGTATTTCAGTGAAACTCACTCATATACTATGTACTACACTGTGCGTTTCTTATATTCTAAGTTTTTCAGTGCAACTCACTCATATACTATGTACTACACTGTGCGTTTCTTATATTCTAAGTTTTTCAGTGCAACTCACTCATATACTAAGTACTACACTGTGCGTTTCTTATATTCTAAGTTTTTCAGTGCAACTCACTCATATACTATGTACTACACAGTGCGTTTCTTATATTCTAAGTTTTTCAGTGCAACTCACTCATATACTATGTACTACACTGTGCATTTCGTGTAATGCGGGTTTTTCAGTAAATTCTAAGTTTTTCAGTAGAACTCACTCATATACTATGGACTACACTTTGCGTTTCTTATATTCTAAGTTTTTCAGTGCAACTCACTCATATACTATGTACTACACTGTGCGTTTCTTATATTCAAAGTTTTTCAGTGCAACTCACTCATATACTATGTACTACACTGTGCATTTCGTGTAATGCGGGTTTTTCAGTAAATTCTAAGTTTTTCAGTACAACTCACTCATATACTATGTACTACACTGTGCGTTTCTTATATTCTAAGTTTTTCAGTGCAACTCACTCATATACTATGTACTACACTGTGCGTTTCTTATATTCTAAGTTTTTCAGTGCAACTCACTCATATACTATGTACTACACTGTGCGTTTCTTAAATTCTAAGTTTTTCAGTGCAACTCACTCATATACTATGTACTACACTGTGCGTTTCTTATATTCTAAGTTTTTCAGTGCAACTCACTCATATACTATGTACTACACTGTGCGTTTCTTATATTCTAAGTTTTTCAGTGCAACTCACTCATATACTATGTACTACACTGTGCGTTTCTTATATTCTAAGTTTTTCAGTGCAACTCACTCATATACTATGTACTACACTGTGCGTTTCTTAAATTCTAAGTTTTTCAGTGCAACTCACTCATATACTATGTACTACAATGTGCGTTTCTTATATTCTAAGTTTTTCAGTGCAACTCACTCATATACTATGTACTACACTGTGCGTTTCTTATATTCTAAGTTTTTGAGTGCAACTCACTCATATACTATGTACTACACTGTGCGTTTCTTATATTCTAAGTTTTTGAGTGCAACTCACTCATATACTATGTACTACACTGTGCGTTTCTTATATTCTAAGTTTTTCAGTGCAACTCACTCATATACTATGTACTACACTGTGCGTTTCTTATATTCTAAGTTTTTCAGTGCAACTCACTCATATACTATGTACTACACTGTGAGTTTCTTATATTCTAAGTTTTTCAGTGCAACTCACTCATATACTATGTACTACACTGTGCGTTTCTTATATTCTAAGTTTTTCAGTGCAACTCACTCATATACTATGTACTACACTGTGCGTTTCTTATATTCTAAGTTTTTCAGTGCAACTCACTCATATACTATGTACTACACTGTGCGTTTCTTATATTCTAAGTTTTTCAGTGCAACTCACTCATATACTATGTACTACACTGTGCGTTTCTTATATTCTAAGTTTTTCAGTGCAACTCACTCATATACTATGTACTACACTGTGCGTTTCTTATATTCTAAGTTTTTCAGTGCAACTCACTCATATACTATGTACTACACTGTGCGTTTCTTATATTCTAAGTTTTTCAGTGCAACTCACTCATGTACTATGTACTACACTGTGCGTTTCTTATATTCTAAGTTTTTCAGTGCAACTCACTCATATACTATGTACTACACTGTGCGTTTCTTATATTCTAAGTTTTTCAGTGCAACTCACTCATATACTATGTACTACACTGTGCGTTTCTTATATTCTAAGTTTTTCAGTGCAACTCACTCATATACTATGTACTACACTGTGCGTTTCTTATATTCTAAGTTTTTCAGTGCAACTCACTCATGTACTATGTACTACACTGTGCGTTTCTTATATTCTAAGTTTTTCAGTGCAACTCACTCATATACTATGTACTACACTGTGCGTTTCTTATATTCTAAGTTTTTCAGTGCAACTCACTCATATACTATGTACTACACTGTGCGTTTCTTATATTCTAAGTTTTTCAGTGCAACTCACTCATATACTATGTACTACACTGTGCGTTTCTTATATTCTAAGTTTTTCAGTGCAACTCACTCATATACTATGTACTACACTGTGCGTTTCTTATATTCTAAGTTTTTCAGTGCAACTCACTCATATACTATGTACTACACTGTGCGTTTCTTATATTCTAAGTTTTTCAGTGCAACTCACTCATATACTATGTACTACACTGTGCGTTTCTTATATTCTAAGTTTTTCAGTGCAACTCACTCATATACTATGTACTACACTGTGCGTTTCTTATATTCTAAGTTTTTCAGTGCAACTCACTCATGTACTATGTACTACACTGTGCGTTTCTTATATTCTAAGTTTTTCAGTGCAACTCACTCATATACTATGTACTACACTGTGCGTTTCTTATATTCTAAGTTTTTCAGTGCAACTCACTCATATACTATGTACTACACTGTGCGTTTCTTATATTCTAAGTTTTTCAGTGCAACTCACTCATATACTATGTACTACACTGTGCGTTTCTTATATTCTAAGTTTTTCAGTGCAACTCACTCATATACTATGTACTACACTGTGCGTTTCTTATATTCTAAGTTTTTGAGTGCAACTCACTCATATACTATGTACTACACTGTGCGTTTCTTATATTCTAAGTTTTTGAGTGCAACTCACTCATATACTATGTACTACACTGTGCGTTTCTTATATTCTAAGTTTTTCAGTGCAACTCACTCATATACTATGTACTACACTGTGCGTTTCTTATATTCTAAGTTTTTCAGTGCAACTCAGTCATATACTATGTACTACACTGTGAGTTTCTTATATTCTAAGTTTTTCAGTGCAACTCACTCATATACTATGTACTACACTGTGCGTTTCTTATATTCTAAGTTTTTCAGTGCAACTCACTCATATACTATGTACTACACTGTGCGTTTCTTATATTCTAAGTTTTTCAGTGCAACTCACTCATATACTATGTACTACACTGTGCGTTTCTTATATTCTAAGTTTTTCAGTGCAACTCACTCATATACTATGTACTACACTGTGCGTTTCTTATATTCTAAGTTTTTCAGTGCAACTCACTCATATACTATGTACTACACTGTGCGTTTCTTATATTCTAAGTTTTTCAGTGCAACTCACTCATATACTATGTACTACACTGTGCGTTTCTTATATTCTAAGTTTTTCAGTGCAACTCACTCATATACTATGTACTACACTGTGCGTTTCTTATATTCTAAGTTTTTCAGTGCAACTCACTCATATACTAAGTACTACACTGTGCGTTTCTTATATTCTAAGTTTTTCAGTGCAACTCACTCATATACTATGTACTACACTGTGCGTTTCTTATATTCTAAGTTTTTCAGTGCAACTCACTCATATACTATGTACTACACTGTGCGTTTCTTATATTCTAAGTTTTTCAGTGCAACTCACTCATATACTATGTACTACACTGTGCGTTTCTTATATTCTAAGTTTTTCAGTGCAACTCACTCATATACTATGTACTACACTGTGCGTTTCTTATATTCTAAGTTTTTCAGTGCAACTCACTCATATACTATGTACTACACTGTGCGTTTCTTATATTCTAAGTTTTTCAGTGCAACTCACTCATATACTATGTACTACACTGTGCGTTTCTTATATTCTAAGTTTTTCAGTGCAACTCACTCATATACTAAGTACTACACTGTGCGTTTCTTATATTCTAAGTTTTTCAGTGCAACTCACTCATATACTATGTACTACACAGTGCGTTTCTTATATTCTAAGTTTTTCAGTGCAACTCACTCATATACTATGTACTACACTGTGCATTTCGTGTAATGCGGGTTTTTCAGTAAATTCTAAGTTTTTCAGTACAACTCACTCATATACTATGGACTACACTTTGCGTTTCTTATATTCTAAGTTTTTCAGTGCAACTCACTCATATACTATGTACTACACTGTGCGTTTCTTATATTCAAAGTTTTTCAGTGCAACTCACTCATATACTATGTACTACACTGTGCATTTCGTGTAATGCGGGTTTTTCAGTAAATTCTAAGTTTTTCAGTACAACTCACTCATATACTATGTACTACACTGTGCGTTTCTTATATTCTAAGTTTTTCAGTGCAACTCACTCATATACTATGTACTACACTGTGCGTTTCTTATATTCTAAGTTTTTCAGTGCAACTCACTCATATACTATGTACTACACTGTGCGTTTCTTAAATTCTAAGTTTTTCAGTGCAACTCACTCATATACTATGTACTACACTGTGCGTTTCTTATATTCTAAGTTTTTCAGTGCAACTCACTCATATACTATGTACTACACTGTGCGTTTCTTATATTCTAAGTTTTTCAGTGCAACTCACTCATATACTATGTACTACACTGTGCGTTTCTTATATTCTAAGTTTTTCAGTGCAACTCACTCATATACTATGTACTACACTGTGCGTTTCTTAAATTCTAAGTTTTTCAGTGCAACTCACTCATATACTATGTACTACAATGTGCGTTTCTTATATTCTAAGTTTTTCAGTGCAACTCACTCATATACTATGTACTACACTGTGCGTTTCTTATATTCTAAGTTTTTGAGTGCAACTCACTCATATACTATGTACTACACTGTGCGTTTCTTATATTCTAAGTTTTTGAGTGCAACTCACTCATATACTATGTACTACACTGTGCGTTTCTTATATTCTAAGTTTTTCAGTGCAACTCACTCATATACTATGTACTACACTGTGCGTTTCTTATATTCTAAGTTTTTCAGTGCAACTCACTCATATACTATGTACTACACTGTGAGTTTCTTATATTCTAAGTTTTTCAGTGCAACTCACTCATATACTATGTACTACACTGTGCGTTTCTTATATTCTAAGTTTTTCAGTGCAACTCACTCATATACTATGTACTACACTGTGCGTTTCTTATATTCTAAGTTTTTCAGTGCAACTCACTCATATACTATGTACTACACTGTGCGTTTCTTATATTCTAAGTTTTTCAGTGCAACTCACTCATATACTATGTACTACACTGTGCGTTTCTTATATTCTAAGTTTTTCAGTGCAACTCACTCATATACTATGTACTACACTGTGCGTTTCTTATATTCTAAGATTTTCAGTGCAACTCACTCATATACTATGTACTACACTGTGCGTTTCTTATATTCTAAGTTTTTCAGTGCAACTCACTCATGTACTATGTACTACACTGTGCGTTTCTTATATTCTAAGTTTTTCAGTGCAACTCACTCATATACTATGTACTACACTGTGCGTTTCTTATATTCTAAGTTTTTCAGTGCAACTCACTCATATACTATGTACTACACTGTGCGTTTCTTATATTCTAAGTTTTTCAGTGCAACTCACTCATATACTATGTACTACACTGTGCGTTTCTTATATTCTAAGTTTTTCAGTGCAACTCACTCATGTACTATGTACTACACTGTGCGTTTCTTATATTCTAAGTTTTTCAGTGCAACTCACTCATATACTATGTACTACACTGTGCGTTTCTTATATTCTAAGTTTTTCAGTGCAACTCACTCATATACTATGTACTACACTGTGCGTTTCTTATATTCTAAGTTTTTCAGTGCAACTCACTCATATACTATGTACTACACTGTGCGTTTCTTATATTCTAAGTTTTTCAGTGCAACTCACTCATATACTATGTACTACACTGTGCGTTTCTTATATTCTAAGTTTTTCAGTGCAACTCACTCATATACTATGTACTACACTGTGCGTTTCTTATATTCTAAGTTTTTCAGTGCAACTCACTCATATACTATGTACTACACTGTGCGTTTCTTATATTCTAAGTTTTTCAGTGCAACTCACTCATGTACTATGTACTACACTGTGCGTTTCTTATATTCTAAGTTTTTCAGTGCAACTCACTCATGTACTATGTACTACACTGTGCGTTTCTTATATTCTAAGTTTTTCAGTGCAACTCACTCATATACTATGTACTACACTGTGCGTTTCTTATATTCTAAGTTTTTCAGTGCAACTCACTCATATACTATGTACTACACTGTGCGTTTCTTATATTCTAAGTTTTTCAGTGCAACTCACTCATATACTATGTACTACACTGTGCGTTTCTTATATTCTAAGTTTTTCAGTGCAACTCACTCATATACTATGTACTACACTGTGCGTTTCTTATATTCTAAGTTTTTGAGTGCAACTCACTCATATACTATGTACTACACTGTGCGTTTCTTATATTCTAAGTTTTTGAGTGCAACTCACTCATATACTATGTACTACACTGTGCGTTTCTTATATTCTAAGTTTTTCAGTGCAACTCACTCATATACTATGTACTACACTGTGCGTTTCTTATATTCTAAGTTTTTCAGTGCAACTCAGTCATATACTATGTACTACACTGTGAGTTTCTTATATTCTAAGTTTTTCAGTGCAACTCACTCATATACTATGTACTACACTGTGCGTTTCTTATATTCTAAGTTTTTCAGTGCAACTCACTCATATACTATGTACTACACTGTGCGTTTCTTATATTCTAAGTTTTTCAGTGCAACTCACTCATATACTATGTACTACACTGTGCGTTTCTTATATTCTAAGTTTTTCAGTGCAACTCACTCATATACTATGTACTACACTGTGCGTTTCTTATATTCTAAGTTTTTCAGTGCAACTCACTCATATACTATGTACTACACTGTGCGTTTCTTATATTCTAAGTTTTTCAGTGCAACTCACTCATATACTATGTACTACACTGTGCGTTTCTTATATTCTAAGTTTTTCAGTGCAACTCACTCATATACTATGTACTACACTGTGCGTTTCTTATATTCTAAGTTTTTCAGTGCAACTCACTCATATACTAAGTACTACACTGTGCGTTTCTTATATTCTAAGTTTTTCAGTGCAACTCACTCATATACTATGTACTACACTGTGCGTTTCTTATATTCTAAGTTTTTCAGTGCAACTCACTCATATACTATGTACTACACTGTGCGTTTCTTATATTCTAAGTTTTTCAGTGCAACTCACTCATATACTATGTACTACACTGTGCGTTTCTTATATTCTAAGTTTTTCAGTGCAACTCACTCATATACTATGTACTACACTGTGCGTTTCTTATATTCTAAGTTTTTCAGTGCAACTCACTCATATACTATGTACTACACTGTGCGTTTCTTATATTCTAAGTTTTTCAGTGCAACTCACTCATATACTATGTACTACACTGTGCGTTTCTTATATTCTAAGTTTTTCAGTGCAACTCACTCATATACTAAGTACTACACTGTGCGTTTCTTATATTCTAAGTTTTTCAGTGCAACTCACTCATATACTATGTACTACACAGTGCGTTTCTTATATTCTAAGTTTTTCAGTGCAACTCACTCATATACTATGTACTACACTGTGCATTTCGTGTAATGCGGGTTTTTCAGTAAATTCTAAGTTTTTCAGTACAACTCACTCATATACTATGGACTACACTTTGCGTTTCTTATATTCTAAGTTTTTCAGTGCAACTCACTCATATACTATGTACTACACTGTGCGTTTCTTATATTCAAAGTTTTTCAGTGCAACTCACTCATATACTATGTACTACACTGTGCATTTCGTGTAATGCGGGTTTTTCAGTAAATTCTAAGTTTTTCAGTACAACTCACTCATATACTATGGACTACACTGTGCGTTTCTTATATTCTAAGTTTTTCAGTGCAACTCACTCATATACTATGTACTACACTGTGCGTTTCTTATATTCTAAGTTTTTCAGTGCAACTCACTCATATACTATGTACTACACTGTGCGTTTCTTAAATTCTAAGTTTTTCAGTGCAACTCACTCATATACTATGTACTACACTGTGCGTTTCTTATATTCTAAGTTTTTCAGTGCAACTCACTCATATACTATGTACTACACTGTGCGTTTCTTATATTCTAAGTTTTTCAGTGCAACTCACTCATATACTATGTACTACACTGTGCGTTTCTTAAATTCTAAGTTTTTCAGTGCAACTCACTCATATACTATGTACTACAATGTGCGTTTCTTATATTCTAAGTTTTTCAGTGCAACTCACTCATATACTATGTACTACACTGTGCGTTTCTTATATTCTAAGTTTTTCAGTGCAACTCACTCATATACTATGTACTACACTGTGCGTTTCTTATATTCTAAGTTTTTGAGTGCAACTCACTCATATACTATGTACTACACTGTGCGTTTCTTATATTCTAAGTTTTTGAGTGCAACTCACTCATATACTATGTACTACACTGTGCGTTTCTTATATTCTAAGTTTTTCAGTGCAACTCACTCATATACTATGTACTACACTGTGCGTTTCTTATATTCTAAGTTTTTCAGTGCAACTCACTCATATACTATGTACTACACTGTGATTTTCTTATATTCTAAGTTTTTCAGTGCAACTCACTCATATACTATGTACTACACTGTGCGTTTCTTATATTCTAAGTTTTTCAGTGCAACTCACTCATATACTATGTACTACACTGTGCGTTTCTTATATTCTAAGTTTTTCAGTGCAACTCACTCATATACTATGTACTACACTGTGCGTTTCTTATATTCTAAGTTTTTCAGTGCAACTCACTCATATACTATGTACTACACTGTGCGTTTCTTATATTCTAAGTTTTTCAGTGCAACTCACTCATATACTATGTACTACACTGTGCGTTTCTTATATTCTAAGTTTTTCAGTGCAACTCACTCATATACTATGTACTACACTGTGCGTTTCTTATATTCTAAGTTTTTCAGTGCAACTCACTCATGTACTATGTACTACACTGTGCGTTTCTTATATTCTAAGTTTTTCAGTGCAACTCACTCATATACTATGTACTACACTGTGCGTTTCTTATATTCTAAGTTTTTCAGTGCAACTCACTCATATACTATGTACTACACTGTGCGTTTCTTATATTCTAAGTTTTTCAGTGCAACTCACTCATATACTATGTACTACACTGTGCGTTTCTTATATTCTAAGTTTTTCAGTGCAACTCACTCATATACTATGTACTACACTGTGCGTTTCTTATATTCTAAGTTTTTCAGTGCAACTCACTCATATACTATGTACTACACTGTGCGTTTCTTATATTCTAAGTTTTTGAGTGCAACTCACTCATATACTATGTACTACACTGTGCGTTTCTTATATTCTAAGTTTTTGAGTGCAACTCACTCATATACTATGTACTACACTGTGCGTTTCTTATATTCTAAGTTTTTCAGTGCAACTCACTCATATACTATGTACTACACTGTGCGTTTCTTATATTCTAAGTTTTTCAGTGCAACTCACTCATATACTATGTACTACACTGTGAGTTTCTTATATTCTAAGTTTTTCAGTGCAACTCACTCATATACTATGTACTACACTGTGCGTTTCTTATATTCTAAGTTTTTCAGTGCAACTCACTCATATACTATGTACTACACTGTGCGTTTCTTATATTCTAAGTTTTTCAGTGCAACTCACTCATATACTATGTACTACACTGTGCGTTTCTTATATTCTAAGTTTTTCAGTGCAACTCACTCATATACTATGTACTACACTGTGCGTTTCTTATATTCTAAGTTTTTCAGTGCAACTCACTCATATACTATGTACTACACTGTGCGTTTCTTATATTCTAAGTTTTTCAGTGCAACTCACTCATGTACTATGTACTACACTGTGCGTTTCTTATATTCTAAGTTTTTCAGTGCAACTCACTCATGTACTATGTACTACACTGTGCGTTTCTTATATTCTAAGTTTTTCAGTGCAACTCACTCATATACTATGTACTACACTGTGCGTTTCTTATATTCTAAGTTTTTCAGTGCAACTCACTCATATACTATGTACTACACTGTGCGTTTCTTATATTCTAAGTTTTTCAGTGCAACTCACTCATATACTATGTACTACACTGTGCGTTTCTTATATTCTAAGTTTTTCAGTGCAACTCACTCATATACTATGTACTACACTGTGCGTTTCTTATATTCTAAGTTTTTCAGTGCAACTCACTCATATACTATGTACTACACTGTGCGTTTCTTATATTCTAAGTTTTTCAGTGCAACTCACTCATATACTAAGTACTACACTGTGCGTTTCTTATATTCTAAGTTTTTCAGTGCAACTCACTCATATACTATGTACTACACAGTGCGTTTCTTATATTCTAAGTTTTTCAGTGCAACTCACTCATATACTATGTACTACACTGTGCATTTCGTGTAATGCGGGTTTTTCAGTAAATTCTAAGTTTTTCAGTACAACTCACTCATATACTATGTACTACACTTTGCGTTTCTTATATTCTAAGTTTTTCAGTGCAACTCACTCATATACTATGTACTACACTGTGCGTTTCTTATATTCAAAGTTTTTCAGTGCAACTCACTCATATACTATGTACTACACTGTGCATTTCGTGTAATGCGGGTTTTTCAGTAAATTCTAAGTTTTTCAGTACAACTCACTCATATACTATGGACTACACTGTGCGTTTCTTATATTCTAAGTTTTTCAGTGCAACTCACTCATATACTATGTACTACACTGTGCGTTTCTTATATTCTAAGTTTTTCAGTGCAACTCACTCATATACTATGTACTACACTGTGCGTTTCTTATATTCTAAGTTTTTCAGTGCAACTCACTCATATACTATGTACTACACTGTGCGTTTCTGATATTCTAAGTTTTTCAGTGCAACTCACTCATATACTATGTACTACACTGTGCGTTTCTTATATTCTAAGTTTTTCAGTGCAACTCACTCAAATACTATGTACTACACTGTGCGTTTCTTATATTCTAAGTTTTTCAGTGCAACTCACTCAAATACTATGTACTACACTGTGCGTTTCTTATATTCAAAGTTTTTCAGTGCAACTCACTCATATACTATATACTACACTGTGCGTTTCTTATATTCAAAGTTTTTCAGTGCAACTCACTCATATACTATGTACTACACTGTGCGTTTCTTATATTCTAAGTTTTTGAGTGCAACTCACTCATATACTATGTGCTACACTGTGCGTTTCTTATATTCTAAGTTTTTGAGTGCAACTCACTCATATACTATGTGCTACACTGTGCGTTTCTTATATTCTAAGTTTTTCAGTGCAACTCACTCATATACTATGTGCTACACTGTGCGTTTCTTATATTATAAGTTTTTCAGTGCAACTCACTCATATACTATGTGCTACACTGTGCGTTTCTTATATTCTAAGTTTTTCAGTGCAACTCACTCATATACTATGTGCTACACTGTGCGTTTCTTATATTCTAAGTTTTTCAGTGCAACTCACTCATATACTATGTGCTACACTATGCGTTTCTTATATTATAAGTTTTTCAGTGCAACTCACTCATATACTATGTACTACACTGTGCGTTTCTTATATTCTAAGTTTTTCAGTGCAACTCACTCATATACTATGTACTACACTGTGCGTTTCTTATATTCTAAGTTTTTCAGTGCAACTCACTCATATACTATGTACTACACTGTGCATTTCGTGTAATGCGGGTTTTTCAGTAAATTCTAAGTTTTTCAGTGCAACTCACTCATATACTATGTACTACACTGTGCGTTTCTTATATTCTAAGTTTTTCAGTGCAACTCACTCATATACTATGTACTACACTGTGATTTTCTTATATTCTAAGTTTTTCAGTGCAACTCACTCATATACTATGTACTACACTGTGCGTTTCTTATATTCTAAGTTTTTCAGTGCAACTCACTCATATACTATGTACTACACTGTGCGTTTCTTATATTCTAAGTTTTTCAGTGCAACTCACTCATATACTATGTACTACACTGTGCGTTTCTTATATTCTAAGTTTTTCAGTGCAACTCACTCATATACTATGTACTACACTGTGCGTTTCTTATATTCTAAGTTTTTCAGTGCAACTCACTCATATACTATGTACTACACTGTGCGTTTCTTATATTCTAAGTTTTTCAGTGCAACTCACTCATATACTATGTACTACACTGTGCGTTTCTTATATTCTAAGTTTTTCAGTGCAACTCACTCATGTACTATGTACTACACTGTGCGTTTCTTATATTCTAAGTTTTTCAGTGCAACTCACTCATATACTATGTACTACACTGTGCGTTTCTTATATTCTAAGTTTTTCAGTGCAACTCACTCATATACTATGTACTACACTGTGCGTTTCTTATATTCTAAGTTTTTCAGTGCAACTCACTCATATACTATGTACTACACTGTGCGTTTCTTATATTCTAAGTTTTTCAGTGCAACTCACTCATATACTATGTACTACACTGTGCGTTTCTTATATTCTAAGTTTTTCAGTGCAACTCACTCATATACTATGTACTACACTGTGCGTTTCTTATATTCTAAGTTTTTGAGTGCAACTCACTCATATACTATGTACTACACTGTGCGTTTCTTATATTCTAAGTTTTTGAGTGCAACTCACTCATATACTATGTACTACACTGTGCGTTTCTTATATTCTAAGTTTTTCAGTGCAACTCACTCATATACTATGTACTACACTGTGCGTTTCTTATATTCTAAGTTTTTCAGTGCAACTCACTCATATACTATGTACTACACTGTGAGTTTCTTATATTCTAAGTTTTTCAGTGCAACTCACTCATATACTATGTACTACACTGTGCGTTTCTTATATTCTAAGTTTTTCAGTGCAACTCACTCATATACTATGTACTACACTGTGCGTTTCTTATATTCTAAGTTTTTCAGTGCAACTCACTCATATACTATGTACTACACTGTGCGTTTCTTATATTCTAAGTTTTTCAGTGCAACTCACTCATATACTATGTACTACACTGTGCGTTTCTTATATTCTAAGTTTTTCAGTGCAACTCACTCATATACTATGTACTACACTGTGCGTTTCTTATATTCTAAGTTTTTCAGTGCAACTCACTCATGTACTATGTACTACACTGTGCGTTTCTTATATTCTAAGTTTTTCAGTGCAACTCACTCATGTACTATGTACTACACTGTGCGTTTCTTATATTCTAAGTTTTTCAGTGCAACTCACTCATATACTATGTACTACACTGTGCGTTTCTTATATTCTAAGTTTTTCAGTGCAACTCACTCATATACTATGTACTACACTGTGCGTTTCTTATATTCTAAGTTTTTCAGTGCAACTCACTCATATACTATGTACTACACTGTGCGTTTCTTATATTCTAAGTTTTTCAGTGCAACTCACTCATATACTATGTACTACACTGTGCGTTTCTTATATTCTAAGTTTTTCAGTGCAACTCACTCATATACTATGTACTACACTGTGCGTTTCTTATATTCTAAGTTTTTCAGTGCAACTCACTCATATACTAAGTACTACACTGTGCGTTTCTTATATTCTAAGTTTTTCAGTGCAACTCACTCATATACTATGTACTACACAGTGCGTTTCTTATATTCTAAGTTTTTCAGTGCAACTCACTCATATACTATGTACTACACTGTGCATTTCGTGTAATGCGGGTTTTTCAGTAAATTCTAAGTTTTTCAGTACAACTCACTCATATACTATGTACTACACTTTGCGTTTCTTATATTCTAAGTTTTTCAGTGCAACTCACTCATATACTATGTACTACACTGTGCGTTTCTTATATTCAAAGTTTTTCAGTGCAACTCACTCATATACTATGTACTACACTGTGCATTTCGTGTAATGCGGGTTTTTCAGTAAATTCTAAGTTTTTCAGTACAACTCACTCATATACTATGGACTACACTGTGCGTTTCTTATATTCTAAGTTTTTCAGTGCAACTCACTCATATACTATGTACTACACTGTGCGTTTCTTATATTCTAAGTTTTTCAGTGCAACTCACTCATATACTATGTACTACACTGTGCGTTTCTTATATTCTAAGTTTTTCAGTGCAACTCACTCATATACTATGTACTACACTGTGCGTTTCTGATATTCTAAGTTTTTCAGTGCAACTCACTCATATACTATGTACTACACTGTGCGTTTCTTATATTCTAAGTTTTTCAGTGCAACTCACTCAAATACTATGTACTACACTGTGCGTTTCTTATATTCTAAGTTTTTCAGTGCAACTCACTCAAATACTATGTACTACACTGTGCGTTTCTTATATTCAAAGTTTTTCAGTGCAACTCACTCATATACTATATACTACACTGTGCGTTTCTTATATTCAAAGTTTTTCAGTGCAACTCACTCATATACTATGTACTACACTGTGCGTTTCTTATATTCTAAGTTTTTGAGTGCAACTCACTCATATACTATGTGCTACACTGTGCGTTTCTTATATTCTAAGTTTTTGAGTGCAACTCACTCATATACTATGTGCTACACTGTGCGTTTCTTATATTCTAAGTTTTTCAGTGCAACTCACTCATATACTATGTGCTACACTGTGCGTTTCTTATATTATAAGTTTTTCAGTGCAACTCACTCATATACTATGTGCTACACTGTGCGTTTCTTATATTCTAAGTTTTTCAGTGCAACTCACTCATATACTATGTGCTACACTGTGCGTTTCTTATATTCTAAGTTTTTCAGTGCAACTCACTCATATACTATGTGCTACACTATGCGTTTCTTATATTATAAGTTTTTCAGTGCAACTCACTCATATACTATGTACTACACTGTGCGTTTCTTATATTCTAAGTTTTTCAGTGCAACTCACTCATATACTATGTACTACACTGTGCGTTTCTTATATTCTAAGTTTTTCAGTGCAACTCACTCATATACTATGTACTACACTGTGCATTTCGTGTAATGCGGGTTTTTCAGTAAATTCTAAGTTTTTCAGTGCAACTCACTCATATACTATGTACTACACTGTGCATTTCTTATATTCTAAGTTTTTCAGTGCAACTCACTCATATACTATGTACTACACTGTGCGTTTCTTATATTCTAAGTTTTTCAGTGCAACTCACTCATATACTATGTACTACACTGTGCGTTTCTTATATTCTAAGTTTTTCAGTGCAACTCACTCATATACTATGTACTACACTGTGCGTTTCTTATATTCTAAGTTTTTCAGTGCAACTCACTCATATACTATGTACTACACTGTGCGTTTCTTATATTCTAAGTTTTTCAGTGCAACTCACTCATATACTATGTACTACACTGTGAATTTCGTGTAATGCGGGTTTTTCAGTAAATTCTAAGTTTTTCAGTACAACTCACTCATATACTATGTACTACACTGTGCGTTTCTTATATTCTAAGTTTTTCAGTGCAACTCACTCATATACTATGTACTACACTGTGCGTTTCTTATAATCAAAGTTTTTCAGTGCAACTCACTCATATACTATGTACTACACTGTGCGTTTCTTATATTCTAAGTTTTTCAGTGCAACTCACTCATATACTATGTGCTACACTGTGCGTTTCTTATATTCTAAGTTTTTCAGTGCAACTCACTCATATACTATGTGCTACACTGTGCGTTTCTTATATTCTAAGTTTTTCAGTGCAACTCACTCATATACTATGTGCTACACTGTGCGTTTCTTATATTCTAAGTTTTTCAGTGCAACTCACTCATATACTATGTACTACACTGTGCGTTTCTTATATTCTAAGTTTTTCAGTGCAACTCACTCATATACTATGTGCTACACTGTGCGTTTCTTATATTCTAAGTTTTTCAGTGCAACTCACTCATATACTATGTGCTACACTGTGCGTTTCTTATATTCTAAGTTTTTCAGTGCAACTCACTCATATACTATGTGCTACACTGTGCGTTTCTTATATTCTAAGTTTTTCAGTGCAACTCACTCATATACTATGTACTACACTGTGCGTTTCTTATATTCCAAGTTTTTCAGTGCAACACACTCATATACTATGTACTACACTGTGCGTTTCTTATATTCTAAGTTTTTCAGTGCAACTCACTCATATACTATGTACTACACTGTGCGTTTCTTATATTCTAAGTTTTTGAGTGCAACTCACTCATATACTATGTACTACACTGTGCGTTTCTTATATTCTTAGTTTTTCAGTGCAACTCACTCATATACTATGTACTACACTGTGCATTTCTTATATTCAAAGTTTTTCAGTGCAACTCACTCATATACTATGTACTACACTGTGCGTTTCTTATATTCTAAATTTTTCAGTGCAACTCACTCAAATACTATGTACTACACTGTGCGTTTCTTATATTCTAAGTTTTTCAGTGCAACTCACTCATATACTATGTACTACACTGTGCGTTTCTTAAATTCTAAGTTTTTCAGTGCAACTCACTCATATACTATGTACTACACTGTGCGTTTCTTATATTCTAAGTTTTTCAGTGCAACTCACTCATATACTATGTACTACACTGTGCGTTTCTTATATTCTAAGTTTTTCAGTGCAACTCACTCATATACTATGTACTACACTGTGCGTTTCTTATATTCTAAGTTTTTGAGTCAACTCACTCATATACTATGTACTACACTGTGCGTTTCTCATATTCTAAGTTTTTGAGTGCAACTCACTCATACTATGTACTACACTGTGCGTTTCTTATATTCTAAGTTTTTCAGTGCAACTCACTCATATACTATGTACTACACTGTGCGTTTCTTATATTCTAAGTTTTTCAGTGCAACTCACTCATATACTATGTACTACACTGTGCGTTTCTTATATTCTAAGTTTTTCAGTGCAACTCACTCATATACTATGTACTACACTGTGCGTTTCTTATATTCTAAGTTTTCAGTGCAACTCACTCATATACTATGTACTACACTGTGCGTTTTTTATATTCTAAGTTTTTCAGTGCAACTCACTCATATACTATGTATACACTGTGCGTTTCTTATATTCTAAGTTTTTCAGTGCAACTCACTCATATACTATGTACTACACTGTGCGTTTCTTATATTCTAAGTTTTTCAGTGCAACTCACTCATATACTATGTATTACACTGTGCGTTTCTTATATTCTAAGTTTTTCAGTGCAACTCACTCATATACTTTGTACTACACTGTGCTTTTCTTATATTCTAAGTTTTTCAGTGCAACTCACTCATATACTATGTACTACACTGTGCGTTTCTTATATTCTAAGTTTTTCAGTGCAACTCACTCATATACTATGTGCTACACTGTGCGTTTCTTATATTCTAAGTTTTTCAGTGCAACTCACTCATATACTATGTGCTACACTGTGCGTTTCTTATATTCTAAGTTTTTCAGTGCAACTCACTCATATACTATGTGCTACACTGTGCGTTTCTTATATTCTAAGTTTTTCAGTGCAACTCACTCATATACTATGTACTACACTGTGCGTTTCTTATATTCTAAGTTTTTCAGTGCAACTCACTCATATACTATGTGCTACACTGTGCGTTTCTTATATTCTAAGTTTTTCAGTGCAACTCACTCATATACTATGTGCTACACTGTGCATTTCTTATATTCTAAGTTTTTCAGTGCAACTCACTCATATACTATGTGCTACACTGTGCGTTTCTTATATTCTAAGTTTTTCAGTGCAACTCACTCATATACTATGTACTACACTGTGCGTTTCTTATATTCCAAGTTTTTCAGTGCAACACACTCATATACTATGTACTACACTGTGCGTTTCTTATATTCTAAGTTTTTCAGTGCAACTCACTCATATACTATGTACTACACTGTGCGTTTCTTATATTCTAAGTTTTTGAGTGCAACTCACTCATATACTATGTACTACACTGTGCGTTTCTTATATTCTTAGTTTTTCAGTGCAACTCACTCATATACTATGTACTACACTGTGCATTTCTTATATTCTTAGTTTTTCAGTGCAACTCACTCATATACTATGTACTACACTGTGCGTTTCTTATATTCTAAATTTTTCAGTGCAACTCACTCAAATACTATGTACTACACTGTGCGTTTCTTATATTCTAAGTTTTTCAGTGCAACTCACTCATATACTATGTACTACACTGTGCGTTTCTTATATTCAAAGTTTTTCAGTGCAACTCACTCATATACTATGTACTACACTGTGCGTTTCTTATATTCAAAGTTTTTCAGTGCAACTCACTCATATACTATGTACTACACTGTGCGTTTCTTATATTCTAAGTTTTTCAGTGCAACTCACTCATATACTATGTATTACACTGTGCGTTTCTTATATTCTAAGTTTTTCAGTGCAACTCACTCATATACTTTGTACTACACTGTGCTTTTCTTATATTCTAAGTTTTTCAGTGCAACTCACTCATATACTATGTACTACACTGTGCGTTTCTTATATTCTAAGTTTTTCAGTGCAACTCACTCATATACTATGTGCTACACTGTGCGTTTCTTATATTCTAAGTTTTTCAGTGCAACTCACTCATATACTATGTGCTACACTGTGCGTTTCTTATATTCTAAGTTTTTCAGTGCAACTCACTCATATACTATGTGCTACACTGTGCGTTTCTTATATTCTAAGTTTTTCAGTGCAACTCACTCATATACTATGTACTACACTGTGCGTTTCTTATATTCTAAGTTTTTCAGTGCAACTCACTCATATACTATGTGCTACACTGTGCGTTTCTTATATTCTAAGTTTTTCAGTGCAACTCACTCATATACTATGTGCTACACTGTGCGTTTCTTATATTCTAAGTTTTTCAGTGCAACTCACTCATATACTATGTGCTACACTGTGCGTTTCTTATATTCTAAGTTTTTCAGTGCAACTCACTCATATACTATGTACTACACTGTGCGTTTCTTATATTCCAAGTTTTTCAGTGCAACACACTCATATACTATGTACTACACTGTGCGTTTCTTATATTCTAAGTTTTTCAGTGCAACTCACTCATATACTATGTACTACACTGTGCGTTTCTTATATTCTAAGTTTTTGAGTGCAACTCACTCATATACTATGTACTACACTGTGCGTTTCTTATATTTTTAGTTTTTCAGTGCAACTCACTCATATACTATGTACTACACTGTGCATTTCTTATATTCTTAGTTTTTCAGTGCAACTCACTCATATACTATGTACTACACTGTGCGTTTCTTATATTCTAAATTTTTCAGTGCAACTCACTCAAATACTATGTACTACACTGTGCGTTTCTTATATTCTAAGTTTTTCAGTGCAACTCACTCATATACTATGTACTACACTGTGCGTTTCTTATATTCAAAGTTTTTCAGTGCAACTCACTCATATACTATGTACTACACTGTGCGTTTCTTATATTCAAAGTTTTTCAGTGCAACTCACTCATATACTATGTACTACACTGTGCGTTTCTTATATTCTAAGTTTTTCAGTGCAACTCGCTCATATACTATGTATTACACTGTGCGTTTCTTATATTCTAAGTTTTTCAGTGCAACTCATTCATATACTTTGTACTACACTGTGCTTTTCTTATATTCTAAGTTTTTCAGTGCAACTCACTCATATACTATGTACTACACTGTGCGTTTCTTATATTCTAAGTTTTTCAGAGCAACTCACTCATATACTATGTACTACACTGTGCGTTTCTTATATTCTAAGTTTTTGAGTGCAACTCACTCATATACTATGTGCTACACTGTGCGTTTCTTATATTCTAAGTTTTTGAGTGCAACTCACTCATATACTATGTGCTACACTGTGCGTTTCTTATATTCTAAGTTTTTCAGTGCAACTCACTCATATACTATGTGCTACACTGTGCGTTTCTTATATTCTAAGTTTTTCAGTGCAACTCACTCATATACTATGTGCTACACTGTGCGTTTCTTATATTCTAAGTTTTTCAGTGCAACTCACTCATATACTATGTACTACACTGTGCGTTTCTTATATTCTAAGTTTTTCAGTGCAACTCACTCATATACTATGTACTACACTGTGCGTTTCTTATATTCTAAGTTTTTCAGTGCAACTCACTCATATACTATGTACTACACTGTGCGTTTCTTATATTCTAAGTTTTTCAGTGCAACTCACTCATATACTATGTACTACACTGTGCGTTTCTTAAATTCTAAGTTTTTCAGTGCAACTCACTCATATACTATGTACTACACTGTGCGTTTCTTATATTCTAAGTTTTTCAGTGCAACTCACTCATATACTATGTACTACACTGTGCGTTTCTTATATTCTAAGTTTTTCAGTGCAACTCACTCATATACTATGTACTACACTGTGCGTTTCTTATATTCTAAGTTTTTTAGTGCAACTCACTCATATACTATGTATTACACTGTGCGTTTCTTATATTCTAAGTTTTTCAGTGCAACTCACTCATATACTTTGTACTACACTGTGCTTTTCTTATATTCTAAGTTTTTCAGTGCAACTCACTCATATACTATGTACTACACTGTGCGTTTCTTATATTCTAAGTTTTTGAGTCAACTCACTCATATACTATGTACTACACTGTGCGTTTCTCATATTCTAAGTTTTTGAGTGCAACTCACTCATACTATGTACTACACTGTGCGTTTCTTATATTCTAAGTTTTTCAGTGCAACTCACTCATATACTATGTACTACACTGTGCGTTTCTTATATTCTAAGTTTTTCAGTGTAACTCACTCATATACTATGTACTACACTGTGCATTTCGTGTAATGCGGGTTTTTCAGTAAATTCTAAGTTTTTCAGTGCAACTCACTCATATACTATGTACTACACTGTGCGTTTCTTATATTCTAAGTTTTTTAGTGCAACTCACTCATATACTATGTAATACACTGTGCGTTTCTTATATTCTAAGTTTTTCAGTGCAACTCACTCATATACTATGTACTACAATGTGCGTTTCTTATATTCCTAGTTTTTCAGTGCAACTCACTCATATACTATGTACTACACTGTGCGTTTCTTAAATTCTAAGTTTTTCAGTGCAACTCACTCATATACTATGTACTACACTGTGCGTTTCTTAAATTCTAAGTTTTTCAGTGAAACTCACTCATATACTATGTACTACACTGTGCGTTTCTTATATTCTAAGTTTTTCAGTGCAACTCACTCATATACTATGTACTACACTGTGCGTTTCTTATATTCTAAGTTTTTCAGTGCAACTCACTCATATACTATGTACTACACTGTGCGTTTCTTAAATTCTAAGTTTTTCAGTGCAACTCACTCATATACTATGTACTACACTGTGCGTTTCTTATATTCTAAGTTTTTCAGTGCAACTCACTCATATACTATGTACTACACTGTGCGTTTCTTATATTCTAAGTTTTTCAGTGCAACTCACTCATATACTATGTACTACACTGTGCATTTCGTGTAATGCGGGTTTTTCAGTAAATTCTAAGTTTTTCAGGGCAACTCACTCATATACTATGTACTACACTGTGCGTTTCTTATATTCTACGTTTTTCAGTGCAACTCACTCATATACTATGTACTACACTGTGCGTTTCTTATATTCTAAGTTTTTCAGTGCAACTCACTCATATATTATGTACTATACTGTTCGTTTCTTATATTCTAAGTTATTCAGTGCAACTCACTCATATACTATGTACTACACTGTGCGTTTCTTATATTCTAAGTTTTTCAGTGCAACTCACTCATATACTATGTACTACAATGTGCGTTTCTTATATTCCTAGTTTTTCAGTGCAACTCACTCATATACTATGTACTACACTCTGCGTTTCTTAAATTCTAAGTTTTTCAGTGCAACTCACTCATATACTATGTACTACACTGTGCGTTTCTTAAATTCTAAGTTTTTCAGTGAAACTCACTCATATACTATGTACTACACTGTGCGTTTCTTATATTCTAAGTTTTTCAGTGCAACTCACTCATATACTATGTACTACACTGTGCGTTTCTTATATTCTAAGTTTTTCAGTGCAACTCACTCATATACTATGTACTACACTGTGCGTTTCTTAAATTCTAAGTTTTTCAGTGCAACTCACTCATATACTATGTACTACACTGTGCGTTTCTTATATTCTAAGTTTTTCAGTGCAACTCACTCATATACTATGTACTACACTGTGCGTTTCTTATATTCTAAGTTTTTCAGTGCAACTCACTCATATACTATGTACTACACTGTGCATTTCGTGTAATGCGGGTTTTTCAGTAAATTCTAAGTTTTTCAGTGCAACTCACTCATATACTATGTACTACACTGTGCGTTTCTTATATTCTACGTTTTTCAGTGCAACTCACTCATATACTATGTACTACACTGTGCGTTTCTTATATTCTAAGTTTTTCAGTGCAACTCACTCATATACTATGTACTATACTGTTCGTTTCTTATATTCTAAGTTTTTCAGTGCAACTCACTCATATACTATGTACTACACTGTGCGTTTCTTATATTCTAAGTTTTTCAGTGCAACTCACTCATATACTATGTACTACACTGTGCATTTCTTGTAATGCGGGTTTTTCAGTAAATTCTAAGTTTTTCAGTGCAACTCACTCATATACTATGTACTACACTGTGCGTTTCTTATATTCTAAGTTTTTCAGTGCAACTCACTCATATACTATGTACTACACTGTGCGTTTCTTATATTCTAAGTTATTCAGTGCAACTCACTCATATACTATGTACTACACTGTGCGTTTCTTATATTCTAAGCTTTTCAGTGCAACTCACTCATATACTATGTACTACACTGTGCGTTTCTTAAATTCTAAGTTTTTCAGTGCAACTCACTCATATACTATGTACTACAATGTGCGTTTCTTATATTCTAAGTTTTTCAGTGCAACTCACTCATATACTATGTACTACACTGTGCGTTTCTAAAATTCTAAGTTTTTCAGTGCAACTCACTCATATACTATGTACTACACTGTGCGTTTCTTAAATTCTAAGTTTTTCAGTGCAACTCACTCATATACTATGTACTACACTGTGCGTTTCTTATATTCTAAGTTTTTCAGTGCAGCTCACTCATATACTATGTACTACACTGTGCGGTTCTTATATTCTAAGTTTTTCAGTGCAACTCACTCATATACTATGTACTACACTGTGCATTTCATGTAATGCGGGTTTTTCAGTAAATTCTAAGTTTTTCAGTGCAACTCACTCATATACTATGTACTACACTGTTCGTTTCTTATATTATAAGTTTTTCAGTGCAACTCACTCATATACTATGTACTACACTGTGCGTTTCTTATATTCTAAGTTTTTCAGTGCAACTCATTCATATACTATGTACTACACTGTGCGTTTCTTATATTCTAAGTTTTTCAGTGCAACTCACTCATATATTATGTACTACACTGTGCGTTTCTTATATTCTAAGTTTTTCAGTGCAACTCACTCATATACTATGTACTACACTGTGCGTTTCTTATATTCTAAGTTTTTCAGTGCAACTCACTCATATACTATGTACTACACTGTGCGTTTCTTATATTCTAAGTTTTTCAGTGCAACTCACTCATATACTATGTACTACACTGTGCGTTTCTTATATTCTAAGTTTTTCAGTGCAACTCACTCATATACTATGTACTACACTGTGCGTTTCTTATATTCTAAGTTTTTCAGTGCAACTCACTCATATACTATGTAATACACTGTGCATTTCGTGTAATGCGGGTTTTTCAGTAAATTCTAAGTTTTTCAGTGCAACTCACTCATATACTATGTACTACACTGTGCGTTTCTTATATTCTAAGTTTTTCAGTGCAACTCAGTCATATACTATGTACTACTCTGTGCGTTTCTTATATTCTAAGTTTTTCAGTGCAACTCACTCATATACTATGTACTACAAAGTGCGTTTCTTATATTCTAAGTTTTTCAGTGCAACTCACTCATATACTATGTACTAATTTGTGCGTTTCTTAAATTCTAAGTTTTTCAGTGCAACTCACTCATATACTATGTACTACACTGTGCGTTTCTTAAATTCTAAGTTTTTCAGTGCAACTCACTCATATACTATGTACTACACTGTGCGTTTCTTATATTCTAAGTTTTTCAGTGCAACTCACTCATATACTATGTACTACACTGTGCGTTTCTTATATTCTAAGTTATTCAGTGCAACTCACTCATATACTATGTACTACACTGTGCATTTCGTGTAATGCGGGTTTTTCAGTAAATTCTAAGTTTTTCAGTGCAACTCACTCATATACTATGTACTACACTGTGCGTTTCTTATATTCTACGTTTTTCAGTGCAACTCACTCATATACTATGTACTACACTGTGCGTTTCTTATATTCTAAGTTTTTCAGTGCAACTCACTCATATACTATGTACTACACTGTGCGTTTCTTAAATTCTAAGTTTTTCAGTGCAACTCACTCATATACTATGTACTACAATGTGCGTTTCTTATATTCTAAGTTTTTCAGTGCAACTCACTCATATACTATGTACTACACTGTGCGTTTCTTATATTCTAAGTTTTTCAGTGCAACTCACTCATATACTATGTACTACACTGTGCGTTTCTTATATTCTAAGTTTTTGAGTGCAACTCACTCATATACTATGTACTACACTGTGCGTTTCTTATATTCTAAGTTTTTGAGTGCAACTCACTCATATACTATGTACTACACTGTGCGTTTCTTATATTCTAAGTTTTTGAGTGCAACTCACTCATATACTATGTACTACACTGTGCGTTTCTTATATTCTAAGTTTTTGAGTGCAACTCACTCATATACTATGTACTACACTGTGCGTTTCTTATATTCTAAGTTTTTCAGTGCAACTCACTCATATACTATGTACTACACTGTGCGTTTCTTATATTCTAAGTTTTTCAGTGCAACTCACTCATATACTATGTACTACACTGTGAGTTTCTTATATTCTAAGTTTTTCAGTGCAACTCACTCATATACTATGTACTACACTGTGCGTTTCTTATATTCTAAGTTTTTCAGTGCAACTCACTCATATACTATGTACTACACTGTGCGTTTCTTATATTCTAAGTTTTTAAGTGCAACTCACTCATATACTATGTACTACACTGTGCGTTTCTTATATTCTAAGTTTTTCAGTGCAACTCACTCATATACTATGTACTACACTGTGCGTTTCTTAAATTCTAAGTTTTTCAGTGCAACTCACTCATATACTATGTACTACACTGTGCGTTTCTTATATTCTAAGTTTTTCAGTGCAACTCACTCATATACTATGTACTACACTGTGCGTTTCTTATATTCTAAGTTTTTCAGTGCAACTCACTCATATACTATGTACTACACTGTGCGTTTCTTATATTCTAAGTTTTTCAGTGCAACTCACTCATATACTATGTACTACACTGTGCGTTTCTTATATTCTAAGTTTTTCAGTGCAACTCACTCATATACTATGTACTACACTGTGCGTTTCTTATATTCTAAGTTTTTCAGTGCAACTCACTCATATACTATGTACTACACTGTGCGTTTCTTATATTCTAAGTTTTTCAGTGCAACTCACTCATATACTATGTACTACACTGTGCGTTTCTTATATTCTAAGTTTTTCAGTGCAACTCACTCATATACTATGTACTACACTGTGCGTTTCTTATATTCTAAGTTTTTCAGTGCAACTCACTCATATACTATGTACTACACTGTGCGTTTCTTATATTCTAAGTTTTTCAGTGCAACTCACTCATTTACTATGTACTACACTGTGCGTTTCTTATATTCTAAGTTTTTCAGTGCAACTCACTCATATACTATGTACTACACTGTGCGTTTCTTATATTCTAAGTTTTTCAGTGCAACTCACTCATATACTATGTACTACACTGTGCGTTTCTTATATTCTAAGTTTTTCAGTGCAACTCACTCATATACTATGTACTACACTGTGCGTTTCTTATATTCTAAGTTTTTCAGTGCAACTCACTCATATACTATGTACTACACTGTGCGTTTCTTATATTCTAAGTTTGCAGTGCAACTCACTCATATACTATGTACTACACTGTGCGTTTCTTATATTCTAAGTTTTTCAGTGCAACTCACTCATATACTATGTACTACACTGTGCGTTTCTTATATTCTAAGTTTTTCAGTGCAACTCACTCATATACTATGTACTACACTGTGCGTTTCTTATATTCTAAGTATTTCAGTGAAACTCACTCATATACTATGTACTACACTGTGCGTTTCTTATATTCTAAGTTTTTCAGTGCAACTCACTCATATACTATGTACTACACTGTGCGTTTCTTATATTCTAAGTTTTTCAGTGCAACTCACTCATATACTAAGTACTACACTGTGCGTTTCTTATATTCTAAGTTTTTCAGTGCAACTCACTCATATACTATGTACTACACAGTGCGTTTCTTATATTCTAAGTTTTTCAGTGCAACTCACTCATATACTATGTACTACACTGTGCATTTCGTGTAATGCGGGTTTTTCAGTAAATTCTAAGTTTTTCAGTACAACTCACTCATATACTATGGACTACACTTTGCGTTTCTTATATTCTAAGTTTTTCAGTGCAACTCACTCATATACTATGTACTACACTGTGCGTTTCTTATATTCAAAGTTTTTCAGTGCAACTCACTCATATACTATGTACTACACTGTGCATTTCGTGTAATGCGGGTTTTTCAGTAAATTCTAAGTTTTTCAGTACAACTCACTCATATACTATGGACTACACTGTGCGTTTCTTATATTCTAAGTTTTTCAGTGCAACTCACTCATATACTATGTACTACACTGTGCGTTTCTTATATTCTAAGTTTTTCAGTGCAACTCACTCATATACTATGTACTACACTGTGCGTTTCTTAAATTCTAAGTTTTTCAGTGCAACTCACTCATATACTATGTACTACACTGTGCGTTTCTTATATTCTAAGTTTTTCAGTGCAACTCACTCATATACTATGTACTACACTGTGCGTTTCTTATATTCTAAGTTTTTCAGTGCAACTCACTCATATACTATGTACTACACTGTGCGTTTCTTATATTCTAAGTTTTTCAGTGCAACTCACTCATATACTATGTACTACACTGTGCGTTTCTTAAATTCTAAGTTTTTCAGTGCAACTCACTCATATACTATGTACTACAATGTGCGTTTCTTATATTCTAAGTTTTTCAGTGCAACTCACTCATATACTATGTACTACACTGTGCGTTTCTTATATTCTAAGTTTTTCAGTGCAACTCACTCATATACTATGTACTACACTGTGCGTTTCTTATATTCTAAGTTTTTGAGTGCAACTCACTCATATACTATGTACTACACTGTGCGTTTCTTATATTCTAAGTTTTTGAGTGCAACTCACTCATATACTATGTACTACACTGTGCGTTTCTTATATTCTAAGTTTTTCAGTGCAACTCACTCATATACTATGTACTACACTGTGCGTTTCTTATATTCTAAGTTTTTCAGTGCAACTCACTCATATACTATGTACTACACTGTGAGTTTCTTATATTCTAAGTTTTTCAGTGCAACTCACTCATATACTATGTACTACACTGTGCGTTTCTTATATTCTAAGTTTTTCAGTGCAACTCACTCATATACTATGTACTACACTGTGCGTTTCTTATATTCTAAGTTTTTCAGTGCAACTCACTCATATACTATGTACTACACTGTGTGTTTCTTATATTCTAAGTTTTTCAGTGCAACTCACTCATATACTATGTACTACACTGTGCGTTTCTTATATTCTAAGTTTTTCAGTGCAACTCACTCATATACTATGTACTACACTGTGCGTTTCTTATATTCTAAGTTTTTCAGTGCAACTCACTCATATACTATGTACTACACTGTGCGTTTCTTATATTCTAAGTTTTTCAGTGCAACTCACTCATGTACTATGTACTACACTGTGCGTTTCTTATATTCTAAGTTTTTCAGTGCAACTCACTCATATACTATGTACTACACTGTGCGTTTCTTATATTCTAAGTTTTTCAGTGCAACTCACTCATATACTATGTACTACACTGTGCGTTTCTTATATTCTAAGTTTTTCAGTGCAACTCACTCATATACTATGTACTACACTGTGCGTTTCTTATATTCTAAGTTTTTCAGTGCAACTCACTCATATACTATGTACTACACTGTGCGTTTCTTATATTCTAAGTTTTTCAGTGCAACTCACTCATATACTATGTACTACACTGTGCGTTTCTTATATTCTAAGTTTTTCAGTGCAACTCACTCATATACTAAGTACTACACTGTGCGTTTCTTATATTCTAAGTTTTTCAGTGCAACTCACTCATATACTATGTACTACACAGTGCGTTTCTTATATTCTAAGTTTTTCAGTGCAACTCACTCATATACTATGTACTACACTGTGCATTTCGTGTAATGCGGGTTTTTCAGTAAATTCTAAGTTTTTCAGTACAACTCACTCATATACTATGTACTACACTTTGCGTTTCTTATATTCTAAGTTTTTCAGTGCAACTCACTCATATACTATGTACTACACTGTGCGTTTCTTATATTCAAAGTTTTTCAGTGCAACTCACTCATATACTATGTACTACACTGTGCATTTCGTGTAATGCGGGTTTTTCAGTAAATTCTAAGTTTTTCAGTACAACTCACTCATATACTATGGACTACACTGTGCGTTTCTTATATTCTAAGTTTTTCAGTGCAACTCACTCATATACTATGTACTACACTGTGCGTTTCTTATATTCTAAGTTTTTCAGTGCAACTCACTCATATACTATGTACTACACTGTGCGTTTCTTATATTCTAAGTTTTTCAGTGCAACTCACTCATATACTATGTACTACACTGTGCGTTTCTTATATTCTAAGTTTTTCAGTGCAACTCACTCATATACTATGTACTACACTGTGCGTTTCTTATATTCTAAGTTTTTCAGTGCAACTCACTCAAATACTATGTACTACACTGTGCGTTTCTTATATTCTAAGTTTTTCAGTGCAACTCACTCAAATACTATGTACTACACTGTGCGTTTCTTATATTCAAAGTTTTTCAGTGCAACTCACTCATATACTATATACTACACTGTGCGTTTCTTATATTCAAAGTTTTTCAGTGCAACTCACTCATATACTATGTATTACACTGTGCGTTTCTTATATTCTAAGTTTTTCAGTGCAACTCACTCATATACTATGTACTACACTGTGCGTTTCTTATATTCTAAGTTTTTCAGTGCAACTCACTCATATACTTTGTACTACACTGTGCTTTTCTTATATTCTAAGTTTTTCAGTGCAACTCACTCATATACTATGTACTACACTGTGCGTTTCTTATATTCTAAGTTTTTCAGTGCAACTCACTCATATACTATGTACTACACTGTGCGTTTCTTATATTCTAAGTTTTTGAGTGCAACTCACTCATATACTATGTGCTACACTGTGCGTTTCTTATATTCTAAGTTTTTGAGTGCAACTCACTCATATACTATGTGCTACACTGTGCGTTTCTTATATTCTAAGTTTTTCAGTGCAACTCACTCATATACTATGTGCTACACTGTGCGTTTCTTATATTCTAAGTTTTTCAGTGCAACTCACTCATATACTATGTGCTACACTGTGCGTTTCTTATATTCTAAGTTTTTCAGTGCAACTCACTCATATACTATGTGCTACACTGTGCGTTTCTTATATTCTAAGTTTTTCAGTGCAACTCACTCATATACTATGTGCTACACTATGCGTTTCTTATATTATAAGTTTTTCAGTGCAACTCACTCATATACTATGTACTACACTGTGCGTTTCTTATATTCTAAGTTTTTCAGTGCAACTCACTCATATACTATGTACTACACTGTGCGTTTCTTATATTCTAAGTTTTTCAGTGCAACTCACTCATATACTATGTACTACACTGTGCATTTCGTGTAATGCGGGTTTTTCAGTAAATTCTAAGTTTTTCAGTGCAACTCACTCATATACTATGTACTACACTGTGCGTTTCTTATATTCTAAGTTTTTCAGTGCAACTCACTCATATACTATGTGCTACACTGTGCGTTTCTTATATTCTAAGTTTTTCAGTGCAACTCACTCATATACTATGTGCTACACTGTGCGTTTCTTATATTCTAAGTTTTTCAGTGCAACTCACTCATATACTATGTACTACACTGTGCGTTTCTTATATTCTAAGTTTTTGAGTGCAACTCACTCATATACTATGTACTACACTGTGCGTTTCTTATATTCTAAGTTTTTGAGTGCAACTCACTCATATACTATGTACTACACTGTGCGTTTCTTATATTCTAAGTTTTTCAGTGCAACTCACTCATATACTATGTACTACACTGTGCGTTTCTTATATTCTAAGTTTTTCAGTGCAACTCACTCATATACTATGTACTACACTGTGAGTTTCTTATATTCTAAGTTTTTCAGTGCAACTCACTCATATACTATGTACTACACTGTGCGTTTCTTATATTCTAAGTTTTTCAGTGCAACTCACTCATATACTATGTACTACACTGTGCGTTTCTTATATTCTAAGTTTTTCAGTGCAACTCACTCATATACTATGTACTACACTGTGTGTTTCTTATATTCTAAGTTTTTCAGTGCAACTCACTCATATACTATGTACTACACTGTGCGTTTCTTATATTCTAAGTTTTTCAGTGCAACTCACTCATATACTATGTACTACACTGTGCGTTTCTTATATTCTAAGTTTTTCAGTGCAACTCACTCATATACTATGTACTACACTGTGCGTTTCTTATATTCTAAGTTTTTCAGTGCAACTCACTCATGTACTATGTACTACACTGTGCGTTTCTTATATTCTAAGTTTTTCAGTGCAACTCACTCATATACTATGTACTACACTGTGCGTTTCTTATATTCTAAGTTTTTCAGTGCAACTCACTCATATACTATGTACTACACTGTGCGTTTCTTATATTCTAAGTTTTTCAGTGCAACTCACTCATATACTATGTACTACACTGTGCGTTTCTTATATTCTAAGTTTTTCAGTGCAACTCACTCATATACTATGTACTACACTGTGCGTTTCTTATATTCTAAGTTTTTCAGTGCAACTCACTCATATACTATGTACTACACTGTGCGTTTCTTATATTCTAAGTTTTTCAGTGCAACTCACTCATATACTATGTACTACACAGTGCGTTTCTTATATTCTAAGTTTTTCAGTGCAACTCACTCATATACTATGTACTACACTGTGCATTTCGTGTAATGCGGGTTTTTCAGTAAATTCTAAGTTTTTCAGTACAACTCACTCATATACTATGTACTACACTTTGCGTTTCTTATATTCTAAGTTTTTCAGTGCAACTCACTCATATACTATGTACTACACTGTGCGTTTCTTATATTCAAAGTTTTTCAGTGCAACTCACTCATATACTATGTACTACACTGTGCATTTCGTGTAATGCGGGTTTTTCAGTAAATTCTAAGTTTTTCAGTACAACTCACTCATATACTATGGACTACACTGTGCGTTTCTTATATTCTAAGTTTTTCAGTGCAACTCACTCATATACTATGTACTACACTGTGCGTTTCTTATATTCTAAGTTTTTCAGTGCAACTCACTCATATACTATGTACTACACTGTGCGTTTCTTATATTCTAAGTTTTTCAGTGCAACTCACTCATATACTATGTACTACACTGTGCGTTTCTTATATTCTAAGTTTTTCAGTGCAACTCACTCATATACTATGTACTACACTGTGCGTTTCTTATATTCTAAGTTTTTCAGTGCAACTCACTCAAATACTATGTACTACACTGTGCGTTTCTTATATTCTAAGTTTTTCAGTGCAACTCACTCAAATACTATGTACTACACTGTGCGTTTCTTATATTCAAAGTTTTTCAGTGCAACTCACTCATATACTATATACTACACTGTGCGTTTCTTATATTCAAAGTTTTTCAGTGCAACTCACTCATATACTATGTATTACACTGTGCGTTTCTTATATTCTAAGTTTTTCAGTGCAACTCACTCATATACTATGTACTACACTGTGCGTTTCTTATATTCTAAGTTTTTCAGTGCAACTCACTCATATACTTTGTACTACACTGTGCTTTTCTTATATTCTAAGTTTTTCAGTGCAACTCACTCATATACTATGTACTACACTGTGCGTTTCTTATATTCTAAGTTTTTCAGTGCAACTCACTCATATACTATGTACTACACTGTGCGTTTCTTATATTCTAAGTTTTTGAGTGCAACTCACTCATATACTATGTGCTACACTGTGCGTTTCTTATATTCTAAGTTTTTGAGTGCAACTCACTCATATACTATGTGCTACACTGTGCGTTTCTTATATTCTAAGTTTTTCAGTGCAACTCACTCATATACTATGTGCTACACTGTGCGTTTCTTATATTCTAAGTTTTTCAGTGCAACTCACTCATATACTATGTGCTACACTGTGCGTTTCTTATATTCTAAGTTTTTCAGTGCAACTCACTCATATACTATGTGCTACACTGTGCGTTTCTTATATTCTAAGTTTTTCAGTGCAACTCACTCATATACTATGTGCTACACTATGCGTTTCTTATATTATAAGTTTTTCAGTGCAACTCACTCATATACTATGTACTACACTGTGCGTTTCTTATATTCTAAGTTTTTCAGTGCAACTCACTCATATACTATGTACTACACTGTGCGTTTCTTATATTCTAAGTTTTTCAGTGCAACTCACTCATATACTATGTACTACACTGTGCATTTCGTGTAATGCGGGTTTTTCAGTAAATTCTAAGTTTTTCAGTGCAACTCACTCATATACTATGTACTACACTGTGCGTTTCTTATATTCTAAGTTTTTCAGTGCAACTCACTCATATACTATGTACTACACTGTGCGTTTCTTATATTCTAAGTTTTTCAGTGCAACTCACTCATATACTATGTACTACACTGTGCGTTTCTTAAATTCTAAGTTTTTCAGTGCAACTCACTCATATACTATGTATTACACTGTGCGTTTCTTATATTCTAAGTTTTTCAGTGCAACTCACTCATATACTATGTACTACACTGTGCGTTTCTTATATTCTAAGTTTTTCAGTGCAACTCACTCATATACTATGTACTACACTGTGCATTTCGTGTAATGCGGGTTTTTCAGTAAATTCTAAGTTTTTCAGTACAACTCACTCATATACTATGTACTACACTGTGCGTTTCTTATATTCTAAGTTTTTCAGTGCAACTCACTCATATACTATGTACTACACTGTGCGTTTCTTATAATCAAAGTTTTTCAGTGCAACTCACTCATATACTATGTACTACACTGTGCGTTTCTTATATTCTAAGTTTTTCAGTGCAACTCACTCATATACTATGTGCTACACTGTGCGTTTCTTATATTCTAAGTTTTTCAGTGCAACTCACTCATATACTATGTGCTACACTGTGCGTTTCTTATATTCTAAGTTTTTCAGTGCAACTCACTCATATACTATGTGCTACACTGTGCGTTTCTTATATTCTAAGTTTTTCAGTGCAACTCACTCATATACTATGTACTACACTGTGCGTTTCTTATATTCTAAGTTTTTCAGTGCAACTCACTCATATACTATGTGCTACACTGTGCGTTTCTTATATTCTAAGTTTTTCAGTGCAACTCACTCATATACTATGTGCTACACTGTGCGTTTCTTATATTCTAAGTTTTTCAGTGCAACTCACTCATATACTATGTGCTACACTGTGCATTTCTTATATTCTAAGTTTTTCAGTGCAACTCACTCATATACTATGTACTACACTGTGCGTTTCTTATATTCCAAGTTTTTCAGTGCAACACACTCATATACTATGTACTACACTGTGCGTTTCTTATATTCTAAGTTTTTCAGTGCAACTCACTCATATACTATGTACTACACTGTGCGTTTCTTATATTCTAAGTTTTTGAGTGCAACTCACTCATATACTATGTACTACACTGTGCGTTTCTTATATTCTTAGTTTTTCAGTGCAACTCACTCATATACTATGTACTACACTGTGCATTTCTTATATTCAAAGTTTTTCAGTGCAACTCACTCATATACTATGTACTACACTGTGCGTTTCTTATATTCTAAATTTTTCAGTGCAACTCACTCAAATACTATGTACTACACTGTGCGTTTCTTATATTCTAAGTTTTTCAGTGCAACTCACTCATATACTATGTACTACACTGTGCGTTTCTTAAATTCTAAGTTTTTCAGTGCAACTCACTCATATACTATGTACTACACTGTGCGTTTCTTATATTCTAAGTTTTTCAGTGCAACTCACTCATATACTATGTACTACACTGTGCGTTTCTTATATTCTAAGTTTTTCAGTGCAACTCACTCATATACTATGTACTACACTGTGCGTTTCTTATATTCTAAGTTTTTTAGTGCAACTCACTCATATACTATGTATTACACTGTGCGTTTCTTATATTCTAAGTTTTTCAGTGCAACTCACTCATATACTTTGTACTACACTGTGCTTTTCTTATATTCTAAGTTTTTCAGTGCAACTCACTCATATACTATGTACTACACTGTGCGTTTCTTATATTCTAAGTTTTTCAGTGCAACTCACTCATATACTATGTACTACACTGTGCGTTTCTTATATTCTAAGTTTTTCAGTGCAACTCACTCATATACTATGTACTACACTGTGCATTTCGTGTAATGCGGGTTTTTCAGTAAATTCTAAGTTTTTCAGTACAACTCACTCATATACTATGTACTACACTGTGCGTTTCTTATATTCTAAGTTTTTCAGTGCAACTCACTCATATACTATGTACTACACTGTGCGTTTCTTATAATCAAAGTTTTTCAGTGCAACTCACTCATATACTATGTACTACACTGTGCGTTTCTTATATTCTAAGTTTTTCAGTGCAACTCACTCATATACTATGTGCTACACTGTGCGTTTCTTATATTCTAAGTTTTTCAGTGCAACTCACTCATATACTATGTGCTACACTGTGCGTTTCTTATATTCTAAGTTTTTCAGTGCAACTCACTCATATACTATGTGCTACACTGTGCGTTTCTTATATTCTAAGTTTTTCAGTGCAACTCACTCATATACTATGTACTACACTGTGCGTTTCTTATATTCTAAGTTTTTCAGTGCAACTCACTCATATACTATGTGCTACACTGTGCGTTTCTTATATTCTAAGTTTTTCAGTGCAACTCACTCATATACTATGTGCTACACTGTGCGTTTCTTATATTCTAAGTTTTTCAGTGCAACTCACTCATATACTATGTGCTACACTGTGCGTTTCTTATATTCTAAGTTTTTCAGTGCAACTCACTCATATACTATGTACTACACTGTGCGTTTCTTATATTCCAAGTTTTTCAGTGCAACACACTCATATACTATGTACTACACTGTGCGTTTCTTATATTCTAAGTTTTTCAGTGCAACTCACTCATATACTATGTACTACACTGTGCGTTTCTTATATTCTAAGTTTTTGAGTGCAACTCACTCATATACTATGTACTACACTGTGCGTTTCTTATATTCTTAGTTTTTCAGTGCAACTCACTCATATACTATGTACTACACTGTGCATTTCTTATATTCAAAGTTTTTCAGTGCAACTCACTCATATACTATGTACTACACTGTGCGTTTCTTATATTCTAAATTTTTCAGTGCAACTCACTCAAATACTATGTACTACACTGTGCGTTTCTTATATTCTAAGTTTTTCAGTGCAACTCACTCATATACTATGTACTACACTGTGCGTTTCTTAAATTCTAAGTTTTTCAGTGCAACTCACTCATATACTATGTACTACACTGTGCGTTTCTTATATTCTAAGTTTTTCAGTGCAACTCACTCATATACTATGTACTACACTGTGCGTTTCTTATATTCTAAGTTTTTCAGTGCAACTCACTCATATACTATGTACTACACTGTGCGTTTCTTATATTCTAAGTTTTTTAGTGCAACTCACTCATATACTATGTATTACACTGTGCGTTTCTTATATTCTAAGTTTTTCAGTGCAACTCACTCATATACTTTGTACTACACTGTGCTTTTCTTATATTCTAAGTTTTTCAGTGCAACTCACTCATATACTATGTACTACACTGTGCGTTTCTTATATTCTAAGTTTTTCAGTGCAACTCACTCATATACTATGTACTACACTGTGCGTTTCTTATATTCTAAGTTTTTGAGTCAACTCACTCATATACTATGTACTACACTGTGCGTTTCTCATATTCTAAGTTTTTGAGTGCAACTCACTCATACTATGTACTACACTGTGCGTTTCTTATATTCTAAGTTTTTCAGTGCAACTCACTCATATACTTTGTACTACACTGTGCGTTTCTTATATTCTAAGTTTTTCAGTGCAACTCACTCATATACTTTGTACTACACTGTGCTTTTCTTATATTCTAAGTTTTTCAGTGCAACTCACTCATATACTATGTACTACACTGTGCGTTTCTTATATTCTAAGTTTTTCAGTGCAACTCACTCATATACTATGTGCTACACTGTGCGTTTCTTATATTCTAAGTTTTTCAGTGCAACTCACTCATATACTATGTGCTACACTGTGCGTTTCTTATATTCTAAGTTTTTCAGTGCAACTCACTCATATACTATGTGCTACACTGTGCGTTTCTTATATTCTAAGTTTTTCAGTGCAACTCACTCATATACTATGTGCTACACTGTGCGTTTCTTATATTCTAAGTTTTTCAGTGCAACTCACTCATATACTATGTGCTACACTGTGCGTTTCTTATATTCTAAGTTTTTCAGTGCAACTCACTCATATACTATGTGCTACACTGTGCGTTTCTTATATTCTAAGTTTTTCAGTGCAACTCACTCATATACTATGTGCTACACTGTGCGTTTCTTATATTCTAAGTTTTTCAGTGCAACTCACTCATATACTATGTACTACACTGTGCGTTTCTTATATTCCAAGTTTTTCAGTGCAACACACTCATATACTATGTACTACACTGTGCGTTTCTTATATTCTAAGTTTTTCAGTGCAACTCACTCATATACTATGTACTACACTGTGCGTTTCTTATATTCTAAGTTTTTGAGTGCAACTCACTCATATACTATGTACTACACTGTGCGTTTCTTATATTCTTAGTTTTTCAGTGCAACTCACTCATATACTATGTACTACACTGTGCGTTTCTTATATTCTAAATTTTTCAGTGCAACTCACTCAAATACTATGTACTACACTGTGCGTTTCTTATATTCTAAGTTTTTCAGTGCAACTCACTCATATACTATGTACTACACTGTGCGTTTCTTATATTCTAAGTTTTTCAGTGCAACTCACTCATATACTATGTACTACACTGTGCGTTTCTTATATTCAAAGTTTTTCAGTGCAACTCACTCATATACTATGTACTACACTGTGCGTTTCTTATATTCTAAGTTTTTCAGTGCAACTCGCTCATATACTATGTACTACACTGTGCGTTTCTTATATTCTAAGTTTTTCAGTGCAACTCGCTCATATACTATGTATTACACTGTGATTTTCTTATATTCTAAGTTTTTCAGTGCAACTCACTCATATACTATGTACTACACTGTGCGTTTCTTATATTCTAAGTTTTTCAGAGCAACTCACTCATATACTATGTACTACACTGTGCGTTTCTTATATTCTAAGTTTTTGAGTGCAACTCACTCATATACTATGTACTACACTGTGCGTTTCTTATATTCTAAGTTTTTGAGTGCAACTCACTCATATACTATGTGCTACACTGTGCGTTTCTTATATTCTAAGTTTTTGAGTGCAACTCACTCATATACTATGTGCTACACTGTGCGTTTCTTATATTCTAAGTTTTTCAGTGCAACTCACTCATATACTATGTGCTACACTGTGCGTTTCTTATATTCTAAGTTTTTCAGTGCAACTCACTCATATACTATGTGCTACACTGTGCGTTTCTTATATTCTAAGTTTTTCAGTGCAACTCACTCATATACTATGTGCTACACTGTGCGTTTCTTATATTCTAAGTTTTTCAGTGCAACTCACTCATATACTATGTACTACACTGTGCGTTTCTTATATTCTAAGTTTTTCAGTGCAACTCACTCATATACTATGTACTACACTGTGCGTTTCTTATATTCTAAGTTTTTCAGTGCAACTCACTCATATACTATGTACTACACTGTGCGTTTCTTATATTCTAAGTTTTTCAGTGCAACTCACTCATATACTATGTACTACACTGTGCGTTTCTTAAATTCTAAGTTTTTCAGTGCAACTCACTCATATACTATGTACTACACTGTGCGTTTCTTATATTCTAAGTTTTTCAGTGCAACTCACTCATATACTATGTACTACACTGTGCGTTTCTTATATTCTAAGTTTTTCAGTGCAACTCACTCATATACTATGTACTACACTGTGCGTTTCTTATATTCTAAGTTTTTTAGTGCAACTCACTCATATACTATGTATTACACTGTGCGTTTCTTATATTCTAAGTTTTTCAGTGCAACTCACTCATATACTTTGTACTACACTGTGCTTTTCTTATATTCTAAGTTTTTCAGTGCAACTCACTCATATACTATGTACTACACTGTGCGTTTCTTATATTCTAAGTTTTTGAGTCAACTCACTCATATACTATGTACTACACTGTGCGTTTCTCATATTCTAAGTTTTTGAGTGCAACTCACTCATACTATGTACTACACTGTGCGTTTCTTATATTCTAAGTTTTTCAGTGCAACTCACTCATATACTATGTACTACACTGTGCGTTTCTTATATTCTAAGTTTTTCAGTGCAACTCACTCATATACTATGTACTACACTGTACGTTTCTTATATTCTAACTTTTTCAGTGCAACTCACTCATATACTATGTACTACACTGTGCGTTTCTTATATTCTAAGTTTTTCAGTGCAACTCACTCATATACTATGTACTACACTGTGCGTTTCTTATATTCAAAGTTTTTCAGTGCAACTCACTCATATACTATGTACTACACTGTGCGTTTCTTATATTCTAAGTTTTTCAGTGCAACTCGCTCATATACTATGTACTACACTGTGCGTTTCTTATATTCTAAGTTTTTCAGTGCAACTCGCTCATATACTATGTATTACACTGTGCGTTTCTTATATTCTAAGTTTTTCAGTGCAACTCATTCATATACTTTGTACTACACTGTGCTTTTCTTATATTCTAAGTTTTTCAGTGCAACTCACTCATATACTATGTACTACACTGTGCGTTTCTTATATTCTAAGTTTTTCAGAGCAACTCACTCATATACTATGTACTACACTGTGCGTTTCTTATATTCTAAGTTTTTGAGTGCAACTCACTCATATACTATGTACTACACTGTGCGTTTCTTATATTCTAAGTTTTTGAGTGCAACTCACTCATATACTATGTGCTACACTGTGCGTTTCTTATATTCTAAGTTTTTGAGTGCAACTCACTCATATACTATGTGCTACACTGTGCGTTTCTTATATTCTAAGTTTTTCAGTGCAACTCACTCATATACTATGTGCTACACTGTGCGTTTCTTATATTCTAAGTTTTTCAGTGCAACTCACTCATATACTATGTACTACACTGTGCGTTTCTTATATTCCAAGTTTTTCAGTGCAACACAATCATATACTATGTACTACACTGTGCGTTTCTTATATTCTAAGTTTTTGAGTGCAACTCACTCATATACTATGTACTACACTGTGCGTTTCTTATATTCTTAGTTTTTCAGTGCAACTCACTCATATACTATGTACTACACTGTGCATTTCTTATATTCAAAGTTTTTCAGTGCAACTCACTCATATAAAATGTACTACACTGTGCGTTTCTTATATTCTAAATTTTTCAGTGCAACTCACTCAAATACTATGTACTACACTGTGCGTTTCTTATATTCTAAGTTTTTCAGTGCAACTCACTCATATACTATGTACTACACTGTGCGTTTCTTAAATTCTAAGTTTTTCAGTGCAACTCACTCATATACTATGTACTACACTGTGCGTTTCTTATATTCTAAGTTTTTCAGTGCAACTCACTCATATACTATGTACTACACTGTGCGTTTCTTATATTCTAAGTTTTTCAGTGCAACTCACTCATATACTATGTACTACACTGTGCGTTTCTTATATTCTAAGTTTTTTAGTGCAACTCACTCATATACTATGTATTACACTGTGCGTTTCTTATATTCTAAGTTTTTCAGTGCAACTCACTCATATACTTTGTACTACACTGTGCTTTTCTTATATTCTAAGTTTTTCAGTGCAACTCACTCATATACTATGTACTACACTGTGCGTTTCTTATATTCTAAGTTTTTCAGTGCAACTCACTCATATACTATGTACTACACTGTGCGTTTCTTATATTCTAAGTTTTTGAGTCAACTCACTCATATACTATGTACTACACTGTGCGTTTCTCATATTCTAAGTTTTTGAGTGCAACTCACTCATACTATGTACTACACTGTGCGTTTCTTATATTCTAAGTTTTTCAGTGCAACTCACTCATATACTATGTACTACACTGTGCGTTTCTTATATTCTAAGTTTTTCAGTGCAACTCACTCATATACTATGTACTACACTGTGCGTTTCTTATATTCTAAGTTTTTCAGTGCAACTCACTCATATACTATGTACTACACTGTGCGTTTCTTATATTCTAAGTTTTCAGTGCAACTCACTCATATACTATGTACTACACTGTGCGTTTTTTATATTCTAAGTTTTTCAGTGCAACTCACTCATATACTATGTATACACTGTGCGTTTCTTATATTCTAAGTTTTTCAGTGCAACTCACTCATATACTATGTACTACACTGTGCGTTTCTTATATTCTAAGTTTTTCAGTGCAACTCACTCATATACTATGTATTACACTGTGCGTTTCTTATATTCTAAGTTTTTCAGTGCAACTCACTCATATACTTTGTACTACACTGTGCTTTTCTTATATTCTAAGTTTTTCAGTGCAACTCACTCATATACTATGTACTACACTGTGCGTTTCTTATATTCTAAGTTTTTCAGTGCAACTCACTCATATACTATGTGCTACACTGTGCGTTTCTTATATTCTAAGTTTTTCAGTGCAACTCACTCATATACTATGTGCTACACTGTGCGTTTCTTATATTCTAAGTTTTTCAGTGCAACTCACTCATATACTATGTGCTACACTGTGCGTTTCTTATATTCTAAGTTTTTCAGTGCAACTCACTCATATACTATGTACTACACTGTGCGTTTCTTATATTCTAAGTTTTTCAGTGCAACTCACTCATATACTATGTGCTACACTGTGCGTTTCTTATATTCTAAGTTTTTCAGTGCAACTCACTCATATACTATGTGCTACACTGTGCGTTTCTTATATTCTAAGTTTTTCAGTGCAACTCACTCATATACTATGTGCTACACTGTGCGTTTCTTATATTCTAAGTTTTTCAGTGCAACTCACTCATATACTATGTACTACACTGTGCGTTTCTTATATTCCAAGTTTTTCAGTGCAACACACTCATATACTATGTACTACACTGTGCGTTTCTTATATTCTAAGTTTTTCAGTGCAACTCACTCATATACTATGTACTACACTGTGCGTTTCTTATATTCTAAGTTTTTGAGTGCAACTCACTCATATACTATGTACTACACTGTGCGTTTCTTATATTCTTAGTTTTTCAGTGCAACTCACTCATATACTATGTACTACACTGTGCATTTCTTATATTCAAAGTTTTTCAGTGCAACTCACTCATATACTATGTACTACACTGTGCGTTTCTTATATTCTAAATTTTTCAGTGCAACTCACTCAAATACTATGTACTACACTGTGCGTTTCTTATATTCTAAGTTTTTCAGTGCAACTCACTCATATACTATGTACTACACTGTGCGTTTCTTATATTCAAAGTTTTTCAGTGCAACTCACTCATATACTATGTACTACACTGTGCGTTTCTTATATTCTAAGTTTTTCAGTGCAACTCACTCATATACTATGTACTACACTGTGCGTTTCTTATATTCTAAGTTTTTCAGTGCAACTCGCTCATATACTATGTATTACACTTTGCGTTTCTTATATTCTAAGTTTTTCAGTGCAACTCATTCATATACTTTGTACTACACTGTGATTTTCTTATATTCTAAGTTTTTCAGTGCAACTCACTCATATACTATGTACTACACTGTGCGTTTCTTATATTCTAAGTTTTTCAGAGCAACTCACTCATATACTATGTACTACACTGTGCGTTTCTTATATTCTAAGTTTTTGAGTGCAACTCACTCATATACTATGTACTACACTGTGCGTTTCTTATATTCTAAGTTTTTGAGTGCAACTCACTCATATACTATGTGCTACACTGTGCGTTTCTTATATTCTAAGTTTTTGAGTGCAACTCACTCATATACTATGTGCTACACTGTGCGTTTCTTATATTCTAAGTTTTTCAGTGCAACTCACTCATATACTATGTGCTACACTGTGCGTTTCTTATATTCTAAGTTTTTCAGTGCAACTCACTCATATACTATGTGCTACACTGTGCGTTTCTTATATTCTAAGTTTTTCAGTGCAACTCACTCATATACTATGTACTACACTGTGCGTTTCTTATATTCTAAGTTTTTCAGTGCAACTCACTCATATACTATGTACTACACTGTGCGTTTCTTATATTCTAAGTTTTTCAGTGCAACTCACTCATATACTATGTACTACACTGTGCGTTTCTTATATTCTAAGTTTTTCAGTGCAACTCACTCATATACTATGTACTACACTGTGCGTTTCTTAAATTCTAAGTTTTTCAGTGCAACTCACTCATATACTATGTACTACACTGTGCGTTTCTTATATTCTAAGTTTTTCAGTGCAACTCACTCATATACTATGTACTACACTGTGCGTTTCTTATATTCTAAGTTTTTCAGTGCAACTCACTCATATACTATGTACTACACTGTGCGTTTCTTATATTCTAAGTTTTTTAGTGCAACTCACTCATATACTATGTATTACACTGTGCGTTTCTTATATTCTAAGTTTTTCAGTGCAACTCACTCATATACTTTGTACTACACTGTGCTTTTCTTATATTCTAAGTTTTTCAGTGCAACTCACTCATATACTATGTACTACACTGTGCGTTTCTTATATTCTAAGTTTTTGAGTCAACTCACTCATATACTATGTACTACACTGTGCGTTTCTCATATTCTAAGTTTTTGAGTGCAACTCACTCATACTATGTACTACACTGTGCGTTTCTTATATTCTAAGTTTTTCAGTGCAACTCACTCATATACTATGTACTACACTGTGCGTTTCTTATATTCTAAGTTTTTCAGTGCAACTCACTCATATACTATGTACTACACTGTACGTTTCTTATATTCTAACTTTTTCAGTGCAACTCACTCATATACTATGTACTACACTGTGCGTTTCTTATATTCTAAGTTTTTCAGTGCAACTCACTCATATACTATGTACTACACTGTGCGTTTCTTATATTCAAAGTTTTTCAGTGCAACTCACTCATATACTATGTACTACACTGTGCGTTTCTTATATTCTAAGTTTTTCAGTGCAACTCGCTCATATACTATGTACTACACTGTGCGTTTCTTATATTCTAAGTTTTTCAGTGCAACTCGCTCATATACTATGTATTACACTGTGCGTTTCTTATATTCTAAGTTTTTCAGTGCAACTCATTCATATACTTTGTACTACACTGTGCTTTTCTTATATTCTAAGTTTTTCAGTGCAACTCACTCATATACTATGTACTACACTGTGCGTTTCTTATATTCTAAGTTTTTCAGAGCAACTCACTCATATACTATGTACTACACTGTGCGTTTCTTATATTCTAAGTTTTTGAGTGCAACTCACTCATATACTATGTACTACACTGTGCGTTTCTTATATTCTAAGTTTTTGAGTGCAACTCACTCATATACTATGTGCTACACTGTGCGTTTCTTATATTCTAAGTTTTTGAGTGCAACTCACTCATATACTATGTGCTACACTGTGCGTTTCTTATATTCTAAGTTTTTCAGTGCAACTCACTCATATACTATGTGCTACACTGTGCGTTTCTTATATTCTAAGTTTTTCAGTGCAACTCACTCATATACTATGTGCTACACTGTGCGTTTCTTATATTCTAAGTTTTTCAGTGCAACTCACTCATATACTATGTACTACACTGTGCGTTTCTTATATTCTAAGTTTTTCAGTGCAACTCACTCATATACTATGTACTACACTGTGCGTTTCTTATATTCTAAGTTTTTTAGTGCAACTCACTCATATACTATGTATTACACTGTGCGTTTCTTATACTCTAAGTTTTTCAGTGCAACACACTCATATACTTTGTACTACACTGTGCTTTTCTTATATTCTAAGTTTTTCAGTGCAACTCACTCATATACTATGTACTACACTGTGCGTTTCTTATATTCTAAGTTTTTCAGTGCAACTCACTCATATACTATGTACTACACTGTGCGTTTCTTATATTCTAAGTTTTTGAGTCAACTCACTCATATACTATGTACTACACTGTGCGTTTCTCATATTCTAAGTTTTTAAGTGCAACTCACTCATACTATGTACTACACTGTGCGTTTCTTATATTCTAAGTTTTTCAGTGCAACTCACTCATATACTATGTACTACACTGTGCGTTTCTTATATTCTAAGTTTTTCAGTGCAACTCACTCATATACTATGTACTACACTGTGCGTTTCTTATATTCTAAGTTTTTCAGTGCAACTCACTCATATACTATGTACTACACTGTGCGTTTCTTATATTCTAAGTTTTCAGTGCAACTCACTCATATACTATGTACTACACTGTGCGTTTTTTATATTCTAAGTTTTTCAGTGCAACTCACTCATATACTATGTATACACTGTGCGTTTCTTATATTCTAAGTTTTTCAGTGCAACTCACTCATATACTATGTACTACACTGTGCGTTTCTTATATTCTAAGTTTTTCAGTGCAACTCACTCATATACTATGTATTACACTGTGCGTTTCTTATATTCTAAGTTTTTCAGTGCAACTCACTCATATACTTTGTACTACACTGTGCTTTTCTTATATTCTAAGTTTTTCAGTGCAACTCACTCATATACTATGTACTACACTGTGCGTTTCTTATATTCTAAGTTTTTCAGTGCAACTCACTCATATACTATGTGCTACACTGTGCGTTTCTTATATTCTAAGTTTTTCAGTGCAACTCACTCATATACTATGTACTACACTGTGCGTTTCTTATATTCCAAGTTTTTCAGTGCAACACACTCATATACTATGTACTACACTGTGCGTTTCTTATATTCTAAGTTTTTCAGTGCAACTCACTCATATACTATGTACTACACTGTGCGTTTCTTATATTCTAAGTTTTTGAGTGCAACTCACTCATATACTATGTACTACACTGTGCGTTTCTTATATTCTTAGTTTTTCAGTGCAACTCACTCATATACTATGTACTACACTGTGCATTTCTTATATTCAAAGTTTTTCAGTGCAACTCACTCATATACTATGTACTACACTGTGCGTTTCTTATATTCTAAATTTTTCAGTGCAACTCACTCAAATACTATGTACTACACTGTGCGTTTCTTATATTCTAAGTTTTTCAGTGCAACTCACTCATATACTATGTACTACACTGTGCGTTTCTTATATTCAAAGTTTTTCAGTGCAACTCACTCATATACTATGTACTACACTGTGCGTTTCTTATATTCTAAGTTTTTCAGTGCAACTCGCTCATATACTATGTATTACACTGTGCGTTTCTTATATTCTAAGTTTTTCAGTGCAACTCATTCATATACTTTGTACTACACTGTGCTTTTCTTATATTCTAAGTTTTTCAGTGCAACTCACTCATATACTATGTACTACACTGTGCGTTTCTTATATTCTAAGTTTTTCAGAGCAACTCACTCATATACTATGTACTACACTGTGCGTTTCTTATATTCTAAGTTTTTGAGTGCAACTCACTCATATACTATGTACTACACTGTGCGTTTCTTATATTCTAAGTTTTTGAGTGCAACTCACTCATATACTATGTGCTACACTGTGCGTTTCTTATATTCTAAGTTTTTGAGTGCAACTCACTCATATACTATGTGCTACACTGTGCGTTTCTTATATTCTAAGTTTTTCAGTGCAACTCACTCATATACTATGTGCTACACTGTGCGTTTCTTATATTCTAAGTTTTTCAGTGCAACTCACTCATATACTATGTGCTACACTGTGCGTTTCTTATATTCTAAGTTTTTCAGTGCAACTCACTCATATACTATGTACTACACTGTGCGTTTCTTATATTCTAAGTTTTTCAGTGCAACTCACTCATATACTATGTACTACACTGTGCGTTTCTTATATTCTAAGTTTTTCAGTGCAACTCACTCATATACTATGTACTACACTGTGCGTTTCTTATATTCTAAGTTTTTCAGTGCAACTCACTCATATACTATGTACTACACTGTGCGTTTCTTAAATTCTAAGTTTTTCAGTGCAACTCACTCATATACTATGTACTACACTGTGCGTTTCTTATATTCTAAGTTTTTCAGTGCAACTCACTCATATACTATGTACTACACTGTGCGTTTCTTATATTCTAAGTTTTTGATCAACTCACTCATATACTATGTACTACACTGTGCGTTTCTCATATTCTAAGTTTTTGAGTGCAACTCACTCATATACTATGTACTACACTGTGCGTTTCTCATATTCTAAGTTTTTGAGTGCAACTCACTCATACTATGTACTACACTGTGCGTTTCTTATATTCAAAGTTTTTCAGTGCAACTCACTCATATACTATGTACTACACTGTGCGTTTCTTATATTCTAAGTTTTTCAGTGCAACTCACTCATATACTATGTACTACACTGTGCGTTTCTTATATTCTAAGTTTTTCAGTGCAACTCGCTCATATACTATGTATTACACTGTGCGTTTCTTATATTCTAAGTTTTTCAGTGCAACTCATTCATATATTTTGTACTACACTGTGCTTTTCTTATATTCTAAGTTTTTCAGTGCAACTCACTCATATACTATGTACTACACTGTGCGTTTCTTATATTCTAAGTTTTTCAGAGCAACTCACTCATATACTATGTACTACACTGTGCGTTTCTTATATTCTAAGTTTTTGAGTGCAACTCACTCATATACTATGTACTACACTGTGCGTTTCTTATATTCTAAGTTTTTGAGTGCAACTCACTCATATACTATGTGCTACACTGTGCGTTTCTTATATTCTAAGTTTTTGAGTGCAACTCACTCATATACTATGTGCTACACTGTGCGTTTCTTATATTCTAAGTTTTTCAGTGCAACTCACTCATATACTATGTGCTACACTGTGCGTTTCTTATATTCTAAGTTTTTCAGTGCAACTCACTCATATACTATGTGCTACACTGTGCGTTTCTTATATTCTAAGTTTTTCAGTGCAACTCACTCATATACTATGTACTACACTGTGCGTTTCTTATATTCTAAGTTTTTCAGTGCAACTCACTCATATACTATGTACTACACTGTGCGTTTCTTATATTCTAAGTTTTTCAGTGCAACTCACTCATATACTATGTACTACACTGTGCGTTTCTTATATTCTAAGTTTTTCAGTGCAACTCACTCATATACTATGTACTACACTGTGCGTTTCTTAAATTCTAAGTTTTTCAGTGCAACTCACTCATATACTATGTACTACACTGTGCGTTTCTTATATTCTAAGTTTTTCAGTGCAACTCACTCATATACTATGTACTACACTGTGCGTTTCTTATATTCTAAGTTTTTCAGTGCAACTCACTCATATACTATGTACTACACTGTGCGTTTCTTATATTCTAAGTTTTTTAGTGCAACTCACTCATATACTATGTATTACACTGTGCGTTTCTTATATTCTAAGTTTTTCAGTGCAACTCACTCATATACTTTGTACTACACTGTGCTTTTCTTATATTCTAAGTTTTTCAGTGCAACTCACTCATATACTATGTACTACACTGTGCGTTTCTTATATTCTAAGTTTTTCAGTGCAACTCACTCATATACTATGTACTACACTGTGCGTTTCTTATATTCTAAGTTTTTGAGTCAACTCACTCATATACTATGTACTACACTGTGCGTTTCTCATATTCTAAGTTTTTGAGTGCAACTCACTCATACTATGTACTACACTGTGCGTTTCTTATATTCTAAGTTTTTCAGTGCAACTCACTCATATACTATGTACTACACTGTGCGTTTCTTATATTCTAAGTTTTTCAGTGCAACTCACTCATATACTATGTACTACACTGTGCGTTTCTTATATTCTAAGTTTTTCAGTGCAACTCACTCATATACTATGTACTACACTGTGCGTTTCTTATATTCTAAGTTTTTCAGTGCAACTCACTCATATACTATGTACTACACTGTGCGTTTCTTATATTCAAAGTTTTTCAGTGCAACTCACTCATATACTATGTACTACACTGTGCGTTTCTTATATTCTAAGTTTTTCAGTGCAACTCACTCATATACTATGTACTACACTGTGCGTTTCTTATATTCTAAGTTTTTCAGTGCAACTCGCTCATATACTATGTATTACACTGTGCGTTTCTTATATTCTAAGTTTTTCAGTGCAACTCATTCATATACTTTGTACTACACTGTGCTTTTCTTATATTCTAAGTTTTTCAGTGCAACTCACTCATATACTATGTACTACACTGTGCGTTTTTTATATTCTAAGTTTTTCAGAGCAACTCACTCATATACTATTTACTACACTGTGCGTTTCTTATATTCTAAGTTTTTGAGTGCAACTCACTCATATACTATGTACTACACTGTGCGTTTCTTATATTCTAAGTTTTTGAGTGCAACTCACTCATATACTATGTGCTACACTGTGCGTTTCTTATATTCTAAGTTTATGAGTGCAACTCACTCATATACTATGTGCTACACTGTGCGTTTCTTATATTCTAAGTTTTTCAGTGCAACTCACTCATATACTATGTGCTACACTGTGCGTTTCTTATATTCTAAGTTTTTCAGTGCAACTCACTCATATACTATGTGCTACACTGTGCGTTTCTTATATTCTAAGTTTTTCAGTGCAACTCACTCATATACTATGTACTACACTGTGCGTTTCTTATATTCTAAGTTTTTCAGTGCAACTCACTCATATACTATGTACTACACTGTGCGTTTCTTATATTCTAAGTTTTTCAGTGCAACTCACTCATATACTATGTACTACACTGTGCGTTTCTTATATTCTAAGTTTTTCAGTGCAACTCACTCATATACTATGTACTACACTGTGCGTTTCTTAAATTCTAAGTTTTTCAGTGCAACTCACTCATATACTATGTACTACACTGTGCGTTTCTTATATTCTAAGTTTTTCAGTGCAACTCACTCATATACTATGTACTACACTGTGCGTTTCTTATATTCTAAGTTTTTCAGTGCAACTCACTCATATACTATGTACTACACTGTGCGTTTCTTATATTCTAAGTTTTCAGTGCAACTCACTCATATACTATGTACTACACTGTGCGTTTTTTATATTCTAAGTTTTTCAGTGCAACTCACTCATATACTATGTATACACTGTGCGTTTCTTATATTCTAAGTTTTTCAGTGCAACTCACTCATATACTATGTACTACACTGTGCGTTTCTTATATTCTAAGTTTTTCAGTGCAACTCACTCATATACTATGTATTACACTGTGCGTTTCTTATATTCTAAGTTTTTCAGTGCAACTCACTCATATACTTTGTACTACACTGTGCTTTTCTTATATTCTAAGTTTTTCAGTGCAACTCACTCATATACTATGTACTACACTGTGCGTTTCTTATATTCTAAGTTTTTCAGTGCAACTCACTCATATACTATGTGCTACACTGTGCGTTTCTTATATTCTAAGTTTTTCAGTGCAACTCACTCATATACTATGTACTACACTGTGCGTTTCTTATATTCTAAGTTTTTCAGTGCAACTCACTCATATACTATGTACTACACTGTGCGTTTCTTATATTCTAAGTTTTTGAGTGCAACTCACTCATATACTATGTGCTACACTGTGCGTTTCTTATATTCTAAGTTTTTGAGTGCAATTCACTCATATACTATGTGCTACACTGTGCGTTTCTTATATTCTAAGTTTTTCAGTGCAACTCACTCATATACTATGTGCTACACTGTGCGTTTCTTATATTCTAAGTTTTTCAGTGCAACTCACTCATATACTATGTGCTACACTGTGCGTTTCTTATATTCTAAGTTTTTCAGTGCAACTCACTCATATACTATGTACTACACTGTGCGTTTCTTATATTCTAAGTTTTTCAGTGCAACTCACTCATATACTATGTACTACACTGTGCGTTTCTTATATTCTAAGTTTTTCAGTGCAACTCACTCATATACTATGTACTACACTGTGCGTTTCTTATATTCTAAGTTTTTCAGTGCAACTCACTCATATACTATGTACTACACTGTGCGTTTCTTAAATTCTAAGTTTTTCAGTGCAACTCACTCATATACTATGTACTACACTGTGCGTTTCTTATATTCTAAGTTTTTCAGTGCAACTCACTCATATACTATGTACTACACTGTGCGTTTCTTATATTCTAAGTTTTTCAGTGCAACTCACTCATATACTATGTACTACACTGTGCGTTTCTTATATTCTAAGTTTTCAGTGCAACTCACTCATATACTATGTACTACACTGTGCGTTTTTTATATTCTAAGTTTTTCAGTGCAACTCACTCATATACTATGTATACACTGTGCGTTTCTTATATTCTAAGTTTTTCAGTGCAACTCACTCATATACTATGTACTACACTGTGCGTTTCTTATATTCTAAGTTTTTCAGTGCAACTCACTCATATACTATGTATTACACTGTGCGTTTCTTATATTCTAAGTTTTTCAGTGCAACTCACTCATATACTTTGTACTACACTGTGCTTTTCTTATATTCTAAGTTTTTCAGTGCAACTCACTCATATACTATGTACTACACTGTGCGTTTCTTATATTCTAAGTTTTTCAGTGCAACTCACTCATATACTATGTGCTACACTGTGCGTTTCTTATATTCTAAGTTTTTCAGTGCAACTCACTCATATACTATGTACTACACTGTGCGTTTCTTATATTCTAAGTTTTTCAGTGCAACTCACTCATATACTATGTACTACACTGTGCGTTTCTTATATTCTAAGTTTTTGAGTGCAACTCACTCATATACTATGTGCTACACTGTGCGTTTCTTATATTCTAAGTTTTTGAGTGCAATTCACTCATATACTATGTGCTACACTGTGCGTTTCTTATATTCTAAGTTTTTCAGTGCAACTCACTCATATACTATGTGCTACACTGTGCGTTTCTTATATTCTAAGTTTTTCAGTGCAACTCACTCATATACTATGTGCTACACTGTGCGTTTCTTATATTCTAAGTTTTTCAGTGCAACTCACTCATATACTATGTGCTACACTGTGCGTTTCTTATATTCTAAGTTTTTCAGTGCAACTCACTCATATACTATGTGCTACACTGTGCGTTTCTTATATTCTAAGTTTTTCAGTGCAACTCACTCATATACTATGTACTACACTGTGCGTTTCTTATATTCTAAGTTTTTCAGTGCAACTCACTCATATACTATGTACTACACTCTGCATTTCTTATATTCAAAGTTTTTCAGTGCAACTCACTCATATACTATGTACTACACTGTGCGTTTCTTATATTCTAAGTTTTTCAGTTCAACTCACTCATATACTATGTACTACACTGTGCGTTTCTTATATTCTAAGTTTTCAGTGCAACTCACTCATATACTATGTACTACACTGTGCGTTTTTTATATTCTAAGTTTTTCAGTGCAACTCACTCATATACTATGTACTACACTGTGCGTTTCTTATATTCTAAGTTTTTCAGTGCAACTCACTCATATACTATGTACTACACTGTGCGTTTCTTATATTCTAAGTTTTTCAGTGCAACTCACTCATATACTATGTACTACACTGTGCGTTTCTTATATTCTAAGTTTTTCAGTGCAACTCACTCATATACTATGTACTACACTGTGCGTTTCTTATATTCTAAGTTTTTCAGTGCAACTCACTCATATACTATGTACTACACTGTGCGTTTCTTATATTCTAAGTTTTTCAGTGCAACTCACTCATATACTATGTACTACACTGTGCGTTTCTTATATTCTAAGTTTTTCAGTGCAACTCACTCATATACTATGTGCTACACTGTGCGTTTCTTATATTCTAAGTTTTTCAGTGCAACTCACTCATATACTATGTACTACACTGTGCGTTTCTTATATTCTAAGTTTTTCAGTGCAACTCACTCATATACTATGTACTACACTCTGCATTTCTTATATTCAAAGTTTTTCAGTGCAACTCACTCATATACTATGTACTACACTGTGCGTTTCTTATATTCTAAGTTTTTCAGTTCAACTCACTCATATACTATGTACTACACTGTGCGTTTCTTATATTCTAAGTTTTCAGTGCAACTCACTCATATACTATGTACTACACTGTGCGTTTTTTATATTCTAAGTTTTTCAGTGCAACTCACTCATATACTATGTACTACACTGTGCGTTTCTTATATTCTAAGTTTTTCAGTGCAACTCACTCATATACTATGTACTACACTGTGCGTTTCTCATATTCTAAGTTTTTAAGTGCAACTCACTCATACTATGTACTACACTGTGCGTTTCTTATATTCTAAGTTTTTCAGTGCAACTCACTCATATACTATGTACTACACTGTGCGTTTCTTATATTCTAAGTTTTTCAGTGCAACTCACTCATATACTATGTACTACACTGTGCGTTTCTTATATTCTAAGTTTTTCAGTGCAACTCACTCATATACTATGTACTACACTGTGCGTTTCTTATATTCTAAGTTTTCAGTGCAACTCACTCATATACTATGTACTACACTGTGCGTTTCTTATATTCTAAGTTTTTCAGTGCAACTCACTCATATACTATGTACTACACTGTGCGTTTCTTATATTCTAAGTTTTTCAGTGCAACTCACTCATATACTATGTGCTACACTGTGCGTTTCTTATATTCTAAGTTTTTCAGTGCAACTCACTCATATACTATGTACTACACTGTGCGTTTCTTATATTCTAAGTTTTCAGTGCAACTCACTCATATACTATGTACTACACTGTGCGTTTTTTATATTCTAAGTTTTTCAGTGCAACTCACTCATATACTATGTACTACACTGTGCGTTTCTTATATTCTAAGTTTTTCAGTGCAACTCACTCATATACTATGTACTACACTGTGCATTTCTTATATTCTAAGTTTTTCAGTGCAACTCACTCATATACTATGTACTACACTGTGCGTTTCTTATATTCTAAGTTTTTCAGTGCAACTCACTCATATACTATGTACTACACTGTGCGTTTCTTATATTCTAAGTTTTTCAGTGCAACTCACTCATATACTATGTACTACACTGTGTGTTTCTTATATTCTAAGTTTTTCAGTGCAACTCACTCATATACTATGTACTACACTGTGCATTTCGTGTAATGCGGGTTTTTCAGTAAATTCTAAGTTTTTCAGTACAACTCACTCATATACTATGTACTACACTGTGCGTTTCTTATATTCTAAGTTTTTCAGTGCAACTCACTCATATACTATGTACTACACTGTGCGTTTCTTATATTCAAAGTTTTTCAGTGCAACTCATTCATATACTATGTACTACACTGTGCGTTTCTTATATTCTAAGTTTTTCAGTGCAACTCCCTCATATACTATGTACTACACTGTGCGTTTCTTATATTCTAAGTTTTTCAGTGCAACTCACTCATATACTATGTGCTACACTGTGCGTTTCTTATATTCTAAGTTTTTCAGTGGAACTCACTCATATACTATGTGCTACACTGTGCGTTTCTTATATTCTAAGTTTTTCAGTGCAACTCACTCATATACTATGTACTACACTGTGCGTTTCTTATATTCTAAGTTTTTCAGTGCAACTCACTCATATACTATGTGCTACACTGTGCGTTTCTTATATTCTAAGTTTTTCAGTGCAACAAACTCATATACTATGTACTACACTGTGCGTTTCTTATATTCTAAGTTTTTCAGTGAAACTCACTCATATACTATGTACTACACTGTGCGTTTCTTATATTCTAAGTTTTTCAGTGCAAATCACTCATATACTATGTACTACACTGTGCATTTTTTATATTCAAGTTTTTCAGTGCAACTCACTCATATACTATGTACTACACTGTGCGTTTCTTATATTCTAAGTTTTTCAGTGCAACTCACTCAAATACTATGTACTACACTGTGCGTTTCTTATATTCTAAGTTTTTCAGTGCAACTCACTCATATACTATGTACTACACTGTGCGTTTCTTATATTCTAAGTTTTTCAGTGCAACTCACTCATATACTATGTACTACACTGTGCGTTTCTTATATTCTAAGTTTTTCAGTGTTACTCACTCATATACTATGTACTACACTGTGCGTTTCTTATATTCTAAGTTTTTCAGTGCAACTCACTCATATACTATGTATTACACTGTGCGTTTCTTATATTCTAAGTTTTTCAGTGCAACTCATTCATATACTTTGTACTACACTGTGCTTTTCTTATATTCTAAGTTTTTCAGTGCAACTCACTCATATACTATGTACTACACTGTGCGTTTCTTATATTCTAAGTTTTTAGGTGCAACTCACTCATATACTATGTACTACACTGTGCGTTTCTTATATTCTAAGTTTTTGAGTGCAACTCACTCATATACTATGTACTACACTGTGCGTTTCTTATATTCTAAGTTTTTGAGTGCAACTCACTCATATACTATGTGCTTCACTGTGCGTTTCTTATATTCTAAGTTTTTGAGTGCAACTCACTCATATACTATGTGCTACACTGTGCGTTTCTTATATTCTAAGTTTTTCAGTGCAACTCACTCATATACTATGTGCTACACTGTGCGTTTCTTATATTCTAAGTTTTTCAGTGCAACTCACTCATATACTATGTGCTACACTGTGCGTTTCTTATATTCTAAGTTTTTCAGTGCAACTCACTCATATACTATGTGCTACACTGTGCGTTTCTTATATTCTAAGTTTTTCATTGCAACTCACTCATATACTATGTACTACACTGTGCGTTTCTTATATTCTAAGTTTTTCAGTGCAACTCACTCATATACTATGTACTACACTGTGCGTTTCTTATATTCTAAGTTTTTCAGTGCAACTCACTCATATACTATGTACTACACTGTGCGTTTCTTATATTCTAAGTTTTTCAGTGCAACTCACTCATATACTATGTACTACACTGTGCGTTTCTTATATTCTAAGTTTTTCAGTGCAACTCACTCATATACTATGTACTACACTGTGCGTTTCTTATATTCTAAGTTTTTCAGTGCAACTCACTCATATACTATGTATTACACTGTGCGTTTCTTATATTCTAAGTTTTTCAGTGCAACTCACTCATATACTTTGTACTACACTGTGCTTTTCTTTTATTCTAAGTTTTTCAGTGCAACTCACTCATATACTATGTACTACACTGTGCGTTTCTTATATTCTAAGTTTTTCAGTGCAAATCACTCATATACTATGTACTACACTGTGCGTTTCTTATATTCTAAGTTTTTGAGTCAACTCACTCATATACTATGTACTACACTGTGCGTTTCTCATATTCTAAGTTTTTGAGTGCAACTCACTCATACTATGTACTACACTGTGCGTTTCTTATATTCTAAGTTTTTCAGTGCAACTCACTCATATACTATATACTACACTGTGCGTTTCTTATATTCTAAGTTTTTCAGTGCAACTCACTCATATACTATGTACTACTCTGTGCGTTTCTTATATTCTAAGTTTTTCAGTGCAACTCACTCATATACTATGTACTACACTGTGCGTTTCTTATATTCTAAGTTTTCAGTGCAACTCACTCATATACTATGTACTACACTGTGCATTTCGTGTAATGCGGGTTTTTCAGTAAATTCTAAGTTTTTCAGTACAACTCACTCATATACTATGTACTACACTGTGCGTTTCTTATATTCTAAGTTTTTCAGTGCAACTCACTCATATACTATGTACTACACTGTGCGTTTCTTATATTCAAAGTTTTTCAGAGCAACTCATTCATATACTATGTACTACACTGTGCGTTTCTTATATTCTAAGTTTTTCAGTGCAACTCACTCATATACTATGTAGTACACTGTGCGTTTCTTATATTCTAAGTTTTTCAGTGCAACTCACTCATATACTATGTATTACACTGTGCGTTTCTTATATTCTAAGTTTTTCAGTGCAACTCACTCATATACTTTGTACTACACTGTGCTTTTCTTATATTCTAAGTTTTTCAGTGCAACTCACTCATATACTATGTACTACACTGTGCGTTTCTTATATTCTAAGTTTTTCAGTGCAACTCCCTCATATACTATGTACTACACTGTGCGTTTCTTATATTCTAAGTTTTTCAGTGCAACTCACTCATATACTATGTGCTACACTGTGCGTTTCTTATATTCTAAGTTTTTCAGTGGAACTCACTCATATACTATGTGCTACACTGTGCGTTTCTTATATTCTAAGTTTTTCAGTGCAACTCACTCATATACTATGTACTACACTGTGCGTTTCGTATATTCTAAGTTTTTCAGTGCAACTCAGTCATATACTATGTGCTACACTGTGCGTTTCTTATATTCTAAGTTTTTCAGTGCAACAAACTCATATACTATGTACTACACTGTGCGTTTCTTATATTCTAAGTTTTTCAGTGAAACTCACTCATATACTATGTACTACACTGTGCGTTTCTTATATTCTAAGTTTTTCAGTGCAAATCACTCATATACTATGTACTACACTGTGCATTTTTTATATTCAAAGTTTTTCAGTGCAACTCACTCATATACTATGTACTACACTGTGCGTTTCTTATATTCTAAGTTTTTCAGTGCAACTCACTCAAATACTATGTACTACACTGTGCGTTTCTTATATTCTAAGTTTTTCAGTGCAACTCACTCATATACTATGTACTACACTGTGCGTTTCTTATATTCTAAGTTTTTCAGTGCAACTCACTCATATACTATGTACTACACTGTGCGTTTCTTATATTCTAAGTTTTTCAGTGTAACTCACTCATATACTATGTACTACACTGTGCGTTTCTTATATTCTAAGTTTTTCAGTGCAACTCACTCATATACTATGTATTACACTGTGCGTTTCTTATATTCTAAGTTTTTCAGTGCAACTCATTCATATACTTTGTACTACACTGTGCTTTTCTTATATTCTAAGTTTTTCAGTGCAACTCACTCATATACTATGTACTACACTGTGCGTTTCTTATATTCTAAGTTTTTCAGTGCAACTCACTCATATACTATGTACTACACTGTGCGTTTCTTATATTCTAAGTTTTTGAGTGCAACTCACTCATATACTATGTACTACACTGTGCGTTTCTTATATTCTAAGTTTTTGAGTGCAACTCACTCATATACTATGTGCTTCACTGTGCGTTTCTTATATTCTAAGTTTTTGAGTGCAACTCACTCATATACTATGTGCTACACTGTGCGTTTCTTATATTCTAAGTTTTTCAGTGCAACTCACTCATATACTATGTGCTACACTGTGCGTTTCTTATATTCTAAGTTTTTCAGTGCAACTCACTCATATACTATGTGCTACACTGTGCGTTTCTTATATTCTAAGTTTTTCAGTGCAACTCACTCATATACTATGTGCTACACTGTGCGTTTCTTATATTCTAAGTTTTTCATTGCAACTCACTCATATACTATGTACTACACTGTGCGTTTCTTATATTCTAAGTTTTTCAGTGCAACTCACTCATATACTATGTACTACACTGTGCGTTTCTTATATTCTAAGTTTTTCAGTGCAACTCACTCATATACTATGTACTACACTGTGCGTTTCTTATATTCTAAGTTTTTCAGTGCAACTCACTCATATACTATGTACTACACTGTGCGTTTCTTATATTCTAAGTTTTTCAGTGCAACTCACTCATATACTATGTACTACACTGTGCGTTTCTTATATTCTAAGTTTTTCAGTGCAACTCACTCATATACTATGTATTACACTGTGCGTTTCTTATATTCTAAGTTTTTCAGTGCAACTCACTCATATACTTTGTACTACACTGTGCTTTTCTTTTATTCTAAGTTTTTCAGTGCAACTCACTCATATACTATGTACTACACTGTGCGTTTCTTATATTCTAAGTTTTTCAGTGCAAATCACTCATATACTATGTACTACACTGTGCGTTTCTTATATTCTAAGTTTTTGAGTCAACTCACTCATATACTATGTACTACACTGTGCGTTTCTCATATTCTAAGTTTTTGAGTGCAACTCACTCATACTATGTACTACACTGTGCGTTTCTTATATTCTAAGTTTTTCAGTGCAACTCACTCATATACTATATACTACACTGTGCGTTTCTTATATTCTAAGTTTTTCAGTGCAACTCACTCATATACTATGTACTACACTGTGCGTTTCTTATATTCTAAGTTTTTCAGTGCAACTCACTCATATACTATGTACTACACTGTGCGTTTCTTATATTCTAAGTTTTCAGTGCAACTCACTCATATACTATGTACTACACTGTGCATTTCGTGTAATGCGGGTTTTTCAGTAAATTCTAAGTTTTTCAGTACAACTCACTCATATACTATGTACTACACTGTGCGTTTCTTATATTCTAAGTTTTTCAGTGCAACTCACTCATATACTATGTACTACACTGTGCGTTTCTTATATTCAAAGTTTTTCAGAGCAACTCATTCATATACTATGTACTACACTGTGCGTTTCTTATATTCTAAGTTTTTCAGTGCAACTCACTCATATACTATGTACTACACTGTGCGTTTCTTATATTCTAAGTTTTTCAGTGCAACTCACTCATATACTATGTATTACACTGTGCGTTTCTTATATTCTAAGTTTTTCAGTGCAACTCACTCATATACTTTGTACTACACTGTGCTTTTCTTATATTCTAAGTTTTTCAGTGCAACTCACTCATATACTATGTACTACACTGTGCGTTTCTTATATTCTAAGTTTTTCAGTGCAAATCACTCATATACTATGTACTACACTGTGCGTTTCTTATATTCTAAGTTTTTGAGTCAACTCACTCATATACTATGTACTACACTGTGCGTTTCTCATATTCTAAGTTTTTGAGTGCAACTCACTCATACTATGTACTACACTGTGCGTTTCTTATATTCTAAGTTTTTCAGTGCAACTCACTCATATACTATATACTACACTGTGCGTTTCTTATATTCTAAGTTTTTCAGTGCAACTCACTCATATACTATGTACTACACTGTGCGTTTATTATATTCTAAGTTTTTCAGTGCAACTCACTCATATACTATGTACTACACTGTGCGTTTCTTATATTCTAAGTTTTCAGTGCAACTCACTCATATACTATGTACTACACTGTGCATTTCGTGTAATGCGGGTTTTTCAGTAAATTCTAAGTTTTTCAGTACAACTCACTCATATACTATGTACTACACTGTGCGTTTCTTATATTCTAAGTTTTTCAGTGCAACTCACTCATATACTATGTACTACACTGTGCGTTTCTTATATTCAAAGTTTTTCAGAGCAACTCATTCATATACTATGTACTACACTGTGCGTTTCTTATATTCTAAGTTTTTCAGTGCAACTCCCTCATATACTATGTACTACACTGTGCGTTTCTTATATTCTAAGTTTTTCAGTGCAACTCACTCATATACTATGTGCTACACTGTGCGTTTCTTATATTCTAAGTTTTTCAGTGCAACTCACTCATATACTATGTGCTACACTGTGCGTTTCTTATATTCTAAGTTTTTCAGTGCAACTCACTCATATACTATGTGCTACACTGTGCGTTTCTTATATTCTAAGTTTTTCAGTGCAACTCACTCATATACTATGTGCTACACTGTGCGTTTCTTATATTCTAAGTTTTTCAGTGCAACTCACTCATATACTATGTGCTACACTGTGCGTTTCTTATATTCTAAGTTTTTCAGTGAAACTCACTCATATACTATGTGCTACACTGTGCGTTTCTTATATTCTAAGTTTTTCAGTGCAAATCACTCATATACTATGTACTACACTGTGCGTTTCTTATATTCCAAGTTTTTCAGTGCAACACACTCATATACTATGTACTACACTGTGCGTTTCTTATATTCTAAGTTTTTCAGTGAAACTCACTCATATACTATGTACTACACTGTGCGTTTCTTATATTCTAAGTTTTTGAGTGCAACTCACTCATATACTATGTACAACACTGTGCGTTTCTTATATTCTAAGTTTTTCAGTGCAACTCACTCATATACCATGTACTACACTGTGCATTTTTTATATTCAAAGTTTTTCAGTGCAACTCACTCATATACTATGTACTACACTGTGCGTTTCTTATATTCTAAGTTTTTCAGTGCAACTCACTCATATACTATGTACTACACTCTGCGTTTCTTATATTCTAAGTTTTTCAGTGCAACTCACTCAAATACTATGTACTACACTGGGCGTTTCTTATATTCTAAGTTTTTCAGTGCAACTCACTCATATACTATGTACTACACTGTGCGTTTCTTAAATTCTAAGTTTTTCAGTGCAACTCACTCATATACTATGTACTACACTGTGCGTTTCTTATATTCTAAGTTTTTCAGTGCAACTCACTCATATACTATGTACTACACTGTGCGTTTCTTATATTCTAAGTTTTTCAGTGCAACTCACTCATATACTATGTATTACACTGTGCGTTTCTTATATTCTAAGTTTTTCAGTGCAACTCACTCATATACTATGTATTACACTGTGCGTTTCTTATATTCTAAGTTTTTCAGTGCAACTCACTCATATACTATGTACTACACTGTGCGTTTCTTATATTCTAAGTTTTTGAGTGCAACTCACTCATATACTATGTACTACACTGTGCGTTTCTTATATTCTAAGTTTTTGAGTGCAACTCACTCATATACTATGTGCTACACTGTGCGTTTCTTATATTCTAAGTTTTTCAGTGCAACTCACTCATATACTATGTACTACACTGTGCGTTTCTTATATTCTAAGTTTTTCAGTGCAACTCACTCATATACTATGTACTACACTGTGCGTTTCTTATATTCTAAGTTTTCAGTGCAACTCACTCATATACTATGTACTACACTGTGCGTTTTTTATATTCTAAGTTTTTCAGTGCAACTCACTCATATTCTATGTACTACACTGTGCGTTTCTTATATTCTAAGTTTTTCAGTGCAACTCACTCATATACTATGTACTACACTGTGCGTTTCTTATATTCTAAGTTTTTCAGAGCAACTCACTCATATACTATGTACTACACTGTGCGTTTCTTATATTCTAAGTTTTTCAGTGCAACTCACTCATATACTTTGTACTACACTGTGCTTTTCTTATATTCTAAGTTTTTCAGTGCAACTCACTCATATACTATGTACTACACTGTGCGTTTCTTATATTCTAAGTTTTTCAGTGCAACTCACTCATATACTATATACTACACTGTGCGTTTCTTATATTCTAAGTTTTTGAGTGCAACTCACTCATATACTATGTGCTACACTGTGCGTTTCTTATATTCTAAGTTTTTCAGTGCAACTCACTCATATACTATGTGCTACACTGTGCGTTTCTTATATTCTAAGTTTTTCAGTGCAACTCACTCATATACTATGTGCTACACTGTGCGTTTCTTATATTCTAAGTTTTTCAGTGCAACTCACTCATATACTATGTGCTACACTGTGCGTTTCTTATATTCTAAGTTTTTCAGTGCAACTCACTCATATACTATGTGCTACACTGTGCGTTTCTTATATTCTAAGTTTTTCAGTGCAACTCACTCATATACTATGTGCTACACTGTGCGTTTCTTATATTCTAAGTTTTCAGTGCAACTCACTCATATACTATGTACTACACTGTGCGTTTTTTATATTCTAAGTTTTTCAGTGCAACTCACTCATATACTATGTACTACACTGTGCGTTTCTTATATTCTAAGTTTTCAGTGCAACTCACTCATATACTATGTACTACACTGTGCGTTTTTTATATTCTAAGTTTTTCAGTGCAACTCACTCATATACTATGTACTACACTGTGCGTTTTTTATATTCTAAGTTTTTCAGTGCAACTCACTCATATACTATGTACTACACTGTGCGTTTCTTATATTCTAAGTTTTTCAGTGCAACTCACTCATATACTATGTACTACACTGTGCGTTTCTTATATTCTAAGTTTTTCAGTGCAACTCACTCATATACTATGTACTACACTGTGCGTTTCTTATATTCTAAGTTTTTCAGTGCAACTCACTCATATACTATGTACTACACTGTGCGTTTCTTATATTCTAAGTTTTTCAGTGCAACTCACTCATATACTATGTACTACACAGTGCATTTCGTGTAATGCGGGTTTTTCAGTAAATTCTAAGTTTTTCAGTACAACTCACTCATATACTATGTACTACACTGTGCGTTTCTTATATTCTAATTTTTTCAGTGCAACTCACTCATATACTATGTACTACACTGTGCGTTTCTTATATTCAAAGTTTTTCAGTGCAACTCATTCATATACTATGTACTACACTGTGCGTTTCTTATATTCTAAGTTTTTCAGTGCAACTCCCTCATATACTATGTACTACACTGTGCGTTTCTTATATTCTAAGTTTTTCAGTGCAACTCACTCATATACTATGTGCTACACTGTGCGTTTCTTATATTCTAAGTTTTTCAGTGCAACTCACTCATATACTATGTGCTACACTGTGCGTTTCTTATATTCTAAGTTTTTCAGTGCAACTCACTCATATACTATGTACTACACTGTGCGTTTCTTATATTCTAAGTTTTTCAGTGCAACTCACTCATATACTATGTGCTACACTGTGCGTTTCTTATATTCTAAGTTTTTCAGTGCAACTCACTCATATACTATGTACTACACTGTGCGTTTCTTATATTCTAAGTTTTTCAGTGAAACTCACTCATATACTATGTACTACACTGTGCGTTTCTTATATTCTAAGTTTTTCAGTGCAAATCACTCATATACTATGTACTACACTGTGCGTTTCTTATATTCCAAGTTTTTCAGTGCAACACACTCATATACTATGTACTACACTGTGCGTTTCTTATATTCTAAGTTTTTCAGTGCAACTCACTCATATACTATGTACTACACTGTGCGTTTCTTATTTTCTAAGTTTTTGAGTGCAACTCACTCATATACTATGTGCTACACTGTGCGTTTCTTATATTCTAAGTTTTTCAGTGCAACTCACTCATATACTATGTACTACACTGTGCGTTTCTTATATTCTAAGTTTTTCAGTGAAACTCACTCATATACTATGTACTACACTGTGCGTTTCTTATATTCTAAGTTTTTCAGTGCAAATCACTCATATACTATGTACTACACTGTGCGTTTCTTATATTCCAAGTTTTTCAGTGCAACACACTCATATACTATGTACTACACTGTGCGTTTCTTATATTCTAAGTTTTTCAGTGCAACTCACTCATATACTATGTACTACACTGTGCGTTTCTTATTTTCTAAGTTTTTGAGTGCAACTCACTCATATACTATGTACTACACTGTGCGTTTCTTATATTCTAAGTTTTTCAGTGCAACTCACTCATATACTATGTACTACACTGTGCATTTTTTATATTCAAAGTTTTTCAGTGCAACTCACTCATATACTATGTACTACACTGTGCGTTTCTTATATTCTAAGTTTTTCAGTGCAACTCACTCAAATACTATGTACTACACTGTGCGTTTCTTATATTCTAAGTTTTTCAGTGCAACTCACTCATATACTATGTACTACACTGTGCGTTTCTTATATTCAAAGTTTTTCAGTGCAACTCACTCATATACTATGTACTACACTGTGCGTTTCTTATATTCTAAGTTTTTCAGTGCAAATCACTCATATACTATGTACTACACTGTGCGTTTCTTATATTCTAAGTTTTTGAGTCAACTCACTCATATACTATGTACTACACTGTGCGTTTCTCATATTCTAAGTTTTTGAGTGCAACTCACTCATACTATGTACTACACTGTGCGTTTCTTATATTCTAAGTTTTTCAGTGCAACTCACTCATATACTATATACTACACTGTGCGTTTCTTATATTCTAAGTTTTTCAGTGCAACTCACTCATATACTATGTACTACACTGTGCGTTTCTTATATTCTAAGTTTTTCAGTGCAACTCACTCATATACTATGTACTACACTGTGCGTTTCTTATATTCTAAGTTTTTCAGTGCAACTCACTCATATACTATGTGCTACACTGTGCGTTTCTTATATTCTAAGTTTTTCAGTGCAACTCACTCATATACTATGTACTACACTGTGCGTTTTTTATATTCTAAGTTTTTCAGTGCAACTCACTCATATACTATGTACTACACTGTGCGTTTCTTATATTCTAAGTTTTCAGTGCAACTCACTCATATACTATGTACTACACTGTGCGTTTTTTATATTCTAAGTTTTTCAGTGCAACTCACTCATATACTATGTACTACACTGTGCGTTTCTTATATTCTAAGTTTTTCAGTGCAACTCACTCATATACTATGTACTACACTGTGCGTTTCTTATATTCTAAGTTTTTCAGTGCAACTCACTCATATACTATGTACTACACTGTGCGTTTCTTATATTCTAAGTTTTTCAGTGCAACTCACTCATATACTATGTACTACACTGTGCGTTTCTTATATTCTAAGTTTTTCAGTGCAACTCACTCATATACTATGTACTACACTGTGCGTTTCTTATATTCTAAGTTTTTCAGTGCAACTCACTCATATACTATGTACTACACTGTGCGTTTCTTATATTCTAAGTTTTTCAGTGCAACTCACTCATATACTATGTACTACACAGTGCATTTCGTGTAATGCGGGTTTTTCAGTAAATTCTAAGTTTTTCAGTACAACTCACTCATATACTATGTACTACACTGTGCGTTTCTTATATTCTAATTTTTTCAGTGCAACTCACTCATATACTATGTACTACACTGTGCGTTTCTTATATTCAAAGTTTTTCAGTGCAACTCATTCATATACTATGTACTACACTGTGCGTTTCTTATATTCTAAGTTTTTCAGTGCAACTCCCTCATATACTATGTACTACACTGTGCGTTTCTTATATTCTAAGTTTTTCAGTGCAACTCACTCATATACTATGTGCTACACTGTGCGTTTCTTATATTCTAAGTTTTTCAGTGCAACTCACTCATATACTATGTGCTACACTTTGCGTTTCTTATATTCTAAGTTTTTCAGTGCAACTCACTCATATACTATGTACTACACTGTGCGTTTCTTATATTCTAAGTTTTTGAGTGCAACTCACTCATATACTATGTGCTACACTGTGCGTTTCTTATATTCTAAGTTTTTCAGTGCAACTCACTCATATACTATGTGCTACACTGTGCGTTTCTTATATTCTAAGTTTTTCAGTGCAACTCACTCATATACTATGTGCTACACTGTGCGTTTCTTATATTCTAAGTTTTTCAGTGCAACTCACTCATATACTATGTGCTACACTGTGCGTTTCTTATATTCTAAGTTTTTCAGTGCAACTCACTCATATACTATGTTCTACACTGTGCGTTTCTTATATTCTAAGTTTTTCAGTGCAACTCACTCATATACTATGTACTACACTGTGCGTTTTTTATATTCTAAGTTTTTCAGTGCAACTCACTCATATACTATGTACTACACTGTGCGTTTCTTATATTCTAAGTTTTCAGTGCAACTCACTCATATACTATGTACTACACTGTGCGTTTTTTATATTCTAAGTTTTTCAGTGCAACTCACTCATATACTATGTACTACACTGTGCGTTTTTTATATTCTAAGTTTTTCAGTGCAACTCACTCATATACTATGTACTACACTGTGCGTTTCTTATATTCTAAGTTTTTCAGTGCAACTCACTCATATACTATGTACTACACTGTGCGTTTCTTATATTCTAAGTTTTTCAGTGCAACTCACTCATATACTATGTACTACACTGTGCGTTTCTTATATTCTAAGTTTTTCAGTGCAACTCACTCATATACTATGTACTACACTGTGCGTTTCTTATATTCTAAGTTTTTCAGTGCAACTCACTCATATACTATGTACTACACTGTGCGTTTCTTATATTCTAAGTTTTTCAGTGCAACTCACTCATATACTATGTACTACACAGTGCATTTCGTGTAATGCGGGTTTTTCAGTAAATTCTAAGTTTTTCAGTACAACTCACTCATATACTATGTACTACACTGTGCGTTTCTTATATTCTAATTTTTTCAGTGCAACTCACTCATATACTATGTACTACACTGTGCGTTTCTTATATTCAAAGTTTTTCAGTGCAACTCATTCATATACTATGTACTACACTGTGCGTTTCTTATATTCTAAGTTTTTCAGTGCAACTCCCTCATATACTATGTACTACACTGTGCGTTTCTTATATTCTAAGTTTTTCAGTGCAACTCACTCATATACTATGTGCTACACTGTGCGTTTCTTATATTCTAAGTTTTTCAGTGCAACTCACTCATATACTATGTGCTACACTGTGCGTTTCTTATATTCTAAGTTTTTCAGTGCAACTCACTCATATACTATGTACTACACTGTGCGTTTCTTATATTCTAAGTTTTTCAGTGCAACTCACTCATATACTATGTGCTACACTGTGCGTTTCTTATATTCTAAGTTTTTCAGTGCAACTCACTCATATACTATGTACTACACTGTGCGTTTCTTATATTCTAAGTTTTTCAGTGAAACTCACTCATATACTATGTACTACACTGTGCGTTTCTTATATTCTAAGTTTTTCAGTGCAAATCACTCATATACTATGTACTACACTGTGCGTTTCTTATATTCCAAGTTTTTCAGTGCAACACACTCATATACTATGTACTACACTGTGCGTTTCTTATATTCTAAGTTTTTCAGTGCAACTCACTCATATACTATGTACTACACTGTGCGTTTCTTATTTTCTAAGTTTTTGAGTGCAACTCACTCATATACTATGTACTACACTGTGCGTTTCTTATATTCTAAGTTTTTCAGTGCAACTCACTCATATACTATGTACTACACTGTGCATTTTTTATATTCAAAGTTTTTCAGTGCAACTCACTCATATACTATGTACTACACTGTGCGTTTCTTATATTCAAAGTTTTTCAGTGCAACTCACTCATATACTATGTACTACACTGTGCGTTTCTTATATTCTAAGTTTTTCAGTGCAACTCACTCAAATACTATGTACTACACTGTGCGTTTCTTATATTCTAAGTTTTTCAGTGCAACTCACTCATATACTATGTACTACACTGTGCGTTTCTTATATTCAAAGTTTTTCAGTGCAACTCACTCATATACTATGTACTACACTGTGCGTTTCTTATATTCTAAGTTTTTCAGTGCAACTCACTCATATACTATGTACTACACTGTGCGTTTCTTATATTCTAAGTTTTTCAGTGCAACTCACTCATATACTATGTATTACACTGTGCGTTTCTTATATTCTAAGTTTTTCAGTGCAACTCACTCATATACTATGTACTACACTGTGCGTTTCTTATATTCAAAGTTTTTCAGTGCAACTCACTCATATACTATGTACTACACTGTGCGTTTCTTATATTCTAAGTTTTTCAGTGCAAATCACTCATATACTATGTACTACACTGTGCGTTTCTTATATTCCAAGTTTTTCAGTGCAACACACTCATATACTATGTACTACACTGTGCGTTTCTTATATTCTAAGTTTTTCAGTGCAAATCACTCATATACTATGTACTACACTGTGCGTTTCTTATATTCTAAGTTTTTGAGTCAACTCACTCATATACTATGTACTACACTGTGCGTTTCTCATATTCTAAGTTTTTGAGTGCAACTCACTCATACTATGTACTACACTGTGCGTTTCTTATATTCTAAGTTTTTCAGTGCAACTCACTCATATACTATATACTACACTGTGCGTTTCTTATATTCTAAGTTTTTCAGTGCAACTCACTCATATACTATGTACTACACTGTGCGTTTCTTATATTCTAAGTTTTTCAGTGCAACTCACTCATATACTATGTACTACACTGTGCGTTTCTTATATTCTAAGTTTTCAGTGCAACTCACTCATATACTATGTACTACACTGTGCGTTTTTTATATTCTAAGTTTTTCAGTGCAACTCACTCATATACTATGTACTACACTGTGCGTTTCTTATATTCTAAGTTTTTCATTGCAACTCACTCATATACTATGTACTACAATGTGCGTTTCTTATATTCTAAGTTTTCAGTGCAACTCACTCATATACTATGTACTACACTGTGCGTTTCTTATATTCTAAGTTTTTGAGTGCAACTCACTCATATACTATGTACTACACTGTGCGTTTCTTATATTCTAAGTTTTTGAGTGCAACTCACTCATATACTATGTGCTACACTGTGCGTTTCTTATATTCTAAGTTTTTGAATGCAACTCACTCATATACTATGTGCTACACTGTGCGTTTCTTATATTCTAAGTTTTTCAGTGCAACTCACTCATATACTATGTGCTACACTGTGCGTTTCTTATATTCTAAGTTTTTCAGTGCAACTCACTCATATACTATGTGCTACACGGTGCGTTTCTTATATTCTAAGTTTTTCAGTGCAACTCACTCATATACTATGTGCTACACTGTGCGTTTCTTACATTCTAAGTTTTTGAGTGCAACTCACTCATATACTATGTGCTACACTGTGCGTTTCTTACATTCTAAGTTTTTCAGTGCAACTCACTCATATACTATGTGCTACACTGTGCGTTTCTTATATTCTAAGTTTTTCAGTGCAACTCACTCATATACTATGTGCTACACTGTGCGTTTCTTATATTCTAAGTTTTTCAGTGCAACTCACTCATATACTATGTGCTACACTGTGCGTTTCTTATATTTTAAGTTTTTCAGTGCAACTCATTCATATACTATGTGCTACACTGTGCGTTTCTTATATTCTAAGTTTTTCAGTGCAACTCACTCATATACTATGTATTACACTGTGCGTTTTTTATATTCTAAGTTTTTCAGTGCAACTCACTCATATACTATGTACTACACTGTGCGTTTCTTATATTCTAAGTTTTTCAGTGCAACTCACTCATATACTATGTACTACACTGTGCGTTTCTTATATTCTAAGTTTTTCAGTGCAACTCACTCATATACTATGTACTACACTGTGCGTTTCTTATATTCTAAGTTTTTCAGTGCAACTCACTCATATACTATGTACTACACTGTGCGTTTCTTATATTCTAAGTTTTTCAGTGCAACTCACTCATATACTATGTACTACACTGTGCGTTTCTTATATTCTAAGTTTTTCAGTGCAACTCACTCATATACTATGTACTACACAGTGCATTTCGTGTAATGCGGGTTTTTCAGTAAATTCTAAGTTTTTCAGTACAACTCACTCATATACTATGTACTACACTGTGCGTTTCTTATATTCTAATTTTTTCAGTGCAACTCACTCATATACTATGTACTACACTGTGCGTTTCTTATATTCAAAGTTTTTCAGTGCAACTCATTCATATACTATGTACTACACTGTGCGTTTCTTATATTCTAAGTTTTTCAGTGCAACTCCCTCATATACTATGTACTACACTGTGCGTTTCTTATATTCTAAGTTTTTCAGTGCAACTCACTCATATACTATGTGCTACACTGTGCGTTTCTTATATTCTAAGTTTTTCAGTGCAACTCACTCATATACTATGTGCTACACTGTGCGTTTCTTATATTCTAAGTTTTTCAGTGCAACTCACTCATATACTATGTACTACACTGTGCGTTTCTTATATTCTAAGTTTTTCAGTGCAACTCACTCATATACTATGTGCTACACTGTGCGTTTCTTATATTCTAAGTTTTTCAGTGCAACTCACTCATATACTATGTACTACACTGTGCGTTTCTTATATTCTAAGTTTTTCAGTGAAACTCACTCATATACTATGTACTACACTGTGCGTTTCTTATATTCTAAGTTTTTCAGTGCAAATCACTCATATACTATGTACTACACTGTGCGTTTCTTATATTCCAAGTTTTTCAGTGCAACACACTCATATACTATGTACTACACTGTGCGTTTCTTATATTCTAAGTTTTTCAGTGCAACTCACTCATATACTATGTACTACACTGTGCGTTTCTTATTTTCTAAGTTTTTGAGTGCAACTCACTCATATACTATGTACTACACTGTGCGTTTCTTATATTCTAAGTTTTTCAGTGCAACTCACTCATATACTATGTACTACACTGTGCATTTTTTATATTCAAAGTTTTTCAGTGCAACTCACTCATATACTATGTACTACACTGTGCGTTTCTTATATTCTAAGTTTTTCAGTGCAACTCACTCAAATACTATGTACTACACTGTGCGTTTCTTATATTCTAATTTTTTCAGTGCAACTCACTCATATACTATGTACTACACTGTGCGTTTCTTATATTCAAAGTTTTTCAGTGCAACTCACTCATATACTATGTACTACACTGTGCGTTTCTTATATTCTAAGTTTTTCAGTGCAACTCACTCATATACTATGTACTACACTGTGCGTTTCTTATATTCTAAGTTTTTCAGTGCAACTCACTCATATACTATGTACTACACTGTGCGTTTCTTATATTCTAAGTTTTTCAGTGCAACTCACTCATATACTATGTACTACACTGTGCGTTTCTTATATTCTAAGTTTTTCAGTGCAACTCACTCATATACTATGTACTACACTGTGCGTTTCTTATATTCTAAGTTTTTCAGTGCAACTCACTCATATACTATGTACTACACTGTGCGTTTCTTATATTCTAAGTTTTTCAGTGCAACTCACTCATATACTATGTACTACACAGTGCATTTCGTGTAATGCGGGTTTTTCAGTAAATTCTAAGTTTTTCAGTACAACTCACTCATATACTATGTACTACACTGTGCGTTTCTTATATTCTAATTTTTTCAGTGCAACTCACTCATATACAATGTACTACACTGTGCGTTTCTTATATTCAAAGTTTTTCAGTGCAACTCATTCATATACTATGTACTACACTGTGCGTTTCTTATATTCTAAGTTTTTCAGTGCAACTCCCTCATATACTATGTACTACACTGTGCGTTTCTTATATTCTAAGTTTTTCAGTGCAACTCCCTCATATACTATGTGCTACACTGTGCGTTTCTTATATTCTAAGTTTTTCAGTGCAACTCACTCATATACTATGTACTACACTGTGCGTTTCTTATATTCTAAGTTTTTGAGTGCAACTCACTCATATACTATGTGCTACACTGTGCGTTTCTTATATTCTAAGTTTTTCAGTGCAACTCACTCATATACTATGTGCTACACTGTGCGTTTCTTATATTCTAAGTTTTTCAGTGCAACTCACTCATATACTATGTGCTACACTGTGCGTTTCTTATATTCTAAGTTTTTCAGTGCAACTCACTCATATACTATGTGCTACACTGTGCGTTTCTTATATTCTAAGTTTTTCAGTGCAACTCACTCATATACTATGTGCTACACTGTGCGTTTCTTATATTCTAAGTTTTTCAGTGCAACTCACTCATATACTATGTACTACACTGTGCGTTTTTTATATTCTAAGTTTTTCAGTGCAACTCACTCATATACTATGTACTACACTGTGCGTTTCTTATATTCTAAGTTTTCAGTGCAACTCACTCATATACTATGTACTACACTGTGCGTTTTTTATATTCTAAGTTTTTCAGTGCAACTCACTCATATACTATGTACTACACTGTGCGTTTTTTATATTCTAAGTTTTTGAGTGCAACTCACTCATATACTATGTACTACACTGTGCGTTTCTTATATTCTAAGTTTTTGAGTGCAACTCACTCATATACTATGTGCTACACTGTGCGTTTCTTATATTCTAAGTTTTTGAATGCAACTCACTCATATACTATGTGCTACACTGTGCGTTTCTTATATTCTAAGTTTTTCAGTGCAACTCACTCATATACTATGTGCTACACTGTGCGTTTCTTATATTCTAAGTTTTTCAGTGCAACTCACTCATATACTATGTGCTACACTGTGCGTTTCTTATATTATAAGTTTTTCAGTGCAACTCACTCATATACTATGTGCTACACTGTGCGTTTCTTACATTCTAAGTTTTTCAGTGCAACTCACTCATATACTATGTGCTACACTGTGCGTTTCTTACATTCTAAGTTTTTCAGTGCAACTCACTCATATACTATGTGCTACACTGTGCGTTTCTTATATTCTAAGTTTTTCAGTGCAACTCACTCATATACTATGTGCTACACTGTGCGTTTCTTATATTCTAAGTTTTTCAGTGCAACTCACTCATATACTATGTGCTACACTGTGCGTTTCTTATATTTTAAGTTTTTCAGTGCAACTCATTCATATACTATGTGCTACACTGTGCGTTTCTTATATTCTAAGTTTTTCAGTGCAACTCACTCATATACTATGTATTACACTGTGCGTTTTTTATATTCTAAGTTTTTCAGTGCAACTCACTCATATACTATGTACTACACTGTGCGTTTCTTATATTCTAAGTTTTTCAGTGCAACTCACTCATATACTATGTACTACACTGTGCGTTTCTTATATTCTAAGTTTTTCAGTGCAACTCACTCATATACTATGTACTACACTGTGCGTTTCTTATATTCTAAGTTTTTCAGTGCAACTCACTCATATACTATGTACTACACTGTGCGTTTCTTATATTCTAAGTTTTTCAGTGCAACTCACTCATATACTATGTACTACACTGTGCGTTTCTTATATTCTAAGTTTTTCAGTGCAACTCACTCATATACTATGTACTACACAGTGCATTTCGTGTAATGCGGGTTTTTCAGTAAATTCTAAGTTTTTCAGTACAACTCACTCATATACTATGTACTACACTGTGCGTTTCTTATATTCTAATTTTTTCAGTGCAACTCACTCATATACTATGTACTACACTGTGCGTTTCTTATATTCAAAGTTTTTCAGTGCAACTCATTCATATACTATGTACTACACTGTGCGTTTCTTATATTCTAAGTTTTTCAGTGCAACTCCCTCATATACTATGTACTACACTGTGCGTTTCTTATATTCTAAGTTTTTCAGTGCAACTCACTCATATACTATGTGCTACACTGTGCGTTTCTTATATTCTAAGTTTTTCAGTGCAACTCACTCATATACTATGTGCTACACTGTGCGTTTCTTATATTCTAAGTTTTTCAGTGCAACTCACTCATATACTATGTACTACACTGTGCGTTTCTTATATTCTAAGTTTTTCAGTGCAACTCACTCATATACTATGTGCTACACTGTGCGTTTCTTATATTCTAAGTTTTTCAGTGCAACTCACTCATATACTATGTACTACACTGTGCGTTTCTTATATTCTAAGTTTTTCAGTGAAACTCACTCATATACTATGTACTACACTGTGCGTTTCTTATATTCTAAGTTTTTCAGTGCAAATCACTCATATACTATGTACTACACTGTGCGTTTCTTATATTCCAAGTTTTTCAGTGCAACACACTCATATACTATGTACTACACTGTGCGTTTCTTATATTCTAAGTTTTTCAGTGCAACTCACTCATATACTATGTACTACACTGTGCGTTTCTTATTTTCTAAGTTTTTGAGTGCAACTCACTCATATACTATGTACTACACTGTGCGTTTCTTATATTCTAAGTTTTTCAGTGCAACTCACTCATATACTATGTACTACACTGTGCATTTTTTATATTCAAAGTTTTTCAGTGCAACTCACTCATATACTATGTACTACACTGTGCGTTTCTTATATTCTAAGTTTTTCAGTGCAACTCACTCAAATACTATGTACTACACTGTGCGTTTCTTATATTCTAAGTTTTTCAGTGCAACTCACTCATATACTATGTACTACACTGTGCGTTTCTTATATTCAAAGTTTTTCAGTGCAACTCACTCATATACTATGTACTACACTGTGCGTTTCTTATATTCTAAGTTTTTCAGTGCAACTCACTCATATACTATGTACTACACTGTGCGTTTCTTATATTCTAAGTTTTTCAGTGCAACTCACTCATATACTATGTACTACACTGTGCGTTTCTTATATTCTAAGTTTTTCAGTGCAACTCACTCAAATACTATGTACTACACTGTGCGTTTCTTATATTCTAAGTTTTTCAGTGCAACTCACTCATATACTATGTACTACACTGTGCGTTTCTTATATTCTAAGTTTTTCAGTGCAACTCACTCATATACTATGTACTACACAGTGCATTTCGTGTAATGCGGGTTTTTCAGTAAATTCTAAGTTTTTCAGTACAACTCACTCATATACTATGTACTACACTGTGCGTTTCTTATATTCTAATTTTTTCAGTGCAACTCACTCATATACTATGTACTACACTGTGCGTTTCTTATATTCAAAGTTTTTCAGTGCAACTCATTCATATACTATGTACTACACTGTGCGTTTCTTATATTCTAAGTTTTTCAGTGCAACTCCCTCATATACTATGTACTACACTGTGCGTTTCTTATATTCTAAGTTTTTCAGTGCAACTCACTCATATACTATGTGCTACACTGTGCGTTTCTTATATTCTAAGTTTTTCAGTGCAACTCACTCATATACTATGTGCTACACTGTGCGTTTCTTATATTCTAAGTTTTTCAGTGCAACTCACTCATATACTATGTACTACACTGTGCGTTTCTTATATTCTAAGTTTTTGAGTGCAACTCACTCATATACTATGTGCTACACTGTGCGTTTCTTATATTCTAAGTTTTTCAGTGCAACTCACTCATATACTATGTGCTACACTGTGCGTTTCTTATATTCTAAGTTTTTCAGTGCAACTCACTCATATACTATGTGCTACACTGTGCGTTTCTTATATTCTAAGTTTTTCAGTGCAACTCACTCATATACTATGTGCTACACTGTGCGTTTCTTATATTCTAAGTTTTTCAGTGCAACTCACTCATATACTATGTGCTACACTGTGCGTTTCTTATATTCTAAGTTTTTCAGTGCAACTCACTCATATACTATGTACTACACTGTGCGTTTTTTATATTCTAAGTTTTTCAGTGCAACTCACTCATATACTATGTACTACACTGTGCGTTTCTTATATTCTAAGTTTTCAGTGCAACTCACTCATATACTATGTACTACACTGTGCGTTTTTTATATTCTAAGTTTTTCAGTGCAACTCACTCATATACTATGTACTACACTGTGCGTTTTTTATATTCTAAGTTTTTCAGTGCAACTCACTCATATACTATGTACTACACTGTGCGTTTCTTATATTCTAAGTTTTTCAGTGCAACTCACTCATATACTATGTACTACACTGTGCGTTTCTTATATTCTAAGTTTTTCAGTGCAACTCACTCATATACTATGTACTACACTGTGCGTTTCTTATATTCTAAGTTTTTCAGTGCAACTCACTCATATACTATGTACTACACTGTGCGTTTCTTATATTCTAAGTTTTTCAGTGCAACTCACTCATATACTATGTACTACACAGTGCATTTCGTGTAAGGCGGGTTTTTCAGTAAATTCTAAGTTTTTCAGTACAACTCACTGATATACTATGTACTACACTGTGCGTTTCTTATATTCTAATTTTTTCAGTGCAACTCACTCATATACTATGTACTACACTGTGCGTTTCTTATATTCAAAGTTTTTCAGTGCAACTCATTCATATACTATGTACTACACTGTGCGTTTCTTATATTCTAAGTTTTTCAGTGCAACTCCCTCATATACTATGTACTACACTGTGCGTTTCTTATATTCTAAGTTTTTCAGTGCAACTCACTCATATACTATGTGCTACACTGTGCGTTTCTTATATTCTAAGTTTTTCAGTGCAACTCACTCATATACTATGTGCTACACTGTGCGTTTCTTATATTCTAAGTTTTTCAGTGCAACTCACTCATATACTATGTACTACACTGTGCGTTTCTTATATTCTAAGTTTTTGAGTGCAACTCACTCATATACTATGTGCTACACTGTGCGTTTCTTATATTCTAAGTTTTTCAGTGCAACTCACTCATATACTATGTGCTACACTGTGCGTTTCTTATATTCTAAGTTTTTCAGTGCAACTCACTCATATACTATGTGCTACACTGTGCGTTTCTTATATTCTAAGTTTTTCAGTGCAACTCACTCATATACTATGTGCTACACTGTGCGTTTCTTATATTCTAAGTTTTTCAGTGCAACTCACTCATATACTATGTACTACACTGTGCGTTTTTTATATTCTAAGTTTTTCAGTGCAACTCACTCATATACTATGTACTACACTGTGCGTTTCTTATATTCTAAGTTTTCAGTGCAACTCACTCATATACTATGTACTACACTGTGCGTTTTTTATATTCTAAGTTTTTCAGTGCAACTCACTCATATACTATGTACTACACTGTGCGTTTTTTATATTCTAAGTTTTTGAGTGCAACTCACTCATATACTATGTACTACACTGTGCGTTTCTTATATTCTAAGTTTTTGAGTGCAACTCACTCATATACTATGTGCTACACTGTGCGTTTCTTATATTCTAAGTTTTTGAATGCAACTCACTCATATACTATGTGCTACACTGTGCGTTTCTTATATTCTAAGTTTTTCAGTGCAACTCACTCATATACTATGTGCTACACTGTGCGTTTCTTATATTCTAAGTTTTTCAGTGCAACTCACTCATATACTATGTGCTACACTGTGCGTTTCTTATATTCTAAGTTTTTCAGTGCAACTCACTCATATACTATGTGCTACACTGTGCGTTTCTTACATTCTAAGTTTTTCAGTGCAACTCACTCATATACTATGTGCTACACTGTGCGTTTCTTACATTCTAAGTTTTTCAGTGCAACTCACTCATATACTATGTGCTACACTGTGCGTTTCTTATATTCTAAGTTTTTCAGTGCAACTCACTCATATACTATGTGCTACACTGTGCGTTTCTTATATTCTAAGTTTTTCAGTGCAACTCACTCATATACTATGTGCTACACTGTGCGTTTCTTATATTTTAAGTTTTTCAGTGCAACTCATTCATATACTATGTGCTACACTGTGCGTTTCTTATATTCTAAGTTTTTCAGTGCAACTCACTCATATACTATGTATTACACTGTGCGTTTTTTATATTCTAAGTTTTTCAGTGCAACTCACTCATATACTATGTACTACACTGTGCGTTTCTTATATTCTAAGTTTTTCAGTGCAACTCACTCATATACTATGTACTACACTGTGCGTTTCTTATATTCTAAGTTTTTCAGTGCAACTCACTCATATACTATGTACTACACTGTGCGTTTCTTATATTCTAAGTTTTTCAGTGCAACTCACTCATATACTATGTACTACACTGTGCGTTTCTTATATTCTAAGTTTTTCAGTGCAACTCACTCATATACTATGTACTACACTGTGCGTTTCTTATATTCTAAGTTTTTCAGTGCAACTCACTCATATACTATGTACTACACAGTGCATTTCGTGTAATGCGGGTTTTTCAGTAAATTCTAAGTTTTTCAGTACAACTCACTCATATACTATGTACTACACTGTGCGTTTCTTATATTCTAATTTTTTCAGTGCAACTCACTCATATACTATGTACTACACTGTGCGTTTCTTATATTCAAAGTTTTTCAGTGCAACTCATTCATATACTATGTACTACACTGTGCGTTTCTTATATTCTAAGTTTTTCAGTGCAACTCCCTCATATACTATGTACTACACTGTGCGTTTCTTATATTCTAAGTTTTTCAGTGCAACTCACTCATATACTATGTGCTACACTGTGCGTTTCTTATATTCTAAGTTTTTCAGTGCAACTCACTCATATACTATGTGCTACACTGTGCGTTTCTTATATTCTAAGTTTTTCAGTGCAACTCACTCATATACTATGTACTACACTGTGCGTTTCTTATATTCTAAGTTTTTCAGTGCAACTCACTCATATACTATGTGCTACACTGTGCGTTTCTTATATTCTAAGTTTTTCAGTGCAACTCACTCATATACTATGTACTACACTGTGCGTTTCTTATATTCCAAGTTTTTCAGTGCAACACACTCATATACTATGTACTACACTGTGCGTTTCTTATATTCTAAGTTTTTCAGTGCAACTCACTCATATACTATGTACTACACTGTGCGTTTCTTATTTTCTAAGTTTTTGAGTGCAACTCACTCATATACTATGTACTACACTGTGCGTTTCTTATATTCTAAGTTTTTCAGTGCAACTCACTCATATACTATGTACTACACTGTGCATTTTTTATATTCAAAGTTTTTCAGTGCAACTCACTCATATACTATGTACTACACTGTGCGTTTCTTATATTCTAAGTTTTTCAGTGCAACTCACTCAAATACTATGTACTACACTGTGCGTTTCTTATATTCTAAGTTTTTCAGTGCAACTCACTCATATACTATGTACTACACTGTGCGTTTCTTATATTCAAAGTTTTTCAGTGCAACTCACTCATATACTATGTACTACACTGTGCGTTTCTTATATTCTAAGTTTTTCAGTGCAACTCACTCATATACTATGTACTACACTGTGCGTTTCTTATATTCTAAGTTTTTCAGTGCAACTCACTCATATACTATGTACTACACTGTGCGTTTCTTATATTCTAAGTTTTTCAGTGCAACTCACTCATATACTATGTACTACACTGTGCGTTTCTTATATTCTAAGTTTTTCAGTGCAACTCACTCATATACTATGTACTACACTGTGCGTTTCTTATATTCTAAGTTTTTCAGTGCAACTCACTCATATACTATGTACTACACTGTGCGTTTCTTATATTCTAAGTTTTTCAGTGCAACTCACTCATATACTATGTACTACACAGTGCATTTCGTGTAATGCGGGTTTTTCAGTAAATTCTAAGTTTTTCAGTACAACTCACTCATATACTATGTACTACACTGTGCGTTTCTTATATTCTAATTTTTTCAGTGCAACTCACTCATATACTATGTACTACACTGTGCGTTTCTTATATTCAAAGTTTTTCAGTGCAACTCATTCATATACTATGTACTACACTGTGCGTTTCTTATATTCTAAGTTTTTCAGTGTAACTCCCTCATATACTATGTACTACACTGTGCGTTTCTTATATTCTAAGTTTTTCAGTGCAACTCACTCATATACTATGTGCTACACTGTGCGTTTCTTATATTCTAAGTTTTTCAGTGCAACTCACTCATATACTATGTGCTACACTGTGCGTTTCTTATATTCTAAGTTTTTCAGTGCAACTCACTCATATACTATGTACTACACTGTGCGTTTCTTATATTCTAAGTTTTTGAGTGCAACTCACTCATATACTATGTGCTACACTGTGCGTTTCTTATATTCTAAGTTTTTCAGTGCAACTCACTCATATACTATGTGCTACACTGTGTGTTTCTTATATTCTAAGTTTTTCAGTGCAACTCACTCATATACTATGTGCTACACTGTGCGTTTCTTATATTCTAAGTTTCTCAGTGCAACTCACTCATATACTATGTGCTACACTGTGCGTTTCTTATATTCTAAGTTTTTCAGTGCAACTCACTCATATACTATGTGCTACACTGTGCGTTTCTTATATTCTAAGTTTTTCAGTGCAACTCACTCATATACTATGTACTACACTGTGCGTTTTTTATATTCTAAGTTTTTCAGTGCAACTCACTCATATACTATGTACTACACTGTGCGTTTCTTATATTCTAAGTTTTCAGTGCAACTCACTCATATATTATGTACTACACTGTGCGTTTTTTATATTCTAAGTTTTTCAGTGCAACTCACTCATATACTATGTACTACACTGTGCGTTTTTTATATTCTAAGTTTTTCAGTGCAACTCACTCATATACTATGTACTACACTGTGCGTTTCTTATATTCTAAGTTTTTCAGTGCAACTCACTCATATACTATGTACTACACTGTGCGTTTCTTATATTCTAAGTTTTTCAGTGCAACTCACTCATATACTATGTACTACACTGTGCGTTTCTTATATTCTAAGTTTTTCAGTGCAACTCACTCATATACTATGTACTACACTGTGCGTTTCTTATATTCTAAGTTTTTCAGTGCAACTCACTCATATACTATGTACTACACTGTGCGTTTCTTATATTCTAAGTTTTTCAGTGCAACTCACTCATATACTATGTACTACACAGTGCATTTCGTGTAATGCGGGTTTTTCAGTAAATTCTAAGTTTTTCAGTACAACTCACTCATATACTATGTACTACACTGTGCGTTTCTTATATTCTAATTTTTTCAGTGCAACTCACTCATATACTATGTACTACACTGTGCGTTTCTTATATTCAAAGTTTTTCAGTGCAACTCATTCATATACTATGTACTACACTGTGCGTTTCTTATATTCTAAGTTTTTCAGTGCAACTCCCTCATATACTATGTACTACACTGTGCGTTTCTTATATTCTAAGTTTTTCAGTGCAACTCACTCATATACTATGTGCTACACTGTGCGTTTCTTATATTCTAAGTTTTTCAGTGCAACTCACTCATATACTATGTGCTACACTGTGCGTTTCTTATATTCTAAGTTTTTCAGTGCAACTCACTCATATACTATGTACTACACTGTGCGTTTCTTATATTCTAAGTTTTTCAGTGCAACTCACTCATATACTATGTGCTACACTGTGCGTTTCTTATATTCCAAGTTTTTCAGTGCAACTCACTCATATACTATGTACTACACTGTGCGTTTCTTATATTCTAAGTTTTTCAGTGAAACTCACTCATATACTATGTACTACACTGTGCGTTTCTTATATTCTAAGTTTTTCAGTGCAAATCACTCATATACTATGTACTACACTGTGCGTTTCTTATATTCCAAGTTTTTCAGTGCAACACACTCATATACTATGTACTACACTGTGCGTTTCTTATATTCTAAGTTTTTCAGTGCAACTCACTCATATACTATGTACTACACTGTGCGTTTCTTATTTTCTAAGTTTTTGAGTGCAACTCACTCATATACTATGTACTACACTGTGCGTTTCTTATATTCTAAGTTTTTCAGTGCAACTCACTCATATACTATGTACTACACTGTGCATTTTTTATATTCAAAGTTTTTCAGTGCAACTCACTCATATACTATGTACTACACTGTGCGTTTCTTATATTCTAAGTTTTTCAGTGCAACTCACTCAAATACTATGTACTACACTGTGCGTTTCTTATATTCTAAGTTTTTCAGTGCAACTCACTCATATACTATGTACTACACTGTGCGTTTCTTATATTCAAAGTTTTTCAGTGCAACTCACTCATATACTATGTACTACACTGTGCGTTTCTTATATTCTAAGTTTTTCAGTGCAACTCACTCATATACTATGTACTACACTGTGCGTTTCTTATATTCTAAGTTTTTCAGTGCAACTCACTCATATACTATGTATTACACTGTGCGTTTCTTATATTCTAAGTTTTTCAGTGCAACTCACTCATATACTATGTACTACACTGTGCGTTTCTTATATTCAAAGTTTTTCAGTGCAACTCACTCATATACTATGTACTACACTGTGCGTTTCTTATATTCTAAGTTTTTCAGTGCAAATCACTCATATACTATGTACTACACTGTGCGTTTCTTATATTCCAAGTTTTTCAGTGCAACACACTCATATACTATGTACTACACTGTGCGTTTCTTATATTCTAAGTTTTTCAGTGCAAATCACTCATATACTATGTACTACACTGTGCGTTTCTTATATTCTAAGTTTTTGAGTCAACTCACTCATATACTATGTACTACACTGTGCGTTTCTCATATTCTAAGTTTTTGAGTGCAACTCACTCATACTATGTACTACACTGTGCGTTTCTTATATTCTAAGTTTTTCAGTGCAACTCACTCATATACTATATACTACACTGTGCGTTTCTTATATTCTAAGTTTTTCAGTGCAACTCACTCATATACTATGTACTACACTGTGCGTTTCTTATATTCTACGTTTTTCAGTGCAACTCACTCATATACTATGTACTACACTGTGCGTTTCTTATATTCTAAGTTTTTGAGTGCAACTCACTCATATACTATGTACTACACTGTGCGTTTCTTATATTCTAAGTTTTTCAGTGCAACTCACTCAAATACTATGTACTACACTGTGCGTTTCTTATATTCTAAGTTTTTCAGTGCAACTCACTCATATACTATGTACTACACTGTGCGTTTCTTATATTCAAAGTTTTTCAGTGCAACTCACTCATATACTATGTACTACACTGTGCGTTTCTTATATTCTAAGTTTTTCAGTGCAACTCACTCATATACTATGTACTACACTGTGCGTTTCTTATATTCTAAGTTTTTCAGTGCAACTCACTCATATACTATGTATTACACTGTGCGTTTCTTATATTCTAAGTTTTTGAGTCAACTCACTCATATACTATGTACTACACTGTGCGTTTCTCATATTCTAAGTTTTTGAGTGCAACTCACTCATACTATGTACTACACTGTGCGTTTCTTATATTCTAAGTTTTTCAGTGCAACTCACTCATATACTATATACTACACTGTGCGTTTCTTATATTCTAAGTTTTTCAGTGCAACTCACTCATATACTATGTACTACACTGTGCGTTTCTTATATTCTAAGTTTTTCAGTGCAACTCACTCATATACTATGTACTACACTGTGTGTTTCTTATATTCTAAGTTTTCAGTGCAACTCACTCATATACTATGTACTACACTGTGCGTTTTTTATATTCTAAGTTTTTCAGTGCAACTCACTCATATACTATGTACTACACTGTGCGTTTCTTATATTCTAAGTTTTTCATTGCAACTCACTCATATACTATGTACTACAATGTGCGTTTCTTATATTCTAAGTTTTCAGTGCAACTCACTCATATACTATGTACTACACTGTGCGTTTCTTATATTCTAAGTTTTTCAGTGCAACTCACTCATATACTTTGTACTACACTGTGCTTTTCTTATATTCTAAGTATTTCAGTGCAACTCACTCATATACTATGTACTACACTGTGCGTTTCTTATATTCTAAGTTTTTCAGTGCAACTCACTCATATACTATGTACTACACTGTGCGTTTCTTATATTCTAAGTTTTTGAGTGCAACTCACTCATATACTATGTACTACACTGTGCGTTTCTTATATTCTAAGTTTTTGAGTGCAACTCACTCATATACTATGTGCTACACTGTGCGTTTCTTATATTCTAAGTTTTTGAATGCAACTCACTCATATACTATGTGCTACACTGTGCGTTTCTTATATTCTAAGTTTTTCAGTGCAACTCACTCATATACTATGTGCTACACTGTGCGTTTCTTATATTCTAAGTTTTTCAGTGCAACTCACTCATATACTATGTGCTACACTGTGCGTTTCTTATATTCTAAGTTTTTCAGTGCAACTCACTCATATACTATGTACTACACTGTGCGTTTCTTATATTCTAAGTTTTTCAGTGCAACTCACTCATATACTATGTGCTACACTGTGCGTTTCTTATATTCCAAGTTTTTCAGTGCAACTCACTCATATACTATGTACTACACTGTGCGTTTCTTATATTCTAAGTTTTTCAGTGAAACTCACTCATATACTATGTACTACACTGTGCGTTTCTTATATTCTAAGTTTTTCAGTGCAAATCACTCATATACTATGTACTACACTGTGCGTTTCTTATATTCCAAGTTTTTCAGTGCAACACACTCATATACTATGTACTACACTGTGCGTTTCTTATATTCTAAGTTTTTCAGTGCAACTCACTCATATACTATGTACTACACTGTGCATTTTTTATATTCAAAGTTTTTCAGTGCAACTCACTCATATACTATGTACTACACTGTGCGTTTCTTATATTCTAAGTTTTTCAGTGCAACTCACTCAAATACTATGTACTACACTGTGCGTTTCTTATATTCTAAGTTTTTCAGTGCAACTCACTCATATACTATGTACTACACTGTGCGTTTCTTATATTCAAAGTTTTTCAGTGCAACTCACTCATATACTATGTACTACACTGTGCGTTTCTTATATTCTAAGTTTTTCAGTGCAACTCACTCATATACTATGTACTACACTGTGCGTTTCTTATATTCTAAGTTTTTCAGTGCAACTCACTCATATACTATGTATTACACTGTGCGTTTCTTATATTCTAAGTTTTTCAGTGCAACTCACTCATATACTATGTACTACACTGTGCGTTTCTTATATTCAAAGTTTTTCAGTGCAACTCACTCATATACTATGTACTACACTGTGCGTTTCTTATATTCTAAGTTTTTCAGTGCAAATCACTCATATACTATGTACTACACTGTGCGTTTCTTATATTCCAAGTTTTTCAGTGCAACACACTCATATACTATGTACTACACTGTGCGTTTCTTATATTCTAAGTTTTTCAGTGCAAATCACTCATATACTATGTACTACACTGTGCGTTTCTTATATTCTAAGTTTTTGAGTCAACTCACTCATATACTATGTACTACACTGTGCGTTTCTCATATTCTAAGTTTTTGAGTGCAACTCACTCATACTATGTACTACACTGTGCGTTTCTTATATTCTAAGTTTTTCAGTGCAACTCACTCATATACTATATACTACACTGTGCGTTTCTTATATTCTAAGTTTTTCAGTGCAACTCACTCATATACTATGTACTACACTGTGCGTTTCTTATATTCTAAGTTTTTCAGTGCAACTCACTCATATACTATGTACTACACTGTGCGTTTCTTATATTCTAAGTTTTTGAGTGCAACTCACTCATATACTATGTACTACACTGTGCGTTTCTTATATTCTAAGTTTTTCAGTGCAACTCACTCAAATACTATGTACTACACTGTGCGTTTCTTATATTCTAAGTTTTTCAGTGCAACTCACTCATATACTATGTACTACACTGTGCGTTTCTTATATTCAAAGTTTTTCAGTGCAACTCACTCATATACTATGTACTACACTGTGCGTTTCTTATATTCTAAGTTTTTCAGTGCAACTCACTCATATACTATGTACTACACTGTGCGTTTCTTATATTCTAAGTTTTTCAGTGCAACTCACTCATATACTATGTATTACACTGTGCGTTTCTTATATTCTAAGTTTTTGAGTCAACTCACTCATATACTATGTACTACACTGTGCGTTTCTCATATTCTAAGTTTTTGAGTGCAACTCACTCATACTATGTACTACACTGTGCGTTTCTTATATTCTAAGTTTTTCAGTGCAACTCACTCATATACTATATACTACACTGTGCGTTTCTTATATTCTAAGTTTTTCAGTGCAACTCACTCATATACTATGTACTACACTGTGCGTTTCTTATATTCTAAGTTTTTCAGTGCAACTCACTCATATACTATGTACTACACTGTGTGTTTCTTATATTCTAAGTTTTCAGTGCAACTCACTCATATACTATGTACTACACTGTGCGTTTTTTATATTCTAAGTTTTTCAGTGCAACTCACTCATATACTATGTACTACACTGTGCGTTTCTTATATTCTAAGTTTTTCATTGCAACTCACTCATATACTATGTACTACAATGTGCGTTTCTTATATTCTAAGTTTTCAGTGCAACTCACTCATATACTATGTACTACACTGTGCGTTTCTTATATTCTAAGTTTTTCAGTGCAACTCACTCATATACTTTGTACTACACTGTGCTTTTCTTATATTCTAAGTTTTTCAGTGCAACTCACTCATATACTATGTACTACACTGTGCGTTTCTTATATTCTAAGTTTTTCAGTGCAACTCACTCATATACTATGTACTACACTGTGCGTTTCTTATATTCTAAGTTTTTCAGTGCAACTCACTCATATACTATGTACTACACTGTGCGTTTCTTATATTCTAAGTTTTTGAGTGCAACTCACTCATATACTATGTGCTACACTGTGCGTTTCTTATATTCTAAGTTTTTGAATGCAACTCACTCATATACTATGTGCTACACTGTGCGTTTCTTATATTCTAAGTTTTTCAGTGCAACTCACTCATATACTATGTGCTATACTGTGCGTTTCTTATATTCTAAGTTTTTCAGTGCAACTCACTCATATACTATGTGCTACACTGTGCGTTTCTTATATTCTAAGTTTTTCAGTGCAACTCACTCATATACTATGTGCTACACTGTGCGTTTCTTACATTCTAAGTTTTTCAGTGCAACTCACTCATATACTATGTGCTACACTGTGCGTTTCTTACATTTTAAGTTTTTCAGTGCAACTCACTCATATACTATGTGCTACACTGTGCGTTTCTTATATTCTAAGTTTTTCAGTGCAACTCACTCATATACTATGTGCTACACTGTGCGTTTCTTATATTCTAAGTTTTTCAGTGCAACTCACTCATATACTATGTGCTACACTGTGCGTTTCTTATATTTTAAGTTTTTCAGTGCAACTCATTCATATACTATGTGCTACACTGTGCGTTTCTTATATTCTAAGTTTTTCAGTGCAACTCACTCATATACTATGTACTACACTGTGCGTTTCTTATATTCTAAGTTTTTCAGTGCAACTCACTCATATACTATGTATTACACTGTGCGTTTTTTATATTCTAAGTTTTTCAGTGCAACTCACTCATATACTATGTACTACACTGTGCGTTTCTTATATTCTAAGTTTTTCAGTGCAACTCACTCATATACTATGTACTACACTGTGCGTTTCTTATATTCTAAGTTTTTCAGTGCAACTCACTCATATACTATGTACTACACTGTGCGTTTCTTATATTCTAAGTTTTTCAGTGCAACTCACTCATATACTATGTACTACACTGTGCGTTTCTTATATTCTAAGTTTTTCAGTGCAACTCACTCATATACTATGTACTACACTGTGCGTTTCTTATATTCTAAGTTTTTCAGTGCAACTCACTCATATACTATGTACTACACAGTGCATTTCGTGTAATGCGGGTTTTTCAGTAAATTCTAAGTTTTTCAGTACAACTCACTCATATACTATGTACTACACTGTGCGTTTCTTATATTCTAATTTTTTCAGTGCAACTCACTCATATACTATATACTACACTGTGCGTTTCTTATATTCAAAGTTTTTCAGTGCAACTCATTCATATACTATGTACTACACTGTGCGTTTCTTATATTCTAAGTTTTTCAGTGCAACTCCCTCATATACTATGTACTACACTGTGCGTTTCTTATATTCTAAGTTTTTCAGTGCAACTCACTCATATACTATGTGCTACACTGTGCGTTTCTTATATTCTAAGTTTTTCAGTGCAACTCACTCATATACTATGTGCTACACTGTGCGTTTCTTATATTCTAAGTTTTTCAGTGCAACTCACTCATATACTATGTGCTACACTGTGCGTTTCTTATATTCTAAGTTTTTCAGTGCAACTCACTCATATACTATGTGCTACACTGTGCGTTTCTTATATTCTAAGTTTTTCAGTGCAACTCACTCATATACTATGTACTACACTGTGCGTTTCTTATATTCTAAGTTTTTCAGTGAAACTCACTCATATACTATGTACTACACTGTGCGTTTCTTATATTCTAAGTTTTTCAGTGCAAATCACTCATATACTATGTAGTACACTGTGCGTTTCTTATATTCCAAGTTTTTCAGCGCAACACACTCATATACTATGTACTACACTGTGCGTTTCTTATATTCTAAGTTTTTCAGTGCAACTCACTCATATACTATGTACTACACTGTGCGTTTCTTATTTTCTAAGTTTTTGAGTGCAACTCACTCATATACTATGTACTACACTGTGCGTTTCTTATATTCTAAGTTTTTCAGTGCAACTCACTCATATACTATGTACTACACTGTGCATTTTTTATATTCAAAGTTTTTCAGTGCAACTCACTCATATACTATGTACTACACTGTGCGTTTCTTATATTCTAAGTTTTTCAGTGCAACTCACTCAAATACTATGTACTACACTGTGCGTTTCTTATATTCTAAGTTTTTCAGTGCAACTCACTCATATACTATGTACTACACTGTGCGTTTCTTATATTCAAAGTTTTTCAGTGCAACTCACTCATATACTATGTACTACACTGTGTGTTTCTTATATTCTAAGTTTTTCAGTGCAACTCACTCATATACTATGTACTACACTGTGCGTTTCTTATATTCTAAGTTTTTCAGTGCAACTCACTCATATACTATGTACTACACTGTGCGTTTCTTATATTCTAAGTTTTTCAGTGCAACTCACTCATATACTATGTACTACACTGTGCGTTTCTTATATTCTAAGTTTTTCAGTGAAACTCACTCATATACTATGTACTACACTGTGCGTTTCTTATATTCTAAGTTTTTCATTGCAAATCACTCATATACTATGTACTACACTGTGCGTTTCTTATATTCCAAGTTTTTCAGTGCAACACACTCATATACTATGTACTACACTGTGCGTTTCTTATATTCTAAGTTTTTCAGTGCAACTCACTCATATACTATGTATTACACTGTGCGTTTCTTATATTCTAAGTTTTTCAGTGCAACTCATTCATATACTATGTACTACACTGTGCGTTTCTTATATTCAAAGTTTTTCAGTGCAACTCACTCATATACTATGTACTACACTGTGCGTTTCTTATATTCTAAGTTTTTCAGTGCAAATCACTCATATACTATGTACTACACTGTGCGTTTCTTATATTCCAAGTTTTTCAGTGCAACACACTCATATACTATGTACTACACTGTGCGTTTCTTATATTCTAAGTTTTTCAGTGCAAATCACTCATATACTATGTACTACACTGTGCGTTTCTTATATTCTAAGTTTTTGAGTCAACTCACTCATATACTATGTACTACACTGTGCGTTTTTTATATTCTAAGTTTTTGAGTGCAACTCACTCATACTATGTACTACACTGTGCGTTTCTTATATTCTAAGTTTTTCAGTGCAACTCACTCATATACTATATACTACACTGTGCGTTTCTTATATTCTAAGTTTTTCAGTGCAACTCACTCATATACTATGTACTACACTGTGCGTTTCTTATATTCTAAGTTTTTCAGTGCAACTCACTCATATACTATGTACTACACTGTGCGTTTCTTATATTCTAAGTTTTTGAGTGCAACTCACTCATATACTATGTACTACACTGTGCGTTTCTTATATTCTAAGTTTTTCAGTGCAACTCACTCAAATACTATGTACTACACTGTGCGTTTCTTATATTCTAAGTTTTTCAGTGCAACTCACTCATATACTATGTACTACACTGTGCGTTTCTTATATTCAAAGTTTTTCAGTGCAACTCACTCATATACTATGTACTACACTGTGCGTTTCTTATATTCTAAGTTTTTCAGTGCAACTCACTCATATACTATGTACTACACTGTGCGTTTCTTATATTCTAAGTTTTTCAGTGCAACTCACTCATATACTATGTATTACACTGTGCGTTTCTTATATTCTAAGTTTTTCAGTGCAACTCACTCATATACTTTGTACTACACTGTGCTTTTCTTATATTCTAAGTTTTTCAGTGCAACTCACTCATATACTATGTACTACACTGTGCGTTTCTTATATTCTAAGTTTTTCAGTGCAAATCACTCATATACTATGTACTACACTGTGCGTTTCTTATATTCTAAGTTTTTGAGTCAACTCACTCATATACTATGTACTACACTGTGCGTTTCTCATATTCTAAGTTTTTGAGTGCAACTCACTCATACTATGTACTACACTGTGCGTTTCTTATATTCTAAGTTTTTCAGTGCAACTCACTCATATACTATATACTACACTGTGCGTTTCTTATATTCTAAGTTTTTCAGTGCAACTCACTCATATACTATGTACTACACTGTGCGTTTCTTATATTCTAAGTTTTTCAGTGCAACTCACTCATATACTATGTACTACACTGTGCATTTCTTATATTCTAAGTTTTCAGTGCAACTCACTCATATACTATGTACTACACTGTGCGTTTTTTATATTCTAAGTTTTTCAGTGCAACTCACTCATATACTATGTACTACACTGTGCGTTTCTTATATTCTAAGTTTTTCATTGCAACTCACTCATATACTATGTACTACAATGTGCGTTTCTTATATTCTAGTTTTCAGTGCAACTCACTCATATACTATGTACTACACTGTGCGTTTCTTATATTCTAAGTTTTTCAGTGCAACTCACTCATATACTTTGTACTACACTGTGCTTTTCTTATATTCTAAGTTTTTCAGTGCAACTCACTCATATACTATGTACTACACTGTGCGTTTCTTATATTCTAAGTTTTTCAGTGCAACTCACTCATATACTATGTACTACACTGTGCGTTTCTTATATTCTAAGTTTTTGAGTGCAACTCACTCATATACTATGTACTACACTGTGCGTTTCTTATATTCTAAGTTTTTGAGTGCAACTCACTCATATACTATGTGCTACACTGTGCGTTTCTTATATTCTAAGTTTTTGAATGCAACTCACTCATATACTATGTGCTACACTGTGCGTTTCTTATATTCTAAGTTTTTCAGTGCAACTCACTCATATACTATGTGCTACACTGTGCGTTTCTCATATTCTAAGTTTTTCAGTGCAACTCACTCATATACTATGTGCTACACTGTGCGTTTCTTATATTCTAAGTTTTTCAGTGCAACTCACTCATATACTATGTGCTACACTGTGCGTTTCTTACATTCTAAGTTTTTCAGTGCAACTCACTCATATACTATGTGCTACACTGTGCGTTTCTTACATTCTAAGTTTTTCAGTGCAACTCACTCATATACTATGTGCTACACTGTGCGTTTCTTATATTCTAAGTTTTTCAGTGCAACTCACTCATATACTATGTGCTACACTGTGCGTTTCTTATATTCTATGTTTTTCAGTGCAACTCACTCATATACTATGTGCTACACTGTGCGTTTCTTATATTTTAAGTTTTTCAGTGCAACTCACTCATATACTATGTGCTACACTGTGCGTTTCTTATATTCTAAGTTTTTCAGTGCAACTCACTCATATACTATGTACTACACTGTGCGTTTCTTATATTCTAAGTTTTTCAGTGCAACTCACTCATATACTATGTATTACACTGTGCGTTTCTTATATTCTAAGTTTTTCAGTGCAACTCACTCATATACTTTGTACTACACTGTGCTTTTCTTTTATTCTAAGTTTTTCAGTGCAACTCACTCATATACTATGTACTACACTGTGCGTTTCTTATATTCTAAGTTTTTCAGTGCAAATCACTCATATACTATGTGCTACACTGTGCGTTTCTTATATTCTAAGTTTTTCAGTGCAACTCACTCATATACTATGTGCTACACTGTGCGTTTCTTATATTCTATGTTTTTCAGTGCAACTCACTCATATACTATGTGCTACACTGTGCGTTTCTTATATTTTAAGTTTTTCAGTGCAACTCACTCATATACTATGTGCTACACTGTGCGTTTCTTATATTCTAAGTTTTTCAGTGCAACTCACTCATATACTATGTACTACACTGTGCGTTTCTTATATTCTAAGTTTTTCAGTGCAACTCACTCATATACTATGTATTACACTGTGCGTTTCTTATATTCTAAGTTTTTCAGTGCAACTCACTCATATACTTTGTACTACACTGTGCTTTTCTTTTATTCTAAGTTTTTCAGTGCAACTCACTCATATACTATGTACTACACTGTGCGTTTCTTATATTCTAAGTTTTTCAGTGCAAATCACTCATATACTATGTACTACACTGTGCGTTTCTTATATTCTAAGTTTTTGAGTCAACTCACTCATATACTATGTACTACACTGTGCGTTTCTCATATTCTAAGTTTTTGAGTGCAACTCACTCATACTATGTACTACACTGTGCGTTTCTTATATTCTAAGTTTTTCAGTGCAACTCACTCATATACTATATACTACACTGTGCGTTTCTTATATTCTAAGTTTTTCAGTGCAACTCACTCATATACTATGTACTACACTGTGCGTTTCTTATATTCTAAGTTTTTCAGTGCAACTCACTCATATACTATGTACTACACTGTGCGTTTCTTATATTCTAAGTTTTCAGTGCAACTCACTCATATACTATGTACTACACTGTGCGTTTTTTATATTCTAAGTTTTTCAGTGCAACTCACTCATATACTATGTACTACACTGTGCGTTTCTTATATTCTAAGTTTTTCAGTGCAACTCACTCATATACTATGTACTACACTGTGCGTTTCTTATATTCTAAGTTTTTCAGTGCAACTCACTCATATACTATGTACTACACTGTGCGTTTCTTATATTCTAAGTTTTTCAGTGCAACTCACTCATATACTTTGTACTACACTGTGCTTTTCTTATATTCTAAGTTTTTCAGTGCAACTCACTCATATACTATGTACTACACTGTGCGTTTCTTATATTCTAAGTTTTTCAGTGCAACTCACTCATATACTATGTACTACACTGTGCGTTTCTTATATTCTAAGTTTTTGAGTGCAACTCACTCATATACTATGTGCTACACTGTGCGTCTCTTATATTCTAAGTTTTTCAGTGCAACTCACTCATATACTATGTACTACACTGTGCGTTTCTTATATTCTAAGTTTTCAGTGCAACTCACTCATATACTATGTACTACACTGTGCGCTTTTATATTCTAAGTTTTTCAGTGCAACTCACTCATATACTATGTACTACACTGTGCGTTTCTTATATTCTAAGTTTTTCAGTGCAACTCACTCATATACTATGTACTACACTGTGCGTTTCTTATATTCTAAGTTTTTCAGTGCAACTCACTCATATACTATGTACTACACTGTGCGTTTCTTATATTCTAAGTTTTTCAGTGCAACTCACTCATATACTATGTACTACACTGTGCGTTTCTTATATTCTAAGTTTTTCAGTGCAACTCACTCATATACTATGTACTACACTGTGCGTTTCTTATATTCTAAGTTTTTCAGTGCAACTCACTCATATACTATGTACTACACAGTGCATTTCGTGTAATGCGGGTTTTTCAGTAAATTCTAAGTTTTTCAGTACAACTCACTCATATACTATGTACTACACTGTGCGTTTCTTATATTCTAAGTTTTTCAGTGCAACTCACTCATATACTATGTACTACACTGTGCGTTTCTTATATTCAAAGTTTTTCAGTGCAACTCATTCATATACTATGTACTACACTGTGCGTTTCTTATATTCTAAGTTTTTCAGTGCAACTCCCTCATATACTATGTACTACACTGTGCGTTTCTTATATTCTAAGTTTTTCAGTGCAACTCACTCATATACTATGTGCTACACTGTGCGTTTCTTATATACTAAGTTTTTCAGTGCAACTCACTCATATACTATGTGCTACACTGTGCGTTTCTTATATTCTAAGTTTTTCAGTGCAACTCACTCATATACTATGTACTACACTGTGCGTTTCTTATATTCTAAGTTTTTCAGTGCAACTCACTCATATACTATGTGCTACACTGTGCGTTTCTTATATTCTAAGTTTTTCAGTGCAACTCACTCATATACTATGTACTACACTGTGCGTTTCTTATATTCTAAGTTTTTCAGTGAAACTCACTCATATACTATGTACTACACTGTGCGTTTCTTATAATCTAAGTTTTTCAGTGCAAATCACTCATATACTATGTACTACACTGTGCGTTTCTTATATTCCAAGTTTTTCAGTGCAACACACTCATATACTATGTACTACACTGTGCGTTTCTTATATTCTAAGTTTTTCAGTGCAACTCACTCATATACTATGTACTACACTGTGCGTTTCTTATTTTCTAAGTTTTTGAGTGCAACTCACTCATATACTATGTACTACACTGTGCGTTTCTTATATTCTAAGTTTTTCAGTGCAACTCACTCATATACTATGTACTACACTGTGCATTTTTTATATTCAAAGTTTTTCAGTGCAACTCACTCATATACTATGTACTACGCTGTGCGTTTCTTATATTCTAAGTTTTTCAGTGCAACTCACTCAAATACTATGTACTACACTGTGCGTTTCTTATATTCTAAGTTTTTCAGTGCAACTCACTCATATACTATGTACTACACTGTGCGTTTCTTATATTCTAAGTTTTTCAGTGCAAATCACTCATATACTATGTACTACACTGTGCGTTTCTTATATTCCAAGTTTTTCAGTGCAACACACTCATATACTATGTACTACACTGTGCGTTTCTTATATTCTAAGTTTTTCAGTGCAACTCACTCATATACTATGTACTACACTGTGCGTTTCTTATTTTCTAAGTTTTTGAGTGCAACTCACTCATATACTATGTACTACACTGTGCGTTTCTTATATTCTAAGTTTTTCAGTGCAACTCACTCATATACTATGTACTACACTGTGCATTTTTTATATTCAAAGTTTTTCAGTGCAACTCACTCATATACTATGTACTACACTGTGCGTTTCTTATATTCTAAGTTTTTCAGTGCAACTCACTCAAATACTATGTACTACACTGTGCGTTTCTTATATTCTAAGTTTTTCAGTGCAACTCACTCATATACTATGTACTACACTGTGCGTTTCTTATATTCAAAGTTTTTCAGTGCAACTCACTCATATACTATGTACTACACTGTGCGTTTCTTATATTCTAAGTTTTTCAGTGCAACTCACTCATATACTATGTACTACACTGTGCGTTTCTTATATTCTAAGTTTTTCAGTGCAACTCACTCATATACTATGTATTACACTGTGCGTTTCTTATATTCTAAGTTTTTCAGTGCAACTCATTCATATACTTTGTACTACACTGTGCTTTTCTTATATTCTAAGTTTTTCAGTGCAACTCACTCATATACTATGTACTACACTGTGCGTTTCTTATATTCTAAGTTTTTCAGTGCAACTCACTCATATACTATGTACTACACTGTGCGTTTCTTATATTCTAAGTTTTTGAGTGCAACTCACTCATATACTATGTACTACACTGTGCGTTTCTTATATTCAAAGTTTTTGAGTGCAACTCACTCATATACTATGTGCTACACTGTGCGTTTCTTATATTCTAAGTTTTTGAGTGCAACTCACTCATATACTATGTGCTACACTGTGCGTTTCTTATATTCTAAGTTTTTCAGTGCAACTCACTCATATACTATGTGCTACACTGTGCGTTTCTTATATTCTAAGTTTTTCAGTGCAACTCACTCATATACTATGTGCTACACTGTGCGTTTCTTATATTCTAAGTTTTTCAGTGCAACTCACTCATATACTATGTGCTACACTGTGCGTTTCTTATATTCTAAGTTTTTCAGTGCAACTCACTCATATACTATGTGCTACACTGTGCGTTTCTTATATTCTAAGTTTTTCAGTGCAACTCACTCATATACTATGTACTACACTGTGCGTTTCTTATATTCTAAGTTTTTCAGTGCAACTCACTCATATACTATGAACTACACTGTGCGTTTCTTATATTCTAAGTTTTTCAGTGCAACTCACTCATATACTATGTACTACACTGTGCGTTTCTTATATTCTAATTTTTTCAGTGCAACTCACTCATATACTATGTACTACACTGTGCGTTTCTTATATTCTAAGTTTTTCAGTGCAACTCACTCATATACTATGTACTACACTGTGCGTTTCTTATATTCAAAGTTTTTCAGTGCAACTCACTCATATACTATGTACTACACTGTGCGTTTCTTATATTCTAAGTTTTTCAGTGCAACTCACTCATATACTATGTACTACACTGTGCGTTTCTTATATTCTAAGTTTTTCAGTGCAACTCACTCAAATACTATGTACTACACTGTGCGTTTCTTATATTCTAAGTTTTTCAGTGCAACTCACTCATATACTATGTACTACACTGTGCGTTTCTTATATTCAAAGTTTTTCAGTGCAACTCACTCATATACTATGTACTACACTGTGCGTTTCTTATATTCTAAGTTTTTCAGTGCAACTCACTCATATACTATGTACTACACTGTGCGTTTCTTATATTCTAAGTTTTTCAGTGCAACTCACTCAAATACTATGTACTACACTGTGCGTTTCTTATATTCTAAGTTTTTCAGTGCAACTCACTCATATACTATGTACTACACTGTGCGTTTCTTATATTCCAAGTTTTTCAGTGCAACACACTCATATACTATGTACTACACTGTGCGTTTCTTATATTCCAAGTTTTTCAGTGCAACACACTCATATACTATGTACTACACTGTGCGTTTCTTATATTCTAAGTTTTTCAGTGCAACTCACTCATATACTATGTACTACACTGTGCGTTTCTTATTTTCTAAGTTTTTGAGTGCAACTCACTCATATACTATGTACTACACTGTGCGTTTCTTATATTCTAAGTTTTTCAGTGCAACTCACTCATATACTATGTACTACACTGTGCATTTTTTATATTCAAAGTTTTTCAGTGCAACTCACTCATATACTATGTACTACACTGTGCGTTTCTTATATTCTAAGTTTTTCAGTGCAACTCACTCAAATACTATGTACTACACTGTGCGTTTCTTATATTCTAAGTTTTTCAGTGCAACTCACTCATATACTATGTACTACACTGTGCGTTTCTTATATTCAAAGTTTTTCAGTGCAACTCACTCATATACTATGTACTACACTGTGCGTTTCTTATATTCTAAGTTTTTCAGTGCAACTCACTCATATACTATGTACTACACTGTGCGTTTCTTATATTCTAAGTTTTTCAGTGCAACTCACTCATATACTATGTATTACACTGTGCGTTTCTTATATTCTAAGTTTTTCAGTGCAACTCATTCATATACTTTGTACTACACTGTGCTTTTCTTATATTCTAAGTTTTTCAGTGCAACTCACTCATATACTATGTACTACACTGTGCGTTTCTTATATTCTAAGTTTTTCAGTGCAACTCACTCATATACTATGTACTACACTGTGCGTTTCTTATATTCTAAGTTTTTGAGTGCAACTCACTCATATACTATGTACTACACTGTGCGTTTCTTATATTCAAAGTTTTTCAGTGCAACTCACTCATATACTATGTGCTACACTGTGCGTTTCTTATATTCTAAGTTTTTGAGTGCAACTCACTCATATACTATGTGCTACACTGTGCGTTTCTTATATTCTAAGTTTTTCAGTGCAACTCACTCATATACTATGTGCTACACTGTGCGTTTCTTATATTCTAAGTTTTTCAGTGCAACTCACTCATATACTATGTGCTACACTGTGCGTTTCTTATATTCTAAGTTTTTCAGTGCAACTCACTCATATACTATGTGCTACACTGTGCGTTTCTTATATTCTAAGTTTTTCAGTGCAACTCACTCATATACTATGTGCTACACTGTGCGTTTCTTATATTCTAAGTTTTTCAGTGCAACTCACTCATATACTATGTACTACACTGTGCGTTTCTTATATTCTAAGTTTTTCAGTGCAACTCACTCATATACTATGAACTACACTGTGCGTTTCTTATATTCTAAGTTTTTCAGTGCAACTCACTCATATACTATGTACTACACTGTGCGTTTCTTATATTCTAATTTTTTCAGTGCAACTCACTCATATACTATGTACTACACTGTGCGTTTCTTATATTCTAAGTTTTTCAGTGCAACTCACTCATATACTATGTACTACACTGTGCGTTTCTTATATTCAAAGTTTTTCAGTGCAACTCACTCATATACTATGTACTACACTGTGCGTTTCTTATATTCTAAGTTTTTCAGTGCAACTCACTCATATACTATGTACTACACTGTGCGTTTCTTATATTCTAAGTTTTTCAGTGCAACTCACTCAAATACTATGTACTACACTGTGCGTTTCTTATATTCTAAGTTTTTCAGTGCAACTCACTCATATACTATGTACTACACTGTGCGTTTCTTATATTCAAAGTTTTTCAGTGCAACTCACTCATATACTATGTACTACACTGTGCGTTTCTTATATTCTAAGTTTTTCAGTGCAACTCACTCATATACTATGTACTACACTGTGCGTTTCTTATATTCTAAGTTTTTCAGTGCAACTCACTCAAATACTATGTACTACACTGTGCGTTTCTTATATTCTAAGTTTTTCAGTGCAACTCACTCATATACTATGTACTACACTGTGCGTTTCTTATATTCAAAGTTTTTCAGTGCAACTCACTCATATACTATGTACTACACTGTGCGTTTCTTATATTCTAAGTTTTTCAGTGCAACTCACTCATATACTATGTACTACACTGTGCGTTTCTTATATTCTAAGTTTTTCAGTGCAACTCACTCAAATACTATGTACTACACTGTGCGTTTCTTATATTCTAAGTTTTTCAGTGCAACTCACTCATATACTATGTACTACACTGTGCGTTTCTTATATTCAAAGTTTTTCAGTGCAACTCACTCATATACTATGTACTACACTGTGCGTTTCTTATATTCTAAGTTTTTCAGTGCAACTCACTCATATACTATGTACTACACTGTGCGTTTCTTATATTCTAAGTTTTTCAGTGCAACTCACTCATATACTATGTATTACACTGTGCGTTTCTTATATTCTAAGTTTTTCAGTGCAACTCATTCATATACTTTGTACTACACTGTGCTTTTCTTATATTCTAAGTTTTTCAGTGCAACTCACTCATATACTATGTACTACACTGTGCGTTTCTTATATTCTAAGTTTTTCAGTGCAACTCACTCATATACTATGTACTACACTGTGCGTTTCTTATATTCTAAGTTTTTGAGTGCAACTCACTCATATACTATGTACTACACTGTGCGTTTCTTATATTCTAAGTTTTTGAGTGCAACTCACTCATATACTATGTGCTACACTGTGCGTTTCTTATATTCTAAGTTTTTGAGTGCAACTCACTCATATACTATGTGCTACACTGTGCGTTTCTTATATTCTAAGTTTTTCAGTGCAACTCACTCATATACTATGTGCTACACTGTGCGTTTCTTATATTCTAAGTTTTTCAGTGCAACTCACTCATATACTATGTGCTACACTGTGCGTTTCTTATATTCTAAGTTTTTCAGTGCAACTCACTCATATACTATGTGCTACACTGTGCGTTTCTTATATTCTAAGTTTTTCAGTGCAACTCACTCATATACTATGTGCTACACTGTGCGTTTCTTATATTCTAAGTTTTTCAGTGCAACTCACTCATATACTATGTACTACACTGTGCGTTTCTTATATTCTAAGTTTTTCAGTGCAACTCACTCATATACTATGAACTACACTGTGCGTTTCTTATATTCTAAGTTTTTCAGTGCAACTCACTCATATACTATGTACTACACTGTGCGTTTCTTATATTCTAATTTTTTCAGTGCAACTCACTCATATACTATGTACTACACTGTGCGTTTCTTATATTCTAAGTTTTTCAGTGCAACTCACTCATATACTATGTACTACACTGTGCGTTTCTTATATTCTAAGTTTTTCAGTGCAACTCACTCATATACTATGTATTACTCTGTGCGTTTCTTATATTCTAAGTTTTTCAGTGCAACTCACTCATATACTTTGTACTACACTGTGCTTTTCTTATATTCTAAGTTTTTCAGTGCAAATCACTCATATACTATGTACTACACTGTGCGTTTCTTATATTCTAAGTTTTTGAGTCAACTCACTCATATACTATGTACTACACTGTGCGTTTCTCATATTCTAAGTTTTTGAGTGCAACTCACTCATACTATGTACTACACTGTGCGTTTCTTATATTCTAAGTTTTTCAGTGCAACTCACTCATATACTATGTACTACACTGTGCGTTTCTTATATTCTAAGTTTTTCAGTGCAAATCACTCATATACTATGTACTACACTGTGCGTTTCTTATATTCCAAGTTTTTCAGTGCAACACACTCATATACTATGTACTACACTGTGCGTTTCTTATATTCTAAGTTTTTCAGTGCAACTCACTCATATACTATGTACTACACTGTGCGTTTCTTATTTTCTAAGTTTTTGAGTGCAACTCACTCATATACTATGTACTACACTGTGCGTTTCTTATATTCTAAGTTTTTCAGTGCAACTCACTCATATACTATGTACTACACTGTGCATTTTTTATATTCAAAGTTTTTCAGTGCAACTCACTCATATACTATGTACTACACTGTGCGTTTCTTATATTCTAAGTTTTTCAGTGCAACTCACTCAAATACTATGTACTACACTGTGCGTTTCTTATATTCTAAGTTTTTCAGTGCAACTCACTCATATACTATGTACTACACTGTGCGTTTCTTATATTCAAAGTTTTTCAGTGCAACTCACTCATATACTATGTACTACACTGTGCGTTTCTTATATTCTAAGTTTTTCAGTGCAACTCACTCATATACTATGTACTACACTGTGCGTTTCTTATATTCTAAGTTTTTCAGTGCAACTCACTCATATACTATGTATTACACTGTGCGTTTCTTATATTCTAAGTTTTTCAGTGCAACTCATTCATATACTTTGTACTACACTGTGCTTTTCTTATATTCTAAGTTTTTCAGTGCAACTCACTCATATACTATGTACTACACTGTGCGTTTCTTATATTCTAAGTTTTTCAGTGCAACTCACTCATATACTATGTACTACACTGTGCGTTTCTTATATTCTAAGTTTTTGAGTGCAACTCACTCATATACTATGTACTACACTGTGCGTTTCTTATATTCTAAGTTTTTGAGTGCAACTCACTCATATACTATGTGCTACACTGTGCGTTTCTTATATTCTAAGTTTTTGAGTGCAACTCACTCATATACTATGTGCTACACTGTGCGTTTCTTATATTCTAAGTTTTTCAGTGCAACTCACTCATATACTATGTGCTACACTGTGCGTTTCTTATATTCTAAGTTTTTCAGTGCAACTCACTCATATACTATGTGCTACACTGTGCGTTTCTTATATTCTAAGTTTTTCAGTGCAACTCACTCATATACTATGTGCTACACTGTGCGTTTCTTATATTCTAAGTTTTTCAGTGCAACTCACTCATATACTATGTGCTACACTGTGCGTTTCTTATATTCTAAGTTTTTCAGTGCAACTCACTCATATACTATGTACTACACTGTGCGTTTCTTATATTCTAAGTTTTTCAGTGCAACTCACTCATATACTATGAACTACACTGTGCGTTTCTTATATTCTAAGTTTTTCAGTGCAACTCACTCATATACTATGTACTACACTGTGCGTTTCTTATATTCTAATTTTTTCAGTGCAACTCACTCATATACTATGTACTACACTGTGCGTTTCTTATATTCTAAGTTTTTCAGTGCAACTCACTCATATACTATGTACTACACTGTGCGTTTCTTATATTCTAAGTTTTTCAGTGCAACTCACTCATATACTATGTATTACACTGTGCGTTTCTTATATTCTAAGTTTTTCAGTGCAACTCACTCATATACTTTGTACTACACTGTGCTTTTCTTATATTCTAAGTTTTTCAGTGCAAATCACTCATATACTATGTACTACACTGTGCGTTTCTTATATTCTAAGTTTTTGAGTCAACTCACTCATATACTATGTACTACACTGTGCGTTTCTCATATTCTAAGTTTTTGAGTGCAACTCACTCATACTATGTACTACACTGTGCGTTTCTTATATTCTAAGTTTTTCAGTGCAACTCACTCATATACTATATACTACACTGTGCGTTTCTTATATTCTAAGTTTTTCAGTGCAACTCACTCATATACTATGTACTACACTGTGCGTTTCTTATATTCTAAGTTTTTCAGTGCAACTCACTCATATACTATGTACTACACTGTGCGTTTCTTATATTCTAATTTTTTCAGTGCAACTCACTCATATACTATGTACTACACTGTGCGTTTCTTATATTCTAAGTTTTTCAGTGCAACTCACTCATATACTATGTACTACACTGTGCGTTTCTTATATTCTAAGTTTTTCAGTGCAACTCACTCATATACTATGTATTACACTGTGCGTTTCTTATATTCTAAGTTTTTCAGTGCAACTCACTCATATACTTTGTACTACACTGTGCTTTTCTTATATTCTAAGTTTTTCAGTGCAAATCACTCATATACTATGTACTACACTGTGCGTTTCTTATATTCTAAGTTTTTGAGTCAACTCACTCATATACTATGTACTACACTGTGCGTTTCTCATATTCTAAGTTTTTGAGTGCAACTCACTCATACTATGTACTACACTGTGCGTTTCTTATATTCTAAGTTTTTCAGTGCAACTCACTCATATACTATATACTACACTGTGCGTTTCTTATATTCTAAGTTTTTCAGTGCAACTCACTCATATACTATGTACTACACTGTGCGTTTCTTATATTCTAAGTTTTTCAGTGCAACTCACTCATATACTATGTACTACACTGTGCGTTTCTTATATTCTAAGTTTTCAGTGCAACTCACTCATATACTATGTACTACACTGTGCGTTTTTTATATTCTAAGTTTTTCAGTGCAACTCACTCATATACTATGTACTACACTGTGCGTTTCTTATATTCTAAGTTTTTCAGTGCAACTCACTCATATACTATGTACTACACTGTGCGTTTCTTATATTCTAAGTTTTTCAGTGCAACTCACTCATATACTATGTATTACACTGTGCGTTTCTTATATTCTAAGTTTTTCAGTGCAACTCACTCAAATACTATGTACTACACTGTGCGTTTCTAATATTCTAAGTTTTTCAGTGCAACTCACTCATATACTATGTACTACACTGTGCGTTTCTTATATTCAAAGTTTTTCAGTGCAACTCACTCATATACTATGTACTACACTGTGCGTTTCTTATATTCTAAGTTTTTCAGTGCAACTCACTCATATACTATGTATTACACTGTGCGTTTCTTATATTCTAAGTTTTTCAGTGCAACTCATTCATATACTTTGTACTACACTGTGCTTTTCTTATATTCTAAGTTTTTCAGTGCAACTCACTCATATACTATGTACTACACTGTGCGTTTCTTATATTCTAAGTTTTTCAGTGCAACTCACTCATATACTATGTACTACACTGTGCGTTTCTTATATTCTAAGTTTTTCAGTGCAACTCACTCATATACTATGTATTACACTGTGCGTTTCTTATATTCTAAGTTTTTCAGTGCAACTCACTCATATACTTTGTACTACACTGTGCTTTTCTTATATTCTAAGTTTTTCAGTGCAAATCACTCATATACTATGTACTACACTGTGCGTTTCTTATATTCTAAGTTTTTGAGTCAACTCACTCATATACTATGTACTACACTGTGCGTTTCTCATATTCTAAGTTTTTGAGTGCAACTCACTCATACTATGTACTACACTGTGCGTTTCTTATATTCTAAGTTTTTCAGTGCAACTCACTCATATACTATATACTACACTGTGCGTTTCTTATATTCTAAGTTTTTCAGTGCAACTCACTCATATACTATGTACTACACTGTGCGTTTCTTATATTCTAAGTTTTTCAGTGCAACTCACTCATATACTATGTACTACACTGTGCGTTTCTTATATTCTAATTTTTTCAGTGCAACTCACTCATATACTATGTACTACACTGTGCGTTTCTTATATTCTAAGTTTTTCAGTGCAACTCACTCATATACTATGTACTACACTGTGCGTTTCTTATATTCTAAGTTTTTCAGTGCAACTCACTCATATACTATGTATTACACTGTGCGTTTCTTATATTCTAAGTTTTTCAGTGCAACTCACTCATATACTTTGTACTACACTGTGCTTTTCTTATATTCTAAGTTTTTCAGTGCAAATCACTCATATACTATGTACTACACTGTGCGTTTCTTATATTCTAAGTTTTTGAGTCAACTCACTCATATACTATGTACTACACTGTGCGTTTCTCATATTCTAAGTTTTTGAGTGCAACTCACTCATACTATGTACTACACTGTGCCTTTCTTATATTCTAAGTTTTTCAGTGCAACTCACTCATATACTATATACTACACTGTGCGTTTCTTATATTCTAAGTTTTTCAGTGCAACTCACTCATATACTATGTACTACACTGTGCGTTTCTTATATTCTAAGTTTTTCAGTGCAACTCACTCATATACTATGTACTACACTGTGCGTTTCTTATATTCTAAGTTTTTGAGTGCAACTCACTCATATACTATGTACTACACTGTGCGTTTCTTATATTCTAAGTTTTTGAGTGCAACTCACTCATATACTATGTGCTACACTGTGCGTTTCTTATATTCTAAGTTTTTGAGTGCAACTCACTCATATACTATGTGCTACACTGTGCGTTTCTTATATTCTAAGTTTTTCAGTGCAACTCACTCATATACTATGTGCTACACTGTGCGTTTCTTATATTCTAAGTTTTTCAGTGCAACTCACTCATATACTATGTGCTACACTGTGCGTTTCTTATATTCTAAGTTTTTCAGTGCAACTCACTCATATACTATGTGCTACACTGTGCGTTTCTTATATTCTAAGTTTTTCAGTGCAACTCACTCATATACTATGTGCTACACTGTGCGTTTCTTATATTCTAAGTTTTTCAGTGCAACTCACTCATATACTATGTACTACACTGTGCGTTTCTTATATTCTAAGTTTTTCAGTGCAACTCACTCATATACTATGAACTACACTGTGCGTTTCTTATATTCTAAGTTTTTCAGTGCAACTCACTCATATACTATGTACTACACTGTGCGTTTCTTATATTCTAAGTTTTTCAGTGCAACTCACTCATATACTATGTATTACACTGTGCGTTTCTTATATTCTAAGTTTTTCAGTGCAACTCATTCATATACTTTGTACTACACTGTGCTTTTCTTATATTCTAAGTTTTTCAGTGCAACTCACTCATATACTATGTACTACACTGTGCGTTTCTTATATTCTAAGTTTTTCAGTGCAACTCACTCATATACTATGTACTACACTGTGCGTTTCTTATATTCTAAGTTTTTGAGTGCAACTCACTCATATACTATGTACTACACTGTGCGTTTCTTAGATTCTAAGTTTTTGAGTGCAACTCACTCATATACTATGTGCTACACTGTGCGTTTCTTATATTCTAAGTTTTTGAGTGCAACTCACTCATATACTATGTGCTACACTGTGCGTTTCTTATATTCTAAGTTTTTGAGTGCAACTCACTCATATACTATGTGCTACACTGTGCGTTTCTTATATTCTAAGTTTTTCAGTGCAACTCACTCATATACTATGTGCTACACTGTGCGTTTCTTATATTCTAAGTTTTTCAGTACAACTCACTCATATACTATGTGCTACACTGTGCGTTTCTTATATTCTAAGTTTTTCAGTGCAACTCACTCATATACTATGTGCTACACTGTGCGTTTCTTATATTCTAAGTTTTTCAGTGCAACTCACTCATATACTATGTACTACACTGTGCGTTTCTTATATTCTAAGTTTTTCAGTGCAACTCACTCATATACTATGAACTACACTGTGCGTTTCTTATATTCTAAGTTTTTCAGTGCAACTCACTCATATACTATGTACTACACTGTGCGTTTCTTATATTCTAATTTTTTCAGTGCAACTCACTCATATACTATGTACTACACTGTGCGTTTCTTATATTCTAAGTTTTTCAGTGCAACTCACTCATATACTATGTACTACACTGTGCGTTTCTTATATTCTAAGTTTTTCAGTGCAACTCACTCATATACTATGTATTACACTGTGCGTTTCTTATATTCTAAGTTTTTCAGTGCAACTCACTCATATACTTTGTACTACACTGTGCTTTTCTTATATTCTAAGTTTTTCAGTGCAAATCACTCATATACTATGTACTACACTGTGCGTTTCTTATATTCTAAGTTTTTGAGTCAACTCACTCATATACTATGTACTACACTGTGCGGTTCTTATATTCTAAGTTTTTGAGTGCAACTCACTCATACTATGTACTACACTGTGCGTTTCTTATATTCTAAGTTTTTCAGTGCAACTCACTCATATACTATATACTACACTGTGCGTTTCTTATATTCTAAGTTTTTCAGTGCAACTCACTCATATACTATGTACTACACTGTGCGTTTCTTATATTCTAAGTTTTTCAGTGCAACTCACTCATATACTATGTACTACACTGTGCGTTTCTTATATTCTAATTTTTTCAGTGCAACTCACTCATATACTATGTACTACACTGTGCGTTTCTTATATTCTAAGTTTTTCAGTGCAACTCACTCATATACTATGTACTACACTGTGCGTTTCTTATATTCTAAGTTTTTCAGTGCAACTCACTCATATACTATGTACTACACTGTGCGTTTCTTATATTCTAAGTTTTTCAGTGCAACTCACTCATATACTTTGTACTACACTGTGCTTTTCTTATATTCTAAGTTTTTCAGTGCAAATCACTCATATACTATGTACTACACTGTGCGTTTCTTATATTCTAAGTTTTTGAGTCAACTCACTCATATACTATGTACTACACTGTGCGTTTCTCATATTCTAAGTTTTTGAGTGCAACTCACTCATACTATGTACTACACTGTGCGTTTCTTATATTCTAAGTTTTTCAGTGCAACTCACTCATATACTATATACTACACTGTGCGTTTCTTATATTCTAAGTTTTTCAGTGCAACTCACTCATATACTATGTACTACACTGTGCGTTTCTTATATTCTAAGTTTTTCAGTGCAACTCACTCATATACTATGTACTACACTGTGCGTTTCTTATATTCTAAGTTTTCAGTGCAACTCACTCATATACTATGTACTACACTGTGCGTTTTTTATATTCTAAGTTTTTCAGTGCAACTCACTCATATACTATGTACTACACTGTGCGTTTCTTATATTCTAAGTTTTTCAGTGCAACTCACTCATATACTATGTACTACACTGTGCGTTTCTTATATTCTAAGTTTTTCAGTGCAACTCACTCATATACTATGTATTACACTGTGCGTTTCTTATATTCTAAGTTTTTCAGTGCAACTCACTCATATACTTTGTACTACACTGTGCTTTTCTTATATTCTAAGTTTTTCAGTGCAACTCACTCATATACTATGTACTACACTGTGCGTTTCTTATATTCTAAGTTTTTCAGTGCAACTCACTCATATACTATGTACTACACTGTGCGTTTCTTATATTCTAAGTTTTTGAGTGCAACTCACTCATATACTATGTACTACACTGTGCGTTTCTTATATTCTAAGTTTTTGAGTGCAACTCACTCATATACTATGTGCTACACTGTGCGTTTCTTATATTCTAAGTTTTTGAGTGCAACTCACTCATATACTATGTGCTACACTGTGCGTTTCTTATATTCTAAGTTTTTGAGTGCAACTCACTCATATACTATGTGCTACACTGTGCGTTTCTTATATTCTAAGTTTTTGAGTGCAACTCACTCATATACTATGTGCTACACTGTGCGTTTCTTATATTCTAAGTTTTTCAGTGCAACTCACTCATATACTATGTGCTACACTGTGCGTTTCTTATATTCTAAGTTTTTCAGTGCAACTCACTCATATACTATGTGCTACACTGTGCGTTTCTTATATTCTAAGTTTTTCAGTGCAACTCACTCATATACTATGTACTACACTGTGCGTTTCTTATATTCTAAGTTTTTCAGTGCAACTCACTCATATACTATGTACTACACTGTGCGTTTCTTATATTCTAAGTTTTTCAGTGCAACTCACTCATATACTATGTACTACACTGTGCGTTTCTTATATTCTAAGTTTTTCAGTGCAACTCACTCATATACTATGTACTACACTGTGCGTTTCTTATATTCTAAGTTTTTCAGGGCAACTCACTCATATACTATGTACTACACTGTGCGTTTCTTATATTCTAAGTTTTTCAGTGCAACTCACTCATATACTATGTACTACACTGTGCGTTTCTTATATTCTAAGTTTTTCAGGGCAACTCACTCATATACTATGTACTACACTGTGCGTTTCTTATATTCTAAGTCTTTCAGTGCAACTCACTCATATACTATGTGCTACACTGTGCGTTTCTTATATTCTAAGTTTTTCAGTGCAACTCACTCATATACTATGTGCTACACTGTGCGTTTCTTACATTCTAAGTTTTTCAGTGCAACTCACTCATATACTATGTGCTACACTGTGCGTTTCTTATATTCTAAGTTTTTCAGTGCAACTCACTCATATACTATGTACTACACTGTGCGTTTCTTATATTCTAAGTTTTTCAGTGCAACTCACTCATATACTATGTACTACACTGTGCGTTTCTTATATTCAAAGTTTTTCAGTGCAACTCACTCATATACTATGTACTACACTGTGCGTTTCTTATATTCTAAGTTTTTCAGTGCAACTCACTCATATACTATGTACTACACTGTGCGTTTCTTATATTCTAAGTTTTCAGTGCAACTCACTCATATACTATGTACTACACTGTGCGTTTTTTATATTCTAAGTTTTTCAGTGCAACTCACTCATATACTATGTACTACCCTGTGCGTTTCTTATATTCTAAGTTTTTCAGTGCAACTCACTCATATACTATGTACTACACTGTGCGTTTCTTATATTCTAAGTTTTTCAGTGCAACTCACTCATATACTATGTACTACACTGTGCGTTTCTTATATTCTAAGTTTTTCAGTGCAACTCACTCATATACTTTGTACTACACTGTGCTTTTCTTATATTCTAAGTTTTTCAGTGCAACTCACTCATATACTATGTACTACACTGTGCGTTCCTTATATTCTAAGTTTTTCAGTGCAACTCACTCATATACTATGTACTACACTGTGCGTTTCTTATATTCTAAGTTTTTGAGTGCAACTCACTCATATATTATGTACTACACTGTGCGTTTCTTATATTCTAAGTTTTTGAGTGCAACTCACTCATATACTATGTGCTACACTGTGCGTTTCTTATATTCTAAGTTTTTGAGTGCAACTCACTCATATACTATGTGCTACACTGTGCGTTTCTTATATTCTAAGTTTTTGAGTGCAACTCACTCATATACTATGTGCTACACTGTGCGTTTCTTATATTCTAAGTTTTTCAGTGCAACTCACTCATATACTATGTACTACACTGTGCGTTTCTTATATTCTAAGTTTTTCAGTGCAACTCACTCATATACTATGTACTACACTGTGCGTTTCTTATATTCTAAGTTTTCAGTGCAACTCACTCATATACTATGTACTACACTGTGCGTTTCTTATATTCTAAGTTTTTCAGTGCAACTCACTCATATACTATGTACTACCCTGTGCGTTTCTTATATTCTAAGTTTTTCAGTGCAACTCACTCATATACTATGTACTACACTGTGCGTTTCTTATATTCTAAGTTTTTCAGTGCAACTCACTCATATACTATGTACTACACTGTGCGTTTCTTATATTCTAAGTTTTTCAGTGCAACTCACTCATATACTTTGTACTACACTGTGCTTTTCTTATATTCTAAGTTTTTCAGTGCAACTCACTCATATACTATGTACTACACTGTGCGTTCCTTATATTCTAAGTTTTTCAGTGCAACTCACTCATATACTATGTACTACACTGTGCGTTTCTTATATTCTAAGTTTTTGAGTGCAACTCACTCATATATTATGTACTACACTGTGCGTTTCTTATATTCTAAGTTTTTGAGTGCAACTCACTCATATACTATGTGCTACACTGTGCGTTTCTTATATTCTAAGTTTTTGAGTGCAACTCACTCATATACTATGTGCTACACTGTGCGTTTCTTATATTCTAAGTTTTTCAGTGCAACTCACTCATATACTATGTGCTACACTGTGCGTTTCTTATATTCTAAGTTTTTCAGTGCAACTCACTCATATACTATGTACTACACTGTGCGTTTCTTATATTCTAAGTTTTTCAGTGCAACTCACTCATATACTATGTACTACACTGTGCGTTTCTTATATTCTAAGTTTTTCAGTGCAACTCACTCATATACTATGTGCTACACTGTGCGTTTCTTATATTCTAAGTTTTTCAGTGCAACTCACTCATATACTATGTACTACACTGTGCGTTTCTTATATTCTAAGTTTTTCAGTGCAACTCACTCATATACTATGTACTACACTGTGCGTTTCTTATATTCTAAGTTTTTCAGTGCAACTCACTCATATACTATGTACTACACTGTGCGTTTCTTATATTCTAAGTTTTTCAGTGCAACTCACTCATATACTATGTACTACACTGTGCGTTTCTTATATTCTAAGTTTTTCAGGGCAACTCACTCATATACTATGTACTACACTGTGCGTTTCTTATATTCTAAGTTTTTCAGTGCAACTCACTCATATACTATGTACTACACTGTGCGTTTCTTATATTCTAAGTTTTTCAGGGCAACTCACTCATATACTATGTACTACACTGTGCGTTTCTTATATTCTAAGTCTTTCAGTGCAACTCACTCATATACTATGTGCTACACTGTGCGTTTCTTATATTCTAAGTTTTTCAGTGCAACTCACTCATATACTATGTGCTACACTGTGCGTTTCTTACATTCTAAGTTTTTCAGTGCAACTCACTCATATACTATGTGCTACACTGTGCGTTTCTTACATTCTAAGTTTTTCAGTGCAACTCACTCATATACTATGTACTACACTGTGCGTTTCTTATATTCTAAGTTTTTCAGTGCAACTCACTCATATACTATGTACTACACTGTGCGTTTCTTATATTCAAAGTTTTTCAGTGCAACTCACTCATATACTATGTACTACACTGTGCGTTTCTTATATTCTAAGTTTTTCAGTGCAACTCACTCATATACTATGTACTACACTGTGCGTTTCTTATATTCTAAGTTTTCAGTGCAACTCACTCATATACTATGTACTACACTGTGCGTTTTTTATATTCTAAGTTTTTCAGTGCAACTCACTCATATACTATGTACTACCCTGTGCGTTTCTTATATTCTAAGTTTTTCAGTGCAACTCACTCATATACTATGTACTACACTGTGCGTTTCTTATATTCTAAGTTTTTCAGTGCAACTCACTCATATACTATGTACTACACTGTGCGTTTCTTATATTCTAAGTTTTTCAGTGCAACTCACTCATATACTTTGTACTACACTGTGCTTTTCTTATATTCTAAGTTTTTCAGTGCAACTCACTCATATACTATGTACTACACTGTGCGTTCCTTATATTCTAAGTTTTTCAGTGCAACTCACTCATATACTATGTACTACACTGTGCGTTTCTTATATTCTAAGTTTTTGAGTGCAACTCACTCATATATTATGTACTACACTGTGCGTTTCTTATATTCTAAGTTTTTGAGTGCAACTCACTCATATACTATGTGCTACACTGTGCGTTTCTTATATTCTAAGTTTTTGAGTGCAACTCACTCATATACTATGTGCTACACTGTGCGTTTCTTATATTCTAAGTTTTTGAGTGCAACTCACTCATATACTATGTGCTACACTGTGCGTTTCTTATATTCTAAGTTTTTCAGTGCAACTCACTCATATACTATGTACTACACTGTGCGTTTCTTATATTCTAAGTTTTTCAGTGCAACTCACTCATATACTATGTACTACACTGTGCGTTTCTTATATTCTAAGTTTTCAGTGCAACTCACTCATATACTATGTACTACACTGTGCGTTTCTTATATTCTAAGTTTTTCAGTGCAACTCACTCATATACTATGTACTACCCTGTGCGTTTCTTATATTCTAAGTTTTTCAGTGCAACTCACTCATATACTATGTACTACACTGTGCGTTTCTTATATTCTAAGTTTTTCAGTGCAACTCACTCATATACTATGTACTACACTGTGCGTTTCTTATATTCTAAGTTTTTCAGTGCAACTCACTCATATACTTTGTACTACACTGTGCTTTTCTTATATTCTAAGTTTTTCAGTGCAACTCACTCATATACTATGTACTACACTGTGCGTTCCTTATATTCTAAGTTTTTCAGTGCAACTCACTCATATACTATGTACTACACTGTGCGTTTCTTATATTCTAAGTTTTTGAGTGCAACTCACTCATATATTATGTACTACACTGTGCGTTTCTTATATTCTAAGTTTTTGAGTGCAACTCACTCATATACTATGTGCTACACTGTGCGTTTCTTATATTCTAAGTTTTTGAGTGCAACTCACTCATATACTATGTGCTACACTGTGCGTTTCTTATATTCTAAGTTTTTCAGTGCAACTCACTCATATACTATGTGCTACACTGTGCGTTTCTTATATTCTAAGTTTTTCAGTGCAACTCACTCATATACTATGTACTACACTGTGCGTTTCTTATATTCTAAGTTTTTCAGTGCAACTCACTCATATACTATGTACTACACTGTGCGTTTCTTATATTCTAAGTTTTTCAGTGCAACTCACTCATATACTATGTACTACACAGTGCATTTCGTGTATTGCGGGTTTTTCAGTAAATTCTAAGTTTTTCAGTACAACTCACTCATATACTATGTACTACACTGTGCGTTTCTTATATTCTAAGTTTTTCAGTGCAACTCACTCATATACTATGTACTACACTGTGGGTTTCTTATATTCAAAGTTTTTCAGTGCAACTCATTCATATACTATGTACTACACTGTGCGTTTCTTATATTCTAAGTTTTTCAGTGCAACTCCCTCATATACTATGTACTACACTGTGCGTTTCTTATATTCTAAGTTTTTCAGTGCAACTCACTCATATACTATGTGCTACACTGTGCGTTTCTTATATTCTAAGTTTTTCAGTGCAACTCACTCATATACTATGTGCTACACTGTGCGTTTCTTATATTCTAAGTTTTTCAGTGCAACTCACTCATATACTATGTACTACACTGTGCGTTTCTTATATTCTGAGTTTTTCAGTGCAACTCACTCATATACTATGTGCTACACTGTGCGTTTCTTATATTCTAAGTTTTTCAGTGCAACTCACTCATATACTATGTACTACACTGTGCGTTTCTTATATTCTAAGTTTTTCAGTGAAACTCACTCATATACTATGTACTACACTGTGCGTTTCTTATATTCTAAGTTTTTCAGTGCAAATCACTCATATACTATGTACTACACTGTGCGTTTCTTATATTCCAAGTTTTTCAGTGCAACACACTCATATACTATGTACTACACTGTGCGTTTCTTATATTCTAAGTTTTTCAGTGCAACTCACTCATATACTATGTACTACACTGTGCGTTTCTTATTTTCTAAGTTTTTGAGTGCAACTCACTCATATACTATGTACTACACTGTGCGTTTCTTATATTCTAAGTTTTTCAGTGCAACTCATTCATATACTATGTACTACACTGTGCATTTTTTATATTCAAAGTTTTTCAGTGCAACTCACTCATATACTATGTACTACACTGTGCGTTTCTTATATTCTAAGTTTTTCAGTGCAACTCACTCAAATACTATGTACTACACTGTGCGTTTCTTATATTCTAAGTTTTTCAGTGCAACTCACTCATATACTATGTACTACACTGTGCGTTTCTTATATTCAAAGTTTTTCAGTGCAACTCACTCATATACTATGTACTACACTGTGCGTTTCTTATATTCTAAGTTTTTCAGTGCAACTCACTCATATACTATGTACTACACTGTGCGTTTCTTATATTCTAAGTTTTTCAGTGCAACTCACTCATATACTATGTATTACACTGTGCGTTTCTTATATTCTAAGTTTTTCAGTGCAACTCATTCATATACTTTGTACTACACTGTGCTTTTCTTATATTCTAAGTTTTTCAGTGCAACTCACTCATATACTATGTACTACACTGTGCGTTTCTTATATTCTAAGTTTTTCAGTGCAACTCACTCATATACTATGTACTACACTGTGTGTTTCTTATATTCTAAGTTTTTGAGTGCAACTCACTCATATACTATGTACTACACTGTGCGTTTCTTATATTCTAAGTTTTTGAGTGCAACTCACTCATATACTATGTGCTACACTGTGCGTTTCTTATATTCTAAGTTTTTGAGTGCAACTCACTCATATACTATGTGCTACACTGTGCGTTTCTTATATTCTAAGTTTTTCAGTGCAACTCACTCATATACTATGTGCTACACTGTGCGTTTCTTATATTCTAAGTTTTTCAGTGCAACTCACTCATATACTATGTGCTACACTGTGCGTTTCTTATATTCTAAGTTTTTCAGTGCAACTCACTGATATACTATGTGCTACACTGTGCGTTTCTTATATTCTAAGTTTTTCAGTGCAACTCACTCATATACTATGTGCTACACTATGCGTTTCTTATATTCTAAGTTTTTCAGTGCAACTCACTCATATACTATGTACTACACTGTGCGTTTCTTATATTCTAAGTTTTTCAGTGCAACTCACTCATATACTATGTACTACACTGTGTGTTTCTTATATTCTAAGTTTTTGAGTGCAACTCACTCATATACTATGTACTACACTGTGCGTTTCTTATATTCTAAGTTTTTGAGTGCAACTCACTCATATACTATGTGCTACACTGTGCGTTTCTTATATTCTAAGTTTTTGAGTGCAACTCACTCATATACTATGTGCTACACTGTGCGTTTCTTATATTCTAAGTTTTTCAGTGCAACTCACTCATATACTATGTGCTACACTGTGCGTTTCTTATATTCTAAGTTTTTCAGTGCAACTCACTCATATACTATGTGCTACACTGTGCGTTTCTTATATTCTAAGTTTTTCAGTGCAACTCACTGATATACTATGTGCTACACTGTGCGTTTCTTATATTCTAAGTTTTTCAGTGCAACTCACTCATATACTATGTGCTACACTATGCGTTTCTTATATTCTAAGTTTTTCAGTGCAACTCACTCATATACTATGTACTACACTGTGCGTTTCTTATATTCTAAGTTTTTCAGTGCAACTCACTCATATACTATGAACTACACTGTGCGTTTCTTATATTCTAAGTTTTTCAGTGCAACTCACTCATATACTATGTAATACACTGTGCGTTTCTTATATTCTAATTTTTTCAGTGCAACTCACTCATATACTATGTACTACACTGTGCGTTTCTTAAATTCTAAGTTTTTCAGTGCAACTCACTCATATACTATGTACTACACTGTGCGTTTCTTATATTCTAAGTTTTTCAGTGCAACTCACTCATATACTATGTACTACACTGTGCGTTTCTTATATTCTAAGTTTTTCAGTGCAACTCACTCATATACTATGTACTACACTGTGCGTTTCTTATATTCTAAGTTTTTCAGTGCAAATCACTCATATACTATGTACTACACTGTGCGTTTCTTATATTCTAAGTTTTTGAGTCAACTCACTCATATACTATGTACTACACTGTGCGTTTCTCATATTCTAAGTTTTTGAGTGCAACTCACTCATACTATGTACTACACTGTGCGTTTCTTATATTTTAAGTTTTTCAGTGCAACTCACTCATATACTATATACTACACTGTGCGTTTCTTATATTCTAAGTTTTTCAGTGCAACTCACTCATATACTATGTACTACACTGTGCGTTTCTTATATTCTAAGTTTTTCAGTGCAACTCACTCATATACTATGTACTACACTGTGCGTTTCTTATATTCTAAGTTTTTCAGTGCAACTCACTCATATACTATGTATTACACTGTGCGTTTCTTATATTCTAAGTTTTTCAGTGCAACTCATTCATATACTTTGTACTACACTGTGCTTTTCTTATATTCTAAGTTTTTCAGTGCAACTCACTCATATACTATGTACTACACTGTGCGTTTCTTATATTCTAAGTTTTTCAGTGCAACTCACTCATATACTATGTACTACACTGTGCGTTTCTTATATTCTAAGTTTTTGAGTGCAACTCACTCATATACTATGTACTACACTGTGCGTTTCTTATATTCTAAGTTTTTGAGTGCAACTCACTCATATACTATGTGCTACACTGTGCGTTTCTTATATTCTAAGTTTTTGAGTGCAACTCACTCATATACTATGTGCTACACTGTGCGTTTCTTATATTCTAAGTTTTTCAGTGCAACTCACTCATATACTATGTGCTACACTGTGCGTTTCTTATATTCTAAGTTTTTCAGTGCAACTCACTCATATACTATGTGCTACACTGTGCGTTTCTTATATTCTAAGTTTTTCAGTGCAACTCACTCATATACTATGTGCTACACTGTGCGTTTCTTATATTCTAAGTTTTTCAGTGCAACTCACTCATATACTATGTGCTACACTGTGCGTTTCTTATATTCTAAGTTTTTCAGTGCAACTCACTCATATACTATGTACTACACTGTGCGTTTCTTATATTCTAAGTTTTTCAGTGCAACTCACTCATATACTATGAACTACACTGTGCGTTTCTTATATTCTAAGTTTTTCAGTGCAACTCACTCATATACTATGTACTACACTGTGCGTTTCTTATATTCTAATTTTTTCAGTGCAACTCACTCATATACTATGTACTACACTGTGCGTTTCTTATATTCTAAGTTTTTCAGTGCAACTCACTCATATACTATGTACTACACTGTGCGTTTCTTATATTCTAAGTTTTTCAGTGCAACTCACTCATATACTATGTATTACACTGTGCGTTTCTTATATTCTAAGTTTTTCAGTGCAACTCACTCATATACTTTGTACTACACTGTGCTTTTCTTATATTCTAAGTTTTTCAGTGCAAATCACTCATATACTATGTACTACACTGTGCGTTTCTTATATTCTAAGTTTTTGAGTCAACTCACTCATATACTATGTACTACACTGTGCGTTTCTCATATTCTAAGTTTTTGAGTGCAACTCACTCATACTATGTACTACACTGTGCGTTTCTTATATTCTAAGTTTTTCAGTGCAACTCACTCATATACTATATACTACACTGTGCGTTTCTTATATTCTAAGTTTTTCAGTGCAACTCACTCATATACTATGTACTACACTGTGCGTTTCTTATATTCTAAGTTTTTCAGTGCAACTCACTCATATACTATGTACTACACTGTGCGTTTCTTATATTCTAAGTTTTCAGTGCAACTCACTCATATACTATGTACTACACTGTGCGTTTTTTATATTCTAAGTTTTTCAGTGCAACTCACTCATATACTATGTACTACACTGTGCGTTTCTTATATTCTAAGTTTTTCAGTGCAACTCACTCATATACTATGTACTACACTGTGCGTTTCTTATATTCTAAGTTTTTCAGTGCAACTCACTCATATACTATGTATTACACTGTGCGTTTCTTATATTCTAAGTTTTTCAGTGCAACTCACTCATATACTTTGTACTACACTGTGCTTTTCTTATATTCTAAGTTTTTCAGTGCAACTCACTCATATACTATGTACTACACTGTGCGTTTCTTATATTCTAAGTTTTTCAGTGCAACTCACTCATATACTATGTACTACACTGTGCGTTTCTTATATTCTAAGTTTTTGAGTGCAACTCACTCATATACTATGTACTACACTGTGCGTTTCTTATATTCTAAGTTTTTGAGTGCAACTCACTCATATACTATGTGCTACACTGTGCGTTTCTTATATTCTAAGTTTTTGAGTGCAACTCACTCATATACTATGTGCTACACTGTGCGTTTCTTATATTCTAAGTTTTTCAGTGCAACTCACTCATATACTATGTGCTACACTGTGCGTTTCTTATATTCTAAGTTTTTCAGTGCAACTCACTCATATACTATGTGCTACACTGTGCGTTTCTTATATTCTAAGTTTTTCAGTGCAACTCACTCATATACTATGTGCTACACTGTGCGTTTCTTATATTCTAAGTTTTTCAGTGCAACTCACTCATATACTATGTGCTACACTGTGCGTTTCTTATATTCTAAGTTTTTCAGTGCAACTCACTCATATACTATGTACTACACTGTGCGTTTCTTATATTCTAAGTTTTTCAGTGCAACTCACTCATATACTATGTACTACACTGTGCGTTTCTTATATTCTAAGTTTTTTCAGTGCAACTCACTCATATACTATGTACTACACTGTGCGTTTCTTATATTCTAAGTTTTTCAGTGCAACTCACTCATATACTATGTACTACACTGTGCGTTTCTTAAATTCTAAGTTTTTCAGTGCAACTCACTCATATACTATGTACTACACTGTGCGTTTCTTATATTCTAAGTTTTTCAGGGCAACTCACTCATATACTATGTACTACACTGTGCGTTTCTTATATTCTAAGTTTTTCAGTGCAACTCACTCATATACTATGTACTACACTGTGCGTTTCTTATATTCTAAGTTTTTCAGGGCAACTCACTCATATACTATGTGCTACACTGTGCGTTTCTTATATTCTAAGTTTTTCAGTGCAACTCACTCATATACTATGTGCTACACTGTGCGTTTCTTATATTCTAAGTTTTTCAGTGCAACTCACTCATATACTATGTACTACACTGTGCGTTTCTTATATTCTAAGTTTTTCAGTGCAACTCACTCATATACTATGTACTACACTGTGCGTTTCTTATATTCTAAGTTTTTTCAGTGCAACTCACTCATATACTATGTACTACACTGTGCGTTTCTTATATTCTAAGTTTTTCAGTGCAACTCACTCATATACTATGTACTACACTGTGCGTTTCTTAAATTCTAAGTTTTTCAGTGCAACTCACTCATATACTATGTACTACACTGTGCGTTTCTTATATTCTAAGTTTTTCAGGGCAACTCACTCATATACTATGTACTACACTGTGCGTTTCTTATATTCTAAGTTTTTCAGTGCAACTCACTCATATACTATGTACTACACTGTGCGTTTCTTATATTCTAAGTTTTTCAGGGCAACTCACTCATATACTATGTGCTACACTGTGCGTTTCTTATATTCTAAGTTTTTCAGTGCAACTCACTCATATACTATGTGCTACACTGTGCGTTTCTTATATTCTAAGTTTTTCAGTGCAACTCACTCATATACTATGTGCTACACTGTGCGTTTCTTACATTCTAAGTTTTTCAGTGCAACTCACTCATATACTATGTGCTACACTGTGCGTTTCTTATATTCTAAGTTTTTCAGTGCAACTCACTCATATACTATGTACTACACTGTGCGTTTCTTATATTCTAAGTTTTTCAGTGCAACTCACTCATATACTATGTACTACACTGTGCGTTTCTTATATTCAAAGTTTTTCAGTGCAACTCACTCATATACTATGTACTACACTGTGCGTTTCTTATATTCTAAGTTTTTCAGTGCAACTCACTCATATACTATGTACTACACTGTGCGTTTCTTATATTCTAAGTTTTCAGTGCAACTCACTCATATACTATGTACTACACTGTGCGTTTTTTATATTCTAAGTTTTTCAGTGCAACTCACTCATATACTATGTACTACACTGTGCGTTTCTTATATTCTAAGTTTTTCAGTGCAACTCACTCATATACTATGTACTACACTGTGCGTTTCTTATATTCTAAGTTTTTCAGTGCAACTCACTCATATACTATGTACTACACTGTGCGTTTCTTATATTCTAAGTTTTTCAGTGCAACTCACTCATATACTTTGTACTACACTGTGCTTTTCTTATATTCTAAGTTTTTCAGTGCAACTCACTCATATACTATGTACTACACTGTGCGTTCCTTATATTCTAAGTTTTTCAGTGCAACTCACTCATATACTATGTACTACACTGTGCGTTTCTTATATTCTAAGTTTTTGAGTGCAACTCACTCATATATTATGTACTACACTGTGCGTTTCTTATATTCTAAGTTTTTGAGTGCAACTCACTCATATACTATGTGCTACACTGTGCGTTTCTTATATTCTAAGTTTTTGAGTGCAACTCACTCATATACTATGTTCTACACTGTGCGTTTCTTATATTCTAAGTTTTTGAGTGCAACTCACTCATATACTATGTGCTACACTGTGCGTTTCTTATATTCTAAGTTTTTCAGTGCAACTCACTCATATACTATGTGCTACACTGTGCGTTTCTTATATTCTAAGTTTTTCAGTGCAACTCACTCATATACTATGTGCTACACTGTGCGTTTCTTATATTCTAAGTTTTTCAGTGCAACTCACTCATATACTATGTACTACACTGTGCGTTTCTTATATTCTAAGTTTTTCAGTGCAACTCACTCATATACTATGTACTACACTGTGCGTTTCTTATATTCTAAGTTTTTCAGTGCAACTCACTCATATACTATGTACTACACTGTGCGTTTCTTATATTCTAAGTTTTTCAGTGCAACTCACTCATATACTATGTACTACACTGTGCGTTTCTTAAATTCTAAGTTTTTCAGTGCAACTCACTCATATACTATGTACTACACTGTGCGTTTCTTATATTCTAAGTTTTTAAGGGCAACTCACTCATATACTATGTACTACACTGTGCGTTTCTTATATTCTAAGTTTTTCAGTGCAACTCACTCATATACTATGTGCTACACTGTGCGTTTCTTATATTCTAAGTTTTTCAGTGCAACTCACTCATATACTATGTGCTACACTGTGCGTTTCTTACATTCTAAGTTTTTCAGTGCAACTCACTCATATACTATGTGCTACACTGTGCGTTTCTTACATTCTAAGTTTTTCAGTGCAACTCACTCATATACTATGTACTACACTGTGCGTTTCTTATATTCTAAGTTTTTCAGTGCAACTCACTCATATACTATGTACTACACTGTGCGTTTCTTATATTCAAAGTTTTTCAGTGCAACTCACTCATATACTATGTACTACACTGTGCGTTTCTTATATTCTAAGTTTTTCAGTGCAACTCACTCATATACTATGTACTACACTGTGCGTTTCTTATATTCTAAGTTTTCAGTGCAACTCACTCATATACTATGTACTACACTGTGCGTTTTTTATATTCTAAGTTTTTCAGTGCAACTCACTCATATACTATGTACTACACTGTGCGTTTCTTATATTCTAAGTTTTTCAGTGCAACTCACTCATATACTATGTACTACACTGTGCGTTTCTTATATTCTAAGTTTTTCAGTGCAACTCACTCATATACTATGTACTACACTGTGCGTTTCTTATATTCTAAGTTTTTCAGTGCAACTCACTCATATACTTTGTACTACACTGTGCTTTTCTTATATTCTAAGTTTTTCAGTGCAACTCACTCATATACTATGTACTACACTGTGCGTTCCTTATATTCTAAGTTTTTCAGTGCAACTCACTCATATACTATGTACTACACTGTGCGTTTCTTATATTCTAAGTTTTTGAGTGCAACTCACTCATATATTATGTACTACACTGTGCGTTTCTTATATTCTAAGTTTTTGAGTGCAACTCACTCATATACTATGTGCTACACTGTGCGTTTCTTATATTCTAAGTTTTTGAGTGCAACTCACTCATATACTATGTGCTACACTGTGCGTTTCTTATATTCTAAGTTTTTGAGTGCAACTCACTCATATACTATGTGCTACACTGTGCGTTTCTTATATTCTAAGTTTTTCAGTGCAACTCACTCATATACTATGTGCTACACTGTGCGTTTCTTATATTCTAAGTTTTTCAGTGCAACTCACTCATATACTATGTGCTACACTGTGCGTTTCTTATATTCTAAGTTTTTCAGTGCAACTCACTCATATACTATGTACTACACTGTGCGTTTCTTATATTCTAAGTTTTTCAGTGCAACTCACTCATATACTATGTACTACACTGTGCGTTTCTTATATTCTAAGTTTTTCAGTGCAACTCACTCATATACTATGTACTACACAGTGCATTTCGTGTAATGCGGGTTTTTCAGTAAATTCTAAGTTTTTCAGTACAACTCACTCATATACTATGTACTACACTGTGCGTTTCTTATATTCTAAGTTTTTCAGTGCAACTCACTCATATACTATGTACTACACTGTGCGTTTCTTATATTCAAAGTTTTTCAGTGCAACTCATTCATATACTATGTACTACACTGTGCGTTTCTTATATTCTAAGTTTTTCAGTGCAACTCCCTCATATACTATGTACTACACTGTGCGTTTCTTATATTCTAAGTTTTTCAGTGCAACTCACTCATATACTATGTGCTACACTGTGCGTTTCTTATATTCTAAGTTTTTCAGTGCAACTCACTCATATACTATGTGCTACACTGTGCGTTTCTTATATTCTAAGTTTTTCAGTGCAACTCACTCATATACTATGTACTACACTGTGCGTTTCTTATATTCTGAGTTTTTCAGTGCAACTCACTCATATACTATGTGCTACACTGTGCGTTTCTTATATTCTAAGTTTTTCAGTGCAACTCACTCATATACTATGTACTACACTGTGCGTTTCTTATATTCTAAGTTTTTCAGTGCAACTCACTCATATACTATGTACTACACTGTGCGTTTCTTATATTCTAAGTTTTTCAGTGCAAATCACTCATATACTATGTACTACACTGTGCGTTTCTTATATTCCAAGTTTTTCAGTGCAACACACTCATATACTATGTACTACACTGTGCGTTTCTTATATTCTAAGTTTTTCAGTGCAACTCACTCATATACTATGTACTACACTGTGCGTTTCTTATTTTCTAAGTTTTTGAGTGCAACTCACTCATATACTATGTACTACACTGTGCGTTTCTTATATTCTAAGTTTTTCAGTGCAACTCATTCATATACTATGTACTACACTGTGCATTTTTTATATTCAAAGTTTTTCAGTGCAACTCACTCATATACTATGTACTACACTGTGCGTTTCTTATATTCTAAGTTTTTCAGTGCAACTCACTCAAATACTATGTACTACACTGTGCGTTTCTTATATTCTAAGTTTTTCAGTGCAACTCACTCATATACTATGTACTACACTGTGCGTTTCTTATATTCAAAGTTTTTCAGTGCAACTCACTCATATACTATGTACTACACTGTGCGTTTCTTATATTCTAAGTTTTTCAGTGCAACTCACTCATATACTATGTACTACACTGTGCGTTTCTTATATTCTAAGTTTTTCAGTGCAACTCACTCATATACTATGTACTACACTGTGCGTTTCTTATATTCTAAGTTTTTCAGTGCAACTCATTCATATACTTTGTACTACACTGTGCTTTTCTTATATTCTAAGTTTTTCAGTGCAACTCACTCATATACTATGTACTACACTGTGCGTTTCTTATATTCTAAGTTTTTCAGTGCAACTCACTCATATACTATGTACTACACTGTGTGTTTCTTATATTCTAAGTTTTTGAGTGCAACTCACTCATATACTATGTACTACACTGTGCGTTTCTTATATTCTAAGTTTTTGAGTGCAACTCACTCATATACTATGTGCTACACTGTGCGTTTCTTATATTCTAAGTTTTTGAGTGCAACTCACTCATATACTATGTGCTACACTGTGCGTTTCTTATATTCTAAGTTTTTCAGTGCAACTCACTCATATACTATGTGCTACACTGTGCGTTTCTTATATTCTAAGTTTTTCAGTGCAACTCACTCATATACTATGTGCTACACTGTGCGTTTCTTATATTCTAAGTTTTTCAGTGCAACTCACTGATATACTATGTGCTACACTGTGCGTTTCTTATATTCTAAGTTTTTCAGTGCAACTCACTCATATACTATGTGCTACACTATGCGTTTCTTATATTCTAAGTTTTTCAGTGCAACTCACTCATATACTATGTACTACACTGTGCGTTTCTTATATTCTAAGTTTTTCAGTGCAACTCACTCATATACTATGAACTACACTGTGCGTTTCTTATATTCTAAGTTTTTCAGTGCAACTCACTCATATACTATGTAATACACTGTGCGTTTCTTATATTCTAATTTTTTCAGTGCAACTCACTCATATACTATGTACTACACTGTGCGTTTCTTAAATTCTAAGTTTTTCAGTGCACCTCACTCATATACTATGTACTACACTGTGCGTTTCTTATATTCTAAGTTTTTCAGTGCAACTCACTCATATACTATGTACTACACTGTGCGTTTCTTATATTCTAAGTTTTTCAGTGCAACTCACTCATATACTATGTACTACACTGTGCGTTTCTTATATTCTAAGTTTTTCAGTGCAACTCACTCATATACTATGTACTACACTGTGCGTTCCTTATATTCTAAGTTTTTCAGTGCAACTCACTCATATACTATGTACTACACTGTGCGTTTCTTATATTCTAAGTTTTTGAGTGCAACTCACTCATATACTATGTACTACACTGTGCGTTTCTTATATTCTAAGTTTTTCAGTGCAACTCACTCATATACTATGTGCTACACTGTGCGTTTCTTATATTCTAAGTTTTTGAGTGCAACTCACTCATATACTATGTGCTACACTGTGCGTTTCTTATATTCTAAGTTTTTGAGTGCAACTCACTCATATACTATGTGCTACACTGTGCGTTTCTTATATTCTAAGTTTTTCAGTGCAACTCACTCATATACTATGTGCTACACTGTGCGTTTCTTATATTCTAAGTTTTTCAGTGCAACTCACTCATATACTATGTGCTACACTGTGCGTTTCTTATATTCTAAGTTTTTCAGTGCAACTCACTCATATACTATGTACTACACTGTGCGTTTCTTATATTCTAAGTTTTTCAGTGCAACTCACTCATATACTATGTACTACACTGTGCGTTTCTTATATTCTAAGTTTTTCAGTGCAACTCACTCATATACTATGTACTACACAGTGCATTTCGTGTAATGCGGGTTTTTCAGTAAATTCTAAGTTTTTCAGTACAACTCACTCATATACTATGTACTACACTGTGCGTTTCTTATATTCTAAGTTTTTCAGTGCAACTCACTCATATACTATGTACTACACTGTGCGTTTCTTATATTCAAAGTTTTTCAGTGCAACTCATTCATATACTATGTACTACACTGTGCGTTTCTTATATTCTAAGTTTTTCAGTGCAACTCCCTCATATACTATGTACTACACTGTGCGTTTCTTATATTCTAAGTTTTTCAGTGCAACTCACTCATATACTATGTGCTACACTGTGCGTTTCTTATATTCTAAGTTTTTCAGTGCAACTCACTCATATACTATGTGCTACACTGTGCGTTTCTTATATTCTAAGTTTTTCAGTGCAACTCACTCATATACTATGTACTACACTGTGCGTTTCTTATATTCTGAGTTTTTCAGTGCAACTCACTCATATACTATGTGCTACACTGTGCGTTTCTTATATTCTAAGTTTTTCAGTGCAACTCACTCATATACTATGTACTACACTGTGCGTTTCTTATATTCTAAGTTTTTCAGTGAAACTCACTCATATACTATGTACTACACTGTGCGTTTCTTATATTCTAAGTTTTTCAGTGCAAATCACTCATATACTATGTACTACACTGTGCGTTTCTTATATTCCAAGTTTTTCAGTGCAACACACTCATATACTATGTACTACACTGTGCGTTTCTTATATTCTAAGTTTTTCAGTGCAACTCACTCATATACTATGTACTACACTGTGTGTTTCTTATATTCTAAGTTTTTGAGTGTAACTCACTCATATACTATGTACTACACTGTGCGTTTCTTATATTCTAAGTTTTTGAGTGCAACTCACTCATATACTATGTGCTACACTGTGCGTTTCTTATATTCTAAGTTTTTGAGTGCAACTCACTCATATACTATGTGCTACACTGTGCGTTTCTTATATTCTAAGTTTTTCAGTGCAACTCACTCATATACTATGTGCTACACTGTGCGTTTCTTATATTCTAAGTTTTTCAGTGCAACTCACTCATATACTATGTGCTACACTGTGCGTTTCTTATATTCTAAGTTTTTCAGTGCAACTCACTGATATACTATGTGCTACACTGTGCGTTTCTTATATTCTAAGTTTTTCAGTGCAACTCACTCATATACTATGTGCTACACTATGCGTTTCTTATATTCTAAGTTTTTCAGTGCAACACACTCATATACTATGTACTACACTGTGCGTTTCTTATATTCTAAGTTTTTCAGTGCAACTCACTCATATACTATGAACTACACTGTGCGTTTCTTATATTCTAAGTTTTTCAGTGCAACTCACTCATATACTATGTAATACACTGTGCGTTTCTTATATTCTAATTTTTTCAGTGCAACTCACTCATATACTATGTACTACACTGTGCGTTTCTTAAATTCTAAGTTTTTCAGTGCACCTCACTCATATACTATGTACTACACTGTGCGTTTCTTATATTCTAAGTTTTTCAGTGCAACTCACTCATATACTATGTACTACACTGTGCGTTTCTTATATTCTAAGTTTTTCAGTGCAACTCACTCATATACTATGTACTACACTGTGCGTTTCTTATATTCTAAGTTTTTCAGTGCAACTCACTCATATACTATGTACTACACTGTGCGTTCCTTATATTCTAAGTTTTTCAGTGCAACTCACTCATATACTATGTACTACACTGTGCGTTTCTTATATTCTAAGTTTTTGAGTGCAACTCACTCATATATTATGTACTACACTGTGCGTTTCTTATATTCTAAGTTTTTGAGTGCAACTCACTCATATACTATGTGCTACACTGTGCGTTTCTTATATTCTAAGTTTTTGAGTGCAACTCACTCATATACAATGTGCTACACTGTGCGTTTCTTATATTCTAAGTTTTTGAGTGCAACTCACTCATATACTATGTGCTACACTGTGCGTTTCTTATATTCTAAGTTTTTCAGTGCAACTCACTCATATACTATGTGCTACACTGTGCGTTTCTTATATTCTAAGTTTTTCAGTGCAACTCACTCATATACTATGTACTACACTGTGCGTTTCTTATATTCTAAGTTTTTCAGTGCAACTCACTCATATACTATGTACTACACTGTGCGTTTCTTATATTCTAAGTTTTTCAGTGCAACTCACTCATATACTATGTACTACACAGTGCATTTCGTGTAATGCGGGTTTTTCAGTAAATTCTAAGTTTTTCAGTACAACTCACTCATATACTATGTACTACACTGTGCGTTTCTTATATTCTAAGTTTTTCAGTGCAACTCACTCATATACTATGTACTACACTGTGCGTTTCTTATATTCAAAGTTTTTCAGTGCAACTCATTCATATACTATGTACTACACTGTGCGTTTCTTATATTCTAAGTTTTTCAGTGCAACTCCCTCATATACTATGTACTACACTGTGCGTTTCTTATATTCTAAGTTTTTCAGTGCAACTCACTCATATACTATGTGCTACACTGTGCGTTTCTTATATTCTAAGTTTTTGAGTGCAACTCACTCATATACTATGTGCTACACTGTGCGTTTCTTATATTCTAAGTTTTTCAGTGCAACTCACTCATATACTATGTACTAGACTGTGCGTTTCTTATATTCTGAGTTTTTCAGTGCAACTCACTCATATACTATGTGCTACACTGTGCGTTTCTTATATTCTAAGTTTTTCAGTGCAACTCACTCATATACTATGTACTACACTGTGCGTTTCTTATATTCTAAGTTTTTCAGTGAAACTCACTCATATACTATGTACTACACTGTGCGTTTCTTATATTCTAAGTTTTTCAGTGCAAATCACTCATATACTATGTACTACACTGTGCGTTTCTTATATTCCAAGTTTTTCAGTGCAACACACTCATATACTATGTACTACACTGTGCGTTTCTTATATTCTAAGTTTTTCAGTGCAACTCACTCATATACTATGTACTACACTGTGCGTTTCTTATTTTCTAAGTTTTTGAGTGCAACTCACTCATATACTATGTACTACACTGTGCGTTTCTTATATTCTAAGTTTTTCAGTGCAACTCATTCATATACTATGTACTACACTGTGCATTTTTTATATTCAAAGTTTTTCAGTGCAACTCACTCATATACTATGTACTACACTGTGCGTTTCTTATATTCTAAGTTTTTCAGTGCAACTCACTCAAATACTATGTACTACACTGTGCGTTTCTTATATTCTAAGTTTTTCAGTGCAACTCACTCATATACTATGTACTACACTGTGCGTTTCTTATATTCAAAGTTTTTCAGTGCAACTCACTCATATACTATGTACTACACTGTGCGTTTCTTATATTCTAAGTTTTTCAGTGCAACTCACTCATATACTATGTACTACACTGTGCGTTTCTTATATTCTAAGTTTTTCAGTGCAACTCACTCATATACTATGTATTACACTGTGCGTTTCTTATATTCTAAGTTTTTCAGTGCAACTCATTCATATACTTTGTACTACACTGTGCTTTTCTTATATTCTAAGTTTTTCAGTGCAACTCACTCATATACTATGTACTACACTGTGCGTTTCTTATATTCTAAGTTTTTCAGTGCAACTCACTCATATACTATGTACTACACTGTGCGTTTCTTATATTCTAAGTTTTTGAGTGCAACTCACTCATATACTATGTACTACACTGTGCGTTTCTTATATTCTAAGTTTTTGAGTGCAACTCACTCATATACTATGTGCTACACTGTGCGTTTCTTATATTCTAAGTTTTTGAGTGCAACTCACTCATATACTATGTGCTACACTGTGCGTTTCTTATATTCTAAGTTTTTCAGTGCAACTCACTCATATACTATGTGCTACACTGTGCGTTTCTTATATTCTAAGTTTTTCAGTGCAACTCACTCATATACTATGTGCTACACTGTGCGTTTCTTATATTCTAAGTTTTTCAGTGCAACTCACTGATATACTATGTGCTACACTGTGCGTTTCTTATATTCTAAGTTTTTCAGTGCAACTCACTCATATACTATGTGCTACACTATGCGTTTCTTATATTCTAAGTTTTTCAGTGCAACTCACTCATATACTATGTACTACACTGTGCGTTTCTTATATTCTAAGTTTTTCAGTGCAACTCACTCATATACTATGAACTACACTGTGCGTTTCTTATATTCTAAGTTTTTCAGTGCAACTCACTCATATACTATGTAATACACTGTGCGTTTCTTATATTCTAATTTTTTCAGTGCAACTCACTCATATACTATGTACTACACTGTGCGTTTCTTAAATTCTAAGTTTTTCAGTGCAACTCACTCATATACTATGTACTACACTGTGCGTTTCTTATATTCTAAGTTTTTCAGTGCAACTCACTCATATACTATGTACTACACTGTGCGTTTCTTATATTCTAAGTTTTTCAGTGCAACTCACTCATATACTATGTACTACACTGTGCGTTTCTTATATTCTAAGTTTTTCAGTGCAAATCACTCATATACTATGTACTACACTGTGCGTTTCTTATATTCTAAGTTTTTGAGTCAACTCACTCATATACTATGTACTACACTGTGCGTTTCTCATATTCTAAGTTTTTGAGAGCAACTCACTCATACTATGTACTACACTGTGCGTTTCTTATATTTTAAGTTTTTCAGTGCAACTCACTCATATACTATATACTACACTGTGCGTTTCTTATATTCTAAGTTTTTCAGTGCAACTCACTCATATACTATGTACTAAACTGTGCGTTTCTTATATTCTAAGTTTTTCAGTGCAACTCACTCATATACTATGTACTACACTGTGCGTTTCTTATATTCTAAGTTTTCAGTGCAACTCACTCATATACTATGTACTACACTGTGCGTTTTTTATATTCTAAGTTTTTCAGTGCAACTCACTCATATACTATGTACTACACTGTGCGTTTCTTATATTCTAAGTTTTTCAGTGCAACTCACTCATATACTATGTACTACACTGTGCGTTTCTTATATTCTAAGTTTTTCAGTGCAACTCACTCATATACTATGTATTACACTGTGCGTTTCTTATATTCTAAGTTTTTCAGTGCAACTCACTCATATACTTTGTACTACACTGTGCTTTTCTTATATTCTAAGTTTTTGAGTGCAACTCACTCATATACTATGTACTACACTGTGCGTTTCTTATATTCTGAGTTTTTCAGTGCAACTCACTCATATACTATGTGTTACACTGTGCGTTTCTTATATTCTAAGTTTTTCAGTGCAACTCACTCATATACTATGTGGTACACTGTGCGTTTCTTATATTCTAAGTTTTTCAGTGCAACTCACTCATATACTATGTGCTACACTGTGCGTTTCTTATATTCTAAGTTTTTCAGTGCAACTCACTCATATACTATGTACTACACTGTGCGTTTCTTATATTCTAAGTTTTTCAGTGCAACTCACTCATATACTATGAACTACACTGTGCGTTTCTTATATTCTAAGTTTTTCAGTGCAACTCACTCATATACTATGTAATACACTGTGCGTTTCTTATATTCTAATTTTTTCAGTGCAACTCACTCATATACTATGTACTACACTGTGCGTTTCTTAAATTCTAAGTTTTTCAGTGCAACTCACTCATATACTATGTACTACACTGTGCGTTTCTGATATTCTAAGTTTTTCAGTGCAACTCACTCATATACTATGTACTACACTGTGCGTTTCTTATATTCTAAGTTTTTCAGTGCAACTCACTCATATACTATGTACTACACTGTGCGTTTCTTATATTCTAAGTTTTTCAGTGCAACTCACTCATATACTATGTACTACACAGTGCATTTCGTGTAATGCGGGTTTTTCAGTAAATTCTAAGTTTTTCAGTACAACTCACTCATATACTATGTACTACACTGTGCGTTTCTTATATTCTAAGTTTTTCAGTGCAACTCACTCATATACTATGTACTACACTGTGCGTTTCTTATATTCAAAGTTTTTCAGTGCAACTCATTCATATACTATGTACTACACTGTGCGTTTCTTATATTCTAAGTTTTTCAGTGCAACTCCCTCATATACTATGTACTACACTGTGCGTTTCTTATATTCTAAGTTTTTCAGTGCAACTCACTCATATACTATGTGCTACACTGTGCGTTTCTTATATTCTAAGTTTTTCAGTGCAACTCACTCATATACTATGTGCTACACTGTGCGTTTCTTATATTCTAAGTTTTTCAGTGCAACTCACTCATATACTATGTACTAGACTGTGCGTTTCTTATATTCTGAGTTTTTCAGTGCAACTCACTCATATACTATGTGCTACACTGTGCGTTTCTTATATTCTAAGTTTTTCAGTGCAACTCACTCATATACTATGTACTACACTGTGCGTTTCTTATATTCTAAGTTTTTCAGTGAAACTCACTCATATACTATGTACTACACTGTGCGTTTCTTATATTCTAAGTTTTTCAGTGCAAATCACTCATATACTATGTACTACACTGTGCGTTTCTTATATTCCAAGTTTTTCAGTGCAACACACTCATATACTATGTACTACACTGTGCGTTTCTTATATTCTAAGTTTTTCAGTGCAACTCACTCATATACTATGTACTACACTGTGCGTTTCTTATTTTCTAAGTTTTTGAGTGCAACTCACTCATATACTATGTACTACACTGTGCGTTTCTTATATTCTAAGTTTTTCAGTGCAACTCACTCATATACTATGTACTACACTGTGCGTTTCTTATATTCTAAGTTTTTCAGTGCAACTCACTCAAATACTATGTACTACACTGTGCGTTTCTTATATTCTAAGTTTTTCAGTGCAACTCACTCATATACTATGTACTACACTGTGCGTTTCTTATATTCAAAGTTTTTCAGTGCAACTCACTCATATACTATGTACTACACTGTGCGTTTCTTATATTCTAAGTTTTTCAGTGCAACTCACTCATATACTATGTACTACACTGTGCGTTTCTTATATTCTAAGTTTTTCAGTGCAACTCACTCATATACTATGTATTACACTGTGCGTTTCTTATATTCTAAGTTTTTCAGTGCAACTCATTCATATACTTTGTACTACACTGTGCTTTTCTTATATTCTAAGTTTTTCAGTGCAACTCACTCATATACTATGTACTACACTGTGCGTTTCTTATATTCTAAGTTTTTCAGTGCAACTCACTCATATACTATGTACTACACTGTGCGTTTCTTATATTCTAAGTTTTTGAGTGCAACTCACTCATATACTATGTACTACACTGTGCGTTTCTTATATTCTAAGTTTTTGAGTGCAACTCACTCATATACTATGTGCTACACTGTGCGTTTCTTATATTCTAAGTTTTTGAGTGCAACTCACTCATATACTATGTGCTACACTGTGCGTTTCTTATATTCTAAGTTTTTCAGTGCAACTCACTCATATACTATGTGCTACACTGTGCGTTTCTTATATTCTAAGTTTTTCAGTGCAACTCACTCATATACTATGTGCTACACTGTGCGTTTCTTATATTCTAAGTTTTTCAGTGCAACTCACTGATATACTATGTGCTACACTGTGCGTTTCTTATATTCTAAGTTTTTCAGTGCAACTCACTCATATACTATGTGCTACACTATGCGTTTCTTATATTCTAAGTTTTTCAGTGCAACTCACTCATATACTATGTACTACACTGTGCGTTTCTTATATTCTAAGTTTTTCAGTGCAACTCACTCATATACTATGAACTACACTGTGCGTTTCTTATATTCTAAGTTTTTCAGTGCAACTCACTCATATACTATGTAATACACTGTGCGTTTCTTATATTCTAATTTTTTCAGTGCAACTCACTCATATACTATGTACTACACTGTGCGTTTCTTAAATTCTAAGTTTTTCAGTGCAACTCACTCATATACTATGTACTACACTGTGCGTTTCTTATATTCTAAGTTTTTCAGTGCAACTCACTCATATACTATGTACTACACTGTGCGTTTCTTATATTCTAAGTTTTTCAGTGCAACTCACTCATATACTATGTACTACACTGTGCGTTTCTTATATTCTAAGTTTTTCAGTGCAAATCACTCATATACTATGTACTACACTGTGCGTTTCTTATATTCTAAGTTTTTGAGTCAACTCACTCATATACTATGTACTACACTGTGCGTTTCTCATATTCTAAGTTTTTGAGAGCAACTCACTCATACTATGTACTACACTGTGCGTTTCTTATATTTTAAGTTTTTCAGTGCAACTCACTCATATACTATATACTACACTGTGCGTTTTTTATATTCTAAGTTTTTCAGTGCAACTCACTCATATACTATGTACTAAACTGTGCGTTTCTTATATTCTAAGTTTTTCAGTGCAACTCACTCATATACTATGTACTACACTGTGCGTTTCTTATATTCTAAGTTTTCAGTGCAACTCACTCATATACTATGTACTACACTGTGCGTTTTTTATATTCTAAGTTTTTCAGTGCAACTCACTCATATACTATGTACTACACTGTGCGTTTCTTATATTCTAAGTTTTTCAGTGCAGCTCACTCATATACTATGTACTACACTGTGCGTTTCTTATATTCTAAGTTTTTCAGTGCAACTCACTCATATACTATGTATTACACTGTGCGTTTCTTATATTCTAAGTTTTTCAGTGCAACTCACTCATATACTTTGTACTACACTGTGCTTTTCTTATATTCTAAGTTTTTGAGTGCAACTCACTCATATACTATGTACTACACTGTGCGTTTCTTATATTCTGAGTTTTTCAGTGCAACTCACTCATATACTATGTGCTACACTGTGCGTTTCTTATATTCTAAGTTTTTCAGTGCAACTCACTCATATACTATGTGCTACACTGTGCGTTTCTTATATTCTAAGTTTTTCAGTGCAACTCACTCATATACTATGTACTACACTGTGCGTTTCTTATATTCTAAGTTTTTGAGTGCAACTCACTCATATACTATGTACTACACTGTGCGTTTCTTATATTCTAAGTTTTTGAGTGCAACTCACTCATATACTATGTGCTACACTGTGCGTTTCTTATATTCTAAGTTTTTGAGTGCAACTCACTCATATACTATGTGTTACACTGTGCGTTTCTTATATTCTAAGTTTTTCAGTGCAACTCACTCATATACTATGTGCTACACTGTGCGTTTCTTATATTCTAAGTTTTTCAGTGCAACTCACTCATATACTATGTGCTACACTGTGCGTTTCTTATATTCTAAGTTTTTCAGTGCAACTCACTCATATACTATGTGCTACACTGTGCGTTTCTTATATTCTAAGTTTTTCAGTGCAACTCACTCATATACTATGTGCTACACTATGCGTTTCTTATATTCTAAGTTTTTCAGTGCAACTCACTCATATACTATGTACTACACTGTGCGTTTCTTATATTCTAAGTTTTTCAGTGCAACTCACTCATATACTATGAACTACACTGTGCGTTTCTTATATTCTAAGTTTTTCAGTGCAACTCACTCATATACTATGTAATACACTGTGCGTTTCTTATATTCTAATTTTTTCAGTGCAACTCACTCATATACTATGTACTACACTGTGCGTTTCTTAAATTCTAAGTTTTTCAGTGCAACTCACTCATATACTATGTACTACACTGTGCGTTTCTGATATTCTAAGTTTTTCAGTGCAACTCACTCATATACTATGTACTACACTGTGCGTTTCTTATATTCTAAGTTTTTCAGTGCAACTCACTCATATACTATGTACTACACTGTGCGTTTCTTATATTCTAAGTTTTTCAGTGCAAATCACTCATATACTATGTACTACACTGTGCGTTTCTTATATTCTAAGTTTTTGAGTCAACTCACTCATATACTATGTACTACACTGTGCGTTTCTCATATTCTAAGTTTTTGAGTGCAACTCACTCATACTATGTACTACACTGTGCGTTTCTTATATTTTAAGTTTTTCAGTGCAACTCACTCATATACTATATACTACACTGTGCGTTTCTTATATTCTAAGTTTTTCAGTGCAACTCACTCATATACTATGTACTACACTGTGCGTTTCTTATATTCTAAGTTTTTCAGTGCAACTCACTCATATACTATGTACTACACTGTGCGTTTCTTAAATTCTAAGTTTTTCAGTGCAACTCACTCATATACTATGTACTACACTGTGCGTTTCTTATATTCTAAGTTTTTCAGGGCAACTCACTCATATACTATGTACTACACTGTGCGTTTCTTATATTCTAAGTTTTTCAGTGCAACTCACTCATATACTATGTACTACACTGTGCGTTTCTTATATTCTAAGTTTTTGAGTGCAACTCACTCATATACTATGTACTACACTGTGCGTTTCTTATATTCTGAGTTTTTCAGTGCAACTCACTCATATACTATGTGCTACACTGTGCGTTTCTTATATTCTAAGTTTTTCAGTGCAACTCACTCATATACTATGTGCTACACTGTGCGTTTCTTATATTCTAAGTTTTTCAGTGCAACTCACTCATATACTATGTACTACACTGTGCGTTTCTTATATTCTAAGTTTTTCAGTGAAACTCACTCATATACTATGTACTACACTGTGCGTTTCTTATATTCTAAGTTTTTCAGTGCAAATCACTCATATACTATGTACTACACTGTGCGTTTCTTATATTCCAAGTTTTTCAGTGCAACACACTCATATACTATGTACTACACTGTGCGTTTCTTATATTCTAAGTTTTTCAGTGCAACTCACTCATATACTATGTACTACACTGTGCGTTTCTTATTTTCTAAGTTTTTGAGTGCAACTCACTCATATACTATGTACTACACTGTGCGTTTCTTATATTCTAAGTTTTTCAGTGCAACTCACTCATATACTATGTACTACACTGTGCATTTTTTATATTCAAAGTTTTTCAGTGCAACTCACTCATATACTATGTACTACACTGTGCGTTTCTTATATTCTAAGTTTTTCAGTGCAACTCACTCAAATACTATGTACTACACTGTGCGTTTCTTATATTCTAAGTTTTTCAGTGCAACTCACTCATATACTATGTACTACACTGTGCGTTTCTTATATTCAAAGTTTTTCAGTGCAACTCACTCATATACTATGTACTACACTGTGCGTTTCTTATATTCTAAGTTTTTCAGTGCAACTCACTCATATACTATGTACTACACTGTGCGTTTCTTATATTCTAAGTTTTTCAGTGCAACTCACTCATATACTATGTACTACACTGTGCGTTTCTTATATTCTAAGTTTTTGAGTGCAACGCACTCATATACTATGTACTAAACTGTGCGTTTCTTATATTCTAAGTTTTTGAGTGCAACTCACTCATATACTATGTGCTACACTGTGCGTTTCTTATATTCTAAGTTTTTGAGTGCAACTCACTCATATACTATGTGCTACACTGTGCGTTTCTTATATTCTAAGTTTTTCAGTGCAACTCACTCATATACTATGTGCTACACTGTGCGTTTCTTATATTCTAAGTTTTTCAGTGCAACTCACTCATATACTATGTGCTACACTGTGCGTTTCTTATATTCTAAGTTTTTCAGTGCAACTCACTCATATACTATGTGCTACACTGTGCGTTTCTTATATTCTAAGTTTTTCAGTGCAACTCACTCATATACTATGTGCTACACTATGCGTTTCTTATATTCTAAGTTTTTCAGTGCAACTCACTCATATACTATGTACTACACTGTGCGTTTCTTATATTCTAAGTTTTTCAGTGCAACTCACTCATATACTATGTAATACACTGTGCGTTTCTTATATTCTAATTTTTTCAGTGCAACTCACTCATATACTATGTACTACACTGTGCGTTTCTTAATTTCTAAGTTTTTCAGTGCAACTCACTCATATACTATGTACTACACTGTGCGTTTCTTATATTCTAAGTTTTTCAGTGCAACTCACTCATATACTATGTACTACACTGTGCGTTTCTTATATTCTAAGTTTTTCAGTGCAACTCACTCATATACTATGTACTACACTGTGCGTTTCTTATATTCTAAGTTTTTCAGTGCAAATCACTCATATACTATGTACTACACTGTGCGTTTCTTATATTCTAAGTTTTTGAGTCAACTCACTCATATACTATGTACTACACTGTGCGTTTCTCATATTCTAAGTTTTTGAGTGCAACTCACTCATACTATGTACTACACTGTGCGTTTCTTATATTTTAAGTTTTTCAGTGCAACTCACTCATATACTATATACTACACTGTGCGTTTCTTATATTCTAAGTTTTTCAGTGCAACTCACTCATACACTATGTACTACACTGTGCGTTTCTTATATTCTAAGTTTTTCAGTGCAACTCACTCATATACTATGTACTACACTGTGCGTTTCTTAAATTCTAAGTTTTTCAGTGCAACTCACTCATATACTATGTACTACACTGTGCGTTTCTTATATTCTAAGTTTTTCAGGGCAACTCACTCATATACTATGTACTACACTGTGCGTTTCTTATATTCTAAGTTTTTCAGTGCAACTCACTCATATACTATGTACTACACTGTGCGTTTCTTATATTCTAAGTTTTTCAGTGCAACTCACTCATATACTATGTATTACACTGTGCGTTTCTTATATTCTAAGTTTTTCAGTGCAACTCACTCATATACTTTGTACTACACTGTGCTTTTCTTATATTCTAAGTTTTTCAGTGCAACTCACTCATATACTATGTACTACACTGTGCGTTTCTTATATTCTAAGTTTTTCAGTGCAACTCACTCATATACTATGTGCTACACTGTGCGTTTCTTATATTCTAGGTTTTTCAGTGCAACTCACTCATATACTATGTGCTACACTGTGCGTTTCTTATATTCTAAGTTTTTCAGTGCAACTCACTGATATACTATGTGCTACACTGTGCGTTTCTTATATTCTAAGTTTTTCAGTGCAACTCACTCATATACTATGTGCTACACTGTGCGTTTCTTACATTCTAAGTTTTTCAGTGCAACTCACTCATATACTATGTGCTACACTGTGCGTTTCTTATATTCTAAGTTTTTCAGTGCAACTCACTCATATACTATGTACTACACTGTGCGTTTCTTATATTCTAAGTTTTTCAGTGCAACTCACTCAAATACTATGTACTACACTGTGCGTTTCTTATATTCTAAGTTTTTCAGTGCAACTCACTCATATACTATGTACTACACTGTGCGTTTCTTATATTCAAAGTTTTTCAGTGCAACTCACTCATATACTATGTACTACACTGTGCGTTTCTTATATTCTAAGTTTTTCAGTGCAACTCACTCATATACTATGTACTACACTGTGCGTTTCTTATATTCTAAGTTTTTCAGTGCAACTCACTCATATACTATGTATTACACTGTGCGTTTCTTATATTCTAAGTTTTTCAGTGCAACTCATTCATATACTTTGTACTACACTGTGCTTTTCTTATATTCTAAGTTTTTCAGTGCAACTCACTCATATACTATGTACTACACTGTGCGTTTCTTATATTCTAAGTTTTTCAGTGCAACTCACTCATATACTATGTACTACACTGTGCGTTTCTTATATTCTAAGTTTTTGAGTGCAACTCACTCATATACTATGTACTACACTGTGCGTTTCTTATATTCTAAGTTTTTGAGTGCAACTCACTCATATACTATGTGCTACACTGTGCGTTTCTTATATTCTAAGTTTTTGAGTGCAACTCACTCATATACTATGTGCTACACTGTGCGTTTCTTATATTCTAAGTTTTTCAGTGCAACTCACTCATATACTATGTGCTACACTGTGCGTTTCTTATATTCTAAGTTTTTCAGTGCAACTCACTCATATACTATGTGCTACACTGTGCGTTTCTTATATTCTAAGTTTTTCAGTGCAACTCACTCATATACTATGTGCTACACTGTGCGTTTCTTATATTCTAAGTTTTTCAGTGCAACTCACTCATATACTATGTGCTACACTATGCGTTTCTTATATTCTAAGTTTTTCAGTGCAACTCACTCATATACTATGTACTACACTGTGCGTTTCTTATATTCTAAGTTTTTCAGTGCAACTCACTCATATACTATGAACTACACTGTGCGTTTCTTATATTCTAAGTTTTTCAGTGCAACTCACTCATATACTATGTAATACACTGTGCGTTTCTTATATTCTAATTTTTTCAGTGCAACTCACTCATATACTATGTACTACACTGTGCGTTTCTTAAATTCTAAGTTTTTCAGTGCAACTCACTCATATACTATGTACTACACTGTGCGTTTCTTATATTCTAAGTTTTTCAGTGCAACTCACTCATATACTATGTACTACACTGTGCGTTTCTTATATTCTAAGTTTTTCAGTGCAACTCACTCATATACTATGTACTACACTGTGCGTTTCTTATATTCTAAGTTTTTCAGTGCAAATCACTCATATACTATGTACTACACTGTGCGTTTCTTATATTCTAAGTTTTTGAGTCAACTCACTCATATACTATGTACTACACTGTGCGTTTCTCATATTCTAAGTTTTTGAGTGCAACTCACTCATACTATGTACTACACTGTGCGTTTCTTATATTTTAAGTTTTTCAGTGCAACTCACTCATATACTATATACTACACTGTGCGTTTCTTATATTCTAAGTTTTTCAGTGCAACTCACTCATATACTATGTACTACACTGTGCGTTTCTTATATTCTAAGTTTTTCAGTGCAACTCACTCATATACTATGTACTACACTGTGCGTTTCTTAAATTCTAAGTTTTTCAGTGCAACTCACTCATATACTATGTACTACACTGTGCGTTTCTTATATTCTAAGTTTTTCAGGGCAACTCACTCATATACTATGTACTACACTGTGCGTTTCTTATATTCTAAGTTTTTCAGTGCAACTCACTCATATACTATGTACTACACTGTGCGTTTCTTATATTCTAAGTTTTTCAGTGCAACTCACTCATATACTATGTATTACACTGTGCGTTTCTTATATTCTAAGTTTTTCAGTGCAACTCACTCATATACTTTGTACTACACTGTGCTTTTCTTATATTCTAAGTTTTTCAGTGCAACTCACTCATATACTATGTACTACACTGTGCGTTTCTTATATTCTAAGTTTTTCAGTGCAACTCACTCATATACTATGTACTACACTGTGCGTTTCTTATATTCTAAGTTTTTGAGTGCAACTCACTCATATACTATGTGCTACACTGTGCGTTTCTTATATTCTAAGTTTTTCAGTGCAACTCACTCATATACTATGTGCTACACTGTGCGTTTCTTATATTCTAAGTTTTTCAGTGCAACTCACTGATATACTATGTGCTACACTGTGCGTTTCTTATATTCTAAGTTTTTCAGTGCAACTCACTCATATACTATGTGCTACACTCTGCGTTTCTTACATTCTAAGTTTTTCAGTGCAACTCACTCATATACTATGTGCTACACTGTGCGTTTCTTATATTCTAAGTTTTTCAGTGCAACTCACTCATATACTATGTACTACACTGTGCGTTTCTTATATTCTAAGTTTTTAGTGCAACTCACTCATATACTATGTATTACACTGTGCGTTTCTTATATTCTAAGTTTTTCAGTGCAACTCACTCATATACTTTGTACTACACTGTGCTTTTCTTATATTCTAAGTTTTTTAGTGCAACTCACTCATATACTATGTACTACACTGTGCGTTTCTTATATTCTAAGTTTTTCAGTGCAACTCACTCATATACTATGTACTACACTGTGCGTTTCTTATATTCTAAGTTTTTGAGTGCAACTCACTCATATACTATGTACTACACTGTGCGTTTCTTATATTCTAAGTTTTTGAGTGCAACTCACTCATATACTATGTGCTACACTGTGCGTTTCATATATTCTAAGTTTTTGAGTGCAACTCACTCATATACTATGTGCTACACTGTGCGTTTCTTATATTCTAAGTTTTTGAGTGCAACTCACTCATATACTATGTGCTACACTGTGCGTTTCTTATATTCTAAGTTTTTCAGTGCAACTCACTCATATACTATGTGCTACACTGTGCGTTTCTTATATTCTAAGTTTTTCAGTGCAACTCACTCATATACTATGTGCTACACTGTGCGTTTCTTATATTCTAAGTTTTTCAGTGCAACTCACTCATATACTATGTGCTACACTGTGCGTTTCTTATATTCTAAGTTTTTCAGTGCAACTCACTCATATACTATGTACTACACTGTGCGTTTCTTATATTCTAAGTTTTTCAGTGCAACTCACTCATATACTATGTACTACACTGTGCGTTTCTTATATTCTAAGTTTTTCAGTGCAACTCACTCATATACTATGTACTACACTGTGCGTTTCTTATATTCTAAGTTTTTCAGTGCAACTCACTCATATACTATGTACTACACTGTGCGTTTTTTAAATTCTAAGTTTTTCAGTGCAACTCACTCATATACTATGTACTACACTGTGCGTTTCTTATATTCTAAGTTTTTCAGGGCAACTCACTCATATACTATGTACTACACTGTGCGTTTCTTATATTCTAAGTTTTTCAGTGCAACTCACTCATATACTATGTATTACACTGTGCGTTTCTTATATTCTAAGTTTTTCAGTGCAATTCACTCATATACTTTGTACTACACTGTGCTTTTCTTATATTCTAAGTTTTACAGTGCAACTCACTCATATACTATGTACTACACTGTGCGTTTCTTATATTCTAAGTTTTTGAGTCAACTCACTCATATACTATGTACTACACTGTGCGTTTCTCATATTCTAAGTTTTTGAGTGCAACTCACTCATACTATGTACTACACTGTGCGTTCCTTATATTCTAAGTTTTTCAGTGCAACTCACTCATATACTATGTACTACACTGTGCGTTTCTTATATTCAAAGTTTTTCAGTGCAACTCACTCATATACTATGTACTACACTGTGCGTTTCTTATATTCTAAGTTTTTCAGTGCAACTCACTCATATACTATGTACTACACTGTGCGTTTCTTATATTCTAAGTTTTTCAGTGCAACTCACTAATATACTATGTACTACACTGTGCATTTCGTGTAATGCAGGTTTTTCAGTAAATTCTAAGTTTTTCAGTGCAACTCACTCATATACTATGTACTACACTGTGCGTTTCTTATATTCTAAGTTTTTCAGTGCAACACACTCATATACTATGTACTACACTATGCGTTTCTTATATTCTAAGTTTTCAGTGCAACTCACTCATATACTATGTACTACACTGTGCGTTTCTTATATTCTAAGTTTTTCAGTGCAACTCACTCATATACTTTGTACTACACTGTGCTTTTCTTATATTCTAAGTTTTTCAGTGCAACTCACTCATGTACTATGTACTACACGGTGCGTTTCTTATATTCTAAGTTTTTCAGTGCAACTCACTCATATACTATGTACTACACTGTGCGTTTCTTATATTCTAAGTTTTTCAGTGCAACTCACTCATATACTATGTACTACACTGTGCGTTTCTTATATTCTAAGTTTTTCAGTGCAACTCACTCATATACTATGTACTACACTGTGCGTTTCTTATATTCTAAGTTTTTCAGTGCAACTCACTCATATACTATGTGCTACACTGTGCGTTTCTTATATTCTAGGTTTTTCAGTGCAACTCACTCATATACTATGTGCTACACTGTGCGTTTCTTATATTCTAAGTTTTTCAGTGCAACTCACTGATATACTATGTGCTACACTGTGCGTTTCTTATATTCTAAGTTTTTCAGTGCAACTCACTCATATACTATGTGCTACACTGTGCGTTTCTTACATTCTAAGTTTTTCAGTGCAACTCACTCATATACTATGTGCTACACTGTGCGTTTCTTATATTCTAAGTTTTTCAGTGCAACTCACTCATATACTATGTACTACACTGTGCGTTTCTTATATTCTAAGTTTTTCAGTGCAACTCACTCATATACTATGTACTACACTGTGCGTTTCTTATATTCAAAGTTTTTCAGTGCAACTCACTCATATACTATGTACTACACTGTGCGTTTCTTATATTCTAAGTTTTTCAGTGCAACTCACTCATATACTATGTACTACACTGTGCGTTTCTTATATTCTAAGTTTTTCAGTGCAACTCACTCATATACTATGTATTACACTGTGCGTTTCTTATATTCTAAGTTTTTCAGTGCAACTCATTCATATACTTTGTACTACACTGTGCTTTTCTTATATTCTAAGTTTTTCAGTGCAACTCACTCATATACTATGTACTACACTGTGCGTTTCTTATATTCTAAGTTTTTCAGTGCAACTCACTCATATACTATGTACTACACTGTGCGTTTCTTATATTCTAAGTTTTTGAGTGCAACTCACTCATATACTATGTACTACACTGTGCGTTTCTTATATTCTAAGTTTTTGAGTGCAACTCACTCATATACTATGTGCTACACTGTGCGTTTCTTATATTCTAAGTTTTTGAGTGCAACTCACTCATATACTATGTGCTACACTGTGCGTTTCTTATATTCTAAGTTTTTCAGTGCAACTCACTCATATACTATGTGCTACACTGTGCGTTTCTTATATTCTAAGTTTTTCAGTGCAACTCACTCATATACTATGTGCTACACTGTGCGTTTCTTATATTCTAAGTTTTTCAGTGCAACTCACTCATATACTATGTGCTACACTGTGCGTTTCTTATATTCTAAGTTTTTCAGTGCAACTCACTCATATACTATGTGCTACACTATGCGTTTCTTATATTCTAAGTTTTTCAGTGCAACTCACTCATATACTATGTACTACACTGTGCGTTTCTTATATTCTAAGTTTTTCAGTGCAACTCACTCATATACTATGAACTACACTGTGCGTTTCTTATATTCTAAGTTTTTCAGTGCAACTCACTCATATACTATGTAATACACTGTGCGTTTCTTATATTCTAATTTTTTCAGTGCAACTCACTCATATACTATGTACTACACTGTGCGTTTCTTAAATTCTAAGTTTTTCAGTGCAACTCACTCATATACTATGTACTACACTGTGCGTTTCTTATATTCTAAGTTTTTCAGTGCAACTCACTCATATACTATGTACTACACTGTGCGTTTCTTATATTCTAAGTTTTTCAGTGCAACTCACTCATATACTATGTACTACACTGTGCGTTTCTTATATTCTAAGTTTTTCAGTGCAAATCACTCATATACTATGTACTACACTGTGCGTTTCTTATATTCTAAGTTTTTGAGTCAACTCACTCATATACTATGTACTACACTGTGCGTTTCTCATATTCTAAGTTTTTGAGTGCAACTCACTCATACTATGTACTACACTGTGCGTTTCTTATATTTTAAGTTTTTCAGTGCAACTCACTCATATACTATATACTACACTGTGCGTTTCTTATATTCTAAGTTTTTCAGTGCAACTCACTCATATACTATGTACTACACTGTGCGTTTCTTATATTCTAAGTTTTTCAGTGCAACTCACTCATATACTATGTACTACACTGTGCGTTTCTTAAATTCTAAGTTTTTCAGTGCAACTCACTCATATACTATGTACTACACTGTGCGTTTCTTATATTCTAAGTTTTTCAGGGCAACTCACTCATATACTATGTACTACACTGTGCGTTTCTTATATTCTAAGTTTTTCAGTGCAACTCACTCATATACTATGTACTACACTGTGCGTTTCTTATATTCTAAGTTTTTCAGTGCAACTCACTCATATACTATGTATTACACTGTGCGTTTCTTATATTCTAAGTTTTTCAGTGCAACTCACTCATATACTTTGTACTACACTGTGCTTTTCTTATATTCTAAGTTTTTCAGTGCAACTCACTCATATACTATGTACTACACTGTGCGTTTCTTATATTCTAAGTTTTTCAGTGCAACTCACTCATATACTATGTGCTACACTGTGCGTTTCTTATATTCTAAGTTTTTGAGTGCAACTCACTCATATACTATGTGCTACACTGTGCGTTTCTTATATTCTAAGTTTTTCAGTGCAACTCACTCATATACTATGTGCTACACTGTGCGTTTCTTATATTCTAAGTTTTTCAGTGCAACTCACTGATATACTATGTGCTACACTGTGCGTTTCTTATATTCTAAGTTTTTCAGTGCAACTCACTCATATACTATGTGCTACACTGTGCGTTTCTTACATTCTAAGTTTTTCAGTGCAACTCACTCATATACTATGTGCTACACTGTGCGTTTCTTATATTCTAAGTTTTTCAGTGCAACTCACTCATATACTATGTACTACACTGTGCGTTTCTTATATTCTAAGTTTTTCAGTGCAACTCACTCATATACTATGTATTACACTGTGCGTTTCTTATATTCTAAGTTTTTCAGTGCAACTCACTCATATACTTTGTACTACACTGTGCTTTTCTTATATTCTAAGTTTTTTAGTGCAACTCACTCATATACTATGTACTACACTGTGCGTTTCTTATATTCTAAGTTTTTCAGTGCAACTCACTCATATACTATGTACTACACTGTGCGTTTCTTATATTCTAAGTTTTTGAGTGCAACTCACTCATATACTATGTACTACACTGTGCGTTTCTTATATTCTAAGTTTTTGAGTGCAACTCACTCATATACTATGTGCTACACTGTGCGTTTCATATATTCTAAGTTTTTGAGTGCAACTCACTCATATACTATGTGCTACACTGTGCGTTTCTTATATTCTAAGTTTTTGAGTGCAACTCACTCATATACTATGTGCTACACTGTGCGTTTCTTATATTCTAAGTTTTTCAGTGCAACTCACTCATATACTATGTGCTACACTGTGCGTTTCTTATATTCTAAGTTTTTCAGTGCAACTCACTCATATACTATGTGCTACACTGTGCGTTTCTTATATTCTAAGTTTTTCAGTGCAACTCACTCATATACTATGTGCTACACTGTGCGTTTCTTATATTCTAAGTTTTTCAGTGCAACTCACTCATATACTATGTACTACACTGTGCGTTTCTTATATTCTAAGTTTTTCAGTGCAACTCACTCATATACTATGTACTACACTGTGCGTTTCTTATATTCTAAGTTTTTCAGTGCAACTCACTCATATACTATGTACTACACTGTGCGTTTCTTATATTCTAAGTTTTTCAGTGCAACTCACTCATATACTATGTACTACACTGTGCGTTTTTTAAATTCTAAGTTTTTCAGTGCAACTCACTCATATACTATGTACTACACTGTGCGTTTCTTATATTCTAAGTTTTTCAGGGCAACTCACTCATATACTATGTACTACACTGTGCGTTTCTTATATTCTAAGTTTTTCAGTGCAACTCACTCATATACTATGTACTACACTGTGCGTTTCTTATATTCTAAGTTTTTCAGTGCAACTCACTCATATACTATGTATTACACTGTGCGTTTCTTATATTCTAAGTTTTTCAGTGCAATTCACTCATATACTTTGTACTACACTGTGCTTTTCTTATATTCTAAGTTTTACAGTGCAACTCACTCATATACTATGTACTACACTGTGCGTTTCTTATATTCTAAGTTTTTGAGTCAACTCACTCATATACTATGTACTACACTGTGCGTTTCTCATATTCTAAGTTTTTGAGTGCAACTCACTCATACTATGTACTACACTGTGCGTTTCTTATATTCTAAGTTTTTCAGTGCAACTCACTCATATACTATGTACTACACTGTGCGTTTCTTATATTCAAAGTTTTTCAGTGCAACTCACTCATATACTATGTACTACACTGTGCGTTTCTTATATTCTAAGTTTTTCAGTGCAACTCACTCATATACTATGTACTACACTGTGCGTTTCTTATATTCTAAGTTTTCAGTGCAACTCACTCATATACTATGTACTACACTGTGCGTTTTTTATATTCTAAGTTTTTCAGTGCAACTCACTCATATACTATGTACTACACTGTGCGTTTCTTATATTCTAAGTTTTTCAGTGCAACTCACTCATATACTATGTACTACACTGTGTATTTCGTGTAATGCGGGTTTTTCAGTAAATTCTAAGTTTTTCAGTGCAACTCATTCATATACTATGTACTATACTGTGCGTTTCTTATATTCTAAGTTTTTCAGTGCAACTCACTCATATACTATGTACTACACTGTGCGTTTCATATATTCTAAGGTTTTCAGTGCAACTCACTCATATAGTATGTGCTACACTGTGCGTTTCTTATATTCTAAGTTTTTGAGTGCAACTCACTCATATACTATGTGCTACACTGTGCGTTTCTTATATTCTAAGTTTTTCAGTGCAACTCACTCATATACTATGTGCTACACTGTGCGTTTCTTATATTCTAAGTTTTTCAGTGCAACTCACTCATATACTATGTGCTACACTGTGCGTTTCTTATATTCTAAGTTTTTCAGTGCAACTCACTCATATACTATGTGCTACACTGTGCGTTTCTTATATTCTAAGTTTTTCAGTGCAACTCACTCATATACTATGTGCTACACTGTGCATTTCTTATATTCTAAGTTTTTCAGTGCAACTCACTCATATACTATGTACTACACTGTGCGTTTCTTATATTCTAAGTTTTTCAGTGCAACTCACTCATATACTATGTACTACACTGTGCGTTTCTTATATTCTAAGTTTTTCAGTGCAACTCACTCATATACTATGTACTACACTGTGCATTTCGTGTAATGCGGGTTTTTCAGTAAATTCTAAGTTTTTCAGTGCAACTCACTCATATACTATGTACTACACTGTGCGTTTCTTATATTCTAAGTTTTTCAGTGCAACTCACTCATATACTATGTACTACACTGTGCGTTTCTTATATTCTAAGTTTTTCAGTGCAACTCACTCATATACTATGTACTACACTGTGCGTTTCTTATATTCTAAGTTTTTCAGTGCAACTCACTCATATACTATGTACTACACTGTGCGTTTCTTATATTCTAAGTTTTTCAGTGCAACTCACTCATATACTATGTACTACACTGTGCGTTTCTTATATTCTAAGTTTTTCAGTGCAACTCACTCATATACTATGTACTACACTGTGCATTTCGTGTAATGCGGGTTTTTCAGTAAATTCTAAGTTTTTCAGTACAACTCACTCATATACTCTGTACTACACTGTGTGTTTCTTATATTCTAAGTTTTTCAGTGCAACTCACTCATATACTATGTACTACACTGTGCGTTTCTTATATTCTAAGTTTTTCAGTGCAACTCACTCATATACTATGTACTACACTGTGCGTTTCTTATATTCTAAGTTTTTCAGTGCAACTCACTCATATACTATGTACTACACTGTGAGTTTCTTATATTCTAAGTTTTTCAGTGCAACTCACTCATATACTATGTACTACACTGTGCGTTTCTTATATTCTAAGTTTTCAGTGCAACTCACTCATATACTATGTACTACACTGTGCGTTTTTTATATTCTAAGTTTTTCAGTGCAACTCACTCATATACTATGTACTACACTGTGCGTTTCTTATATTCTAAGTTTTTCAGTGCAACTCACTCATATACTATGTACTACACTGTGCATTTCGTGTAATGCGGGTTTTTCAGTAAATTCTAAGTTTTTCAGTGCAACTCATTCATATACTATGTACTATACTGTGCGTTTCTTATATTCTAAGTTTTTCAGTGCAACTCACTAATATACTATGTACTACACTGTGCGTTTCATATATTCTAAGGTTTTCAGTGCAACTCACTCATATACTATGTGCTACACTGTGCGTTTCTTATATTCTAAGTTTTTCAGTGCAACTCACTCATATACTATGTGCTACACTGTGCGTTTCTTATATTCTAAGTTTTTCAGTGCAACTCACTCATATACTATGTGCTACACTGTGCGTTTCTTATATTCTAAGTTTTTCAGTGCAACTCACTCATATACTATGTGCTACACTGTGCGTTTCTTATATTCTAAGTTTTTCAGTGCAACTCACTCATATACTATGTGCTACACTGTGCGTTTCTTATATTCTAAGTTTTTCAGTGCAACTCACTCATATACTATGTGCTACACTGTGCATTTCTTATATTCTAAGTTTTTCAGTGCAACTCACTCATATACTATGTACTACACTGTGCGTTTCTTATATTCTAAGTTTTTCAGTGCAACTCACTCATATACTATGTACTACACTGTGCGTTTCTTATATTCTAAGTTTTTCAGTGCAACTCACTCATATACTATGTACTACACTGTGCGTTTCTTATATTCTAAGTTTTTCAGTGCAACTCACTCATATACTATGTACTACACTGTGCGTTTCTTATATTCTAAGTTTTTCAGTGCAACTCACTCATATACTATGTACTACACTCTGCGTTTCTTATATTCTAAGTTTTTCAGTGCAACTCACTCATATACTATGTACTACACTGTGCGTTTCTTATATTCTAAGTTTTTCAGTGCAACTCACTCATATACTATGTACTACACTGTGGATTTCGTGTAATGCGGGTTTTTCAGTAAATTCTAAGTTTTTCAGTACAACTCACTCATATACTCTGTACTACACTGTGCGTTTCTTATATTCTAAGTTTTTCAGTGCAACTCACTCATATACTATGTACTACACTGTGCGTTTTTTATATTCTAAGTTTTTCAGTGCAACTCACTCATATACTATGTACTACACTGTGCGTTTCTTATATTCTAAGTTTTTCAGTGCAACTCACTCATATACTATGTACTACACTGTGCGTTTCTTATATTCTAAGTTTTTCAGTGCAACTCACTCATATACTATGTACTACACTGTGCGTTTCTTATATTCTAAGTTTTCAGTGCAACTCACTCATATACTATGTACTACACTGTGCGTTTTTTATATTCTAAGTTTTTCAGTGCAACTCACTCATATACTATGTACTACACTGTGCGTTTCTTATATTCTAAGTTTTTCAGTGCAACTCACTCATATACTATGTACTACACTGTGCATTTCGTGTAATGCGGGTTTTTCAGTAAATTCTAAGTTTTTCAGTGCAACTCATTCATATACTATGTACTATACTGTGCGTTTCTTATATTCTAAGTTTTTAGTGCAACTCACTCATATACTATGTACTACACTGTGCGTTTCATATATTCTAAGGTTTTCAGTGCAACTCACTCATATAGTATGTGCTACACTGTGCGTTTCTTATATTCTAAGTTTTTGAGTGCAACTCACTCATATACTATGTGCTACACTGTGCGTTTCTTATATTCTAAGTTTTTCAGTGCAACTCACTCATATACTATGTGCTACACTGTGCGTTTCTTATATTCTAAGTTTTTCAGTGCAACTCACTCATATACTATGTGCTACACTGTGCGTTTCTTATATTCTAAGTTTTTCAGTGCAACTCACTCATATACTATGTGCTACACTGTGCGTTTCTTATATTCTAAGTTTTTCAGTGCAACTCACTCATATACTATGTGCTACACTGTGCATTTCTTATATTCTAAGTTTTTCAGTGCAACTCACTCATATACTATGTACTACACTGTGCGTTTCTTATATTCTAAGTTTTTCAGTGCAACTCACTCATATACTATGTACTACACTGTGCGTTTCTTATATTCTAAGTTTTTCAGTGCAACTCACTCATATACTATGTACTACACTGTGCATTTCGTGTAATGCGGGTTTTTCAGTAAATTCTAAGTTTTTCAGTGCAACTCACTCATATACTATGTACTACACTGTGCGTTTCTTATATTCTAAGTTTTTCAGTGCAACTCAGTCATATACTATGTACTACACTGTGCGTTTCTTATATTCTAAGTTTTTCAGTGCAACTCACTCATATACTATGTACTACACTGTGCGTTTCTTATATTCTAAGTTTTTCAGTGCAACTCACTCATATACTATGTACTACACTGTGCGTTTCTTATATTCTAAGTTTTTCAGTGCAACTCACTCATATACTATGTACTACACTGTGCGTTTCTTATATTCTAAGTTTTTCAGTGCAACTCACTCATATACTATGTACTACACTCTGCGTTTCTTATATTCTAAGTTTTTCAGTGCAACTCACTCATATACTATGTACTACACTGTGCGTTTCTTATATTCTAAGTTTTTCAGTGCAACTCACTCATATACTATGTACTACACTGTGCATTTCGTGTAATGCGGGTTTTTCAGTAAATTCTAAGTTTTTCAGTGCAACTCATTCATATACTATGTACTATACTGTGCGTTTCTTATATTCTAAGTTTTTAGTGCAACTCACTCATATACTATGTACTACACTGTGCGTTTCATATATTCTAAGGTTTTCAGTGCAACTCACTCATATAGTATGTGCTACACTGTGCGTTTCTTATATTCTAAGTTTTTCAGTGCAACTCACTCATATACTATGTGCTACACTGTGCGTTTCTTATATTCTAAGTTTTTCAGTGCAACTCACTCATATACTATGTGCTACACTGTGCGTTTCTTATATTCTAAGTTTTTCAGTGCAACTCTCTCATATACTATGTGCTACACTGTGCGTTTCTTATATTCTAAGTTTTTTTCAGTGCAACTCACTCATATACTATGTGCTACACTGTGCGTTTCTTATATTCTAAGTTTTTCAGTGCAACTCACTCATATACTATGTGCTACACTGTGCATTTCTTATATTCTAAGTTTTTCAGTGCAACTCACTCATATACTATGTACTACACTGTGCGTTTCTTATATTCTAAGTTTTTCAGTGCAACTCACTCATATACTATGTACTACACTGTGCGTTTCTTATATTCTAAGTTTTTCAGTGCAACTCAATCATATACTATGTACTACACTGTGTATTTCGTGTAATGCGGGTTTTTCAGTAAATTCTAAGTTTTTCAGTGCAACTCATTCATATACTATGTACTATACTGTGCGTTTCTTATATTCTAAGTTTTTCAGTGCAACTCACTCATATACTATGTACTACACTGTGCGTTTCATATATTCTAAGGTTTTCAGTGCAACTCACTCATATAGTATGTGCTACACTGTGCGTTTCTTATATTCTAAGTTTTTGAGTGCAACTCACTCATATACTATGTGCTACACTGTGCGTTTCTTATATTCTAAGTTTTTCAGTGCAACTCACTCATATACTATGTGCTACACTGTGCGTTTCTTATATTCTAAGTTTTTCAGTGCAACTCACTCATATACTATGTGCTACACTGTGCGTTTCTTATATTCTAAGTTTTTCAGTGCAACTCACTCATATACTATGTGCTACACTGTGCGTTTCTTATATTCTAAGTTTTTCAGTGCAACTCACTCATATACTATGTGCTACACTGTGCATTTCTTATATTCTAAGTTTTTCAGTGCAACTCACTCATATACTATGTACTACACTGTGCGTTTCTTATATTCTAAGTTTTTGAGTGCAACTCACTCATATACTATGTACTACACTGTGCGTTTCTTATATTCTAAGTTTTTCAGTGCAACTCACTCATATACTATGTACTACACTGTGCATTTCGTGTAATGCGGGTTTTTCAGTAAATTCTAAGTTTTTCAGTGCAACTCACTCATATACTATGTACTACACTGTGCGTTTCTTATATTCTAAGTTTTTCAGTGCAACTCACTCATATACTATGTACTACACTGTGCGTTTCTTATATTCTAAGTTTTTCAGTGCAACTCACTCATATACTATGTACTACACTGTGCGTTTCTTATATTCTAAGTTTTTCAGTGCAACTCACTCATATACTATGTACTACACTGTGCGTTTCTTATATTCTAAGTTTTTCAGTGCAACTCACTCATATACTATGTACTACACTGTGCGTTTCTTATATTCTAAGTTTTTCAGTGCAACTCACTCATATACTATGTACTACACTGTGCATTTCGTGTAATGCGGGTTTTTCAGTAAATTCTAAGTTTTTCAGTACAACTCACTCATATACTCTGTACTACACTGTGTGTTTCTTATATTCTAAGTTTTTCAGTGCAACTCACTCATATACTATGTACTACACTGTGCGTTTCTTATATTCTAAGTTTTTCAGTGCAACTCACTCATATACTATGTACTACACTGTGCGTTTCTTATATTCTAAGTTTTTCAGTGCAACTCACTCATATACTATGTACTACACTGTGCGTTTCTTATATTCTAAGTTTTTCAGTGCAACTCACTCATATACTATGTACTACACTGTGCGTTTCTTATATTCTAAGTTTTCAGTGCAACTCACTCATATACTATGTACTACACTGTGCGTTTCTTATATTCTAAGTTTTTCAGTGCAACTCACTCATATACTATGTACTACACTGTGCGTTTCTTATATTCTAAGTTTTTCAGTGCAACTCACTCATATACTATGTACTACACTGTGCATTTCGTGTAATGCGGGTTTTTCAGTAAATTCTAAGTTTTTCAGTACAACTCACTCATATACTCTGTACTACACTGTGCGTTTCTTATATTCTAAGTTTTTCAGTGCAACTCACTCATATACTATGTACTACACTGTGCGTTTCTTATATTCTAAGTTTTTCAGTGCAACTCACTCATATACTATGTACTACACTGTGCGTTTCTTATATTCTAAGTTTTTCAGTGCAACTCACTCATATACTATGTACTACACTGTGCGTTTCTTATATTCTAAGTTTTTCAGTGCAACTCACTCATATACTATGTACTACACTGTGCGTTTCTTATATTCTAAGTTTTTCAGTGCAACTCACTCATATACTATCTACTACACTGTGCATTTCGTGTAATGCGGGTTTTTCAGTAAATTCTAAGTTTTTCAGTACAACTCACTCATATACTATGTACTACACTGTGCGTTTCTTATATTCTAAGTTTTTCAGTGCAACTCACTCATATACTATGTACTACACTGTGCGTTTCTTATATTCAAAGTTTTTCAGTGCAACTCACTCATATACTATGTACTACACTGTGCGTTTCTTATATTCTAAGTTTTTCAGTGCAACTCACTCATATACTATGTACTACACTGTGCGTTTCTTATATTCTACGTTTTTGAGTCAACTCACTCATATACTATGTACTACACTGTGCGTTTCTCATATTCTAAGTTTTTGAGTGCAACTCACTCATACTATGTACTACACTGTGCGTTTCTTATATTCTAAGTTTTTCAGTGCAACTCACTCATATACTATGTACTACACTGTGCGTTTCTTATATTCTAAGTTATTCAGTGCAACTCACGCATATACTATGTACTACACTGTGCGTTTCTTATATTCTAAGTTTTTCAGTGCAACTCACTCATATACTATGTACTACACTGTGCGTTTCTTATATTCTAAGTTTTCAGTGCAACTCACTCATATACTATGTACTACACTGTGCATTTCGTGTAATGCGGGTTTTTCAGTAAATTCTAAGTTTTTCAGTGCAACTCATTCATATACTATGTACTATACTGTGCGTTTCTTATATTCTAAGTTTTTCAGTGCAACTCACTCATATACTATGTTCTACACTGTGCGTTTCATATATTCTAAGTTTTTCAGTGCAACTCACTCATATACTATGTGCTACACTGTGCGTTTCTTATATTCTAAGTTTTTGAGTGCAACTCACTCATATACTATGTGCTACACTGTGCGTTTCTTATATTCTAAGTTTTTCAGTGCAACCCACTCATATACTATGTGCTACACTGTGCGTTTCTTATATTCTAAATTTTTCAGTGCAACTCACTCATATACTATGTGCTACACTGTGCATTTCTTATATTCTAAGTTTTTCAGTGCAACTCACTCATATACTATGTACTACACAGTGCGTTTCTTATATTCTAAGTTTTTCAGTGCAACTCACTCATATACTATGTACTACACTGTGCGTTTCTTATATTCTAAGTTTTTCAGTGCAACTCACTCATATACTATGTACTACACTGTGCATTTCGTGTAATGCGGGTTTTTCAGTAAATTCTAAGTTTTTCAGTGCAACTCACTCATATACTATGTACTACACTGTGCCTTTCTTATGTTCTAAGTTTTTCAGTGCAACTCACTCATATACTATGTACTACACTGTGCGTTTCTTATATTCTAAGTTTTTCAGTGCAACTCACTCATATACTATGTACTACACTGTGCGTTTCTTATATTCTAAGTTTTTCAGTGCAACTCACTCATATACTATGTACTACACTGTGCGTTTCTTATATTCTAAGTTTTTCAGTGCAACTCACTCATATACTATGTACTACACTGTGCGTTTCTTATATTCTAAGTTTTTCAGTGCAACTCACTCATATACTATGTACTACACTGTGCATTTCGTGTAATGCGGGTTTTTCAGTAAATTCTAAGTTTTTCAGTACAACTCACTCATATACTCTGTACTACACTGTGCGTTTCTTATATTCTAAGTTTTTCAGTGCAACTCACTCATATACTATGTACTACACTGTGCGTTTCTTATATTCAAAGTTTTTCAGTGCAACTCACTCATATACTATGTACTACACTGTGCGTTTCTTATATTCTAAGTTTTTCAGTGCAACTCACTCATATACTATGTACTACACTGTGCGTTTCTTATATTCTAAGTTTTTCAGTGCAACTCACTCATATACTATGTACTACACTGTGCGTTTCTTATATTCTAAGTTTTTCAGTGCAACTCACTCATATACTATGTACTACACTGTGCGTTTCTTATATTCTAAGTTTTTCAGTGCAACTCACTCATATACTATGTACTACACTGTGCGTTTCTTATATTCTAAGTTTTTCAGTGCAACTCACTCATATACTATGTACTACACTGTGCATTTCGTGTAATGCGGGTTTTTCAGTAAATTCTAAGTTTTTCAGTACAACTCACTCATATACTCTGTACTACACTGTGTGTTTCTTATATTCTAAGTTTTTCAGTGCAACTCACTCATATACTATGTACTACACTGTGCGTTTCTTATATTCTAAGTTTTTCAGTGCAACTCACTCATATACTATGTACTACACTGTGCGTTTCTTATATTCTAAGTTTTTCAGTGCAACTCACTCATATACTATGTACTACACTGTGCGTTTCTTATATTCTAAGTTTTTCAGTGCAACTCACTCATATACTATGTACTACACTGTGCGTTTCTTATATTCTAAGTTTTCAGTGCAACTCACTCATATACTATGTACTACACTGTGCGTTTCTTATATTCTAAGTTTTTCAGTGCAACTCACTCATATACTATGTACTACACTGTGCGTTTCTTATATTCTAAGTTTTTCAGTGCAACTCACTCATATACTATGTACTACACTGTGCATTTTGTGTAATGCGGGTTTTTCAGTAAATTCTAAGTTTTTCAGTACAACTCACTCATATACTCTGTACTACACTGTGCGTTTCTTATATTCTAAGTTTTTCAGTGCAACTCACTCATATACTATGTACTACACTGTGCGTTTCTTATATTCTAAGTTTTTCAGTGCAACTCACTCATATACTATGTACTACACTGTGCGTTTCTTATATTCTAAGTTTTTCAGTGCAACTCACTCATATACTATGTACTACACTGTGCGTTTCTTATATTCTAAGTTTTTCAGTGCAACTCACTCATATACTATGTACTACACTGTGCGTTTCTTATATTCTAAGTTTTTCAGTGCAACTCACTCATATACTATCTACTACACTGTGCATTTCGTGTAATGCGGGTTTTTCAGTAAATTCTAAGTTTTTCAGTACAACTCACTCATATACTATGTACTACACTGTGCGTTTCTTATATTCTAAGTTTTTCAGTGCAACTCACTCATATACTATGTACTACACTGTGCGTTTCTTATATTCAAAGTTTTTCAGTGCAACTCACTCATATACTATGTACTACACTGTGCGTTTCTTATATTCTAAGTTTTTCAGTGCAACTCACTCATATACTATGTACTACACTGTGCGTTTCTTATATTCTACGTTTTTGAGTCAACTCACTCATATACTATGTACTACACTGTGCGTTTCTCATATTCTAAGTTTTTGAGTGCAACTCACTCATACTATGTACTACACTGTGCGTTTCTTATATTCTAAGTTTTTCAGTGCAACTCACTCATATACTATGTACTACACTGTGCGTTTCTTATATTCTAAGTTATTCAGTGCAACTCACGCATATACTATGTACTACACTGTGCGTTTCTTATATTCTAAGTTTTTCAGTGCAACTCACTCATATACTATGTACTACACTGTGCGTTTCTTATATTCTAAGTTTTCAGTGCAACTCACTCATATACTATGTACTACACTGTGCATTTCGTGTAATGCGGGTTTTTCAGTAAATTCTAAGTTTTTCAGTGCAACTCATTCATATACTATGTACTATACTGTGCGTTTCTTATATTCTAAGTTTTTCAGTGCAACTCACTCATATACTATGTTCTACACTGTGCGTTTCATATATTCTAAGTTTTTCAGTGCAACTCACTCATATACTATGTGCTACACTGTGCGTTTCTTATATTCTAAGTTTTTGAGTGCAACTCACTCATATACTATGTGCTACACTGTGCGTTTCTTATATTCTAAGTTTTTCAGTGCAACCCACTCATATACTATGTGCTACACTGTGCGTTTCTTATATTCTAAGTTTTTCAGTGCAACTCACTCATATACTATGTGCTACACTGTGCATTTCTTATATTCTAAGTTTTTCAGTGCAACTCACTCATATACTATGTACTACACAGTGCGTTTCTTATATTCTAAGTTTTTCAGTGCAACTCACTCATATACTATGTACTACACTGTGCGTTTCTTATATTCTAAGTTTTTCAGTGCAACTCACTCATATACTATGTACTACACTGTGCATTTCGTGTAATGCGGGTTTTTCAGTAAATTCTAAGTTTTTCAGTGCAACTCACTCATATACTATGTACTACACTGTGCCTTTCTTATGTTCTAAGTTTTTCAGTGCAACTCACTCATATACTATGTACTACACTGTGCGTTTCTTATATTCTAAGTTTTTCAGTGCAACTCACTCATATACTATGTACTACACTGTGCGTTTCTTATATTCTAAGTTTTTCAGTGCAACTCACTCATATACTATGTACTACACTGTGCGTTTCTTATATTCTAAGTTTTTCAGTGCAACTCACTCATATACTATGTACTACACTGTGCGTTTCTTATATTCTAAGTTTTTCAGTGCAACTCACTCATATACTATGTACTACACTGTGCATTTCGTGTAATGCGGGTTTTTCAGTAAATTCTAAGTTTTTCAGTACAACTCACTCATATACTATGTACTACACTGTGCGTTTCTTATATTCTAAGTTTTTCAGTGCAACTCACTCATATACTATGTACTACACTGTGCGTTTCTTATATTCAAAGTTTTTCAGTGCAACTCACTCATATACTATGTACTACACTGTGCGTTTCTTATATTCTAAGTTTTTCAGTGCAACTCACTCATATACTATGTACTACACTGTGCGTTTCTTATATTCTAAGTTTTTCAGTGCAACTCACTCATATACTATGTGCTACACTGTGCGTTTCTTATATTCTAAGTTTTTCAGTGCAACTCACTCATATACTATGTGCTACACTGTGCGTTTCTTATATTCTAAGCTTTTCAGTGCAACTCACTCATATACTATGTACTACACAGTGCGTTTCTTATATTCTAAGTTTTTCAGTGCAACTCACTCATATACTATGTATTACACTGTGCGTTTCTTATATTCTAAGTTTTTCAGTGCAACTCATTCATATAATTTGTACTACACTGTGCTTTTCTTATATTCTAAGTTTTTCAGTGCAACTCACTCATATACTATGTACTACACTGTGCGTTTCTTATTCTAAGTTTTTCAGTGCAACTCACTCATATACTATGTACTACACTGTGCGTTTCTTATATTCTAAGTTTTTGAGTGCAACTCACTCATATACTATGTACTACACTGTGCGTTTCTTATATTCTAAGTTTTTGAGTGCAACTCACTCATATACTATGTGCTACACTGTGCATTTCTTATATTCTAAGTTTTTGAGTGCAACTCACTCATATACTATGTGCTACACTGTGCGTTTCTTATATTCTAAGTTTTTCAGTGCAACTCACTCATATACTATGTGCTACACTGTGCGTTTTTTATATTCTAAGTTTTTCAGTGCAACTCACTCATATACTATGTGCTACACTGTGCGTTTCTTATATTCTAAGTTTTTCAGTGCAACTCACTCATATACTATGTGCTACACTGTGCGTTTCTTATATTCTAAGTTTTTCAGTGCAACTCACTCATATACTATGTGCTACACTGTGCGTTTCTTATATTCTAAGTTTTTCAGTGCAACTCACTCATATACTATGTACTACACTGTGCGTTTCTTATATTCTAAGTTTTTCAGTGCAACTCACTCATATACTATGTACTACACTGTGCGTTTCTTATATTCTAAGTTTTTCAGTGCATCTCACTCATATACTATGTACTACACTGTGCGTTTCTTATATTCTAAGTTTTTCAGTGCAACTCACTCATATACTATGTGCTACACTGTGCGTTTCTTATATTCTAAGTTTTTCAGTGCAACTCACTCATATACTATGTACTACACTGTGCGTTTCTTATATTCTAAGTTTTTCAGTGCAACTCACTCATATACTATGTACTACACTGTGCGTTTCTTATATTCTAAGTTTTTCAGTGCAACTCACTCATATACTATGTACTACACTGTGCGTTTCTTATATTCTAAGTTTTTCAGTGCAACTCACTCATATACTATGTACTACACTGTGCGTTTCTTATATTCTAAGTTTTTCAGTGCAACTCACTCATATACTATGTACTACACTGTGCGTTTCTTAAATTCTAAGTTTTTCAGTGCAACTCACTCATATACTATGTACTACACTGTGCGTTTCTTATATTCTAAGTTTTTCAGTGCAACTCACTCATATAATATGTACTACACTGTGCGTTTCTTATATTCTAAGTTTTTCAGTGCAACTCACTCATATACTATGTACTACACTGTGCGTTTCTTATATTCTAAGTTTTTCAGTGCAACTCACTCATATACTATGTATTACACTGTGCGTTTCTTATATTCTAAGTTTTTCAGTGCAACTCACTCATATACTTTGTACTACACTGTGCTTTTCTTATATTCTAAGTTTTTCAGTGCAACTCACTCATATACTATGTACTACACTGTGCGTTTCTTATATTCTAAGTTTTTCAGTGCAACTCACTCATATACTATGTACTACACTGTGCGTTTCTTATATTCTAAGTTTTTGAGTCAACTCAGTCATATACTATGTGCTACACTGTGCGTTTCTTATATTCTAAGTTTTTCAGTGCAACTCACTCATATACTATGTGCTACACTGTGCGTTTCTTATATTCTAAGTTTTTGAGTGCAACTCACTCATATACTATGTGCTACACTGTGCGTTTCTTATATTCTAAGTTTTTGAGTGCAACTCACTCATATACTATGTGCTACACTGTGCGTTTCTTATATTCTAAGTTTTTCAGTGCAACTCACTCATATACTATGTACTACACTGTGCGTTTCTTATATTCTAAGTTTTTCAGTGCAACTCACTCATATACTATGTACTACACTGTGCGTTTCTTATATTCTAAGTTTTTCAGTGCAACTCACTCATATACTACGTACTACACTGTGCGTTTCTTATATTCTAAGTTTTTCAGTGCAACTCACTCATATACTATGTACTACAATGTGCGTTTCTTAAATTCTAAGTTTTTCAGTGCAACTCACTCATATACTATGTACTACACTGTGCGTTTCTTATATTCTAAGTTTTTCAGTGCAACTCACTCATATACTATGTACTACACTGTGCGTTTCTTATATTCTAAGTTTTTCAGTGCAACTCACTCATATACTATGTACTACACTGTGCGTTTCTTATATTCTAAGTTTTTCAGTGCAACTCACTCATATACTATGTACTACACTGTGCGTTTCTTAAATTCTAAGTTTTTCAGTGCAACTCACTCATATACTATGTACTACACTGTGCGTTTCTTATATTCTAAGTTTTTCAGGGCAACTCACTCATATACTATGTACTACACTGTGCGTTTCTTATATTCTAAGTTTTTCAGTGCAACTCACTCATATACTATGTACTACACTGTGCGTTTCTTATATTCTAAGTTTTTCAGTGCAACTCACTCATATACTATGTGCTACACTGTGCGTTTCTTATATTCTAAGTTTTTCAGTGCAACTCACTCATATACTATGTACTACACTGTGCGTTTCTTATATTCTAAGTTTATCAGTGCAACTCACTCATATACTATGTACTACACTGTGCGTTTCTTATATTCAAAGTTTTTCAGTGCAACTCACTCATATACTATGTACTACACTGTGCGTTTCTTATATTCTAAGTTTTTCAGTGCAACTCACTCATATACTATGTACTACACTGTGCGTTTCTTATATTCTAAGTTTTCAGTTCAACTCACTCATATACTATGTACTACACTGTGCGTTTTTTATATTCTAAATTTTTCAGTGCAACTCACTCATATACTATGTACTACACTGTGCGTTTCTTATATTCTAAGTTTTTCAGTGCAACTCACTCATATACTATGTACTACACTGTGCGTTTCTTATATTCTAAGTTTTTCAGTGCAACTCACTCATATACTATGTACTACACTGTGCGTTTCTTATATTCTAAGTTTTTCAGTGCAACTCACTCATATACTATGTACTACACTGTGCGTTTCTTATATTCTAAGTTTTTCAGTGCAACTCACTCATATACTATGTATTACACTGTGCGTTTCTTATATTCTAAGTTTTTCAGTGCAACTCACTCATATACTTTGTACTACACTGTGCTTTTCTTATATTCTAAGTTTTTCAGTGCAACTCACTCATATACTATGTACTACACTGTGCGTTTCTTATATTCTAAGTTTTTCAGTGCAACTCACTCATATACTATGTACTACACTGTGCGTTTCTTATATTCTAAGTTTTTGAGTCAACTCAGTCATATACTATGTGCTACACTGTGCGTTTCTTATATTCTAAGTTTTTCAGTGCAACTCACTCATATACTATGTGCTACACTGTGCGTTTCTTATATTCTAAGTTTTTGAGTGCAACTCACTCATATACTATGTGCTACACTGTGCGTTTCTTATATTCTAAGTTTTTGAGTGCAACTCACTCATATACTATGTGCTACACTGTGCGTTTCTTATATTCTAAGTTTTTCAGTGCAACTCACTCATATACTATGTACTACACTGTGCGTTTCTTATATTCTAAGTTTTTCAGTGCAACTCACTCATATACTATGTACTACACTGTGCGTTTCTTATATTCTAAGTTTTTCAGTGCAACTCACTCATATACTACGTACTACACTGTGCGTTTCTTATATTCTAAGTTTTTCAGTGCAACTCACTCATATACTATGTACTACAATGTGCGTTTCTTAAATTCTAAGTTTTTCAGTGCAACTCACTCATATACTATGTACTACACTGTGCGTTTCTTATATTCTAAGTTTTTCAGTGCAACTCACTCATATACTATGTACTACACTGTGCGTTTCTTATATTCTAAGTTTTTCAGTGCAACTCACTCATATACTATGTACTACACTGTGCGTTTCTTATATTCTAAGTTTTTCAGTGCAACTCACTCATATACTATGTACTACACTGTGCGTTTCTTATATTCTAAGTTTTTCAGTGCAACTCACTCATATACTATGTACTACACTGTGCGTTTCTTATATTCTAAGTTTTTCAGTGCAACTCACTCATATACTATGTACTACACTGTGCATTTCGTGTAATGCGGGTTTTTCAGTAAATTCTAAGTTTTTCAGTACAACTCACTCATATACTATGTACTACACTGTGCGTTTCTTATATTCTAAGTTTTTCAGTGCAACTCACTCATATACTATGTACTACACTGTGCGTTTCTTATATTCAAAGTTTTTCAGTGCAACTCACTCATATACTATGTACTACACTGTGCGTTTCTTATATTCTAAGTTTTTCAGTGCAACTCACTCATATACTATGTACTACACTGTGCGTTTCTTATATTCTAAGTTTTTCAGTGCAACTCACTCATATACTATGTGCTACACTGTGCGTTTCTTATATTCTAAGTTTTTCAGTGCAACTCACTCATATACTATGTGCTACACTGTGCGTTTCTTATATTCTAAGCTTTTCAGTGCAACTCACTCATATACTATGTACTACACAGTGCGTTTCTTATATTCTAAGTTTTTCAGTGCAACTCACTCATATACTATGTATTACACTGTGCGTTTCTTATATTCTAAGTTTTTCAGTGCAACTCATTCATATAATTTGTACTACACTGTGCTTTTCTTATATTCTAAGTTTTTCAGTGCAACTCACTCATATACTATGTACTACACTGTGCGTTTCTTATTCTAAGTTTTTCAGTGCAACTCACTCATATACTATGTACTACACTGTGCGTTTCTTATATTCTAAGTTTTTGAGTGCAACTCACTCATATACTATGTACTACACTGTGCGTTTCTTATATTCTAAGTTTTTGAGTGCAACTCACTCATATACTATGTGCTACACTGTGCATTTCTTATATTCTAAGTTTTTGAGTGCAACTCACTCATATACTATGTGCTACACTGTGCGTTTCTTATATTCTAAGTTTTTCAGTGCAACTCACTCATATACTATGTGCTACACTGTGCGTTTTTTATATTCTAAGTTTTTCAGTGCAACTCACTCATATACTATGTGCTACACTGTGCGTTTCTTATATTCTAAGTTTTTCAGTGCAACTCACTCATATACTATGTGCTACACTGTGCGTTTCTTATATTCTAAGTTTTTCAGTGCAACTCACTCATATACTATGTGCTACACTGTGCGTTTCTTATATTCTAAGTTTTTCAGTGCAACTCACTCATATACTATGTACTACACTGTGCGTTTCTTATATTCTAAGTTTTTCAGTGCAACTCACTCATATACTATGTACTACACTGTGCGTTTCTTATATTCTAAGTTTTTCAGTGCATCTCACTCATATACTATGTACTACACTGTGCGTTTCTTATATTCTAAGTTTTTCAGTGCAACTCACTCATATACTATGTGCTACACTGTGCGTTTCTTATATTCTAAGTTTTTCAGTGCAACTCACTCATATACTATGTACTACACTGTGCGTTTCTTATATTCTAAGTTTTTCAGTGCAACTCACTCATATACTATGTACTACACTGTGCGTTTCTTATATTCTAAGTTTTTCAGTGCAACTCACTCATATACTATGTACTACACTGTGCGTTTCTTATATTCTAAGTTTTTCAGTGCAACTCACTCATATACTATGTACTACACTGTGCGTTTCTTATATTCTAAGTTTTTCAGTGCAACTCACTCATATACTATGTACTACACTGTGCGTTTCTTATATTCTAAGTTTTTGAGTCAACTCAGTCATATACTATGTGCTACACTGTGCGTTTCTTATATTCTAAGTTTTTCAGTGCAACTCACTCATATACTATGTGCTACACTGTGCGTTTCTTATATTCTAAGTTTTTGAGTGCAACTCACTCATATACTATGTGCTACACTGTGCGTTTCTTATATTCTAAGTTTTTGAGTGCAACTCACTCATATACTATGTGCTACACTGTGCGTTTCTTATATTCTAAGTTTTTCAGTGCAACTCACTCATATACTATGTACTACACTGTGCGTTTCTTATATTCTAAGTTTTTCAGTGCAACTCACTCATATACTATGTACTACACTGTGCGTTTCTTATATTCTAAGTTTTTCAGTGCAACTCACTCATATACTACGTACTACACTGTGCGTTTCTTATATTCTAAGTTTTTCAGTGCAACTCACTCATATACTATGTACTACAATGTGCGTTTCTTAAATTCTAAGTTTTTCAGTGCAACTCACTCATATACTATGTACTACACTGTGCGTTTCTTATATTCTAAGTTTTTCAGTGCAACTCACTCATATACTATGTACTACACTGTGCGTTTCTTATATTCTAAGTTTTTCAGTGCAACTCACTCATATACTATGTACTACACTGTGCGTTTCTTATATTCTAAGTTTTTCAGTGCAACTCACTCATATACTATGTACTACACTGTGCATTTCGTGTAATGCGGGTTTTTCAGTAAATTCTAAGTTTTTCAGTGCAACTCACTCATATACTATGTACTACACTGTGCCTTTCTTATGTTCTAAGTTTTTCAGTGCAACTCACTCATATACTATGTACTACACTGTGCGTTTCTTATATTCTAAGTTTTTCAGTGCAACTCACTCATATACTATGTACTACACTGTGCGTTTCTTATATTCTAAGTTTTTCAGTGCAACTCACTCATATACTATGTACTACACTGTGCGTTTCTTATATTCTAAGTTTTTCAGTGCAACTCACTCATATACTATGTACTACACTGTGCGTTTCTTATATTCTAAGTTTTTCAGTGCAACTCACTCATATACTATGTACTACACTGTGCATTTCGTGTAATGCGGGTTTTTCAGTAAATTCTAAGTTTTTCAGTACAACTCACTCATATACTATGTACTACACTGTGCGTTTCTTATATTCTAAGTTTTTCAGTGCAACTCACTCATATACTATGTACTACACTGTGCGTTTCTTATATTCAAAGTTTTTCAGTGCAACTCACTCATATACTATGTACTACACTGTGCGTTTCTTATATTCTAAGTTTTTCAGTGCAACTCACTCATATACTATGTACTACACTGTGCGTTTCTTATATTCTAAGTTTTTCAGTGCAACTCACTCATATACTATGTGCTACACTGTGCGTTTCTTATATTCTAAGTTTTTCAGTGCAACTCACTCATATACTATGTGCTACACTGTGCGTTTCTTATATTCTAAGCTTTTCAGTGCAACTCACTCATATACTATGTACTACACAGTGCGTTTCTTATATTCTAAGTTTTTCAGTGCAACTCACTCATATACTATGTATTACACTGTGCGTTTCTTATATTCTAAGTTTTTCAGTGCAACTCATTCATATAATTTGTACTACACTGTGCTTTTCTTATATTCTAAGTTTTTCAGTGCAACTCACTCATATACTATGTACTACACTGTGCGTTTCTTATTCTAAGTTTTTCAGTGCAACTCACTCATATACTATGTACTACACTGTGCGTTTCTTATATTCTAAGTTTTTGAGTGCAACTCACTCATATACTATGTACTACACTGTGCGTTTCTTATATTCTAAGTTTTTGAGTGCAACTCACTCATATACTATGTGCTACACTGTGCATTTCTTATATTCTAAGTTTTTGAGTGCAACTCACTCATATACTATGTGCTACACTGTGCGTTTCTTATATTCTAAGTTTTTCAGTGCAACTCACTCATATACTATGTGCTACACTGTGCGTTTTTTATATTCTAAGTTTTTCAGTGCAACTCACTCATATACTATGTGCTACACTGTGCGTTTCTTATATTCTAAGTTTTTCAGTGCAACTCACTCATATACTATGTGCTACACTGTGCGTTTCTTATATTCTAAGTTTTTCAGTGCAACTCACTCATATACTATGTGCTACACTGTGCGTTTCTTATATTCTAAGTTTTTCAGTGCAACTCACTCATATACTATGTACTACACTGTGCGTTTCTTATATTCTAAGTTTTTCAGTGCAACTCACTCATATACTATGTACTACACTGTGCGTTTCTTATATTCTAAGTTTTTCAGTGCATCTCACTCATATACTATGTACTACACTGTGCGTTTCTTATATTCTAAGTTTTTCAGTGCAACTCACTCATATACTATGTGCTACACTGTGCGTTTCTTATATTCTAAGTTTTTCAGTGCAACTCACTCATATACTATGTACTACACTGTGCGTTTCTTATATTCTAAGTTTTTCAGTGCAACTCACTCATATACTATGTACTACACTGTGCGTTTCTTATATTCTAAGTTTTTCAGTGCAACTCACTCATATACTATGTACTACACTGTGCGTTTCTTATATTCTAAGTTTTTCAGTGCAACTCACTCATATACTATGTACTACACTGTGCGTTTCTTATATTCTAAGTTTTTCAGTGCAACTCACTCATATACTATGTACTACACTGTGCGTTTCTTAAATTCTAAGTTTTTCAGTGCAACTCACTCATATACTATGTACTACACTGTGCGTTTCTTATATTCTAAGTTTTTCAGTGCAACTCACTCATATAATATGTACTACACTGTGCGTTTCTTATATTCTAAGTTTTTCAGTGCAACTCACTCATATACTATGTACTACACTGTGCGTTTCTTATATTCTAAGTTTTTCAGTGCAACTCACTCATATACTATGTATTACACTGTGCGTTTCTTATATTCTAAGTTTTTCAGTGCAACTCACTCATATACTTTGTACTACACTGTGCTTTTCTTATATTCTAAGTTTTTCAGTGCAACTCACTCATATACTATGTACTACACTGTGCGTTTCTTATATTCTAAGTTTTTCAGTGCAACTCACTCATATACTATGTACTACACTGTGCGTTTCTTATATTCTAAGTTTTTGAGTCAACTCAGTCATATACTATGTGCTACACTGTGCGTTTCTTATATTCTAAGTTTTTCAGTGCAACTCACTCATATACTATGTGCTACACTGTGCGTTTCTTATATTCTAAGTTTTTGAGTGCAACTCACTCATATACTATGTGCTACACTGTGCGTTTCTTATATTCTAAGTTTTTGAGTGCAACTCACTCATATACTATGTGCTACACTGTGCGTTTCTTATATTCTAAGTTTTTCAGTGCAACTCACTCATATACTATGTACTACACTGTGCGTTTCTTATATTCTAAGTTTTTCAGTGCAACTCACTCATATACTATGTACTACACTGTGCGTTTCTTATATTCTAAGTTTTTCAGTGCAACTCACTCATATACTACGTACTACACTGTGCGTTTCTTATATTCTAAGTTTTTCAGTGCAACTCACTCATATACTATGTACTACAATGTGCGTTTCTTAAATTCTAAGTTTTTCAGTGCAACTCACTCATATACTATGTACTACACTGTGCGTTTCTTATATTCTAAGTTTTTCAGTGCAACTCACTCATATACTATGTACTACACTGTGCGTTTCTTATATTCTAAGTTTTTCAGTGCAACTCACTCATATACTATGTACTACACTGTGCGTTTCTTATATTCTAAGTTTTTCAGTGCAACTCACTCATATACTATGTACTACACTGTGCGTTTCTTAAATTCTAAGTTTTTCAGTGCAACTCACTCATATACTATGTACTACACTGTGCGTTTCTTATATTCTAAGTTTTTCAGGGCAACTCACTCATATACTATGTACTACACTGTGCGTTTCTTATATTCTAAGTTTTTCAGTGCAACTCACTCATATACTATGTACTACACTGTGCGTTTCTTATATTCTAAGTTTTTCAGTGCAACTCACTCATATACTATGTGCTACACTGTGCGTTTCTTATATTCTAAGTTTTTCAGTGCAACTCACTCATATACTATGTACTACACTGTGCGTTTCTTATATTCTAAGTTTATCAGTGCAACTCACTCATATACTATGTACTACACTGTGCGTTTCTTATATTCAAAGTTTTTCAGTGCAACTCACTCATATACTATGTACTACACTGTGCGTTTCTTATATTCTAAGTTTTTCAGTGCAACTCACTCATATACTATGTACTACACTGTGCGTTTCTTATATTCTAAGTTTTCAGTTCAACTCACTCATATACTATGTACTACACTGTGCGTTTTTTATATTCTAAATTTTTCAGTGCAACTCACTCATATACTATGTACTACACTGTGCGTTTCTTATATTCTAAGTTTTTCAGTGCAACTCACTCATATACTATGTACTACACTGTGCGTTTCTTATATTCTAAGTTTTTCAGTGCAACTCACTCATATACTATGTACTACACTGTGCGTTTCTTATATTCTAAGTTTTTCAGTGCAACTCACTCATATACTATGTACTACACTGTGCGTTTCTTATATTCTAAGTTTTTCAGTGCAACTCACTCATATACTATGTACTACACAGTGCATTTCGTGTAATGCGGGTTTTTCAGTAAATTCTAAGTTTTTCAGTACAACTCATATACTATGTACTACACTGTGCGTTTCTTATATTCTAAGTTTTTCAGTGCAACTCACTCATATACTATGTACTACACTGTGCGTTTCTTATATTCAAAGTTTTTCAGTGCAACTCATTCATATACTATGTACTACACTGTGCGTTTCTTATATTCTAAGTTTTTCAGTGCAACTCCCTCATATACTATGTACTACACTGTGCGTTTCTTATATTCTAAGTTTTTCAGTGCAACTCACTCATATACTATGTGCTACACTGTGCGTTTCTTATATTCTAAGTTTTTCAGTGCAACTCACTCATATACTATGTACTACACTGTGCGTTTCTTATATTCTAAGTTTTTCAGTGCAACTCACTCATATACTATGTGCTACACTGTGCGTTTCTTATATTCTAAGTTTTTCAGTGCAACTCACTCATATACTATGTACTACACTGTGCGTTTCTTATATTCTAAGTTTTTCAGTGAAACTCACTCATATACTATGTACTACACTGTGCGTTTCTTATATTCTAAGTTTTTCAGTGCAAATCACTCATATACTATGTACTACACTGTGCGTTTCTTATATTCCAAGTTTTTCAGTGCAACACACTCATATACTATGTACTACACTGTGCGTTTCTTATATTCTAAGTTTTTCAGTGCAACTCACTCATATACTATGTACTACAGTGTGCGTTTCTTATTTTCTAAGTTTTTGAGTGCAACTCACTCATATACTATGTACTACACTGTGCGTTTCTTATATTCTAAGTTTTTCAGTGCAACTCACTCATATACTATGTACTACACTGTGCATTTTTTATATTCAAAGTTTTTCAGTGCAACTCACTCATATACTATGTACTACACTGTGCGTTTCTTATATTCTAAGTTTTTCAGTGCAACTCACTCAAATACTATGTACTACACTGTGCGTTTCTTATATTCTAAGTTTTTCAGTGCAACTCACTCATATACTATGTACTACACTGTGCGTTTCTTATATTCAAAGTTTTTCAGTGCAACTCACTCATATACTATGTACTACACTGTGCGTTTCTTATATTCTAAGTTTTTCAGTGCAACTCACTCATATACTATGTACTACACTGTGCGTTTCTTATATTCTAAGTTTTTCAGTGCAACTCACTCATATACTATGTATTACACTGTGCGTTTCTTATATTCTAAGTTTTTCAGTGCAACTCATTCATATACTTTGTACTACACTGTGCTTTTCTTATATTCTAAGTTTTTCAGTGCAACTCACTCATATACTATGTACTACACTGTGCGTTTCTTATATTCTAAGTTTTTCAGTGCAACTCACTCATATACTATGTACTACACTGTGCGTTTCTTATATTCTAAGTTTTTGAGTGCAACTCACTCATATACTATGTACTACACTGTGCGTTTCTTATATTCTAAGTTTTTGAGTGCAACTCACTCATATACTATGTGCTACACTGTGCGTTTCTTATATTCTAAGTTTTTGAGTGCAACTCACTCATATACTATGTGCTACACTGTGCGTTTCTTATATTCTAAGTTTTTCAGTGCAACTCACTCATATACTATGTGCTACACTGTGCTTTTCTTATATTCTAAGTTTTTCAGTGCAACTCACTCATATACTATGTGCTACACTGTGCGTTTCTTATATTCTAAGTTTTTCAGTGCAACTCACTCATATACTATGTGCTACACTGTGCGTTTCTTATATTCTAAGTTTTTCAGTGCAACTCACTCATATACTATGTGCTACACTATGCGTTTCTTATATTCTAAGTTTTTCAGTGCAACTCACTCATATACTATGTACTACACTTGCGTTTCTTATATTCTAAGTTTTTCAGTGCAACTCACTCATATACTATGTACTACACTGTGCGTTTCTTATATTCTAAGTTTTTCAGTGCAACTCACTCATATACTATGTGCTACACTGTGCGTTTCTTATATTCTAAGTTTTTCAGTGCAACTCACTCATATACTATGTACTACACTGTGCGTTTCTTATATTCTAAGTTTATCAGTGCAACTCACTCATATACTATGTACTACACTGTGCGTTTCTTATATTCAAAGTTTTTCAGTGCAACTCACTCATATACTATGTACTACACTGTGCGTTTCTTATATTCTAAGTTTTTCAGTGCAACTCACTCATATACTATGTACTACACTGTGCGTTTCTTATATTCTAAGTTTTCAGTTCAACTCACTCATATACTATGTACTACACTGTGCGTTTTTTATATTCTAAGTTCTTCAGTGCAACTCACTCATATACTATGTACTACACTGTGCGTTTCTTATATTCTAAGTTTTTCAGTGCAACTCACTCATATACTATGTACTACACTGTGCGTTTCTTATATTCTAAGTTTTTCAGTGCAACTCACTCATATACTATGTACTACACTGTGCGTTTCTTATATTCTAAGTTTTTCAGTGCAACTCACTCATATACTATGTACTACACTGTGCGTTTCTTATATTCTAAGTTTTTCAGTGCAACTCACTCATATACTATGTACTACACAGTGCATTTCGTGTAATGCGGGTTTTTCAGTAAATTCTAAGTTTTTCAGTACAACTCACTCATATACTATGTACTACACTGTGCGTTTCTTATATTCTAAGTTTTTCAGTGCAACTCACTCATATACTATGTACTACACTGTGCGTTTCTTATATTCAAAGTTTTTCAGTGCAACTCATTCATATACTATGTACTACACTGTGCGTTTCTTATATTCAAAGTTTTTCAGTGCAACTCATTCATATACTATGTACTACACTGTGCGTTTCTTATATTCTAAGTTTTTCAGTGCAACTCCCTCATATACTATGTGCTACACTGTGCGTTTCTTATATTCTAAGTTTTTCAGTGCAACTCACTCATATACTATGTGCTACACTGTGCGTTTCTTATATTCTAAGTTTTTCAGTGCAACTCACTCATATACTATGTGGTACACTGTGCGTTTTTTATATTCTAAGTTTTTCAGTGCAACTCACTCATATACTATGTACTACACTGTGCGTTTCTTATATTCTAAGTTTTTCAGTGCAACTCACTCATATACTATGTGCTACACTGTGCGTTTCTTATATTCTAAGTTTTTCAGTGCAACTCACTCATATACTATGTACTACACTGTGCGTTTCTTATATTCTAAGTTTTTCAGTGAAACTCACTCATATACTATGTACTACACTGTGCGTTTCTTATATTCTAAGTTTTTCAGTGCAAATCACTCATATACTATGTACTACACTGTGCGTTTCTTATATTCCAAGTTTTTCAGTGCAACACACTCATATACTATGTACTACACTGTGCGTTTCTTATATTCTAAGTTTTTCAGTGCAACTCACTCATATACTATGTACTACACTGTGCGTTTCTTATTTTCTAAGTTTTTGAGTGCAACTCACTCATATACTATGTACTACACTGTGCGTTTCTTATATTCTAAGTTTTTCAGTGCAACTCACTCATATACTATGTACTACACTGTGCTTTTTTTATATTCAAAGTTTTTCAGTGCAACTCACTCATATACTATGTACTACACTGTGCGTTTCTTATATTCTAAGTTTTTCAGTGCAACTCACTCAAATACTATGTACTACACTGTGCGTTTCTTATATTCTAAGTTTTTCAGTGCAACTCACTCATATACTATGTACTACACTGTGCGTTTCTTATATTCAAAGTTTTTCAGTGCAACTCACTCATATACTATGTACTACACTGTGCGTTTCTTATATTCTAAGTTTTTCAGTGCAACTCACTCATATACTATGTACTACACTGTGCGTTTCTTATATTCTAAGTTTTTCAGTGCAACTCACTCATATACTATGTATTACACTGTGCGTTTCTTATATTCTAAGTTTTTCAGTGCAACTCATTCATATACTTTGTACTACACTGTGCTTTTCTTATATTCTAAGTTTTTCAGTGCAACTCACTCATATACTATGTACTACACTGTGCGTTTCTTATATTCTAAGTTTTTGAGTGCAACTCACTCATATACTATGTACTACACTGTGCGTTTCTTATATTCTAAGTTTTTGAGTGCAACTCACTCATATACTATGTGCTACACTGTGCGTTTCTTATATTCTAAGTTTTTGAGTGCAACTCACTCATATACTATGTGCTACACTGTGCGTTTCTTATATTCTAAGTTTTTCAGTGCAACTCACTCATATACTATGTGCTACACTGTGCGTTTCTTATATTCTAAGTTTTTCAGTGCAACTCACTCATATACTATGTGCTACACTGTGCGTTTCTTATATTCTAAGTTTTTCAGTGCAACTCACTCATATACTATGTGCTACACTGTGCGTTTCTTATATTCTAAGTTTTTCAGTGCAACTCACTCATATACTATGTGCTACACTGTGCGTTTCTTATATTCTAAGTTTTTCAGTGCAACTCACTCATATACTATGTGCTACACTGTGCGTTTCTTATATTCTAAGTTTTTCAGTGCAACTCACTCATATACTATGTACTACACTGTGCGTTTCTTATATTCTAAGTTTTTCAGTGCAACTCACTCATATACTATGAACTACACTGTGCGTTTCTTATATTCTAAGTTTTTCAGTGCAACTCACTCATATACTATGTACTACACTGTGCGCTTCTTATATTCTAAGTTTTTCAGTGCAACTCACTCATATACTATGTACTACACTGTGCGTTTCTTAAATTCTAAGTTTTTCAGTGCAACTCACTCATATACTATGTACTACACTGTGCGTTTCTTATATTCTAAGTTTTTCAGTGCAACTCACTCATATACTATGTGCTACACTGTGCGTTTCTTATATTCTAAGTTTTTCAGTGCAACTCACTCATATACTATGTGCTACACTGTGCGTTTCTTATATTCTAAGTTTTTCAGTGCAAATCACTCATATACTATGTACTACACTGTGCGTTTCTTATATTCTAAGTTTTTGAGTCAACTCACTCATATACTATGTACTACACTGTGCGTTTCTCTTATTCTAAGTTTTTGAGTGCAACTCACTCATACTATGTACTACACTGTGCGTTTCTTATATTCTAAGTTTTTCAGTGCAACTCACTCATATACTATATACTACACTGTGCGTTTCTTATATTCTAAGTTTTTCAGTGCAACTCACTCATATACTATGTACTACACTGTGCGTTTCTTATATTCTAAGTTTTTCAGTGCAACTCACTCATATACTATGTACTACACTGTGCGTTTCTTATATTCTAAGTTTTCAGTGCAACTCACTCATATACTATGTACTACACTGTGCGTTTTTTATATTCTAAGTTTTTCAGTGCAACTCACTCATATACTATGTACTACACTGTGCGTTTCTTATATTCTAAGTTTTTCAGTGCCACTCACTCATATACTATGTACTACACTGTGCGTTTCTTATATTCTAAGTTTTTCAGTGCAACTCACTCATATACTATGTATTACACTGTGCGTTTCTTATATTCTAAGTTTTTCAGTGCAACTCACTCATATACTTTGTACTACACTGTGCTTTTCTTATATTCTAAGTTTTTCAGTGCAACTCACTCATATACTATGTACTACACTGTGCGTTTCTTATATTCTAAGTTTTTGAGTGCAACTCACTCATATACTATGTACTACACTGTGCGTTTCTTATATTCTAAGTTTTTGAGTGCAACTCACTCATATACTATGTGCTACACTGTGCGTTTCTTATATTCTAAGTTTTTGAGTGCAACTCACTCATATACTATGTGCTACACTGTGCGTTTCTTATATTCTAAGTTTTTCAGTGCAACTCACTCATATACTATGTGCTACACTGTGCGTTTCTTATATTCTAAGTTTTTCAGTGCAACTCACTGATATACTATGTGCTACAATGTGCGTTTCTTATATTCTAAGTTTTTCAGTGCAACTCACTCATATACTATGTGCTACACTGTGCGTTTCTTACATTCTAAGTTTTTCAGTGCAACTCACTCATATACTATGTGCTACACTGTGCGTTTCTTATATTCTAAGTTTTTCAGTGCAACTCACTCATATACTATGTACTACACTGTGCGTTTCTTATATTCTAAGTTTTTCAGTGCAACTCACTCATATACTATGTACTACACTGTGCGTTTCTTATATTCTAAGTTTTTGAGTGCAACTCACTCATATACTATGTGCTACACTGTGCGATTCTTATATTCTAAGTTTTTGAGTGCAACTCACTCATATACTATGTGCTACACTGTCCATTTCTTATATTCTAAGTTTTTGAGTGCAACTCACTCATATACTATGTGCTACACTGTGCGTTTCTTATATTCTAAGTTTTTGAGTGCAACTCACTCATATACTATGTGCTACACTGTGCGTTTCTTATATTCTAAGTTTTTCAGTGCAACTCACTCATATACTATGTGCTACACTGTGTGTTTCTTATATTCTAAGTTTTTCAGTGCAACTCACTCATATACTATGTGCTACACTGTGCGTTTCTTATATTCTAAGTTTTTCAGTGCAACTCACTCATATACTATGTACTACACTGTGCGTTTCTTATATTCTAAGTTTTTCAGTGCAACTCACTCATATACTATGTACTACACTGTGCGTTTCTTATATTCTAAGTTTTTCAGTGCAACTCACTCATATACTATGTACTACACTGTGCGTTTCTTATATTCTAAGTTTTTCAGTGCAACTCACTCATATACTATGTACTACACTGTGCGTTTCTTAAATTCTAAGTTTTTCAGTGCAACTCACTCATATACTATGTACTACACTGTGCGTTTCTTATATTCTAAGTTTTTCAGGGCAACTCATACATATACTATGTACTACACTGTGCGTTTCTTATATTCTAAGTTTTTCAGTGCAACTCACTCATATACTATGTACTACACTGTGCGTTTCTTATATTCTAAGTTTTTCAGTGCAACTCACTCATATACTATGTATTACACTGTGCGTTTCTTATATTCTAAGTTTTTCAGTGCAATTCACTCATATACTTTGTACTACACTGTGCTTTTCTTATATTCTAAGTTTTACAGTGCAACTCACTCATATACTATGTACTACACTGTGCGTTTCTTATATTCTAAGTTTTTGAGTCAACTCACTCATATACTATGTACTACACTGTGCGTTTCTCATATTCTAAGTTTTTGAGTGCAACTCACTCATACTATGTACTACACTGTGCGTTTCTTATATTCTAAGTTTTTCAGTGCAACTCACTCATATACTATGTACTACACTGTGCGTTTCTTATATTCAAAGTTTTTCAGTGCAACTCACTCATATACTATGTACTACACTGTGCGTTTCTTATATTCTAAGTTTTTCAGTGCAACTCACTCATATACTATGTACTACACTGTGCGTTTCTTATATTCTAAGTTTTCAGTGCAACTCACTCATATACTATGTACTACACTGTGCGTTTTTTATATTCTAAGTTTTTCAGTGCAACTCACTCATATACTATGTACTACACTGTGCGTTTCTTATATTCTAAGTTTTTCAGTGCAACTCACTCATATACTATGTACTACACTGTGCATTTCGTGTAATGCGGGTTTTTCAGTAAATTCTAAGTTTTTCAGTGCAACTCATTCATATACTATGTACTACACTGTGCGTTTCATATATTCTAAGTTTTTCAGTGCAACTCACTCATATACTATGTACTACACTGTGCTTTTCTTATATTCTAAGTTTTTCAGTGCAACTCACTCATATAATATGTACTACACTGTGCGTTTCTTATATTCTAAGTTTTCAGTGCAACTCACTCATATACTATGTACTACACTGTGCGTTTCTTATATTCTAAGTTTTTCAGTGCAACTCACTCATATACTATGTACTACACTGTGCGTTTCTTATATTCTAAGTTTTTGAGTCAACTCACTCATATACTATGTACTACACTCTGCGTTTCTCATATTCTAAGTTTTTGAGTGCAACTCACTCATACTATGTACTACACTGTGCGTTTCTTATATTCTAAGTTTTTCAGTGCAACTCACTCATATACTATGTACTACACTGTGCGTTTCTTATATTCTAAGTTTTTCAGTGCAACTCACTCATATACTATGTACTACACTGTGCGTTTCTTATATTCTAAGTTTTTCAGTGCAACTCACTCATATACTATGTACTACACTGTGCGTTTCTTATATTCTAAGTTTTCAGTGCAACTCACTCATATACTATGTACTACACTGTGCGTTTTTTATATTCTAAGTTTTTCAGTGCAACTCACTCATATACTATGTACTACACTGTGCGTTTCTTATATTCTAAGTTTTTCAGTGCAACTCACTCATATACTATGTACTAAACTGTGCATTTCGTGTAATGCGGGTTTTTCAGTAAATTCTAAGTTTTTCAGTGCAACTCATTCATATACTATGTACTATACTGTGCGTTTCTTATATTCTAAGTTTTTCAGTGCAACTCACTCATATACTATGTACTACACTGTGCGTTTCATATATTCTAAGGTTTTCAGTGCAACTCACTCATGTAGTATGTGCTACACTGTGCGTTTCTTATATTCTAAGTTTTTGAGTGCAACTCACTCATATACTATGTGCTACACTGTGCGTTTCTTATATTCTAAGTTTTTCAGTGCAACTCACTCATATACTATGTGCTACACTGTGCGTTTCTTATATTCTAAGTTTTTCAGTGCAACTCACTCATATACTATGTGCTACACTGTGCGTTTCTTATATTCTAAGTTTTTCAGTGCAACTCACTCATATACTATGTGCTACACTGTGCGTTTCTTATATTCTAAGTTTTTCAGTGCAACTCACTCATATACTATGTGCTACACTGTGCATTTCTTATATTCTAAGTTTTTCAGTGCAACTCACTCATATACTATGTACTACACTGTGCGTTTCTTATATTCTAAGTTTTTCAGTGCAACTCACTCATATACTATGTACTACACTGTGCGTTTCTTATATTCTAAGTTTTTCAGTGCAACTCACTCATATACTATGTACTACACTGTGCATTTCGTGTAATGCGGGTTTTTCAGTAAATTCTAAGTTTTTCAGTGCAACTCACTCATATACTATGTACTACACTGTGCGTTTCTTATATTCTAAGTTTTTCAGTGCAACTCCCTCATATACTATGTACTACACTGTGCGTTTCTTATATTCTAAGTTTTTCAGTGCAACTCACTCATATACTATGTGCTACACTGTGCGTTTCTTATATTCTAAGTTTTTCAGTGCAACTCACTCATATACTATGTGCTACACTGTGCGTTTCTTATATTCTAAGTTTTTCAGTGCAACTCACTCATATACTATGTACTACACTGTGCGTTTCTTATATTCTAAGTTTTTCAGTGCAACTCACTCATATACTATGTGCTACACTGTGCGTTTCTTATATTCTAAGTTTTTCAGTGCAACTCACTCATATACTATGTACTACACTGTGCGTTTCTTATATTCTAAGTTTTTCAGTGAAACTCACTCATATACTATGTACTACACTGTGCGTTTCTTATATTCTAAGTTTTTCAGTGCAAATCACTCATATACTATGTACTACACTGTGCGTTTCTTATATTCCAAGTTTTTCAGTGCAACACACTCATATACTATGTACTACACTGTGCGTTTCTTATATTCTAAGTTTTTCAGTGCAACTCACTCATATACTATGTACTACACTGTGCGTTTCTTATTTTCTAAGTTTTTGAGTGCAACTCACTCATATACTATGTACTACACTGTGCGTTTCTTATATTCTAAGTTTTTCAGTGCAACTCACTCATATACTATGTACTACACTGTGCATTTTTTATATTCAAAGTTTTTCAGTGCAACTCACTCATATACTATGTACTACACTGTGCGTTTCTTATATTCTAAGTTTTTCAGTGCAACTCACTCAAATACTATGTACTACACTGTGCGTTTCTTATATTCTAAGTTTTTCAGTGCAACTCACTCATATACTATGTACTACACTGTGCGTTTCTTATATTCAAAGTTTTTCAGTGCAACTCACTCATATACTATGTACTACACTGTGCGTTTCTTATATTCTAAGTTTTTCAGTGCAACTCACTCATATACTATGTACTACACTGTGCGTTTCTTATATTCTAAGTTTTTCAGTGCAACTCACTCATATACTATGTATTACACTGTGCGTTTCTTATATTCTAAGTTTTTCAGTGCAACTCATTCATATACTTTGTACTACACTGTGCTTTTCTTATATTCTAAGTTTTTCAGTGCAACTCACTCATATACTATGTACTACACTGTGCGTTTCTTATATTCTAAGTATTTCAGTGCAACTCACTCATATACTATGTACTACACTGTGCGTTTCTTATATTCTAAGTTTTTGAGTGCAACTCACTCATATACTATGTACTACACTGTGCGTTTCTTATATTCTAAGTTTTTGAGTGCAACTCACTCATATACTATGTGCTACACTGTGCGTTTCTTATATTCTAAGTTTTTGAGTGCAACTCACTCATATACTATGTGCTACACTGTGCGTTTCTTATATTCTAAGTTTTTCAGTGCAACTCACTCATATACTATGTGCTACACTGTGCGTTTCTTATATTCTAAGTTTTTCAGTGCAACTCACTCATATACTATGTGCTACACTGTGCGTTTCTTATATTCTAAGTTTTTCAGTGCAACTCACTCATATACTATGTGCTACACTGTGCGTTTCTTATATTCTAAGTTTTTCAGTGCAACTCACTCATATACTATGTGCTACACTATGCGTTTCTTATATTCTAAGTTTTTCAGTGCAACTCACTCATATACTATGTACTACACTGTGCGTTTCTTATATTCTAAGTTTTTCAGTGCAACTCACTCATATACTATGAACTACACTGTGCGTTTCTTATATTCTAAGTTTTTCAGTGCAACTCACTCATATACTATGTACTACACTGTGCGTTTCTTATATTCTAATTTTTTCAGTGCAACTCACTCATATACTATGTACTACACTGTGCGTTTCGTGTAATGCGGGTTTTTCAGTAAATTCTAAGTTTTTCAGTGCAACTCACTCATATACTATGTACTACACTGTGCGTTTCTTATATTCTAAGTTTTTCAGTGCAACTCCCTCATATACTATGTACTACACTGTGCGTTTCTTATATTCTAAGTTTCTCAGTGCAACTCACTCATATACTATGTGCTACACTGTGCGTTTCTTATATTCTAAGTTTTTCAGTGCAACTCACTCATATACTATGTGCTACACTGTGCGTTTCTTATATTCTAAGTTTTTCAGTGCAACTCCCTCATATACTATGTACTACACTGTGCGTTTCTTATATTCTAAGTTTTTCAGTGCAACTCACTCATATACTATGTGCTACACTGTGCGTTTCTTATATTCTAAGTTTTTCAGTGCAACTCACTCATATACTATGTACTACACTGTGCGTTTCTTATATTCTAAGTTTTTCAGTGAAACTCACTCATATACTATGTACTACACTGTGCGTTTCTTATATTCTAAGTTTTTCAGTGCAAATCACTCATATACTATGTACTACACTGTGCGTTTCTTATATTCCAAGTTTTTCAGTGCAACACACTCATATACTATGTACTACACTGTGCGTTTCTTATATTCTAAGTTTTTCAGTGCAACTCACTCATATACTATGTACTACACTGTGCGTTTCTTATTTTCTAAGTTTTTGAGTGCAACTCACTCATATACTATGTACTACACTGTGCGTTTCTTATATTCTAAGTTTTTCAGTGCAACTCACTCATATACTATGTACTACACTGTGCATTTTTTATATTCAAAGTTTTTCAGTGCAACTCACTCATATACTATGTGCTACACTGTGCGTTTCTTATATTCTAAGTTTTTCAGTGCAACTCACTCATATACTATGTACTACACTGTGCGTTTCTTATATTCTAAGTTTTTCAGTGCAACTCACTCATATACTATGTACTACACTGTGCGTTTCTTATATTCTAAGTTTTTGAGTGCAACTCACTCATATACTATGTGCTACACTGTGTGTTTCTTATATTCTAAGTTTTGAGTGCAACTCACTCATATACTATGTGCTACACTGTGCGTTTCTTATATTCTAAGTTTTTGAGTGCAACTCACTCATATACTATGTGCTACACTGTGCGTTTCTTATATTCTAAGTTTTTCAGTGCAACTCACTCATATACTATGTGCTACACTGTGCGTTTCTTATATTCTAAGTTTTTCAGTGCAACTCACTCATATACTATGTGCTACACTGTGCGTTTCTTATATTCTAAGTTTTTCAGTGCAACTCACTCATATACTATGTGCTACACTGTGCGTTTCTTATATTCTAAGTTTTTCAGTGCAACTCACTCATATACTATGTACTACACTGTGCGTTTCTTATATTCTAAGTTTTTCAGTGCAACTCACTCATATACTATGTACTACACTGTGCGTTTCTTATATTCTAAGTTTTTCAGTGCAACTCACTCATATACTATGTACTACACTGTGCGTTTCTTATATTCTAAGTTTTTCAGTGCAACTCACTCATATACTATGTACTACACTGTGCGTTTCTTAAATTCTAAGTTTTTCAGTGCAACTCACTCATATACTATGTACTACACTGTGCGTTTCTTATATTCTAAGTTTTTCAGGGCAACTCACTCATATACTATGTACTACACTGTGCGTTTCTTATATTCTAAGTTTTTCAGTGCAACTCACTCATATACTATGTACTACACTGTGCGTTTCTTATATTCTAAGTTTTTCAGTGCAACTCACTCATATACTATGTACTACACTGTGCGTTTCTTATATTCAAAGTTTTTCAGTGCAACTCACTCATATACTATGTACTACACTGTGCGTTTCTTATATTCTAAGTTTTTCAGTGCAACTCACTCATATACTATGTACTACACTGTGCGTTTCTTATATTCTAAGTTTTCAGTGCAACTCACTCATATACTATGTACTACACTGTGCGTTTTTTATATTCTAAGTTTTTCAGTGCAACTCACTCATATACTATGTACTACACTGTGCGTTTCTTATATTCTAAGTTTTTCAGTGCAACTCACTCATATACTATGTACTACACTGTGCATTTCGTGTAATGCGGTTTTTCAGTAAATTCTAAGTTTTTCAGTGCAACTCATTCATATACTATGTACTACACTGTGCGTTTCATATATTCTAAGTTTTTCAGTGCAACTCACTCATATACTATGTACTACACTGTGCTTTTCTTATATTCTAAGTTTTTCAGTGCAACTCACTCATATAATATGTACTACACTGTGCGTTTCTTATATTCTAAGTTTTCAGTGCAACTCACTCATATACTATGTACTACACTGTGCGTTTCTTATATTCTAAGTTTTTCAGTGCAACTCACTCATATACTATGTACTACACTGTGCGTTTCTTATATTCTAAGTTTTTGAGTCAACTCACTCATTTACTATGTACTACACTCTGCGTTTCTCATATTCTAAGTTTTTGAGTGCAACTCACTCATACTATGTACTACACTGTGCGTTTCTTATATTCTAAGGTTTTCAGTGCAACTCACTCATATACTATGTACTACACTGTGCGTTTTTTATATTCTAAGTTTTTCAGTGCAACTCACTCATATACTATGTACTACACTGTGCGTTTCTTATATTCTATGTTTTTTAGTGCAACTCACTCATATACTATGTACTACACTGTGCATTTCGTGTAATGCGGGTTTTTCAGTAAATTCTAAGTTTTTCAGTGCAACTCATTCATATACTATGTACTATACTGTGCGTTTCTTATATTCTAAGTTTTTCAGTGCAACTCACTCATATACTATGTACTACACTGTGCGTTTCATATATTCTAAGGTTTTCAGTGCAACTCACTCATATAGTATGTGCTACACTGTGCGTTTCTTATATTCTAAGTTTTTGAGTGCAACTCACTCATATAGTATGTGCTACACTGTGCGTTTCTTATATTCTAAGTTTTTGAGTGCAACTCACTCATATACTATGTGCTACACTGTGCGTTTCTTATATTCTAAGTTTTTCAGTGCAACTCACTCATATACTATGTGCTACACTGTGCGTTTCTTATATTCTAAGTTTTTCAGTGCAACTCACTCATATACTATGTGCTACACTGTGCGTTTCTTATATTCTAAGTTTTTCAGTGCAACTCACTCATATACTATGTACTACACTGTGCATTTCTTATATTCTAAGTTTTTCAGTGCAACTCACTCATATACTATGTACTACACTGTGCGTTTCTTATATTCTAAGTTTTTCAGTGCAACTCACTCATATACTATGTACTACACTGTGCGTTTCTTATATTCTAAGTTTTTCAGTGCAACTCACTCATATACTATGTACTACACTGTGCATTTCGTGTAATGCGGGTTTTTCAGTAAATTCTAAGTTTTTCAGTGCAACTCACTCATATACTATGTACTACACTGTGCGTTTCTTATATTCTAAGTTTTTCAGTGCAACTCACTCATATACTATGTACTACACTGTGCGTTTCTTATATTCTAAGTTTTTCAGTGCAACTCACTCATATACTATGTACTACACTGTGCGTTTCTTATATTCTAAGTTTTTCAGTGCAACTCACTCATATACTATGTACTACACTGTGCGTTTCTTATATTCTAAGTTTTTCAGTGCAACTCACTCATATACTATGTACTACACTGTGCGTTTCTTATATTCTAAGTTTTTCAGTGCAACTCACTCATATACTATGTACTACACTGTGCGTTTCTTATATTCTAAGTTTTTCAGTGCAACTCACTCATATACTATGTACTACACTGTGCATTTCGTGTAATGCGGGTTTTTCAGTAAATTCTAAGTTTTTCAGTACAACTCACTCATATACTCTGTACTACACTGTGCGTTTCTTATATTCTAAGTTTTTCAGTGCAACTCACTCATATACTATGTACTACACTGTGCGTTTCTTATATTCTAAGTTTTTCAGTGCAACTCACTCATATACTATGTACTACACTGTGCGTTTCTTATATTCTAAGTTATTCAGTGCAACTCACTCATATACTATGTACTACACTGTGCGTTTCTTATATTCTAAGTTTTTCAGTGCAACTCACTCATATACTATGTACTACACTGTGCGTTTCTTATATTCTAAGTTTTCAGTGCAACTCACTCATATACTATGTACTACACTGTGCGTTTTTTATATTCTAAGTTTTTCAGTGCAACTCACTCATATACTATGTACTACACTGTGCGTTTCTTATATTCTAAGTTTTTCAGTGCAACTCACTCATATACTATGTACTACACTGTGCATTTCGTGTAATGCGGGTTTTTCAGTAAATTCTAAGTTTTTCAGTGCAACTCATTCATATACTATGTACTATACTGTGCGTTTCTTATATTCTAAGTTTTTCAGTGCAACTCACTCATATACTATGTACTACACTGTGCGTTTCATATATTCTAAGGTTTTCAGTGCAACTCACTCATATAGTATGTGCTACACTGTGCGTTTCTTATATTCTAAGTTTTTGAGTGCAACTAACTCATATACTATGTGCTACACTGTGCGTTTCTTATATTCTAAGTTTTTCAGTGCAACTCACTCATATACTATGTGCTACACTGTGCGTTTCTTATATTCTAAGTTTTTCAGTGCAACTCACTCATATACTATGTGCTACACTGTGCGTTTCTTATATTCTAAGTTTTTCAGTGCAACTCACTCATATACTATGTGCTACACTGTGCGTTTCTTATATTCTAAGTTTTTCAGTGCAACTCACTCATATACTATGTACTACACTGTGCATTTCTTATATTCTAAGTTTTTCAGTGCAACTCACTCATATACTATGTACTACACTGTGCGTTTCTTATATTCTAAGTTTTTCAGTGCAACTCACTCATATACTATGTGCTACACTGTGCGTTTCTTATATTCTAAGTTTTTCAGTGCAACTCACTCATATACTATGTACTACACTGTGCGTTTCTTATATTCTAAGTTTTCAGTGCAACTCACTCATATACTATGTACTACACTGTGCGTTTTTTATATTCTAAGTTTTTCAGTGCAACTCACTCATATACTATGTACTACACTGTGCGTTTCTTATATTCTAAGTTTTTCAGTGCAACTCACTCATATACTATGTACTACACTGTGCATTTCGTGTAATGCGGTTTTTCAGTAAATTCTAAGTTTTTCAGTGCAACTCATTCATATACTATGTACTACACTGTGCGTTTCATATATTCTAAGTTTTTCAGTGCAACTCACTCATATACTATGTACTACACTGTGCTTTTCTTATATTCTAAGTTTTTCAGTGCAACTCACTCATATAATATGTACTACACTGTGCGTTTCTTATATTCTAAGTTTTCAGTGCAACTCACTCATATACTATGTACTACACTGTGCGTTTCTTATATTCTAAGTTTTTCAGTGCAACTCACTCATATACTATGTACTACACTGTGCGTTTCTTATATTCTAAGTTTTTGAGTCAACTCACTCATATACTATGTACTACACTCTGCGTTTCTCATATTCTAAGTTTTTGAGTGCAACTCACTCATACTATGTACTACACTGTGCGTTTCTTATATTCTAAGGTTTTCAGTGCAACTCACTCATATACTATGTACTACACTGTGCGTTTTTTATATTCTAAGTTTTTCAGTGCAACTCACTCATATACTATGTACTACACTGTGCGTTTCTTATATTCTAAGTTTTTCAGTGCAACTCACTCATATACTATGTACTACACTGTGCATTTCTTATATTCTAAGTTTTTCAGTGCAACTCACTCATATACTATGTACTACACTGTGCGTTTCTTATATTCTAAGTTTTTCAGTGCAACTCACTCATATACTATGTGCTACACTGTGCGTTTCTTATATTCTAAGTTTTTCAGTGCAACTCACTCATATACTATGTACTACACTGTGCGTTTCTTATATTCTAAGTTTTCAGTGCAACTCACTCATATACTATGTACTACACTGTGCGTTTTTTATATTCTAAGTTTTTCAGTGCAACTCACTCATATACTATGTACTACACTGTGCGTTTCTTATATTCTAAGTTTTTCAGTGCAACTCACTCATATACTATGTACTACACTGTGCATTTCGTGTAATGCGGTTTTTCAGTAAATTCTAAGTTTTTCAGTGCAACTCATTCATATACTATGTACTACACTGTGCGTTTCATATATTCTAAGTTTTTCAGTGCAACTCACTCATATACTATGTACTACACTGTGCTTTTCTTATATTCTAAGTTTTTCAGTGCAACTCACTCATATAATATGTACTACACTGTGCGTTTCTTATATTCTAAGTTTTCAGTGCAACTCACTCATATACTATGTACTACACTGTGCGTTTCTTATATTCTAAGTTTTTCAGTGCAACTCACTCATATACTATGTACTACACTGTGCGTTTCTTATATTCTAAGTTTTTGAGTCAACTCACTCATATACTATGTACTACACTCTGCGTTTCTCATATTCTAAGTTTTTGAGTGCAACTCACTCATACTATGTACTACACTGTGCGTTTCTTATATTCTAAGGTTTTCAGTGCAACTCACTCATATACTATGTACTACACTGTGCGTTTTTTATATTCTAAGTTTTTCAGTGCAACTCACTCATATACTATGTACTACACTGTGCGTTTCTTATATTCTATGTTTTTTAGTGCAACTCACTCATATACTATGTACTACACTGTGCATTTCGTGTAATGCGGGTTTTTCAGTAAATTCTAAGTTTTTCAGTGCAACTCATTCATATACTATGTACTATACTGTGCGTTTCTTATATTCTAAGTTTTTCAGTGCAACTCACTCATATACTATGTACTACACTGTGCGTTTCATATATTCTAAGGTTTTCAGTGCAACTCACTCATATAGTATGTGCTACACTGTGCGTTTCTTATATTCTAAGTTTTTGAGTGCAACTCACTCATATAGTATGTGCTACACTGTGCGTTTCTTATATTCTAAGTTTTTGAGTGCAACTCACTCATATACTATGTGCTACACTGTGCGTTTCTTATATTCTAAGTTTTTCAGTGCAACTCACTCATATACTATGTGCTACACTGTGCGTTTCTTATATTCTAAGTTTTTCAGTGCAACTCACTCATATACTATGTGCTACACTGTGCGTTTCTTATATTCTAAGTTTTTCAGTGCAACTCACTCATATACTATGTACTACACTGTGCATTTCTTATATTCTAAGTTTTTCAGTGCAACTCACTCATATACTATGTACTACACTGTGCGTTTCTTATATTCTAAGTTTTTCAGTGCAACTCACTCATATACTATGTACTACACTGTGCGTTTCTTATATTCTAAGTTTTTCAGTGCAACTCACTCATATACTATGTACTACACTGTGCATTTCGTGTAATGCGGGTTTTTCAGTAAATTCTAAGTTTTTCAGTGCAACTCACTCATATACTATGTACTACACTGTGCGTTTCTTATATTCTAAGTTTTTCAGTGCAACTCACTCATATACTATGTACTACACTGTGCGTTTCTTATATTCTAAGTTTTTCAGTGCAACTCACTCATATACTATGTACTACACTGTGCGTTTCTTATATTCTAAGTTTTTCAGTGCAACTCACTCATATACTATGTACTACACTGTGCGTTTCTTATATTCTAAGTTTTTCAGTGCAACTCACTCATATACTATGTACTACACTGTGCGTTTCTTATATTCTAAGTTTTTCAGTGCAACTCACTCATATACTATGTACTACACTGTGCGTTTCTTATATTCTAAGTTTTTCAGTGCAACTCACTCATATACTATGTACTACACTGTGCATTTCGTGTAATGCGGGTTTTTCAGTAAATTCTAAGTTTTTCAGTACAACTCACTCATATACTCTGTACTACACTGTGCGTTTCTTATATTCTAAGTTTTTCAGTGCAACTCACTCATATACTATGTACTACACTGTGCGTTTCTTATATTCTAAGTTTTTCAGTGCAACTCACTCATATACTATGTACTACACTGTGCGTTTCTTATATTCTAAGTTTTTCAGTGCAACTCACTCATATACTATGTACTACACTGTGCGTTTCTTATATTCTAAGTTTTTCAGTGCAACTCACTCATATACTATGTACTACACTGTGCGTTTCTTATATTCTAAGTTTTCAGTGCAACTCACTCATATACTATGTACTACACTGTGCGTTTTTTATATTCTAAGTTTTTCAGTGCAACTCACTCATATACTATGTACTACACTGTGCGTTTCTTATATTCTAAGTTTTTCAGTGCAACTCACTCATATACTATGTACTACACTGTGCATTTCGTGTAATGCGGGTTTTTCAGTAAATTCTAAGTTTTTCAGTGCAACTCATTCATATACTATGTACTATACTGTGCGTTTCTTATATTCTAAGTTTTTCAGTGCAACTCACTCATATACTATGTACTACACTGTGCGTTTCATATATTCTAAGGTTTTCAGTGCAACTCACTCATATAGTATGTGCTACACTGTGCGTTTCTTATATTCTAAGTTTTTGAGTGCAACTAACTCATATACTATGTGCTACACTGTGCGTTTCTTATATTCTAAGTTTTTCAGTGCAACTCACTCATATACTATGTGCTACACTGTGCGTTTCTTATATTCTAAGTTTTTCAGTGCAACTCACTCATATACTATGTGCTACACTGTGCGTTTCTTATATTCTAAGTTTTTCAGTGCAACTCACTCATATACTATGTGCTACACTGTGCGTTTCTTATATTCTAAGTTTTTCAGTGCAACTCACTCATATACTATGTGCTACACTGTGCATTTCTTATATTCTAAGTTTTTCAGTGCAACTCACTCATATACTATGTACTACACTGTGCGTTTCTTATATTCTAAGTTTTTCAGTGCAACTCACTCATATACTATGTACTACACTGTGCGTTTCTTATATTCTAAGTTTTTCAGTGCAACTCACTCATATACTATGTACTACACTGTGCATTTCGTGTAATGCGGGTTTTTCAGTAAATTCTAAGTTTTTCAGTGCAACTCACTCATATACTATGTACTACACTGTGCATTTCTTATATTCTAAGTTTTTCAGTGCAACTCACTCATATACTATGTACTACACTGTGCGTTTCTTATATTCTAAGTTTTTCAGTGCAACTCACTCATATACTATGTACTACACTGTGCGTTTCTTATATTCTAAGTTTTTCAGTGCAACTCACTCATATACTATGTACTACACTGTGCGTTTCTTATATTCTAAGTTTTTCAGTGCAACTCACTCATATACTATGTACTACACTGTGCGTTTCTTATATTCTAAGTTTTCAGTGCAACTCACTCATATACTATGTACTACACTGTGCGTTTTTTATATTCTAAGTTTTTCAGTGCAACTCACTCATATACTATGTACTACACTGTGCGTTTCTTATATTCTAAGTTTTTCAGTGCAACTCACTCATATACTATGTACTACACTGTGCACTTCGTGTAATGCGGGTTTTTCAGTAAATTCTAAGTTTTTCAGTGCAACTCATTCATATACTATGTACTATACTGTGCGTTTCTTATATTCTAAGTTTTTCAGTGCAACTCACTCATATACTATGTACTACACTGTGCGTTTCATATATTCTAAGGTTTTCAGTGCAACTCACTCATATAGTATGTGCTACACTGTGCGTTTCTTATATTCTAAGTTTTTGAGTGCAACTAACTCATATACTATGTGCTACACTGTGCGTTTCTTATATTCTAAGTTTTTCAGTGCAACTCACTCATATACTATGTGCTACACTGTGCGTTTCTTATATTCTAAGTTTTTCAGTGCAACTCACTCATATACTATGTGCTACACTGTGCGTTTCTTATATTCTAAGTTTTTCAGTGCAACTCACTCATATACTATGTGCTACACTGTGCGTTTCTTATATTCTAAGTTTTTCAGTGCAACTCACTCATATACTATGTGCTACACTGTGCATTTCTTATATTCTAAGTTTTTCAGTGCAACTCACTCATATACTATGTACTACACTGTGCGTTTCTTATATTCTAAGTTTTTCAGTGCAACTCACTCATATACTATGTACTACACTGTGCGTTTCTTATATTCTAAGTTTTTCAGTGCAACTCACTCATATACTATGTACTACACTGTGCATTTCGTGTAATGCGGGTTTTTCAGTAAATTCTAAGTTTTTCAGTGCAACTCACTCATATACTATGTACTACACTGTGCGTTTCTTATATTCTAAGTTTTTCAGTGCAACTCACTCATATACTATGTACTACACTGTGCGTTTCTTATATTCTAAGTTTTTCAGTGCAACTCACTCATATACTATGTACTACACTGTGCGTTTCTTATATTCTAAGTTTTTCAGTGCAACTCACTCATATACTATGTACTACACTGTGCGTTTCTTATATTCTAAGTTTTTCAGTGCAACTCACTCATATACTATGTACTACACTGTGCGTTTCTTATATTCTAAGTTTTTCAGTTCAACTCACTCATATACTATGTACTACACTGTGCATTTCGTGTAATGCGGGTTTTTCAGTAAATTCTAAGTTTTTCAGTACAACTCACTCATATACTCTGTACTACACTGTGCGTTTCTTATATTCTAAGTTTTTCAGTGCAACTCACTCATATACTATGTACTACACTGTGCGTTTCTTATATTCTAAGTTTTTCAGTGCAACTCACTCATATACTATGTACTACACTGTGCGTTTCTTATATTCTAAGTTTTTCAGTGCAACTCACTCATATACTATGTACTACACTGTGCGTTTCTTATATTCTAAGTTTTTCAGTGCAACTCACTCATATACTATGTACTACACTGTGCATTTCGTATATTCTAAGTTTTTCAGTGCAACTCACTCATATACTATGTGCTACACTGTGCGTTTCTTATATTCTAAGTTTTTCAGTGCAACTCACTCATATACTATGTGCTACACTGTGCATTTCTTATATTCTAAGTTTTTCAGTGCAACTCACTCATATACTATGTACTACACTGTGCGTTTCTTATATTCTAAGTTTTTCAGTGCAACTCACTCATATACTATGTACTACACTGTGCGTTTCTTATATTCTAAGTTTTTCAGTGCAACTCACTCATATACTATGTACTACACTGTGCATTTCGTGTAATGCGGGTTTTTCAGTAAATTCTAAGTTTTTCAGTGCAACTCATTCATATACTATGTACTATACTGTGCGTTTCTTATATTCTAAGTTTTTAGTGCAACTCACTCATATACTATGTACTACACTGTGCGTTTCATATATTCTAAGGTTTTCAGTGCAACTCACTCATATAGTATGTGCTACACTGTGCGTTTCTTATATTCTAAGTTTTTGAGTGCAACTCACTCATATACTATGTGCTACACTGTGCGTTTCTTATATTCTAAGTTTTTCAGTGCAACTCACTCATATACTATGTGCTACACTGTGCGTTTCTTATATTCTAAGTTTTTCAGTGCAACTCACTCATATACTATGTGCTACACTGTGCGTTTCTTATATTCTAAGTTTTTCAGTGCAACTCACTCATATACTATGTGCTACACTGTGCGTTTCTTATATTCTAAGTTTTTCAGTGCAACTCACTCATATACTATGTGCTACACTGTGCGTTTCTTATATTCTAAGTTTTTCAGTGCAACTCACTCATATACTATGTACTACACTGTGCGTTTCTTATATTCTAAGTTTTTCAGTGCAACTCACTCATATACTATGTACTACACTGTGCGTTTCTTATATTCTAAGTTTTTCAGTGCAACTCACTCATATACTATGTACTACACTGTGCATTTCGTGTAATGCGGGTTTTTCAGTAAATTCTAAGTTTTTCAGTGCAACTCACTCATATACTATGTACTACACTGTGCGTTTCTTATATTCTAAGTTTTTCAGTGCAACTCACTCATATACTATGTACTACACTGTGCGTTTCTTATATTCTAAGTTTTTCAGTGCAACTCACTCATATAATATGTACTACACTGTGCGTTTCTTATATTCTAAGTTTTTCAGTGCAACTCACTCATATACTATGTACTACACTGTGCGTTTCTTATATTCTAAGTTTTTCAGTGCAACTCACTCATATACTATGTACTACACTGTGCGTTTCTTATATTCTAAGTTTTTCAGTGCAACTCACTCATATACTATGTACTACACTGTGCGTTTCTTATATTCTAAGTTTTCAGTGCAACTCACTCATATACTATGTACTACACTGTGCGTTTCTTATATTCTAAGTTTTTCAGTGCAACTCACTCATATACTATGTACTACACTGTGCGTTTCTTATATTCTAAGTTTTTCAGTGCAACTCACTCATATACTATGTACTACACTGTGCATTTCGTGTAATGCGGGTTTTTCAGTAAATTCTAAGTTTTTCAGTGCAACTCATTCATATACTATGTACTATACTGTGCGTTTCTTATATTCTAAGTTTTTAGTGCAACTCACTCATATACTATGTACTACACTGTGCGTTTCATATATTCTAAGGTTTTCAGTGCAACTCACTCATATAGTATGTGCTACACTGTGCGTTTCTTATATTCTAAGTTTTTGAGTGCAACTCACTCATATACTATGTGCTACACTGTGCGTTTCTTATATTCTAAGTTTTTCAGTGCAACTCACTCATATACTATGTGCTACACTGTGCGTTTCTTATATTCTAAGTTTTTCAGTGCAACTCACTCATATACTATGTGCTACACTGTGCGTTTCTTATATTCTAAGTTTTTCAGTGCAACTCACTCATATACTATGTGCTACACTGTGCATTTCTTATATTCTAAGTTTTTCAGTGCAACTCACTCATATACTATGTGCTACACTGTGCATTTCTTATATTCTAAGTTTTTCAGTGCAACTCACTCATATACTATGTACTACACTGTGCGTTTCTTATATTCTAAGTTTTTCAGTGCAACTCACTCATATACTATGTACTACACTGTGCGTTTCTTATATTCTAAGTTTTTCAGTGCAACTCACTCATATACTATGTACTACACTGTGCATTTCGTGTAATGCGGGTTTTTCAGTAAATTCTAAGTTTTTCAGTGCAACTCATTCATATACTATGTACTATACTGTGCGTTTCTTATATTCTAAGTTTTTAGTGCAACTCACTCATATACTATGTACTACACTGTGCGTTTCATATATTCTAAGGTTTTCAGTGCAACTCACTCATATAGTATGTGCTACACTGTGCGTTTCTTATATTCTAAGTTTTTCAGTGCAACTCACTCATATACTATGTGCTACACTGTGCGTTTCTTATATTCTAAGTTTTTCAGTGCAACTCACTCATATACTATGTGCTACACTGTGCGTTTCTTATATTCTAAGTTTTTCAGTGCAACTCACTCATATACTATGTGCTACACTGTGCGTTTCTTATATTCTAAGTTTTTCAGTGCAACTCACTCATATACTATGTGCTACACTGTGCATTTCTTATATTCTAAGTTTTTCAGTGCAACTCACTCATATACTATGTACTACACTGTGCGTTTCTTATATTCTAAGTTTTTCAGTGCAACTCACTCATATACTATGTACTACACTGTGCGTTTCTTATATTCTAAGTTTTTCAGTGCAACTCACTCATATACTATGTACTACACTGTGCATTTCGTGTAATGCGGGTTTTTCAGTAAATTCTAAGTTTTTCAGTGCAACTCACTCATATACTATGTACTACACTGTGCGTTTCTTATATTCTAAGTTTTTCAGTGCAACTCACTCATATACTATGTACTACACTGTGCGTTTCTTATATTCTAAGTTTTTCAGTGCAACTCACTCATATAATATGTACTACACTGTGCGTTTCTTATATTCTAAGTTTTTCAGTGCAACTCACTCATATACTATGTACTACACTGTGCGTTTCTTATATTCTAAGTTTTTCAGTGCAACTCACTCATATACTATGTACTACACTGTGCGTTTCTTATATTCTAAGTTTTTCAGTGCAACTCACTCATATACTATGTACTACACTGTGCATTTCGTGTAATGCGGGTTTTTCAGTAAATTCTAAGTTTTTCAGTACAACTCACTCATATACTCTGTACTACACTGTGCGTTTCTTATATTCTAAGTTTTTCAGTGCAACTCACTCATATACTATGTACTACACTGTGCGTTTCTTATATTCTAAGTTTTTCAGTGCAACTCACTCATATACTATGTACTACACTGTGCGTTTCTTATATTCTAAGTTTTTCAGTGCAACTCACTCACATACTATGTACTACACTGTGCGTTTCTTATATTCTAAGTTTTTCAGTGCAACTCACTCATATACTATGTACTACACTGTGCGTTTCTTATATTCTAAGTTTTTCAGTGCAACTCACTCATATACTATGTACTACACTGTGCATTTCGTGTAATGCGGGTTTTTCAGTAAATTCTAAGTTTTTCAGTACAACTCACTCATATACTATGTACTACACTGTGCGTTTCTTATATTCTAAGTTTTTCAGTGCAACTCACTCATATACTATGTACTACACTGTGCATTTCGTGTAATGCGGGTTTTTCAGTAAATTCTAAGTTTTTCAGTGCAACTCATTCATATACTATGTACTATACTGTGCGTTTCTTATATTCTAAGTTTTTAGTGCAACTCACTCATATACTATGTACTACACTGTGCGTTTCATATATTCTAAGGTTTTCAGTGCAACTCACTCATATAGTATGTGCTACACTGTGCGTTTCTTATATTCTAAGTTTTTCAGTGCAACTCACTCATATACTATGTGCTACACTGTGCGTTTCTTATATTCTAAGTTTTTCAGTGCAACTCACTCATATACTATGTGCTACACTGTGCGTTTCTTATATTCTAAGTTTTTCAGTGCAACTCACTCATATACTATGTGCTACACTGTGCGTTTCTTATATTCTAAGTTTTTCAGTGCAACTCACTCATATACTATGTGCTACACTGTGCGTTTCTTATATTCTAAGTTTTTCAGTGCAACTCACTCATATACTATGTGCTACACTGTGCATTTCTTATATTCTAAGTTTTTCAGTGCAACTCACTCATATACTATGTACTACACTGTGCGTTTCTTATATTCTAAGTTTTTCAGTGCAACTCACTCATATACTATGTACTACACTGTGCGTTTCTTATATTCTAAGTTTTTCAGTGCAACTCACTCATATACTATGTACTACACTGTGCATTTCGTGTAATGCGGGTTTTTCAGTAAATTCTAAGTTTTTCAGTGCAACTCACTCATATACTATGTACTACACTGTGCGTTTCTTATATTCTATGTTTTTCAGTGCAACTCACTCATATACTATGTACTACACTGTGCGTTTCTTATATTCTAAGTTTTTCAGTGCAACTCACTCATATAATATGTACTACACTGTGCGTTTCTTATATTCTAAGTTTTTCAGTGCAACTCACTCATATACTATGTACTACACTGTGCGTTTCTTATATTCTAAGTTTTTCAGTGCAACTCACTCATATACTATGTACTACACTGTGCGTTTCTTATATTCTAAGTTTTTCAGTGCAACTCACTCATATACTATGTACTACACTGTGCATTTCGTGTAATGCGGGTTTTTCAGTAAATTCTAAGTTTTTCAGTACAACTCACTCATATACTATGTACTACACTGTGCGTTTCTTATATTCTAAGTTTTTCAGTGCAACTCACTCATATACTATGTACTACACTGTGCGTTTCTTATATTCAAAGTTTTTCAGTGCAACTCACTCATATACTATGTACTACACTGTGCGTTTCTTATATTCTAAGTTTTTCAGTGCAACTCACTCATATACTATGTACTACACTGTGCGTTTCTTATATTCTACGTTTTTGAATCAACTCACTCATATACTATGTACTACACTGTGCGTTTCTCATATTCTAAGTTTTTGAGTGCAACTCACTCATACTATGTACTACACTGTGCGTTTCTTATATTCTAAGTTTTTCAGTGCAACTCACTCATATACTATGTACTACACTGTGCGTTTCTTATATTCTAAGTTATTCAGTGCAACTCACGCATATACTATGTACTACACTGTGCGTTTCTTATATTCTAAGTTTTTCAGTGCAACTCACTCATATACTATGTACTACACTGTGCGTTTCTTATATTCTAAGTTTTCAGTGCAACTCACTCATATACTATGTACTACACTGTGCATTTCGTGTAATGCGGGTTTTTCAGTAAATTCTAAGTTTTCAGTGCAACTCATTCATATACTATGTACTATACTGTGCGTTTCTTATATTCTAAGTTTTTCAGTGCAACTCACTCATATACTATGTGCTACACTGTGCGTTTCTTATATTCTAAGTTTTTGAGTGCAACTCACTCATATACTATGTGCTACACTGTGCGTTTCTTATATTCTAAGTTTTTCAGTGCAACCCACTCATATACTATGTGCTATACTGTGCGTTTCTTATATTCTAAGTTTTTCAGTGCAACTCACTCATATACTATGTGCTACACTGTGCATTTCTTATATTCTAAGTTTTTCAGTGCAACTCACTCATATACTATGTACTACACTGTGCGTTTCTTATATTCTAAGTTTTTCAGTGCAACTCACTCATATACTATGTACTACACTGTGCGTTTCTTATATTCTAAGTTTTTCAGTGCAACTCACTCATATACTATGTACTACACTGTGCATTTCGTGTAATGCGGGTTTTTCAGTAAATTCTAAGTTTTTCAGTACAACTCACTCATATACTATGTACTACACTGTGCGTTTCTTATATTCTAAGTTTTTCAATGCAACTCACTCATATACTATGTACTACACTGTGCGTTTCTTATATTCAAAGTTTTTCAGTGCAACTCACTCATATACTATGTACTACACTCTGCGTTTCTTATATTCTAAGTTTTTCAGTGCAACTCACTCATATACTATGTACTACACTGTGCGTTTCTTATATTCTAAGTTTTTCAGTGCAACTCACTCATATACTATGTGCTACACTGTGCGTTTCTTATATTCTAAGTTTTTCAGTGCAACTCACTCATATACTATGTACTACACTGTGCGTTTCTTATTCTAAGTTTTTCAGTGCAACTCACTCATATACTATGTACTACACTGTGCGTTTCTTATATTCTAAGTTTTTGAGTGCAACTCACTCATATACTATGTGCTACACTGTGCATTTCTTATATTCTAAGTTTTTGAGTGCAACTCACTCATATACTATGTGCTACACTGTACGTTTCTTATATTCTAAGTTTTTCAGTGCAACTCACTCATATACTATGTGCTACACTGTGCGTTTCTTATATTCTAAGTTTTTCAGTGCAACTCACTCATATACTATGTGCTACACTGTGCGTTTCTTATATTCTAAGTTTTTCAGTGCAACTCACTCATATACTATGTGCTACACTGTGCGTTTCTTATATTCTAAGTTTTTCAGTGCAACTCACTCATATACTATGTGCTACACTGTGCGTTTCTTATATTCTAAGTTTTTCAGTGCAACTCACTCATATACTATGTACTACACTGTGCGTTTCTTATATTCTAAGTTTTTCAGTGCAACTCACTCATATACTCTGTACTACACTGTGCGTTTCTTATATTCTAAGTTTTTCAGTGCAACTCACTCATATACTATGTACTACACTGTGCGTTTCTTATATTCTAAGTTTTTCAGTGCAACTCACTCATATACTATGTACTACACTGTGCGTTTCTTAAATTCTAAGTTTTTCAGTGCAACTCACTCATATACTATGTACTACACTGTGCGTTTCTTATATTCTAAGTTTTTCAGTGCAACTCACTCATATACTATGTACTACACTGTGCGTTTCTTATATTCTAAGTTTTTCAGTGCAACTCACTCATATACTATGTGCTACACTGTGCGTTTCTTATATTCTAAGTTTTTCAGTGCAACTCACTCATATACTATGTGCTACACTGTGCGTTTCTTATATTCTAAGTTTTTCAGTGCAACTCACTCATATACTATGTACTACACTGTGCGTTTCTTTTATTCTAAGTTTTTCAGTGCAACTCACTCATATACTATGTACTACACTGTGCGTTTCTTATATTCTAAGTTTTTCAGTGCAACACACTCATATACTATGTACTACACTGTGCGTTTCTTATATTCTAAGTTTTTCAGTGCAACTCACTCATATACTATGTACTACACTGTGCGTTTCTTATATTCTAAGTTTTTGAGTGCAACTCACTCATATACTATGTACTACACTGTGCGTTTCTTATATTCTAAGTTTTTCAGTGCAACTCACTCATATACTATGTACTACACTGTGCATTTCTTATATTCAAAGTTTTTCAGTGCAACTCACTCATATACTATGTACTACACTGTGCGTTTCTTATATTCTAAGTTTTTCAGTGCAACTCACTCAAATACTATGTACTACACTGTGCGTTTCTTATATTCTAAGTTTTTCAGTGCAACTCACTCATATACTATGTACTACACTGTGCGTTTCTTATATTCAAAGTTTTTCAGTGCAACTCACTCATATACTATGTACTACACTGTGCGTTTCTTATATTCTAAGTTTTTCAGTGCAACTCACTCATATACTATGTACTACACTGTGCGTTTCTTATATTCTAAGTTTTTCAGTGCAACTCACTCATATACTATGTATTACACTGTGCGTTTCTTATATTCTAAGTTTTTCAGTGCAACTCACTCATATACTTTGTACTACACTGTGCTTTTCTTATATTCTAAGTTTTTCAGTGCAACTCACTCATATACTATGTACTACACTGTGCGTTTCTTATATTATAAGTTTTTCAGTGCAACTCACTCATATACTATGTACTACACTGTGCGTTTCTTAAATTCTAAGTTTTTCAGTGCAACTCACTCATATACTATGTACTACACTGTGCGTTTCTTATATTCTAAGTTTTTCAGTGCAACTCACTCATATACTATGTACTACACTGTGCGTTTCTTATATTCTAAGTTTTTCAGTGCAACTCACTCATATACTATGTACTACACTGTGCGTTTCTTATATTCTAAGTTTTTCAGTGCAACTCACTCATATACTATGTACTACACTGTGCGTTTCTTATATTCTAAGTTTTTCAGTGCAACTCACTCATATACTATGTATTACACTGTGAGTTTCTTATATTCTAAGTTTTTCAGTGCAACTCACTCATATACTTTGTACTACACTGTGCTTTTCTTATATTCTAAGTTTTTCAGTGCAACTCACTCATATACTATGTACTACACTGTGCGTTTCTTATATTCTAAGTTTTTCAGTGCAACTCACTCATATACTATGTACTACACTGTGCGTTTCTTATATTCTAAGTTTTTCAGTGCAACTCACTCATATACTATGTACTACACTGTGCGTTTCTTATATTCTAAGTTTTTCAGTGCAACTCACTCATATACTATGTACTACACTGTGCATTTCGTGTAATGCGGGTTTTTCAGTAAATTCTAAGTTTTTCAGTACAACTCACTCATATACTATGTACTACACTGTGCGTTTCTTATATTCTAAGTTTTTCAGTGCAACTCACTCATATACTATGTACTACACTGTGCGTTTCTTATATTCAAAGTTTTTCAGTGCAACTCACTCATATACTATGTACTACACTGTGCGTTTCTTATATTCTAAGTTTTTCAGTGCAACTCACTCATATACTATGTACTACACTGTGCGTTTCTTATATTCTAAGTTTTTCAGTGCAACTCACTCATATACTATGTGCTACACTGTGCGTTTCTTATATTCTAAGTTTTTCAGTGCAACTCACTCATATACTATGTGCTACACTGTGCGTTTCTTATATTCTAAGTTTTTCAGTGCAACTCACTCATATACTATGTACTACACTGTGCGTTTCTTATATTCTAAGTTTTTCAGTGCAACTCACTCATATACTATGTATTACACTGTGCGTTTCTTATATTCTAAGTTTTTCAGTGCAACTCACTCATATACTATGTGCTACACTGTGCGTTTCTTATATTCTAAGTTTTTCAGTGCAACTCACTCATATACTATGTGCTACACTGTGCGTTTCTTATATTCTAAGTTTTTCAGTGCAACTCACTCATATACTATGTGCTACACTGTGTGTTTCTTATATTCTAAGTTTTTCAGTGCAACTCACTCATATACTATGTGCTACACTGTGCGTTTCTTATATTCTAAGTTTTTCAGTGCAACTCACTCATATACTATATACTACACTGTGCGTTTCTTATATTCTAAGTTTTTCAGTGCAACTCACTCATATACTATGTACTACACTGTGCGTTTCTTATATTCTAAGTTTTTCAGTGCAACTCACTCATATACTATGTACTACACTGTGCGTTTCTTATATTCTAAGTTTTTCAGTGCAACTCACTCATATACTATGTACTACACTGTGCGTTTCTTAAATTCTAAGTTTTTCAGTGCAACTCACTCATATACTATGTACTACACTGTGCGTTTCTTATATTCTAAGTTTTTCAGTGCAACTCACTCATATACTATGTACTACACTGTGCGTTTCTTATATTCTAAGTTTTTCAGTGCAACTCACTCATATACTATGTGCTACACTGTGCGTTTCTTATATTCTAAGTTTTTCAGTGCAACTCACTCATATACTATGTGCTACACTGTGCGTTTCTTATATTCTAAGTTTTTCAGTGCAACTCACTCATATACTATGTGCTACACTGTGCGTTTCTTATATTCTAAGTTTTTCAGTGCAACTCACTCATATACTATGTGCTACACTGTGCGTTTCTTATATTCTAAGTTTTTCAGTGCAACTCACTCATATACTATGTACTACACTGTGCGTTTCTTATATTCTAAGTTTTTCAGTGCAACTCACTCATATACTATGTACTACACTGTGCGTTTCTTATATTCTAAGTTTTTCAGTGCAACTCACTCATTTACTATGTACTACACTGTGCGTTTCTTATACTCTAAGTTTTTCAGTGCAACACACTCATATACTATGTACTACACTGTGCGTTTCTTATATTCTAAGTTTTTCAGTGCAACTCACTCATATACTATGTACTACACTGTGCGTTTCTTATATTCTAAGTTTTTGAGTGCAACTCACTCATATACTATGTACTACACTGTGCGTTTCTTATATTCTAAGTTTTTCAGTGCAACTCACTCATATACTATGTACTACACTGTGCGTTTCTTATATTCAAAGTTTTTCAGTGCAACTCACTCATATACTATGTACTACACTGTGCGTTTCTTATATTCTAAGTTTTTCAGTGCAACTCACTCAAATACTATGTACTACACTGTGCGTTTCTTATATTCTAAGTTTTTCAGTGCAACTCACTCATATACTATGTACTACACTGTGCGTTTCTTATATTCAAAGTTTTTCAGTGCAACTCACTCATATACTATGTACTACACTGTGCGTTTCTTATATTCTAAGTTTTTCAGTGCAACTCACTCATATACTATGTACTACACTGTGCGTTTCTTATATTCTAAGTTTTTCAGTGCAACTCACTCATATACTATGTATTACACTGTGCGTTTCTTATATTCTAAGTTTTTCAGTGCAACTCACTCATATACTATGTACTACACTGTGCGTTTCTTATATTCTATGTTTTTCAGTGCAACTCACTCATATACTATGTACTACACTGTGCGTTTCTTATATTCTAAGTTTTTCAGTGCAACTCACTCATATAATATGTACTACACTGTGCGTTTCTTATATTCTAAGTTTTTCAGTGCAACTCACTCATATACTATGTACTACACTGTGCGTTTCTTATATTCTAAGTTTTTCAGTGCAACTCACTCATATACTATGTACTACACTGTGCGTTTCTTATATTCTAAGTTTTTCAGTGCAACTCACTCATATACTATGTACTACACTGTGCATTTCGTGTAATGCGGGTTTTTCAGTAAATTCTAAGTTTTTCAGTACAACTCACTCATATACTATGTACTACACTGTGCGTTTCTTATATTCTAAGTTTTTCAGTGCAACTCACTCATATACTATGTACTACACTGTGCGTTTCTTATATTCAAAGTTTTTCAGTGCAACTCACTCATATACTATGTACTACACTGTGCGTTTCTTATATTCTAAGTTTTTCAGTGCAACTCACTCATATACTATGTACTACACTGTGCGTTTCTTATATTCTACGTTTTTGAATCAACTCACTCATATACTATGTACTACACTGTGCGTTTCTCATATTCTAAGTTTTTGAGTGCAACTCACTCATACTATGTACTACACTGTGCGTTTCTTATATTCTAAGTTTTTCAGTGCAACTCACTCATATACTATGTACTACACTGTGCGTTTCTTATATTCTAAGTTATTCAGTGCAACTCACGCATATACTATGTACTACACTGTGCGTTTCTTATATTCTAAGTTTTTCAGTGCAACTCACTCATATACTATGTACTACACTGTGCGTTTCTTATATTCTAAGTTTTCAGTGCAACTCACTCATATACTATGTACTACACTGTGCATTTCGTGTAATGCGGGTTTTTCAGTAAATTCTAAGTTTTCAGTGCAACTCATTCATATACTATGTACTATACTGTGCGTTTCTTATATTCTAAGTTTTTCAGTGCAACTCACTCATATACTATGTGCTACACTGTGCGTTTCTTATATTCTAAGTTTTTCAGTGCAACTCACTCATATACTATGTACTACACTGTGCGTTTCTTAAATTCTAAGTTTTTCAGTGCAACTCACTCATATACTATGTACTACACTGTGCGTTTCTTATATTCTAAGTTTTTCAGTGCAACTCACTCATATACTATGTACTACACTGTGCGTTTCTTATATTCTAAGTTTTTCAGTGCAACTCACTCATATACTATGTGCTACACTGTGCGTTTCTTATATTCTAAGTTTTTCAGTGCAACTCACTCATATACTATGTGCTACACTGTGCGTTTCTTATATTCTAAGTTTTTCAGTGCAACTCACTCATATACTATGTACTACACTGTGCGTTTCTTTTATTCTAAGTTTTTCAGTGCAACTCACTCATATACTATGTGCTACACTATGCGTTTCTTATATTCTAAGTTTTTCAGTGCAACTCACTCATATACTATGTACTACACTGTGCGTTTCTTATATTCTAAGTTTTTCAGTGCAACTCACTCATATACTATGTACTACACTGTGCGTTTCTTATATTCTAAGTTTTTCAGTGCAACTCACTCATATACTATGTACTACACTGTGCGTTTCTTATATTCTAAGTTTTTCAGTGCAACACACTCATATACTATGTACTACACTGTGCGTTTCTTATATTCTAAGTTTTTCAGTGCAACTCACTCATATACTATGTACTACACTGTGCGTTTCTTATATTCTAAGTTTTTGAGTGCAACTCACTCATATACTATGTACTACACTGTGCGTTTCTTATATTCTAAGTTTTTCAGTGCAACTCACTCATATACTATGTACTACACTGTGCATTTCTTATATTCAAAGTTTTTCAGTGCAACTCACTCATATACTATGTACTACACTGTGCGTTTCTTATATTCTAAGTTTTTCAGTGCAACTCACTCAAATACTATGTACTACACTGTGCGTTTCTTATATTCTAAGTTTTTCAGTGCAACTCACTCATATACTATGTACTACACTGTGCGTTTCTTATATTCAAAGTTTTTCAGTGCAACTCACTCATATACTATGTACTACACTGTGCGTTTCTTATATTCTAAGTTTTTCAGTGCAACTCACTCATATACTATGTACTACACTGTGCGTTTCTTATATTCTAAGTTTTTCAGTGCAACTCACTCATATACTATGTATTACACTGTGCGTTTCTTATATTCTAAGTTTTTCAGTGCAACTCACTCATATACTTTGTACTACACTGTGCTTTTCTTATATTCTAAGTTTTTCAGTGCAACTCACTCATATACTATGTACTACACTGTGCGTTTCTTATATTATAAGTTTTTCAGTGCAACTCACTCATATACTATGTACTACACTGTGCGTTTCTTAAATTCTAAGTTTTTCAGTGCAACTCACTCATATACTATGTACTACACTGTGCGTTTCTTATATTCTAAGTTTTTCAGTGCAACTCACTCATATACTATGTACTACACTGTGCGTTTCTTATATTCTAAGTTTTTCAGTGCAACTCACTCATATACTATGTACTACACTGTGCGTTTCTTATATTCTAAGTTTTTCAGTGCAACTCACTCATATACTATGTACTACACTGTGCGTTTCTTATATTCTAAGTTTTTCAGTGCAACTCACTCATATACTATGTATTACACTGTGAGTTTCTTATATTCTAAGTTTTTCAGTGCAACTCACTCATATACTTTGTACTACACTGTGCTTTTCTTATATTCTAAGTTTTTCAGTGCAACTCACTCATATACTATGTACTACACTGTGCGTTTCTTATATTCTAAGTTTTTCAGTGCAACTCACTCATATACTATGTACTACACTGTGCGTTTCTTATATTCTAAGTTTTTCAGTGCAACTCACTCATATACTATGTACTACACTGTGCGTTTCTTATATTCTAAGTTTTTCAGTGCAACTCACTCATATACTATGTACTACACTGTGCATTTCGTGTAATGCGGGTTTTTCAGTAAATTCTAAGTTTTTCAGTACAACTCACTCATATACTATGTACTACACTGTGCGTTTCTTATATTCTAAGTTTTTCAGTGCAACTCACTCATATACTATGTACTACACTGTGCGTTTCTTATATTCAAAGTTTTTCAGTGCAACTCACTCATATACTATGTACTACACTGTGCGTTTCTTATATTCTAAGTTTTTCAGTGCAACTCACTCATATACTATGTACTACACTGTGCGTTTCTTATATTCTAAGTTTTTCAGTGCAACTCACTCATATACTATGTGCTACACTGTGCGTTTCTTATATTCTAAGTTTTTCAGTGCAACTCACTCATATACTATGTGCTACACTGTGCGTTTCTTATATTCTAAGTTTTTCAGTGCAACTCACTCATATACTATGTACTACACTGTGCGTTTCTTATATTCTAAGTTTTTCAGTGCAACTCACTCATATACTATGTATTACACTGTGCGTTTCTTATATTCTAAGTTTTTCAGTGCAACTCACTCATATACTATGTGCTACACTGTGCGTTTCTTATATTCTAAGTTTTTCAGTGCAACTCACTCATATACTATGTGCTACACTGTGCGTTTCTTATATTCTAAGTTTTTCAGTGCAACTCACTCATATACTATGTGCTACACTGTGTGTTTCTTATATTCTAAGTTTTTCAGTGCAACTCACTCATATACTATGTGCTACACTGTGCGTTTCTTATATTCTAAGTTTTTCAGTGCAACTCACTCATATACTATATACTACACTGTGCGTTTCTTATATTCTAAGTTTTTCAGTGCAACTCACTCATATACTATGTATTACACTGTGCGTTTCTTATATTCTAAGTTTTTCAGTGCAACTCACTCATATACTTTGTACTACACTGTGCTTTTCTTATATTCTAAGTTTTTCAGTGCAACTCACTCATATACTATGTACTACACTGTGCGTTTCTTATATTATAAGTTTTTCAGTGCAACTCACTCATATACTATGTACTACACTGTGCGTTTCTTAAATTCTAAGTTTTTCAGTGCAACTCACTCATATACTATGTACTACACTGTGCGTTTCTTATATTCTAAGTTTTTCAGTGCAACTCACTCATATACTATGTACTACACTGTGCGTTTCTTATATTCTAAGTTTTTCAGTGCAACTCACTCATATACTATGTACTACACTGTGCGTTTCTTATATTCTAAGTTTTTCAGTGCAACTCACTCATATACTATGTACTACACTGTGCGTTTCTTATATTCTAAGTTTTTCAGTGCAACTCACTCATATACTATGTACTACACTGTGCGTTTCTTATATTCTAAGTTTTTCAGTGCAACTCACTCATATACTATGTATTACACTGTGAGTTTCTTATATTCTAAGTTTTTCAGTGCAACTCACTCATATACTTTGTACTACACTGTGCTTTTCTTATATTCTAAGTTTTTCAGTGCAACTCACTCATATACTATGTACTACACTGTGCGTTTCTTATATTCTAAGTTTTTCAGTGCAACTCACTCATATACTATGTACTACACTGTGCGTTTCTTATATTCTAAGTTTTTCAGTGCAACTCACTCATATACTATGTACTACACTGTGCGTTTCTTATATTCTAAGTTTTTCAGTGCAACTCACTCATATACTATGTACTACACTGTGCATTTCGTGTAATGCGGGTTTTTCAGTAAATTCTAAGTTTTTCAGTACAACTCACTCATATACTATGTACTACACTGTGCGTTTCTTATATTCTAAGTTTTTCAGTGCAACTCACTCATATACTATGTACTACACTGTGCGTTTCTTATATTCTAAGTTTTTCAGTGCAACTCACTCATATACTATGTGCTACACTGTGCGTTTCTTATATTCTAAGTTTTTCAGTGCAACTCACTCATATACTATGTGCTACACTGTGCGTTTCTTATATTCTAAGTTTTTCAGTGCAACTCACTCATATACTATGTGCTACACTGTGCGTTTCTTATATTCTAAGTTTTTCAGTGCAACTCACTCATATACTATGTGCTACACTGTGCGTTTCTTATATTCTAAGTTTTTCAGTGCAACTCACTCATATACTATGTACTACACTGTGCGTTTCTTATATTCTAAGTTTTTCAGTGCAACTCACTCATATACTATGTACTACACTGTGCGTTTCTTATATTCTAAGTTTTTCAGTGCAACTCACTCATTTACTATGTACTACACTGTGCGTTTCTTATACTCTAAGTTTTTCAGTGCAACACACTCATATACTATGTACTACACTGTGCGTTTCTTATATTCTAAGTTTTTCAGTGCAACTCACTCATATACTATGTACTACACTGTGCGTTTCTTATATTCTAAGTTTTTGAGTGCAACTCACTCATATACTATGTACTACACTGTGCGTTTCTTATATTCTAAGTTTTTCAGTGCAACTCACTCATATACTATGTACTACACTGTGCGTTTCTTATATTCAAAGTTTTTCAGTGCAACTCACTCATATACTATGTACTACACTGTGCGTTTCTTATATTCTAAGTTTTTCAGTGCAACTCACTCAAATACTATGTACTACACTGTGCGTTTCTTATATTCTAAGTTTTTCAGTGCAACTCACTCATATACTATGTACTACACTGTGCGTTTCTTATATTCAAAGTTTTTCAGTGCAACTCACTCATATACTATGTACTACACTGTGCGTTTCTTATATTCTAAGTTTTTCAGTGCAACTCACTCATATACTATGTACTACACTGTGCGTTTCTTATATTCTAAGTTTTTCAGTGCAACTCACTCATATACTATGTATTACACTGTGCGTTTCTTATATTCTAAGTTTTTCAGTGCAACTCACTCATATACTTTGTACTACACTGTGCTTTTCTTATATTCTAAGTTTTTCAGTGCAACTCACTCATATACTATGTACTACACTGTGCGTTTCTTATATTCTAAGTTTTTCAGTGCAACTCACTCATATACTATGTACTACACTGTGCGTTTCTTATATTCTAAGTTTTTGAGTGCAACTCACTCATATACTATGTGCTACACTGTGCGTTTCTTATATTCTAAGTTTTTGAGTGCAACTCACTCATATACTATGTGCTACACTGTGCGTTTCTTATATTCTAAGTTTTTGAGTGCAACTCACTCATATACTATGTGCTACACTGTGCGTTTCTTATATTCTAAGTTTTTCAGTGCAACTCACTCATATACTATGTGCTACACTGTGCGTTTCTTATATTCTAAGTTTTTCAGTGCAACTCACTCATATACTATGTGCTACACTGTGCGTTTCTTATATTCTAAGTTTTTCAGTGCAACTCACTCATATACTATGTGCTACACTGTGCGTTTCTTATAAGCTAAGTTTTTCAGTGCAACTCACTCATATACTATGTACTACACTGTGCGTTTCTTATATTCTAAGTTTTTCAGTGCAACTCACTCATATACTATGTACTACACTGTGCGTTTCTTATATTCTAAGTTTTTCAGTGCAACTCACTCATATACTATGTATTACACTGTGCGTTTCTTATATTCTAAGTTTTTCAGTGCAACTCACTCATATACTTTGTACTACACTGTGCTTTTCTTATATTCTAAGTTTTTCAGTGCAACTCACTCATATACTATGTACTACACTGTGCGTTTCTTATATTCTAAGTTTTTCAGTGCAACTCACTCATATACTATGTACTACACTGTGCGTTTCTTATATTCTAAGTTTTTGAGTCAACTCACTCATATACTATGTACTACACTGTGCGTTTCTCATATTCTAAGTTTTTGAGTGCAACTCACTCATACTATGTACTACACTGTGCGTTTCTTATATTCTAAGTTTTTCAGTGCAACTCACTCATATACTATGTACTACACTGTGCGTTTCTTATATTCTAAGTTTTTCAGTGCAACTCACTCATATACTATGTACTACACTGTGTGTTTCTTATATTCTAAGTTTTCAGTGCAACTCACTCATATACTATGTACTACACTGTGCGTTTTTTATATTCTAAGTTTTTCAGTGCAACTCACTCATATACTATGTACTACACTGTGCGTTTCTTATATTCTAAGTTTTTCAGTGCAACTCACTCATATACTATGTACTACACTGTGCATTTCGTGTAATGCGGGTTTTTCAGTAAATTCTAAGTTTTTCAGTGCAACTCATTCATATACTATGTACTACACTGTGCGTTTCTTATATTCTAAGTTTTTCAGTGCAACTCACTCATATACTATGTACTACACTGTGCATTTCGTGTAATGCGGGTTTTTCAGTAAATTCTAAGTTTTTCAGTGCAACTCACTCATATACTATGTACTACACTGTGCGTTTCTTATATTCTAAGTTTTTCAGTGCAACTCACTCATATACTATGTGCTACACTGTGCGTTTCTTATATTCTAAGTTTTTCAGTGCAACTCACTCATATACTATGTGCTACACTGTGCGTTTCTTATATTCTAAGTTTTTCAGTGCAACTCACTCATATACTATGTACTACACTGTGCGTTTCTTATATTCTAAGTTTTTCAGTGCAACTCACTCATATACTATGTACTACACTGTGCGTTTCTTATATTCTAAGTTTTTCAGTGCAACTCACTCATATACTATGTACTACACTGTGCGTTTCTTATATTCTAAGTTTTTCAGTGCAACACACTCATATACTATGTACTACACTGTGCGTTTCTTATATTCTAAGTTTTTCAGTGCAACTCACTCATATACTATGTACTACACTGTGCGTTTCTTATATTCTAAGTTTTTGAGTGCAACTCACTCATATACTATGTACTACACTGTGCGTTTCTTATATTCTAAGTTTTTCAGTGCAACTCACTCATATACTATGTACTACACTGTGCGTTTCTTATATTCAAAGTTTTTCAGTGCAACTCACTCATATACTATGTACTACACTGTGCGTTTCTTATATTCTAAGTTTTTCAGTGCAACTCACTCAAATACTATGTACTACACTGTGCGTTTCTTATATTCTAAGTTTTTCAGTGCAACTCACTCATATACTATGTACTACACTGTGCGTTTCTTATATTCAAAGTTTTTCAGTGCAACTCACTCATATACTATGTACTACACTGTGCGTTTCTTATATTCTAAGTTTTTCAGTGCAACTCACTCATATACTATGTACTACACTGTGCGTTTCTTATATTCTAAGTTTTTCAGTGCAACTCACTCATATACTATGTATTACACTGTGCGTTTCTTATATTCTAAGTTTTTCAGTGCAACTCACTCATATACTTTGTACTACACTGTGCTTTTCTTATATTCTAAGTTTTTCAGTGCAACTCACTCATATACTATGTACTACACTGTGCGTTTCTTATATTCTAAGTTTTTCAGTGCAACTCACTCATATACTATGTACTACACTGTGCGTTTCTTATATTCTAAGTTTTTGAGTGCAACTCACTCATATACTATGTGCTACACTGTGCGTTTCTTATATTCTAAGTTTTTGAGTGCAACTCACTCATATACTATGTGCTACACTGTGCGTTTCTTATATTCTAAGTTTTTGAGTGCAACTCACTCATATACTATGTGCTACACTGTGCGTTTCTTATATTCTAAGTTTTTCAGTGCAACTCACTCATATACTATGTGCTACACTGTGCGTTTCTTATATTCTAAGTTTTTCAGTGCAACTCACTCATATACTATGTGCTACACTGTGCGTTTCTTATAAGCTAAGTTTTTCAGTGCAACTCACTCATATACTATGTACTACACTGTGCGTTTCTTATATTCTAAGTTTTTCAGTGCAACTCACTCATATACTATGTACTACACTGTGCGTTTCTTATATTCTAAGTTTTTCAGTGCAACTCACTCATATACTATGTATTACACTGTGCGTTTCTTATATTCTAAGTTTTTCAGTGCAACTCACTCATATACTTTGTACTACACTGTGCTTTTCTTATATTCTAAGTTTTTCAGTGCAACTCACTCATATACTATGTACTACACTGTGCGTTTCTTATATTCTAAGTTTTTCAGTGCAACTCACTCATATACTATGTACTACACTGTGCGTTTCTTATATTCTAAGTTTTTGAGTCAACTCACTCATATACTATGTACTACACTGTGCGTTTCTCATATTCTAAGTTTTTGAGTGCAACTCACTCATACTATGTACTACACTGTGCGTTTCTTATATTCTAAGTTTTTCAGTGCAACTCACTCATATACTATGTACTACACTGTGCGTTTCTTATATTCTAAGTTTTTCAGTGCAACTCACTCATATACTATGTACTACACTGTGTGTTTCTTATATTCTAAGTTTTCAGTGCAACTCACTCATATACTATGTACTACACTGTGCGTTTTTTATATTCTAAGTTTTTCAGTGCAACTCACTCATATACTATGTACTACACTGTGCGTTTCTTATATTCTAAGTTTTTCAGTGCAACTCACTCATATACTATGTACTACACTGTGCATTTCGTGTAATGCGGGTTTTTCAGTAAATTCTAAGTTTTTCAGTGCAACTCATTCATATACTATGTACTACACTGTGCGTTTCTTATATTCTAAGTTTTTCAGTGCAACTCACTCATATACTATGTACTACACTGTGCATTTCGTGTAATGCGGGTTTTTCAGTAAATTCTAAGTTTTTCAGTGCAACTCACTCATATACTATGTACTACACTGTGCGTTTCTTATATTCTAAGTTTTTCAGTGCAACTCACTCATATACTATGTGCTACACTGTGCGTTTCTTATATTCTAAGTTTTTCAGTGCAACTCACTCATATACTATGTGCTACACTGTGCGTTTCTTATATTCTAAGTTTTTCAGTGCAACTCACTCATATACTATGTACTACACTGTGCGTTTCTTATATTCTAAGTTTTTCAGTGCAACTCACTCATATACTATGTACTACACTGTGCGTTTCTTATATTCTAAGTTTTTCAGTGCAACTCACTCATATACTATGTACTACACTGTGCGTTTCTTATATTCTAAGTTTTTCAGTGCAACACACTCATATACTATGTACTACACTGTGCGTTTCTTATATTCTAAGTTTTTCAGTGCAACTCACTCATATACTATGTACTACACTGTGCGTTTCTTATATTCTAAGTTTTTGAGTGCAACTCACTCATATACTATGTACTACACTGTGCGTTTCTTATATTCTAAGTTTTTCAGTGCAACTCACTCATATACTATGTACTACACTGTGCGTTTCTTATATTCTAAGTTTTTCAGTGCAACTCACTCATATACTATGTATTACACTGTGCGTTTCTTATATTCTAAGTTTTTCAGTGCAACTCACTCATATACTTTGTACTACACTGTGCTTTTCTTATATTCTAAGTTTTTCAGTGCAACTCACTCATATACTATGTACTACACTGTGCGTTTCTTATATTCTAAGTTTTTCAGTGCAACTCACTCATATACTATGTACTACACTGTGCGTTTCTTATATTCTAAGTTTTTGAGTGCAACTCACTCATATACTATGTGCTACACTGTGCGTTTCTTATATTCTAAGTTTTTGAGTGCAACTCACTCGTATACTATGTGCTACACTGTGCGTTTCTTATATTCTAAGTTTTTGAGTGCAACTCACTCATATACTATGTGCTACACTGTGCGTTTCTTATATTCTAAGTTTTTCAGTGCAACTCACTCATATACTATGTGCTACACTGTGCGTTTCTTATATTCTAAGTTTTTCAGTGCAACTCACTCATATACTATGTGCTACACTGTGCGTTTCTTATATTCTAAGTTTTTCAGTGCAACTCACTCATATACTATGTGCTACACTGTGCGTTTCTTATAAGCTAAGTTTTTCAGTGCAACTCACTCATATACTATGTGCTACACTGTGCGTTTCTTATATTCTAAGTTTTTCAGTGCAACTCACTCATATACTATGTACTACACTGTGCGTTTCTTATATTCTAAGTTTTTCAGTGCAACTCACTCATATACTATGTACTACACTGTGCGTTTCTTATATTCTAAGTTTTTCAGTGCAACTCACTCATATACTATGTACTACACTGTGCGTTTCTTAAATTCTAAGTTTTTCAGTGCAACTCACTCATATACTATGTACTACACTGTGCGTTTCTTATATTCTAAGTTTTTCAGTGCAACTCACTCATATACTATGTACTACACTGTGCGTTTCTTATATTCTAAGTTTTTCAGTGCAACTCACTCATATACTATGTACTACACTGTGCGTTTCTTATATTCTAAGTTTTTCAGTGCAACTCACTCATATACTATGTATTACACTGTGCGTTTCTTATATTCTAAGTTTTTCAGTGCAACTCACTCATATACTTTGTACTACACTGTGCTTTTCTTATATTCTAAGTTTTTCAGTGCAACTCACTCATATACTATGTACTCCACTGTGCATTTCGTGTAATGCGGGTTTTTCAGTAAATTCTAAGTTATTCAGTGCAACTCATTCATATACTATGTACTACACTGTGCGTTTCTTATATTCTAAGTTTTTCAGTGCAACTCACTCATATACTATGTACTACACTGTGCATTTCGTGTAATGCGGGTTTTTCAGTAAATTCTAAGTTTTTCAGTGCAACTCACTCATATACTATGTACTACACTGTGCGTTTCTTATATTCTAAGTTTTTCAGTGCAACTCACTCATATACTATGTGCTACACTGTGCGTTTCTTATATTCTAAGTTTTTCAGTGCAACTCACTCATATACTATGTGCTACACTGTGCGTTTCTTATATTCTAAGTTTTTCAGTGCAACTCACTCATATACTATGTACTACACTGTGCGTTTCTTATATTCTAAGTTTTTCAGTGCAACTCACTCATATACTATGTACTACACTGTGCGTTTCTTATATTCTAAGTTTTTCAGTGCAACTCACTCATATACTATGTACTACACTGTGCGTTTCTTATATTCTAAGTTTTTCAGTGCAACACACTCATATACTATGTACTACACTGTGCGTTTCTTATATTCTAAGTTTTTCAGTGCAACTCACTCATATACTATGTACTACACTGTGCGTTTCTTATATTCTAAGTTTTTGAGTGCAACTCACTCATATACTATGTACTACACTGTGCGTTTCTTATATTCTAAGTTTTTCAGTGCAACTCACTCATATACTATGTACTACACTGTGCATTTCTTATATTCAAAGTTTTTCAGTGCAACTCACTCATATACTATGTACTACACTGTGCGTTTCTTATATTCTAAGTTTTTCAGTGCAACTCACTCAAATACTATGTACTACACTGTGCGTTTCTTATATTCAAAGTTTTTCAGTGCAACTCACTCATATACTATGTACTACACTGTGCGTTTCTTATATTCTAAGTTTTTCAGTGCAACTCACTCATATACTATGTACTACATTGTGCGTTTCTTATATTCAAAGTTTTTCAGTGCAACTCACTCATATACTATGTACTACACTGTGCATTTCTTATATTCAAAGTTTTTCAGTGCAACTCACTCATATACTATGTACTACACTGTGCGTTTCTTATATTCTAAGTTTTTCAGTGCAACTCACTCAAATACTATGTACTACACTGTGCGTTTCTTATATTCAAAGTTTTTCAGTGCAACTCACTCATATACTATGTACTACACTGTGCGTTTCTTATATTCTAAGTTTTTCAGTGCAACTCACTCATATACTATGTACTACACTGTGCGTTTCTTATATTCTAAGTTTTTCAGTGCAACTCACTCATATACTATGTACTACAGTGTGCGTTTCTTATATTCTAAGTTTTTGAGTGCAACTCACTCATATACTATGTGCTACACTGTGCGTTTCTTATATTCTAAGTTTTTGAGTGCAACTCACTCATATACTATGTGCTACACTGTGCGTTTCTTATATTCTAAGTTTTTGAGTGCAACTCACTCATATACTATGTGCTACACTGTGCGTTTCTTATATTCTAAGTTTTTCAGTGCAACTCACTCATATACTATGTGCTACACTGTGCGTTTCTTATATTCTAAGTTTTTCAGTGCAACTCACTCATATACTATGTGCTACACTGTGCGTTTCTTATATTCTAAGTTTTTCAGTGCAACTCACTCATATACTATGTGCTACACTGTGCGTTTCTTATAAGCTAAGTTTTTCAGTGCAACTCACTCATATACTATGTGCTACACTGTGCGTTTCTTATATTCTAAGTTTTTCAGTGCAACTCACTCATATACTATGTACTACACTGTGCGTTTCTTATATTCTAAGTTTTTCAGTGCAACTCACTCATATACTATGTACTACACTGTGCGTTTCTTATATTCTAAGTTTTTCAGTGCAACTCACTCATATACTATGTACTACACTGTGCGTTTCTTAAATTCTAAGTTTTTCAGTGCAACTCACTCATATACTATGTACTACACTGTGTGTTTCTTATATTCTAAGTTTTTCAGTGCAACTCACTCATATACTATGTACTACACTGTGCGTTTCTTATATTCTAAGTTTTTCAGTGCAACTCACTCATATACTATGTACTACACTGTGCGTTTCTTATATTCTAAGTTTTTCAGTGCAACTCACTCATATACTATGTATTACACTGTGCGTTTCTTATATTCTAAGTTTTTCAGTGCAACTCACTCATATACTTTGTACTACACTGTGCTTTTCTTATATTCTAAGTTTTTCAGTGCAACTCACTCATATACTATGTACTCCACTGTGCATTTCGTGTAATGCGGGTTTTTCAGTAAATTCTAAGTTTTTCAGTGCAACTCATTCATATACTATGTACTACACTGTGCGTTTCTTATATTCTAAGTTTTTCAGTGCAACTCACTCATATACTATGTACTACACTGTGCATTTCGTGTAATGCGGGTTTTTCAGTAAATTCTAAGTTTTTCAGTGCAACTCACTCATATACTATGTACTACACTGTGCGTTTCTTATATTCTAAGTTTTTCAGTGCAACTCACTCATATACTATGTGCTACACTGTGCGTTTCTTATATTCTAAGTTTTTCAGTGCAACTCACTCATATACTATGTGCTACACTGTGCGTTTCTTATATTCTAAGTTTTTCAGTGCAACTCACTCATATACTATGTACTACACTGTGCGTTTCTTATATTCTAAGTTTTTCAGTGCAACTCACTCATATACTATGTACTACACTGTGCGTTTCTTATATTCTAAGTTTTTCAGTGCAACTCACTCATATACTATGTACTACACTGTGCGTTTCTTATATTCTAAGTTTTTCGGTGCAACACACTCATATACTATGTACTACACTGTGCGTTTCTTATATTCTAAGTTTTTCAGTGCAACTCACTCATATACTATGTACTACACTGTGCGTTTCTTATATTCTAAGTTTTTGAGTGCAACTCACTCATATACTATGTACTACACTGTGCGTTTCTTATATTCTAAGTTTTTCAGTGCAACTCACTCATATACTATGTACTACACTGTGCATTTCTTATATTCAAAGTTTTTCAGTGCAACTCACTCATATACTATGTACTACACTGTGCGTTTCTTATATTCTAAGTTTTTCAGTGCAACTCACTCAAATACTATGTACTACACTGTGCGTTTCTTATATTCAAAGTTTTTCAGTGCAACTCACTCATATACTATGTACTACACTGTGCGTTTCTTATATTCTAAGTTTTTCAGTGCAACTCACTCATATACTATGTACTACACTGTGCGTTTCTTATATTCTAAGTTTTTCAGTGCAACTCACTCATATACTATGTACTACAGTGTGCGTTTCTTATATTCTAAGTTTTTCAGTGCAACTCACTCATATACTATGTATTACACTGTGCGTTTCTTATATTCTAAGTTTTTCAGTGCAACTCACTCATATACTTTGTACTACACTGTGCTTTTCTTATATTCTAAGTTTTTCAGTGCAACTCACTCATATACTATGTACTACACTGTGCGTTTCTTATATTCTAAGTTTTTCAGTGCAACTCACTCATATACTATGTACTACACTGTGCGTTTCTTATATTCTAAGTTTTTGAGTGCAACTCACTCATATACTATGTGCTACACTGTGCGTTTCTTATATTCTAAGTTTTTGAGTGCAACTCACTCATATACTATGTGCTACACTGTGCGTTTCTTATATTCTAAGTTTTTGAGTGCAACTCACTCATATACTATGTGCTACACTGTGCGTTTCTTATATTCTAAGTTTTTCAGTGCAACTCACTCATATACTATGTGCTACACTGTGCGTTTCTTATATTCTAAGTTTTTCAGTGCAACTCACTCATATACTATGTGCTACACTGTGCGTTTCTTATATTCTAAGTTTTTCAGTGCAACTCACTCATATACTATGTGCTACACTGTGCGTTTCTTATAAGCTAAGTTTTTCAGTGCAACTCACTCATATACTATGTGCTACACTGTGCGTTTCTTATATTCTAAGTTTTTCAGTGCAACTCACTCATATACTATGTACTACACTGTGCGTTTCTTATATTCTAAGTTTTTCAGTGCAACTCACTCATATACTATGTACTACACTGTGCGTTTCTTATATTCTAAGTTTTTCAGTGCAACTCACTCATATACTATGTACTACACTGTGCGTTTCTTAAATTCCAAGTTTTTCAGTGCAACTCACTCATATACTATGTACTACACTGTGCGTTTCTTATATTCTAAGTTTTTCAGTGCAACTCACTCATATACTATGTACTACACTGTGCGTTTCTTATATTCTAAGTTTTTCAGTGCAACTCACTCATATACTATGTACTACACTGTGCGTTTCTTATATTCTAAGTTTTTCAGTGCAACTCACTCATATACTATGTATTACACTGTGCGTTTCTTATATTCTAAGTTTTTCAGTGCAACTCACTCATATACTTTGTACTACACTGTGCTTTTCTTATATTCTAAGTTTTTCAGTGCAACTCACTCATATACTATGTACTACACTGTGCGTTTCTTATATTCTAAGTTTTTCAGTGCAACTCACTCATATACTATGTACTACACTGTGCGTTTCTTATATTCTAAGTTTTTGAGTCAACTCACTCATATACTATGTACTACACTGTGCGTTTCTCATATTCTAAGTTTTTGAGTGCAACTCACTCATACTATGTACTACACTGTGCGTTTCTTATATTCTAAGTTTTTCAGTGCAACTCACTCATATACTATGTACTACACTGTGCGTTTCTTATATTCTAAGTTTTTCAGTGCAACTCACTCATATACTATGTACTACACTGTGTTTTTCTTATATTCTAAGTTTTCAGTGCAACTCACTCATATACTATGTACTACACTGTGCGTTTTTTATATTCTAAGTTTTTCAGTGCAACTCACTCATATACTATGTACTACACTGTGCGTTTCTTATATTCTAAGTTTTTCAGTGCAACTCACTCATATACTATGTACTACACTGTGCATTTCGTGTAATGCGGGTTTTTCAGTAAATTCTAAGTTTTTCAGTGCAACTCATTCATATACTATGTACTACACTGTGCGTTTCTTATATTCTAAGTTTTTCAGTTCAACTCACTCATATACTATGTACTACACTGTGCATTTCGTGTAATGCGGGTTTTTCAGTAAATTCTAAGTTTTTCTGTGCAACTCACTCATATACTATGTACTACACTGTGCGTTTCTTATATTCTAAGTTTTTCAGTGCAACTCACTCATATACTATGTGCTACACTGTGCGTTTCTTATATTCTAAGTTTTTCAGTGCAACTCACTCATATACTATGTGCTACACTGTGCGTTTCTTATATTCTAAGTTTTTCAGTGCAACTCACTCATATACTATGTACTACACTGTGCGTTTCTTATATTCTAAGTTTTTCAGTGCAACTCACTCATATACTATGTACTACACTGTGCATTTCTTATATTCAAAGTTTTTCAGTGCAACTCACTCATATACTATGTACTACACTGTGCGTTTCTTATATTCTAAGTTTTTCAGTGCAACTCACTCAAATACTATGTACTACACTGTGCGTTTCTTATATTCTAAGTTTTTCAGTGCAACTCACTCATATACTATGTACTACACTGTGCGTTTCTTATATTCTAAGTTTTTCAGTGCAACTCACTCAAATACTATGTACTACACTGTGCGTTTCTTATATTCTAAGTTTTTCAGTGCAACTCACTCATATACTATTTACTACACTGTGCGTTTCTTATATTCTAATTTTTCAGTGCAACTCACTCATATACTATGTACTACACTGTGCGTTTCTTATATTCTAAGTTTTTGAGTGCAACTCACTCATATACTATGTACTATACTGTGCGTTTCTTATATTCTAAGTTTTTCAGTGCAACTCACTCATATACTATGTACTACACTGTGCGTTTCTTATATTCTAAGTTTTTCAGTGCAACTCACTCATATACTATGTGCTACACTGTGCGTTTCTTATATTCTAAGTTTTTCAGTGCAACTCACTCATATACTATGTGCTACACTGTGCGTTTCTTATATTCTAAGTTTTTCAGTGCAACTCACTCATATACTATGTACTACACTGTGCATTTCTTATATTCAAAGTTTTTCAGTGCAACTCACTCATATACTATGTACTACACTGTGCGTTTCTTATATTCTAAGTTTTTCAGTGCAACTCACTCAAATACTATGTACTACACTGTGCGTTTCTTATATTCTAAGTTTTTCAGTGCAACTCACACATATACTATGTACTACACTGTGCGTTTCTTATATTCAAAGTTTTTCAGTGCAACTCACTCATATACTATGTACTACACTGTGCGTTTCTTATATTCTAAGTTTTTCAGTGCAACTCACTCATATACTATGTACTACACTGTGCGTTTCTTATATTCTAAGTTTTTCAGTGCAACTCACTCATATACTATGTATTACACTGTGCGTTTCTTATATTCTAAGTTTTTCAGTGCAACTCACTCATATACTTTGTACTACACTGTGCTTTTCTTATATTCTAAGTTTTTCAGTGCAACTCACTCATATACTATGTACTACACTGTGCGTTTCTTATATTCTAAGTTTTTCAGTGCAACTCACTCATATACTATGTACTACACTGTGCGTTTCTTATATTCTAAGTTTTTCAGTGCAACTCACTCATATACTATGTACTACACTGTGCGTTTCTTATATTCTAAGTTTTTGAGTGCAACTCACTCATATACTATGTGCTACACTGTGCGTTTCTTATATTCTAAGTTTTTGAGTGCAACTCACTCATATACTATGTGCTACACTGTGCGTTTCTTATATTCTAAGTTTTTGAGTGCAACTCACTCATATACTATGTGCTACACTGTGCGTTTCTTATATTCTAAGTTTTTCAGTGCAACTCACTCATATACTATGTGCTACACTGTGCGTTTCTTATATTCTAAGTTTTTCAGTGCAACTCACTCATATACTATGTGCTACACTGTGCGTTTCTTATAAGCTAAGTTTTTCAGTGCAACTCACTCATATACTATGTGCTACACTGTGCGTTTCTTATATTCTAAGTTTTTCAGTGCAACTCACTCATATACTATGTACTACACTGTGCGTTTCTTATATTCTAAGTTTTTCAGTGCAACTCACTCATATACTATGTACTACACTGTGCGTTTCTTATATTCTAAGTTTTTCAGTGCAACTCACTCATATACTATGTACTACAATGTGCGTTTCTTATATTCTAAGTTTTTCAGTGCAACTCACTCATATACTATGTACTACACTGTGCGTTTCTTATATTCTAAGTTTTTCAGTGCAACTCACTCATATACTATGTACTACACTGTGCGTTTCTTATATTCTAAGTTTTTGAGTGCAACTCACTCATATACTATGTACTACACTGTGCGTTTCTTATATTCTAAGTTTTTCAGTGCAACTCACTCATATACTATGTACTACACTGTGCTTTCTTATATTCAAAGTTTTTCAGTGCAACTCACTCATATACTATGTACTACACTGTGCGTTTCTTATATTCTAAGTTTTTCAGTGCAACTCACTCAAATACTATGTACTACACTGTGCGTTTCTTATATTCTAAGTTTTTCAGTGCAAGTCACTCATATACTATGTACTACACTGTGCGTTTCTTATATTCAAAGTTTTTCAGTGCAACTCACTCATATACTATGTACTACACTGGGCGTTTCTTATATTCAAAGTTTTTCAGTGCAACTCACTCATATACTATGTACTACACTGTGCGTTTCTTATATTCTAAGTTTTTCAGTGCAACTCACTCATATACTATGTATTACACTGTGCGTTTCTTATATTCTAAGTTTTTCAGTGCAACTCACTCATATACTTTGTACTACACTGTGCTTTTCTTATATTCTAAGTTTTTCAGTGCAACTCACTCATATACTATGTGCTACACTGTGCGTTTCTTATATTCTAAGTTTTTCAGTGCAACTCACTCATATACTATGTGCTACACTGTGCGTTTCTTATATTCTAAGTTTTTGAGTGCAACTCACTCATATACTATGTGCTACACTGTGCGTTTCTTATATTCTAAGTTTTTGAGTGCAACTCACTCATATACTATGTGCTACACTGTGCGTTTCTTATATTCTAAGTTTTTGAGTGCAACTCACTCATATACTATGTGCTACACTGTGCGTTTCTTATATTCTAAGTTTTTGAGTGCAACTCACTCATATACTATGTGCTACACTGTGCGTTTCTTATATTCTAAGTTTTTGAGTGCAACTCACTCATATACTATGTGCTACACTGTGCGTTTCTTATATTCTAAGTTTTTCAGTGCAACTCACTCATATACTATGTGCTACACTGTGCGTTTCTTATAAGCTAAGTTTTTCAGTGCAACTCACTCATATACTATGTGCTACACTGTGCGTTTCTTATATTCTAAGTTTTTCAGTGCAACTCACTCATATACTATGTGCTACACTGTGCGTTTCTTATATTCTAAGTTTTTCAGTGCAACTCACTCATATACTATGTACTACACTGTGCGTTTCTTATATTCTAAGTTTTTCAGTGCAACTCACTCATATACTATGTACTACAATGTGCGTTTCTTATATTCTAAGTTTTTCAGTGCAACTCACTCATATACTATGTACTACACTGTGCGTTTCTTATATTCTAAGTTTTTCAGTGCAACTCACTCATATACTATGTACTACACTGTGCGTTTCTTATATTCTAAGTTTTTAAGTGCAACTCACTCATATACTATGTACTACACTGTGCGTTTCTTATATTCTAAGTTTTTCAGTGCAACTCACTCATATACTATGTACTACACTGTGCGTTTCTTATATTCAAAGTTTTTCAGTGCAACTCACTCATATACTATGTACTACACTGTGCGTTTCTTATATTCTAAGTTTTTCAGTGCAACTCACTCAAATACTATGTACTACACTGTGCGTTTCTTATATTCTAAGTTTTTCAGTGCAACTCACTCATATACTATGTACTACACTGTGCGTTTCTTATATTCAAAGTTTTTCAGTGCAACTCACTCATATACTATGTACTACACTGTGCGTTTCTTATATTCAAAGTTTTTCAGTGCAACTCACTCATATACTATGTACTACACTGTGCGTTTCTTATATTCTAAGTTTTTCAGTGCAACTCACTCATATACTATGTATTACACTGTGCGTTTCTTATATTCTAAGTTTTTCAGTGCAACTCACTCATATACTTTGTACTACACTGTGCTTTTCTTATATTCTAAGTTTTTCAGTGCAACTCACTCATATACTATGTACTACACTGTGCGTTTCTTATATTCTAAGTTTTTCAGTGCAACTCACTCATATACTATGTACTACACTGTGCGTTTCTTATATTCTAAGTTTTTGAGTGCAACTCACTCATATACTATGTGCTACACTGTGCGTTTCTTATATTCTAAGTTTTTGAGTGCAACTCACTCATATACTATGTGCTACACTGTGCGTTTCTTATATTCTAAGTTTTTTAGTGCAACTCACTCATATACTATGTGCTACACTGTGCGTTTCTTATATTCTAAGTTTTTCAGTGCAACTCACTCATATACTATGTGCTACACTGTGCGTTTCTTATATTCTAAGTTTTTCAGTGCAACTCACTCATATACTATGTGCTACACTGTGCGTTTCTTATATTCTAAGTTTTTCAGTGCAACTCACTCATATACTATGTGCTACACTGTGCGTTTCTTATAAGCTAAGTTTTTCAGTGCAACTCACTCATATACTATGTGCTACACTGTGCGTTTCTTATATTCTAAGTTTTTCAGTGCAACTCACTCATATACTATGTACTACACTGTGCGTTTCTTATATTCTAAGTTTTTCAGTGCAACTCACTCATATACTATGTACTACACTGTGCGTTTCTTATATTCTAAGTTTTTCAGTGCAACTCACTCATATACTATGTACTACACTGTGCGTTTCTTATATTCTAAGTTTTTCAGTGCAACTCACTCATATACTATGTACTACACTGTGCGTTTCTTAAATTCTAAGTTTTTCAGTGCAACTCACTCATATACTATGTACTACACTGTGCGTTTCTTATATTCTAAGTTTTTCAGTGCAACTCACTCATATACTATGTACTACACTGTGCGTTTCTTATATTCTAAGTTTTTCAGTGCAACTCACTCATATACTATGTACTACAATGTGCGTTTCTTATATTCTAAGTTTTTCAGTGCAACTCACTCATATACTATGTATTACACTGTGCGTTTCTTATATTCTAAGTTTTTCAGTGCAACTCACTCATATACTTTGTACTACACTGTGCTTTTCTTATATTCTAAGTTTTTCAGTGCAACTCACTCATATACTATGTACTACACTGTGCGTTTCTTATATTCTAAGTTTTTCAGTGCAACTCACTCATATACTATGTACTACACTGTGCGTTTCTTATATTCTAAGTTTTTGAGTCAACTCACTCATATACTATGTACTACACTGTGCGTTTCTCATATTCTAAGTTTTTGAGTGCAACTCACTCATACTATGTACTACACTGTGCGTTTCTTATATTCTAAGTTTTTCAGTGCAACTCACTCATATACTATGTACTACACTGTGCGTTTCTTATATTCTAAGTTTTTCAGTGCAACTCACTCATATACTATGTACTACACTGTGTGTTTCTTATATTCTAAGTTTTCAGTGCAACTCACTCATATACTATATACTACACTGTGCGTTTTTTATATTCTAAGTTTTTCAGTGCAACTCACTCATATACTATGTACTACACTGTGCGTTTCTTATATTCTAAGTTTTTCAGTGCAACTCACTCATATACTATGTACTACACTGTGCATTTCGTGTAATGCGGGTTTTTCAGTAAATTCTAAGTTTTTCAGTGCAACTCATTCATATACTATGTACTACACTGTGCGTTTCTTATATTCTAAGTTTTTCAGTGCAACTCACTCATATACTATGTACTACACTGTGCATTTCGTGTAATGCGGGTTTTTCAGTAAATTCTAAGTTTTTCAGTGCAACTCACTCATATACTATGTACTACACTGTGTGTTTCTTATATTCTAAGTTTTTCAGTGCAACTCACTCATATACTATGTGCTACACTGTGCGTTTCTTATATTCTAAGTTTTTCAGTGCAACTCACTCATATACTATGTGCTACACTGTGCGTTTCTTATATTCTAAGTTTTTCAGTGCAACTCACTCATATACTATGTACTACACTGTGCGTTTCTTATATTCTAAGTTTTTCAGTGCAACTCACTCATATACTATGTACTACACTGTGCGTTTCTTATATTCTAAGTTTTTCAGTGCAACTCACTCATATACTATGTGCTACACTGTGCGTTTCTTATATTCTAAGTTTTTCAGTGCAACTCACTCATATACTATGTACTACACTGTGCGTTTCTTATATTCTAAGTTTTTCAGTGCAACTCACTCATATACTATGTGCTACACTGTGCGTTTCTTATATTCTAAGTTTTTCAGTGCAACTCACTCATATACTATGTACTACACTGTGCGTTTCTTATATTCTAAGTTTTTCAGTGCAACTCACTCATATATTATGTACTACACTGTGCGTTTCTTATATTCTAAGTTTTTCAGTGCAACTCACTCATATACTATGTACTACACTGTGGGTTTCTTATATTCTAAGTTTTTCAGTGCAACACACTCATATACTATGTACTACACTGTGCGTTTCTTATATTCTAAGTTTTTCAGTACAACTCACTCATATACTATGTACTACACTGTGCGTTTCTTATATTCTAAGTTTTTGAGTGCAACTCACTCATATACTAGTACTACACTGTGCGTTTCTTATATTCTAAGTTTTTCAGTGCAACTCACTCATATACTATGTACTACACTGTGCATTTCTTATATTCAAAGTTTTTCAGTGCAACTCACTCATATACTATGTACTACACTGTGCGTTTCTTATATTCTAAGTTTTTCAGTGCAACTCACTCAAATACTATGTACTACACTGTGCGTTTCTTATATTCTAAGTTTTTCAGTGCAACTCACTCATATACTATGTACTACACTGTGCGTTTCTTATATTCAAAGTTTTTCAGTGCAACTCACTCATATACTATGTACTACACTGTGCGTTTCTTATATTCTAAGTTTTTCAGTGCAACTCACTCATATACTATGTACTACACTGTGCGTTTCTTATATTCTAAGTTTTTCAGTGCAACTCACTCATATACTATGTATTACACTGTGCGTTTCTTATATTCTAAGTTTTTCAGTGCAACTCACTCATATACTTTGTACTACACTGTGCTTTTCTTATATTCTAAGTTTTTCAGTGCAACTCACTCATATACTATGTACTACACTGTGCGTTTCTTATATTCTAAGTTTTTCAGTGCAACTCACTCATATACTATGTACTACACTGTGCGTTTCTTATATTCTAAGTTTTTGAGTGCAATTCACTCATATACTATGTGCTACACTGTGGGTTTCTTATATTCTAAGTTTTTGAGTGCAACTCACTCATATACTATGTGCTACACTGTGCGTTTCTTATATTCTAAGTTTTTGAGTGCAACTCACTCATATACTATGTGCTACACTGTGCGTTTCTTATATTCTAAGTTTTTCAGTGCAACTCACTCATATACTATGTGCTACACTGTGCGTTTCTTATATTCTAAGTCTTTCAGTGCAACTCACTCATATACTATGTGCTACACTGTGCGTTTCTTATATTCTAAGTTTTTCAGTGCAACTCACTCATATACTATGTGCTACACTGTGCGTTTCTTATAAGCTAAGTTTTTGAGTGCAACTCACTCATACTATGTACTACACTGTGCGTTTCTTATATTCTAAGTTTTTCAGTGCAACTCACTCATATACTATTTACTACACTGTGCGTTTCTTATATTCTAATTTTTCAGTGCAACTCACTCATATACTATGTACTACACTGTGCGTTTCTTATATTCTAAGTTTTTGAGTGCAACTCACTCATATACTATGTACTACACTGTGCGTTTCTTATATTCTAAGTTTTTCAGTGCAACTCACTCATATACTATGTACTACACTGTGCGTTTCTTATATTCTAAGTTTTTCAGTGCAACTCACTCATATACTATGTGCTACACTGTGCGTTTCTTATATTCTAAGTTTTTCAGTGCAACTCACTCATATACTATGTGCTACACTGTGCGTTTCTTATATTCTAAGTTTTTCAGTGCAACTCACTCATATACTATGTACTACACTGTGCGTTTCTTATATTCTAAGTTTTTCAGTGCAACTCACTCATATACTATGTGCTACACTGTGCGTTTCTTATATTCTAAGTTTTTCAGTGCAACTCACTCATATACTATGTACTACACTGTGCGTTTCTTATATTCTAAGTTTTTCAGTGCAACTCACTCATATACTATGTACTACACTGTGCTTTTCTTATATTCTAAGTTTTTCAGTGCAACTCACTCATATACTATGTACTACACTGTGCGTTTCTTATATTCTAAGTTTTTCAGTGCAACTCACTCATATACTATGTACTACACTGCGTTTCTTATATTCTAAGTTTTTCAGTGCAACTCACTCATATACTATGTACTACACTGTGCGTTTCTTATATTCTAAGTTTTTCAGTGCAACTCACTCATATACTATGTACTACACTGTGCGTTTCTTATATTCTAAGTTTTTCAGTGCAACTCACTCATATACTATGTACTACACTGTGCGTTTCTTATATTCTAAGTTTTTCAGTGCAACACACTCATATACTATGTACTACACTGTGCGTTTCTTATATTCTAAGTTTTTCAGTGCAACTCACTCATATACTATGTACTACACTGTGCGTTTCTTATATTCTAAGTTTTTGAGTGCAACTCACTCATATACTATGTACTACACTGTGCGTTTCTTATATTCTAAGTTTTTCAGTGCAACTCACTCATATACTATGTACTACACTGTGCATTTCTTATATTCAAAGTTTTTCAGTGCAACTCACTCATATACTATGTACTACACTGTGCGTTTCTTATATTCTAAGTTTTTCAGTGCAACTCACTCAAATACTATGTACTACACTGTGCGTTTCTTATATTCTAAGTTTTTCAGTGCAACTCACTCATATACTATGTACTACACTGTGCGTTTCTTATATTCAAAGTTTTTCAGTGCAACTCACTCATATACTATGTACTACACTGTGCGTTTCTTATATTCTAAGTTTTTCAGTGCAACTCACTCATATACTATGTACTACACTGTGCGTTTCTTATATTCTAAGTTTTTCAGTGCAACTCACTCATATACTATGTATTACACTGTGCGTTTCTTATATTCTAAGTTTTTCAGTGCAACTCACTCATATACTTTGTACTACACTGTGCTTTTCTTATATTCTAAGTTTTTCAGTGCAACTCACTCATATACTATGTACTACACTGTGCGTTTCTTATATTCTAAGTTTTTGAGTGCAACTCACTCATATACTATGTGCTACACTGTGCGTTTCTTATATTCTAAGTTTTTGAGTGCAACTCACTCATATACTATGTGCTACACTGTGAGTTTCTTATATTCTAAGTTTTTGAGTGCAACTCACTCATATACTATGTGCTACACTGTGCGTTTCTTATATTCTAAGTTTTTGAGTGCAACTCACTCATATACTATGTGCTACACTGTGCGTTTCTTATATTCTAAGTTTTTCAGTGCAACTCACTCATATACTATGTGCTACACTGTGCGTTTCTTATATTCTAAGTTTTTCAGTGCAACTCACTCATATACTATGTGCTACACTGTGCGTTTCTTATAAGCTAAGTTTTTCAGTGCAACTCACTCATATACTATGTGCTACACTGTGCGTTTCTTATATTCTAAGTTTTTCAGTGCAACTCACTCATATACTATGTACTACACTGTGCGTTTCTTATATTCTAAGTTTTTCAGTGCAACTCACTCATATACTATGTACTACACTGTGCGTTTCTTATATTCTAAGTTTTTCAGTGCAACTCACTCATATACTATATACTACAATGTGCGTTTCTTATATTCTAAGTTTTTCAGTGCAACTCACTCATATACTATGTACTACACTGTGCGTTTCTTAAATTCTAAGTTTTTCAGTGCAACTCACTCATATACTATGTACTACACTGTGCGTTTCTTATATTCTAAATTTTTCAGTGCAACTCACTCATATACTATGTACTACACTGTGCGTTTCTTATATTCTAAGTTTTTCAGTGCAACTCACTCATATACTATGTACTACACTGTGCGTTTCTTATATTCTAAGTTTTTCAGTGCAACTCACTCATATACTATGTATTACACTGTGCGTTTCTTATATTCTAAGTTTTTCAGTGCAACTCACTCATATACTTTGTACTACACTGTGCTTTTCTTATATTCTAAGTTTTTCAGTGCAACTCACTCATATACTATGTACTACACTGTGCGTTTCTTATATTCTAAGTTTTTCAGTGCAACTCACTCATATACTATGTACTACACTGTGCGTTTCTTATATTCTAAGTTTTTGAGTCAACTCACTCATATACTATGTACTACACTGTGTGTTTCTCATATTCTAAGTTTTTGAGTGCAACTCACTCATACTATGTACTACACTGTGCGTTTCTTATATTCTAAGTTTTTCAGTGCAACTCACTCATATACTATGTACTACACTGTGCGTTTCTTATATTCTAAGTTTTTGAGTGAAACTCACTCATATACTATGTACTACACTGTGCATTTCTTATATTCTAAGTTTTCAGTGCAACTCACTCATATACTATGTACTACACTGTGCGTTTTTTATATTCTAAGTTTTTCAGTGCAACTCACTCATATACTATGTACTACACTGTGCGTTTCTTATATTCTAAGTTTTTCAGTGCAACTCACTCATATACTATGTACTACACTGTGCATTTCGTGTAATGCGGGTTTTTCAGTAAATTCTAAGTTTTTCAGTGCAACTCATTCATATACTATGTACTATAGTGTGCGTTTCTTATATTCTAAGTTTTTCAGTGCAACTCACTCATATACTATGTACTACACTGTGCGTTTCATATATTCTAAGTTTTTCAGTGCAACACACTCTTATACTATGTACTACACTGTGCGTTTCTTATATTCTAAGTTTTTCATGCAACTCACTCATATACTATGTACTACACTGTGCGTTTCTTATATTCTAAGTATTTCAGTGCAACTCACTCATATACTATGTACTACACTGTGCATTTCGTGTAATGCGGGTTTTTCAGTAAATTCTAAGTTTTTCAGTGCAACTCATTCATATACTATGTACTATACTGTGCGTTTCTTATATTCTAAGTTTTTCAGTGCAACTCACTCATATACTATGTACTACACTGTGCGTTTCATATATTCTAAGTTTTTCATGCAACTCACTCTTATACTATGTACTACACTGTGCGTTTCTTATATTCTAAGTTTTTCAGTGCAACTCACTCATATACTATGTACTACACTGTGCGTTTCTTATATTCTAAGTTTTTCACTGCAACTCACTCACATACTATGTACTACACTGTGCGTTTCTTATATTCTAAGTTTTTCAGTGCAACTCACTCATATACTATGTATTACACTGTGCATTTCTTATATTCTAAGTTTTTCAGTGCAACTCACTCATATACTTTGTACTACACTGTGCTTTTCTTATATTCTAAGTTTTTCAGTGCAACTCACTCATATACTATGTACTACACTGTGCGTTTCTTATATTCTAACTTTTTCAGTGCAACTCACTCATATACTATGTACTACACTGTGCGTTTCTTATATTCTAAGTTTTTGAGTGCAACTCACTCATATACTATGTACTACACTGTGCGTTTCTTATATTCTAAGTTTTTCAGTGCAACTCACTCATATACTATGTACTACACTGTGCGTTTCTTATATTCTAAGTTTTTCAGTGCAACTCACTCATATACTATGTGCTACACTGTGCGTTTCTTATATTCTAAGTTTTTCAGTGCAACTCACTCATATACTATGTGCTACACTGTGCGTTTCTTATATTCTAAGTTTTTCAGTGCAACTCACTCATATACTATGTACTACACTGTGCGTTTCTTATATTCTAAGTTTTTCAGTGCAACTCACTCATATACTATGTGCTACACTGTGCGTTTCTTATATTCTAAGTTTTTCAGTGCAACTCACTCATATACTATGTACTACACTGTGCGTTTCTTATATTCTAAGTTTTTCAGTGCAACTCACTCATATACTATGTACTACACTGTGCTTTTCTTATATTCTAAGTTTTTCAGTGCAACTCACTCATATACTATGTACTACACTGTGCGTTTCTTATATTCTAAGTTTTTGAGTGCAACTCACTCATATACTATGTACTACACTGTGCGTTTCTTATATTCTAAGTTTTTCAGTGCAACTCACTCATATACTATGTACTACACTGTGCGTTTCTTATATTCTAAGTTTTTGAGTGCAACTCACTCATATACTATGTACTACACTGTGCATTTCTTATATTCAAAGTTTTTCAGTGCAACTCACTCATATACTATGTACTACACTGTGCGTTTCTTATATTCTAAGTTTTTCAGTGCATCTCACTCAAATACTATGTACTACACTGTGCGTTTCTTATATTCTAAGTTTTTCAGTGCAACTCACTCATATACTATGTACTACACTGTGCGTTTCTTATATTCAAAGTTTTTCAGTGCAACTCACTCATATACTATGTACTACACTGTGCGTTTCTTATATTCTAAGTTTTTCAGTGCAACTCACTCATATACTATGTACTACACTGTGCGTTTCTTATATTCTAAGTTTTTCAGTGCAACTCACTAATATACTATGTATTACACTGTGCGTTTCTTATATTCTAAGTTTTTCAGTGCAACTCACTCATATACTTTGTACTACACTGTGCTTTTCTTATATTCTAAGTTTTTCAGTGCAACTCACTCATATACTATGTACTACACTGTGCGTTTCTTATATTCTAAGTTTTTCAGTGCAACTCACTCATATACTATGTACTACACTGTGCGTTTCTTATATTCTAAGTTTTTGAGTGCAACTCACTCATATACTATGTGCTACACTGTGCGTTTCTTATATTCTAAGTTTTTGAGTGCAACTCACTCATATACTATGTGCTACACTGTGCGTTTCTTATATTCTAAGTTTTTGAGTGCAACTCACACATATACTATGTGCTACACTGTGCGTTTCTTATATTCTAAGTTTTTGAGTGCAACTCACTCATATACTATGTGCTACACTGTGCGTTTCTTATATTCTAAGTTTTTCAGTGCAACTCACTCATATACTATGTGCTACACTGTGCGTTTCTTATATTCTAAGTTTTTCAGTGCAACTCACTCATATACTATGTGCTACACTGTGCGTTTCTTATAAGCTAAGTTTTTCAGTGCAACTCACTCATATACTATGTGCTACACTGTGCGTTTCTTATATTCTAAGTTTTTCAGTGCAACTCACTCATATACTATGTACTACACTGTGCGTTTCTTATATTATAAGTTTTTCAGTGCAACTCACTCATATACTATGTACTACACTGTGCGTTTCTTATATTCTAAGTTTTTCAGTGCAACTCACTCATATACTATGTACTACAATGTGCGTTTCTTATATTCTAAGTTTTTCAGTGCAACTCACTCATATACTATGTACTACACTGTGCGTTTCTTAAATTCTAAGTTTTTCAGTGCAACTCACTCATATACTATGTACTACACTGTGCGTTTCTTATATTCTAAGTTTTTCAGTGCAACTCACTCATATACTATGTATTACACTGTGCGTTTCTTATATTCTAAGTTTTTCAGTGCAACTCACTCATATACTTTGTACTACACTGTGCTTTTCTTATATTCTAAGTTTTTCAGTGCAACTCACTCATATACTATGTACTACACTGTGCGTTTCTTATATTCTAAGTTTTTCAGTGCAACTCACTCATATACTATGTACTACACTGTGCGTTTCTTATATTCTAAGTTTTTGAGTCAACTCACTCATATACTATGTACTACACTGTGCGTTTCTCATATTCTAAGTTTTTGAGTGCAACTCACTCATACTATGTACTACACTGTGCGTTTCTTATATTCTAAGTTTTTCAGTGCAACTCACTCATATACTATGTACTACACTGTGCGTTTCTTATATTCTAAGTTTTTCAGTGCAACTCACTCATATACTATGTACTACACTGTGCGTTTCTTATATTCTAAGTTTTCAGTGCAACTCACTCATATACTATGTACTACACTGTGCGTTTTTTATATTCTAAGTTTTTCAGTGCAACTCACTCATATACTATGTACTACACTGTGCGTTTCTTATATTCTAAGTTTTTCAGTGCAACTCACTCATATACTATGTACTACACTGTGCATTTCGTGTAATGCGGGTTTTTCAGTAAATTCTAAGTTTTTCAGTGCAACTCATTCATATACTATGTACTATAGTGTGCGTTTCTTATATTCTAAGTTTTTCAGTGCAACTCACTCATATACTATGTACTACACTGTGCGTTTCATATATTCTAAGTTTTTCAGTGCAACACACTCTTATACTATGTACTACACTGTGCGTTTCTTATATTCTAAGTTTTTCATGCAACTCACTCATATACTATGTACTACACTGTGCGTTTCTTATATTCTAAGTATTTCAGTGCAACTCACTCATATACTATGTACTACACTGTGCATTTCGTGTAATGCGGGTTTTTCAGTAAATTCTAAGTTTTTCAGTGCAACTCATTCATATACTATGTACTATACTGTGCGTTTCTTATATTCTAAGTTTTTCAGTGCAACTCACTCATATACTATGTACTACACTGTGCGTTTCATATATTCTAAGTTTTTCATGCAACTCACTCTTATACTATGTACTACACTGTGCGTTTCTTATATTCTAAGTTTTTCAGTGCAACTCACTCATATACTATGTACTACACTGTGCGTTTCTTATATTCTAAGTTTTTCAGTGCAACTCACTCACATACTATGTACTACACTGTGCGTTTCTTATATTCTAAGTTTTTCAGTGCAACTCACTCATATACTATGTATTACACTGTGCATTTCTTATATTCTAAGTTTTTCAGTGCAACTCACTCATATACTTTGTACTACACTGTGCTTTTCTTATATTCTAAGTTTTTCAGTGCAACTCACTCATATACTATGTACTACACTGTGCGTTTCTTATATTCTAACTTTTTCAGTGCAACTCACTCATATACTATGTACTACACTGTGCGTTTCTTATATTCTAAGTTTTTGAGTGCAACTCACTCATATACTATGTACTACACTGTGCGTTTCTTATATTCTAAGTTTTTCAGTGCAACTCACTCATATACTATGTGCTACACTGTGCGTTTCTTATATTCTAAGTTTTTCAGTGCAACTCACTCATATACTATGTGCTACACTGTGCGTTTCTTATATTCTAAGTTTTTCAGTGCAACTCACTCATATACTATGTGCTACACTGTGCGTTTCGTATATTCTAAGTTTTTCAGTGCAACTCACTCATATACTATGTACTACACTGTGCGTTTCTTATATTCTAAGTTTTTCAGTGCAACTCACTCATATACTATGTGCTACACTGTGCGTTTCTTATATTCTAAGTTTTTCAGTGCAACTCACTCATATACTATGTACTACACTGTGCGTTTCTTATATTCTAAGTTTTTCAGTGCAACTCACTCATATACTATGTACTACACTGTGCTTTTCTTATATTCTAAGTTTTTCAGTGCAACTCACTCATATACTATGTACTACACTGTGCGTTTCTTATATTCTAAGTTTTTGAGTGCAACTCACTCATATACTATGTACTACACTGTGCGTTTCTTATATTCTAAGTTTTTCAGTGCAACTCACTCATATACTATGTACTACACTGTGCGTTTCTTATATTCTAAGTTTTTGAGTGCAACTCACTCATATACTATGTACTACACTGTGCATTTCTTATATTCAAAGTTTTTCAGTGCAACTCACTCATATACTATGTACTACACTGTGCGTTTCTTATATTCTAAGTTTTTCAGTGCATCTCACTCAAATACTATGTACTACACTGTGCGTTTCTTATATTCTAAGTTTTTCAGTGCAACTCACTCATATACTATGTACTACACTGTGCGTTTCTTATATTCAAAGTTTTTCAGTGCAACTCACTCATATACTATGTACTACACTGTGCGTTTCTTATATTCTAAGTTTTTCAGTGCAACTCACTCATATACTATGTACTACACTGTGCGTTTCTTATATTCTAAGTTTTTCAGTGCAACTCACTAATATACTATGTATTACACTGTGCGTTTCTTATATTCTAAGTTTTTCAGTGCAACTCACTCATATACTTTGTACTACACTGTGCTTTTCTTATATTCTAAGTTTTTCAGTGCAACTCACTCATATACTATGTACTACACTGTGCGTTTCTTATATTCTAAGTTTTTCAGTGCAACTCACTCATATACTATGTACTACACTGTGCGTTTCTTATATTCTAAGTTTTTGAGTGCAACTCACTCATATACTATGTGCTACACTGTGCGTTTCTTATATTCTAAGTTTTTGAGTGCAACTCACTCATATACTATGTGCTACACTGTGCGTTTCTTATATTCTAAGTTTTTGAGTGCAACTCACTCATATACTATGTGCTACACTGTGCGTTTCTTATATTCTAAGTTTTTGAGTGCAACTCACTCATATACTATGTGCTACACTGTGCGTTTCTTATATTCTAAGTTTTTCAGTGCAACTCACTCATATACTATGTGCTACACTGTGCGTTTCTTATATTCTAAGTTTTTCAGTGCAACTCACTCATATACTATGTGCTACACTGTGCGTTTCTTATAAGCTAAGTTTTTCAGTGCAACTCACTCATATACTATGTGCTACACTGTGCGTTTCTTATATTCTAAGTTTTTCAGTGCAACTCACTCATATACTATGTACTACACTGTGCGTTTCTTATATTATAAGTTTTTCAGTGCAACTCACTCATATACTATGTACTACACTGTGCGTTTCTTATATTCTAAGTTTTTCAGTGCAACTCACTCATATACTATGTACTACAATGTGCGTTTCTTATATTCTAAGTTTTTCAGTGCAACTCACTCATATACTATGTACTACACTGTGCGTTTCTTAAATTCTAAGTTTTTCAGTGCAACTCACTCATATACTATGTACTACACTGTGCGTTTCTTATATTCTAAGTTTTTCAGTGCAACTCACTCATATACTATGTATTACACTGTGCGTTTCTTATATTCTAAGTTTTTCAGTGCAACTCACTCATATACTATGTACTACACTGTGCGTTTCTTATATTCTAAGTTTTTCAGTGCAACTCACTCATATACTATGTACTACACTGTGCGTTTCTTATATTCTAAGTTTTTGAGTCAACTCACTCATATACTATGTACTACACTGTGCGTTTCTCATATTCTAAGTTTTTGAGTGCAACTCACTCATACTATGTACTACACTGTGCGTTTCTTATATTCTAAGTTTTTCAGTGCAACTCACTCATATACTATGTACTACACTGTGCGTTTCTTATATTCTAAGTTTTTCAGTGCAACTCACTCATATACTATGTACTACACTGTGCGTTTCTTATATTCTAAGTTTTCAGTGCAACTCACTCATATACTATGTACTACACTGTGCGTTTTTTATATTCTAAGTTTTTCAGTGCAACTCACTCATATACTATGTACTACACTGTGCGTTTCTTATATTCTAAGTTTTTCAGTGCAACTCACTCATATACTATGTACTACACTGTGCATTTCGTGTAATGCGGGTTTTTCAGTAAATTCTAAGTTTTTCAGTGCAACTCATTCATATACTATGTACTATAGTGTGCGTTTCTTATATTCTAAGTTTTTCAGTGCAACTCACTCATATACTATGTACTACACTGTGCGTTTCATATATTCTAAGTTTTTCAGTGCAACACACTCTTATACTATGTACTACACTGTGCGTTTCTTATATTCTAAGTTTTTCATGCAACTCACTCATATACTATGTACTACACTGTGCGTTTCTTATATTCTAAGTTTTTCAGTGCAACTCACTCATATACTATGTACTACACTGTGCGTTTCTTATATTCTAAGTTTTTCAGTGCAACTCACTCACATACTATGTACTACACTGTGCGTTTCTTATATTCTAAGTTTTTCAGTGCAACTCACTCATATACTATGTATTACACTGTGCATTTCTTATATTCTAAGTTTTTCAGTGCAACTCACTCATATACTTTGTACTACACTGTGCTTTTCTTATATTCTAAGTTTTTCAGTGCAACTCACTCATATACTATGTACTACACTGTGCGTTTCTTATATTCTAAGTTTTTCAGTGCAACTCACTCATATACTATGTACTACACTGTGCGTTTCTTATATTCTAAGTTTTTGAGTGCAACTCACTCATATACTATGTACTACACTGTGCGTTTCTTATATTCTAAGTTTTCAGTGCAACTCACTCATATACTATGTACTACACTGTGCGTTTCTTATATTCTAAGTTTTTCAGTGCAACTCACTCATATACTATGTGCTACACTGTGCGTTTCTTATATTCTAAGTTTTTCAGTGCAACTCACTCATATACTATGTGCTACACTGTGCGTTTCTTATATTCTAAGTTTTTCAGTGCAACTCACTCATATACAATGTACTACACTGTGCGTTTCTTATATTCTAAGTTTTTCAGTGCAACTCACTCATATACTATGTGCTACACTGTGCGTTTCTTATATTCTAAGTTTTTCAGTGCAACTCACTCATATACTATGTACTACACTGTGCGTTTCTTATATTCTAAGTTTTTCAGTGCAACTCACTCATATACTATGTACTACACTGTGCTTTTCTTATATTCTAAGTTTTTCAGTGCAACTCACTCATATACTATGTACTACACTGTGCGTTTCTTATATTCTAAGTTTTTCAGTGCAACTCACTCATATACTATGTACTACACTGCGTTTCTTATATTCTAAGTTTTTCAGTGCAACTCACTCATATACTATGTACTACACTCTGCGTTTCTTATATTCTAACTTTTTCAGTGCAACTCACTCATATACTATGTACTACACTGTGCGTTTCTTATATTCTAAGTTTTTCAGTGCAACTCACTCATATACTATGTACTACACTGTGCGTTTCTTATATTCTAAGTTTTTCAGTGCAACTCACTCATATACTATGTACTACACTGTGCGTTTCTTATATTCTAACTTTTTCAGTGCAACTCACTCATATACTATGTAATACACTATGCGTTTCTTATATTCTAAGTTTTTCAGTGCAACTCACTCATATACTATGTACTACACTGTGCGTTTCTTATATTCTAAGTTTTTCAGTGCAACTCACTCATATACTATGTACTACACTGTGCATTTCTTATATTCTAAGTTTTTCAGTGCAACTCACTCATATACTATGTACTACACTGTGTGTTTCTTATATTCTAAGTTTTTCAGTGCAACTCACTCATATACTATGTACTACACTGTGCGTTTCTTATATTCTAAGTTTTTCAGTGCAACTCACTCATATACTATGTACTACACTGTGCGTTTCTTATATTCTAAGTTTTTCAGTGCAACACACTCATATACTATGTACTACACTGTGCGTTTCTTATATTCTAAGTTTTTCAGTGCAACTCACTCATATACTATGTACTACACTGTGCGTTTCTTATATTCTAAGTTTTTCAGTGCAACTCACTCATATACTATGTACTACACTGTGCGTTTCTTATATTCTAAGTTTTTCAGGGCAACTCACTCATATACTATGTACTACACTGTGCGTTTCTTATATTCTAAGTTTTTGAGTCAACTCACTCATATACTATGTACTACACTGTGCGTTTCTCATATTCTAAGTTTTTGAGTGCAACTCACTCATACTATGTACTACACTGTGCGTTTCTTATATTCTAAGTTTTTCAGTGCAACTCACTCATATACTATGTACTACACTGTGCGTTTCTTATATTCTAAGTTTTTCAGTGCAACTCACTCATATACTATGTACTACACTGTCGTTTCTTATATTCTAAGTTTTCAGTGCAACTCACTCATATACTATGTACTACACTGTGCGTTTTTTATATTCTAAGTTTTTCAGTGCAACTCACTCATATACTATGTACTACACTGTGCGTTTCTTATATTCTAAGTTTTTCAGTGCAACTCACTCATATACTATGTACTACACTGTGCATTTCGTGTAATGCGGGTTTTTCAGTAAATTCTAAGTTTTTCAGTGCAACTCATTCATATACTATGTACTATACTGTGCGTTTCTTATATTCTAAGTTTTTCAGTGCAACTCACTCATATACTATGTACTACACTGTGCGTTTCATATATTCTAAGTTTTTCAGTGCAACACACTCTTATACTATGTACTACACTGTGCGTTTCTTATATTCTAAGTTTTTCATGCAACTCACTCATATACTATGTACTACACTGTGCGTTTCTTATATTCTAAGTTTTTCAGTGCAACTCACTCATATACTATGTACTACACTGTGCGTTTCTTATATTCTAAGTTTTTCAGTGCAACTCACTCACATACTATGTACTACACTGTGCGTTTCTTATATTCTAAGTTTTTCAGTGCAACTCACTCATATACTATGTATTACACTGTGCATTTCTTATATTCTAAGTTTTTCAGTGCAACTCACTCATATACTTTGTACTACACTGTGCTTTTCTTATATTCTAAGTTTTTCAGTGCAACTCACTCATATACTATGTACTACACTGTGCGTTTCTTATATTCTAAGTTTTTCAGTGCAACTCACTCATATACTATGTACTACACTGTGCGTTTCTTATATTCTAAGTTTTTGAGTGCAACTCACTCATATACTATGTACTACACTGTGCGTTTCTTATATTCTAAGTTTTTCAGTGCAACTCACTCATATACTATGTACTATACTGTGCGTTTCTTATATTCTAAGTTTTTCAGTGCAACTCACTCATATACTATGTGCTACACTGTGCGTTTCTTATATTCTAAGTTTTTCAGTGCAACTCACTCATATACTATGTGCTACACTGTGCGTTTCTTATATTCTAAGTTTTTCAGTGCAACTCACTCATATACAATGTGCTACACTGTGCGTTTCTTATATTCTAAGTTTTTCAGTGCAACTCACTCATATACTATGTGCTACACTGTGCGTTTCTTATATTCTAAGTTTTTCAGTGCAACTCACTCATATACTATGTACTACACTGTGCGTTTCTTATATTCTAAGTTTTTCAGTGCAACTCACTCATATACTATGTACTACACTGTGCTTTTCTTATATTCTAAGTTTTTCAGTGCAACTCACTCATATACTATGTACTACACTGTGCGTTTCTTATATTCTAAGTTTTTCAGTGCAACTCACTCATATACTATGTACTACACTGCGTTTCTTATATTCTAAGTTTTTCAGTGCAACTCACTCATATACTATGTACTACACTCTGCGTTTCTTATATTCTAACTTTTTCAGTGCAACTCACTCATATAATATGTACTACACTGTGCGTTTCTTATATTCTAAGTTTTTCAGTGCAACTCACTCATATACTATGTACTACACTGTGCGTTTCTTATATTCTAATTTTTTCAGTGCAACTCACTCATATACTATGTACTACACTGTGCGTTTCTTATATTCTAACTTTTTCAGTGCAACTCACTCATATACTATGTAATACACTATGTGTTTCTTATATTCTAAGTTTTTCAGTGCAACTCACTCATATACTATGTACTACACTGTGCGTTTCTTATATTCTAAGTTTTTCAGTGCAACTCACTCATATACTATGTACTACACTGTGCATTTCTTATATTCTAAGTTTTTCAGTGCAACTCACTCATATACTATGTACTACACTGTGTGTTTCTTATATTCTAAGTTTTTCAGTGCAACTCACTCATATACTATGTACTACACTGTGCGTTTCTTATATTCTAAGTTTTTCAGTGCAACTCACTCATATACTATGTACTACACTGTGCGTTTCTTATATTCTAAGTTTTTCAGTGCAACACACTCATATACTATGTACTACACTGTGCGTTTCTTATATTCTAAGTTTTTCAGTGCAACTCACTCATATACTATGTACTACACTGTGCGTTTCTTATATTCTAAGTTTTTCAGTGCAACTCACTCATATACTATGTACTACACTGTGCATTTCATGTAATGCGGGTTTTTCAGTAAATTCTAAGTTTTTCAGTGCAACTCACTCATATACTATGTACTACACTGTGCGTTTCTTATATTCTAAGTTTTTCAGTGCAACTCACTCATATACTATGTACTACACTGTGCGTTTCTTATATTCTAAGTTTTTCAGTGCAACTCACTCATATACTATGTGCTACACTGTGCGTTTCTTATATTCTAAGTTTTTCAGTGCAACTCACTCATATACTATGTGCTACACTGTGGGTATCTTATATTCTAAGTTTTTCAGTGCAACTCACTCATATACTATGTACTACACTGTGCGTTTCTTATATTCTACGTTTTTCAGTGCAACTCACTCTTATACTATGTGCTACACTGTGCGTTTCTTATATTCTAAGTTTTTCAGTGCAACTCACTCATATACTATGTACTACACTGTGCGTTTCTTAAATTCTAAGTTTTTCAGTGCAACTCATTCATATACTATGTACTACACTGTGCATTTCGTGTAATGCGGGTTTTTCAGTAAATTCTAAGTTTTTCAGTTCAACTCACTCATATACTATGTACTACACTGTGCGTTTCTTATATTCAAAGTTTTTCAGTGCAACTCACTCATATACTATGTACTACACTGTGCGTTTCTTATATTCTAAGTTTTTCAGTGCAACTCACTCATATACTATGTACTACACTGTGCGTTTCTTATATTCTAAGTTTTTCAGTGCAACACACTCATATACTATGTACTACACTGTGCGTTTCTTATATTCTAAGTTTTTCAGTGCAACTCACTCATATACTATGTACTACACTGTGCGTTTCTTATATTCTAAGTTTTTCAGTACAACTCACTCATATACTATGTACTACACTGTGCGTTTCTTATATTCTAAGTTTTTCAGTGCAACTCACTCATATACTATGTACTACACTGTGCATTTCGTGTAATGCGGGTTTTTCAGTAAATTCTAAGTTTTTCAGTACAACTCACTCATATATATGTACTACACTGTGCGTTTCTTATATTCTAAGTTTTTCAGTGCAACTCACTCATATACTATGTACTACACTGTGCGTTTCTTATATTCAAAGTTTTTCAGTGCAACTCACGCATATACTATGTACTACACTGTGCGTTTCTTATATTCTAAGTTTTTCAGTGCAACTCACTCATATACTATGTACTACACTGTGCGTTTCTTATATTCTAAGATTTTCAGTGCAACTCACTCATATACTATGTACTACACTGTGTGTTTCTTAAATTCTAAGTTTTTCAGTGCAACTCACTCATATACTATGTACTACACTGTGCGTTTCTTATATTCTAGGTTTTTCAGTGCAACTCACTCATATACTATGTACTACACTGTGCGTTTCTTATAATCTAAGTTTTTCAGTGCAACTCACTCATATACTATGTACTACACTGTGCGTTTCTTATATTCTAAGTTTTTCAGTACAACTCACTCATATACTATGTACTACACTGTGCGTTTCTTATATTCTAAGTTTTTCAGTGCAACTCACTCATATACTATGTACTACACTGTGCATTTCGTGTAATGCGGGTTTTTCAGTAAATTCTAAGTTTTTCAGTACAACTCACTCATATATATGTACTACACTGTGCGTTTCTTATATTCTAAGTTTTTCAGTGCAACTCACTCATATACTATGTACTACACTGTGCGTTTCTTATATTCAAAGTTTTTCAGTGCAACTCACGCATATACTATGTACTACACTGTGCGTTTCTTATATTCTAAGTTTTTCAGTGCAACTCACTCATATACTATGTACTACACTGTGCGTTTCTTATATTCTAAGATTTTCAGTGCAACTCACTCATATACTATGTACTACACTGTGTGTTTCTTAAATTCTAAGTTTTTCAGTGCAACTCACTCATATACTATGTACTACACTGTGCGTTTCTTATATTCTAGGTTTTTCAGTGCAACTCACTCATATACTATGTACTACACTGTGCGTTTCTTATATTCTAAGTTTTTCAGTGCAACTCACTCATATACTATATACTACACTGTGCGTTTCTTATATTCAAAGTTTTTCAGTGCAACTCACTCATATACTATGTACTACACTGTGCTTTTCTTATATTCTAAGTTTTTCAGTGCAACTCACTCATATACTATGTACTACACTGTGCGTTTCTTATATTCTAAGTTTTTCAGTGCAACTCACTCATATACTATGTGCTACACTGTGCGTTTCTTATATTCTAAGTTTTTCAGTGCAACTCACTCATATACTATGTGCTACACTGTGGGTATCTTATATTCTAAGTTTTTCAGTGCAACTCACTCATATACTATGTACTACACTGTGCGTTTCTTATATTCTAAGTTTTTCAGTGCAACTCACTCATATACTATGTGCTACACTGTGCGTTTCTTATATTCTAAGTTTTTCAGTGCAACTCACTCATATACTATGTACTACACTGTGCGTTTCTTATATTCTAAGTTTTTCAGTGCAACTCACTCATATACTATGTACTACACTGTGCATTTCTTATATTCTAAGTTTTTCAGTGCAACTCAGTCATATCTATGTACTACACTGTGTGTTTCTTATATTCTAAGTTTTTCAGTGCAACTCACTCATATACTATGTACTACACTGTGCGTTTCTTATATTCTAAGTTTTTCAGTGCAACTCACTCATATACTATGTACTACACTGTGCGTTTCTTATATTCTAAGTTTTTCAGTGCAACTCAGTCATATACTATGTACTACACTGTGTGTTTCTTATATTCTAAGTTTTTCAGTGCAACTCACTCATATACTATGTACTACACTGTGCGTTTCTTATATTCTAAGTTTTTCAGTGCAACTCACTCATATACTATGTACTACACTGTGCGTTTCTTATATTCTAAGTTTTTCAGTGCAACTCACTCATATACTATGTACTACACTGTGCGTTTCTTATATTCTAAGTTTTTGAGTGCAACTCACTCATATACTATGTACTACACTGTGCGTTTCTTATATTCTAAGTTTTTGAGTGCAACTCACTCATATACTATGTACTACACTGTGCGTTTCTTATATTCTAAGTTTTTCAGTGCAACTCATTCATATACTTGTACTACACTGTGCATTTCGTGTAATGCGGGTTTTTCAGTAAATTCTAAGTTTTTCAGTACAACTCACTCATATACTATGTAATACACTGTGCGTTTCTTACATTCAAAGTTTTTCAGTGCAACTCACTCATATACTATGTACTACACTGTGCGTTTCTTATATTCTAAGTTTTTCAGTGCAACTCACTCATATACTATGTGCTACACTGTGCGTTTCTTATATTCTAAGTTTTTCAGTGCAACTCACTCATATACTATGTGCTACACTGTGCGTTTCTTATATTCTAAGTTTTTCAGTGCAACTCACTCATATACTATGTGCTACACTGTGCGTTTCTTATATTCTAAGTGTTTCAGTGCAACTCACTCATATACTATGTACTACACTGTGCGTTTCTTATATTCTAAGTTTTTCAGTGCAACTCACTCATATACTATGTACTACACTGTGCTTTTCTTATATTCTAAGTTTTTCAGTGCAACTCACTCATATACTATGTACTACACTGTGCGTTTCTTATATTCTAAGTTTTTCAGTGCACCTCACTCATATACTATGTACTACACTGTGCGTTTCTTATATTCTAAGTTTTTCAGTGCAACTCACTCATATACTATGTACTACACTGTGCGTTTCTTATATTCAAAGTTTTTCAGTGCAACTCACTCATATACTATGTACTACACTGTGCTTTTCTTATATTCTAAGTTTTTCAGTGCAACTCACTCATATACTATGTGCTACACTGTGCGTTTCTTATATTCTACGTTTTTCAGTGCAACTCACTCATATACTATGTGCTACACTGTGCGTTTCTTATATTCTAAGTTTTTCAGTGCAACTCACTCATATACTATGTACTACACTGTGCGTTTCTTATATTCTAAGTTTTTCAGTGCAACTCACTCATATACTATATACTACACTGTGCGTTTCTTATATTCAAAGTTTTTCAGTGCAACTCACTCATATACTATGTACTACACTGTGCTTTTCTTATATTCTAAGTTTTTCAGTGCAACTCACTCATATACTATGTACTACACTGTGCGTTTCTTATATTCTAAGTTTTTCAGTGCAACTCACTCATATACTATGTGCTACACTGTGCGTTTCTTATATTCTAAGTTTTTCAGTGCAACTCACTCATATACTATGTGCTACACTGTGGGTATCTTATATTCTAAGTTTTTCAGTGCAACTCACTCATATACTATGTACTACACTGTGCGTTTCTTATATTCTAAGTTTTTCAGTGCAACTCACTCATATACTATGTGCTACACTGTGCGTTTCTTATATTCTAAGTTTTTCAGTGCAACTCACTCATATACTATGTACTACACTGTGCGTTTCTTATATTCTAAGTTTTTCAGTGCAACTCACTCATATACTATGTACTACACTGTGCGTTTCTTATATTCTAAGTTTTTCAGTGCAACTCAGTCATATCTATGTACTACACTGTGTGTTTCTTATATTCTAAGTTTTTCAGTGCAACTCACTCATATACTATGTACTACACTGTGCGTTTCTTATATTCTAAGTTTTTCAGTGCAACTCACTCATATACTATGTACTACACTGTGCGTTTCTTATATTCTAAGTTTTTCAGTGCAACTCAGTCATATACTATGTACTACACTGTGTGTTTCTTATATTCTAAGTTTTTCAGTGCAACTCACTCATATACTATGTACTACACTGTGCGTTTCTTATATTCTAAGTTTTTCAGTGCAACTCACTCATATACTATGTACTACACTGTGCGTTTCTTATATTCTAAGTTTTTCAGTGCAACTCACTCATATACTATGTACTACACTGTGCGTTTCTTATATTCTAAGTTTTTCAGTGCAACTCACTCATATACTATGTACTACACTGTGCGTTTCTTATATTCTAAGTTTTTCAGTGCAACTCATTCATATACTTGTACTACACTGTGCATTTCGTGTAATGCGGGTTTTTCAGTAAATTCTAAGTTTTTCAGTACAACTCACTCATATACTATGTACTACACTGTGCGTTTCTTATATTCAAAGTTTTTCAGTGCAACTCACTCATATACTATGTACTACACTGTGCGTTTCTTATATTCTAAGTTTTTCAGTGCAACTCACTCATATACTATGTGCTACACTGTGCGTTTCTTATATTCTAAGTTTTTCAGTGCAACTCACTCATATACTATGTGCTACACTGTGCGTTTCTTATATTCTAAGTTTTTCAGTGCAACTCACTCATATACTATGTGCTACACTGTGCGTTTCTTATATTCTAAGTTTTTCAGTGCAACTCACTCATATACTATGTACTACACTGTGCGTTTCTTATATTCTAAGTTTTTCAGTGCAACTCACTCATATACTATGTACTACACTGTGCTTTTCTTATATTCTAAGTTTTTCAGTGCAACTCACTCATATACTATGTACTACACTGTGCGTTTCTTATATTCTAATTTTTTCAGTGCAACTCACTCATATACTATGTACTACACTGTGCGTTTCTTATATTCTAAGTTTTTCAGTGCAACTCACTCATATACTATGTACTACACTGTGCGTTTCTTATATTCAAAGTTTTTCAGTGCAACTCACTCATATACTATGTACTACACTGTGCTTTTCTTATATTCTAAGTTTTTCAGTGCAACTCACTCATATACTATGTGCTACACTGTGCGTTTCTTATATTCTACGTTTTTCAGTGCAACTCACTCATATACTATGTGCTACACTGTGCGTTTCTTATATTCTAAGTTTTTCAGTGCAACTCACTCATATACTATGTACTACACTGTGCGTTTCTTATATTCTAAGTTTTTCAGTGCAACTCACTCATATACTATGTACTACACTGTGCATTTCGTGTAATGCGGGTTTTTCAGTAAATTCTAATTTTTTCAGTACAACTCACTCATATATATGTACTACACTGTGCGTTTCTTATATTCTAAGTTTTTCAGTGCAACTCACTCATATACTATGTACTACACTGTGCGTTTCTTATATTCAAAGTTTTTCAGTGCAACTCACGCATATACTATGTACTACACTGTGCGTTTATTATATTCTAAGTTTTTCAGTGCAACTCACTCATATACTATGTACTACACTGTGCGTTTCTTATATTCTAAGTTTTTCAGTGCAACTCACTCATATACTATGTACTACACTGTGTGTTTCTTAAATTCTAAGTTTTTCAGTGCAACTCACTCATATACTATGTACTACACTGTGCGTTTCTTATATTCTAGGTTTTTCAGTGCAACTCACTCATATACTATGTACTACACTGTGCGTTTCTTATATTCTAAGTTTTTCAGTGCAACTCACTCATATACTATGTACTACACTGTGCGTTTCTTATATTCAAAGTTTTTCAGTGCAACTCACTCATATACTATGTACTACACTGTGCTTTTCTTATATTCTAAGTTTTTCAGTGCAACTCACTCATATACTATGTGCTACACTGTGCGTTTCTTATATTCTAAGTTTTTCAGTGCAACTCACTCATATACTATGTGCTACACTGTGCGTTTCTTATATTCTAAGTTTTTCAGTGCAACTCACTCATATACTATGTACTACACTGTGGGTATCTTATATTCTAAGTTTTTCAGTGCAACTCACTCATATACTATGTACTACACTGTGCGTTTCTTATATTCTAAGTTTTTCAGTGCAACTCACTCATATACTATGTGCTACACTGTGCGTTTTTTATATTCTAAGTTTTTCAGTGCAACTCACTCATATACTATGTACTACACTGTGCGTTTCTTATATTCTAAGTTTTTCAGTGCAACTCACTCATATACTATGTACTACACTGTGCGTTTCTTATATTCTAAGTTTTTCAGTGCAACTCAGTCATATCTATGTACTACACTGTGTGTTTCTTATATTCTAAGTTTTTCAGTGCAACTCACTCATATACTATGTACTACACTGTGCGTTTCTTATATTCTAAGTTTTTCAGTGCAACTCACTCATATACTATGTACTACACTGTGTGTTTCTTATATTCTAAGTTTTTCAGTGCAACTCAGTCATATACTATGTACTACACTGTGTGTTTCTTATATTCTAAGTTTTTCAGTGCAACTCACTCATATACTATGTACTACACTGTGCGTTTCTTATATTCTAAGTTTTTCAGTGCAACTCACTCATATACTATGTACTACACTGTGCGTTTCTTATATTCTAAGTTTTTCAGTGCAACTCACTCATATACTATGTACTACACTGTGCATTTCGTGTAATGCGGGTTTTTCAGTAAATTCTAAGTTTTTCAGTACAACTCACTCATATACTATGTACTACACTGTGCGTTTCTTATATTCTAAGTTTTTCAGTGCAATTCACTCATATACTATGTACTACACTGTGCGTTTCTTATATTCAAAGTTTTTCAGTGCAACTCACTCATATACTATGTACTACACTGTGCGTTTCTTATATTCTAAGTTTTTCAGTGCAACTCACTCATATACTATGTACTACACTGTGCGTTTCTTATATTCTAAGTTTTTCAGTGCAACACACTCATATACTATGTACTACACTGTGCGTTTCTTATATTCTAAGTTTTTCAGTGCAACTCACTCATATACTATGTACTACACTGTGCGTTTCTTATATTCTAAGTTTTTCAGTACAACTCACTCATATACTATGTACTACACTGTGCGTTTCTTATATTCTAAGTTTTTCAGTGCAACTCACTCATATACTATGTACTACACTGTGCATTTCGTGTAATGCGGGTTTTTCAGTAAATTCTAAGTTTTTCAGTACAACTCACTCATATATATGTACTACACTGTGCGTTTCTTATATTCTAAGTTTTTCAGTGCAACTCACTCATATACTATGTACTACACTGTGCGTTTCTTATATTCAAAGTTTTTCAGTGCAACTCACGCATATACTATGTACTACACTGTGCGTTTCTTATATTCTAAGTTTTTCAGTGCAACTCACTCATATACTATGTACTACACTGTGCGTTTCTTATATTCTAAGATTTTCAGTGCAACTCACTCATATACTATGTACTACACTGTGTGTTTCTTAAATTCTAAGTTTTTCAGTGCAACTCACTCATATACTATGTACTACACTGTGCGTTTCTTATATTCTAGGTTTTTCAGTGCAACTCACTCATATACTATGTACTACACTGTGCGTTTCTTATAATCTAAGTTTTTCAGTGCAACTCACTCATATACTATGTACTACACTGTGCGTTTCTTATATTCTAAGTTTTTCAGTACAACTCACTCATATACTATGTACTACACTGTGCGTTTCTTATATTCTAAGTTTTTCAGTGCAACTCACTCATATACTATGTACTACACTGTGCATTTCGTGTAATGCGGGTTTTTCAGTAAATTCTAAGTTTTTCAGTACAACTCACTCATATATATGTACTACACTGTGCGTTTCTTATATTCTAAGTTTTTCAGTGCAACTCACTCATATACTATGTACTACACTGTGCGTTTCTTATATTCAAAGTTTTTCAGTGCAACTCACGCATATACTATGTACTACACTGTGCGTTTCTTATATTCTAATTTTTTCAGTGCAACTCACTCATATACTATGTACTACACTGTGCGTTTCTTATATTCTAAGATTTTCAGTGCAACTCACTCATATACTATGTACTACACTGTGTGTTTCTTAAATTCTAAGTTTTTCAGTGCAACTCACTCATATACTATGTACTACACTGTGCGTTTCTTATATTCTAGGTTTTTCAGTGCAACTCACTCATATACTATGTACTACACTGTGCGTTTCTTATATTCTAAGTTTTTCAGTGCAACTCACTCATATACTATATACTACACTGTGCGTTTCTTATATTCAAAGTTTTTCAGTGCAACTCACTCATATACTATGTACTACACTGTGCTTTTCTTATATTCTAAGTTTTTCAGTGCAACTCACTCATATACTATGTACTACACTGTGCGTTTCTTATATTCTAAGTTTTTCAGTGCAACTCACTCATATACTATGTGCTACACTGTGCGTTTCTTATATTCTAAGTTTTTCAGTGCAACTCACTCATATACTATGTGCTACACTGTGGGTATCTTATATTCTAAGTTTTTCAGTGCAACTCACTCATATACTATGTACTACACTGTGCGTTTCTTATATTCTAAGTTTTTCAGTGCAACTCACTCATATACTATGTGCTACACTGTGCGTTTCTTATATTCTAAGTTTTTCAGTGCAACTCACTCATATACTATGTACTACACTGTGCGTTTCTTATATTCTAAGTTTTTCAGTGCAACTCACTCATATACTATGTACTACACTGTGCGTTTCTTATATTCTAAGTTTTTCAGTGCAACTCAGTCATATCTATGTACTACACTGTGTGTTTCTTATATTCTAAGTTTTTCAGTGCAACTCACTCATATACTATGTACTACACTGTGCGTTTCTTATATTCTAAGTTTTTCAGTGCAACTCACTCATATACTATGTACTACACTGTGCGTTTCTTATATTCTAAGTTTTTCAGTGCAACTCAGTCATATACTATGTACTACACTGTGTGTTTCTTATATTCTAAGTTTTTCAGTGCAACTCACTCATATACTATGTACTACACTGTGCGTTTCTTATATTCTAAGTTTTTCAGTGCAACTCACTCATATACTATGTACTACACTGTGCGTTTCTTATATTCTAAGTTTTTCAGTGCAACTCACTCATATACTATGTACTACACTGTGCGTTTCTTATATTCTAAGTTTTTCAGTGCAACTCACTCATATACTATGTACTACACTGTGCGTTTCTTATATTCTAAGTTTTTCAGTGCAACTCATTCATATACTTGTACTACACTGTGCATTTCGTGTAATGCGGGTTTTTCAGTAAATTCTAAGTTTTTCAGTACAACTCACTCATATACTATGTAATACACTGTGCGTTTCTTACATTCAAAGTTTTTCAGTGCAACTCACTCATATACTATGTACTACACTGTGCGTTTCTTATATTCTAAGTTTTTCAGTGCAACTCACTCATATACTATGTGCTACACTGTGCGTTTCTTATATTCTAAGTTTTTCAGTGCAACTCACTCATATACTATGTGCTACACTGTGCGTTTCTTATATTCTAAGTTTTTCAGTGCAACTCACTCATATACTATGTGCTACACTGTGCGTTTCTTATATTCTAAGTGTTTCAGTGCAACTCACTCATATACTATGTACTACACTGTGCGTTTCTTATATTCTAAGTTTTTCAGTGCAACTCACTCATATACTATGTACTACACTGTGCTTTTCTTATATTCTAAGTTTTTCAGTGCAACTCACTCATATACTATGTACTACACTGTGCGTTTCTTATATTCTAAGTTTTTCAGTGCACCTCACTCATATACTATGTACTACACTGTGCGTTTCTTATATTCTAAGTTTTTCAGTGCAACTCACTCATATACTATGTACTACACTGTGCGTTTCTTATATTCAAAGTTTTTCAGTGCAACTCACTCATATACTATGTACTACACTGTGCTTTTCTTATATTCTAAGTTTTTCAGTGCAACTCACTCATATACTATGTGCTACACTGTGCGTTTCTTATATTCTACGTTTTTCAGTGCAACTCACTCATATACTATGTGCTACACTGTGCGTTTCTTATATTCTAAGTTTTTCAGTGCAACTCACTCATATACTATGTACTACACTGTGCGTTTCTTATATTCTAAGTTTTTCAGTGCAACTCACTCATATACTATATACTACACTGTGCGTTTCTTATATTCAAAGTTTTTCAGTGCAACTCACTCATATACTATGTACTACACTGTGCTTTTCTTATATTCTAAGTTTTTCAGTGCAACTCACTCATATACTATGTACTACACTGTGCGTTTCTTATATTCTAAGTTTTTCAGTGCAACTCACTCATATACTATGTGCTACACTGTGCGTTTCTTATATTCTAAGTTTTTCAGTGCAACTCACTCATATACTATGTGCTACACTGTGGGTATCTTATATTCTAAGTTTTTCAGTGCAACTCACTCATATACTATGTACTACACTGTGCGTTTCTTATATTCTAAGTTTTTCAGTGCAACTCACTCATATACTATGTGCTACACTGTGCGTTTCTTATATTCTAAGTTTTTCAGTGCAACTCACTCATATACTATGTACTACACTGTGCGTTTCTTATATTCTAAGTTTTTCAGTGCAACTCACTCATATACTATGTACTACACTGTGCGTTTCTTATATTCTAAGTTTTTCAGTGCAACTCAGTCATATCTATGTACTACACTGTGTGTTTCTTATATTCTAAGTTTTTCAGTGCAACTCACTCATATACTATGTACTACACTGTGCGTTTCTTATATTCTAAGTTTTTCAGTGCAACTCACTCATATACTATGTACTACACTGTGCGTTTCTTATATTCTAAGTTTTTCAGTGCAACTCAGTCATATACTATGTACTACACTGTGTGTTTCTTATATTCTAAGTTTTTCAGTGCAACTCACTCATATACTATGTACTACACTGTGCGTTTCTTATATTCTAAGTTTTTCAGTGCAACTCACTCATATACTATGTACTACACTGTGCGTTTCTTATATTCTAAGTTTTTCAGTGCAACTCACTCATATACTATGTACTACACTGTGCGTTTCTTATATTCTAAGTTTTTCAGTGCAACTCACTCATATACTATGTACTACACTGTGCGTTTCTTATATTCTAAGTTTTTCAGTGCAACTCATTCATATACTTGTACTACACTGTGCATTTCGTGTAATGCGGGTTTTTCAGTAAATTCTAAGTTTTTCAGTACAACTCACTCATATACTATGTACTACACTGTGCGTTTCTTATATTCAAAGTTTTTCAGTGCAACTCACTCATATACTATGTACTACACTGTGCGTTTCTTATATTCTAAGTTTTTCAGTGCAACTCACTCATATACTATGTGCTACACTGTGCGTTTCTTATATTCTAAGTTTTTCAGTGCAACTCACTCATATACTATGTGCTACACTGTGCGTTTCTTATATTCTAAGTTTTTCAGTGCAACTCACTCATATACTATGTGCTACACTGTGCGTTTCTTATATTCTAAGTTTTTCAGTGCAACTCACTCATATACTATGTACTACACTGTGCGTTTCTTATATTCTAAGTTTTTCAGTGCAACTCACTCATATACTATGTACTACACTGTGCTTTTCTTATATTCTAAGTTTTTCAGTGCAACTCACTCATATACTATGTGCTACACTGTGCGTTTCTTATATTCTACGTTTTTCAGTGCAACTCACTCATATACTATGTGCTACACTGTGCGTTTCTTATATTCTAAGTTTTTCAGTGCAACTCACTCATATACTATGTACTACACTGTGCGTTTCTTATATTCTAAGTTTTTCAGTGCAACTCACTCATATACTATGTACTACACTGTGCATTTCGTGTAATGCGGGTTTTTCAGTAAATTCTAATTTTTTCAGTACAACTCACTCATATATATGTACTACACTGTGCGTTTCTTATATTCTAAGTTTTTCAGTGCAACTCACTCATATACTATGTACTACACTGTGCGTTTCTTATATTCAAAGTTTTTCAGTGCAACTCACGCATATACTATGTACTACACTGTGCGTTTCTTATATTCTAAGTTTTTCAGTGCAACTCACTCATATACTATGTACTACACTGTGCGTTTCTTATATTCTAAGTTTTTCAGTGCAACTCACTCATATACTATGTACTACACTGTGTGTTTCTTAAATTCTAAGTTTTTCAGTGCAACTCACTCATATACTATGTACTACACTGTGCGTTTCTTATATTCTAGGTTTTTCAGTGCAACTCACTCATATACTATGTACTACACTGTGCGTTTCTTATATTCTAAGTTTTTCAGTGCAACTCACTCATATACTATGTACTACACTGTGCGTTTCTTATATTCAAAGTTTTTCAGTGCAACTCACTCATATACTATGTACTACACTGTGCTTTTCTTATATTCTAAGTTTTTCAGTGCAACTCACTCATATACTATGTGCTACACTGTGCGTTTCTTATATTCTAAGTTTTTCAGTGCAACTCACTCATATACTATGTGCTACACTGTGCGTTTCTTATATTCTAAGTTTTTCAGTGCAACTCACTCATATACTATGTACTACACTGTGGGTATCTTATATTCTAAGTTTTTCAGTGCAACTCACTCATATACTATGTACTACACTGTGCGTTTCTTATATTCTAAGTTTTTCAGTGCAACTCACTCATATACTATGTGCTACACTGTGCGTTTTTTATATTCTAAGTTTTTCAGTGCAACTCACTCATATACTATGTACTACACTGTGCGTTTCTTATATTCTAAGTTTTTCAGTGCAACTCACTCATATACTATGTACTACACTGTGCGTTTCTTATATTCTAAGTTTTTCAGTGCAACTCAGTCATATCTATGTACTACACTGTGTGTTTCTTATATTCTAAGTTTTTCAGTGCAACTCACTCATATACTATGTACTACACTGTGCGTTTCTTATATTCTAAGTTTTTCAGTGCAACTCACTCATATACTATGTACTACACTGTGTGTTTCTTATATTCTAAGTTTTTCAGTGCAACTCAGTCATATACTATGTACTACACTGTGTGTTTCTTATATTCTAAGTTTTTCAGTGCAACTCACTCATATACTATGTACTACACTGTGCGTTTCTTATATTCTAAGTTTTTCAGTGCAACTCACTCATATACTATGTACTACACTGTGCGTTTCTTATATTCTAAGTTTTTCAGTGCAACTCACTCATATACTATGTACTACACTGTGCATTTCGTGTAATGCGGGTTTTTCAGTAAATTCTAAGTTTTTCAGTACAACTCACTCATATACTATGTACTACACTGTGCGTTTCTTATATTCTAAGTTTTTCAGTGCAACTCACTCATATACTATGTACTACACTGTGCGTTTCTTATATTCAAAGTTTTTCAGTGCAACTCACTCATATACTATGTACTACACTGTGCGTTTCTTATATTCTAAGTTTTTCAGTGCAACTCACTCATATACTATGTACTACACTGTGCGTTTCTTAAATTCTAAGTTTTTCAGTGCAACTCACTCATATACTATGTACTACACTGTGCGTTTCTTATATTCTAAGTTTTTCAGTGCAACTCACTCATATACTATGTACTACACTGTGCGTTTCTTATATTCTAAGTTTTTCAGTGCAACTCACTCATATACTATGTACTACACTGTGCGTTTCTTATATTCTAAGTTTTTCAGTGCAACTCACTCATATACTATGTACTACACTGTGCGTTTCTTATATTCTAAGTTTTTCAGTGCAACTCATTCATATACTATGTACTACACTGTGCATTTCGTGTAATGCGGATTTTTCAGTAAATTCTAAGTTTTTCAGTACAACTCACTCATATACTATGTACTACACTGTGCGTTTCTTATATTCAAAGTTTTTCAGTGCAACTCACTCATATACTATGTACTACACTGTGCGTTTCTTATATTCTAAGTTTTTCAGTGCAACTCACTCATATACTATGTACTACACTGTGCGTTTCTTATATTCTAAGTTTTTCAGTGCAACTCACTCATATACTATGTACTACACTGTGCATTTCGTGTAATGCGGGTTTTTCAGTAAATTCTAAGTTTTTCAGTACAACTCACTCATATATATGTACTACACTGTGCGTTTCTTATATTCTAAGTTTTTCAGTGCAACTCACTCATATACTATGTACTACACTGTGCGTTTCTTATATTCAAAGTTTTTCAGTGCAACTCACGCATATACTATGTACTACACTGTGCGTTTCTTATATTCTAAGTTTTTCAGTGCAACTCACTCATATACTATGTACTACACTGTGCGTTTCTTATATTCTAAGTTTTTCAGTGCAACTCACTCATATACTATATACTACACTGTGTGTTTCTTAAATTCTAAGTTTTTCAGTGCAACTCACTCATATATTATGTACTACACTGTGCGTTTCTTATATTCTAGGTTTTTCAGTGCAACTCACTCATATACTATGTACTACACTGTGCGTTTCTTATATTCTAAGTTTTTCAGTGCAACTCACTCATATACTTTGTACTACACAGTGCTTTTCTTATATTCTAAGTTTTTCAGTGCAACTCACTCATGTACTATGTACTACACAGTGCTTTTCTTATATTCTAAGTTTTTCAGTGCAACTCACTCATGTACTATGTACTACACAGTGCGTTTCTTATATTCTAAGTTTTTGAGTGCAACGCACTCATATACTATGTACTACACTGTGCGTTTCTTATATTCTAAGTTTTTCAGTGCAACTCACTCATATACTATGTACTACACTGTGCGTTTATTATATTCTAAGTTTTTCAGTGCAACTCACTCATATACTATGTACTACACTGTGCGTTTCTTATATTCTAAGTTTTTGAGTGCAACACTCTCATATACTATGTGCTACACTGTGCGTTTCTTATATTCTAAGTTTTTCAGTGCAACTCACTCATATACTATGTGCTACACTGTGCGTTTCTTATATTCTAAGTTTTTCAGTGCAACTCACTCATATACTATGTGCTACACTGTGCGTTTCTTATATTCTAAGTTTTTCAGTGCAACTCACTCATATACTATGTGCTACACTGTGCGTTTCTTATATTCTAAGTTTTTCAGTGCAACTCACTCATATACTATGTGCTACACTGTGCGTTTCTTATATTCTAAGTTTTTCAGTGCAACTCACTCATATACTATGTGCTACACTGTGCGTTTCTTATATTCTAAGTTTTTCAGTGCAACTCACTCATATACTATGTACTACACTGTGCGTTTCTTATATTCTAAGTTTTTCAGTGCAACTCACTCATATACTATGTACTACACTGTGCGTTTCTTATATTCTAAGTTTTTCAGTGCAACTCACTCATATACTATGTACTACACTGTGCGTTTCTTATATTCTAAGTTTTTCAGTGCAACTCATTCATATAATATGTACTACACTGTGCATTTCGTGTAATGCGGGTTTTTCAGTAAATTCTAAGTTTTTCAGTGCAACTCATTCATATACTATGTACTATACTGTGCGTTTCTTATATTCTAAGTTTTTCAGTGCAACTCACTCATATACTATGTGCTACACTGTGCGTTTCTTATATTCTAAGTTTTTCAGTGCAACTCACTCATATACTATGTGCTACACTGTGCGTTTCTTATATTCTAAGTTTTTCAGTGCAACTCACTCATATACTATGTGCTACACTGTGCGTTTCTTATATTCTAAGTTTTTCAGTGCAACTCACTCATATACTATGTGCTACACTGTGCGTTTCTTATATTCTAAGTTTTTCAGTGCAACTCACTCATATACTATGTGCTACACTGTGCGTTTCTTATATTCTAAGTTTTTCAGTGCAACTCACTCATATACTATGTGCTACACTGTGCGTTTCTTATATTCTAAGTTTTTCAGTGCAACTCACTCATATACTATGTGCTACACTGTGCGTTTCTTATATTCTAAGTTTTTCAGTGCAACTCACTCATATACTATGTGCTACACTGTGCGTTTCTTATATTCTATGTTTTTCAGTGCAACTCACTCATATACTATGTGCTACACTGTGCGTTTCTTATATTCTAAGTTTTTCAGTGCAACTCACTCATATACTATGTGCTACACTGTGCGTTTCTTATATTCTAAGTTTTTCAGTGCAACTCACTCATATACTATGTGCTACACTGTGCGTTTCTTATATTCTAAGTTTTTCAGTGCAACTCACTCATATACTTTGTACTACACAGTGCTTTTCTTATATTCTAAGTTTTTCAGTGCAACTCACTCATGTACTATGTACTACACAGTGCTTTTCTTATATTCTAAGTTTTTCAGTGCAACTCACTCATGTACTATGTACTACACAGTGCGTTTCTTATATTCTTAGTTTTTCCGTGCAACTCACTCATATACTATGTACTACACTGAGCGTTTATTATATTCTAAGTTTTTCAGTGCAACTCACTCATATACTATGTACTACACTGTGCGTTTATTATATTCTAAGTTTTTCAGTGCAACTCACTCATATACTATGTACTACACTGTGCGTTTCTTATATTCTAAGTTTTTGAGTGCAACACTCTCATATACTATGTGCTACACTGTGCGTTTCTTTTATTCTAAGTTTTTCAGTGCAACTCACTCATATACTATGTGCTACACTGTGCGTTTCTTATATTCTAAGTTTTTCAGTGCAACTCACTCATATACTATGTGCTACACTGTGCGTTTCTTATATTCTAAGTTTTTCAGTGCAACTCACTCATATACTATGTGCTACACTGTGCGTTTCTTATATTCTAAGTTTTTCAGTGCAACTCACTCATATACTATGTGCTACACTGTGCGTTTCTTATATTCTAAGTTTTTCAGTGCAACTCACTCATATACTATGTGCTACACTGTGCGTTTCTTATATTCTAAGTTTTTCAGTGCAACTCACTCATATACTATGTACTACACTGTGCGTTTCTTATATTCTAAGTTTTTCAGTGCAACTCACTCATATACTATGTACTACACTGTGCGTTTCTTATATTCTAAGTTTTTCAGTGCAACTCACTCATATACTATGTACTACACTGTGCGTTTCTTAAATTCTAAGTTTTTCAGTGCAACTCACTCATATACTATGTACTACACTGTGCGTTTCTTATATTCTAAGTTTTTCAGTGCAACTCACTCATATACTATGTACTACACTGTGCGTTTCTTAAATTCTAAGTTTTTCAGTGCAACTCACTCATATACTATGTACTACACTGTGCGTTTCTTATATTCTAAGTTTTTGAGTGCAACTCACTCATATACTATGTACTACACTGTGCGTTTCTTATATTCTAAGTTTTTCAGTGCAACTCACTCATATACTATGTACTACACTGTGCCTTTCTTATATTCTAAGTTTTTCAGTGCAACTCACTCATATACTTTGTACTACACAGTGCTTTTCTTATATTCTAAGTTTTTCAGTGCAACTCACTCATGTACTATGTACTACACAGTGCTTTTCTTATATTCTAAGTTTTTCAGAGCAACTCACTCATGTACTATGTACTACACTGTGCGTTTCTTAAATACTAAGTTTTTCAGTGCAACTCACTCATATACTATGTACTACACTGTGCGTTTCTTATATTCTAAGTTTTTCAGTGCAACTAACTCATATACTATGTACTACACTGTGCGTTTCTTATATTCTAAGTTTTTCAGTGCAACTCACTCATATACTATGTACTACACTGTGCGTTTCTTATATTCTAAGTTTTTGAGTGCAACACTCTCATATACTATGTGCTACACTGTGCGTTTCTTATATTCTAAGTTTTTCAGTGCAACTCACTCATATACTATGTGCTACACTGTGCGTTTCTTATATTCTAAGTTTTTCAGTGCAACTCACTCATATACTATGTGCTACACTGTGCGTTTCTTATATTCTAAGTTTTTCAGTGCAACTCACTCATATACTATGTGCTACACTGTGCGTTTCTTATATTCTAAGTTTTTCAGTGCAACTCACTCATATACTATGTGCTACACTGTGCGTTTCTTATATTCTAAGTTTTTCAGTGCAACTCACTCATATACTATGTGCTACACTGTGCGTTTCTTATATTCTAAGTTTTTCAGTGCAACTCACTCATATACTATGTACTACACTGTGCGTTTCTTATATTCTAAGTTTTTCAGTGCAACTCACTCATATACTATGTACTACACTGTGCGTTTCTTATATTCTAAGTTTTTCAGTGCAACTAACTCATATACTATGTACTACACTGTGCGTTTCTTATATTCTAAGTTTTTCAGTGCAACTCACTCATATACTATGTACTACACTGTGCGTTTCTTATATTCTAAGTTTTTCAGTGCAACTCACTCATATACTATGTACTACACTGTGCGTTTCTTATATTCTAAGTTTTTCAGTGCAACTCACTCATATACTTTGTACTACACTGTGCTTTTTTTTATATTCTAAGTTTTTCAGTGCAACTCACTCATGTACTATGTACTACACTGTGCGTTTCTTATATTCTAAGTTTTTCAGTGCAACTCACTCATACACTATGTACTACACTGTGCTTTTCTTATATTCTAAGTTTTTCAGTGCAACTCACTCATATACTATGTACTACACTGTGCGTTTCTTATATTCTAAGTTTTTCAGTGCAACTCACTCATATACTATGTACTACACTGTGCGTTTCTTATATTCTAAGTTTTTCAGTGCAACTCACTCATATACTATGTACTACACTGTGCGTTTCTTATATTCTAAGTTTTTCAGTGCAACTCACTCATATACTATGTACTACACTGTGCGTTTCTTAAATTCTAAGTTTTTCAGTGCAACTCACTCATATACTATGTACTACACTGTGCGTTTCTTATATTCTAAGTTTTTCAGTGCAACTCACTCATATACTATGTACTACACTGTGCGTTTCTTAAATTCTAAGTTTTTCAGTGCAACTCACTCATATACTATGTACTACACTGTGCGTTTCTTATATTCTAAGTTTTTCAGTGCAACTCACTCATATACTATGTACTACACTGTGCGTTTCTTATATTCTAAGTTTTTCAGTGCAACTCACTCATATACTATGTACTACACTGTGCGTTTCTTATATTCTAATTTTTTCAGTGCAACTCACTCATATACTTTGTACTACACAGTGCTTTTCTTATATTCTAAGTTTTTCAGTGCAACTCACTCATGTACTATGTACTACACAGTGCTTTTCTTATATTCTAAGTTTTTCAGAGCAACTCACTCATGTACTATGTACTACACTGTGCGTTTCTTATATTCTAAGTTTTTGAGTGGAACTCACTCATATACTATGTACTACACTGTGCGTTTCTTATATTCTAAGTTTTTGAGTGCAACTCACTCATATACTATGTACTACACTGTGCGTTTATTATATTCTAAGTTTTTCAGTGCAACTCACTCTTATACTATGTACTACACTGTGCGTTTCTTATATTCTAAGTTTTTGAGTGCAACACTCTCATATACTATGTGCTACACTGTGCGTTTCTTATATTCTAAGTTTTTCAGTGCAACTCACTCATATACTATGTGCTACACTGTGCGTTTCTTATATTCTAAGTTTTTCAGTGCAACTCACTCATATACTATGTGCTACACTGTGCGTTTCTTATATTCTAAGTTTTTCAGTGCAACTCACTCATATACTATGTGCTACACTGTGCGTTTCTTATATTCTAAGTTTTTCAGTGCAACTCACTCATATACTATGTGCTACACTGTGCGTTTCTTATATTCTAAGTTTTTCAGTGCAACTCACTCATATACTATGTGCTACACTGTGCGTTTCTTATATTCTAAGTTTTTCAGTGCAACTCACTCATATACTATGTACTACACTGTGCGTTTCTTATATTCTAAGTTTTTCAGTGCAACTCACTCATATACTATGTACTACACTGTGCGTTTCTTATATTCTAAGTTTTTCAGTGCAACTCACTCATATACTATGTACTACACTGTGCGTTTCTTAAATACTAAGTTTTTCAGTGCAACTCACTCATATACTATGTACTACACTGTGCGTTTCTTATATTCTAAGTTTTTCAGTGCAACTAACTCATATACTATGTACTACACTGTGCGTTTCTTATATTCTAAGTTTTTCAGTGCAACTCACTCATATACTATGTACTACACTGTGCGTTTCTTATATTCTAAGTTTTTCAGTGCAACTCACTCATATACTATATACTACACTGTGCGTTTCTTATATTCTAAGTTTTTCAGTGCAACTCACTCATATACTTTGTACTACACTGTGCTTTTTTTATATTCTAAGTTTTTCAGTGCAACTCACTCATGTACTATGTACTACACTGTGCGTTTCTTATATTCTAAGTTTTTCAGTGCAACTCACTCATACACTATGTACTACACTGTGCTTTTCTTATATTCTAAGTTTTTCAGTGCAACTCACTCATATACTATGTACTACACTGTGCGTTTCTTATATTCTAAGTTTTTCAGTGCAACTCACTCATATACTATGTACTACACTGTGCGTTTCTTATATTCTAAGTTTTTCAGTGCAACTCACTCATATACTATGTACTACACTGTGCGTTTCTTATATTCTAAGTTTTTCAGTGCAACTCACTCATATACTATGTACTACACTGTGCGTTTCTTAAATTCTAAGTTTTTCAGTGCAACTCACTCATATACTATGTACTACACTGTGCGTTTCTTATATTCTAAGTTTTTCAGTGCAACTCACTCATATACTATGTACTACACTGTGCGTTTCTTAAATTCTAAGTTTTTCAGTGCAACTCACTCATATACTATGTACTACACTGTGCGTTTCTTATATTCTAAGTTTTTCAGTGCAACTCACTCATATACTATGTACTACACTGTGCGTTTCTTATATTCTAAGTTTTTCAGTGCAACTCACTCATATACTATGTACTACACTGTGCGTTTCTTATATTCTAAGTTTTTCAGTGCAACTCACTCATATACTTTGTACTACACAGTGCTTTTCTTATATTCTAAGTTTTTCAGTGCAACTCACTCATGTACTATGTACTACACAGTGCTTTTCTTATATTCTAAGTTTTTCAGAGCAACTCACTCATGTACTATGTACTACACTGTGCGTTTCTTATATTCTAAGTTTTTGAGTGGAACTCACTCATATACTATGTACTACACTGTGCGTTTCTTATATTCTAAGTTTTTGAGTGCAACTCACTCATATACTATGTACTACACTGTGCGTTTATTATATTCTAAGTTTTTCAGTGCAACTCACTCATATACTATGTACTACACTGTGCGTTTCTTATATTCTAAGTTTTTCAGTGCAACTCACTCATATACTATGTGCTACACTGTGCGTTTCTTATATTCTAAGTTTTTCAGTGCAACTCACTCATATACTATGTGCTACACTGTGCGTTTCTTATATTCTAAGTTTTTCAGTGCAACTCACTCATATACTATGTGCTACACTGTGCGTTTCTTATATTCTAAGTTTTTCAGTGCAACTCACTCATATACTATGTGCTACACTGTGCGTTTCTTATATTCTAAGTTTTTCAGTGCAACTCACTCATATACTATGTACTACACTGTGCGTTTCTTATATTCTAAGTTTTTCAGTGCAACTCACTCATATACTATGTACTACACTGTGCGTTTCTTCTAAGTTTTTCAGTGCAACTCACTCATATACTATGTACTACACTGTGCGTTTCTTAAATACTAAGTTTTTCAGTGCAACTCACTCATATACTATGTACTACACTGTGCGTTTCTTATATTCTAAGTTTTTCAGTGCAACTAACTCATATACTATGTACTACACTGTGCGTTTCTTATATTCTAAGTTTTTCAGTGCAACTCACTCATATACTATGTACTACACTGTGCGTTTCTTATATTCTAAGTTTTTCAGTGCAACTCACTCATATACTATGTACTACACTGTGCGTTTCTTATATTCTAAGTTTTTCAGTGCAACTCACTCATATACTTTGTACTACACTGTGCTTTTTTTATATTCTAAGTTTTTCAGTGCAACTCACTCATGTACTATGTACTACACTGTGCGTTTCTTATATTCTAAGTTTTTCAGTGCAACTCACTCATACACTATGTACTACACTGTGCTTTTCTTATATTCTAAGTTTTTCAGTGCAACTCACTCATATACTATGTACTACACTGTGCGTTTCTTATATTCTAAGTTTTTCAGTGCAACTCACTCATATACTATGTACTACACTGTGCGTTTCTTATATTCTAAGTTTTTCAGTGCAACTCACTCATATACTATGTACTACACTATGCGTTTCTTATATTCTAAGTTTTTGAGTGCAACTCACTCATATACTATGTACTACACTGTGCGTTTCTTATATTCTAAGTTTTTCAGTGCAACTCACTCATATACTATGTACTACACTGTGCGTTTCTTATATTCTAAGTTTTTCAGTGCAACTCACTCATATACTATGTACTACACTGTGCGTTTCTTATATTCTAAGTTTTTCAGTGCAACTCACTCATATACTATGTACTACACTGTGCGTTTCTTATATTCTAAGTTTTTCAGTGCAACACACTCATATACTATGTACTACACTGTGCGTTTCTTATATTCAAAGTTTTTCAGTGCAACTCACTCATATACTATGTACTACACTGTGCGTTTCTTATATTCAAAGTTTTTCAGTGCAACTCACTCATATACTATGTACTACACTGTGCGTTTCTTATATTCTAAGTTTTTCAGTGCAACTCACTCATATACTATGTACTACACTGTGCGTTCCTTATATTCTAAGTTTTTCAGTGCAACTCACTCATATACTATGTACTACACTGTGCGTTTCTTATATTCTAAGTTTTTCAGTGCAACTCACTCATATACTATGTACTACACTGTGCGTTTTTAATATTCTAAGTTTTTCAGTGCAACTCACTCATATACTATGTACTACACTGTGCGTTTCTTATATTCTAAGTTTTTCAGTGCAACTCATTCATATACTATGTACTACACTGTGCATTTCGTGTAATGCAAGTTTTTCAGTAAATTCTAAGTTTTTCAGTGCAACTCACTCATATACTATGTACTACACTGTGCGTTTCTTATATTCTAAGTTTTTCAGTGCAACTCACTCATATACTATGTACTACACTGTGCGTTTCTTATATTCTAAGTTTTTCAGTGCAACTCACTCATATACTATGTACTACACTGTGCGTTTCTTATATTCTAAGTTTTTCAGTGCACCTCACTCATATACTATGTATTACACTGTGCGTTTCTTATATTCTAAGTTTTTCAGTGCAACTCACTCATATACTTTGTACTACACTGTGCTTTTCTTATATTCTAAGTTTTTCAGTGCAACTCACTCATGTACTATGTACTACACTGTGCGTTTCTTATATTCTAAGTTTTTCAGTGCAACTCACTCATATACTATGTACTACACTGTGCGTTTCTTATATTCTAAGTTTTTGAGTGCAACTCACTCATATACTATGTACTACACTGTGCGTTTCTTATATTCTAAGTTTTTCAGTGCAACTCACTCATATACTATGTACTACACTGTGCGTTTCTTATATTCTAAGTTTTTCAGTGCAACTCACTCATATACTATGTACTACACTGTGCGTTTCTTATATTCTAAGTTTTTGAGTGCAACTCACTCATATACTATGTACTACACTGTGCGTTTCTTATATTCTAAGTTTTTCAGTGCAACTCATTCATATACTATGTACTACACTGTGCATTTCGTGTAATGCGGGTTTTTCAGTAAATTCTAAGTTTTTCAGTGCAACTCATTCATATACTATGTACTATACTGTGCGTTTCTTATATTCTAAGTTTTTCAATGCAACTCACTCATATACTATGTACTACACTGTGCGTTTCTTATATTCAAAGTTTTTCAGTGCAACTCACTCATATACTATGTACTACACTGTGCGTTTCTTATATTCAAAGTTTTTCAGTGCAACTCACTCATATACTATGTACTACACTGTGCGTTTCTTATATTCTAAGTTTTTCAGTGCAACTCACTCATATACTATGTACTACACTGTGCGTTCCTTATATTCTAAGTTTTTCAGTGCAACTCACTCATATACTATGTACTACACTGTGCGTTTCTTATATTCTAAGTTTTTCAGTGCAACTCACTCATATACTATGTACTACACTGTGCGTTTTTAATATTCTAAGTTTTTCAGTGCAACTCACTCATATACTATGTACTACACTGTGCGTTTCTTATATTCTAAGTTTTTCAGTGCAACTCATTCATATACTATGTACTACACTGTGCATTTCGTGTAATGCGGGTTTTTCAGTAAATTCTAAGTTTTTCAGTGCAACTCACTCATATACTATGTACTACACTGTGCGTTTCTTATATTCTAAGTTTTTCAGTGCAACTCACTCATATACTATGTACTACACTGTGCGTTTCTTATATTCTAAGTTTTTCAGTGCAACTCACTCATATACTATGTACTACACTGTGCGTTTCTTATATTCTAAGTTTTTCAGTGCAACTCACTCATATACTATGTATTACACTGTGCGTTTCTTATATTCTAAGTTTTTCAGTGCAACTCACTCATATACTTTGTACTACACTGTGCTTTTCTTATATTCTAAGTTTTTCAGTGCAACTCACTCATGTACTATGTACTACACTGTGCGTTTCTTATATTCTAAGTTTTTCAGTGCAACTCACTCATATACTATGTACTACACTGTGCGTTTCTTATATTCTAAGTTTTTGAGTGCAACTCACTCATATACTATGTACTACACTGTGCGTTTCTTATATTCTAAGTTTTTCAGTGCAACTCACTCATATACTATGTACTACACTGTGCGTTTCTTATATTCTAAGTTTTTCAGTGCAACTCACTCATATACTATGTACTACACTGTGCGTTTCTTATATTCTAAGTTTTTGAGTGCAACTCACTCATATACTATGTACTACACTGTGCGTTTCTTATATTCTAAGTTTTTCAGTGCAACTCATTCATATACTATGTACTACACTGTGCATTTCGTGTAATGCGGGTTTTTCAGTAAATTCTAAGTTTTTCAGTGCAACTCATTCATATACTATGTACTATACTGTGCGTTTCTTATATTCTAAGTTTTTCAATGCAACTCACTCATATACTATGTACTACACTGTGCTTTTCTTATTTTCTAAGTTTTTCAGTGCAACTCACTCATATACTATGTACTACACTGTGCGTTTCTTATATTCTAAGTTTTTCAGTGCAACTCACTCATATACTATGTGCTACACTGTGCGTTTCTTATATTCTAAGTTTTTCAGTGCAACTCACTCATATACTATGTGCTACACTGTGCGTTTCTTATATTCTAAGTTTTTCAGTGCAACTCACTCATATACTATGTGCTACACTGTGCGTTTCTTATATTCTAAGTTTTTCAGTGCAACTCATTCATATACTATGTGCTACACTGTGCGTTTCTTATATTCTAAGTTTTTCAGTGCAACTCACTCATATATATGTGCTACACTGTGCGTTTCTTATATTCTAAGTTTTTCAGTGCAACTCACTCATATACTATGTGTTACACTGTGCGTTTCTTATATTCTAAGTTTTTCAGTGCAACTCACTCATATACTATGTACTACACTGTGCGTTTCTTATATTCTAAGTTTTTCAGTGCAACTCACTCATATACTATGTACAACACTGTGCGTTTCTTATATTCTAAGTTTTTCAGTGCAACTCACTCATATACTATGTACTACACTGTGCGTTTCTTATATTCTAAGTTTTTCAGTGCAACTCACTCATATAGTATGTACTACACTGTGCGTTTCTTATATTCTAAGTTTTTCAGTGCAACTCACTCATATACTATGTACTACACTGTGCGTTTCTTATATTCTAAGTTTTTCAGTGCAACTCATTCATATACTATGTACTACACTGTGCATTTCGTGTAATGCGGGTTTTTCAGTAAATTCTAAGTTTTTCAGTGCAACTCACTCATATACTATGTACTACACTGTGCGTTTCTTATATTCTAAGTTTTTCAGTGCAACTCACTCATATACTATGTACTACACTGTGCGTTTTTTATATTCTAAGTTTTTCAGTGCAACTCACTCATATACTATGTACTACACTGTGCGTTTCTTATATTCTAAGTTTTTCAGTGCAACTCATTCATATACTATGTACTACACTGTGCATTTCGTGTAATGCGGGTTTTTCAGTAAATTCTAAGTTTTTCAGTGCAACTCATTCATATACTATGTACTATACTGTGCGTTTCTTATATTCTAAGTTTTTCAATGCAACTCACTCATATACTATGTACTACATTGTGCGTTTCTTATATTCTAAGTATTTCAGTGCAACTCACTCATATACTATGTACTACACTGTGCGTTTCTTATATTCTAAGTTTTTCAGTGCAACTCACTCATATACTATGTGCTACACTGTGCGTTTCTTATATTCTAAGTTTTTCAGTGCAACTCACTCATATACTATGTGCTACACTGTGCGTTTCTTATATTCTAAGTTTTTCAGTGCAACTCACTCATATACTATGTGCTACACTGTGCGTTTCTTATATTCTAAGTTTTTCAGTGCAACTCATTCATATACTATGTGCTACACTGTGCGTTTCTTATATTCTAAGTTTTTCAGTGCAACTCACTCATATATATGTGCTACACTGTGCGTTTCTTATATTCTAAGTTTTTCAGTGCAACTCACTCATATACTATGTGTTACACTGTGCGTTTCTTATATTCTAAGTTTTTCAGTGCAACTCACTCATATACTATGTACTACACTGTGCGTTTCTTATATTCTAAGTTTTTCAGTGCAACTCACTCATATACTATGTACAACACTGTGGGTTTCTTATATTCTAAGTTTTTCAGTGCAACTCACTCATATACTATGTACTACACTGTGCGTTTCTTATATTCTAAGTTTTTCAGTGCAACTCACTCATATACTATGTACTACACTGTGCGTTTCTTATATTCTAAGTTTTTCAGTGCAACTCACTCATATACTATGTACAACACTGTGCGTTTCTTATATTCTAAGTTTTTCAGTGCAACTCACTCATATACTATGTACTACACTGTGCGTTTCTTATATTCTAAGTTTTTCAGTGCAACTCATTCATATACTATGTACTACACTGTGCATTTCGTGTAATGCGGGTTTTTCAGTAAATTCTAAGTTTTTCAGTGCAACTCACTCATATACTATGTACTACACTGTGCGTTTCTTATATTCTAAGTTTTTCAGTGCAACTCACTCATATACTATGTACTACACTGTGCGTTTCTTATATTCTAAGTTTTTCAGTGCAATCACTCATATACTATGTACTACACTGTGCGTTTCTTATATTCTAAGTTTTTGAGTGCAACTCACTCATATACTATGTACTACACTGTGCGTTTCTTATATTCTAAGTTTTTCAGTGCAACTCATTCATATACTATGTACTACACTGTGCATTTCGTGTAATGCGGGTTTTTCAGTAAATTCTAAGTTTTTCAGTGCAACTCATTCATATACTATGTACTATACTGTGCGTTTCTTATATTCTAAGTTTTTCAATGCAACTCACTCATATACTATGTACTACACTGTGCGTTTCTTATATTCTAAGTTTTTCAGTGCAACTCACTCATATACTATGTACTACACTGTGCGTTTCTTATATTCTAAGTTTTTCAGTGCAACTCACTCATATACTATGTGCTACACTGTGCGTTTCTTATATTCTAAGTTTTTCAGTGCAACTCACTCATATACTATGTGCTACACTGTGCGTTTCTTATATTCTAAGTTTTTCAGTGCAACTCACTCATATACTATGTGCTACACTGTGCGTTTCTTATATTCTAAGTTTTTCAGTGCAACTCATTCATATACTATGTACTACACTGTGCGTTTCTTATATTCTAAGTTTTTCAGTGCAACTCACTCATATATATGTGCTACACTGTGCGTTTCTTATATTCTAAGTTTTTCAGTGCAACTCACTCATATACTATGTGTTACACTGTGCGTTTCTTATATTCTAAGTTTTTCAGTGCAACTCACTCATATACTATGTACTACACTGTGTGTTTCTTATATTCTAAGTTTTTCAGTGCAACTCACTCATATACTATGTACAACACTGTGCGTTTCTTATATTCTAAGTTTTTCAGTGCAACTCACTCATATACAATGTACTACACTGTGCGTTTCTTATATTCTAAGTTTTTCAGTGCAACTCACTCATATACTATGTACTACACTGTGCGTTTCTTATATTCTAAGTTTTTCAGTGCAACTCATTCATATACTATGTACTACACTGTGCATTTCGTGTAATGCGGGTTTTTCAGTAAATTCTAAGTTTTTCAGTGCAACTCACTCATATACTATGTACTACACTGTGCGTTTCTTATATTCTAAGTTTTTCAGTGCAACTCACTCATATACTATGTACTACACTGTGCGTTTCTTAAATTCTAAGTTTTTCAGTGCAACTCACTCATATACTATGTACTACACTGTGCGTTTCTTATATTCTAAGTTTTTCAGTGCAACTCATTCATATACTATGTACTACACTGTGCATTTCGTGTAATGCGGGTTTTTCAGTAAATTCTAAGTTTTTCAGTGCAACTCATTCATATACTATGTACTATACTGTGCGTTTCTTATATTCTAAGTTTTTCAATGCAACTCACTCATATACTATGTACTACACTGTGCGTTTCTTATATTCTAAGTTTTTCAGTGCAACTCACTCATATACTATGTACTACACTGTGCGTTTCTTATATTCTAAGTTTTTCAGTGCAACTCACTCATATACTATGTGCTACACTGTGCGTTTCTTATATTCTAAGTTTTTCAGTGCAACTCACTCATATACTATGTGCTACACTGTGCGTTTCTTATATTCTAAGTTTTTCAGTGCAACTCACTCATATACTATGTGCTACACTGTGCGTTTCTTATATTCTAAGTTTTTCAGTGCAACTCATTCATATACTATGTGCTACACTGTGCGTTTCTTATATTCTAAGTTTTTCAGTGCAACTCACTCATATATATGTGCTACACTGTGCGTTTCTTATATTCTAAGTTTTTCAGTGCAACTCACTAATATACTATGTGTTACACTGTGCGTTTCTTATATTCTAAGTTTTTCAGTGCAACTCACTCATATACTATGTACTACACTGTGCGTTTCTTATATTCTAAGTTTTTCAGTGCAACTCACTCATATACTATGTACAACACTGTGCGTTTCTTATATTCTAAGTTTTTCAGTGCAACTCACTCATATACTATGTACTACACTGTGCGTTTCTTATATTCTAAGTTTTTCAGTGCAACTCACTCATATACTATGTACTACACTGTGCGTTTCTTATATTCTAAGTTTTTCAGTGCAACTCACTCATATACTATGTACAACACTGTGCGTTTCTTATATTCTAAGTTTTTCAGTGCAACTCACTCATATACTATGTACTACACTGTGCGTTTCTTATATTCTAAGTTTTTCAGTGCAACTCATTCATATACTATGTACTACACTGTGCATTTCGTGTAATGCGGGTTTTTCAGTAAATTCTAAGTTTTTCAGTGCAACTCACTCATATACTATGTACTACACTTTGCGTTTCTTATATTCTAAGTTTTTCAGTGCAACTCACTCATATACTATGTACTACACTGTGCGTTTCTTAAATTCTAAGTTTTTCAGTGCAACTCACTCATATACTATGTACTACACTGTGCGTTTCTTATATTCTAAGTTTTTCAGTGCAACTCACTCATATACTATGTAGTACACTGTGCGTTTCTTATATTCTAAGTTTTTCAGTGCAACTCACTCATATACTATGTACTACACTGTGCGTTTCTTATATTCTAAGTTTTTCAGTGCAACTCACTCATATACTATGTACTACACTGTGCGTTTCTTATATTCTAAGTTTTTCAGTGCAACTCACTCATATACTTTGTACTACACAGTGCTTTTCTTATATTCTAAGTTTTTCAGTGCAACTCACTCATGTACTATGTACTACACAGTGCTTTTCTTATATTCTAAGTTTTTCAGTGCAACTCACTCATGTACTATGTACTACACTGTGCGTTTCTTATATTCTAAGTTTTTGAGTGCAACTCATTCATATACTATGTACTACACTGTGCGTTTCTTATATTCTAAGTTTTTCAGTGCAACTCACTCATATACTATGTACTACACTGTGCGTTTCTTATATTCTAAGTTTTTCAGTGCAACTCACTCATATACTATGTGCTACACTGTGCGTTTCTTATATTCTAAGTTTTTCAGTGCAACTCACTCATATACTATGTGCTACACTGTGCGTTTCTTATATTCTAAGTTTTTCAGTGCAACTCACTCATATACTATGTGCTACACTATGCGTTTCTTATATTCTAAGTTTTTCAGTGCAACTCACTCATATACTATGTACTACACTGTGCGTTTCTTATATTCTAAGTTTTTCAGTGCAACTCACTCATATACTATGTGCTACACTGTGTGTTTCTTATATTCTAAGTTTTTCAGTGCAACTCACTCATATACTATGTGCTACACTGTGCGTTTCTTATATTCTAAGTTTTTCAGTGCAACTCACTCATATACTATGTGCTACACTGTGCGTTTCTTATATTCTAAGTTTTTCAGTGCAACTCACTCATATACTATGTACTACACTGTGCGTTTCTTATATTCTAAGTTTTTCAGTGCAACTCACTCATATACTATGTGCTACACTGTGTGTTTCCTATATTCAAAGTTTTTCAGTGCAACTCACTCATATACTATGTACTACACTGTGCGTTTCTTATATTCTAAGTTTTTCAGTGCAACTCACTCATATACTATGTACTACACTGTGCGTTTCTTAAATTCTAAGTTTTTCAGTGCAACTCACTCATATACTATGTACTACACTGTGCGTTTCTTATATTCTAAGTTTTTCAGTGCAACTCACTCATATACTATGTACTACACTGTGCGTTTCTTATATTCTAAGTTTTTCAGTGCAACTCACTCATATACTTTGTACTACACAGTGCTTTTCATATATTCTAAGTTTTTCAGTGCAACTCACTCATGTACTATGTACTACACAGTGCTTTTCTTATATTCTAAGTTTTTCAGTGCAACTCACTCATATACTATGTACTACACTGTGCGTTCCTTATATTCTAAGTTTTTCAGTGCAACTCACTCATATACTATGTACTACACTGTGCGTTTCTTATATTCTAAGTTTTTCAGTGCAACTCACTCATATACTATGTACTACACTGTGCGTTTCTTATATTCTAAGTTTTTCAGTGCAACTCATTCATATACTATGTACTACACTGTGCATTTCGTGTAATGCGGGTTTTTCAGTAAATTCTAAGTTTTTCAGTGCAACTCACTCATATACTATGTACTACACTGTGCGTTCCTTATATTCTAAGTTTTTCAGTGCAACTCACTCATATACTATGTACTACACTGTGCGTTTCTATATTCTAAGTTTTTCAGTGCAACTCATTCATATACTATGTACTACACTGTGCATTTCGTGTAATGCGGGTTTTTCAGTAAATTCTAAGTTTTTCAGTGCAACTCACTCATATACTATGTACTACACTGTGCGTTTCTTATATTCTAAGTTTTTCAGTGCAACTCACTCATATACTATGTACTACACTGTGCGTTTCTTATATTCTAAGTTTTTCAGTGCAACTCATTCATATACTATGTACTACACTGTGCATTTCGTGTAATGCGGGTTTTTCAGTAAATTCTAAGTTTTTCAGTGCAACTCACTCATATACTATGTACTACACTGTGCGTTTCTTATATTCTAAGTTTTTCAGTGCAACTCACTCATATACTATGTGCTACACTGTGCGTTTCTTATATTCTAAGTTTTTCAGTGCAACTCACTCATATACTATGTGCTACACTGTGCGTTTCTTATATTCTAAGTTTTTCAGTGCAACTCACTCATATACTATGTGCTACACTGTGCGTTTCTTATATTCTAAGTTTTTCAGTGCAACTCACTCATATACTATGTACTACACTGTGCGTTTCTTATATTCTAAGTTTTTCAGTGCAACTCACTCATATACTATGTGCTACACTGTGCGTTTCTTATATTCTAAGTTTTTCAGTGCAACTCACTCATATACTATGTACTACACTGTGCGTTTCTTATATTCTAAGTTTTTCAGTGCAACTCACTCATATACTATGTACTACACTGTGCGTTTCTTAAATTCTAAGTTTTTCAGTGCAACTCACTCATATACTATGTACTACACTGTGCGTTTCTTATATTCTAAGTTTTTCAGTGCAACTCACTCATATACTATGGACTACACTGTGCGTTTCTTATATTCTAAGTTTTTCAGTGCAACTCACTCATATACTATGTACTACACTGTGCGTTTCTTATATTCTAAGTTTTTCAGTGCAACTCACTCATATACTTTGTACTACACAGTGCTTTTCTTATATTCTAAGTTTTTCAGTGCAACTCACTCATGTACTATGTACTACACAGTGCTTTTCTTATATTCTAAGTTTTTCAGTGCAACTCACTCATATACTATGTACTACACTGTGCGTTCCTTATATTCTAAGTTTTTCAGTGCAACTCACTCATATACTATGTACTACACTGTGCGTTTCTTATATTCTAAGTTTTTCAGTGCAACTCACTCATATACTATGTACTACACTGTGCGTTTCTTATATTCTAAGTTTTTCAGTGCAACTCACTCATATACTATGTACTACACTGTGCGTTTCTTATATTCTAAGTTTTTCAGTGCAACTCATTCATATACTATGTACTACACTGTGCATTTCGTGTAATGCGGGTTTTTCAGTAAATTCTAAGTTTTTCAGTGCAACTCACTCATATACTATGTACTACACTGTGCGTTTCTTATATTCTAAGTTTTTCAGTGCAACTCACTCATGTACTATGTACTACACTGTGCGTTTCTTAAATTCTAAGTTTTTCAGTGCAACTCACTCATATACTATGTACTACACTGTGCGTTTCTTATATTCTAAGTTTTTCAGTGCAACTCACTCATATACTATGTACTACACTGTGCGTTTCTTAAATTCTAAGTTTTTCAGTGCAACTCACTCATATACTATGTACTACACTGTGCGTTTCTTATATTCTAAGTTTTTCAGTGCAACTCATTCATATACTATGTACTACACTGTGCATTTCGTGTAATGCGGGTTTTTCAGTAAATTCTAAGTTTTTCAGTGCAACTCACTCATATACTATGTACTACACTGTGCGTTCCTTATATTCTAAGTTTTTCAGTGCAACTCACTCATATACTATGTACTACACTGTGCGTTTCTTATATTCTAAGTTTTTCAGTGCAACTCATTCATATACTATGTACTACACTGTGCATTTCGTGTAATGCGGGTTTTTCAGTAAATTCTAAGTTTTTCAGTGCAACTCACTCATATACTATGTACTACACTGTGCGTTTCTTATATTCTAAGTTTTTCAGTGCAACTCACTCATATACTATGTACTACACTGTGCGTTTCTTATATTCTAAGTTTTTCAGTGCAACTCATTCATATACTATGTACTACACTGTGCATTTCGTGTAATGCGGGTTTTTCAGTAAATTCTAAGTTTTTCAGTGCAACTCACTCATATACTATGTACTACACTGTGCGTTTCTTATATTCTAAGTTTTTCAGTGCAACTCACTCATATACTATGTGCTACACTGTGCGTTTCTTATATTCTAAGTTTTTCAGTGCAACTCACTCATATACTATGTGCTACACTGTGCGTTTCTTATATTCTAAGTTTTTCAGTGCAACTCACTCATATACTATGTGCTACACTGTGCGTTTCTTATATTCTAAGTTTTTCAGTGCAACTCACTCATATACTATGTACTACACTGTGCGTTTCTTATATTCTAAGTTTTTAAGTGCAACTCACTCATATACTATGTGCTACACTGTGCGTTTCTTATATTCTAAGTTTTTCAGTGCAACTCACTCATATACTATGTACTACACTGTGCGTTTCTTATATTCTAAGTTTTTCAGTGCAACTCACTCATATACTATGTACTACACTGTGCGTTTCTTAAATTCTAAGTTTTTCAGTGCAACTCACTCATATACTATGTACTACACTGTGCGTTTCTTATATTCTAAGTTTTTCAGTGCAACTCACTCATATACTATGGACTACACTGTGCGTTTCTTATATTCTAAGTTTTTCAGTGCAACTCACTCATATACTATGTACTACACTGTGCGTTTCTTATATTCTAAGTTTTTCAGTGCAACTCACTCATATACTTTGTACTACACAGTGCTTTTCTTATATTCTAAGTTTTTCAGTGCAACTCACTCATGTACTATATACTACACAGTGCTTTTCTTATATTCTAAGTTTTTCAGTGCAACTCACTCATATACTATGTACTACACTGTGCGTTCCTTATATTCTAAGTTTTTCAGTGCAACTCACTCATATACTATGTACTACACTGTGCGTTTCTTATATTCTAAGTTTTTCAGTGCAACTCACTCATATACTATGTACTACACTGTGCGTTTCTTATATTCTAAGTTTTTCAGTGCAACTCACTCATATACTATGTACTACACTGTGCGTTTCTTATATTCTAAGTTTTTCAGTGCAACTCATTCATATACTATGTACTACACTGTGCATTTCGTGTAATGCGGGTTTTTCAGTAAATTCTAAGTTTTTCAGTGCAACTCACTCATATACTATGTACTACACTGTGCGTTTCTTATATTCTAAGTTTTTCAGTGCAACTCACTCATGTACTATGTACTACACTGTGCGTTTCTTAAATTCTAAGTTTTTCAGTGCAACTCACTCATATACTATGTACTACACTGTGCGTTTCTTATATTCTAAGTTTTTCAGTGCAATTCACTCATATACTATGTACTACACTTTGCGTTTCTTATATTCTAAGTTTTTCAGTGCAACTCACTCATATACTATGTACTACACTGTGCGGTTCTTATATTCTAAGTTTTTGAGTGCAACTCATTCATATACTATGTACTACACTGTGCGTTTCTTATATTCTAAGTTTTTCAGTGCAACTCATTAATATACTATGTACTACACTGTGCGTTTCTTATATTCTAAGTTTTTCAGTGCAACTCACTCATATACTATGTACTACACTGTGCGTTTCTTATATTCTAAGTTTTTCAGTGCAACTCACTCATATACTATGTGCTACACTGTGCGTTTCTTATATTCTAAGTTTTTCAGTGCAACTCACTCATATACTATGTGCTACACTGTGCGTTTCTTATATTCTAAGTTTTTCAGTGCAACTCACTCATATACTATGTGCTACACTGTGCGTTTCTTATATTCTAAGTTTTTCAGTGCAACTCACTCATATACTATGTACTACACTGTGCGTTTCTTATATTCTAAGTTTTTCAGTGCAACTCACTCATATACTATGTGCTACACTGTGTGTTTCTTATATTCTAAGTTTTTCAGTGCAACTCACTCATATACTATGTGCTACACTGTGCGTTTCTTATATTCTAAGTTTTTCAGTGCAACTCACTCATATACTATGTGCTACACTGTGCGTTTCTTATATTCTAAGTTTTTCAGTGCAACTCACTCATATACTATGTACTACACTGTGCGTTTCTTATATTCTAAGTTTTTCAGTGCAACTCACTCATATACTATGTGCTACACTGTGCGTTTCTTATATTCTAAGTTTTTCAGTGCAACTCACTCATATACTATGTACTACACTGTGCGTTTCTTATATTCTAAGTTTTTCAGTGCAACTCACTCATATACTATGTACTACACTGTGCGTTTCTTAAATTCTAAGTTTTTCAGTGCAACTCACTCATATACTATGTACTACACTGTGCGTTTCTTATATTCTAAGTTTTTCAGTGCAACTCACTCATATACTATGTACTACACTGTGCGTTTCTTATATTCTAAGTTTTTCAGTGCAACTCACTCATATACTTTGTACTACACAGTGCTTTTCTTATATTCTAAGTTTTTCAGTGCAACTCACTCATGTACTATGTACTACACAGTGCTTTTCTTATATTCTAAGTTTTTCAGTGCAACTCACTCATATACTATGTACTACACTGTGCGTACCTTATATTCTAAGTTTTTCAGTGCAACTCACTCATATACTATGTACTACACTGTGCGTTTCTTATATTCTAAGTTTTTCAGTGCAACTCACTCATATACTATGTACTACACTGTGCGTTTCTTATATTCTAAGTTTTTCAGTGCAACTCACTCATATACTATGTACTACACTGTGCGTTTCTTATATTCTAAGTTTTTCAGTGCAACTCATTCATATACTATGTACTACACTGTGCATTTCGTGTAATGCGGGTTTTTCAGTAAATTCTAAGTTTTTCAGTGCAACTCACTCATATACTATGTACTACACTGTGCGTTTCTTATATTCTAAGTTTTTCAGTGCAACTCACTCATGTACTATGTACTACACTGTGCGTTTCTTAAATTCTAAGTTTTTCAGTGCAACTCACTCATAAACTATGTACTACACTGTGCGTTTCTTATATTCTAAGTTTTTCAGTGCAATTCACTCATATACTATGTACTACACTTTGCGTTTCTTATATTCTAAGTTTTTCAGTGCAACTCACTCATATACTATGTACTACACTGTGCGTTTCTTATATTCTAAGTTTTTCAGTGCAACTCACTCATATACTATGTATTACACTGTGCGTTTCTTATATTCTAAGTTTTTCAGTGCAACTCACTCATATACTTTGTACTACACTGTGCTTTTCTTATATTCTAAGTTTTTCAGTGCAACTCACTCATGTACTATGTACTACACTGTGCGTTTCTTATATTCTAAGTTTTTCAGTGCAACTCACTCATATACTATGTACTACACTGTGCGTTTCTTATATTCTAAGTTGTTGAGTGCAACTCACTCATATATTATGTACTACACTGTGCGTTTCTTATATTCTAAGTTTTTCAGTGCAACTCACTCATATACTATGTACTTCACTGTGCGTTTCTTATATTCTAAGTTTTTCAGTGCAACTCACTCATATACTATGTACTACACTGTGCGTTTCTTATATTCTATGTTTTTGAGTGCAACTCACTCATATACTATGTACTACACTGTGCGTTTCTTATATTCTAAGTTTTTCAGTGCAACTCATTCATATACTATGTACTACACTGTGCATTTCGTGTAATGCGGGTTTTTCAGTAAATTCTAAGTTTTTCAGTGCAACTCATTCATATACTATGTACTATACTGTGCGTTTCTTATTGTCTAAGTTTTTCAGTGCAACTCACTCATATACTATGTGCTACACTGTGCGTTTCTTATATTCTAAGTTTTTCAGTGCAACTCACTCATATACTATGTGCTACACTGTGCGTTTCTTATATTCTAAGTTTTTCAGTGCAACTGACTCATATACTATGTGCTACACTGTGCGTTTCTTATATTCTAAGTTTTTCAGTGCAACTCACTCATATACTATGTATTACACTGTGCGTTTCTTATATTCTAAGTTTTTCAGTGCAACTCACTCATATACTTTGTACTACACTGTGCTTTTCTTATATTCTAAGTTTTTCAGTGCAACTCACTCATGTACTATGTACTACACTGTGCGTTTCTTATATTCTAAGTTTTTCAGTGCAACTCACTCATATACTATGTACTACACTGTGCGTTTCTTATATTCTAAGTTTTTGAGTGCAACTCACTCATATATTATGTACTACACTGTGCGTTTCTTATATTCTAAGTTTTTCAGTGCAACTCACTCATATACTATGTACTTCACTGTGCGTTTCTTATATTCTAAGTTTTTCAGTGCAACTCACTCATATACTATGTACTACACTGTGCGTTTCTTATATTCTATGTTTTTCAGTGCAACTCACTCATATACTATGTACTACACTGTGCGTTTCTTATATTCTAAGTTTTTCAGTGCAACTCACTCATATACTTTGTACTACACAGTGCTTTTCTTATATTCTAAGTTTTTCAGTGCAACTCACTCATGTACTATGTACTACACAGTGCTTTTCTTATATTCTAAGTTTTTCAGTGCAACTCACTCATATACTATGTACTACACTGTGCGTTCCTTATATTCTAAGTTTTTGAGTGCAACTCACTCATATACTATGTACTACACTGTGCGTTTCTTATATTCTAAGTTTTTCAGTGCAACTCACTCATATACTATGTACTACACTGTGCGTTTCTTATATTCTAAGTTTTTCAGTGCAACTCACTCATATACTATGTACTACACTGAGCGTTTCTTATATTCTAAGTTTTTCAGTGCAACTCATTCATATACTATGTACTACACTGTGCATTTCGTGTAATGCGGGTTTTTCAGTAAATTCTAAGTTTTTCCGTGCAACTCACTCATATACTATGTACTACACTGTGCGTTTCTTATATTCTAAGTTTTTCAGTGCAACTCACTCATGTACTATGTACTACACTGTGCGTTTCTTAAATTCTAAGTTTTTCAGTGCAACTCACTCATATACTATGTACTACACTGTGCGTTTCTTATATTCTAAGTTTTTCAGTGCAATTCACTCATATACTATGTACTACACTTTGCGTTTCTTATATTCTAAGTTTTTCAGTGCAACTCACTCATATACTTTGTACTACACTGTGCTTTTCTTATATTCTAAGTTTTTCAGTGCAACTCACTCATGTACTATGTACTACACTGTGCGTTTCTTATATTCTAAGTTTTTCAGTGCAACTCACTCATATACTATGTACTACACTGTGCGTTTCTTATATTCTAAGTTTTTGAGTGCAACTCACTCATATACTATGTACTACACTGTGCGTTTCTTATATTCTAAGTTTTTCAGTGCAACTCACTCATATACTATGTACTACACTGTGCGTTTCTTATATTCTAAGTTTTTCAGTGCAACTCACTCATATACTATGTACTACACTGTGCGTTTCTTATATTCTAAGTTTTTGAGTGCAACTCACTCATATACTATGTACTACACTGTGCGTTTCTTATATTCTAAGTTTTTCAGTGCAACTCATTCATATACTATGTACTACACTGTGCATTTCGTGTAATGCGGGTTTTTCAGTAAATTCTAAGTTTTTCAGTGCAACTCATTCATATACTATGTACTATACTGTGCGTTTCTTATATTCTAAGTTTTTCAGTGCAACTCACTCATATACTATGTACTACACTGTGCGTTTCTTATATTCTAAGTTTTTCAGTGCAACTCACTCATATACTATGTACTACACTGTGCGTTTCTTATATTCTAAGTTTTTCAGTGCAACTCACTCATATACTATGTGCTACACTGTGCGTTTCTTATATTCTAAGTTTTTCAGTGCAACTCACTCATATACTATGTGCTACACTGTGCGTTTCTTATATCCTAAGTTTTTCAGTGCAACTCACTCATATACTATGTGCTACACTGTGCGTTTCTTATATTCTAAGTTTTTCAGTGCAACTCATTCATATACTATGTGCTACACTGTGCGTTTCTTATATTCTAAGTTTTTCAGTGCAACTCACTCATATATATGTGCTACACTGTGCGTTTCTTATATTCTAAGTTTTTCAGTGCAACTCACTCATATACTATGTGCTACACTGTGCGTTTCTTATATTCTAAGTTTTTCAGTGCAACTCACTCATATACTATGTACTACACTGTGCGTTTCTTATATTCTAAGTTTTTCAGTGCAACTCACTCATATACTATGTACAACACTGTGCGTTTCTTATATTCTAAGTTTTTCAGTGCAACTCACTCATATACTATGTACTACACTGTGCGTTTCTTATATTCTAAGTTTTTCAGTGCAACTCACTCATATACTATGTACTACACTGTGCGTTTCTTATATTCAAAGTTTTTCAGTGCAACTCACTCATATACTATGTACTACACTGTGCGTTTCTTATATTCAAAGTTTTTCAGTGCAACTCACTCATATACTATGTACTACACTGTGCGTTTCTTATATTCTAAGTTTTTCAGTGCAACTCACTCATATACTATGTACTACACTGTGCGTTCCTTATATTCTAAGTTTTTCAGTGCAACTCACTCATATACTATGTACTACACTGTGCGTTTCTTATATTCTAAGTTTTTCAGTGCAACTCACTCATATACTATGTACTACACTGTGAGTTTCTTATATTCTAAGTTTTTCAGTGCAACTCACTCATATACTATGTACTACACTGTGCGTTTCTTATATTCTAAGTTTTTCAGTGCAACTCATTCATATACTATGTACTACACTGTGCATTTCGTGTAATGCGGGTTTTTCAGTAAATTCTAAGTTTTTCAGTGCAACTCACTCATATACTATGTACTACACTGTGCGTTTCTTATATTCTAAGTTTTTCAGTGCAACTCACTCATATACTATGTACTACACTGTGCGTTTCTTAAATTCTAAGTTTTTCAGTGCAACTCACTCATATACTATGTACTACACTGTGCGTTTCTTATATTCTAAGTTTTTCAGTGCAACTCACTCATATACTATGTACTACACTGTGCGTTTCTTATATTCTAAGTTTTTCAGTGCAACTCACTCATATACTATGTACTACACTGTGCGTTTTTTATATTCTAAGTTTTTCAGTGCAACTCACTCATATACTATGTACTACACTGTGCGTTTCTTATATTCTAAGTTTTTCAGTGCAACTCACTCATATACTTTGTACTACACAGTGCTTTTCTTATATTCTACGTTTTTCAGTGCAACTCACTCATGTACTATGTACTACACAGTGCTTTTCTTATATTCTAAGTTTTTCAGTGCAACTCACTCATGTACTATGTACTAAACTGTGCGTTTCTTATATTCTAAGTTTTTGAGTGCAACTCATTCATATACTATGTACTACACTGTGCGTTTCTTATATTCTAAGTTTTTCAGTGCAACTCACTCATATACTATGTACTACACTGTGCGTTTCTTATATTCTAAGTTTTTCAGTGCAACTCACTCATATACTATGTGCTACACTGTGCGTTTCTTATATTCTAAGTTTTTCAGTGCAACTCACTCATATACTATGTGCTACACTGTGCGTTTCTTATATTCTAAGTTTTTCAGTGCAACTCACTCATATACTATGTGCTACACTGTGCGTTTCTTATATTCTAAGTTTTTCAGTGCAACTCACTCATATACTATGTGCTACACTGTGTGTTTCTTATATTCTAAGTTTTTCAGTGCAACTCACTCATATACTATGTGCTACACTGTGCGTTTCTTATATTCTAAGTTTTTCAGTGCAACTCACTCATATACTATGTGCTACACTGTGCGTTTCTTATATTCTAAGTTTTTCAGTGCAACTCACTCATATACTATGTACTACACTGTGTGTTTCTTATATTCTAAGTTTTTCAGTGCAACTCACTCATATACTATGTACTACACTGTGAGTTTCTTATATTCTAAGTTTTTCAGTGCAACTCACTCATATACTATGTACTACACTGTGCGTTTCTTAAATTCTAAGTTTTTCAGTGCAACTCACTCATATACTATGTACTACACTGTGCGTTTCTTATATTCTAAGTTTTTCAGTGCAACTCACTCATATACTATGTACTACACTGTGCGTTTCTTATATTCTAAGTTTTTCAGTGCAACTCACTCATATACTTTGTACTACACAGTGCTTTTCTTATATTCTAAGTTTTTCAGTGCAACTCACTCATGTACTATGTACTACACAGTGCTTTTCTTATATTCTAAGTTTTTCAGTGCAACTCACTCATATACTATGTACTACACTGTGCGTTCCTTATATTCTAAGTTTTTCAGTGCAACTCACTCATATACTATGTACTACACTGTGCGTTTCTTATATTCTAAGTTTTTCAGTGCAACTCACTCATATACTATGTACTACACTGTGCGTTTCTTATATTCTAAGTTTTTCAGTGCAACTCACTCATATACTATGTACTACACTGTGCGTTTCTTATATTCTAAGTTTTTCAGTGCAACTCATTCATATACTATGTACTACACTGTGCATTTCGTGTAATGCGGGTTTTTCAGTAAATTCTAAGTTTTTCAGTGCAACTCACTCATATACTATATACTACACTGTGCGTTTCTTATATTCTAAGTTTTTCAGTGCAACTCACTCATGTACTATGTACTACACTGTGCGTTTCTTAAATTCTAAGTTTTTCAGTGCAACTCACTCATAAACTATGTACTACACTGTGCGTTTCTTATATTCTAAGTTTTTCAGTGCAATTCACTCATATACTATGTACTACACTTTGCGTTTCTTATATTCTAAGTTTTTCAGTGCAACTCACTCATATACTATGTACTACACTGTGCGTTTCTTATATTCTAAGTTTTTGAGTGCAACTCACTCATATATTATGTACTACACTGTGCGTTTCTTATATTCTAAGTTTTTCAGTGCAACTCACTCATATACTATGTACTACACTGTGCGTTTCTTATATTCTAAGTTTTTCAGTGCAACTGACTCATATACTATGTACTACACTGTGCGTTTCTTATATTCTATGTTTTTGAGTGCAACTCACTCATATACTATGTACTACACTGTGCGTTTCTTATATTCTAAGTTTTTCAGTGCAACTCATTCATATACTATGTACTACACTGTGCATTTCGTGTAATGCGGGTTTTTCAGTAAATTCTAAGTTTTTCAGTGCAACTCATTCATATACTATATACTATACTGTGCGTTTCTTATTGTCTAAGTTTTTCAGTGCAACTCACTCATATACTATGTACTACACTGTGCGTTTCTTATATTCTAAGTTTTTCAGTGCAACTCACTCATATACTATGTACTACACTGTGCGTTTCTTATATTCTAAGTTTTTCAGTGCAACTCACTCATATACTATGTGCTACACTGTGCGTTTCTTATATTCTAAGTTTTTCAGTGCAACTCACTCATATACTATGTGCTACACTGTGCGTTTCTTATATTCTAAGTTTTTCAGTGCAACTCACTCATATACTATGTGCTACACTGTGCGTTTCTTATATTCTAAGTTTTTCAGTGCAACTCATTCATATACTATGTGCTACACTGTGCGTTTCTTATATTCTAAGTTTTTCAGTGCAACTCACTCATGTACTATGTGCTACACTGTGCGTTTCTTATATTCTAAGTTTTTCAGTGCAACTCACTCATGTACTATGTGCTACACTGTGCGTTTCTTATATTCTAAGTTTTTCAGTGCAACTCACTCATATACTATGTACTACACTGTGCGTGTCTTATATTCTAAGTTTTTCAGTGCAACTCACTCATATACTATGTACTACACTGTGCGTTTCTTATATTCTAAGTTTTTCAGTGCAACTCACTCATATACTATGTACTACACTGTGCGTTTCTTATATTCTAAGTTTTTCAGTGCAACTCACTCATATACTATGTACTACACTGTGCGTTTCTTAAATTCTAATATTTTCAGTGCAACTCACTCATATACTATGTACTACACTGTGCGTTTCTTATATTCTAAGTTTTTCAGTGCAACTCACTCATATACTATGTACTACACTGTGCGTTTCTTATATTCTAAGTTTTTCAGTGCAACTCACTCATATACTATGTACTACACTGTGCGTTTCTTATATTCTAAGTTTTTCAGTGCAACTCACTCATATACTTTGTACTACACAGTGCTTTTCTTATATTCTAAGTTTTTCAGTGCAACTCACTCATGTACTATGTACTACACAGTGCTTTTCTTATATTCTAAATTTTTCAGTGCAACTCACTCATATACTATGTACTACACTGTGCGTTCCTTATATTCTAAGTTTTTCAGTGCAACTCACTCATATACTATGTACTACACTGTGCGTTTCTTATATTCTAAGTTTTTCAGTGCAACTCACTCATATACTATGTACTACACTGTGCGTTTCTTATATTCTAAGTTTTTCAGTGCAACTCACTCATATACTATGTACTACACTGTGCGTTTCTTATATTCTAAGTTTTTCAGTGCAACTCATTCATATACTATGTACTACACTGTGCATTTCGTGTAATGCGGGTTTTTCAGTAAATTCTAAGTTTTTCAGTGCAACTCACTCATATACTATATACTACACTGTGCGTTTCTTATATTCTAAGTTTTTCAGTGCAACTCACTCATGTACTATGTACTACACTGTGCGTTTCTTAAATTCTAAGTTTTTCAGTGCAACTCACTCATAAACTATGTACTACACTGTGCGTTTCTTATATTCTAAGTTTTTCAGTGCAATTCACTCATATACTATGTACTACACTTTGCGTTTCTTATATTCTAAGTTTTTCAGTGCAACTCACTCATATACTATGTACTACACTGTGCGTTTCTTATATTCTAAGTTTTTCAGTGCAACTCACTCATATACTATGTATTACACTGTGCGTTTCTTATATTCTAAGTTTTTCAGTGCAACTCACTCATATACTTTGTACTACACTGTGCTTTTCTTATATTCTAAGTTTTTCAGTGCAACTCACTCATGTACTATGTACTACACTGTGCGTTTCTTATATTCTAAGTTTTTCAGTGCAACTCACTCATATACTATGTACTACACTGTGCGTTTCTTATATTCTAAGTTTTTGAGTGCAACTCACTCATATATTATGTACTACACTGTGCGTTTCTTATATTCTAAGTTTTTCAGTGCAACTCACTCATATACTATGTACTACACTGTGCGTTTCTTATATTCTAAGTTTTTCAGTGCAACTCACTCATATACTATGTACTACACTGTGCGTTTCTTATATTCTATGTTTTTGAGTGCAACTCACTCATATACTATGTACTACACTGTGCGTTTCTTATATTCTAAGTTTTTCAGTGCAACTCATTCATATACTATGTACTACACTGTGCATTTCGTGTAATGCGGGTTTTTCAATAAATTCTAAGTTTTTCAGTGCAACTCATTCATATACTATGTACTATACTGTGCGTTTCTTATTGTCTAAGTTTTTCAGTGCAACTCACTCATATACTATGTACTACACTGTGCGTTTCTTATATTCTAAGTTTTTCAGTGCAACTCACTCATATACTATGTACTACACTGTGCGTTTCTTATATTCTAAGTTTTTCAGTGCAACTCACTCATATACTATGTGCTACACTGTGCGTTTCTTATATTCTAAGTTTTTCAGTGCAACTCACTCATATACTATGTGCTACACTGTGCGTTTCTTATATTCTAAGTTTTTCAGTGCAACTCACTCATATACTATGTGCTACACTGTGCGTTTCTTATATTCTAAGTTTTTCAGTGCAACTCATTCATATACTATGTGCTACACTGTGCGTTTCTTATATTCTAAGTTTTTCAGTGCAACTCACTCATGTACTATGTGCTACACTGTGCGTTTCTTATATTCTAAGTTTTTCAGTGCAACTCACTCATGTACTATGTGTTACACTGTGCGTTTCTTATATTCTAAGTTTTTCAGTGCAACTCACTCATATACTATGTACTACACTGTGCGTTTCTTATATTCTAAGTTTTTCAGTGCAACTCACTCATATACTATGTACTACACTGTGCGTTTCTTATATTCTAAGTTTTTCAGTGCAACTCACTCATATACTATGTACTACACTGTGCGTTTCTTAAATTCTAATATTTTCAGTGCAACTCACTCATATACTATGTACTACACTGTGCGTTTCTTATATTCTAAGTTTTTCAGTGCAACTCACTCATATACTATGTACTACACTGTGCGTTTCTTATATTCTAAGTTTTTCAGTGCAACTCACTCATATACTATGTACTACACTGTGCGTTTCTTATATTCTAAGTTTTTCAGTGCAACTCACTCATATACTTTGTACTACACAGTGCTTTTCTTATATTCTAAGTTTTTCAGTGCAACTCACTCATGTACTATGTACTACACTGTGCGTTTCTTATATTCTAAGTTTTTGAGTGCAACTCATTCATATACTATGTACTACACTGTGCGTTTCTTATATTCTAAGTTTTTCAGTGCAACTCACTCATATACTATGTACTACACTGTGCGTTTCTTATATTCTAAGTTTTTCAGTGCAACTCACTCATATACTATGTGCTACACTGTGCGTTTCTTATATTCTAAGTTTTTCAGTGCAACTCACTCATATACTATGTGCTACACTGTGCGTTTCTTATATTCTAAGTTTTTCAGTGCAACTCACTCATATACTATGTGCTACACTGTGCGTTTCTTATATTCTAAGTTTTTCAGTGCAACTCACTCATATACTATGTACTACACTGTGCGTTTCTTATATTCTAAGTTTTTCAGTGCAACTCACTCATATAATATGTGATACACTGTGTGTTTCTTATATTCTAAGTTTTTCAGTGCAACTCACTCATATACTATGTGCTACACTGTGCGTTTCTTATATTCTAAGTTTTTCAGTGCAACTCACTCATATACTATGTGCTACACTGTGCGTTTCTTATATTCTAAGTTTTTCAGTGCAACTCACTCATATACTATGTACTACACTGTGCGTTTCTTATATTCTAAGTTTTTCAGTGCAACTCACTCATATACTATGTGCTACACTGTGCGTTTCTTATATTCTAAGTTTTTCAGTGCAACTCACTCATATACTATGTACTACACTGTGCGTTTCTTATATTCTAAGTTTTTCAGTGCAACTCACTCATATACTATGTACTACACTGTGCGTTTCTTAAATTCTAAGTTTTTCAGTGCAACTCACTCATATACTATGTACTACACTGTGCGTTTCTTATATTCTAAGTTTTTCAGTGCAACTCACTCATATACTATGTACTACACTGTGCGTTTCTTATATTCTAAGTTTTTCAGTGCAACTCACTCATATACTATGTACTACACTGTGCGTTTCTTATATTCTAAGTTTTTCAGTGCAACTCACTCATATACTTTGTACTACACAGTGCTTTTCTTATATTCTAAGTTTTTCAGTGCAACTCACTCATGTACTATGTACTACACAGTGCTTTTCTTATATTCTAAGTTTTTCAGTGCAACTCACTCATATACTATGTACTACACTGTGCGTTCCTTATATTCTAAGTTTTTCAGTGCAACTCACTCATATACTATGTACTACACTGTGCGTTTCTTATATTCTAAGTTTTTCAGTGCAACTCACTCATATACTATGTACTACACTGTGCGTTTCTTATATTCTAAGTTTTTCAGTGCAACTCACTCATATACTATGTACTACACTGTGCGTTTCTTATATTCTAAGTTTTTCAGTGCAACTCATTCATATACTATGTACTACACTGTGCATTTCGTGTAATGCGGGTTTTTCAGAAAATTCTAAGTTTTTCAGTGCAACTCACTCATATACTATGTACTACACTGTGCGTTTCTTATATTCTAAGTTTTTCAGTGCAACTCACTCATGTACTATGTACTACACTGTGCGTTTCTTAAATTCTAAGTTTTTCAGTGCAACTCACTCATATACTATGTACTACACTGTGCGTTTCTTATATTCTAAGTTTTTCAGTGCAATTCACTCATATACTATGTACTACACTTTGCGTTTCTTATATTCTAAGTTTTTCAGTGCAACTCACTCATATACTATGTACTACACTGTGCGTTTCTTATATTCTAAGTTTTTCAGTGCAACTCACTCATATACTATGTATTACACTGTGCGTTTCTTATATTCTAAGTTTTTCAGTGCAACTCACTCATATACTTTGTACTACACTGTGCTTTTCTTATATTCTAAGTTTTTCAGTGCAACTCACTCATGTACTATGTACTACACTGTGCGTTTCTTAAATTCTAAGTTTTTCAGTGCAACTCACTCATATACTATGTACTACACTGTGCGTTTCTTATATTCTAAGTTTTTGAGTGCAACTCACTCATATACTATGTACTACACTGTGCGTTTCTTATATTCTAAGTTTTTCAGTGCAACTCACTCATATACTATGTACTACACTGTGCGTTTCTTATATTCTAAGTTTTTGAGTGCAACTCACTCATATACTATGTACTACACTGTGCGTTTCTTATATTCTAAGTTTTTCAGTGCAACTCATTCATATACTATGTACTACACTGTGCATTTCGTGTAATGCGGGTTTTTCAGTAAATTCTAAGTTTTTCAGTGCAACTCATTCATATACTATGTACTATACTGTGCGTTTCTTATATTCTAAGTTTTTCAGTGCAACTCACTCATATACTATGTACTACACTGTGCGTTTCTTATATTCTAAGTTTTTCAGTGCAACTCACTCATATACTATGTACTACACTGTGCGTTTCTTATATTCTAAGTTTTTCAGTGCAACTCACTCATATACTATGTGCTACACTGTGCGTTTCTTATATTCTAAGTTTTTCAGTGCAACTCACTCATATACTATGTGCTACACTGTGCGTTTCTTATATTCTAAGTTTTTCAGTGCAACTCACTCATATACTATGTACTACACTGTGCGTTTCTTATATTCTAAGTTTTTCAGTGCAACTCACTCATATACTATGTACTACACTGTGCGTTTCTTATATTCTAAGTTTTTCAGTGCAACTCACTCATATACTTTGTACTACACAGTGCTTTTCTTATATTCTAAGTTTTTCAGTGCAACTCACTCATGTACTATGTACTACACAGTGCTTTTCTTATATTCTAAGTTTTTCAGTGCAACTCACTCATATACTATGTACTACACTGTGCGTTTCTTATATTCTAAGTTTTTCAGTGCAACTCACTCATATACTATGTACTACACTGTGCGTTTCTTATATTCTAAGTTTTTCAGTGCAACTCACTCATATACTATGTACTACACTGTGCGTTTCTTATATTCTAAGTTTTTCAGTGCAACTCACTCATATACTATGTACTACACTGTGCGTTTCTTATATTCTAAGTTTTTCAGTGCAACTCATTCATATACTATGTACTACACTGTGCATTTCGTGTAATGCGGGTTTTTCAGTAAATTCTAAGTTTTTCAGTGCAACTCACTCATATACTATATACTACACTGTGCGTTTCTTATATTCTAAGTTTTTCAGTGCAACTCACTCATGTACTATGTACTACACTGTGCGTTTCTTAAATTCTAAGTTTTTCAGTGCAACTCACTCATAAACTATGTACTACACTGTGCGTTTCTTATATTCTAAGTTTTTCAGTGCAATTCACTCATATACTATGTACTACACTTTGCGTTTCTTATATTCTAAGTTTTTCAGTGCAACTCACTCATATACTATGTACTACACTGTGCGTTTCTTATATTCTAAGTTTTTCAGTGCAACTCACTCATATACTATGTATTACACTGTGCGTTTCTTATATTCTAAGTTTTTCAGTGCAACTCACTCATATACTTTGTACTACACTGTGCTTTTCTTATATTCTAAGTTTTTCAGTGCAACTCACTCATGTACTATGTACTACACTGTGCGTTTCTTATATTCTAAGTTTTTCAGTGCAACTCACTCATATACTATGTACTACACTGTGCGTTTCTTATATTCTAAGTTTTTGAGTGCAACTCACTCATATATTATGTACTACACTGTGCGTTTCTTATATTCTAAGTTTTTCAGTGCAACTCACTCATATACTATGTACTACACTGTGCGTTTCTTATATTCTAAGTTTTTCAGTGCAACTCACTCATATACTATGTACTACACTGTGCGTTTCTTATATTCTATGTTTTTGAGTGCAACTCACTCATATACTATGTACTACACTGTGCGTTTCTTATATTCTAAGTTTTTCAGTGCAACTCATTCATATACTATGTACTACACTGTGCATTTCGTGTAATGCGGGTTTTTCAGTAAATTCTAAGTTTTTCAGTGCAACTCATTCATATACTATGTACTATACTGTGCGTTTCTTATTGTCTAAGTTTTTCAGTGCAACTCACTCATATACTATGTACTACACTGTGCGTTTCTTATATTCTAAGTTTTTCAGTGCAACTCACTCATATACTATGTGATACACTGTGTGTTTCTTATATTCTAAGTTTTTCAGTGCAACTCACTCATATACTATGTGCTACACTGTGCGTTTCTTATATTCTAAGTTTTTCAGTGCAACTCACTCATATACTATGTGCTACACTGTGCGTTTCTTATATTCTAAGTTTTTCAGTGCAACTCATTCATATACTATGTGCTACACTGTGCGTTTCTTATATTCTAAGTTTTTCAGTGCAACTCACTCATGTACGTGCGTTTCTTATATTCTAAGTTTTTCAGTGCAACTCACTCATATACTATGTACTACACTGTGCGTTTCTTATATTCTAAGTTTTTCAGTGCAACTCACTCATATACTATGTACTACACTGTGCGTTTCTTATATTCTAAGTTTTTCAGTGCAACTCACTCATATACTATGTACTACACTGTGCGTTTCTTATATTCTAAGTTTTTCAGTGCAACTCACTCATATACTATGTACTACACTGTGCGTTTCTTATATTCTAAGTTTTTCAGTGCAACTCACTCATATACTATGTACTACACTGTGCGTTTCTTAAATTCTAATATTTTCAGTGCAACTCACTCATATACTATGTACTACACTGTGCGTTTCTTATATTCTAAGTTTTTCAGTGCAACTCACTCATATACTATGTACTACACTGTGCGTTTCTTATATTCTAAGTTTTTCAGTGCAACTCACTCATATACTTTGTACTACACAGTGCTTTTCTTATATTCTAAGTTTTTCAGTGCAACTCACTCATGTACTATGTACTACACTGTGCGTTTCTTATATTCTAAGTTTTTGAGTGCAACTCATTCATATACTATGTACTACACTGTGCGTTTCTTATATTCTAAGTTTTTCAGTGCAACTCACTCATATACTATGTACTACACTGTGCGTTTCTTATATTCTAAGTTTTTCAGTGCAACTCACTCATATACTATGTGCTACACTGTGCGTTTCTTATATTCTAAGTTTTTCAGTGCAACTCACTCATATACTATGTGATACACTGTGTGTTTCTTATATTCTAAGTTTTTCAGTGCAACTCACTCATATACTATGTGCTACACTGTGCGTTTCTTATATTCTAAGTTTTTCAGTGCAACTCACTCATATACTATGTGCTACACTGTGCGTTTCTTATATTCTAAGTTTTTCAGTGCAACTCACTCATATACTATGTGCTACACTGTGCGTTTCTTATATTCTAAGTTTTTCAGTGCAACTCACTCATATACTATGTGCTACACTGTGTGTTTCTTATATTCTAAGTTTTTCAGTGCAACTCACTCATATACTATGTACTACACTGTGCGTTTCTTATATTCTAAGTTTTTCAGTGCAACTCACTCATATACTATGTACTACACTGTGCGTTTCTTAAATTCTAAGTTTTTCAGTGCAACTCACTCATATACTATGTACTACACTGTGCGTTTCTTATATTCTAAGTTTTTCAGTGCAACTCACTCATATACTATGTACTACACTGTGCGTTTCTTATATTCTAAGTTTTTCAGTGCAACTCACTCATATACTATGTACTACACTGTGCGTTTCTTATATTCTAAGTTTTTCAGTGCAACTCACTCATATACTTTGTACTACACAGTGCTTTTCTTATATTCTAAGTTTTTCAGTGCAACTCACTCATGTACTATGTACTACACAGTGCTTTTCTTATATTCTAAGTTTTTCAGTGCAACTCACTCATATACTATGTACTACACTGTGCGTTCCTTATATTCTAAGTTTTTCAGTGCAACTCACTCATATACTATGTACTACACTGTGCGTTTCTTATATTCTAAGTTTTTCAGTGCAACTCACTCATATACTATGTACTACACTGTGCGTTTCTTATACTCTAAGTTTTTCAGTGCAACTCACTCATATACTATGTACTACACTGTGCGTTTCTTATATTCTAAGTTTTTCAGTGCAACTCATTCATATACTATGTACTACACTGTGCATTTCGTGTAATGCGGGTTTTTCAGTAAATTCTAAGTTTTTCAGTGCAACTCACTCATATACTATGTACTACACTGTGCGTTTCTTATATTCTAAGTTTTTCAGTGCAACTCACTCATGTACTATGTACTACACTGTGCGTTTCTTAAATTCTAAGTTTTTCAGTGCAACTCACTCATATACTATGTACTACACTGTGCGTTTCTTATATTCTAAGTTTTTCAGGCAATTCACTCATATACTATGTACTACACTTTGCGTTTCTTATATTCTAAGTTTTTCAGTGCAACTCACTCATATACTATGTACTACACTGTGCGTTTCTTATATTCTAAGTTTTTCAGTGCAACTCACTCATATACTATGTATTACACTGTGCGTTTCTTATATTCTAAGTTTTTCAGTGCAACTCACTCATATACTTTGTACTACACTGTGCTTTTCTTATATTCTAAGTTTTTCAGTGCAACTCACTCATGTACTATGTACTACACTGTGCGTTTCTTAAATTCTAAGTTTTTCAGTGCAACTCACTCATATACTATGTACTACACTGTGCGTTTCTTATATTCTAAGTTTTTGAGTGCAACTCACTCATATACTATGTACTACACTGTGCGTTTCTTATATTCTAAGTTTTTCAGTGCAACTCACTCATATACTATGTACTACACTGTGCGTTTCTTATATTCTAAGTTTTTCAGTGCAACTCACTCATATACTATGTACTACACTGTGCGTTTCTTATATTCTAAGTTTTTCAGTGCAACTCACTCATATACTATGTACTACACTGTGCGTTTCTTATATTCTAAGTTTTTCAGTGCAACTCATTCATATACTATGTACTACACTGTGCGTTTCTTATATTCTAAGTTTTTCAGTGCAACTCACTCATATACTATGTTCTACACTGTGCATTTCGTGTAATGCGGGTTTTTCAGTAAATTCTAAGTTTTTCAGTGCAACTCATTCATATACTATGTACTATACTGTACGTTTCTTATATTCTAAGTTTTTCAGTGCAACTCACTCATATACTATGTACTACACTGTGCGTTTCTTATATTCTAAGTTTTTCAGTGCAACTCACTCATATACTATGTACTACACTGTGCGTTTCTTATATTCTAAGTTTTTCAGTGCAACTCACTCATATACTATGTGCTACACTGTGCGTTTCTTATATTCTAAGTTTTTCAGTGCAACTCACTCATATACTATGTGCTACACTGTGCGTTTCTTATATTCTAAGTTTTTCAGTGCAACTCACTCATATACTATGTGCTACACTGTGCGTTTCTTATATTCTAAGTTTTTCAGTGCAACTCATTCATATACTATGTGTTACACTGTGCGTTTCTTATATTCTAAGTTTTTCAGTGCAACTCACTCATGTACTATGTGCTACACTGTGCGTTTCTTATATTCTAAGTTTTTAAGTGCAACTCACTCATATACTATGTGCTACACTGTGCGTTTCTTATATTCTAAGTTTTTCAGTGCAACTCACTCATATACTATGTACTACACTGTGCGTTTCTTATATTCTAAGTTTTTCAGTGCAACTCACTCATATACTATGTACTACACTGTGCGTTTCTTATATTCTAAGTTTTTCAGTGCAACTCACTCATATACTATGTAATACACTGTGCGTTTCTTATATTCTAAGTTTTTCAGTGCAACTCACTCATATACTATGTACTACACTGTGCGTTTCTTAAATTCTAATATTTTCAGTGCAACTCACTCATATACTATGTACTACACTGTGCGTTTCTTATATTCTAAGTTTTTCAGTGCAACTCACTCATATACTATGTACTACACTGTGCGTTTCTTATATTCTAAGTTTTTCAGTGCAACTCACTCATATACTATGTACTACACTGTGCGTTTCTTATATTCTAAGTTTTTCAGTGCAACTCACTCATATACTTTGTACTACACAGTGATTTTCTTATATTCTAAGTTTTTCAGTGCAACTCACTCATGTACTATGTACTACACAGTGCTTTTCTTATATTCTAAGTTTTTCAGTGCAACTCACTCATGTACTATGTACTACACTGTGCGTTTCTTATATTCTAAGTTTTTGAGTGCAACTCACTCATATACTATGTACTACACTGTGCGTTTCTTATATTCTAAGTTTTTCAGTGCAACTCACTCATATACTATGTACTACACTGTGCGTTTCTTATATTCTAAGTTTTTCAGTGCAACTCACTCATATACTATGTGCTACACTGTGCGTTTCTTATATTCTAAGTTTTTGAGTGCAACTCACTCATATACTATGTACTACACTGTGCGTTTCTTATATTCTAAGTTTTTCAGTGCAACTCACTCATATACTATGTACTACACTGTGCGTTTCTTATATTCTAAGTTTTTCAGTGCAACTCACTCATATACTATGTACTACACTGTGCGTTTCTTATATTCTAAGTTTTTCAGTGCAACTCACTCATATACTTTGTACTACACAGTGCTTTCCTTATATTCTAAGTTTTTCAGTGCAACTCACTCATGTACTATGTACTACACTGTGCGTTTCTTATATTCTAAGTTTTTGAGTGCAACTCATTCATATACTATGTACTACACTGTGCGTTTCTTATATTCTAAGTTTTTCAGTGCAACTCACTCATATACTATGTACTACACTGTGCGTTTCTTATATTCTAAGTTTTTCAGTGCAACTCACTCATATACTATGTGCTACACTGTGCGTTTCTTATATTCTAAGTTTTTCAGTGCAACTCACTCATATACTATGTGATACACTGTGTGTTTCTTATATTCTAAGTTTTTCAGTGCAACTCACTCATATACTATGTGCTACACTGTGCGTTTCTTATATTCTAAGTTTTTCAGTGCAACTCACTCATATACTATGTGCTACACTGTGCGTTTCTTATATTCTAAGTTTTTCAGTGCAACTCACTCATATACTATGTACTACACTGTGCGTTTCTTATATTCTAAGTTTTTCAGTGCAACTCACTCATATACTATGTGCTACACTGTGCGTTTCTTATATTCTAAGTTTTTCAGTGCAACTCACTCATATACTATGTACTACACTGTGCGTTTCTTATATTCTAAGTTTTTCAGTGCAACTCACTCATATACTATGTACTACACTGTGCGTTTCTTAAATTCTAAGTTTTTCAGTGCAACTCACTCATATACTATGTACTACACTGTGCGTTTCTTATATTCTAAGTTTTTCAGTGCAACTCACTCATATACTATGTACTACACTGTGCGTTTCTTATATTCTAAGTTTTTCAGTGCAACTCACTCATATACTATGTACTACACTGTGCGTTTCTTATATTCTAAGTTTTTCAGTGCAACTCACTCATATACTTTGTACTACACAGTGCTTTTCTTATATTCTAAGTTTTTCAGTGCAACTCACTCATGTACTATGTACTACACAGTGCTTTTCTTATATTCTAAGTTTTTCAGTGCAACTCACTCATATACTATGTACTACACTGTGCGTTCCTTATATTCTAAGTTTTTCAGTGCAACTCACTCATATACTATGTACTACACTGTGCGTTTCTTATATTCTAAGTTTTTCAGTGCAACTCACTCATATACTATGTACTACACTGTGCGTTTCTTATACTCTAAGTTTTTCAGTGCAACTCACTCATATACTATGTACTACACTGTGCGTTTCTTATATTCTAAGTTTTTCAGTGCAACTCATTCATATACTATGTACTACACTGTGCATTTCGTGTAATGCGGGTTTTTCAGTCAATTCTAAGTTTTTCAGTGCAACTCACTCATATACTATGTACTACACTGTGCGTTTCTTATATTCTAAGTTTTTCAGTGCAACTCACTCATGTACTATGTACTACACTGTGCGTTTCTTAAATTCTAAGTTTTTCAGTGCAACTCACTCATATACTATGTACTACACTGTGCGTTTCTTATATTCTAAGTTTTTCAGGCAATTCACTCATATACTATGTACTACACTTTGCGTTTCTTATATTCTAAGTTTTTCAGTGCAACTCACTCATATACTATGTACTACACTGTGCGTTTCTTATATTCTAAGTTTTTCAGTGCAACTCACTCATATACTATGTATTACACTGTGCGTTTCTTATATTCTAAGTTTTTCAGTGCAACTCACTCATATACTTTGTACTACACTGTGCTTTTCTTATATTCTAAGTTTTTCAGTGCAACTCACTCATGTACTATGTACTACACTGTGCGTTTCTTAAATTCTAAGTTTTTCAGTGCAACTCACTCATATACTATGTACTACACTGTGCGTTTCTTATATTCTAAGTTTTTGAGTGCAACTCACTCATATACTATGTACTACACTGTGCGTTTCTTATATTCTAAGTTTTTCAGTGCAACTCACTCATATACTATGTACTACACTGTGCGTTTCTTATATTCTAAGTTTTTCAGTGCAACTCACTCATATACTATGTACTACACTGTGCGTTTCTTATATTCTAAGTTTTTCAGTGCAACTCACTCATATACTATGTACTACACTGTGCGTTTCTTATATTCTAAGTTTTTCAGTGCAACTCATTCATATACTATGTACTACACTGTGCGTTTCTTATATTCTAAGTTTTTCAGTGCAACTCACTCATATACTATGTTCTACACTGTGCATTTCGTGTAATGCGGGTTTTTCAGTAAATTCTAAGTTTTTCAGTGCAACTCATTCATATACTATGTACTATACTGTACGTTTCTTATATTCTAAGTTTTTCAGTGCAACTCACTCATATACTATGTACTACACTGTGCGTTTCTTATATTCTAAGTTTTTCAGTGCAACTCACTCATATACTATGTACTACACTGTGCGTTTCTTATATTCTAAGTTTTTCAGTGCAACTCACTCATATACTATGTGCTACACTGTGCGTTTCTTATATTCTAAGTTTTTCAGTGCAACTCACTCATATACTATGTGCTACACTGTGCGTTTCTTATATTCTAAGTTTTTCAGTGCAACTCACTCATATACTATGTGCTACACTGTGCGTTTCTTATATTCTAAGTTTTTCAGTGCAACTCATTCATATACTATGTGTTACACTGTGCGTTTCTTATATTCTAAGTTTTTCAGTGCAACTCACTCATGTACTATGTGCTACACTGTGCGTTTCTTATATTCTAAGTTTTTAAGTGCAACTCACTCATATACTATGTGCTACACTGTGCGTTTCTTATATTCTAAGTTTTTCAGTGCAACTCACTCATATACTATGTACTACACTGTGCGTTTCTTATATTCTAAGTTTTTCAGTGCAACTCACTCATATACTATGTACTACACTGTGCGTTTCTTATATTCTAAGTTTTTCAGTGCAACTCACTCATATACTATGTAATACACTGTGCGTTTCTTATATTCTAAGTTTTTCAGTGCAACTCACTCATATACTATGTACTACACTGTGCGTTTCTTAAATTCTAATATTTTCAGTGCAACTCACTCATATACTATGTACTACACTGTGCGTTTCTTATATTCTAAGTTTTTCAGTGCAACTCACTCATATACTATGTACTACACTGTGCGTTTCTTATATTCTAAGTTTTTCAGTGCAACTCACTCATATACTATGTACTACACTGTGCGTTTCTTATATTCTAAGTTTTTCAGTGCAACTCACTCATATACTTTGTACTACACAGTGATTTTCTTATATTCTAAGTTTTTCAGTGCAACTCACTCATGTACTATGTACTACACAGTGCTTTTCTTATATTCTAAGTTTTTCAGTGCAACTCACTCATGTACTATGTACTACACTGTGCGTTTCTTATATTCTAAGTTTTTGAGTGCAACTCACTCATATACTATGTACTACACTGTGCGTTTCTTATATTCTAAGTTTTTCAGTGCAACTCACTCATATACTATGTACTACACTGTGCGTTTCTTATATTCTAAGTTTTTCAGTGCAACTCACTCATATACTATGTGCTACACTGTGCGTTTCTTATATTCTAAGTTTTTGAGTGCAACTCACTCATATACTATGTACTACACTGTGCGTTTCTTATATTCTAAGTTTTTCAGTGCAACTCACTCATATACTATGTACTACACTGTGCGTTTCTTATATTCTAAGTTTTTCAGTGCAACTCACTCATATACTATGTACTACACTGTGCGTTTCTTATATTCTAAGTTTTTCAGTGCAACTCACTCATATACTATGTACTACACTGTGCGTTTCTTATATTCTAAGTTTTTCAGTGCAACTCATTCATATACTATGTACTACACTGTGCGTTTCTTATATTCTAAGTTTTTCAGTGCAACTCACTCATATACTATGTACTACACTGTGCATTTCGTGTAATGCGGGTTTTTCAGTAAATTCTAAGTTTTTCAGTGCAACTCATTCATATACTATGTACTATACTGTACGTTTCTTATATTCTAAGTTTTTCAGTGCAACTCACTCATATACTATGTACTACACTGTGCGTTTCTTATATTCTAAGTTTTTCAGTGCAACTCACTCATATACTATGTACTACACTGTGCGTTTCTTATATTCTAAGTTTTTCAGTGCAACTCACTCATATACTATGTGCTACACTGTGCGTTTCTTATATTCTAAGTTTTTCAGTGCAACTCACTCATATACTATGTGCTACACTGTGCGTTTCTTATATTCTAAGTTTTTCAGTGCAACTCACTCATATACTATGTGCTACACTGTGCGTTTCTTATATTCTAAGTTTTTCAGTGCAACTCATTCATATACTATGTGTTACACTGTGCGTTTCTTATATTCTAAGTTTTTCAGTGCAACTCACTCATGTACTATGTGCTACACTGTGCGTTTCTTATATTCTAAGTTTTTAAGTGCAACTCACTCATATACTATGTGCTACACTGTGCGTTTCTTATATTCTAAGTTTTTCAGTGCAACTCACTCATATACTATGTACTACACTGTGCGTTTCTTATATTCTAAGTTTTTCAGTGCAACTCACTCATATACTATGTACTACACTGTGCGTTTCTTATATTCTAAGTTTTTCAGTGCAACTCACTCATATACTATGTAATACACTGTGCGTTTCTTATATTCTAAGTTTTTCAGTGCAACTCACTCATATACTATGTACTACACTGTGCGTTTCTTAAATTCTAATATTTTCAGTGCAACTCACTCATATACTATGTACTACACTGTGCGTTTCTTATATTCTAAGTTTTTCAGTGCAACTCACTCATATACTATGTACTACACTGTGCGTTTCTTATATTCTAAGTTTTTCAGTGCAACTCACTCATATACTATGTACTACACTGTGCGTTTCTTATATTCTAAGTTTTTCAGTGCAACTCACTCATATACTTTGTACTACACAGTGCTTTTCTTATATTCTAAGTTTTTCAGTGCAACTCACTCATGTACTATGTACTACACAGTGCTTTTCTTATATTCTAAGTTTTTCAGTGCAACTCACTCATGTACTATGTACTACACTGTGCGTTTCTTATATTCTAAGTTTTTGAGTGCAACTCACTCATATACTATGTACTACACTGTGCGTTTCTTATATTCTAAGTTTTTCAGTGCAACTCACTCATATACTATGTACTACACTGTGCGTTTCTTATATTCTAAGTTTTTCAGTGCAACTCACTCATATACTATGTGCTACACTGTGCGTTTCTTATATTCTAAGTTTTTCAGTGCAACTCACTCATATACTATGTGCTACACTGTGCGTTTCTTATATTCTAAGTTTTTCAGTGCAACTCACTCATATACTATGTGCTACACTGTGCGTTTCTTATATTCTAAGTTTTTCAGTGCAACTCACTCATATACTATGTACTACACTGTGCGTTTCTTATATTCTAAGTTTTTCAGTGCAACTCACTCATATACTATGTGCTACACTGTGCGTTTCTTATATTCTAAGTTTTTCAGTGCAACTCACTCATATACTATGTACTACACTGTGCGTTTCTTATATTCTAAGTTTTTCAGTGCAACTCACTCATATACTATGTACTACACTGTGCGTTTCTTAAATTCTAAGTTTTTCAGTGCAACTCACTCATATACTATGTACTACACTGTGCGTTTCTTATATTCTAAGTTTTTCAGTGCAACTCACTCATATACTATGTACTACACTGTGCGTTTCTTATATTCTAAGTTTTTCAGTGCAACTCACTCATATACTATGTACTACACTGTGCGTTTCTTATATTCTAAGTTTTTCAGTGCAACTCACTCATATACTATGTACTACACTGTGCGTTTCTTATATTCTAAGTTTTTCAGTGCAACTCACTCATATACTTTGTACTACACAGTGCTTTTCTTATATTCTAAGTTTTTCAGTGCAACTCATTCATGTACTATGTACTACACAGTGCTTTTCTTATATTCTAAGTTTTTCAGTGCAACTCACTCATGTACTATGTACTACACTGTGCGTTCCTTATATTCTAAGTTTTTGAGTGCAACTCACTCATATACTATGTACTACACAGTGCTTTTCTTATATTCTAAGTTTTTCAGTGCAACTCACTCATGTACTATGTACTACACTGTGCGTTTCTTATATTCTAAGTTTTTGAGTGCAACTCACTCATATACTATGTACTACACTGTGCGTTTCTTATATTCTAAGTTTTTCAGTGCAACTCACTCATATACTATGTGCTACACTGTGCGTTTCTTATATTCTAAGTTTTTCAGTGCAACTCACTCATATACTATGTGCTACACTGTGCGTTTCTTATATTCTAAGTTTTTCAGTGCAACTCACTCATATACTATGTACTACACTGTGCGTTTCTTATATTCTAAGTTTTTCAGTGCAACTCACTCATATACTATGTGCTACACTGTGCGTTTCTTATATTCTAAGTTTTTCAGTGCAACTCACTCATATACTATGTACTACACTGTGCGTTTCTTATATTCTAAGTTTTTCAGTGCAACTCACTCATATACTATGTACTACACTGTGCGTTTCTTATATTCTAAGTTTTTCAGTGCAACTCACTCATATACTATGTACTACACTGTGCGTTTCTTAAATTCTAATATTTTCAGTGCAACTCACTCATATACTATGTACTACACTGTGCGTTTCTTATATTCTAAGTTTTTCAGTGCAACTCACTCATATACTATGTACTACACTGTGCGTTTCTTATATTCTAAGTTTTTCAGTGCAACTCACTCATATACTATGTACTACACTGTGCGTTTCTTATATTCTAAGTTTTTCAGTGCAACTCACTCATATACTATGTGCTACACTGTGCGTTTCTTATATTCTAAGTTTTTCAGTGCAACTCACTCATATACTATGTACTACACTGTGCGTTTCTTATATTCTAAGTTTTTCAGTGCAACTCACTCATATACTATGTAATACACTGTGCGTTTCTTAAATTCTAAGTTTTTCAGTGCAACTCACTCATATACTATGTACTACACTGTGCGTTTCTTATATTCTAAGTTTTTCAGTGCAACTCACTCATATACTATGTACTACACTGTGCGTTTCTTATATTCTAAGTTTTTCAGTGCAACTCACTCATATACTATGTACTACACTGTGCGTTTCTTATATTCTAAGTTTTTCAGTGCAACTCACTCATATACTTTGTACTACACAGTGCTTTTCTTATATTCTAAGTTTTTCAGTGCAACTCATTCATGTACTATGTACTACATAGTGCTTTTCTTATATTCTAAGTTTTTCAGTGCAACTCACTCATGTACTATGTACTACACTGTGCGTTCCTTATATTCTAAGTTTTTGAGTGCAACTCACTCATATACTATGTACTACACAGTGCTTTTCTTATATTCTAAGTTTTTCAGTGCAACTCACTCATGTACTATGTACTACACTGTGCGTTTCTTATATTCTAAGTTTTTGAGTGCAACTCACTCATATAATATGTACTACACTGTGCGTTTCTTATATTCTAAGTTTTTCAGTGCAACTCACTCATATACTATGTGCTACACTGTGTGTTTCTTATATTCTAAGTTTTTCAGTGCAACTCACTCATATACTATGTGCTACACTGTGCGTTTCTTATATTCTAAGTTTTTCAGTGCAACTCACTCATATACTATGTGCTACACTGTGCGTTTCTTATATTCTAAGTTTTTCAGTGCAACTCACTCATATACTATGTACTACACTGTGCTTTTCTTAAATTCTAAGTTTTTCAGTGCAACTCACTCATATACTATGTACTACACTGTGCGTTTCTTATATTCTAAGTTTTTCAGTGCAACTCACTCATATACTATGTACTACACTGTGCGTTTCTTATATTCTAAGTTTTTCAGTGCAACTCACTCATATACTATGTACTACACTGTGCGTTTCTTATATTCTAAGTTTTTCAGTGCAACTCACTCATATACTTTGTACTACACAGTGCTTTTCTTATATTCTAAGATTTTCAGTGCAACTCACTCATGTACTATGTACTACACTGTGCGTTTCTTATATTCTAAGTTTTTGAGTGCAACTCATTCATATACTATGTGCTACACTGTGCGTTTCTTATATTCTAAGTTTTTCAGTGCAACTCACTCATATACTATGTGCTACACTGTGCGTTTCTTATATTCTAAGTTTTTCAGTGCAACTCACTCATATACTATGTGCTACACTGTGCGTTTCTTATATTCTAAGTTTTTCAGTGCAACTCACTCATATACTATGTGCTACACTGTGCGTTTCTTATATTCTAAGTTTTTCAGTGCAACTCACTCATATACTATGTGCTACACTGTGCGTTTCTTATATTCTAAGTTTTTCAGTGCAACTCACTCATATACTATGTGCTACACTGTGCGTTTCTTATATTCTAAGTTTTTCAGTGCAACTCACTCATATACTATGTGCTACACTGTGCGTTTCTTATATTCTAAGTTTTTCAGTGCAACTCACTCATATACTATGTGCTACACTGTGCGTTTCTTATATTCTAAGTTTTTCAGTGCAACTCACTCATATACTATGTGCTACACTGTGCGTTTCTTATATTCTAAGTTTTTCAGTGCAACTCACTCATATACTATGTACTACACTGTGCGTTTCTTATATTCTAAGTTTTTCAGTGCAACTCACTCATATACTATGTGCTACACTGTGCGTTTCTTATATTCTAAGTTTTTCAGTGCAACTCACTCATATACTATGTACTACACTGTGCGTTTCTTATATTCTAAGTTTTTCAGAGCAACTCACTCATATACTATGTACTACACTGTGCGTTTCTTAAATTCTAAGTTTTTTAGTGCAACTCACTCATATACTATGTACTACACTGTGCGTTTCTTATATTCTAAGTTTTTCAGTGCAACTCACTCATATACTATGTACTACACTGTGCGTTTCTTATATTCTAAGTTTTTCAGTGCAACTCACTCATATACTATGTACTACACTGTGCGTTTCTTATATTCTAAGTTTTTCAGTGCAACTCACTCATATACTTTGTACTACACAGTGCTTTTCTTATATTCTAAGTTTTTCAATGCAACTCACTCATGTACTATGTACTACACTGTGCTTTTCTTATATTCTAAGTTTTTCAGTGCAACTCACTCATATACTATGTACTACACTGTGCGTTCCTTATATTCTAAGTTTTTCAGTGCAACTCACTCATATACTATGTACTACACTGTGCGTTTCTTATATTCTAAGTTTTTCAGTGCAACTCACTCATATACTATGTGCTACACTGTGCGTTTCTTATATTCTAAGTTTTTCAGTGCAACTCACTCATATACTATGTACTACACTGTGCGTTTCTTATATTCTAAGTTTTTCAGTGCAACTCACTCATATACTATGTACTACACTGTGCGTTTCTTAAATTCTAAGTTTTTCAGTGCAACTCACTCATATACTATGTACTACACTGTGCGTTTCTTATATTCTAAGTTTTTCAGTGCAACTCACTCATATACTATGTACTACACTGTGCGTTTCTTATATTCTAAGTTTTTCAGTGCAACTCACTCATATACTATGTACTACACTGTGCGTTTCTTATATTCTAAGTTTTTCAGTGCAACTCACTCATATACTTTGTACTACACAGTGCTTTTCTTATATTCTAAGTTTTTCAGTGCAACTCATTCATGTACTATGTACTACACAGTGCTTTTCTTATATTCTAAGTTTTTCAGTGCAACTCACTCATGTACTATGTACTACACTGTGCGTTCCTTATATTCTAAGTTTTTGAGTGCAACTCACTCATATACTATGTACTACACAGTGCTTTTCTTATATTCTAAGTTTTTCAGTGCAACTCACTCATATACTATGTACTACACTGTGCGTTTCTTATATTCTAAGTTTTTCAGTGCAACTCACTCATATACTATGTGCTACACTGTGCGTTTCTTAAATTCTAAGTTTTTCAGTGCAACTCACTCATATACTATGTACTACACTGTGCGTTTCTTAAATTCTAAGTTTTTCAGTGCAACTCACTCATATACTATGTACTACACTGTGCGTTTCTTATATTCTAAGTTTTTCAGTGCAACTCACTCATATACTATGTACTACACTGTGCGTTTCTTATATTCTAAGTTTTTCAGTGCAACTCACTCATATACTTTGTACTACACAGTGCTTTTCTTATATTCTAAGTTTTTCAGTGCAACTCATTCATGTACTATGTACTACACAGTGCTTTTCTTATATTCTAAGTTTTTCAGTGCAACTCACTCATGTACTATGTACTACACTGTGCGTTCCTTATATTCTAAGTTTTTGAGTGCAACTCACTCATATACTATGTACTACACAGTGCTTTTCTTATATTCTAAGTTTTTCAGTGCAACTCACTCATGTACTATGTACTACACTGTGCGTTTCTTATATTCTAAGTTTTTGAGTGCAACTCACTCATATACTATGTGCTACACTGTGCGTTTCTTATATTCTAAGTTTTTCAGTGCAACTCACTCATATACTATGTGCTACACTGTGCGTTTCTTATATTCTAAGTTTTTCAGTGCAACTCACTCATATACTATGTGCTACACTGTGCGTTTCTTATATTCTAAGTTTTTCAGTGCAACTCACTCATATACTATGTACTACACTGTGCGTTTCTTATATTCTAAGTTTTTCAGTGCAACTCACTCATATACTATGTGCTACACTGTGCGTTTCTTATATTCTAAGTTTTTCAGTGCAACTCACTCATATACTATGTACTACACTGTGCGTTTCTTATATTCTAAGTTTTTCAGTGCAACTCACTCATATACTATGTGCTACACTGTGCGTTTCTTATATTCTAAGTTTTTCAGTGCAACTCACTCATATACTATGTGCTACACTGTGCGTTTCTTATATTCTAAGTTTTTCAGTGCAACTCACTCATATACTATGTGCTACACTGTGCGTTTCTTATATTCTACGTTTTTCAGTGCAACTCACTCATATACTATGTGCTACACTGTGCGTTTCTTATATTCTAAGTTTTTCAGTGCAACTCACTCATATACTATGTGCTACACTGTGCGTTTCTTATATTCTAAGTTTTTCAGTGCAACTCACTCATATACTATGTGCTACACTGTGCGTTTCTTATATTCTAAGTTTTTCAGTGCAACTCACTCATATACTATGTGCTACACTGTGCGTTTCTTATATTCTAAGTTTTTCAGTGCAACTCACTCATATACTATGTACTACACTGTGCGTTTCTTATATTCTAAGTTTTTCAGTGCAACTCACTCATATACTATGTGCTACACTGTGCGTTTCTTATATTCTAAGTTTTTCAGTGCAACTCACTCATATACTATGTACTACACTGTGCGTTTCTTATATTCTAAGTTTTTCAGAGCAACTCACTCATATACTATGTACTACACTGTGCGTTTCTTAAATTCTAAGTTTTTTAGTGCAACTCACTCATATACTATGTACTACACTGTGCGTTTCTTATATTCTAAGTTTTTCAGTGCAACTCACTCATATACTATGTACTACACTGTGCGTTTCTTATATTCTAAGTTTTTCAGTGCAACTCACTCATATACTATGTACTACACTGTGCGTTTCTTATATTCTAAGTTTTTCAGTGCAACTCACTCATATACTTTGTACTACACAGTGCGTTTCTTATATTCTAAGTTTTTCAATGCAACTCACTCATGTACTATGTACTACACAGTGCTTTTCTTATATTCTAAGTTTTTCAGTGCAACTCACTCATATACTATGTACTACACTGTGCGTTCCTTATATTCTAAGTTTTTCAGTGCAACTCACTCATATACTATGTACTACACTGTGCGTTCCTTATATTCTAAGTTTTTCAGTGCAACTCACTCATATACTATGTACTACACTGTGCGTTTCTTATATTCTAAGTTTTTCAGTGCAACTCACTCATATACTATGTGCTACACTGTGCGTTTCTTATATTCTAAGTTTTTCAGTGCAACTCACTCATATACTATGTACTACACTGTGCGTTTCTTATATTCTAAGTTTTTCAGTGCAACTCACTCATATACTATGTACTACACTGTGCGTTTCTTAAATTCTAAGTTTTTCAGTGCAACTCACTCATATACTATGTACTACACTGTGCGTTTCTTATATTCTAAGTTTTTCAGTGCAACTCACTCATATACTATGTACTACACTGTGCGTTTCTTATATTCTAAGTTTTTCAGTGCAACTCACTCATATACTATGTACTACACTGTGCGTTTCTTATATTCTAAGTTTTTCAGTGCAACTCACTCATATACTTTGTACTACACAGTGCTTTTCTTATATTCTAAGTTTTTCAGTGCAACTCATTCATGTACTATGTACTACACAGTGCTTTTCTTATATTCTAAGTTTTTCAGTGCAACTCACTCATGTACTATGTACTACACTGTGCGTTCCTTATATTCTAAGTTTTTGAGTGCAACTCACTCATATACTATGTACTACACTGTGCGTTTCTTATATTCTAAGTTTTTCAGTGCAACTCACTCATATACTATGTACTACACTGTGCGTTTCTTATATTCTAAGTTTTTCAGTGCAACTCACTCATATACTATGTGCTACACTGTGCGTTTCTTATATTCTAAGTTTTTCAGTGCAACTCACTCATATACTATGTACTACACTGTGCGTTTCTTATATTCTAAGTTTTTCAGTGCAACTCACTCATATACTATGTACTACACTGTGCGTTTCTTATATTCTAAGTTTTTCAGTGCAACTCACTCATATACTATGTACTACACTGTGCGTTTCTTATATTCTAAGTTTTTCAGTGCAACTCACTCATATACTATGTACTACACTGTGCGTTTCTTATATTCTAAGTTTTTCAGTGCAACTCACTCATATACTTTGTACTACACAGTGCTTTTCTTATATTCTAAGTTTTTCAGTGCAACTCATTCATGTACTATGTACTACACAGTGCTTTTCTTATATTCTAAGTTTTTCAGTGCAACTCACTCATGTACTATGTACTACACTGTGCGTTCCTTATATTCTAAGTTTTTGAGTGCAACTCACTCATATACTATGTACTACACAGTGCTTTTCTTATATTCTAAGTTTTTCAGTGCAACTCACTCATGTACTATGTACTACACTGTGCGTTTCTTATATTCTAAGTTTTTGAGTGCAACTCACTCATATACTATGTGCTACACTGTGCGTTTCTTATATTCTAAGTTTTTCAGTGCAACTCACTCATATACTATGTGCTACACTGTGCGTTTCTTATATTCTAAGTTTTTCAGTGCAACTCACTCATATACTATGTGCTACACTGTGCGTTTCTTATATTCTAAGTTTTTCAGTGCAACTCACTCATATACTATGTACTACACTGTGCGTTTCTTATATTCTAAGTTTTTCAGTGCAACTCACTCATATACTATGTGCTACACTGTGCGTTTCTTATATTCTAAGTTTTTCAGTGCAACTCACTCATATACTATGTACTACACTGTGCGTTTCTTATATTCTAAATTTTTCAGTGCAACTCACTCATATACTATGTACTACACTGTGCGTTTCTTATATTCTAAGTTTTTCAGTGCAACTCACTCATATACTATGTGCTACACTGTGCGTTTCTTATATTCTAAGTTTTTCAGTGCAACTCACTCATATACTATGTGCTACACTGTGCGTTTCTTATATTCTAAGTTTTTCAGTGCAACTCACTCATATACTATGTACTACACTGTGCGTTTCTTATATTCTAAGTTTTTCAGTGCAACTCACTCATATACTATGTACTACACTGTGCGTTTCTTAAATTCTAAGTTTTTCAGTGCAACTCACTCATATACTATGTACTACACTGTGCGTTTCTTATATTCTAAGTTTTTCAGTGCAACTCACTCATATACTATGTACTACACTGTGCGTTTCTTATATTCTAAGTTTTTCAGTGCAACTCACTCATATACTATGTACTACACTGTGCGTTTCTTATATTCTAAGTTTTTCAGTGCAACTCACTCATATACTTTGTACTACACAGTGCTTTTCTTATATTCTAAGTTTTTCAGTGCAACTCATTCATGTACTATGTACTACACAGTGCTTTTCTTATATTCTAAGTTTTTCAGTGCAACTCACTCATGTACTATGTACTACACTGTGCGTTCCTTATATTCTAAGTTTTTGAGTGCAACTCACTCATATACTATGTACTACACAGTGCTTTTCTTATATTCTAAGTTTTTCAGTGCAACTCACTCATATACTATGTACTACACTGTGCGTTTCTTATATTCTAAGTTTTTCAGTGCAACTCACTCATATACTATGTGCTACACTGTGCGTTTCTTATATTCTAAGTTTTTCAGTGCAACTCACTCATATACTATGTACTACACTGTGCGTTTCTTAAATTCTAAGTTTTTCAGTGCAACTCACTCATATACTATGTACTACACTGTGCGTTTCTTATATTCTAAGTTTTTCAGTGCAACTCACTCATATACTATGTACTACACTGTGCGTTTCTTATATTCTAAGTTTTTTAGTGCAACTCACTCATATACTATGTACTACACTGTGCGTTTCTTATATTCTAAGTTTTTCAGTGCAACTCACTCATATACTTTGTACTACACAGTGCTTTTCTTATATTCTAAGTTTTTCAGTGCAACTCATTCATGTACTATGTACTACACAGTGCTTTTCTTATATTCTAAGTTTTTCAGTGCAACTCACTCATGTACTATGTACTACACTGTGCGTTCCTTATATTCTAAGTTTTTGAGTGCAACTCACTCATATACTATGTACTACACAGTGCTTTTCTTATATTCTAAGTTTTTCAGTGCAACTCACTCATGTACTATGTAATACACTGTGCGTTTCTTATATTCTAAGTTTTTCAGTGCAACTCACTCATATACTATGTACTACACTGTGCGTTTCTTATATTCTAAGTTTTTCAGTGCAACTCACTCATATACTATGTGCTACACTGTGCGTTTCTTATATTCTAAGTTTTTCAGTGCAACTCACTCATATACTATGTGCTACACTGTGCGTTTCTTATATTCTAAGTTTTTCAGTGCAACTCACTCATATACTATGTACTACACTGTGCGTTTCTTATATTCTAAGTTTTTCAGTGCAACTCACTCATATACTATGTGCTACACTGTGCGTTTCTTATATTCTAAGTTTTTCAGTGCAACTCACTCATATACTATGTACTACACTGTGCGTTTCTTATATTCTAAGTTTTTCAGTGCAACTCACTCATATACTATGTACTACACTGTGCGTTTCTTATATTCTAAGTTTTTCAGTGCAACTCACTCATATACTATGTACTACACTGTGCGTTTCTTAAATTCTAATATTTTCAGTGCAACTCACTCATATACTATGTACTACACTGTGCGTTTCTTATATTCTAAGTTTTTCAGTGCAGCTCACTCATATACTATGTACTACACTGTGCGTTTCTTATATTCTAAGTTTTTCAGTGCAACTCACTCATATACTATGTACTACACTGTGCGTTTCTTATATTCTAAGTTTTTCAGTGCAACTCACTCATATACTTTGTACTACACAGTGCTTTTCTTATATTCTAAGATTTTCAGTGCAACTCACTCATGTACTATGTACTACACTGTGCGTTTCTTATATTCTAAGTTTTTGAGTGCAACTCATTCATATACTATGTACTACACTGTGCGTTTCTTATATTCTAAGTTTTTCAGTGCAACTCACTCATATACTATGTGCTACACTGTGCGTTTCTTATATTCTAAGTTTTTCAGTGCAACTCACTCATATACTATGTGCTACACTGTGCGTTTCTTATATTCTAAGTTTTTCAGTGCAACTCACTCATATACTATGTGCTACACTGTGCGTTTCTTATATTCTAAGTTTTTCAGTGCAACTCACTCATATACTATGTGCTACACTGTGCGTTTCTTATATTCTAAGTTTTTCAGTGCAACTCACTCATATACTATGTGCTACACTGTGCGTTTCTTATATTCTAAGTTTTTCAGTGCAACTCACTCATATACTATGTGCTACACTGTGCGTTTCTTATATTCTAAGTTTTTCAGTGCAACTCACTCATATACTATGTGCTACACTGTGCGTTTCTTATATTCTAAGTTTTTCAGTGCAACTCACTCATATACTATGTGCTACACTGTGCGTTTCTTATATTCTAAGTTTTTCAGTGCAACTCACTCATATACTATGTACTACACTGTGCGTTTCTTATATTCTAAGTTTTTCAGTGCAACTCACTCATATACTATGTGCTACACTGTGCGTTTCTTATATTCTAAGTTTTTCAGTGCAACTCACTCATATACTATGTACTACACTGTGCGTTTCTTATATTCTAAGTTTTTCAGTGCAACTCCCTCATATACTATGTACTACACTGTGCGTTTCTTAAATTCTAAGTTTTTCAGTGCAACTCACTCATATACTATGTACTACACTGTGCGTTTCTTATATTCTAAGTTTTTCAGTGCAACTCACTCATATACTATGTACTACACTGTGCGTTTCTTATATTCTAAGTTTTTCAGTGCAACTCACTCATATACTATGTACTACACTGTGCGTTTCTTATATTCTAAGTTTTTCAGTGCAACTCACTCATATACTTTGTACTACACAGTGCTTTTCTTATATTCTAAGTTTTTCAGTGCAACTCACTCATGTACTATGTACTACACAGTGCTTTTCTTATATTCTAAGTTTTTCAGTGCAACTCACTCATATACTATGTACTACACTGTGCGTTCCTTATATTCTAAGTTTTTCAGTGCAACTCACTCATATACTATGTGCTACACTGTGCGTTTCTTATATTCTAAGTTTTTCAGTGCAACTCACTCATATACTATGTGCTACACTGTGCGTTTCTTATATTCTAAGTTTTTCAGTGCAACTCACTCATATACTATGTACTACACTGTGCGTTTCTTATATTCTAAGTTTTTCAGTGCAACTCACTCATATACTATGTACTACACTGTGCGTTTCTTAAATTCTAAGTTTTTCAGTGCAACTCACTCATATACTATGTACTACACTGTGCGTTTCTGATATTCTAAGTTTTTCAGTGCAACTCACTCATATACTATGTACTACACTGTGCGTTTCTTATATTCTAAGTTTTTCAGTGCAACTCACTCATATACTATGTACTACACTGTGCGTTTCTTATATTCTAAGTTTTTCAGTGCAACTCACTCATATACTTTGTACTACACAGTGCTTTTCTTATATTCTAAGTTTTTCAGTGCAACTCATTCATGTACTATGTACTACACAGTGCTTTTCTTATATTCTAAGTTTTTCAGTGCAACTCACTCATGTACTATGTACTACACTGTGCGTTCCTTATATTCTAAGTTTTTGAGTGCAACTCACTCATGTACTATGTACTACACAGTGCTTTTCTTATATTCTAAGTTTTTCAGTGCAACTCACTCATGTACTATGTACTACACTGTGCGTTTCTTATATTCTAAGTTTTTGAGTGCAACTCACTCATATACTATGTACTACACTGTGCGTTTCTTATATTCTAAGTTTTTCAGTGCAACTCACTCATATACTATGTGCTACACTGTGCGTTTCTTATATTCTAAGTTTTTCAGTGCAACTCACTCATATACTATGTGCTACACTGTGCGTTTCTTATATTCTAAGTTTTTCAGTGCAACTCATTCATGTACTATGTACTACACAGTGCTTTTCTTATATTCTAAGTTTTTCAGTGCAACTCACTCATGTACTATGTACTACACTGTGCGTTCCTTATATTCTAAGTTTTTGAGTGCAACTCACTCATGTACTATGTACTACACAGTGCTTTTTTTATATTCTAAGTTTTTCAGTGCAACTCACTCATGTACTATGTACTACACTGTGCGTTTCTTATATTCTAAGTTTTTGAGTGCAACTCACTCATATACTATGTACTACACTGTGCGTTTCTTATATTCTAAGTTTTTCAGTGCAACTCACTCATATACTATGTGCTACACTGTGCGTTTCTTATATTCTAAGTTTTTCAGTGCAACTCACTCATATACTATGTGCTACACTGTGCGTTTCTTATATTCTAAGTTTTTCAGTGCAACTCACTCATATACTATGTGCTACACTGTGCGTTTCTTATATTCTAAGTTTTTCAGTGCAACTCACTCATATACTATGTGCTACACTGTGCGTTTCTTATATTCTAAGTTTTTCAGTGCAACTCACTCATATACTATGTACTACACTGTGCGTTTCTTATATTCTAAGTTTTTCAGTGCAACTCACTCATATACTATGTACTACACTGTGCGTTTCTTAAATTCTAAGTTTTTCAGTGCAACTCACTCATATACTATGTACTACACTGTGCGTTTCTTAAATTCTAATATTTTCAGTGCAACTCACTCATATACTATGTACTACACTGTGCGTTTCTTATATTCTAAGTTTTTCAGTGCAACTCACTCATATACTATGTACTACACTGTGCGTTTCTTATATTCTAAGTTTTTCAGTGCAACTCACTCATATACTATGTACTACACTGTGCGTTTCTTATATTCTAAGTTTTTCAGTGCAACTCACTCATATACTTTGTACTACACAGTGCTTTTCTTATATTCTAAGTTTTTCAGTGCAACTCACTCATGTACTATGTACTACACAGTGCTTTTCTTATATTCTAAGTTTTTCAGTGCAACTCACTCATATACTATGTACTACACTGTGCGTTCCTTATATTCTAAGTTTTTCAGTGCAACTCACTGATATACTATGTACTACACTGTGCGTTTCTTATATTCTAAGTTTTTCAGTGCAACTCACTCATATACTATGTACTACACTGTGCGTTTCTTATATTCTAAGTTTTTCAGTGCAACTCACTCATATACTATGTACTACACTGTGCGTTTCTTATATTCTAAGTTTTTCAGTGCAACTCATTCATATACTATGTACTACATTGTGCATTTCGTGTAATGCGGGTTTTTCAGTAAATTCTAAGTTTTTCAGTGCAACTCACTCATATACTATGTACTACACTGTGCGTTTCTTATATTCTAAGTTTTTCAGTGCAACTCACTCATATACTTTGTACTACACTGTGCTTTTCTTATATTCTAAGTTTTTCAGTGCAACTCACTCATGTACTATGTACTACACTGTGCGTTTCTTATATTCTAAGTTTTTCAGTGCAACTCACTCATATACTATGTACTACACTGTGCGTTTCTTATATTCTAAGTTTTTGAGTGCAACTCACTCATATACTATGTACTACACTGTGCGTTTCTTATATTCTAAGTTTTTCAGTGCAACTCACTCATATACTATGTACTACACTGTGCGTTTCTTATATTCTAAGTTTTTCAGTGCAACTCACTCATATACTATGTACTACACTGTGCGTTTCTTATATTCTAAGTTTTTGAGTGCAACTCACTCATATACTATGTACTACACTGTGCGTTTCTTATATTCTAAGTTTTTCAGTGCAACTCATTCATATACTATGTACTACACTGTGCATTTCGTGTAATGCGGGTTTTTCAGTAAATTCTAAGTTTTTCAGTGCAACTCATTCATATACTATGTACTATACTGTGCGTTTCTTATATTCTAAGTTTTTCAGTGCAACTCACTCATATACTATGTACTACACTGTGCGTTTCTTATATTCTAAGTTTTTCAGTGCAACTCACTCATATACTATGTACTACACTGTGCGTTTCTTATATTCTAAGTTTTTCAGTGCAACTCACTCATATACTATGTGCTACACTGTGCGTTTCTTATATTCTAAGTTTTTCAGTGCAACTCACTCATATATTATGTGCTACACTGTGCGTTTCTTATATTCTAAGTTTTTCAGTGCAACTCACTCATATACTATGTGCTACACTGTGCGTTTCTTATATTCTAAGTTTTTCAGTGCAACTCATTCATATACTATGTGCTACACTGTGCGTTTCTTATATTCTAAGTTTTTCAGTGCAACTCACTCATGTACTATGTGCTACACTGTGCGTTTCTTATATTCTAAGTTTTTCAGTGCAACTCACTCATATACTATGTGCTACACTGTGCGTTTCTTATATTCTAAGTTTTTCAGTGCAACTCACTCATATACTATGTACTACACTGTGCGTTTCTTATATTCTAAGTTTTTCAGTGCAACTCACTCATATACTATGTACTACACTGTGCGTTTCTTATATTCTAAGTTTTTCAGTGCAACTCACTCATATACTATGTACTACACTGTGCGTTTCTTATATTCTAAGTTTTTCAGTGCAACTCACTCATATACTATGTACTACACTGTGCGTTTTTTAAATTCTAATATTTTCAGTACAACTCACTCATATACTATGTACTACACTGTGCGTTTCTTATATTCTAAGTTTTTCAGTGCAACTCACTCATATACTATGTACTACACTGTGCGTTTCTTATATTCTAAGTTTTTCAGTGCAACTCACTCATATACTATGTACTACACTGTGCGTTTCTTATATTCTAAGTTTTTCAGTGCAACTCACTCATATACTTTGTACTACACAGTGCTTTTCTTATATTCTAAGTTTTTCAGTGCAACTCACTCATGTACTATGTACTACACAGTGCTTTTCTTATATTCTAAGTTTTTCAGTGCAACTCACTCATGTACTATGTACTACACTGTGCGTTTCTTATATTCTAAGTTTTTGAGTGCAACTCACTCATATACTATGTACTACACTGTGCGTTTCTTATATTCTAAGTTTTTCAGTGCAACTCACTCATATACTATGTACTACACTGTGCGTTTCTTAAATTCTAAGTTTTTCAGTGCAACTCACTCATATACTATGTACTACACTGTGCGTTTCTGATATTCTAAGTTTTTCAGTGCAACTCACTCATATACTATGTACTACACTGTGCGTTTCTTATATTCTAAGTTTTTCAGTGCAACTCACTCATATACTATGTACTACACTGTGCGTTTCTTATATTCTAAGTTTTTCAGTGCAACTCACTCATATACTTTGTACTACACAGTGCTTTTCTTATATTCTAAGTTTTTCAGTGCAACTCATTCATGTACTATGTACTACACAGTGCTTTTCTTATATTCTAAGTTTTTCAGTGCAACTCACTCATGTACTATGTACTACACTGTGCGTTCCTTATATTCTAAGTTTTTGAGTGCAACTCACTCATGTACTATGTACTACACAGTGCTTTTCTTATATTCTAAGTTTTTCAGTGCAACTCACTCATGTACTATGTACTACACTGTGCGTTTCTTATATTCTAAGTTTTTGAGTGCAACTCACTCATATACTATGTACTACACTGTGCGTTTCTTATATTCTAAGTTTTTCAGTGCAACTCACTCATATACTATGTGCTACACTGTGCGTTTCTTATATTCTAAGTTTTTCAGTGCAACTCACTCATATACTATGTGCTACACTGTGCGTTTCTTATATTCTAAGTTTTTCAGTGCAACTCATTCATGTACTATGTACTACACAGTGCTTTTCTTATATTCTAAGTTTTTCAGTGCAACTCACTCATGTACTATGTACTACACTGTGCGTTCCTTATATTCTAAGTTTTTGAGTGCAACTCACTCATGTACTATGTACTACACAGTGCTTTTTTTATATTCTAAGTTTTTCAGTGCAACTCACTCATGTACTATGTACTACACTGTGCGTTTCTTATATTCTAAGTTTTTGAGTGCAACTCACTCATATACTATGTACTACACTGTGCGTTTCTTATATTCTAAGTTTTTCAGTGCAACTCACTCATATACTATGTGCTACACTGTGCGTTTCTTATATTCTAAGTTTTTCAGTGCAACTCACTCATATACTATGTGCTACACTGTGCGTTTCTTATATTCTAAGTTTTTCAGTGCAACTCACTCATATACTATGTGCTACACTGTGCGTTTCTTATATTCTAAGTTTTTCAGTGCAACTCACTCATATACTATGTGCTACACTGTGCGTTTCTTATATTCTAAGTTTTTCAGTGCAACTCACTCATATACTATGTACTACACTGTGCGTTTCTTATATTCTAAGTTTTTCAGTGCAACTCACTCATATACTATGTACTACACTGTGCGTTTCTTAAATTCTAAGTTTTTCAGTGCAACTCACTCATATACTATGTACTACACTGTGCGTTTCTTAAATTCTAATATTTTCAGTGCAACTCACTCATATACTATGTACTACACTGTGCGTTTCTTATATTCTAAGTTTTTCAGTGCAACTCACTCATATACTATGTACTACACTGTGCGTTTCTTATATTCTAAGTTTTTCAGTGCAACTCACTCATATACTATGTACTACACTGTGCGTTTCTTATATTCTAAGTTTTTCAGTGCAACTCACTCATATACTTTGTACTACACAGTGCTTTTCTTATATTCTAAGTTTTTCAGTGCAACTCACTCATGTACTATGTACTACACAGTGCTTTTCTTATATTCTAAGTTTTTCAGTGCAACTCACTCATATACTATGTACTACACTGTGCGTTCCTTATATTCTAAGTTTTTCAGTGCAACTCACTGATATACTATGTACTACACTGTGCGTTTCTTATATTCTAAGTTTTTCAGTGCAACTCACTCATATACTATGTACTACACTGTGCGTTTCTTATATTCTAAGTTTTTCAGTGCAACTCACTCATATACTATGTACTACACTGTGCGTTTCTTATATTCTAAGTTTTTCAGTGCAACTCATTCATATACTATGTACTACATTGTGCATTTCGTGTAATGCGGGTTTTTCAGTAAATTCTAAGTTTTTCAGTGCAACTCACTCATATACTATGTACTACACTGTGCGTTTCTTATATTCTAAGTTTTTCAGTGCAACTCACTCATATACTTTGTACTACACTGTGCTTTTCTTATATTCTAAGTTTTTCAGTGCAACTCACTCATGTACTATGTACTACACTGTGCGTTTCTTATATTCTAAGTTTTTCAGTGCAACTCACTCATATACTATGTACTACACTGTGCGTTTCTTATATTCTAAGTTTTTGAGTGCAACTCACTCATATACTATGTACTACACTGTGCGTTTCTTATATTCTAAGTTTTTCAGTGCAACTCACTCATATACTATGTACTACACTGTGCGTTTCTTATATTCTAAGTTTTTCAGTGCAACTCACTCATATACTATGTACTACACTGTGCGTTTCTTATATTCTAAGTTTTTGAGTGCAACTCACTCATATACTATGTACTACACTGTGCGTTTCTTATATTCTAAGTTTTTCAGTGCAACTCATTCATATACTATGTACTACACTGTGCATTTCGTGTAATGCGGGTTTTTCAGTAAATTCTAAGTTTTTCAGTGCAACTCATTCATATACTATGTACTATACTGTGCGTTTCTTATATTCTAAGTTTTTCAGTGCAACTCACTCATATACTATGTACTACACTGTGCGTTTCTTATATTCTAAGTTTTTCAGTGCAACTCACTCATATACTATGTACTACACTGTGCGTTTCTTATATTCTAAGTTTTTCAGTGCAACTCACTCATATACTATGTGCTACACTGTGCGTTTCTTATATTCTAAGTTTTTCAGTGCAACTCACTCATATATTATGTGCTACACTGTGCGTTTCTTATATTCTAAGTTTTTCAGTGCAACTCACTCATATACTATGTGCTACACTGTGCGTTTCTTATATTCTAAGTTTTTCAGTGCAACTCATTCATATACTATGTGCTACACTGTGCGTTTCTTATATTCTAAGTTTTTCAGTGCAACTCACTCATGTACTATGTGCTACACTGTGCGTTTCTTATATTCTAAGTTTTTCAGTGCAACTCACTCATATACTATGTGCTACACTGTGCGTTTCTTATATTCTAAGTTTTTCAGTGCAACTCACTCATATACTATGTACTACACTGTGCGTTTCTTATATTCTAAGTTTTTCAGTGCAACTCACTCATATACTATGTACTACACTGTGCGTTTCTTATATTCTAAGTTTTTCAGTGCAACTCACTCATATACTATGTACTACACTGTGCGTTTCTTATATTCTAAGTTTTTCAGTGCAACTCACTCATATACTATGTACTACACTGTGCGTTTTTTAAATTCTAATATTTTCAGTACAACTCACTCATATACTATGTACTACACTGTGCGTTTCTTATATTCTAAGTTTTTCAGTGCAACTCACTCATATACTATGTACTACACTGTGCGTTTCTTATATTCTAAGTTTTTCAGTGCAACTCACTCATATACTATGTACTACACTGTGCGTTTCTTATATTCTAAGTTTTTCAGTGCAACTCACTCATATACTTTGTACTACACAGTGCTTTTCTTATATTCTAAGTTTTTCAGTGCAACTCACTCATGTACTATGTACTACACAGTGCTTTTCTTATATTCTAAGTTTTTCAGTGCAACTCACTCATGTACTATGTACTACACTGTGCGTTTCTTATATTCTAAGTTTTTGAGTGCAACTCACTCATATACTATGTACTACACTGTGCGTTTCTTATATTCTAAGTTTTTCAGTGCAACTCACTCATATACTATGTACTACACTGTGCGTTTCTTATATTCTAAGTTTTTCAGTGCAACTCACTCATATACTATGTGCTACACTGTGCGTTTCTTATATTCTAAGTTTTTCAGTGCAACTCACTCATATACTATGTGCTACACTGTGCGTTTCTTATATTCTAAGTTTTTCAGTGCAACTCACTCATGTACTATGTACTACACTGTGCGTTTCTTATATTCTAAGTTTTTCAGTGCAACTCACTCATATACTATGTACTACACTGTGCGTTTCTTATATTCTAAGTTTTTGAGTGCAACTCACTCATATACTATGTACTACACTGTGCGTTTCTTATATTCTAAGTTTTTCAGTGCAACTCACTCATATACTATGTACTACACTGTGCGTTTCTTATATTCTAAGTTTTTCAGTGCAACTCACTCATATACTATGTACTACACTGTGCGTTTCTTATATTCTAAGTTTTTGAGTGCAACTCACTCATATACTATGTACTACACTGTGCGTTTCTTATATTCTAAGTTTTTCAGTGCAACTCATTCATATACTATGTACTACACTGTGCATTTCGTGTAATGCGGGTTTTTCAGTAAATTCTAAGTTTTTCAGTGCAACTCATTCATATACTATGTACTATACTGTGCGTTTCTTATATTCTAAGTTTTTCAGTGCAACTCACTCATATACTATGTACTACACTGTGCGTTTCTTATATTCTAAGTTTTTCAGTGCAACTCACTCATATACTATGTACTACACTGTGCGTTTCTTATATTCTAAGTTTTTCAGTGCAACTCACTCATATACTATGTGCTACACTGTGCGTTTCTTATATTCTAAGTTTTTCAGTGCAACTCACTCATATATTATGTGCTACACTGTGCGTTTCTTATATTCTAAGTTTTTCAGTGCAACTCACTCATATACTATGTGCTACACTGTGCGTTTCTTATATTCTAAGTTTTTCAGTGCAACTCATTCATATACTATGTGCTACACTGTGCGTTTCTTATATTCTAAGTTTTTCAGTGCAACTCACTCATGTACTATGTGCTACACTGTGCGTTTCTTATATTCTAAGTTTTTCAGTGCAACTCACTCATATACTATGTGCTACACTGTGCGTTTCTTATATTCTAAGTTTTTCAGTGCAACTCACTCATATACTATGTACTACACTGTGCGTTTCTTATATTCTAAGTTTTTCAGTGCAACTCACTCATATACTATGTACTACACTGTGCGTTTCTTATATTCTAAGTTTTTCAGTGCAACTCACTCATATACTATGTACTACACTGTGCGTTTCTTATATTCTAAGTTTTTCAGTGCAACTCACTCATATACTATGTACTACACTGTGCGTTTTTTAAATTCTAATATTTTCAGTACAACTCACTCATATACTATGTACTACACTGTGCGTTTCTTATATTCTAAGTTTTTCAGTGCAACTCACTCATATACTATGTACTACACTGTGCGTTTCTTATATTCTAAGTTTTTCAGTGCAACTCACTCATATACTATGTACTACACTGTGCGTTTCTTATATTCTAAGTTTTTCAGTGCAACTCACTCATATACTTTGTACTACACAGTGCTTTTCTTATATTCTAAGTTTTTCAGTGCAACTCACTCATGTACTATGTACTACACAGTGCTTTTCTTATATTCTAAGTTTTTCAGTGCAACTCACTCATGTACTATGTACTACACTGTGCGTTTCTTATATTCTAAGTTTTTGAGTGCAACTCACTCATATACTATGTACTACACTGTGCGTTTCTTATATTCTAAGTTTTTCAGTGCAACTCACTCATATACTATGTACTACACTGTGCGTTTCTTATATTCTAAGTTTTTCAGTGCAACTCACTCATATACTATGTGCTACACTGTGCGTTTCTTATATTCTAAGTTTTTCAGTGCAACTCACTCATATACTATGTGCTACACTGTGCGTTTCTTATATTCTAAGTTTTTCAGTGCAACTCACTCATATACTATGTGCTACACTGTGCGTTTCTTATATTCTAAGTTTTTTAGTGCAACTCACTCATATACTATGTACTACACTGTGCGTTTCTTATATTCTAAGTTTTTCAGTGCAACTCACTCATATACTATGTGCTACACTGTGCGTTTCTTATATTCTAAGTTTTTCAGTGCAACTCACTCATATACTATGTACTACACTGTGCGTTTCTTATATTCTAAGTTTTTCAGTGCAACTCACTCATATACTATGTACTACACTGTGCGTTTCTTAAATTCTAAGTTTTTCAGTGCAACTCACTCATATACTATGTACTACACTGTGCGTTTCTTATATTCTAAGTTTTTCAGTGCAACTCACTCATATACTATGTACTACCCTGTGCGTTTCTTATATTCTAAGTTTTTCAGTGCAACTCACTCATATACTATGTACTACACTGTGCGTTTCTTATATTCTAAGTTTTTCAGTGCAACTCACTCATATACTTTGTACTACACAGTGCTTTTCTTATATTCTAAGTTTTTCAGTGCAACTCACTCATGTACTATGTACTACACAGTGCTTTTCTTATATTCTAAGTTTTTCAGTGCAACTCACTCATGTACTATGTACTACACTGTGCGTTCCTTATATTCTAAGTTTTTCAGTGCAACTCACTCATATACTATGTGCTACACTGTGTGTTTCTTATATTCTAAGTTTTCAGTGCAACTCACTCATATACTATGTGCTATACTGCGTTTCTTATATTCTAAGTTTTTCAGTGCAACTCACTCATATACTATGTGCTACACTGTGCGTTTCTTATATTCTAAGTTTTTCAGTGCAACTCACTCATATACTATGTACTACACTGTGCGTTTCTTAAATTCTAAGTTTTTCAGTGCAACTCACTCATAAACTATGTACTACACTGTGCGTTTCTTATATTCTAAGTTTTTCAGTGCAATTCACTCATATACTATGTACTACACTTTGCGTTTCTTATATTCTAAGTTTTTCAGTGCAACTCACTCATATACTATGTACTACACTGTGCGTTTCTTATATTCTAAGTTTTTCAGTGCAACTCACTCATATACTATGTATTACACTGTGCGTTTCTTATATTCTAAGTTTTTCAGTGCAACTCACTCATATACTTTGTACTACACTGTGCTTTTCTTATATTCTAAGTTTTTCAGTGCAACTCACTCATGTACTATGTACTACACTGTGCGTTTCTTATATTCTAAGTTTTTCAGTGAAACTCACTCATATACTATGTACTACACTGTGCGTTTCTTATATTCTAAGTTTTTGAGTGCAACTCACTCATATATTATGTACTACACTGTGCGTTTCTTATATTCTAAGTTTTTCAGTGCAACTCACTCATATACTATGTGCTACACTGTGCGTTTCTTATATTCTAAGTTTTTCAGTGCAACTCATTCATATACTATGTGCTACACTGTGCGTTTCTTATATTCTAAGTTTTTCAGTGCAACTCACTCATGTACTATGTGCTACACTGTGCGTTTCTTATATTCTAAGTTTTTCAGTGCAACTCACTCATGTACTATGTGCTACACTGTGCGTTTCTTATATTCTAAGTTTTTCAGTGCAACTCACTCATATACTATGTACTACACTGTGCGTTTCTTATATTCTAAGTTTTTCAGTGCAACTCACTCATATACTATGTACTACACTGTGCGTTTCTTATATTCTAAGTTTTTCAGTGCAACTCACTCATATACTATGTACTACACTGTGCGTTTTTTTAAATTCTAAGTTTTTCAGTGCAACTCACTCATATACTATGTACTACACTGTGCGTTTCTTATATTCTAAGTTTTTCAGTGCAACTCACTCATATACTATGTACTACACTGTGCGTTTCTTATATTCTAAGTTTTTCAGTGCAACTCACTCATATACTATGTACTACACTGTGCGTTTCTTATATTCTAAGTTTTTCAGTGCAACTCACTCATATACTTTGTACTACACAGTGCTTTTCTTATATTCTAAGTTTTTCTGTGCAACTCACTCATGTACTATGTACTACACAGTGCTTTTCTTATATTCTAAGTTTTTCAGTGCAACTCACTCATGTACTATGTACTACACTGTGCGTTACTTATATTCTAAGTTTTTCAGTGCAACTCACTCATATACTATGTGCTACACTGTGTGTTTCTTATATTCTAAGTTTTTCAGTGCAACTCACTCATATACTATGTGCTATACTGTGCGTTTCTTATATTCTAAGTTTTTCAGTGCAACTCACTCATATACTATGTGCTACACTGTGCGTTTCTTATATTCTAAGTTTTTCAGTGCAACTCACTCATATACTATGTACTACACTGTGCGTTTCTTAAATTCTAAGTTTTTCAGTGCAACTCACTCATAAAATATGTACTACACTGTGCGTTTCTTATATTCTAAGTTTTTCAGTGCAACTCACTCATATACTATGTACTACACTTTGCGTTTCTTATATTCTAAGTTTTTCAGTGCAACTCACTCATATACTATGTATTACACTGTGCGTTTCTTATATTCTAAGTTTTTCAGTGCAACTCACTCATATACTTTGTACTACACTGTGCTTTTCTTATATTCTAAGTTTTTCAGTGCAACTCACTCATGTACTATGTACTACACTGTGCGTTTCTTATATTCTAAGTTTTTCAGTGCAACTCACTCATATACTATGTACTACACTGTGCGTTTCTTATATTCTAAGTTTTTGAGTGCAACTCACTCATATATTATGTACTACACTGTGCGTTTCTTATATTCTAAGTTTTTGAGTGCAACTCACTCATATACTATGTGCTACACTGTGCGTTTCTTATATTCTAAGTTTTTCAGTGCAACTCATTCATATACTATGTGCTACACTGTGCGTTTCTTATATTCTAAGTTTTTCAGTGCAACTCATTCATGTACTATGTGCTACACTGTGCGTTTCTTATATTCTAAGTTTTTCAGTGCAACTCACTCATGTACTATGTGCTACACTGTGCGTTTCTTATATTCTAAGTTTTTCAGTGCAACTCACTCATATACTATGTACTACACTGTGCGTTTCTTATATTCTAAGTTTTTCAGTGCAACTCACTCATATACTATGTACTACACTGTGCGTTTCTTATATTCTAAGTTTTTCAGTGCAACTCACTCATATACTATGTACTACACTGTGCGTTTCTTATATTCTAAGTTTTTCAGTGCAACTCACTCATATACTATGTACTACACTGTGCGTTTCTTAAATTCTAATATTTTCAGTGCAACTCACTCATAGACTATGTACTACACTGTGCGTTTCTTATATTCTAAGTTTTTCAGTGCAACTCACTCATATACTATGTACTACACTGTGCGTTTCTTATATTCTAAGTTTTTCAGTGCAACTCATTCATATACTATGTACTACACTGTGCGTTTCTTATATTCTAAGTTTTTCAGTGCAACTCACTCATATACTATGTACTACACTGTGCGTTTCTTATATTCTAAGTTTTTGAGTGCAACTCACTCATATACTATGTACTACACTGTGCGTTTCTTATATTCTAAGTTTTTCAGTGCAACTCATTCATATACTATGTACTACACTGTGCATTTCGTGTAATGCGGGTTTTTCAGTAAATTCTAAGTTTTTCAGTGCAACTCATTCATATACTATGTACTATACTGTGCGTTTCTTATATTCTAAGTTTTTCAGTGCAACTCACTCATATACTATGTACTACACTGTGCGTTTCTTATATTCTAAGTTTTTCAGTGCAACTCACTCATATACTATGTACTACACTGTGCGTTTCTTATATTCTACGTTTTTCAGTGCAACTCACTCATATACTATGTGCTACACTGTGCGTTTCTTATATTCTAAGTTTTTGAGTGCAACTCACTCATATACTATGTGCTACACTGTGCGTTTCTTATATTCTAAGTTTTTCAGTGCAACTCACTCATATACTATGTGCTACACTGTGCGTTTCTTATATTCTAAGTTTTTCAGTGCAACTCATTCATATACTATGTGTTACACTGTGCGTTTCTTATATTCTAAGTTTTTCAGTGCAACTCACTCATGTACTATGTGCTACACTGTGCGTTTCTTATATTCTAAGTTTTTAAGTGCAACTCACTCATATACTATGTGCTACACTGTGCGTTTCTTATATTCTAAGTTTTTCAGTGCAACTCACTCATATACTATGTACTACACTGTGCGTTTCTTATATTCTAAGTTTTTCAGTGCAACTCACTCATATACTATGTACTACACTGTGCGTTTCTTATATTCTAAGTTTTTCAGTGCAACTCACTCATATACTATGTACTACACTGTGCGTTTCTTATATTCTAAGTTTTTCAGTGCAACTCACTCATATACTATGTACTACACTGTGCGTTTCTTAAATTCTAATATTTTCAGTGCAACTCACTCATATACTATGTACTACACTGTGCGTTTCTTATATTCTAAGTTTTTCAGTGCAACTCACTCATATACTATGTACTACACTGTGCGTTTCTTATATTCTAAGTTTTTCCGTGCAACTCACTCATATACTATGTACTACACTGTGCGTTTCTTATATTCTAAGTTTTTCAGTGCAACTCACTCATATACTTTGTACTACACAGTGCTTTTCTTATATTCTAAGTTTTTCAGTGCAACTCACTCATGTACTATGTACTACACAGTGCTTTTCTTATATTCTAAGTTTTTCAGTGCAACTCACTCATGTACTATGTACTACACTGTGCGTTTCTTATATTCTAAGTTTTTGAGTGCAACTCACTCATATACTATGTACTACACTGTGCGTTTCTTATATTCTAAGTTTTTCAGTGCAACTCACTCATATACTATGTACTACACTGTGCGTTTCTTATATTCTAAGTTTTTCAGTGCAACTCACTCATATACTATGTGCTACACTGTGCGTTTCTTATATTCTAAGTTTTTCAGTGCAACTCACTCATATACTATGTGCTACACTGTGCGTTTCTTATATTCTAAGTTTTTCAGTGCAACTCACTCATATACTATGTGCTACACTGTGCGTTTCTTATATTCTAAGTTTTTCAGTGCAACTCACTCATATACTATGTACTACACTGTGCGTTTCTTATATTCTAAGTTTTTCAGTGCAACTCACTCATATACTATGTACTACACTGTGCGTTTCTTATATTCTAAGTTTTTGAGTGCAACTCACTCATATACTATGTACTACACTGTGCGTTTCTTATATTCTAAGTTTTTCAGTGCAACTCATTCATATACTATGTACTACACTGTGCATTTCGTGTAATGCGGGTTTTTCAGTAAATTCTAAGTTTTTCAGTGCAACTCATTCATATACTATGTACTATACTGTGCGTTTCTTATATTCTAAGTTTTTCAGTGCAACTCACTCATATACTATGTACTACACTGTGCGTTTCTTATATTCTAGGTTTTTCAGTGCAACTCACTCATATACTATGTACTACACTGTGCGTTTCTTATATTCTAAGTTTTTCAGTGCAACTCACTCATATACTATGTGCTACACTGTGCGTTTCTTATATTCTAAGTTTTTCAGTGCAACTCACTCATATACTATGTGCTACACTGTGCGTTTCTTATATTCTAAGTTTTTCAGTGCAACTCACTCATATACTATGTGCTACACTGTGCGTTTCTTATATTCTAAGTTTTTCAGTGCAACTCATTCATATACTATGTGTTACACTGTGCGTTTCTTATATTCTAAGTTTTTCAGTGCAACTCACTCATGTACTATGTGCTACACTGTGCGTTTCTTATATTCTAAGTTTTTAAGTGCAACTCACTCATATACTATGTGCTACACTGTGCGTTTCTTATATTCTAAGTTTTTCAGTGCAACTCACTCATATACTATGTACTACACTGTGCGTTTCTTATATTCTAAGTTTTTCAGTGCAACTCACTCATATACTATGTACTACACTGTGCGTTTCTTATATTCTAAGTTTTTCAGTGCAACTCACTCATATACTATGTACTACACTGTGCGTTTCTTATATTCTAAGTTTTTCAGTGCAACTCACTCATATACTATGTACTACACTGTGCGTTTCTTAAATTCTAATATTTTCAGTGCAACTCACTCATATACTATGTACTACACTGTGCGTTTCTTATATTCTAAGTTTTTCAGTGCAACTCACTCATATACTATGTACTACACTGTGCGTTTCTTATATTCTAAGTTTTTCAGTGCAACTCACTCATATACTATGTACTACACTGTGCGTTTCTTATATTCTAAGTTTTTCAGTGCAACTCACTCATATACTTTGTACTACACAGTGCTTTTCTTATATTCTAAGTTTTTCAGTGCAACTCACTCATGTACTATGTACTACACAGTGCTTTTCTTATATTCTAAGTTTTTCAGTGCAACTCACTCATGTACTATGTACTACACTGTGCGTTTCTTATATTCTAAGTTTTTGAGTGCAAGTCACTCATATACTATGTACTACACTGTGCGTTTCTTATATTCTAAGTTTTTCAGTGCAACTCACTCATATACTATGTACTACACTGTGCGTTTCTTATATTCTAAGTTTTTCAGTGCAACTCACTCATATACTATGTGCTACACTGTGCGTTTCTTATATTCTAAGTTTTTCAGTGCAACTCACTCATATACTATGTGCTACACTGTGCGTTTCTTATATTCTAAGTTTTTCAGTGCAACTCACTCATATACTATGTGCTACACTGTGCGTTTCTTATATTCTAAGTTTTTCAGTGCAACTCACTCATATACTATGTACTACACTGTGCGTTTCTTATATTCTAAGTTTTTCAGTGCAACTCACTCATATACTATGTACTACACTGTGCGTTTCTTATATTCTAAGTTTTTGAGTGCAACTCACTCATATACTATGTACTACACTGTGCGTTTCTTATATTCTAAGTTTTTCAGTGCAACTCATTCATATACTATGTACTACACTGTGCATTTCGTGTAATGCGGGTTTTTCAGTAAATTCTAAGTTTTTCAGTGCAACTCATTCATATACTATGTACTATACTGTGCGTTTCTTATATTCTAAGTTTTTCAGTGCAACTCACTCATATACTATGTACTACACTGTGCGTTTCTTATATTCTAAGTTTTTCAGTGCAACTCACTCATATACTATGTACTACACTGTGCGTTTCTTATATTCTAAGTTTTTCAGGGCAACTCACTCATATACTATGTGCTACACTGTGTGTTTCTTATATTCTAAGTTTTTCAGTGCAACTCACTCATATACTATGTGCTACACTGTGCGTTTCTTATATTCTAAGTTTTTCAGTGCAACTCACTCATATACTATGTGCTACACTGTGCGTTTCTTATATTCTAAGTTTTTCAGTGCAACTCATTCATATACTATGTGTTACACTGTGCGTTTCTTATATTCTAAGTTTTTCAGTGCAACTCACTCATGTACTATGTGCTACACTGTGCGTTTCTTATATTCTAAGTTTTTAAGTGCAACTCACTCATATACTATGTGCTACACTGTGCGTTTCTTATATTCTAAGTTTTTCAGTGCAACTCACTCATATACTATGTACTACACTGTGCGTTTCTTATATTCTAAGTTTTTCAGTGCAACTCACTCATATACTATGTACTACACTGTGCGTTTCTTATATTCTAAGTTTTTCAGTGCAACTCACTCATATACTATGTACTACACTGTGCGTTTCTTATATTCTAAGTTTTTCAGTGCAACTCACTCATATACTATGTACTACACTGTGCGTTTCTTAAATTCTAATATTTTCAGTGCAACTCACTCATATACTATGTACTACACTGTGCGTTTCTTATATTCTAAGTTTTTCAGTGCAACTCACTCATATACTATGTGTTACACTGTGCGTTTCTTATATTCTAAGTTTTTCAGTGCAACTCACTCATGTACTATGTGCTACACTGTGCGTTTCTTATATTCTAAGTTTTTCAGTGCAACTCACTCATATACTATGTACTACACTGTGCGTTTCTTATATTCTAAGTTTTTCAGTGCAACTCACTCATATACTATGTACTACACTGTGCGTTTCTTATATTCTAAGTTTTTCAGTGCAACTCACTCATATACTATGTACTACACTGTGCGTTTCTTAAATTCTAATATTTTCAGTGCAACTCACTCATAGACTATGTACTACACTGTGCGTTTCTTATATTCTAAGTTTTTCAGTGCAACTCACTCATATACTATGTACTACACTGTGCGTTTCTTATATTCTAAGTTTTTCAGTGCAACTCATTCATATACTATGTACTACACTGTGCGTTTCTTATATTCTAAGTTTTTCAGTGCAACTCACTCATATACTATGTACTACACTGTGCGTTTCTTATATTCTAAGTTTTTGAGTGCAACTCACTCATATACTATGTACTACACTGTGCGTTTCTTATATTCTAAGTTTTTCAGTGCAACTCATTCATATACTATGTACTACACTGTGCATTTCGTGTAATGCGGGTTTTTCAGTAAATTCTAAGTTTTTCAGTGCAACTCATTCATATACTATGTACTATACTGTGCGTTTCTTATATTCTAAGTTTTTCAGTGCAACTCACTCATATACTATGTACTACACTGTGCGTTTCTTATATTCTAAGTTTTTCAGTGCAACTCACTCATATACTATGTACTACACTGTGCGTTTCTTATATTCTACGTTTTTCAGTGCAACTCACTCATATACTATGTGCTACACTGTGCGTTTCTTATATTCTAAGTTTTTGAGTGCAACTCACTCATATACTATGTGCTACACTGTGCGTTTCTTATATTCTAAGTTTTTCAGTGCAACTCACTCATATACTATGTGCTACACTGTGCGTTTCTTATATTCTAAGTTTTTCAGTGCAACTCATTCATATACTATGTGTTACACTGTGCGTTTCTTATATTCTAAGTTTTTCAGTGCAACTCACTCATGTACTATGTGCTACACTGTGCGTTTCTTATATTCTAAGTTTTTAAGTGCAACTCACTCATATACTATGTGCTACACTGTGCGTTTCTTATATTCTAAGTTTTTCAGTGCAACTCACTCATATACTATGTACTACACTGTGCGTTTCTTATATTCTAAGTTTTTCAGTGCAACTCACTCATATACTATGTACTACACTGTGCGTTTCTTATATTCTAAGTTTTTCAGTGCAACTCACTCATATACTATGTACTACACTGTGCGTTTCTTATATTCTAAGTTTTTCAGTGCAACTCACTCATATACTATGTACTACACTGTGCGTTTCTTAAATTCTAATATTTTCAGTGCAACTCACTCATATACTATGTACTACACTGTGCGTTTCTTATATTCTAAGTTTTTCAGTGCAACTCACTCATATACTATGTACTACACTGTGCGTTTCTTATATTCTAAGTTTTTCCGTGCAACTCACTCATATACTATGTACTACACTGTGCGTTTCTTATATTCTAAGTTTTTCAGTGCAACTCACTCATATACTTTGTACTACACAGTGCTTTTCTTATATTCTAAGTTTTTCAGTGCAACTCACTCATGTACTATGTACTACACAGTGCTTTTCTTATATTCTAAGTTTTTCAGTGCAACTCACTCATGTACTATGTACTACACTGTGCGTTTCTTATATTCTAAGTTTTTGAGTGCAACTCACTCATATACTATGTACTACACTGTGCGTTTCTTATATTCTAAGTTTTTCAGTGCAACTCACTCATATACTATGTACTACACTGTGCGTTTCTTATATTCTAAGTTTTTCAGTGCAACTCACTCATATACTATGTGCTACACTGTGCGTTTCTTATATTCTAAGTTTTTCAGTGCAACTCACTCATATACTATGTGCTACACTGTGCGTTTCTTATATTCTAAGTTTTTCAGTGCAACTCACTCATATACTATGTGCTACACTGTGCGTTTCTTATATTCTAAGTTTTTCAGTGCAACTCACTCATATACTATGTGCTACACTGTGCGTTTCTTATATTCTAAGTTTTTCAGTGCAACTCACTCATATACTATGTACTACACTGTGCGTTTCTTATATTCTAAGTTTTTCAGTGCAACTCACTCATATACTATGTACTACACTGTGCGTTTCTTATATTCTAAGTTTTTGAGTGCAACTCACTCATATACTATGTACTACACTGTGCGTTTCTTATATTCTAAGTTTTTCAGTGCAACTCCTTCATATACTATGTACTACACTGTGCATTTCGTGTAATGCGGGTTTTTCAGTAAATTCTAAGTTTTTCAGTGCAACTCATTCATATACTATGTACTATACTGTGCGTTTCTTATATTCTAAGTTTTTCAGTGCAACTCACTCATATACTATGTACTACACTGTGCGTTTCTTATATTCTAGGTTTTTCAGTGCAACTCACTCATATACTATGTACTACACTGTGCGTTTCTTATATTCTAAGTTTTTCAGTGCAACTCACTCATATACTATGTGCTACACTGTGCGTTTCTTATATTCTAAGTTTTTCAGTGCAACTCACTCATATACTATGTGCTACACTGTGCGTTTCTTATATTCTAAGTTTTTCAGTGCAACTCACTCATATACTATGTGCTACACTGTGCGTTTCTTATATTCTAAGTTTTTCAGTGCAACTCATTCATATACTATGTGTTACACTGTGCGTTTCTTATATTCTAAGTTTTTCAGTGCAACTCACTCATGTACTATGTGCTACACTGTGCGTTTCTTATATTCTAAGTTTTTAAGTGCAACTCACTCATATACTATGTGCTACACTGTGCGTTTCTTATATTCTAAGTTTTTCAGTGCAACTCACTCATATACTATGTACTACACTGTGCGTTTCTTATATTCTAAGTTTTTCAGTGCAACTCACTCATATACTATGTACTACACTGTGCGTTTCTTATATTCTAAGTTTTTCAGTGCAACTCACTCATATACTATGTACTACACTGTGCGTTTCTTATATTCTAAGTTTTTCAGTGCAACTCACTCATATACTATGTACTACACTGTGCGTTTCTTAAATTCTAATATTTTCAGTGCAACTCACTCATATACTATGTACTACACTGTGCGTTTCTTATATTCTAAGTTTTTCAGTGCAACTCACTCATATACTATGTACTACACTGTGCGTTTCTTATATTCTAAGTTTTTCAGTGCAACTCACTCATATACTATGTACTACACTGTGCGTTTCTTATATTCTAAGTTTTTCAGTGCAACTCACTCATATACTTTGTACTACACAGTGCTTTTCTTATATTCTAAGTTTTTCAGTGCAACTCACTCATGTACTATGTACTACACAGTGCTTTTCTTATATTCTAAGTTTTTCAGTGCAACTCACTCATGTACTATGTACTACACTGTGCGTTTCTTATATTCTAAGTTTTTGAGTGCAACTCACTCATATACTATGTACTACACTGTGCGTTTCTTATATTCTAAGTTTTTCAGTGCAACTCACTCATATACTATGTACTACACTGTGCGTTTCTTATATTCTAAGTTTTTCCGTGCAACTCACTCATATACTATGTACTACACTGTGCGTTTCTTATATTCTAAGTTTTTCAGTGCAACTCACTCATATACTTTGTACTACACAGTGCTTTTCTTATATTCTAAGTTTTTCAGTGCAACTCACTCATGTACTATGTACTACACAGTGCTTTTCTTATATTCTAAGTTTTTCAGTGCAACTCACTCATGTACTATGTACTACACTGTGCGTTTCTTATATTCTAAGTTTTTGAGTGCAACTCACTCATATACTATGTACTACACTGTGCGTTTCTTATATTCTAAGTTTTTCAGTGCAACTCACTCATATACTATGTACTACACTGTGCGTTTCTTATATTCTAAGTTTTTCAGTGCAACTCACTCATATACTATGTGCTACACTGTGCGTTTCTTATATTCTAAGTTTTTCAGTGCAACTCACTCATATACTATGTGCTACACTGTGCGTTTCTTATATTCTAAGTTTTTCAGTGCAACTCACTCATATACTATGTGCTACACTGTGCGTTTCTTATATTCTAAGTTTTTCAGTGCAACTCACTCATATACTATGTACTACACTGTGCGTTTCTTATATTCTAAGTTTTTCAGTGCAACTCACTCATATACTATGTACTACACTGTGCGTTTCTTATATTCTAAGTTTTTGAGTGCAACTCACTCATATACTATGTACTACACTGTGCGTTTCTTATATTCTAAGTTTTTCAGTGCAACTCATTCATATACTATGTACTACACTGTGCATTTCGTGTAATGCGGGTTTTTCAGTAAATTCTAAGTTTTTCAGTGCAACTCATTCATATACTATGTACTATACTGTGCGTTTCTTATATTCTAAGTTTTTCAGTGCAACTCACTCATATACTATGTACTACACTGTGCGTTTCTTATATTCTAGGTTTTTCAGTGCAACTCACTCATATACTATGTACTACACTGTGCGTTTCTTATATTCTAAGTTTTTCAGTGCAACTCACTCATATACTATGTGCTACACTGTGCGTTTCTTATATTCTAAGTTTTTCAGTGCAACTCACTCATATACTATGTGCTACACTGTGCGTTTCTTATATTCTAAGTTTTTCAGTGCAACTCACTCATATACTATGTGCTACACTGTGCGTTTCTTATATTCTAAGTTTTTCAGTGCAACTCATTCATATACTATGTGTTACACTGTGCGTTTCTTATATTCTAAGTTTTTCAGTGCAACTCACTCATGTACTATGTGCTACACTGTGCGTTTCTTATATTCTAAGTTTTTAAGTGCAACTCACTCATATACTATGTGCTACACTGTGCGTTTCTTATATTCTAAGTTTTTCAGTGCAACTCACTCATATACTATGTACTACACTGTGCGTTTCTTATATTCTAAGTTTTTCAGTGCAACTCACTCATATACTATGTACTACACTGTGCGTTTCTTATATTCTAAGTTTTTCAGTGCAACTCACTCATATACTATGTACTACACTGTGCGTTTCTTATATTCTAAGTTTTTCAGTGCAACTCACTCATATACTATGTACTACACTGTGCGTTTCTTAAATTCTAATATTTTCAGTGCAACTCACTCATATACTATGTACTACACTGTGCGTTTCTTATATTCTAAGTTTTTCAGTGCAACTCACTCATATACTATGTACTACACTGTGCGTTTCTTATATTCTAAGTTTTTCAGTGCAACTCACTCATATACTATGTACTACACTGTGCGTTTCTTATATTCTAAGTTTTTCAGTGCAACTCACTCATATACTTTGTACTACACAGTGCTTTTCTTATATTCTAAGTTTTTCAGTGCAACTCACTCATGTACTATGTACTACACAGTGCTTTTCTTATATTCTAAGTTTTTCAGTGCAACTCACTCATGTACTATGTACTACACTGTGCGTTTCTTATATTCTAAGTTTTTGAGTGCAACTCACTCATATACTATGTACTACACTGTGCGTTTCTTATATTCTAAGTTTTTCAGTGCAACTCACTCATATACTATGTACTACACTGTGCGTTTCTTATATTCTAAGTTTTTCAGTGCAACTCACTCATATACTATGTGCTACACTGTGCGTTTCTTATATTCTAAGTTTTTCAGTGCAACTCACTCATATACTATGTACTACACTGTGCGTTTCTTATATTCTAAGTTTTTCAGTGCAACTCACTCATATACTATGTACTACACTGTGCGTTTCTTATATTCTAAGTTTTTGAGTGCAACTCACTCATATACTATGTACTACACTGTGCGTTTCTTATATTCTAAGTTTTTCAGTGCAACTCATTCATATACTATGTACTACACTGTGCATTTCGTGTAATGCGGGTTTTTCAGTAAATTCTAAGTTTTTCAGTGCAACTCATTCATATACTATGTACTATACTGTGCGTTTCTTATATTCTAAGTTTTTCAGTGCAACTCACTCATATACTATGTACTACACTGTGCGTTTCTTATATTCTAAGTTTTTCAGTGCAACTCACTCATATACTATGTACTACACTGTGCGTTTCTTATATTCTAAGTTTTTCAGGGCAACTCACTCATATACTATGTGCTACACTGTGTGTTTCTTATATTCTAAGTTTTTCAGTGCAACTCACTCATATACTATGTGCTACACTGTGCGTTTCTTATATTCTAAGTTTTTCAGTGCAACTCACTCATATACTATGTGCTACACTGTGCGTTTCTTATATTCTAAGTTTTTCAGTGCAACTCATTCATATACTATGTGTTACACTGTGCGTTTCTTATATTCTAAGTTTTTCAGTGCAACTCACTCATGTACTATGTGCTACACTGTGCGTTTCTTATATTCTAAGTTTTTAAGTGCAACTCACTCATATACTATGTGCTACACTGTGCGTTTCTTATATTCTAAGTTTTTCAGTGCAACTCACTCATATACTATGTACTACACTGTGCGTTTCTTATATTCTAAGTTTTTCAGTGCAACTCACTCATATACTATGTACTACACTGTGCGTTTCTTATATTCTAAGTTTTTCAGTGCAACTCACTCATATACTATGTACTACACTGTGCGTTTCTTATATTCTAAGTTTTTCAGTGCAACTCACTCATATACTATGTACTACACTGTGCGTTTCTTAAATTCTAATATTTTCAGTGCAACTCACTCATATACTATGTACTACACTGTGCGTTTCTTATATTCTAAGTTTTTCAGTGCAACTCACTCATATACTATGTGTTACACTGTGCGTTTCTTATATTCTAAGTTTTTCAGTGCAACTCACTCATGTACTATGTGCTACACTGTGCGTTTCTTATATTCTAAGTTTTTCAGTGCAACTCACTCATATACTATGTACTACACTGTGCGTTTCTTATATTCTAAGTTTTTCAGTGCAACTCACTCATATACTATGTACTACACTGTGCGTTTCTTATATTCTAAGTTTTTCAGTGCAACTCACTCATATACTATGTACTACACTGTGCGTTTCTTAAATTCTAATATTTTCAGTGCAACTCACTCATAGACTATGTACTACACTGTGCGTTTCTTATATTCTAAGTTTTTCAGTGCAACTCACTCATATACTATGTACTACACTGTGCGTTTCTTATATTCTAAGTTTTTCAGTGCAACTCATTCATATACTATGTACTACACTGTGCGTTTCTTATATTCTAAGTTTTTCAGTGCAACTCACTCATATACTATGTACTACACTGTGCGTTTCTTATATTCTAAGTTTTTGAGTGCAACTCACTCATATACTATGTACTACACTGTGCGTTTCTTATATTCTAAGTTTTTCAGTGCAACTCATTCATATACTATGTACTACACTGTGCATTTCGTGTAATGCGGGTTTTTCAGTAAATTCTAAGTTTTTCAGTGCAACTCATTCATATACTATGTACTATACTGTGCGTTTCTTATATTCTAAGTTTTTCAGTGCAACTCACTCATATACTATGTACTACACTGTGCGTTTCTTATATTCTAAGTTTTTCAGTGCAACTCACTCATATACTATGTACTACACTGTGCGTTTCTTATATTCTACGTTTTTCAGTGCAACTCACTCATATACTATGTGCTACACTGTGCGTTTCTTATATTCTAAGTTTTTGAGTGCAACTCACTCATATACTATGTGCTACACTGTGCGTTTCTTATATTCTAAGTTTTTCAGTGCAACTCACTCATATACTATGTGCTACACTGTGCGTTTCTTATATTCTAAGTTTTTCAGTGCAACTCATTCATATACTATGTGTTACACTGTGCGTTTCTTATATTCTAAGTTTTTCAGTGCAACTCACTCATGTACTATGTGCTACACTGTGCGTTTCTTATATTCTAAGTTTTTAAGTGCAACTCACTCATATACTATGTGCTACACTGTGCGTTTCTTATATTCTAAGTTTTTCAGTGCAACTCACTCATATACTATGTACTACACTGTGCGTTTCTTATATTCTAAGTTTTTCAGTGCAACTCACTCATATACTATGTACTACACTGTGCGTTTCTTATATTCTAAGTTTTTCAGTGCAACTCACTCATATACTATGTACTACACTGTGCGTTTCTTATATTCTAAGTTTTTCAGTGCAACTCACTCATATACTATGTACTACACTGTGCGTTTCTTAAATTCTAATATTTTCAGTGCAACTCACTCATATACTATGTACTACACTGTGCGTTTCTTATATTCTAAGTTTTTCAGTGCAACTCACTCATATACTATGTACTACACTGTGCGTTTCTTATATTCTAAGTTTTTCCGTGCAACTCACTCATATACTATGTACTACACTGTGCGTTTCTTATATTCTAAGTTTTTCAGTGCAACTCACTCATATACTTTGTACTACACAGTGCTTTTCTTATATTCTAAGTTTTTCAGTGCAACTCACTCATGTACTATGTACTACACAGTGCTTTTCTTATATTCTAAGTTTTTCAGTGCAACTCACTCATGTACTATGTACTACACTGTGCGTTTCTTATATTCTAAGTTTTTGAGTGCAACTCACTCATATACTATGTACTACACTGTGCGTTTCTTATATTCTAAGTTTTTCAGTGCAACTCACTCATATACTATGTACTACACTGTGCGTTTCTTATATTCTAAGTTTTTCAGTGCAACTCACTCATATACTATGTGCTACACTGTGCGTTTCTTATATTCTAAGTTTTTCAGTGCAACTCACTCATATACTATGTGCTACACTGTGCGTTTCTTATATTCTAAGTTTTTCAGTGCAACTCACTCATATACTATGTGCTACACTGTGCGTTTCTTATATTCTAAGTTTTTCAGTGCAACTCACTCATATACTATGTACTACACTGTGCGTTTCTTATATTCTAAGTTTTTCAGTGCAACTCACTCATATACTATGTACTACACTGTGCGTTTCTTATATTCTAAGTTTTTGAGTGCAACTCACTCATATACTATGTACTACACTGTGCGTTTCTTATATTCTAAGTTTTTCAGTGCAACTCATTCATATACTATGTACTACACTGTGCATTTCGTGTAATGCGGGTTTTTCAGTAAATTCTAAGTTTTTCAGTGCAACTCATTCATATACTATGTACTATACTGTGCGTTTCTTATATTCTAAGTTTTTCAGTGCAACTCACTCATATACTATGTACTACACTGTGCGTTTCTTATATTCTAGGTTTTTCAGTGCAACTCACTCATATACTATGTACTACACTGTGCGTTTCTTATATTCTAAGTTTTTCAGTGCAACTCACTCATATACTATGTGCTACACTGTGCGTTTCTTATATTCTAAGTTTTTCAGTGCAACTCACTCATATACTATGTGCTACACTGTGCGTTTCTTATATTCTAAGTTTTTCAGTGCAACTCACTCATATACTATGTGCTACACTGTGCGTTTCTTATATTCTAAGTTTTTCAGTGCAACTCATTCATATACTATGTGTTACACTGTGCGTTTCTTATATTCTAAGTTTTTCAGTGCAACTCACTCATGTACTATGTGCTACACTGTGCGTTTCTTATATTCTAAGTTTTTAAGTGCAACTCACTCATATACTATGTGCTACACTGTGCGTTTCTTATATTCTAAGTTTTTCAGTGCAACTCACTCATATACTATGTACTACACTGTGCGTTTCTTATATTCTAAGTTTTTCAGTGCAACTCACTCATATACTATGTACTACACTGTGCGTTTCTTATATTCTAAGTTTTTCAGTGCAACTCACTCATATACTATGTACTACACTGTGCGTTTCTTATATTCTAAGTTTTTCAGTGCAACTCACTCATATACTATGTACTACACTGTGCGTTTCTTAAATTCTAATATTTTCAGTGCAACTCACTCATATACTATGTACTACACTGTGCGTTTCTTATATTCTAAGTTTTTCAGTGCAACTCACTCATATACTATGTACTACACTGTGCGTTTCTTATATTCTAAGTTTTTCAGTGCAACTCACTCATATACTATGTACTACACTGTGCGTTTCTTATATTCTAAGTTTTTCAGTGCAACTCACTCATATACTTTGTACTACACAGTGCTTTTCTTATATTCTAAGTTTTTCAGTGCAACTCACTCATGTACTATGTACTACACAGTGCTTTTCTTATATTCTAAGTTTTTCAGTGCAACTCACTCATGTACTATGTACTACACTGTGCGTTTCTTATATTCTAAGTTTTTGAGTGCAACTCACTCATATACTATGTACTACACTGTGCGTTTCTTATATTCTAAGTTTTTCAGTGCAACTCACTCATATACTATGTACTACACTGTGCGTTTCTTATATTCTAAGTTTTTCAGTGCAACTCACTCATATACTATGTGCTACACTGTGCGTTTCTTATATTCTAAGTTTTTCAGTGCAACTCACTCATATACTATGTGCTACACTGTGCGTTTCTTATATTCTAAGTTTTTCAGTGCAACTCACTCATATACTATGTGCTACACTGTGCGTTTCTTATATTCTAAGTTTTTCAGTGCAACTCACTCATATACTATGTACTACACTGTGCGTTTCTTATATTCTAAGTTTTTCAGTGCAACTCACTCATATACTATGTACTACACTGTGCGTTTCTTATATTCTAAGTTTTTGAGTGCAACTCACTCATATACTATGTACTACACTGTGCGTTTCTTATATTCTAAGTTTTTCAGTGCAACTCATTCATATACTATGTACTACACTGTGCATTTCGTGTAATGCGGGTTTTTCAGTAAATTCTAAGTTTTTCAGTGCAACTCATTCATATACTATGTACTATACTGTGCGTTTCTTATATTCTAAGTTTTTCAGTGCAACTCACTCATATACTATGTACTACACTGTGCGTTTCTTATATTCTAAGTTTTTCAGTGCAACTCACTCATATACTATGTACTACACTGTGCGTTTCTTATATTCTAAGTTTTTCAGGGCAACTCACTCATATACTATGTGCTACACTGTGTGTTTCTTATATTCTAAGTTTTTCAGTGCAACTCACTCATATACTATGTGCTACACTGTGCGTTTCTTATATTCTAAGTTTTTCAGTGCAACTCACTCATATACTATGTGCTACACTGTGCGTTTCTTATATTCTAAGTTTTTCAGTGCAACTCATTCATATACTATGTGTTACACTGTGCGTTTCTTATATTCTAAGTTTTTCAGTGCAACTCACTCATGTACTATGTGCTACACTGTGCGTTTCTTATATTCTAAGTTTTTAAGTGCAACTCACTCATATACTATGTGCTACACTGTGCGTTTCTTATATTCTAAGTTTTTCAGTGCAACTCACTCATATACTATGTACTACACTGTGCGTTTCTTATATTCTAAGTTTTTCAGTGCAACTCACTCATATACTATGTACTACACTGTGCGTTTCTTATATTCTAAGTTTTTCAGTGCAACTCACTCATATACTATGTACTACACTGTGCGTTTCTTATATTCTAAGTTTTTCAGTGCAACTCACTCATATACTATGTACTACACTGTGCGTTTCTTAAATTCTAATATTTTCAGTGCAACTCACTCATATACTATGTACTACACTGTGCGTTTCTTATATTCTAAGTTTTTCAGTGCAACTCACTCATATACTATGTACTACACTGTGCGTTTCTTATATTCTAAGTTTTTCAGTGCAACTCACTCATATACTATGTACTACACTGTGCGTTTCTTATATTCTAAGTTTTTCAGTGCAACTCACTCATATACTTTGTACTACACAGTGCTTTTCTTATATTCTAAGTTTTTCAGTGCAACTCACTCATGTACTATGTACTACACAGTGCTTTTCTTATATTCTAAGTTTTTCAGTGCAACTCACTCATGTACTATGTACTACACTGTGCGTTTCTAAATTCGAAATTTTTGAGTGCAACTCACTCATATACTATGTACTACACTGTGCGTTTCTTATATTCTAAGTTTTTCAGTGCAACTCACTCATATACTATGTACTACACTGTGCGTTTCTTATATTCTAAGTTTTTCAGTGCAACTCACTCATATACTATGTGCTACACTGTGTGTTTCTTATATTCTAAGTTTTTCAGTGCAACTCACTCATATACTATGTGCTACACTGTGCGTTTCTTATATTCTAAGTTTTTCAGTGCAACTCACTCATATACTATGTGCTACACTGTGCGTTTCTTATATTCTAAGTTTTTCAGTGCAACTCACTCATATACTATGTACTACACTGTGCGTTTCTTATATTCTAAGTTTTTCAGTGCAACTCACTCATATACTATGTGCTACACTGTGCGTTTCTTATATTCTAAGTTTTTCAGTGCAACTCACTCATATACTATGTACTACACTGTGCGTTTCTTATATTCTAAGTTTTTCAGTGCAACTCACTCATATACTATGTACTACACTGTGCGTTTCTTAAATTCTAAGTTTTTCAGTGCAACTCACTCATATACTATGTACTACACTGTGCGTTTCTTATATTCTAAGTTTTTCAGTGCAACTCACTCATATACTATGTACTACACTGTGCGTTTCTTATATTCTAAGTTTTTCAGTGCAACTCACTCATATACTATGTACTACACTGTGCGTTTCTTATATTCTAAGTTTTTCAGTGCAACTCACTCATATACTTTGTACTACACAGTGCTTTTCTTATATTCTAAGTTTTTCAGTGCAACTCATTCATGTACTATGTACTACACAGTGCTTTTCTTATATTCTAAGTTTTTCAGTGCAACTCACTCATGTACTATGTACTACACTGTGCGTTCCTTATATTCTAAGTTTTTGAGTGCAACTCACTCATATACTATGTACTACACAGTGCTTTTCTTATATTCTAAGTTTTTCAGTGCAACTCACTCATCTACTATGTACTACACTGTGCGTTTCTTATATTCTAAGTTTTTGAGTGCAACTCACTCATATACTATGTACTACACTGTGCGTTTCTTATATTCTAAGTTTTTCAGTGCAACTCACTCATATACTATGTGCTACACTGTGCGTTTCTTATATTCTAAGTTTTTCAGTGCAACTCACTCATATACTATGTGCTACACTGTGCGTTTCTTATATTCTAAGTTTTTCAGTGCAACTCACTCATATACTATGTGCTACACTGTGCGTTTCTTATATTCTAAGTTTTTCAGTGCAACTCACTCATATACTATGTGCTACACTGTGCGTTTCTTATATTCTAAGGTTTTCAGTGCAACTCACTCATATACTATGTACTACACTGTGCGTTTCTTATATTCTAAGTTTTTCAGTGCAACTCACTCATATACTATGTACTACACTGTGCGTTTCTTATATACTAAGTTTTTCAGTGCAACTCACTCATATACTATGTACTACACTGTGCGTTTCTTAAATTCTAATATTTTCAGTGCAACTCACTCATATACTATGTACTACACTGTGCGTTTCTTATATTCTAAGTTTTTCAGTGCAACTCACTCATATACTATGTACTACACTGTGCGTTTCTTATATTCTAAGTTTTTCAGTGCAACTCACTCTATACTATGTACTACACTGTGCGTTTCTTATATTCTAAGTTTTTCAGTGCAACTCACTCATATACTTTGTACTACACAGTGCTTTTCTTATATTCTAAGATTTTCAGTGCAACTCACTCATGTACTATGTACTACACTGTGCGTTTCTTATATTCTAAGTTTTTGAGTGCAACTCACTCATATACTATGTACTACACTGTGCGTTTCTTATATTCTAAGTTTTTCAGTGCAACTCACTCATATACTATGTGCTACACTGTGCGTTTCTTATATTCTAAGTTTTTCAGTGCAACTCACTCATATACTATGTGCTACACTGTGCATTTCTTATATTCTAAGTTTTTCAGTGCAACTCACTCATATACTATGTGCTACACTGTGCGTTTCTTATATTCTAAGTTTTTCAGTGCAACTCACTCATATACTATGTGCTACACTGTGCGTTTCTTATATTCTAAGTTTTTCAGTGCAACTCACTCATATACTATGTGCTACACTGTGCGTTTCTTATATTCTAAGTTTTTCAGTGCAACTCACTCATATACTATGTGCTACACTGTGCGTTTCTTATATTCTAAGTTTTTAAGTGCAACTCACTCATATACTATGTACTACACTGTGCGTTTCTTATATACTAAGTTTTTCAGTGCAACTCACTCATATACTATGTACTACACTGTGCGTTTCTTAAATTCTAATATTTTCAGTGCAACTCACTCATATACTATGTACTACACTGTGCGTTTCTTATATTCTAAGTTTTTCAGTGCAACTCACTCATATACTATGTACTACACTGTGCGTTTCTTATATTCTAAGTTTTTCAGTGCAACTCACTCTATACTATGTACTACACTGTGCGTTTCTTATATTCTAAGTTTTTCAGTGCAACTCACTCATATACTTTGTACTACACAGTGCTTTTCTTATATTCTAAGATTTTCAGTGCAACTCACTCATGTACTATGTACTACACTGTGCGTTTCTTATATTCTAAGTTTTTGAGTGCAACTCACTCATATACTATGTACTACACTGTGCGTTTCTTATATTCTAAGTTTTTCAGTGCAACTCACTCATATACTATGTGCTACACTGTGCGTTTCTTATATTCTAAGTTTTTCAGTGCAACTCACTCATATACTATGTGCTACACTGTGCATTTCTTATATTCTAAGTTTTTCAGTGCAACTCACTCATATACTATGTGCTACACTGTGCGTTTCTTATATTCTAAGTTTTTCAGTGCAACTCACTCATATACTATGTGCTACACTGTGCGTTTCTTATATTCTAAGTTTTTCAGTGCAACTCACTCATATACTATGTGCTACACTGTGCGTTTCTTATATTCTAAGTTTTTCAGTGCAACTCACTCATATACTATGTGCTACACTGTGCGTTTCTTATATTCTAAGTTTTTCAGTGCAACTCACTCATATACTATGTGCTACACTGTGCGTTTCTTATATTCTAAGTTTTTCAGTGCAACTCACTCATGTACTATGTGCTACACTGTGCGTTTCTTATATTCTAAGTTTTTAAGTGCAACTCACTCATATACTATGTGCTACACTGTGCGTTTCTTATATTCTAAGTTTTTCAGTGCAACTCACTCATATACTATGTACTACACTGTGCGTTTCTTATATTCTAAGTTTTTCAGTGCAACTCACTCATATACTATGTACTACACTGTGCGTTTCTTATATTCTAAGTTTTTCAGTGCAACTCACTCATATACTATGTACTACACTGTGCGTTTCTTATATTCTAAGTTTTTCAGTGCAACTCACTCATATACTATGTACTACACTGTGCGTTTCTTAAATTCTAATATTTTCAGTGCAACTCACTCATATACTATGTACTACACTGTGCGTTTCTTATATTCTAAGTTTTTCAGTGCAACTCACTCATATACTATGTACTACACTGTGCGTTTCTTATATTCTAAGTTTTTCAGTGCAACTCACTCATATACTATGTACTACACTGTGCGTTTCTTATATTCTAAGTTTTTCAGTGCAACTCACTCATATACTTTGTACTACACAGTGCTTTTCTTATATTCTAAGTTTTTCAGTGCAACTCACTCATGTACTATGTACTACACAGTGCTTTTCTTATATTCTAAGTTTTTCAGTGCAACTCACTCATATACTATGTACTACACTGTGCGTTTCTTATATTCTAAGTTTTTCAGTGCAACTCACTCATATACTATGTACTACACTGTGCGTTTCTTATATTCTAAGTTTTTCAGTGCAACTCACTCATATACTATGTACTACACTGTGCGTTTCTTATATTCTAAGTTTTTCAGTGCAACTCACTCATATACTATGTACTACACTGTGCGTTTCTTAAATTCTAATATTTTCAGTGCAACTCACTCATAGACTATGTACTACACTGTGCGTTTCTTATATTCTAAGTTTTTCAGTGCAACTCACTCATATACTATGTACTACACTGTGCGTTTCTTATATTCTAAGTTTTTCAGTGCAACTCACTCATATACTATGTACTACACTGTGCGTTTCTTATATTCTAAGTTTTTCAGTGCAACTCACTCATATACTTTGTACTACACAGTGCTTTTCTTATATTCTAAGTTTTTCAGTGCAACTCACTCATGTACTATGTACTACACTGTGCGTTTCTTATATTCTAAGTTTTTGAGTGCAACTCATTCATATACTATGTACTACACTGTGCGTTTCTTATATTCTAAGTTTTTCAGTGCAACTCACTCATATACTATGTACTACACTGTGCGTTTCTTATATTCTAAGTTTTTCAGTGCAACTCACTCATATACTATGTGCTACACTGTGCGTTTCTTATATTCTAAGTTTTTCAGTGCAACTCACTCATATACTATGTGCTACACTGTGCGTTTCTTATATTCTAAGTTTTTCAGTGCAACTCACTCATATACTATGTGCTACACTGTGCGTTTCTTATATTCTAAGTTTTTCAGTGCAACTCACTCATATACTATGTACTACACTGTGCGTTTCTTATATTCTAAGTTTTTCAGTGCAACTCAATCATATACTATGTGCTACACTGTGTGTTTCTTATATTCTAAGTTTTTCAGTGCAACTCACTCATATACTATGTGCTACACTGTGCGTTTCTTATATTCTAAGTTTTTCAGTGCAACTCACTCATATACTATGTGCTACACTGTGCGTTTCTTATATTCTAAGTTTTTCAGTGCAACTCACTCATATACTATGTACTACACTGTGCGTTTCTTATATTCTAAGTTTTTCAGTGCAACTCACTCATATACTATGTGCTACACTGTGCGTTTCTTATATTCTAAGTTTTTCAGTGCAACTCACTCATATACTATGTACTACACTGTGCGTTTCTTATATTCTAAGTTTTTCAGTGCAACTCACTCATATACTATGTACTACACTGTGCGTTTCTTATATTCTAAGTTTTTGAGTGCAACTCACTCATATACTATGTACTACACTGTGCGTTTCTTATATTCTAAGTTTTTCAGTGCAACTCATTCATATACTATGTACTACACTGTGCATTTCGTGTAATGCGGGTTTTTCAGTAAATTCTAAGTTTTTCAGTGCAACTCATTCATATACTATGTACTATACTGTGCGTTTCTTATATTCTAAGTTTTTCAGTGCAACTCACTCATATACTATGTACTACACTGTGCGTTTCTTATATTCTAAGTTTTTCAGTGCAACTCACTCATATACTATGTACTACACTGTGCGTTTCTTATATTCTAAGTTTTTCAGTGCAACTCACTCATATACTATGTGCTACACTGTGCGTTTCTTATATTCTAAGTTTTTCAGTGCAACTCACTCATATACTATGTGCTACACTGTGCGTTTCTTATATTCTAAGTTTTTCAGTGCAACTCACTCATATACTATGTGCTACACTGTGCGTTTCTTATATTCTAAGTTTTTCAGTGCAACTCATTCATATACTATGTGTTACACTGTGCGTTTCTTATATTCTAAGTTTTTCAGTGTAACTCACTCATGTACTATGTGCTACACTGTGCGTTTCTTATATTCTAAGTTTTTAAGTGCAACTCACTCATATACTATGTGCTACACTGTGCGTTTCTTATATTCTAAGTTTTTCAGTGCAACTCACTCATATACTATGTACTACACTGTGCGTTTCTTATATTCTAAGTTTTTCAGTGCAACTCACTCATATACTATGTACTACACTGTGCGTTTCTTATATTCTAAGTTTTTCAGTGCAACTCACTCATATACTATGTACTACACTGTGCGTTTCTTATATTCTAAGTTTTTCAGTGCAACTCACTCATATACTATGTACTACACTGTGCGTTTCTTAAATTCTAATATTTTCAGTGCAACTCACTCATATACTATGTACTACACTGTGCGTTTCTTATATTCTAAGTTTTTCAGTGCAACTCACTCATATACTATGTACTACACTGTGCGTTTCTTATATTCTAAGTTTTTCAGTGCAACTCACTCATATACTATGTACTACACTGTGCGTTTCTTATATTCTAAGTTTTTCAGTGCAACTCACTCATATACTTTGTACTACACAGTGCTTTTCTTATATTCTAAGTTTTTCAGTGCAACTCACTCATGTACTATGTACTACACAGTGCTTTTCTTATATTCTAAGTTTTTCAGTGCAACTCACTCATGTACTATGTACTACACTGTGCGTTTCTTATATTCTAAGTTTTTCAGTGCAACTCACTCATATACTATGTACTACACTGTGCGTTTCTTATATTCTAAGTTTTTCAGTGCAACTCACTCATATACTATGTACTACACTGTGCGTTTCTTATATTCTAAGTTTTTCAGTGCAACTCACTCATATACTATGTGCTACACTGTGCGTTTCTTATATTCTAAGTTTTTCAGTGCAACTCACTCATATACTATGTGCTACACTGTGCGTTTCTTATATTCTAAGTTTTTCAGTGCAACTCACTCATATACTATGTGCTACACTGTGCGTTTCTTATATTCTAAGTTTTTCAGTGCAACTCACTCATATACTATGTGCTACACTGTGCGTTTCTTATATTCTAAGTTTTTCAGTGCAACTCACTCATATACTATGTGCTACACTGTGCGTTTCTTATATTCTAAGTTTTTCAGTGCAACTCACTCATATACTATGTGTTACACTGTGCGTTTCTTATATTCTAAGTTTTTCAGTGCAACTCACTCATGTACTATGTGCTACACTGTGCGTTTCTTATATTCTAAGTTTTTCAGTGCAACTCACTCATATACTATGTGCTACACTGTGCGTTTCTTATATTCTAAGTTTTTCAGTGCAACTCACTCATATACTATGTGCTACACTGTGCGTTTCTTATATTCTAAGTTTTTCAGTGCAACTCACTCATATACTATGCACTACACTGTGCGTTTCTTATATTCTAAGTTTTTCAGTGCAACTCACTCATATACTATGTACTACACTGTGCGTTTCTTATATTCTAAGTTTTTGAGTGCAACTCACTCATATACTATGTACTACACTGTGCGTTTCTTATATTCTAAGTTTTTCAGTGCAACTCATTCATATACTATGTACTACACTGTGCATTTCGTGTAATGCGGGTTTTTCAGTAAATTCTAAGTTTTTCAGTGCAACTCATTCATATACTATGTACTATACTGTGCGTTTCTTATATTCTAAGTTTTTCAGTGCAACTCACTCATATACTATGTACTACACTGTGCGTTTCTTATATTCTAAGTTTTTCAGTGCAACTCACTCATATACTATGTACTACACTGTGCGTTTCTTATATTCTAAGTTTTTCAGGGCAACTCACTCATATACTATGTGCTACACTGTGTGTTTCTTATATTCTAAGTTTTTCAGTGCAACTCACTCATATACTATGTGCTACACTGTGCGTTTCTTATATTCTAAGTTTTTCAGTGCAACTCACTCATATACTATGTGCTACACTGTGCGTTTCTTATATTCTAAGTTTTTCAGTGCAACTCATTCATATACTATGTGTTACACTGTGCGTTTCTTATATTCTAAGTTTTTCAGTGCAACTCACTCATGTACTATGTGCTACACTGTGCGTTTCTTATATTCTAAGTTTTTAAGTGCAACTCACTCATATACTATGTGCTACACTGTGCGTTTCTTATATTCTAAGTTTTTCAGTGCAACTCACTCATATACTATGTACTACACTGTGCGTTTCTTATATTCTAAGTTTTTCAGTGCAACTCACTCATATACTATGTACTACACTGTGCGTTTCTTATATTCTAAGTTTTTCAGTGCAACTCACTCATATACTATGTACTACACTGTGCGTTTCTTATATTCTAAGTTTTTCAGTGCAACTCACTCATATACTATGTACTACACTGTGCGTTTCTTAAATTCTAATATTTTCAGTGCAACTCACTCATATACTATGTACTACACTGTGCGTTTCTTATATTCTAAGTTTTTCAGTGCAACTCACTCATATACTATGTACTACACTGTGCGTTTCTTATATTCTAAGTTTTTCAGTGCAACTCACTCATATACTATGTACTACACTGTGCGTTTCTTATATTCTAAGTTTTTCAGTGCAACTCACTCATATACTTTGTACTACACAGTGCTTTTCTTATATTCTAAGTTTTTCAGTGCAACTCACTCATGTACTATGTACTACACAGTGCTTTTCTTATATTCTAAGTTTTTCAGTGCAACTCACTCATGTACTATGTACTACACTGTGCGTTTCTTATATTCTAAGTTTTTGAGTGCAACTCACTCATATACTATGTACTACACTGTGCGTTTCTTATATTCTAAGTTTTTCAGTGCAACTCACTCATATACTATGTACTACACTGTGCGTTTCTTATATTCTAAGTTTTTCAGTGCAACTCACTCATATACTATGTGCTACACTGTGTGTTTCTTATATTCTAAGTTTTTCAGTGCAACTCACTCATATACTATGTGCTACACTGTGCGTTTCTTATATTCTAAGTTTTTCAGTGCAACTCACTCATATACTATGTGCTACACTGTGCGTTTCTTATATTCTAAGAGTTTCAGTCTAACTCACTCATATACTATGTACTACACTGTGCGTTTCTTATATTCTAAGTTTTTCAGTGCAACTCACTCATATACTATGTGCTACACTGTGCGTTTCTTATATTCTAAGTTTTTCAGTGCAACTCACTCATATACTATGCACTACACTGTGCGTTTCTTATATTCTAAGTTTTTCAGTGCAACTCACTCATATACTATGTACTACACTGTGCGTTTCTTATATTCTAAGTTTTTCAGTGCAACTCACTCATATACTATGTACTACACTGTGCGTTTCTTATATTCTAAGTTTTTGAGTGCAACTCACTCATATACTATGTACTACACTGTGCGTTTCTTATATTCTAAGTTTTTCAGTGCAACTCATTCATATACTATGTACTACACTGTGCATTTCGTGTAATGCGGGTTTTTCAGTAAATTCTAAGTTTTTCAGTGCAACTCATTCATATACTATGTACTATACTGTGCGTTTCTTATATTCTAAGTTTTTCAGTGCAACTCACTCATATACTATGTACTACACTGTGCGTTTCTTATATTCTAAGTTTTTCAGTGCAACTCACTCATATACTATGTACTACACTGTGCGTTTCTTATATTCTAAGTTTTTCAGTGCAACTCACTCATATACTATGTGCTACACTGTGCGTTTCTTATATTCTAAGTTTTTCAGTGCAACTCACTCATATACTATGTGCTACACTGTGCGTTTCTTATATTCTAAGTTTTTCAGTGCAACTCACTCATATACTATGTGCTACACTGTGCGTTTCTTATATTCTAAGTTTTTCAGTGCAACTCACTCATATACTATGTGTTACACTGTGCGTTTCTTATATTCTAAGTTTTTCAGTGTAACTCACTCATGTACTATGTGCTACACTGTGCGTTTCTTATATTCTAAGTTTTTAAGTGCAACTCACTCATATACTATGTGCTACACTGTGCGTTTCTTATATTCTAAGTTTTTCAGTGCAACTCACTCATATACTATGTACTACACTGTGCGTTTCTTATATTCTAAGTTTTTCAGTGCAACTCACTCATATACTATGTACTACACTGTGCGTTTCTTATATTCTAAGTTTTTCAGTGCAACTCACTCATATACTATGTACTACACTGTGCGTTTCTTATATTCTAAGTTTTTCAGTGCAACTCACTCATATACTATGTACTACACTGTGCGTTTCTTAAATTCTAATATTTTCAGTGCAACTCACTCATATACTATGTACTACACTGTGCGTTTCTTATATTCTAAGTTTTTCAGTGCAACTCACTCATATACTATGTACTACACTGTGCGTTTCTTATATTCTAAGTTTTTCAGTGCAACTCACTCATATACTATGTACTACACTGTGCGTTTCTTATATTCTAAGTTTTTCAGTGCAACTCACTCATATACTTTGTACTACACAGTGCTTTTCTTATATTCTAAGTTTTTCAGTGCAACTCACTCATGTACTATGTGCTACACTGTGCGTTTCTTATATTCTAAGTTTTTAAGTGCAACTCACTCATATACTATGTGCTACACTGTGCGTTTCTTATATTCTAAGTTTTTCAGTGCAACTCACTCATATACTATGTACTACACTGTGCGTTTCTTATATTCTAAGTTTTTCAGTGCAACTCACTCATATACTATGTACTACACTGTGCGTTTCTTATATTCTAAGTTTTTCAGTGCAACTCACTCATATACTATGTACTACACTGTGCGTTTCTTATATTCTAAGTTTTTCAGTGCAACTCACTCATATACTATGTACTACACTGTGCGTTTCTTATATTCTAAGTTTTTGAGTGCAACTCACTCATATACTATGTACTACACTGTGCGTTTCTTATATTCTAAGTTTTTCAGTGCAACTCATTCATATACTATGTACTACACTGTGCATTTCGTGTAATGCGGGTTTTTCAGTAAATTCTAAGTTTTTCAGTGCAACTCATTCATATACTATGTACTATACTGTGCGTTTCTTATATTCTAAGTTTTTCAGTGCAACTCACTCATATACTATGTACTACACTGTGCGTTTCTTATATTCTAAGTTTTTCAGTGCAACTCACTCATATACTATGTACTACACTGTGCGTTTCTTATATTCTAAGTTTTTCAGTGCAACTCACTCATATACTATGTGCTACACTGTGCGTTTCTTATATTCTAAGTTTTTCAGTGCAACTCACTCATATACTATGTGCTACACTGTGCGTTTCTTATATTCTAAGTTTTTCAGTGCAACTCACTCATATACTATGCACTACACTGTGCGTTTCTTATATTCTAAGTTTTTCAGTGCAACTCACTCATATACTATGTACTACACTGTGCGTTTCTTATATTCTAAGTTTTTGAGTGCAACTCACTCATATACTATGTACTACACTGTGCGTTTCTTATATTCTAAGTTTTTCAGTGCAACTCATTCATATACTATGTACTACACTGTGCATTTCGTGTAATGCGGGTTTTTCAGTAAATTCTAAGTTTTTCAGTGCAACTCATTCATATACTATGTACTATACTGTGCGTTTCTTATATTCTAAGTTTTTCAGTGCAACTCACTCATATACTATGTACTACACTGTGCGTTTCTTATATTCTAAGTTTTTCAGTGCAACTCACTCATATACTATGTACTACACTGTGCGTTTCTTATATTCTAAGTTTTTCAGGGCAACTCACTCATATACTATGTGCTACACTGTGTGTTTCTTATATTCTAAGTTTTTCAGTGCAACTCACTCATATACTATGTGCTACACTGTGCGTTTCTTATATTCTAAGTTTTTCAGTGCAACTCACTCATATACTATGTGCTACACTGTGCGTTTCTTATATTCTAAGTTTTTCAGTGCAACTCATTCATATACTATGTGTTACACTGTGCGTTTCTTATATTCTAAGTTTTTCAGTGCAACTCACTCATGTACTATGTGCTACACTGTGCGTTTCTTATATTCTAAGTTTTTAAGTGCAACTCACTCATATACTATGTGCTACACTGTGCGTTTCTTATATTCTAAGTTTTTCAGTGCAACTCACTCATATACTATGTACTACACTGTGCGTTTCTTATATTCTAAGTTTTTCAGTGCAACTCACTCATATACTATGTACTACACTGTGCGTTTCTTATATTCTAAGTTTTTCAGTGCAACTCACTCATATACTATGTACTACACTGTGCGTTTCTTATATTCTAAGTTTTTCAGTGCAACTCACTCATATACTATGTACTACACTGTGCGTTTCTTAAATTCTAATATTTTCAGTGCAACTCACTCATATACTATGTACTACACTGTGCGTTTCTTATATTCTAAGTTTTTCAGTGCAACTCACTCATATACTATGTACTACACTGTGCGTTTCTTATATTCTAAGTTTTTCAGTGCAACTCACTCATATACTATGTACTACACTGTGCGTTTCTTATATTCTAAGTTTTTCAGTGCAACTCACTCATATACTTTGTACTACACAGTGCTTTTCTTATATTCTAAGTTTTTCAGTGCAACTCACTCATGTACTATGTACTACACAGTGCTTTTCTTATATTCTAAGTTTTTCAGTGCAACTCACTCATGTACTATGTACTACACTGTGCGTTTCTTATATTCTAAGTTTTTGAGTGCAACTCACTCATATACTATGTACTACACTGTGCGTTTCTTATATTCTAAGTTTTTCAGTGCAACTCACTCATATACTATGTACTACACTGTGCGTTTCTTATATTCTAAGTTTTTCAGTGCAACTCACTCATATACTATGTGCTACACTGTGTGTTTCTTATATTCTAAGTTTTTCAGTGCAACTCACTCATATACTATGTGCTACACTGTGCGTTTCTTATATTCTAAGTTTTTCAGTGCAACTCACTCATATACTATGTGCTACACTGTGCGTTTCTTATATTCTAAGTTTTTCAGTCTAACTCACTCATATACTATGTACTACACTGTGCGTTTCTTATATTCTAAGTTTTTCAGTGCAACTCACTCATATACTATGTGCTACACTGTGCGTTTCTTATATTCTAAGTTTTTCAGTGCAACTCACTCATATACTATGTACTACACTGTGCGTTTCTTATATTCTAAGTTTTTCAGTGCAACTCACTCATATACTATGTACTACACTGTGCGTTTCTTATATTCTAAGTTTTTCAGTGCAACTCACTCATATACTATGTACTACACTGTGCGTTTCTTATATTCTAAGTTTTTGAGTGCAACTCACTCATATACTATGTACTACACTGTGCGTTTCTTATATTCTAAGTTTTTCAGTGCAACTCATTCATATACTATGTACTACACTGTGCATTTCGTGTAATGCGGGTTTTTCAGTAAATTCTAAGTTTTTCAGTGCAACTCATTCATATACTATGTACTATACTGTGCGTTTCTTATATTCTAAGTTTTTCAGTGCAACTCACTCATATACTATGTACTACACTGTGCGTTTCTTATATTCTAAGTTTTTCAGTGCAACTCACTCATATACTATGTACTACACTGTGCGTTTCTTATATTCTAAGTTTTTCAGTGCAACTCACTCATATACTATGTGCTACACTGTGCGTTTCTTATATTCTAAGTTTTTCAGTGCAACTCACTCATATACTATGTGCTACACTGTGCGTTTCTTATATTCTAAGTTTTTCAGTGCAACTCACTCATATACTATGTGCTACACTGTGCGTTTCTTATATTCTAAGTTTTTCAGTGCAACTCACTCATATACTATGTGTTACACTGTGCGTTTCTTATATTCTAAGTTTTTCAGTGTAACTCACTCATGTACTATGTGCTACACTGTGCGTTTCTTATATTCTAAGTTTTTAAGTGCAACTCACTCATATACTATGTGCTACACTGTGCGTTTCTTATATTCTAAGTTTTTCAGTGCAACTCACTCATATACTATGTACTACACTGTGCGTTTCTTATATTCTAAGTTTTTCAGTGCAACTCACTCATATACTATGTACTACACTGTGCGTTTCTTATATTCTAAGTTTTTCAGTGCAACTCACTCATATACTATGTACTACACTGTGCGTTTCTTATATTCTAAGTTTTTCAGTGCAACTCACTCATATACTATGTACTACACTGTGCGTTTCTTAAATTCTAATATTTTCAGTGCAACTCACTCATATACTATGTACTACACTGTGCGTTTCTTATATTCTAAGTTTTTCAGTGCAACTCACTCATATACTATGTACTACACTGTGCGTTTCTTATATTCTAAGTTTTTCAGTGCAACTCACTCATATACTATGTACTACACTGTGCGTTTCTTATATTCTAAGTTTTTCAGTGCAACTCACTCATATACTTTGTACTACACAGTGCTTTTCTTATATTCTAAGTTTTTCAGTGCAACTCACTCATGTACTATGTACTACACAGTGCTTTTCTTATATTCTAAGTTTTTCAGTGCAACTCACTCATGTACTATGTACTACACTGTGCGTTTCTTATATTCTAAGTTTTTGAGTGCAACTCACTCATATACTATGTACTACACTGTGCGTTTCTTATATTCTAAGTTTTTCAGTGCAACTCACTCATATACTATGTACTACACTGTGCGTTTCTTATATTCTAAGTTTTTCAGTGCAACTCACTCATATACTATGTGCTACACTGTGCGTTTCTTATATTCTAAGTTTTTCAGTGCAACTCACTCATATACTATGTGCTACACTGTGCGTTTCTTATATTCTAAGTTTTTCAGTGCAACTCACTCATATACTATGTGCTACACTGTGCGTTTCTTATATTCTAAGTTTTTCAGTGCAACTCACTCATATACTATGTGCTACACTGTGCGTTTCTTATATTCTAAGTTTTTCAGTGCAACTCACTCATATACTATGTGCTACACTGTGCGTTTCTTATATTCTAAGTTTTTCAGTGCAACTCATTCATATACTATGTGTTACACTGTGCGTTTCTTATATTCTAAGTTTTTCAGTGCAACTCACTCATGTACTATGTGCTACACTGTGCGTTTCTTATATTCTAAGTTTTTAAGTGCAACTCACTCATATACTATGTGCTACACTGTGCGTTTCTTATATTCTAAGTTTTTCAGTGCAACTCACTCATATACTATGTACTACACTGTGCGTTTCTTATATTCTAAGTTTTTCAGTGCAACTCACTCATATACTATGTACTACACTGTGCGTTTCTTATATTCTAAGTTTTTCAGTGCAACTCACTCATATACTATGTACTACACTGTGCGTTTCTTATATTCTAAGTTTTTCAGTGCAACTCACTCATATACTATGTACTACACTGTGCGTTTCTTAAATTCTAATATTTTCAGTGCAACTCACTCATATACTATGTACTACACTGTGCGTTTCTTATATTCTAAGTTTTTCAGTGCAACTCACTCATATACTATGTACTACACTGTGCGTTTCTTATATTCTAAGTTTTTCAGTGCAACTCACTCATATACTATGTACTACACTGTGCGTTTCTTATATTCTAAGTTTTTCAGTGCAACTCACTCATATACTTTGTACTACACAGTGCTTTTCTTATATTCTAAGTTTTTCAGTGCAACTCACTCATGTACTATGTACTACACAGTGCTTTTCTTATATTCTAAGTTTTACAGTGCAACTCACTCATGTACTATGTACTACACTGTGCGTTTCTTATATTCTAAGTTTTTGAGTGCAACTCACTCATATACTATGTACTACACTGTGCGTTTCTTATATTCTAAGTTTTTCAGTGCAACTCACTCATATACTATGTACTACACTGTGCGTTTCTTATATTCTAAGTTTTTCAGTGCAACTCACTCATATACTATGTGCTACACTGTGCGTTTCTTATATTCTAAGTTTTTCAGTGCAACTCACTCATATACTATGTGCTACACTGTGCGTTTCTTATATTCTAAGTTTTTCAGTGCAACTCACTCATATACTATGTGCTACACTGTGCGTTTCTTATATTCTAAGTTTTTCAGTGCAACTCACTCATATACTATGCACTACACTGTGCGTTTCTTATATTCTAAGTTTTTCAGTGCAACTCACTCATATACTATGTACTACACTGTGCGTTTCTTATATTCTAAGTTTTTGAGTGCAACTCACTCATATACTATGTACTACACTGTGCGTTTCTTATATTCTAAGTTTTTCAGTGCAACTCATTCATATACTATGTACTACACTGTGCATTTCGTGTAATGCGGGTTTTTCAGTAAATTCTAAGTTTTTCAGTGCAACTCATTCATATACTATGTACTATACTGTGCGTTTCTTATATTCTAAGTTTTTCAGTGCAACTCACTCATATACTATGTACTACACTGTGCGTTTCTTATATTCTAAGTTTTTCAGTGCAACTCACTCATATACTATGTACTACACTGTGCGTTTCTTATATTCTAAGTTTTTCAGGGCAACTCACTCATATACTATGTGCTACACTGTGTGTTTCTTATATTCTAAGTTTTTCAGTGCAACTCACTCATATACTATGTGCTACACTGTGCGTTTCTTATATTCTAAGTTTTTCAGTGCAACTCACTCATATACTATGTGCTACACTGTGCGTTTCTTATATTCTAAGTTTTTCAGTGCAACTCATTCATATACTATGTGTTACACTGTGCGTTTCTTATATTCTAAGTTTTTCAGTGCAACTCACTCATGTACTATGTGCTACACTGTGCGTTTCTTATATTCTAAGTTTTTAAGTGCAACTCACTCATATACTATGTGCTACACTGTGCGTTTCTTATATTCTAAGTTTTTCAGTGCAACTCACTCATATACTATGTACTACACTGTGCGTTTCTTATATTCTAAGTTTTTCAGTGCAACTCACTCATATACTATGTACTACACTGTGCGTTTCTTATATTCTAAGTTTTTCAGTGCAACTCACTCATATACTATGTACTACACTGTGCGTTTCTTATATTCTAAGTTTTTCAGTGCAACTCACTCATATACTATGTACTACACTGTGCGTTTCTTAAATTCTAATATTTTCAGTGCAACTCACTCATATACTATGTACTACACTGTGCGTTTCTTATATTCTAAGTTTTTCAGTGCAACTCACTCATATACTATGTACTACACTGTGCGTTTCTTATATTCTAAGTTTTTCAGTGCAACTCACTCATATACTATGTACTACACTGTGCGTTTCTTATATTCTAAGTTTTTCAGTGCAACTCACTCATATACTTTGTACTACACAGTGCTTTTCTTATATTCTAAGTTTTTCAGTGCAACTCACTCATGTACTATGTACTACACAGTGCTTTTCTTATATTCTAAGTTTTTCAGTGCAACTCACTCATGTACTATGTACTACACTGTGCGTTTCTTATATTCTAAGTTTTTGAGTGCAACTCACTCATATACTATGTACTACACTGTGCGTTTCTTATATTCTAAGTTTTTCAGTGCAACTCACTCATATACTATGTACTACACTGTGCGTTTCTTATATTCTAAGTTTTTCAGTGCAACTCACTCATATACTATGTGCTACACTGTGTGTTTCTTATATTCTAAGTTTTTCAGTGCAACTCACTCATATACTATGTGCTACACTGTGCGTTTCTTATATTCTAAGTTTTTCAGTGCAACTCACTCATATACTATGTGCTACACTGTGCGTTTCTTATATTCTAAGTTTTTCAGTCTAACTCACTCATATACTATGTACTACACTGTGCGTTTCTTATATTCTAAGTTTTTCAGTGCAACTCACTCATATACTATGTGCTACACTGTGCGTTTCTTATATTCTAAGTTTTTCAGTGCAACTCACTCATATACTATGTACTACACTGTGCGTTTCTTATATTCTAAGTTTTTCAGTGCAACTCACTCATATACTATGTACTACACTGTGCGTTTCTTAAATTCTAAGTTTTTCAGTGCAACTCACTCATATACTATGTACTACACTGTGCGTTTCTTATATTCTAAGTTTTTCAGTGCAACTCACTCATATACTATGTACTACACTGTGCGTTTCTTATATTCTAAGTTTTTCAGTGCAACTCACTCATATACTATGTACTACACTGTGCGTTTCTTATATTCTAAGTTTTTCAGTGCAACTCACTCATATACTTTGTACTACACAGTGCTTTTCTTATATTCTAAGTTTTTCAGTGCAACTCATTCATGTACTATGTACTACACAGTGCTTTTCTTATATTCTAAGTTTTTCAGTGCAACTCACTCATGTACTATGTACTACACAGTGCTTTTCTTATATTCTAAGTTTTTCAGTGCAACTCACTCATGTACTATGTACTACACTGTGCGTTTCTTATATTCTAAGTTTTTCAGTGCAACTCACTCATATACTATGTGCTACACTGTGCGTTTCCTATATTCTAAGTTTTTCAGTGCAACTCACTCATATACTATGTGGTACACTGTGCGTTTCTTATATTCTAAGTTTTTCAGTGCAACTCACTCATATACTATGTGCTACACTGTGCGTTTCTTATATTCTAAGTTTTTCAGTGCAACTCACTCATATACTATGTGCTACACTGTGCGTTTCTTATATTCTAAGTTTTTCAGTGCAACTCACTCATATACTATGTGCTACACTGTGCGTTTCTTATATTCTAAGTTTTTCAGTGCAACTCACTCATATACTATGTACTACACTGTGCGTTTCTTATATTCTAAGTTTTTCAGTGCAACTCACTCATATACTATGTACTACACTGTGCGTTTCTTATATACTAAGTTTTTCAGTGCAACTCACTCATATACTATGTACTACACTGTGCGTTTCTTAAATTCTAATATTTTCAGTGCAACTCACTCATATACTATGTACTACACTGTGCGTTTCTTATATTCTAAGTTTTTCAGTGCAACTCAATCATATACTATGTACTACACTGTGCGTTTCTTATATTCTAAGTTTTTCAGTGCAACTCACTCATATACTATGTACTACACTGTGCGTTTCTTATATTCTAAGTTTTTCAGTGCAACTCACTCATATACTTTGTACTACACAGTGCTTTTCTTATATTCTAAGATTTTCAGTGCAACTCACTCATGTACTATGTACTACACTGTGCGTTTCTTATATTCTAAGTTTTTGAGTGCAACTCACTCATATACTATGTACTACACTGTGCGTTTCTTATATTCTAAGTTTTTCAGTGCAACTCACTCATATACTATGTGCTACACTGTGCGTTTCTTATATTCTAAGTTTTTCAGTGCAACTCACTCATATACTATGTGCTACACTGTGCGTTTCTTATATTCTAAGTTTTTCAGTGCAACTCACTCATATACTATGTGCTACACTGTGCGTTTCTTATATTCTAAGTTTTTCAGTGCAACTCACTCATATACTATGTGCTACACTGTGCGTTTCTTATATTCTAAGTTTTTCAGTGCAACTCACTCATATACTATGTGCTACACTGTGCGTTTCTTATATTCTAAGTTTTTCAGTGCAACTCACTCATATACTATGTGCTACACTGTGCGTTTCTTATATTCTAAGTTTTTCAGTGCAACTCATTCATATACTATGTGCTACACTGTGCGTTTCTTATATTCTAAGTTTTTCAGTGCAACTCACTCATGTACTATGTGCTACACTGTGCGTTTCTTATATTCTAAGTTTTTAAGTGCAACTCACTCATATACTATGTGCTACACTGTGCGTTTCTTATATTCTAAGTTTTTCAGTGCAACTCACTCATATACTATGTACTACACTGTGCGTTTCTTATATTCTAAGTTTTTCAGTGCAACTCACTCATATACTATGTACTACACTGTGCGTTTCTTATATTCTAAGTTTTTCAGTGCAACTCACTCATATACTATGTACTACACTGTTTGTTTCTTATATTCTAAGTTTTTCAGTGCAACTCACTCATATACTATGTACTACACTGTGCGTTTCTTAAATTCTAATATTTTCAGTGCAACTCACTCATATACTATGTACTACACTGTGCGTTTCTTATATTCTAAGTTTTTCAGTGCAACTCACTCATATACTATGTACTACACTGTGCGTTTCTTATATTCTAAGTTTTTCAGTGCAACTCACTCATATACTATGTACTACAGTGTGCGTTTCTTATATTCTAAGTTTTTCAGTGCAACTCACTCATATACTTTGTACTACACAGTGCTTTTCTTATATTCTAAGTTTTTCAGTGCAACTCACTCATGTACTATGTACTACACAGTGGTTTTCTTATATTCTAAGTTTTTCAGTGCAACTCACTCATATACTATGTACTACACTGTGCGTTCCTTATATTCTAAGTTTTTCAGTGCAACTCACTCATATACTATGTACTACACTGTGCGTTTCTTATATTCTAAGTTTTTCAGTGCAACTCACTCATATACTATGTGCTACACTGTGCGTTTCTTATATTCTAAGTTTTTCAGTGCAACTCACTCATATACTATGTACTACACTGTGCGTTTCTTATATTCTAAGTTTTTCAGTGCAACTCACTCATATACTATGTACTACACTGTGCGTTTCTTATATTCTAAGTTTTTCAGTGCAACTCACTCATATACTATGTACTACACTGTGCGTTTCTTATATTCTAAGTTTTTCAGTGCAACTCACTCATATACTTTGTACTACACAGTGATTTCTTATATTCTAAGTTTTTCAGTGCAACTCATTCATGTACTATGTACTACACAGTGCTTTTCTTATATTCTAAGTTTTTCAGTGCAACTCACTCATGTACTATGTACTACACTGTGCGTTCCTTATATTCTAAGTTTTTGAGTGCAACTCACTCATATACTATGTACTACACAGTGCTTTTCTTATATTCTAAGTTTTTCAGTGCAACTTACTCATGTACTATGTACTACACTGTGCGTTTCTTATATTCTAAGTTTTTGAGTGCAACTCACTCATATACTATGTACTACACTGTGCGTTTCTTATATTCTAAGTTTTTCAGTGCAACTCACTCATATACTATGTGCTACACTGTGCGTTTCTTATATTCTAAGTTTTTCAGTGCAACTCACTCATATACTATGTGCTACACTGTGCGTTTCTTATATTCTAAGTTTTTCAGTGCAACTCACTCATATACTATGTACTACACTGTGCGTTTCTTATATTCTAAGTTTTTCAGTGCAACTCACTCATATACTATGTGCTACACTGTGCGTTTCTTATATTCTAAGTTTTTCAGTGCAACTCACTCATATACTATGTACTACACTGTGCGTTTCTTATATTCTAAGTTTTTCAGTGCAACTCACTCATATACTATGTACTACACTGTGCGTTTCTTATATTCTAAGTTTTTCAGTGCAACTCACTCATATACTATGTACTACACTGTGCGTTTCTTAAATTCTAAGTTTTTCAGTGCAACTCACTCATATACTATGTACTACACTGTGCGTTTCTTATATTCTAAGTTTTTCAGTGCAACTCACTCATATACTATGTACTACACTGTGCGTTTCTTATATTCTAAGTTTTTCAGTGCAACTCACTCATATACTTTGTACTACACAGTGCTTTTCTTATATTCTAAGTTTTTCAGTGCAACTCACTCATGTACTATGTACTACACTGTGCGTTTCTTATATTCTAAGTTTTTGAGTGCAACTCATTCATATACTATGTACTACACTGTGCGTTTCTTATATTCTAAGTTTTTCAGTGCAACTCACTCATATACTATGTGCTACACTGTGCGTTTCTTATATTCTAAGTTTTTCAGTGCAACTCACTCATATACTATGTGCTACACTGTGCGTTTCTTATATTCTAAGTTTTTCAGTCTAACTCACTCATATACTATGTGCTACACTGTGCGTTTCTTATATTCTAAGTTTCTCAGTGCAACTCACTCATATACTATGTGCTAAACTGTGCGTTTCTTATATTCTAAGTTTTTCAGTGCAACTCACTCATATACTATGTGCTACACTGTGCGTTTCTTATATTCTAAGTTTTTCAGTGCAACTCACTCATATACTATGTGCTACACTGTGTGATTCTTATATTCTAAGTTTTTCAGTGCAACTCACTCATATACTATGTGCTACACTGTGCGTTTCTTATATTCTAAGTTTTTCAGTGCAACTCACTCATATACTATGTGCTACACTGTGCGTTTCTTATATTCTAAGTTTTTCAGTGCAACTCACTCATATACTATGTACTACACTGTGCGTTTCTTATATTCTAAGTTTTTCAGTGCAACTCACTCATATACTATGTGCTACACTGTGCGTTTCTTATATTCTAAGTTTTTCAGTGCAACTCACTCATATACTATGTACTACACTGTGCGTTTCTTATATTCTAAGTTTTTCAGTGCAACTCACTCATATACTATGTACTACACTGTGCGTTTCTTAAATTCTAAGTTTTTCAGTGCAACTCACTCATATACTATGTACTACACTGTGCGTTTCTTATATTCTAAGTTTTTCAGTGCAACTCACTCATATACTATGTACTACACTGTGCGTTTCTTATATTCTAAGTTTTTCAGTGCAACTCACTCATATACTATGTACTACACTGTGCGTTTCTTATATTCTAAGTTTTTCAGTGCAACTCACTCATATTCTTTGTACTACACAGTGCTTTTCTTATACTCTAAGTTTTTCAGTGCAACTCACTCATGTACTATGTACTACACAGTGCTTTTCTTATATTCTAAGTTTTTCAGTGCAACTCACTCATATACTATGTACTACACTGTGCGTTCCTTATATTCTAAGTTTTTCAGTGCAACTCACTCATATACTATGTACTACACTGTGCGTTTCTTATATTCTAAGTTTTTCAGTGCAACTCACTCATATACTATGTACTACACTGTGCGTTTCTTATATTCTAAGTTTTTCAGTGCAACTCATTCATATACTATGTACTACACTGTGCATTTCGTGTAATGCGGGTTTTTCAGTAAATTCTAAGTTTTTCAGTGCAACTCACTCATATACTATGTACTACACTGTGCGTTTCTTATATTCTAAGTTTTTCAGTGCAACTCACTCATGTACTATGTACTACACTGTGCGTTTCTTAAATTCTAAGTTTTTCAGTGCAACTCACTCATATACTATGTACTACACTGTGCGTTTCTTATATTCTAAGTTTTTCAGTGCAATTCACTCATATACTATGTACTACACTTTGCGTTTCTTATATTCTAAGTTTTTCAGTGCAACTCACTCATATACTATGTACTACACTGTGCGTTTCTTATATTCTAAGTTTTTCAGTGCAACTCACTCATATACTATGTATTACACTGTGCGTTTCTTATATTCTAAGTTTTTCAGTGCAACTCACTCATATACTTTGTACTACACTGTGCTTTTCTTATATTCTAAGTTTTTCAGTGCAACTCACTCATGTACTATGTACTACACTGTGCGTTTCTTATATTCTAAGTTTTTGAGTGCAACTCACTCATATACTATGTACTACACTGTGCGTTTCTTATATTCTAAGTTTTTCAGTGCAACTCACTCATATACTATGTGCTACACTGTGCGTTTCTTATATTCTAAGTTTTTCAGTGCAACTCACTCATATACTATGTACTACACTGTGCGTTTCTTATATTCTAAGTTTTTCAGTGCAACTCACTCATATACTATGTACTACACTGTGCGTTTCTTAAATTCTAAGTTTTTCAGTGCAACTCACTCATATACTATGTACTACACTGTGCGTTTCTTATATTCTAAGTTTTTCAGTGCAACTCACTCATATACTATGTACTACACTGTGCGTTTCTTATATTCTAAGTTTTTCAGTGCAACTCACTCATATACTATGTACTACACTGTGCGTTTCTTATATTCTAAGTTTTTCAGTGCAACTCACTCATATTCTTTGTACTACACAGTGCTTTTCTTATACTCTAAGTTTTTCAGTGCAACTCACTCATGTACTATGTACTACACAGTGCTTTTCTTATATTCTAAGTTTTTCAGTGCAACTCACTCATATACTATGTACTACACTGTGCGTTCCTTATATTCTAAGTTTTTCAGTGCAACTCACTCATATACTATGTACTACACTGTGCGTTTCTTATATTCTAAGTTTTTCAGTGCAACTCACTCATATACTATGTACTACACTGTGCGTTTCTTATATTCTAAGTTTTTCAGTGCAACTCATTCATATACTATGTACTACACTGTGCATTTCGTGTAATGCGGGTTTTTCAGTAAATTCTAAGTTTTTCAGTGCAACTCACTCATATACTATGTACTACACTGTGCGTTTCTTATATTCTAAGTTTTTCAGTGCAACTCACTCATGTACTATGTACTACACTGTGCGTTTCTTAAATTCTAAGTTTTTCAGTGCAACTCACTCATATACTATGTACTACACTGTGCGTTTCTTATATTCTAAGTTTTTCAGTGCAATTCACTCATATACTATGTACTACACTTTGCGTTTCTTATATTCTAAGTTTTTCAGTGCAACTCACTCATATACTATGTACTACACTGTGCGTTTCTTATATTCTAAGTTTTTCAGTGCAACTCACTCATATACTATGTATTACACTGTGCGTTTCTTATATTCTAAGTTTTTCAGTGCAACTCACTCATATACTTTGTACTACACTGTGCTTTTCTTATATTCTAAGTTTTTCAGTGCAACTCACTCATGTACTATGTACTACACTGTGCGTTTCTTATATTCTAAGTTTTTGAGTGCAACTCACTCATATACTATGTACTACACTGTGCGTTTCTTATATTCTAAGTTTTTCAGTGCAACTCACTCATATACTATGTGCTACACTGTGCGTTTCTTATATTCTAAGTTTTTCAGTGCAACTCACTCATATACTATGTACTACACTGTGCGTTTCTTATATTCTAAGTTTTTCAGTGCAACTCACTCATATACTATGTACTACACTGTGCATTTCTTATATTCTAAGTTTTTGAGTGCAACTCACTCATATACTATGTACTACACTGTGCGTTTCTTATATTCTAAGTTTTTCAGTGCAACTCATTCATATACTATGTACTACACTGTGCATTTCGTGTAATGCGGGTTTTTCAGTAAATTCTAAGTTTTTCAGTGCAACTCATTCATATACTATGTACTATACTGTGCGTTTCTTATATTCTAAGTTTTTCAGTGCAACTCACTCATATACTATGTACTACACTGTGCGTTTCTTATATTCTAAGTTTTTCAGTGCAACTCACTCATATACTATGTACTACACTGTGCGTTTCTTATATTCTAAGTTTTTCAGTGCAACTCACTCATATACTATGTGCTACACTGTACGTTTCTTATATTCTAAGTTTTTCAGTGCAACTCACTCATATACTATGTGCTACACTGTGCGTTTCTTATATTCTAAGTTTTTCAGTGCAACTCACTCATATACTATGTGCTACACTGTGCGTTTCTTATATTCTAAGTTTTTCAGTGCAACTCATTCATATACTATGTACTACACTGTGCATTTCGTGTAATGCGGGTTTTTCAGTAAATTCTAAGTTTTTCAGTGCAACTCACTCATATACTATGTACTACACTGTGCGTTTCTTATATTCTAAGTTTTTCAGTGCAACTCACTCATGTACTATGTACTACACTGTGCGTTTCTTAAATTCTAAGTTTTTCAGTGCAACTCACTCATATACTATGTACTACACTGTGCGTTTCTTATATTCTAAGTTTTTCAGTGCAATTCACTCATATACTATGTACTACACTTTGCGTTTCTTATATTCTAAGTTTTTCAGTGCAACTCACTCATATACTATGTACTACACTGTGCGTTTCTTATATTCTAAGTTTTTCAGTGCAACTCACTCATATACTATGTATTACACTGTGCGTTTCTTATATTCTAAGTTTTTCAGTGCAACTCACTCATATACTTTGTACTACACTGTGCTTTTCTTATATTCTAAGTTTTTCAGTGCAACTCACTCATGTACTATGTACTACACTGTGCGTTTCTTATATTCTAAGTTTTTGAGTGCAACTCACTCATATACTATGTACTACACTGTGCGTTTCTTATATTCTAACTTTTTCAGTGCAACTCACTCATATACTATGTGCTACACTGTGCGTTTCTTATATTCTAAGTTTTTCAGTGCAACTCACTCATATACTATGTACTACACTGTGCGTTTCTTATATTCTAAGTTTTTCAGTGCAACTCACTCATATACTATGTACTACACTGTGCGTTTCTTATATTCTAAGTTTTTGAGTGCAACTCACTCATATACTATGTACTACACTGTGCGTTTCTTATATTCTAAGTTTTTCAGTGCAACTCATTCATATACTATGTACTACACTGTGCATTTCGTGTAATGCGGGTTTTTCAGTAAATTCTAAGTTTTTCAGTGCAACTCATTCATATACTATGTACTATACTGTGCGTTTCTTATATTCTAAGTTTTTCAGTGCAACTCACTCATATACTATGTACTACACTGTGCGTTTCTTATATTCTAAGTTTTTCAGTGCAACTCACTCATATACTATGTACTACACTGTGCGTTTCTTATATTCTAAGTTTTTCAGTGCAACTCACTCATATACTATGTGCTACACTGTACGTTTCTTATATTCTAAGTTTTTCAGTGCAACTCACTCATATACTATGTGCTACACTGTGCGTTTCTTATATTCTAAGTTTTTCAGTGCAACTCACTCATATACTATGTGCTACACTGTGCGTTTCTTATATTCTAAGTTTTTCAGTGCAACTCATTCATATACTATGTGCTACACTGTGCGTTTCTTATATTCTAAGTTTTTCAGTGCAACTCACTCATGTACTATGTGCTACACTGTGCGTTTCTTATATTCTAAGTTTTTCAGTGCAACTCACTCATATACTATGTGCTACACTGTGCGTTTCTTATATTCTAAGTTTTTCAGTGCAACTCACTCATATACTATGTGCTACACTGTGCGTTTCTTATATTCTAAGTTTTTCAGTGCAACTCACTCATATACTATGTGCTACACTGTGCGTTTCTTATATTCTAAGTTTTTCAGTGCAACTCACTCATATACTATGTGCTACACTGTGCGTTTCTTATTTTCTAAGTTTTTCAGTGCAACTCACTCATATACTATGTACTACACTGTGCGTTTCTTATATTCTAAGTTTTTCAGTGCAACTCACTCATATACTATGTACTACACTGTGCGTTTCTTAAATTCTAATATTTTCAGTACAACTCACTCATATACTATGTACTACACTGTGCGTTTCTTATATTCTAAGTTTTTCAGTGCAACTCACTCATATACTATGTACTACACTTTGCGTTTCTTATATTCTAAGTTTTTCAGTGCAACTCACTCATATACTATGTACTACACTGTGCGTTTCTTATATTCTAAGTTTTTCAGTGCAACTCACTCATATACTTTGTACTACACAGTGCTTTTCTTATATTCTAAGTTTTTCAGTGCAACTCACTCATGTACTATGTACTACACAGTGCTTTTCTTATATTCTAAGTTTTTCAGTGCAACTCACTCATGTACTATGTACTACACTGTGCGTTTCTTATATTCTAAGTTTTTGAGTGCAACTCACTCATATACTATGTACTACACTGTGCGTTTCTTATATTCTAAGTTTTTCAGTGCAACTCACTCATATACTATGTACTACACTGTGCGTTTCTTATATTCTAAGTTTTTCAGTGCAACTCACTCATATACTATGTGCTACACTGTGCGTTTCTTATATTCTAAGTTTTTCAGTGCAACTCACTCATATACTATGTGCTACACTGTGCGTTTCTTATATTCTAAGTTTTTCAGTGCAACTCACTCATATACTATGTGCTACACTGTGCGTTTCTTACATTCTAAGTTTTTTAGTGCAACTCACTCATATACTATGTACTACACTGTGCGTTTCTTATATTCTAAGTTTTTCAGTGCAACTCACTCATATACTATGTGCTACACTGTGCGTTTCTTATATTCTAAGTTTTTCAGTGCAACTCACTCATATACTATGTACTACACTGTGCGTTTCTTATATTCTAAGTTTTTCAGTGCAACTCACTCATATACTATGTACTACACTGTGCGTTTCTTAAATTCTAAGTTTTTCAGTGCAACTCACTCATATACTATGTACTACACTGTGCGTTTCTTATATTCTAAGTTTTTCAGTGCAACTCACTCATATACTATGTACTACACTGTGCGTTTCTTATATTCTAAGTTTTTCAGTGCAACTCACTCATATACTATGTACTACACTGTGCGTTTCTTATATTCTAAGTTTTTCAGTGCAACTCACTCATATACTTTGTACTACACAGTGCTTTTCTTATATTCTAAGTTTTTCAGTGCAACTCACTCATGTACTATGTACTACAGAGTGCTTTTCTTATATTCTAAGTTTTTCAGTGCAACTCACTCATGTACTATGTACTACACTGTGCGTTCCTTATATTCTAAGTTTTTCAGTGCAACTCACTCATATACTATGTGCTACACTGTGTGTTTCTTATATTCTAAGTTTTTCAGTGCAACTCACTCATATACTATGTGCTATACTGTGCGTTTCTTATATTCTAAGTTTTTCAGTGCAACTCACTCATATACTATGTGCTACACTGTGCGTTTCTTATATTCTAAGTTTTTCAGTGCAACTCACTCATATACTATGTACTACACTGTGCGTTTCTTAAATTCTAAGTTTTTCAGTGCAACTCACTCATAAACTATGTACTACACTGTGCGTTTCTTATATTCTAAGTTTTTCAGTGCAATTCACTCATATACTATGTACTACACTTTGCGTTTCTTATATTCTAAGTTTTTCAGTGCAACTCACTCATATACTATGTACTACACTGTGCGTTTCTTATATTCTAAGTTTTTTAGTGCAACTCACTCATATAATATGTATTACACTGTGCGTTTCTTATATTCTAAGTTTTTCAGTGCAACTCACTCATGTACTTTGTACTACACTGTGCTTTTCTTATATTCTAAGTTTTTCAGTGCAACTCACTCATGTACTATGTACTACACTGTGCGTTTCTTATATTCTAAGTTTTTCAGTGCAACTCACTCATATACTATGTACTACACTGTGCGTTTCTTATATTCTAAGTTTTTGAGTGCAACTCACTCATATATTATGTACTACACTGTGCGTTTCTTATATTCTAAGTTTTTCAGTGCAACTCACTCATATACTATGTACTACACTGTGCGTTTCTTATATTCTAAGTTTTTCAGTGCAACTCACTCATATACTATGTACTACACTGTGCGTTTCTTATATTCTATGTTTTTGAGTGCAACTCACTCATATACTATGTACTACACTGTGCGTTTCTTATATTCTAAGTTTTTCAGTGCAACTCATTCATATACTATGTACTACACTGTGCATTTCGTGTAATGCGGGTTTTTCAGTAAATTCTAAGTTTTTCAGTGCAACTCATTCATATACTATGTACTATACTGTGCGTTTCTTATTGTCTAAGTTTTTCAGTGCAACTCACTCATATACTATGTACTACACTGTGCGTTTCTTATATTCTAAGTTTTTCAGTGCAACTCACTCATATACTATGTACTACACTGTGCGTTTCTTATATTCTAAGTTTTTCAGTGCAACTCACTCATATACTATGTGCTACACTGTGCGTTTCTTATATTCTAAGTTTTTCAGTGCAACTCACTCATATACTATGTGCTACACTGTGCGATTCTTATATTCTAAGTTTTTCAGTGCAACTCATTCATATACTATGTGCTACACTGTGCGTTTCTTATATTCTAAGTTTTTCAGTGCAACTCACTCATGTACTATGTGCTACACTGTGCGTTTCTTATATTCTAAGTTTTTCAGTGCAACTCACTCATATACTATGTACTACACTGTGCGTTTCTTATATTCTAAGTTTTTCAGTGCAACTCACTCATATACTATGTACTACACTGTGCGTTTCTTATATTCTAAGTTTTTCAGTGCAACTCACTCATATACTTTGTACTACACAGTGCTTTTCTTATATTCTAAGTTTTTCAGTGCAACTCACTCATGTACTATGTACTACACAGTGCTTTTCTTATATTCTAAGTTTTTCAGTGCAACTCACTCATATACTATGTACTACACTGTGCGTTCCTTATATTCTAAGTTTTTCAGTGCAACTCACTCATATACTATGTACTACACTGTGCGTTTCTTATATTCTAAGTTTTTCAGTGCAACTCACTCATATACTATGTACTACACTGTGCGTTTCTTATATTCTAAGTTTTTCAGTGCAACTCACTCATATACTATGTACTACACTGTGCGTTTCTTATATTCTAAGTTTTTCAGTGCAACTCACTCATATACTATGTACTACACTGTGCGTTTCTTATATTCTAAGTTTTTCAGTGCAACTCACTCATATACTATGTACTACACTGTGCGTTTCTTATATTCTAAGTTTTTCAGTGCAACTCTCTCATATACTTTGTACTACACAGTGCTTTTCTTATATTCTAAGTTTTTCAGTGCAACTCACTCATGTACTATGTACTACACAGTGCTTTTCTTATATTCTAAGTTTTTCAGTGCAACTCACTCATGTACTATGTACTACACTGTGCGTTTCTTATATTCTAAGTTTTTGAGTGCAACTCACTCATATACTATGTACTACACTGTGCGTTTCTTATATTCTAAGTTTTTCAGTGCAACTCACTCATATACTATGTACTACACTGTGCGTTTCTTATATTCTAAGTTTTTCAGTGCAACTCACTCATATACTATGTGCTACACTGTGCGTTTCTTATATTCTAAGTTTTTCAGTGCAACTCACTCATATACTATGTGCTACACTGTGCGTTTCTTATATTCTAAGTTTTTCAGTGCAACTCACTCATATACTATGTACTACACTGTGCGTTTCTTAAATTCTAAGTTTTTCAGTGCAACTCACTCATATACTATGTACTACACTGTGCGTTTCTTATATTCTAAGTTTTTCAGTGCAATTCACTCATATACTATGTACTACACTTTGCGTTTCTTATATTCTAAGTTTTTCAGTGCAACTCACTCATATACTATGTACTACACTGTGCGTTTCTTATATTCTAAGTTTTTCAGTGCAACTCACTCATATACTATGTATTACACTGTGCGTTTCTTATATTCTAAGTTTTTCAGTGCAACTCACTCATATACTTTGTACTACACTGTGCTTTTCTTATATTCTAAGTTTTTCAGTGCAACTCACTCATGTACTATGTACTACACTGTGCGTTTCTTATATTCTAAGTTTTTCAGTGCAACTCACTCATATACTATGTACTACACTGTGCGTTTCTTATATTCTAAGTTTTTGAGTGCAACTCACTCATATACTATGTACTACACTGTGCGTTTCTTATATTCTAAGTTTTTCAGTGCAACTCACTCATATACTATGTACTACACTGTGCGTTTCTTATATTCTAAGTTTTTCAGTGCAACTCACTCATATACTATGTGCTACACTGTGCGTTTCTTATATTCTAAGTTTTTCAGTGCAACTCACTCATATACTATGTGCTACACTGTGCGTTTCTTATATTCTAAGTTTTTCAGTGCAACTCACTCATATACTATGTGCTACACTGTGCGTTTCTTATATTCTAAGTTTTTCAGTGCAACTCATTCATGTACTATGTGCTACACTGTGCGTTTCTTATATTCTAAGTTTTTCAGTGCAACTCACTCATGTACTATGTGCTACACTGTGCGTTTCTTATATTCTAAGTTTTTCAGTGCAACTCACTCATATACTATGTGCTACACTGTGCGTTTCTTATATTCTAAGTTTTTCAGTGCAACTCACTCATATACTATGTACTACACTGTGCGTTTCTTATATTCTAAGTTTTTCAGTGCAACTCACTCATATACTATGTACTACACTGTGCGTTTCTTATATTCTAAGTTTTTCAGTGCAACTCACTCATATACTATGTACTACACTGTGCGTTTCTTATATTCTAAGTTTTTCAGTGCAACTCACTCATATACTATGTACTACACTGTGCGTTTCTTAAATTCTAATATTTTCAGTACAACTCACTCATATACTATGTACTACACTGTGCGTTTCTTATATTCTAAGTTTTTCAGTGCAACTCACTCATATACTATGTACTACACTGTGCTTTTCTTATATTCTAAGTTTTTCAGTGCAACTCACTCATATACTATGTACTACACTGTGCGTTTCTTATATTCTAAGTTTTTCAGTGCAACTCACTCATATACTTTGTACTACACAGTGCTTTTCTTATATTCTAAGTTTTTCAGTGCAACTCACTCATGTACTATGTACTACACAGTGCTTTTCTTATATTCTAAGTTTTTCAGTGCAACTCACTCATGTACTATGTACTACACTGTGCGTTTCTTATATTCTAAGTTTTTGAGTGCAACTCACTCATATACTATGTACTACACTGTGCGTTTCTTATATTCTAAGTTTTTCAGTGCAACTCACTCATATACTATGTACTACACTGTGCGTTTCTTATATTCTAAGTTTTTCAGTGCAACTCACTCATATACTATGTGCTACACTGTGCGTTTCTTATATTCTAAGTTTTTCAGTGCAACTCACTCATATACTATGTGCTACACTGTGCGTTTCTTATATTCTAAGTTTTTCAGTGCAACTCACTCATATACTATGTGCTACACTGTGCGTTTCTTATATTCTAAGTTTTTTAGTGCAACTCACTCATATACTATGTACTACACTGTGCGTTTCTTATATTCTAAGTTTTTCAGTGCAACTCACTCATATACTATGTGCTACACTGTGCGTTTCTTATATTCTAAGTTTTTCAGTGCAACTCACTCATATACTATGTACTACACTGTGCGTTTCTTATATTCTAAGTTTTTCAGTGCAACTCACTCATATACTATGTACTACACTGTGCGTTTCTTAAATTCTAAGTTTTTCAGTGCAACTCACTCATATACTATGTACTACACTGTGCGTTTCTTATATTCTAAGTTTTTCAGTGCAACTCACTCATATACTATGTACTACACTGTGCGTTTCTTATATTCTAAGTTTTTCAGTGCAACTCACTCATATACTATGTACTACACTGTGCGTTTCTTATATTCTAAGTTTTTCAGTGCAACTCACTCATATACTTTGTACTACACAGTGCTTTTCTTATATTCTAAGTTTTTCAGTGCAACTCACTCATGTACTATGTACAACACAGTGCTTTTCTTATATTCTAAGTTTTTCAGTGCAACTCGCTCATGTACTATGTACTACACTGTGCGTTCCTTATATTCTAAGTTTTTCAGTGCAACTCACTCATATACTATGTGCTACACTGTGTGTTTCTTATATTCTAAGTTTTTCAGTGCAACTCACTCATATACTATGTGCTATACTGTGCGTTTCTTATATTCTAAGTTTTTCAGTGCAACTCACTCATATACTATGTGCTACACTGTGCGTTTCTTATATTCTAAGTTTTTCAGTGCAACTCACTCATATACTATGTACTACACTGTGCGTTTCTTAAATTCTAAGTTTTTCAGTCAACTCACTCATAAACTATGTACTACACTGTGCGTTTCTTATATTCTAAGTTTTTCAGTGCAATTCACTCATATACTATGTACTACACTTTGCGTTTCTTATATTCTAAGTTTTTCAGTGCAACTCACTCATATACTATGTACTACACTGTGCGTTTCTTATATTCTAAGTTTTTCAGTGCAACTCACTCATATACTATGTATTACACTGTGCGTTTCTTATATTCTAAGTTTTTCAGTGCAACTCACTCATATAATTTGTACTACACTGTGCTTTTCTTATATTCTAAGTTTTTCAGTGCAACTCACTCATGTACTATGTACTACACTGTGCGTTTCTTATATTCTAAGTTTTTCAGTGCAACTCACTCATATACTATGTACTACACTGTGCGTTTCTTATATTCTAAGTTTTTCAGTGCAACTCACTCATATACTATGTATTACACTGTGCGTTTCTTATATTCTAAGTTTTTCAGTGCAACTCACTCATATACTATGTGCTACACTGTGCGTTTCTTATATTCTAAGTTTTTCAGTGCAACTCATTCATGTACTATGTGCTACACTGTGCGTTTCTTATATTCTAAGTTTTTCAGTGCAACTCACTCATGTACTATGTGCTACACTGTGCGTTTCTTATATTCTAAGTTTTTCAGTGCAACTCACTCATATACTATGTGCTACACTGTGCGTTTCTTATATTCTAAGTTTTTCAGTGCAACTCACTCATATACTATGTACTACACTGTGCGTTTCTTATATTCTAAGTTTTTCAGTGCAACTCACTCATATACTATGTACTACACTGTGCGTTTCTTATATTCTAAGTTTTTCAGTGCAACTCACTCATATACTATGTACTACACTGTGCGTTTCTTATATTCTAAGTTTTTCAGTGCAACTCACTCATATACTATGTACTACACTGTGCGTTTCTTAAATTCTAATATTTTCAGTACAACTCACTCATATACTATGTACTACACTGTGCGTTTCTTATATTCTAAGTTTTTCAGTGCAACTCACTCATATACTATGTACTACACTGTGCGTTTCTTATATTCTAAGTTTTTCAGTGCAACTCACTCATATACTATGTACTACACTGTGCGTTTCTTATATTCTAAGTTTTTCAGTGCAACTCACTCATATACTTTGTACTACACAGTGCTTTTCTTATATTCTAAGTTTTTCAGTGCAACTCACTCATGTACTATGTACTACACAGTGCTTTTCTTATATTCTAAGTTTTTCAGTGCAACTCACTCATGTACTATGTACTACACTGTGCGTTTCTTATATTCTAAGTTTTTGAGTGCAACTCACTCATATACTATGTACTACACTGTGCGTTTCTTATATTCTAAGTTTTTCAGTGCAACTCACTCATATACTATGTACTACACTGTGCGTTTCTTATATTCTAAGTTTTTCAGTGCAACTCACTCATATACTATGTGCTACACTGTGCGTTTCTTATATTCTAAGTTTTTCAGTGCAACTCACTCATATACTATGTGCTACACTGTGCGTTTCTTATATTCTAAGTTTTTCAGTGCAACTCACTCATATACTATGTGCTACACTGTGCGTTTCTTATATTCTAAGTTTTTTAGTGCAACTCACTCATATACTATGTACTACACTGTGCGTTTCTTATATTCTAAGTTTTTCAGTGCAACTCACTCATATACTATGTGCTACACTGTGCGTTTCTTATATTCTAAGTTTTTCAGTGCAACTCACTCATATACTATGTACTACACTGTGCGTTTCTTATATTCTAAGTTTTTCAGTGCAACTCACTCATATACTATGTACTACACTGTGCGTTTCTTAAATTCTAAGTTTTTCAGTGCAACTCACTCATATACTATGTACTACACTGTGCGTTTCTTATATTCTAAGTTTTTCAGTGCAACTCACTCATATACTATGTACTACACTGTGCGTTTCTTATATTCTAAGTTTTTCAGTGCAACTCACTCATATACTATGTACTACACTGTGCGTTTCTTATATTCTAAGTTTTTCAGTGCAACTCACTCATATACTTTGTACTACACAGTGCTTTTCTTATATTCTAAGTTTTTCAGTGCAACTCACTCATGTACTATGTACAACACAGTGCTTTTCTTATATTCTAAGTTTTTCAGTGCAACTCACTCATGTACTATGTACTACACTGTGCGTTCCTTATATTCTAAGTTTTTCAGTGCAACTCACTCATATACTATGTGCTACACTGTGTGTTTCTTATATTCTAAGTTTTTCAGTGCAACTCACTCATATACTATGTGCTATACTGTGCGTTTCTTATATTCTAAGTTTTTCAGTGCAACTCACTCATATACTATGTGCTACACTGTGCGTTTCTTATATTCTAAGTTTTTCAGTGCAACTCACTCATATACTATGTACTACACTGTGCGTTTCTTAAATTCTAAGTTTTTCAGTCAACTCACTCATAAACTATGTACTACACTGTGCGTTTCTTATATTCTAAGTTTTTCAGTGCAATTCACTCATATACTATGTACTACACTTTGCGTTTCTTATATTCTAAGTTTTTCAGTGCAACTCACTCATATACTATGTACTACACTGTGCGTTTCTTATATTCTAAGTTTTTCAGTGCAACTCACTCATATACTATGTATTACACTGTGCGTTTCTTATATTCTAAGTTTTTCAGTGCAACTCACTCATATACTTTGTACTACACTGTGCTTTTCTTATATTCTAAGTTTTTCAGTGCAACTCACTCATGTACTATGTACTACACTGTGCGTTTCTTATATTCTAAGTTTTTCAGTGCAACTCACTCATATACTATGTACTACACTGTGCGTTTCTTATATTCTAAGTTTTTGAGTGCAACTCACTCATATATTATGTACTACACTGTGCGTTTCTTATATTCTAAGTTTTTCAGTGCAACTCACTCATATACTATGTACTACACTGTGCGTTTCTTATATTCTAAGTTTTTCAGTGCAACTCACTCATATACTATGTACTACACTGTGCGTTTCTTATATTCTATGTTTTTGAGTGCAACTCACTCATATACTATGTACTACACTGTGCGTTTCTTATATTCTAAGTTTTTCAGTGCAACTCACTCATATACTATGTGCTACACTGTGCGTTTCCTATATTCTAAGTTTTTCAGTGCAACTCACTCATATACTATGTGCTACACTGTGCGTTTCTTATATTCTAAGTTTTTCAGTGCAACTCACTCATATACTATGTGCTACACTGTGCGTTTCTTATATTCTAAGTTTTTCAGTGCAACTCATTCATGTACTATGTGCTACACTGTGCGTTTCTTATATTCTAAGTTTTTCAGTGCAACTCACTCATGTACTATGTGCTACACTGTGCGTTTCTTATATTCTAAGTTTTTCAGTGCAACTCACTCATGTACTATGTGCTACACTGTGCGTTTCTTATATTCTAAGTTTTTCAGTGCAACTCACTCATATACTATGTACTACACTGTGCGTTTCTTATATTCTAAGTTTTTCAGTGCAACTCACTCATATACTATGTACTACACTGTGCGTTTCTTATATTCTAAGTTTTTCAGTGCAACTCACTCATATACTATGTACTACACTGTGCGTTTCTTATATTCTAAGTTTTTCAGTGCAACTCACTCATATACTATGTACTACACTGTGCGTTTCTTAAATTCTAATATTTTCAGTGCAACTCACTCATATACTATGTGCTACACTGTGTGTTTCTTATATTCTAAGTTTTTCAGTGCAACTCACTCATATACTATGTGCTATACTGTGCGTTTCTTATATTCTAAGTTTTTCAGTGCAACTCACTCATATACTATGTGCTACACTGTGCGTTTCTTATATTCTAAGTTTTTCAGTGCAACTCACTCATATACTATGTACTACACTGTGCGTTTCTTAAATTCTAAGTTTTTCAGTGCAACTCACTCATAAACTATGTACTACACTGTGCGTTTCTTATATTCTAAGTTTTTCAGTGCAATTCACTCATATACTATGTACTACACTTTGCGTTTCTTATATTCTAAGTTTTTCAGTGCAACTCACTCATATACTATGTACTACACTGTGCGTTTCTTATATTCTAAGTTTTTCAGTGCAACTCACTCATATACTATGTATTACACTGTGCGTTTCTTATATTCTAAGTTTTTCAGTGCAACTCACTCATATACTTTGTACTACACTGTGCTTTTCTTATATTCTAAGTTTTTCAGTGCAACTCACTCATGTACTATGTACTACACTGTGCGTTTCTTATATTCTAAGTTTTTCAGTGCAACTCACTCATATACTATGTACTACACTGTGCGTTTCTTATATTCTAAGTTTTTGAGTGCAACTCACTCATATATTATGTACTACACTGTGCGTTTCTTATATTCTAAGTTTTTCAGTGCAACTCACTCATATACTATGTACTACACTGTGCGTTTCTTATATTCTAAGTTTTTCAGTGCAACTCACTCATATACTATGTACTACACTGTGCGTTTCTTATATTCTATGTTTTTGAGTGCAACTCACTCATATACTATGTACTACACTGTGCGTTTCTTATATTCTAAGTTTTTCAGTGCAACTCATTCATATACTATGTACTACACTGTGCATTTCGTGTAATGCGGGTTTTTCAGTAAATTCTAAGTTTTTCAGTGCAACTCATTCATATACTATGTACTATACTGTGCGTTTCTTATTGTCTAAGTTTTTCAGTGCAACTCACTCATATACTATGTACTACACTGTGCGTTTCTTATATTCTAAGTTTTTCAGTGCAACTCACTCATATACTATGTACTACACTGTGCGTTTCTTATATTCTAAGTTTTTCAGTGCAACTCACTCATATACTATGTGCTACACTGTGCGTTTCTTATATTCTAAGTTTTTCAGTGCAACTCACTCATATACTATGTACTACACTGTGCGTTTCTTATATTCTAAGTTTTTCAGTGCAACTCACTCATATACTATGTGCTACACTGTGCGTTTCTTATATTCTAAGTTTTTCAGTGCAACTCATTCATATACTATGTGCTACACTGTGCGTTTCTTATATTCTAAGTTTTTCAGTGCAACTCACTCATGTACTATGTGCTACACTGTGCGTTTCTTATATTCTAAGTTTTTCAGTGCAACTCACTCATGTACTATGTGCTACACTGTGCGTTTCTTATATTCTAAGTTTTTCAGTGCAACTCACTCATATACTATGTACTACACTGTGCGTTTCTTATATTCTAAGTTTTTCAGTGCAACTCACTCATATACTATGTACTACACTGTGCGTTTCTTATATTCTAAGTTTTTCAGTGCAACTCACTCATATACTATGTACTACACTGTGCGTTTCTTAAATTCTAATATTTTCAGTGCAACTCACTCATATACTATGTACTACACTGTGCGTTTCTTATATTCTAAGTTTTTCAGTGCAACTCACTCATATACTATGTACTACACTGTGCGTTTCTTATATTCTAAGTTTTTCAGTGCAACTCACTCATATACTATGTACTACACTGTGCGTTTCTTATATTCTAAGTTTTTCAGTGCAACTCACTCATATACTTTGTACTACACAGTGCTTTTCTTATATTCTAAGTTTTTCAGTGCAACTCACTCATGTACTATGTGCTACACTGTGCGTTTCTTATATTCTAAGTTTTTCAGTGCAACTCACTCATGTACTATGTGCTACACTGTGCGTTTCTTATATTCTAAGTTTTTCAGTGCAACTCACTCATATACTATGTACTACACTGTGCGTTTCTTATATTCTAAGCTTTTCAGTGCAACTCACTCATATACTATGTATTACACTGTGCGTTTCTTATATTCTAAGTTTTTCAGTGCAACTCACTCATATACTTTGTACTACACTGTGCTTTTCTTATATTCTAAGTTTTTCAGTGCAACTCACTCATGTACTATGTACTACACTGTGCGTTTCTTATATTCTAAGTTTTTCAGTGCAACTCACTCATATACTATGTACTACACTGTGCGTTTCTTATATTCTAAGTTTTTCAGTGCAACTCACTCATATACTATGTACTACACTGTGCGTTTCTTATATTCTAAGTTTTTCAGTGCAACTCACTCATATACTATGTACTACACTGTGCGTTTCTTAAATTCTAATATTTTCAGTACAACTCACTCATATACTATGTACTACACTGTGCGTTTCTTATATTCTAAGTTTTTCAGTGCAACTCACTCATATACTATGTACTACACTGTGCGTTTCTTATATTCTAAGTTTTTCAGTGCAACTCACTCATATACTATGTACTACACTGTGCGTTTCTTATATTCTAAGTTTTTCAGTGCAACTCACTCATATACTTTGTACTACACAGTGCTTTTCTTATATTCTAAGTTTTTCAGTGCAACTCACTCATGTACTATGTACTACACAGTGCTTTTCTTATATTCTAAGTTTTTCAGTGCAACTCACTCATGTACTATGTACTACACTGTGCGTTTCTTATATTCTAAGTTTTTGAGTGCAACTCACTCATATACTATGTACTACACTGTGCGTTTCTTATATTCTAAGTTTTTCAGTGCAACTCACTCATATACTATGTACTACACTGTGCGTTTCTTATATTCTAAGTTTTTCAGTGCAACTCACTCATATACTATGTGCTACACTGTGCGTTTCTTATATTCTAAGTTTTTCAGTGCAACTCACTCATATACTATGTGCTACACTGTGCGTTTCTTATATTCTAAGTTTTTCAGTGCAACTCACTCATATACTATGTGCTACACTGTGCGTTTCTTATATTCTAAGTTTTTTAGTGCAACTCACTCATATACTATGTACTACACTGTGCGTTTCTTATATTCTAAGTTTTTCAGTGCAACTCACTCATATACTATGTGCTACACTGTGCGTTTCTTATATTCTAAGTTTTTCAGTGCAACTCACTCATATACTATGTACTACACTGTGCGTTTCTTATATTCTAAGTTTTTCAGTGCAACTCACTCATATACTATGTACTACACTGTGCGTTTCTTAAATTCTAAGTTTTTCAGTGCAACTCACTCATATACTATGTACTACACTGTGCGTTTCTTATATTCTAAGTTTTTCAGTGCAACTCACTCATATACTATGTACTACACTGTGCGTTTCTTATATTCTAAGTTTTTCAGTGCAACTCACTCATATACTATGTACTACACTGTGCGTTTCTTATATTCTAAGTTTTTCAGTGCAACTCACTCATATACTTTGTACTACACAGTGCTTTTCTTATATTCTAAGTTTTTCAGTGCAACTCACTCATGTACTATGTACAACACAGTGCTTTTCTTATATTCTAAGTTTTTCAGTGCAACTCACTCATGTACTATGTACTACACTGTGCGTTCCTTATATTCTAAGTTTTTCAGTGCAACTCACTCATATACTATGTGCTACACTGTGTGTTTCTTATATTCTAAGTTTTTCAGTGCAACTCACTCATATACTATGTGCTATACTGTGCGTTTCTTATATTCTAAGTTTTTCAGTGCAACTCACTCATATACTATGTGCTACACTGTGCGTTTCTTATATTCTAAGTTTTTCAGTGCAACTCACTCATATACTATGTACTACACTGTGCGTTTCTTAAATTCTAAGTTTTTCAGTCAACTCACTCATAAACTATGTACTACACTGTGCGTTTCTTATATTCTAAGTTTTTCAGTGCAATTCACTCATATACTATGTACTACACTTTGCGTTTCTTATATTCTAAGTTTTTCAGTGCAACTCACTCATATACTATGTACTACACTGTGCGTTTCTTATATTCTAAGTTTTTCAGTGCAACTCACTCATATACTATGTATTACACTGTGCGTTTCTTATATTCTAAGTTTTTCAGTGCAACTCACTCATATACTTTGTACTACACTGTGCTTTTCTTATATTCTAAGTTTTTCAGTGCAACTCACTCATGTACTATGTACTACACTGTGCGTTTCTTATATTCTAAGTTTTTCAGTGCAACTCACTCATATACTATGTACTACACTGTGCGTTTCTTATATTCTAAGTTTTTCAGTGCAACTCACTCATATACTATGTATTACACTGTGCGTTTCTTATATTCTAAGTTTTTCAGTGCAACTCACTCATATACTATGTGCTACACTGTGCGTTTCTTATATTCTAAGTTTTTCAGTGCAACTCATTCATGTACTATGTGCTACACTGTGCGTTTCTTATATTCTAAGTTTTTCAGTGCAACTCACTCATGTACTATGTGCTACACTGTGCGTTTCTTATATTCTAAGTTTTTCAGTGCAACTCACTCATATACTATGTGCTACACTGTGCGTTTCTTATATTCTAAGTTTTTCAGTGCAACTCACTCATATACTATGTACTACACTGTGCGTTTCTTATATTCTAAGTTTTTCAGTGCAACTCACTCATATACTATGTACTACACTGTGCGTTTCTTATATTCTAAGTTTTTCAGTGCAACTCACTCATATACTATGTACTACACTGTGCGTTTCTTATATTCTAAGTTTTTCAGTGCAACTCACTCATATACTATGTACTACACTGTGCGTTTCTTAAATTCTAATATTTTCAGTACAACTCACTCATATACTATGTACTACACTGTGCGTTTCTTATATTCTAAGTTTTTCAGTGCAACTCACTCATATACTATGTTCTACACTGTGCGTTTCTTATATTCTAAGTTTTTCAGTGCAACTCACTCATATACTATGTACTACACTGTGCGTTTCTTATATTCTAAGTTTTTCAGTGCAACTCACTCATATACTTTGTACTACACAGTGCTTTTCTTATATTCTAAGTTTTTCAGTGCAACTCACTCATGTACTATGTACTACACAGTGCTTTTCTTATATTCTAAGTTTTTCAGTGCAACTCACTCATGTACTATGTACTACACTGTGCGTTTCTTATATTCTAAGTTTTTGAGTGCAACTCACTCATATACTATGTACTACACTGTGCGTTTCTTATATTCTAAGTTTTTCAGTGCAACTCACTCATATACTATGTACTACACTGTGCGTTTCTTATATTCTAAGTTTTTCAGTGCAACTCACTCATATACTATGTGCTACACTGTGCGTTTCTTATATTCTAAGTTTTTCAGTGCAACTCACTCATATACTATGTGCTACACTGTGCGTTTCTTATATTCTAAGTTTTTCAGTGCAACTCACTCATATACTATGTGCTACACTGTGCGTTTCTTATATTCTAAGTTTTTTAGTGCAACTCACTCATATACTATGTACTACACTGTGCGTTTCTTATATTCTAAGTTTTTCAGTGCAACTCACTCATATACTATGTGCTACACTGTGCGTTTCTTATATTCTAAGTTTTTCAGTGCAACTCACTCATATACTATGTACTACACTGTGCGTTTCTTATATTCTAAGTTTTTCAGTGCAACTCACTCATATACTATGTACTACACTGTGCGTTTCTTAAATTCTAAGTTTTTCAGTGCAACTCACTCATATACTATGTACTACACTGTGCGTTTCTTATATTCTAAGTTTTTCAGTGCAACTCACTCATATACTATGTACTACACTGTGCGTTTCTTATATTCTAAGTTTTTCAGTGCAACTCACTCATATACTATGTACTACACTGTGCGTTTCTTATATTCTAAGTTTTTCAGTGCAACTCACTCATATACTTTGTACTACACAGTGCTTTTCTTATATTCTAAGTTTTTCAGTGCAACTCACTCATGTACTATGTACAACACAGTGCTTTTCTTATATTCTAAGTTTTTCAGTGCAACTCACTCATGTACTATGTACTACACTGTGCGTTCCTTATATTCTAAGTTTTTCAGTGCAACTCACTCATATACTATGTGCTACACTGTGTGTTTCTTATATTCTAAGTTTTTCAGTGCAACTCACTCATATACTATGTGCTATACTGTGCGTTTCTTATATTCTAAGTTTTTCAGTGCAATTCACTCATATACTATGTGCTACACTGTGCGTTTCTTATATTCTAAGTTTTTCAGTGCAACTCACTCATATACTATGTACTACACTGTGCGTTTCTTAAATTCTAAGTTTTTCAGTCAACTCACTCATAAACTATGTACTACACTGTGCGTTTCTTATATTCTAAGTTTTTCAGTGCAATTCACTCATATACTATGTACTACACTTTGCGTTTCTTATATTCTAAGTTTTTCAGTGCAACTCACTCATATACTATGTACTACACTGTGCGTTTCTTATATTCTAAGTTTTTCAGTGCAACTCACTCATATACTATGTATTACACTGTGCGTTTCTTATATTCTAAGTTTTTCAGTGCAACTCACTCATATACTTTGTACTACACTGTGCTTTTCTTATATTCTAAGTTTTTCAGTGCAACTCACTCATGTACTATGTACTACACTGTGCGTTTCTTATATTCTAAGTTTTTCAGTGCAACTCACTCATATACTATGTACTACACTGTGCGTTTCTTATATTCTAAGTTTTTGAGTGCAACTCACTCATATATTATGTACTACACTGTGCGTTTCTTATATTCTAAGTTTTTCAGTGCAACTCACTCATATACTATGTACTACACTGTGCGTTTCTTATATTCTAAGTTTTTCAGTGCAACTCACTCATATACTATGTACTACACTGTGCGTTTCTTATATTCTATGTTTTTGAGTGCAACTCACTCATATACTATGTACTACACTGTGCGTTTCTTATATTCTAAGTTTTTCAGTGCAACTCACTCATATACTATGTGCTACACTGTGCGTTTCCTATATTCTAAGTTTTTCAGTGCAACTCACTCATATACTATGTGCTACACTGTGCGTTTCTTATATTCTAAGTTTTTCAGTGCAACTCACTCATATACTATGTGCTACACTGTGCGTTTCTTATATTCTAAGTTTTTCAGTGCAACTCATTCATGTACTATGTGCTACACTGTGCGTTTCTTATATTCTAAGTTTTTCAGTGCAACTCACTCATGTACTATGTGCTACACTGTGCGTTTCTTATATTCTAAGTTTTTCAGTGCAACTCACTCATGTACTATGTGCTACACGGTGCGTTTCTTATATTCTAAGTTTTTCAGTGCAACTCACTCATATACTATGTACTACACTGTGCGTTTCTTATATTCTAAGTTTTTCAGTGCAACTCACTCATATACTATGTACTACACTGTGCGTTTCTTATATTCTAAGTTTTTCAGTGCAACTCACTCATATACTATGTACTACACTGTGCGTTTCTTATATTCTAAGTTTTTCAGTGCAACTCACTCATATACTATGTACTACACTGTGCGTTTCTTAAATTCTAATATTTTCAGTGCAACTCACTCATATACTATGTGCTACACTGTGTGTTTCTTATATTCTAAGTTTTTCAGTGCAACTCACTCATATACTATGTGCTATACTGTGCGTTTCTTATATTCTAAGTTTTTCAGTGCAACTCACTCATATACTATGTGCTACACTGTGCGTTTCTTATATTCTAAGTTTTTCAGTGCAACTCACTCATATACTATGTACTACACTGTGCGTTTCTTAAATTCTAAGTTTTTCAGTGCAACTCACTCATAAACTATGTACTACACTGTGCGTTTCTTATATTCTAAGTTTTTCAGTGCAATTCACTCATATACTATGTACTACACTTTGCGTTTCTTATATTCTAAGTTTTTCAGTGCAACTCACTCATATACTATGTACTACACTGTGCGTTTCTTATATTCTAAGTTTTTCAGTGCACCTACTCATATACTATGTATTACACTGTGCGTTTCTTATATTCTAAGTTTTTCAGTGCAACTCACTCATATACTTTGTACTACACTGTGCTTTTCTTATATTCTAAGTTTTTCAGTGCAACTCACTCATGTACTATGTACTACACTGTGCGTTTCTTATATTCTAAGTTTTTCAGTGCAACTCACTCATATACTATGTACTACACTGTGCGTTTCTTATATTCTAAGTTTTTGAGTGCAACTCACTCATATATTATGTACTACACTGTGCGTTTCTTATATTCTAAGTTTTTCAGTGCAACTCACTCATATACTATGTACTACACTGTGCGTTTCTTATATTCTAAGTTTTTCAGTGCAACTCACTCATATACTATGTACTACACTGTGCGTTTCTTATATTCTATGTTTTTGAGTGCAACTCACTCATATACTATGTACTACACTGTGCGTTTCTTATATTCTAAGTTTTTCAGTGCAACTCATTCATATACTATGTACTACACTGTGCATTTCGTGTAATGCGGGTTTTTCAGTAAATTCTAAGTTTTTCAGTGCAACTCATTCATATACTATGTACTATACTGTGCGTTTCTTATTGTCTAAGTTTTTCAGTGCAACTCACTCATATACTATGTACTACACTGTGCGTTTCTTATATTCTAAGTTTTTCAGTGCAACTCATTCATATACTATGTGCTACACTGTGCGTTTCTTATATTCTAAGTTTTTCAGTGCAACTCACTCATGTACTATGTGCTACACTGTGCGTTTCTTATATTCTAAGTTTTTCAGTGCAACTCACTCATGTACTATGTGCTACACTGTGCGTTTCTTATATTCTAAGTTTTTCAGTGCAACTCACTCATATACTATGTACTACACTGTGCGTTTCTTATATTCTAAGTTTTTCAGTGCAACTCACTCATATACTATGTACTACACTGTGCGTTTCTTATATTCTAAGTTTTTCAGTGCAACTCACTCATATACTATGTACTACACTGTGCGTTTCTTAAATTCTAATATTTTCAGTGCAACTCACTCATATACTATGTACTACACTGTGCGTTTCTTATATTCTAAGTTTTTCAGTGCAACTCACTCATATACTATGTACTACACTGTGCGTTTCTTATATTCTAAGTTTTTCAGTGCAACTCACTCATATACTATGTACTACACTGTGCGTTTCTTATATTCTAAGTTTTTCAGTGCAACTCACTCATATACTTTGTACTACACAGTGCTTTTCTTATATTCTAAGTTTTTCAGTGCAACTCACTCATGTACTATGTGCTACACTGTGCGTTTCTTATATTCTAAGTTTTTCAGTGCAACTCACTCATGTACTATGTGCTACACTGTGCGTTTCTTATATTCTAAGTTTTTCAGTGCAACTCACTCATATACTATGTACTACACTGTGCGTTTCTTATATTCTAAGTTTTTCAGTGCAACTCACTCATGTACTATGTGCTACACTGTGCGTTTCTTATATTCTAAGTTTTTGAGTGCAACTCACTCATATATTATGTACTACACTGTGCGTTTCTTATATTCTAAGTTTTTCAGTGCAACTCACTCATATACTATGTACTACACTGTGCGTTTCTTATATTCTAAGTTTTTCAGTGCAACTCACTCATATACTATGTACTACACTGTGCGTTTCTTATATTCTATGTTTTTGAGTGCAACTCACTCATATACTATGTACTACACTGTGCGTTTCTTATATTCTAAGTTTTTCAGTGCAACTCACTCATATACTATGTGCTACACTGTGCGTTTCCTATATTCTAAGTTTTTCAGTGCAACTCACTCATATACTATGTGCTACACTGTGCGTTTCTTATATTCTAAGTTTTTCAGTGCAACTCACTCATATACTATGTACTACACTGTGCGTTTCTTAAATTCTAATATTTTCAGTGCAACTCACTCATATACTATGTACTACACTGTGCGTTTCTTATATTCTAAGTTTTTCAGTGCAACTCACTCATATACTATGTACTACACTGTGCGTTTCTTATATTCTAAGTTTTTCAGTGCAATTCACTCATATACTATGTACTACACTTTGCGTTTCTTATATTCTAAGTTTTTCAGTGCAACTCACTCATATACTATGTACTACACTGTGCGTTTCTTATATTCTAAGTTTTTCAGTGCAACTCACTCATATACTATGTATTACACTGTGCGTTTCTTATATTCTAAGTTTTTCAGTGCAACTCACTCATATACTTTGTACTACACTGTGCTTTTCTTATATTCTAAGTTTTTCAGTGCAACTCACTCATGTACTATGTACTACACTGTGCGTTTCTTATATTCTAAGTTTTTCAGTGCAACTCACTCATATACTATGTACTACACTGTGCGTTTCTTATATTCTAAGTTTTTGAGTGCAACTCACTCATATATTATGTACTACACTGTGCGTTTCTTATATTCTAAGTTTTTCAGTGCAACTCACTCATATACTATGTACTACACTGTGCGTTTCTTATATTCTAAGTTTTTCAGTGCAACTCACTCATATACTATGTACTACACTGTGCGTTTCTTATATTCTATGTTTTTGAGTGCAACTCACTCATATACTATGTACTACACTGTGCGTTTCTTATATTCTAAGTTTTTCAGTGCAACTCACTCATATACTATGTGCTACACTGTGCGTTTCCTATATTCTAAGTTTTTCAGTGCAACTCACTCATATACTATGTGCTACACTGTGCGTTTCTTATATTCTAAGTTTTTCAGTGCAACTCACTCATGTACTATGTGCTACACTGTGCGTTTCTTATATTCTAAGTTTTTCAGTGCAACTCATTCATGTACTATGTGCTACACTGTGCGTTTCTTATATTCTAAGTTTTTCAGTGCAACTCACTCATGTACTATGTGCTACACTGTGCGTTTCTTATATTCTAAGTTTTTCAGTGCAACTCACTCATGTACTATGTGCTACACGGTGCGTTTCTTATATTCTAAGTTTTTCAGTGCAACTCACTCATATACTATGTACTACACTGTGCGTTTCTTATATTCTAAGTTTTTCAGTGCAACTCACTCATATACTATGTACTACACTGTGCGTTTCTTATATTCTAAGTTTTTCAGTGCAACTCACTCATATACTATGTACTACACTGTGCGTTTCTTATATTCTAAGTTTTTCAGTGCAACTCACTCATATACTATGTACTACACTGTGCGTTTCTTAAATTCTAATATTTTCAGTGCAACTCACTCATATACTATGTGCTACACTGTGTGTTTCTTATATTCTAAGTTTTTCAGTGCAACTCACTCATATACTATGTGCTATACTGTGCGTTTCTTATATTCTAAGTTTTTCAGTGCAACTCACTCATATACTATGTGCTACACTGTGCGTTTCTTATATTCTAAGTTTTTCAGTGCAACTCACTCATATACTATGTACTACACTGTGCGTTTCTTAAATTCTAAGTTTTTCAGTGCAACTCACTCATAAACTATGTACTACACTGTGCGTTTCTTATATTCTAAGTTTTTCAGTGCAATTCACTCATATACTATGTACTACACTTTGCGTTTCTTATATTCTAAGTTTTTCAGTGCAACTCACTCATATACTATGTACTACACTGTGCGTTTCTTATATTCTAAGTTTTTCAGTGCACCTACTCATATACTATGTATTACACTGTGCGTTTCTTATATTCTAAGTTTTTCAGTGCAACTCACTCATATACTTTGTACTACACTGTGCTTTTCTTATATTCTAAGTTTTTCAGTGCAACTCACTCATGTACTATGTACTACACTGTGCGTTTCTTATATTCTAAGTTTTTCAGTGCAACTCACTCATATACTATGTACTACACTGTGCGTTTCTTATATTCTAAGTTTTTGAGTGCAACTCACTCATATATTATGTACTACACTGTGCGTTTCTTATATTCTAAGTTTTTCAGTGCAACTCACTCATATACTATGTACTACACTGTGCGTTTCTTATATTCTAAGTTTTTCAGTGCAACTCACTCATATACTATGTACTACACTGTGCGTTTCTTATATTCTATGTTTTTGAGTGCAACTCACTCATATACTATGTACTACACTGTGCGTTTCTTATATTCTAAGTTTTTCAGTGCAACTCATTCATATACTATGTACTACACTGTGCATTTCGTGTAATGCGGGTTTTTCAGTAAATTCTAAGTTTTTCAGTGCAACTCATTCATATACTATGTACTATACTGTGCGTTTCTTATTGTCTAAGTTTTTCAGTGCAACTCACTCATATACTATGTACTACACTGTGCGTTTCTTATATTCTAAGTTTTTCAGTGCAACTCATTCATATACTATGTGCTACACTGTGCGTTTCTTATATTCTAAGTTTTTCAGTGCAACTCACTCATGTACTATGTGCTACACTGTGCGTTTCTTATATTCTAAGTTTTTCAGTGCAACTCACTCATGTACTATGTGCTACACTGTGCGTTTCTTATATTCTAAGTTTTTCAGTGCAACTCACTCATATACTATGTACTACACTGTGCGTTTCTTATATTCTAAGTTTTTCAGTGCAACTCACTCATATACTATGTACTACACTGTGCGTTTCTTATATTCTAAGTTTTTCAGTGCAACTCACTCATATACTATGTACTACACTGTGCGTTTCTTAAATTCTAATATTTTCAGTGCAACTCACTCATATACTATGTACTACACTGTGCGTTTCTTATATTCTAAGTTTTTCAGTGCAACTCACTCATATACTATGTACTACACTGTGCGTTTCTTATATTCTAAGTTTTTCAGTGCAACTCACTCATATACTATGTACTACACTGTGCGTTTCTTATATTCTAAGTTTTTCAGTGCAACTCACTCATATACTTTGTACTACACAGTGCTTTTCTTATATTCTAAGTTTTTCAGTGCAACTCACTCATGTACTATGTGCTACACTGTGCGTTTCTTATATTCTAAGTTTTTCAGTGCAACTCACTCATGTACTATGTGCTACACTGTGCGTTTCTTATATTCTAAGTTTTTCAGTGCAACTCACTCATATACTATGTACTACACTGTGCGTTTCTTATATTCTAAGTTTTTCAGTGCAACTCACTCATATACTATGTATTACACTGTGCGTTTCTTATATTCTAAGTTTTTCAGTGCAACTCACTCATATACTTTGTACTACACTGTGCTTTTCTTATATTCTAAGTTTTTCAGTGCAACTCACTCATGTACTATGTACTACACTGTGCGTTTCTTATATTCTAAGTTTTTCAGTGCAACTCACTCATATACTATGTACTACACTGTGCGTTTCTTATATTCTAAGTTTTTCAGTGCAACTCACTCATATACTTTGTACTACACTGTGCGTTTCTTATATTCTAAGTTTTTCAGTGCAACTCACTCATATACTATGTACTACACTGTGCGTTTCTTATATTCTAAGTTTTTCAGTGCAACTCACTCATATACTATGTACTACACTGTGCGTTTCTTATATTCTAAGTTTTTCAGTGCAACTCACTCATATACTATGTACTACACTGTGCGTTTCTTATATTCTAAGTTTTTCAGTGCAACTCATTCATATACTATGTACTACACTGTGCATTTCGTGTAATGCGGGTTTTTCAGTAAATTCTAAGTTTTTCAGTGCAACTCATTCATATACTATGTACTATACTGTGCGTTTCTTATTGTCTAAGTTTTTCAGTGCAACTCACTCATATACTATGTACTACACTGTGCGTTTCTTATATTCTAAGTTTTTCAGTGCAACTCACTCATATACTATGTACTACACTGTGCGTTTCTTATATTCTAAGTTTTTCAGTGCAACTCACTCATATACTATGTGCTACACTGTGCGTTTCTTATATTCTAAGTTTTTCAGTGCAACTCACTCATATACTATGTGCTACACTGTGCGTTTCTTATATTCTAAGTTTTTCAGTGCAACTCACTCATATACTATGTGCTACACTGTGCGTTTCTTATATTCTAAGTTTTTCAGTGCAACTCATTCATATACTATGTGCTACACTGTGCGTTTCTTATATTCTAAGTTTTTCAGTGCAACTCACTCATGTACTATGTGCTACACTGTGCGTTTCTTATATTCTAAGTTTTTCAGTGCAACTCACTCATGTAATATGTGCTACACTGTGCGTTTCTTATATTCTAAGTTTTTCAGTGCAACTCACTCATATACTATGTACTACACTGTGCGTTTCTTATATTCTAAGTTTTTCAGTGCAACTCACTCATATACTATGTACTACACTGTGCGTTTCTTATATTCTAAGTTTTTCAGTGCAACTCACTCATATACTATGTACTACACTGTGCATTTCTTAAATTCTAATATTTTCAGTGCAACTCACTCATATACTATGTACTACACTGTGCGTTTCTTATATTCTAAGTTTTTCAGTGCAACTCACTCATATACTATGTACTACACTGTGCGTTTCTTATATTCTAAGTTTTTCAGTGCAACTCACTCATATACTATGTACTACACTGTGCGTTTCTTATATTCTAAGTTTTTCAGTGCAACTCACTCATATACTTTGTACTACACAGTGCTTTTCTTATATTCTAAGTTTTTCAGTGCAACTCACTCATGTACTATGTACTACACTGTGCGTTTCTTATATTCTAAGTTTTTGAGTGCAACTCATTCATATACTATGTACTACACTGTGCGTTTCTTATATTCTAAGTTTTTCAGTGCAACTCACTCATATACTATGTACTACACTGTGCGTTTCTTATATTCTAAGTTTTTCAGTGCAACTCACTCATATACTATGTGCTACACTGTGCGTTTCTTATATTCTAAGTTTTTCAGTGCAACTCACTCATATACTATGTGCTACACTGTGCGTTTCTTATATTCTAAGTTTTTCAGTGCAACTCACTCATATACTATGTGCTACACTGTGCGTTTCTTATATTCTAAGTTTTTCAGTGCAACTCACTCATATACTATGTACTACACTGTGCGTTTCTTATATTCTAAGTTTTTCAGTGCAACTCACTCATATACTATGTGCTACACTGTGTGTTTCTTATATTCTAAGTTTTTCAGTGCAACTCACTCATATACTATGTGCTACACTGTGCGTTTCTTATATTCTAAGTTTTTCAGTGCAACTCACTCATATACTATGTGCTACACTGTGCGTTTCTTATATTCTAAGTTTTTCAGTGCAACTCACTCATATACTATGTACTACACTGTGCGTTTCTTATATTCTAAGTTTTTCAGTGCAACTCACTCATATACTATGTGCTACACTGTGCGTTTCTTATATTCTAAGTTTTTCAGTGCAACTCACTCATATACTATGTACTACACTGTGCGTTTCTTATATTCTAAGTTTTTCAGTGCAACTCACTCATATACTATGTACTACACTGTGCGTTTCTTAAATTCTAAGTTTTTCAGTGCAACTCACTCATATACTATGTACTACACTGTGCGTTTCTTATATTCTAAATTTTTCAGTGCAACTCACTCATATACTATGTACTACACTGTGCGTTTCTTATATTCTAAGTTTTTCAGTGCAACTCACTCATATACTATGTACTACACTGTGCGTTTCTTATATTCTAAGTTTTTCAGTGCAACTCACTCATATACTTTGTACTACACAGTGCTTTTCTTATATTCTAAGTTTTTCATGCAACTCACTCATGTACTATGTACTACACAGTGCTTTTCTTATATTCTAAGTTTTTCAGTGCAACTCACTCATATACTATGTACTACACTGTGCGTTCCTTATATTCTAAGTTTTTCAGTGCAACTCACTCATATACTATGTACTACACTGTGCGTTTCTTATATTCTAAGTTTTTCAGTGCAACTCACTCATATACTATGTACTACACTGTGCGTTTCTTATATTCTAAGTTTTTCAGTGCAACTCACTCATATACTATGTACTACACTGTGCGTTTCTTATATTCTAAGTTTTTCAGTGAAACTCATTCATATACTATGTACTACACTGTGCATTTCGTGTAATGCGGGTTTTTCAGTAAATTCTAAGTTTTTCAGTGCAACTAACTCATATACTATGTACTACAATGTGCGTTTCTTATATTCTAAGTTTTTCAGTGCAACTCACTCATGTACTATGTACTACACTGTGCGTTTCTTATATTCTAAGTTTTTCAGTGCAACTCACTCATGTACTACGTGCTACACTGTGCGTTTCTTATATTCTAAGTTTTTCAGTGCAACTCACTCATGTACTATGTGCTACACTGTGCGTTTCTTATATTCTAAGTTTTTCAGTGCAACTCACTCATATACTATGTACTACACTGTGCATTTCTTATATTCTAAGTTTTTCAGTGCAACTCACTCATATACTATGTACTACACTGTGCGTTTCTTATATTCTAAGTTTTTCAGTGCAACTCACTCATATACTATGTACTACACTGTGCGTTTCTTATATTCTAAGTTTTTCAGTGCAACTCACTCATATACTATGTACTACACTGTGCGTTTCTTAAATTCTAATATTTTCAGTGCAACTCACTCATATACTATGTGCTACACTGTGCGTTTCTTATATTCTAAGTTTTTCAGTGCAATTCACTCATATTCTATGTACTACACTGTGCGTTTCTTATATTCTAAGTTTTTCAGTGCAACTCACTCATATACTATGTACTACACTGTGCGTTTCTTATATTCTAAGTTTTTCAGTGCAACTCACTCATATACTTTATACTACACAGTGCTTTTCTTATATTCTAAGTTTTTCAGTGCAACTCACTCATGTACTATGTACTACACTGTGCGTTTCTTATATTCTAAGTTTTTGAGTGCAACTCATTCATATACTATGTACTACACTGTGCGTTTCTTATATTCTAAGTTTTTCAGTGCAACTCACTCATATACTATGTACTACACTGTGCGTTTCTTATATTCTAAGTTTTTCAGTGCAACTCACTCATATACTATGTGCTACACTGTGCGTTTCTTATATTCTAAGTTTTTCAGTGCAACTCACTCATATACTATATGCTACACTGTGCGTTTCTTATATTCTAAGTTTTTCAGTGCAACTCACTCATATACTATGTGCTACACTGTGCGTTTCTTATATTCTAAGTTTTTCAGTGCAACTCACTCATATACTATGTACTACACTGTGCGTTTCTTATATTCTAAGTTTTTCAGTGCAACTCACTCATATACTATGTGCTACACTGTGTGTTTCTTATATTCTAAGTTTTTCAGTGCAACTCACTCATATACTATGTGCTACACTGTGCGTTTCTTATATTCTAAGTTTTTCAGTGCAACTCACTCATATACTATGTGCTACACTGTGCGTTTCTTATATTCTAAGTTTTTCAGTGCAACTCACTCATATACTATGTACTACACTGTGCGTTTCTTATATTCTAAGTTTTTCAGTGCAACTCACTCATATACTATGTGCTACACTGTGCGTTTCTTATATTCTAAGTTTTTCAGTGCAACTCACTCATATACTATGTACTACACTGTGCGTTTCTTATATTCTAAGTTTTTCAGTGCAACTCACTCATATACTATGTACTACACTGTGCGTTTCTTAAATTCTAAGTTTTTCAGTGCAACTCACTCATATACTATGTACTACACTGTGCGTTTCTTATATTCTAAGTTTTTCAGTGCAACTCACTCATATACTATGTACTACACTGTGCGTTTCTTATATTCTAAGTTTTTCAGTGCAACTCACTCATATACTATGTACTACACTGTGCGTTTCTTATATTCTAAGTTTTTCAGTGCAACTCACTCATATACTTTGTACTACACAGTGCTTTTCTTATATTCTAAGTTTTTCAGTGCAACTCACTCATGTACTATGTACTACACAGTGCTTTTCTTATATTCTAAGTTTTTCAGTGCAACTCACTCATATACTATGTACTACACTGTGCGTTCCTTATATTCTAAGTTTTTCAGTGCAACTCACTCATATACTATGTACTACACTGTGCGTTTCTTATATTCTAAGTTTTTCAGTGCAACTCACTCATATACTATGTACTACACTGTGCGTTTCTTATATTCTAAGTTTTTGAGTGCAACTCACTCATATATTATGTACTACACTGTGCGTTTCTTATATTCTAAGTTTTTCAGTGCAACTCACTCATATACTATGTACTACACTGTGCGTTTCTTATATTCTAAGTTTTTCAGTGCAACTCACTCATATACTATGTACTACACTGTGCGTTTCTTATATTCTATGTTTTTGAGTGCAACTCACTCATATACTATGTACTACACTGTGCGTTTCTTATATTCTAAGTTTTTCAGTGCAACTCATTCATATACTATGTACTACACTGTGCATTTCGTGTAATGCGGGTTTTTCAGTAAATTCTAAGTTTTTCAGTGCAACTCATTCATATACTATGTACTATACTGTGCGTTTCTTATTGTCTAAGTTTTTCAGTGCAACTCACTCATATACTATGTACTACACTGTGCGTTTCTTATATTCTAAGTTTTTCAGTGCAACTCACTCATATACTATGTACTACACTGTGCGTTTCTTATATTCTAAGTTTTTCAGTGCAACTCACTCATATACTATGTGCTACACTGTGCGTTTCTTATATTCTAAGTTTTTCAGTGCAACTCACTCATATACTATGTGCTACACTGTGCGTTTCTTATATTCTAAGTTTTTCAGTGCAACTCACTCATATACTATGTGCTACACTGTGCGTTTCTTATATTCTAAGTTTTTCAGTGCAACTCATTCATATACTATGTGCTACACTGTGCGTTTCTTATATTCTAAGTTTTTCAGTGCAACTCACTCATGTACTACGTGCTACACTGTGCGTTTCTTATATTCTAAGTTTTTCAGTGCAACTCACTCATGTACTATGTGCTACACTGTGCGTTTCTTATATTCTAAGTTTTTCAGTGCAACTCACTCATATACTATGTACTACACTGTGCGTTTCTTATATTCTAAGTTTTTCAGTGCAACTCACTCATATACTATGTACTACACTGTGCGTTTCTTATATTCTAAGTTTTTCAGTGCAACTCACTCATATACTATGTACTACACTGTGCGTTTCTTATATTCTAAGTTTTTCAGTGCAACTCACTCATATACTATGTACTACACTGTGCGTTTCTTAAATTCTAATATTTTCAGTGCAACTCACTCATATACTATGTGCTACACTGTGCGTTTCTTATATTCTAAGTTTTTCAGTGCAATTCACTCATATTCTATGTACTACACTGTGCGTTTCTTATATTATAAGTTTTTCAGTGCAACTCACTCATATACTATGTACTACACTGTGCGTTTCTTATATTCTAAGTTTTTCAGTGCAACTCACTCATATACTTTGTACTACACAGTGCTTTTCTTATATTCTAAGTTTTTCAGTGCAACTCACTCATGTACTATGTACTACACTGTGCGTTTCTTATATTCTAAGTTTTTGAGTGCAACTCATTCATATACTATGTACTACACTGTGCGTTTCTTATATTCTAAGTTTTTCAGTGCAACTCACTCATATACTATGTACTACACTGTGCGTTTCTTATATTCTAAGTTTTTCAGTGCAACTCACTCATATACTATGTGCTACACTGTGCGTTTCTTATATTCTAAGTTTTTCAGTGCAACTCACTCATATACTATGTGCTACACTGTGCGTTTCTTATATTCTAAGTTTTTCAGTGCAACTCACTCATATACTATGTGCTACACTGTGCGTTTCTTATATTCTAAGTTTTTCAGTGCAACTCACTCATATACTATGTACTACACTGTGCGTTTCTTATATTCTAAGTTTTTCAGTGCAACTCACTCATATACTGTGTGCTACACTGTGTGTTTCTTATATTCTAAGTTTTTCAGTGCAACTCACTCATATACTATGTGCTACACTGTGCGTTTCTTATATTCTAAGTTTTTCAGTGCAACTCACTCATATACTATGTGCTACACTGTGCGTTTCTTATATTCTAAGTTTTTCAGTGCAACTCACTCATATACTATGTACTACACTGTGCGTTTCTTATATTCTAAGTTTTTCAGTGCAACTCACTCATATACTATGTGCTACACTGTGCGTTTCTTATATTCTAAGTTTTTCAGTGCAACTCAATCATATACTATGTACTACACTGTGCGTTTCTTATATTCTAAGTTTTTCAGTGCAACTCACTCATATACTATGTACTACACTGTGCGTTTCTTAAATTCTAAGTTTTTCAGTGCAACTCACTCATATACTATGTACTACACTGTGCGTTTCTTATATTCTAAGTTTTTCAGTGCAACTCACTCATATACTATGTACTACACTGTGCGTTTCTTATATTCTAAGTTTTTCAGTGCAACTCATTCATATACTATGTACTACACTGTGCGTTTCTTATATTCTAAGTTTTTCAGTGCAACTCACTCATATACTTTGTACTACACAGTGCTTTTCTTATATTCTAAGTTTTTCAGTGCAACTCACTCATGTACTATGTACTACACAGTGCTTTTCTTATATTCTAAGTTTTTCAGTGCAACTCACTCATATACTATGTACTACACTGTGCGTTCCTTATATTCTAAGTTTTTCAGTGCAACTCACTCATATACTATGTACTACACTGTGCGTTTCTTATATTCTAAGTTTTTCAGTGCAACTCACTCATATACTATGTACTACACTGTGCGTTTCTTATATTCTAAGTTTTTCAGTGCAACTCACTCATATACTATGTACTACACTGTGCGTTTCTTATATTCTAAGTTTTTCAGTGCAACTCATTCATATACTATGTACTACACTGTGCATTTCATGTAATGCGGGTTTTTCAGTAAATTCTAAGTTTTTCAGTGCAACTCACTCATATACTATGTACTACACTGTGCGTTTCTTATATTCTAAGTTTTTCAGTGCAACTCACTCATGTACTATGTACTACACTGTGCGTTTCTTAAATTCTAAGTTTTTCAGTGCAACTCACTCATATACTATGTACTACACTGTGCGTTTCTTATATTCTAAGTTTTTCAGTGCAAGTCACTCATATACTATGTACTACACTTTGCGTTTCTTATATTCTAAGTTTTTCAGTGCAACTCACTCATATACTATGTACTACACTGTGCGTTTCTTATATTCTAAGTTTTTCAGTGCAACTCACTCATATACTATGTATTACACTGTGCGTTTCTTATATTCTAAGTTTTTCAGTGCAACTCACTCATATACTTTGTACTACACTGTGCTTTTCTTATATTCTAAGTTTTTCAGTGCAACTCACTCATGTACTATGTACTACACTGTGCGTTTCTTATATTCTAAGTTTTTCAGTGCAACTCACTCATATACTATGTACTACACTGTGCGTTTCTTATATTCTAAGTTTTTGAGTGCAACTCACTCATATACTATGTACTACACTGTGCGTTTCTTATATTCTATGTTTTTCAGTGCAACTCACTCATATACTATGTACTACACTGTGCGTTTCTTATATTCTAAGTTTTTCAGTGCAACTCACTCATATACTATGTACTACACTGTGCGTTTCTTATATTCTAAGTTTTTCAGTGCAACTCACTCATATACTATGTACTACACTGTGCGTTTCTTATATTCTAAGTTTTTCAGTGCAACTCACTCATATACTATGTGCTACACTGTGCGTTTCTTATATTCTAAGTTTTTCAGTGCAACTCACTCATATACTATGTGCTACACTGTGCGTTTCTTATATTCTAAGTTTTTCAGTGCAACTCACTCATATACTATGTGCTACACTGTGCGTTTCTTATATTCTAAGTTTTTCAGTGCAACTCATTCATGTACTATGTGCTACACTGTGCGTTTCTTATATTCTAAGTTTTTCAGTGCAACTCACTCATGTACTATGTGCTACACTGTGCGTTTCTTATATTCTAAGTTTTTCAGTGCAACTCACTCATGTACTATGTGCTACACTGTGCGTTTCTTATATTCTAAGTTTTTCAGTGCAACTCACTCATATACTATGTACTACACTGTGCGTTTCTTATATTCTAAGTTTTTCAGTGCAACTCACTCATATACTATGTGCTACACTGTGTGTTTCTTATATTCTAAGTTTTTCAGTGCAACTCACTCATATACTATGTGCTACACTGTGCGTTTCTTATATTCTAAGTTTTTCAGTGCAACTCACTCATATACTATGTGCTACACTGTGCGTTTCTTATATTCTAAGTTTTTCAGTGCAACTCACTCATATACTATGTACTACACTGTGCGTTTCTTATATTCTAAGTTTTTCAGTGCAACTCACTCATATACTATGTGCTACACTGTGCGTTTCTTATATTCTAAGTTTTTCAGTGCAACTCACTCATATACTATGTACTACACTGTGCGTTTCTTATATTCTAAGTTTTTCAGTGCAACTCACTCATATACTATGTACTACACTGTGCGTTTCTTAAATTCTAAGTTTTTCAGTGCAACTCACTCATATACTATGTACTACACTGTGCGTTTCTTATATTCTAAATTTTTCAGTGCAACTCACTCATATACTATGTACTACACTGTGCGTTTCTTATATTCTATGTTTTTCAGTGCAACTCACTCATATACTATGTACTACACTGTGCGTTTCTTATATTCTAAGTTTTTCAGTGCAACTCACTCATATACTATGTACTACACTGTGCGTTTCTTATATTCTAAGTTTTTCAGTGCAACTCACTCATATACTTTGTACTACACAGTGCTTTTCTTATATTCTAAGTTTTTCAGTGCAACTCACTCATGTACTATGTACTACACTGTGCGTTTCTTATATTCTAAGTTTTTGAGTGCAACTCATTCATATACTATGTACTACACTGTGCGTTTCTTATATTCTAAGTTTTTCAGTGCAACTCACTCATATACTATGTGCTACACTGTGCGTTTCTTATATTCTAAGTTTTTCAGTGCAACTCACTCATATACTATGTGCTACACTGTGCGTTTCTTATATTCTAAGTTTTTCAGTGCAACTCACTCATATACTATGTGCTACACTGTGCGTTTCTTATATTCTAAGTTTTTCAGTGCAACTCACTCATATACTATGTACTACACTGTGCGTTTCTTATATTCTAAGTTTTTCAGTGCAACTCACTCATATACTGTGTGCTACACTGTGTGTTTCTTATATTCTAAGTTTTTCAGTGCAACTCACTCATATACTATGTGCTACACTGTGCGTTTCTTATATTCTAAGTTTTTCAGTGCAACTCACTCATATACTATGTGCTACACTGTGCGTTTCTTATATTCTAAGTTTTTCAGTGCAACTCACTCATATACTATGTGCTACACTGTGCGTTTCTTATATTCTAAGTTTTTCAGTGCAACTCACTCATATACTATGTGCTACACTGTGCGTTTCTTATATTCTAAGTTTTTCAGTGCAACTCAATCATATACTATGTACTACACTGTGCGTTTCTTATATTCTAAGTTTTTCAGTGCAACTCACTCATATACTATGTACTACACTGTGCGTTTCTTAAATTCTAAGTTTGTCAGTGCAACTCACTCATATACTATGTACTACACTGTGCGTTTCTTATATTCTAAGTTTTTCAGTGCAACTCACTCATATACTATGTACTACACTGTGCGTTTCTTATATTCTAAGTTTTTCAGTGCAACTCATTCATATACTATGTACTACACTGTGCGTTTCTTATATTCTAAGTTTTTCAGTGCAACTCACTCATATACTTTGTACTACACAGTGCTTTTCTTATATTCTAAGTTTTTCAGTGCAACTCACTCATGTACTATGTACTACACAGTGCTTTTCTTATATTCTAAGTTTTTCAGTGCAACTCACTCATATACTATGTACTACACTGTGCGTTCCTTATATTCTAAGTTTTTCAGTGCAACTCACTCATATACTATGTACTACACTGTGCGTTTCTTATATTCTAAGTTTTTCAGTGCAACTCACTCATATACTATGTACTACACTGTGCGTTTCTTATATTCTAAGTTTTTCAGTGCAACTCACTCATATACTATGTACTACACTGTGCGTTTCTTATATTCTAAGTTTTTCAGTGCAACTCATTCATATACTATGTACTACACTGTGCATTTCGTGTAATGCGGGTTTTTCAGTAAATTCTAAGTTTTTCAGTGCAACTCACTCATATACTATGTACTACACTGTGCGTTTCTTATATTCTAAGTTTTTCAGTGCAACTCACTCATGTACTATGTACTACACTGTGCGTTTCTTAAATTCTAAGTTTTTCAGTGCAACTCACTCATATACTATGTACTACACTGTGCGTTTCTTATATTCTAAGTTTTTCAGTGCAAGTCACTCATATACTATGTACTACACTTTGCGTTTCTTATATTCTAAGTTTTTCAGTGCAACTCACTCATATACTATGTACTACACTGTGCGTTTCTTATATTCTAAGTTTTTCAGTGCAACTCACTCATATACTATGTATTACACTGTGCGTTTCTTATATTCTAAGTTTTTCAGTGCAACTCACTCATATACTTTGTACTACACTGTGCTTTTCTTATATTCTAAGTTTTTCAGTGCAACTCACTCATGTACTATGTACTACACTGTGCGTTTCTTATATTCTAAGTTTTTCAGTGCAACTCACTCATATACTATGTACTACACTGTGCGTTTCTTATATTCTAAGTTTTTGAGTGCAACTCACTCATATACTATGTACTACACTGTGCGTTTCTTATATTCTATGTTTTTCAGTGCAACTCACTCATATACTATGTACTACACTGTGCGTTTCTTATATTCTAAGTTTTTCAGTGCAACTCACTCATATACTATGTACTACACTGTGCGTTTCTTATATTCTAAGTTTTTCAGTGCAACTCACTCATATACTATGTACTACACTGTGCGTTTCTTATATTCTAAGTTTTTCAGTGCAACTCACTCATATACTATGTGCTACACTGTGCGTTTCTTATATTCTAAGTTTTTCAGTGCAACTCACTCATATACTATGTGCTACACTGTGCGTTTCTTATATTCTAAGTTTTTCAGTGCAACTCACTCATATACTATGTGCTACACTGTGCGTTTCTTATATTCTAAGTTTTTCAGTGCAACTCATTCATATACTATGTGCTACACTGTGCGTTTCTTATATTCTAAGTTTTTCAGTGCAACTCACTCATGTACTATGTGCTACACTGTGCGTTTCTTATATTCTAAGTTTTTCAGTGCAACTCTCTCATGTACTATGTGCTACACTGTGCGTTTCTTATATTCTAAGTTTTTCAGTGCAACTCACTCATATACTATGTACTACACTGTGCGTTTCTTATATTCTAAGTTTTTCAGTGCAACTCACTCATATACTATGTACTACACTGTGCGTTTCTTATATTCTAAGTTTTTCAGTGCAACTCACTCATATACTATGTACTACACTGTGCGTTTCTTAAATTCTAATATTTTCAGTGCAACTCACTCATATACTATGTACTACACTGTGCGTTTCTTATATTCTAAGTTTTTCAGTGCAACTCACTCATATACTATGTACTACACTGTGCGTTTCTTATATTCTAAGTTTTTCAGTGCAACTCACTCATATACTATGTACTACACTGTGCGTTTCTTATATTCTAAGTTTTTCAGTGCAACTCACTCATATACTTTGTACTACACAGTGCTTTTCTTATATTCTAAGTTTTTCAGTGCAACTCACTCATGTACTATGTACTACACTGTGCGTTTCTTATATTCTAAGTTTTTGAGTGCAACTCATTCATATACTATGTACTACACTGTGCGTTTCTTATATTCTAAGTTTTTCAGTGCAACTCACTCATATACTATGTACTACACTGTGCGTTTATTATATTCTAAGTTTTTCAGTGCAACTCACTCATATACTATGTGCTACACTGTGCGTTTCTTATATTCTAAGTTTTTCAGTGCAACTCACTCATATACTATGTGCTACACTGTGCGTTTCTTATATTCTAAGTTTTTCAGTGCAACACACTCATATACTATGTGCTACACTGTGCGTTTCTTATATTCTAAGTTTTTCAGTGCAACTCACTCATATACTATGTACTACACTGTGCGTTTCTTATATTCTAAGTTTTTCAGTGCAACTCACTCATATACTATGTGCTACACTGTGTGTTTCTTATATTCTAAGTTTTTCAGTGCAACTCACTCATATACTATGTGCTACACTGTGCGTTTCTTATATTCTAAGTTTTTCAGTGCAACTCACTCATATACTATGTGCTACACTGTGCGTTTCTTATATTCTAAGTTTTTCAGTGCAACTCACTCATATACTATGTACTACACTGTGCGTTTCTTATATTCTAAGTTTTTCAGTGCAACTCACTCATATACTATGTGCTACACTGTGCGTTTCTTATATTCTAAGTTTTTCAGTGCAACTCACTCATATACTATGTACTACACTGTGCGTTTCTTATATTCTAAGTTTTTCAGTGCAACTCACTCATATACTATGTACTACACTGTGCGTTTCTTAAATTCTAAGTTTTTCAGTGCAACTCACTCATATACTATGTACTACACTGTGCGTTTCTTATATTCTAAATTTTTCAGTGCAACTCACTCATATACTATGTACTACACTGTGCGTTTCTTATATTCTATGTTTTTCAGTGCAACTCACTCATATACTATGTACTACACTGTGCGTTTCTTATATTCTAAGTTTTTCAGTGCAACTCACTCATATACTATGTACTACACTGTGCGTTTCTTATATTCTAAGTTTTTCAGTGCAACTCACTCATATACTCTGTACTACACTGTGCGTTTCTTATATTCTAAGTTTTTCAGTGCAACTCACTCATATACTATGTGCTACACTGTGCGTTTCTTATATTCTAAGTTTTTCAGTGCAACTCACTCATATACTATGTGCTACACTGTGCGTTTCTTATATTCTAAGTTTTTCAGTGCAACTCACTCATATACTATGTGCTACACTGTGCGTTTCTTATATTCTAAGTTTTTCAGTGCAACTCATTCATATACTATGTGCTACACTGTGCGTTTCTTATATTCTAAGTTTTTCAGTGCAACTCACTCATGTACTATGTGCTACACTGTGCGTTTCTTATATTCTAAGTTTTTCAGTGCAACTCACTCATGTACTATGTGCTACACTGTGCGTTTCTTATATTCTAAGTTTTTCAGTGCAACTCACTCATATACTATGTACTACACTGTGCGTTTCTTATATTCTAAGTTTTTCAGTGCAACTCACTCATATACTATGTACTACACTGTGCGTTTCTTATATTCTAAGTTTTTCAGTGCAACTCACTCATATACTATGTACTACACTGTGCGTTTCTTAAATTCTAATATTTTCAGTGCAACTCACTCATATACTATGTACTACACTGTGCGTTTCTTATATTCTAAGTTTTTCAGTGCAACTCACTCATATACTATGTACTACACTGTGCGTTTCTTATATTCTAAGTTTTTCAGTGCAACTCACTCATATACTATGTACTACACTGTGCGTTTCTTATATTCTAAGTTTTTCAGTGCAACTCACTCATATACTTTGTACTACACAGTGCTTTTCTTATATTCTAAGTTTTTCAGTGCAACTCACTCATGTACTATGTACTACACTGTGCGTTTCTTATATTCTAAGTTTTTGAGTGCAACTCATTCATATACTATGTACTACACTGTGCGTTTCTTATATTCTAAGTTTTTCAGTGCAACTCACTCATATACTATGTACTACACTGTGCGTTTCTTATATTCTAAGTTTTTCAGTGCAACTCACTCATATACTATGTGCTACACTGTGCGTTTCTTATATTCTAAGTTTTTCAGTGCAACTCACTCATATACTATGTGCTACACTGTGCGTTTCTTATATTCTAAGTTTTTCAGTGCAACTCACTCATATACTATGTGCTACACTGTGCGTTTCTTATATTCTAAGTTTTTCAGTGCAACTCACTCATATACTATGTACTACACTGTGCGTTTCTTATATTCTAAGTTTTTCAGTGCAACTCACTCATATACTATGTGCTACACTGTGTGTTTCTTATATTCTAAGTTTTTCAGTGCAACTCACTCATATACTATGTGCTACACTGTGCGTTTCTTATATTCTAAGTTTTTCAGTGCAACTCACTCATATACTATGTGCTACACTGTGCGTTTCTTATATTCTAAGTTTTTCAGTGCAACTCACTCATATACTATGTACTACACTGTGCGTTTCTTATATTCTAAGTTTTTCAGTGCAACTCACTCATATACTATGTGCTACACTGTGCGTTTCTTATATTCTAAGTTTTTCAGTGCAACTCACTCATATACTATGTACTACACTGTGCGTTTCTTATATTCTAAGTTTTTCAGTGCAACTCACTCATATACTATGTACTACACTGTGCGTTTCTTAAATTCTAAGTTTTTCAGTGCAACTCACTCATATACTATGTACTACACTGTGCGTTTCTTATATTCTAAATTTTTCAGTGCAACTCACTCATATACTATGTACTACACTGTGCGTTTCTTATATTCTAAGTTTTTCAGTGCAACTCACTCATGTACTTTGTACTACACAGTGCTTTTCTTATATTCTAAGTTTTTCAGTGCAACTCACTCATGTACTATGTACTACACAGTGCTTTTCTTATATTCTAAGTTTTTCAGTGCAACTCACTCATATACTATGTACTACACTGTGCGTTCCTTATATTCTAAGTTTTTCAGTGCAACTCACTCATATACTATGTACTACACTGTGCGTTTCTTATATTCTAAGTTTTTCAGTGCAACTCACTCATATACTATGTACTACACTGTGCGTTTCTTATATTCTAAGTTTTTCAGTGCAACTCACTCATATACTATGTACTACACTGTGCGTTTCTTATATTCTAAGTTTTTCAGTGCAACTCATTCATATACTATGTACTACACTGTGCATTTCGTGTAATGCGGGTTTTTCAGTAAATTCTAAGTTTTTCAGTGCAACTCACTCATATACTATGTACTACACTGTGCGTTTCTTATATTCTAAGTTTTTCAGTGCAATTCACTCATATACTATGTACTACACTTTGCGTTTCTTATATTCTAAGTTTTTCAGTGCAACTCACTCATATACTATGTACTACACTGTGCGTTTCTTATATTCTAAGTTTTTGAGTGCAACTCACTCATATATTATGTACTACACTGTGCGTTTCTTATATTCTAAGTTTTTCAGTGCAACTCACTCATATACTATGTACTACACTGTGCGTTTCTTAAATTCTAAGTTTTTCAGTGCAACTCACTCATATACTATGTACTACACTGTGCGTTTCTTATATTCTAAATTTTTCAGTGCAACTCACTCATATACTATGTACTACACTGTGCGTTTCTTATATTCTAAGTTTTTCAGTGCAACTCACTCATGTACTTTGTACTACACAGTGCTTTTCTTATATTCTAAGTTTTTCAGTGCAACTCACTCATGTACTATGTACTACACAGTGCTTTTCTTATATTCTAAGTTTTTCAGTGCAACTCACTCATATACTATGTACTACACTGTGCGTTCCTTATATTCTAAGTTTTTCAGTGCAACTCACTCATATACTATGTACTACACTGTGCGTTTCTTATATTCTAAGTTTTTCAGTGCAACTCACTCATATACTATGTACTACACTGTGCGTTTCTTATATTCTAAGTTTTTCAGTGCAACTCACTCATATACTATGTACTACACTGTGCGTTTCTTATATTCTAAGTTTTTCAGTGCAACTCATTCATATACTATGTACTACACTGTGCATTTCGTGTAATGCGGGTTTTTCAGTAAATTCTAAGTTTTTCAGTGCAACTCACTCATATACTATGTACTACACTGTGCGTTTCTTATATTCTAAGTTTTTCAGTGCAATTCACTCATATACTATGTACTACACTTTGCGTTTCTTATATTCTAAGTTTTTCAGTGCAACTCACTCATATACTATGTACTACACTGTGCGTTTCTTATATTCTAAGTTTTTCAGTGCAACTCACTCATATACTATGTACTACACTGTGCGTTTCTTATATTCTAAGTTTTTGAGTGCAACTCACTCATATATTATGTACTACACTGTGCGTTTCTTATATTCTAAGTTTTTCAGTGCAACTCACTCATATACTATGTACTACACTGTGCGTTTCTTATATTCTAAGTTTTTCAGTGCAACTCACTCATATACTTTGTACTACACAGTGCTTTTCTTATATTCTAAGTTTTTCAGTGCAACTCACTCATGTACTATGTACTACACTGTGCGTTTCTTATATTCTAAGTTTTTGAGTGCAACTCATTCATATACTATGTACTACACTGTGCGTTTCTTATATTCTAAGTTTTTCAGTGCAACTCACTCATATACTTTGTACTACACAGTGCTTTTCTTATATTCTAAGTTTTTCAGTGCAACTCACTCATGTACTATGTACTACACTGTGCGTTTCTTATATTCTAAGTTTTTGAGTGCAACTCATTCATATACTATGTACTACACTGTGCGTTTCTTATATTCTAAGTTTTTCAGTGCAACTCACTCATATACTATGTACTACACTGTGCGTTTCTTATATTCTAAGTTTTTCAGTGCAACTCACTCATATACTATGTGCTACACTGTGCGTTTCTTATATTCTAAGTTTTTCAGTGCAACTCACTCATATACTATGTGCTACACTGTGCGTTTCTTATATTCTAAGTTTTTCAGTGCAACTCACTCATATACTATGTGCTACACTGTGCGTTTCTTATATTCTAAGTTTTTCAGTGCAACTCACTCATATACTATGTACTACACTGTGCGTTTCTTATATTCTAAGTTTTTCAGTGCAACTCACTCATATACTATGTGCTACACTGTGTGTTTCTTATATTCTAAGTTTTTCAGTGCAACTCACTCATATACTATGTGCTACACTGTGCGTTTCTTATATTCTAAGTTTTTCAGTGCAACTCACTCATATACTATGTGCTACACTGTGCGTTTCTTATATTCTAAGTTTTTCAGTGCAACTCACTCATATACTATGTACTACACTGTGCGTTTCTTATATTCTAAGTTTTTCAGTGCAACTCACTCATATACTATGTGCTACACTGTGCGTTTCTTATATTCTAAGTTTTTCAGTGCAACTCACTCATATACTATGTACTACACTGTGCGTTTCTTATATTCTAAGTTTTTCAGTGCAACTCACTCATATACTATGTACTACACTGTGCGTTTCTTAAATTCTAAGTTTTTCAGTGCAACTCACTCATATACTATGTACTACACTGTGCGTTTCTTATATTCTAAATTTTTCAGTGCAACTCACTCATATACTATGTACTACACTGTGCGTTTCTTATATTCTATGTTTTTCAGTGCAACTCACTCATATACTATGTACTACACTGTGCGTTTCTTATATTCTAAGTTTTTCAGTGCAACTCACTCATATACTATGTACTACACTGTGCGTTTCTTATATTCTAAGTTTTTCAGTGCAACTCACTCATATACTATGTACTACACTGTGCGTTTCTTATATTCTAAGTTTTTCAGTGCAACTCACTCATATACTATGTGCTACACTGTGCGTTTCTTATATTCTAAGTTTTTCAGTGCAACTCACTCATATACTATGTGCTACACTGTGCGTTTCTTATATTCTAAGTTTTTCAGTGCAACTCACTCATGTACTATGTGCTACACTGTGCGTTTCTTATATTCTAAGTTTTTCAGTGCAACTCACTCATGTACTATGTGCTACACTGTGCGTTTCTTATATTCTAAGTTTTTCAGTGCAACTCACTCATATACTATGTACTACACTGTGCGTTTCTTATATTCTAAGTTTTTCAGTGCAACTCACTCATATACTATGTACTACACTGTGCGTTTCTTATATTCTAAGTTTTTCAGTGCAACTCACTCATATACTATGTACTACACTGTGCGTTTCTTAAATTCTAATATTTTCAGTGCAACTCACTCATATACTATGTACTACACTGTGCGTTTCTTATATTCTAAGTTTTTCAGTGCAACTCACTCATATACTATGTACTACACTGTGCGTTTCTTATATTCTAAGTTTTTCAGTGCAACTCACTCATATACTATGTACTACACTGTGCGTTTCTTATATTCTAAGTTTTTCAGTGCAACTCACTCATATACTTTGTACTACACAGTGCTTTTCTTATATTCTAAGTTTTTCAGTGCAACTCACTCATGTACTATGTACTACACTGTGCGTTTCTTATATTCTAAGTTTTTGAGTGCAACTCATTCATATACTATGTACTACACTGTGCGTCTTATATTCTAAGTTTTTCAGTGCAACTCACTCATATACTATGTACTACACTGTGCGTTTCTTATATTCTAAGTTTTTCAGTGCAACTCACTCATATACTATGTGCTACACTGTGCGTTTCTTATATTCTAAGTTTTTCAGTGCAACTCACTCATATACTATGTGCTACACTGTGCGTTTCTTATATTCTAAGTTTTTCAGTGCAACTCACTCATATACTATGTGCTACACTGTGCGTTTCTTATATTCTAAGTTTTTCAGTGCAACTCACTCATATACTATGTACTACACTGTGCGTTTCTTATATTCTAAGTTTTTCAGTGCAACTCACTCATATACTATGTGCTACACTGTGTGTTTCTTATATTCTAAGTTTTTCAGTGCAACTCACTCATATACTATGTGCTACACTGTGCGTTTCTTATATTCTAAGTTTTTCAGTGCAACTCACTCATATACTATGTGCTACACTGTGCGTTTCTTATATTCTAAGTTTTTCAGTGCAACTCACTCATATACTATGTACTACACTGTGCGTTTCTTATATTCTAAGTTTTTCAGTGCAACTCACTCATATACTATGTGCTACACTGTGCGTTTCTTATATTCTAAGTTTTTCAGTGCAACTCACTCATATACTATGTACTACACTGTGCGTTTCTTATATTCTAAGTTTTTCAGTGCAACTCACTCATATACTATGTACTACACTGTGCGTTTCTTAAATTCTAAGTTTTTCAGTGCAACTCACTCATATACTATGTACTACACTGTGCGTTTCTTATATTCTAAATTTTTCAGTGCAACTCACTCATATACTATGTACTACACTGTGCGTTTCTTATATTCTAAGTTTTTCAGTGCAACTCACTCATGTACTTTGTACTACACAGTGCTTTTCTTATATTCTAAGTTTTTCAGTGCAACTCACTCATGTACTATGTACTACACAGTGCTTTTCTTATATTCTAAGTTTTTCAGTGCAACTCGCTCATATACTATGTACTACACTGTGCGTTCCTTATATTCTAAGTTTTTCAGTGCAACTCACTCATATACTATGTACTACACTGTGCATTTCTTATATTCTAAGTTTTTCAGTGCAACTCACTCATATACTATGTACTACACTGTGCGTTTCTTATATTCTAAGTTTTTCAGTGCAACTCACTCATATACTATGTACTACACTGTGCGTTTCTTATATTCTAAGTTTTTCAGTGCAACTCATTCATATACTATGTACTACACTGTGCATTTCGTGTAATGCGGGTTTTTCAGTAAATTCTAAGTTTTTCAGTGCAACTCACTCATATACTATGTACTACAATGTGCGTTTCTTATATTCTAAGTTTTTCAGTGCAACTCACTCATGTACTATGTACTACACTGTGCGTTTCTTAAATTCTAAGTTTTTCAGTGCAACTCACTCATATACTATGTACTACACTGTGCGTTTCTTATATTCTAAGTTTTTCAGTGCAATTCACTCATATACTATGTACTACACTTTGCGTTTCTTATATTCTAAGTTTTTCAGTGCAACTCACTCATATACTATGTACTACACTGTGCGTTTCTTATATTCTAAGTTTTTCAGTGCAACTCACTCATATACTATGTACTACACTGTGCGTTTCTTATATTCTAAGTTTTTGAGTGCAACTCACTCATATATTATGTACTACACTGTGCGTTTCTTATATTCTAAGTTTTTCAGTGCAACTCACTCATATACTATGTACTACACTGTGCGTTTCTTATATTCTAAGTTTTTCAGTGCAACTCACTCATATACTATGTACTACACTGTGCGTTTCTTATATTCTATGTTTTTGAGTGCAACTCACTCATATACTATGTACTACACTGTGCGTTTCTTATATTCTAAGTTTTTCAGTGCAACTCATTCATATACTATGTACTACACTGTGCATTTCGTGTAATGCGGGTTTTTCAGTAAATTCTAAGTTTTTCAGTGCAACTCATTCATATACTATGTACTATACTGTGCGTTTCTTATTGTCTAAGTTTTTCAGTGCAACTCACTCATATACTATGTACTACACTGTGCGTTTCTTATATTCTAAGTTTTTCAGTGCAACTCACTCATATACTATGTACTACACTATGCGTTTCTTATATTCTAAGTTTTTCAGTGCAACTCACTCATATACTATGTGCTACACTGTGCGTTTCTTATATTCTAAGTTTTTCAGTGCAACTCACTCATATACTATGTGCTACACTGTGCGTTTCTTATATTCTAAGTTTTTCAGTGCAACTCACTCATATACTATGTGCTACACTGTGCGTTTCTTATATTCTAAGTTTTTCAGTGCAACTCATTCATATACTATGTGCTACACTGTGCGTTTCTTATATTCTAAGTTTTTCAGTGCAACTCACTCATGTACTACGTGCTACACTGTGCGTTTCTTATATTCTAAGTTTTTCAGTGCAACTCACTCATGTACTATGTGCTACACTGTGCGTTTCTTATATTCTAAGTTTTTCAGTGCAACTCACTCATATACTATGTACTACACTGTGCATTTCTTATATTCTAAGTTTTTCAGTGCAACTCACTCATATACTATGTACTACACTGTGCGTTTCTTATATTCTAAGTTTTTCAGTGCAACTCACTCATATACTATGTACTACACTGTGCGTTTCTTATATTCTAAGTTTTTCAGTGCAACTCACTCATATACTATGTACTACACTGTGCGTTTCTTAAATTCTAATATTTTCAGTGCAACTCACTCATATACTATGTGCTACACTGTGCGTTTCTTATATTCTAAGTTTTTCAGTGCAATTCACTCATATTCTATGTGCTACACTGTGCGTTTCTTATATTCTAAGTTTTTCAGTGCAACTCACTCATATACTATGTACTACACTGTGCGTTTCTTATATTCTAAGTTTTTCAGTGCAACTCACTCATATACTTTGTACTACACAGTGCTTTTCTTATATTCTAAGTTTTTCAGTGCAACTCACTCATGTACTATGTACTACACTGTGCGTTTCTTATATTCTAAGTTTTTGAGTGCAACTCATTCATATACTATGTACTACACTGTGCGTTTCTTATATTCTAAGTTTTTCAGTGCAACTCACTCATATACTATGTACTACACTGTGCGTTTCTTATATTCTAAGTTTTTCAGTGCAACTCACTCATATACTATGTGCTACACTGTGCGTTTCTTATATTCTAAGTTTTTCAGTGCAACTCACTCATATACTATATGCTACACTGTGCGTTTCTTATATTCTAAGTTTTTCAGTGCAACTCACTCATATACTATGTGCTACACTGTGCTTTTCTTATATTCTAAGTTTTTCAGTGCAACTCACTCATATACTATGTACTACACTTTGCGTTTCTTATATTCTAAGTTTTTCAGTGCAACTCACTCATATACTATGTACTACACTGTGCGTTTCTTATATTCTAAGTTTTTCAGTGCAACTCACTCATATACTATGTACTACACTGTGCGTTTCTTATATTCTAAGTTTTTGAGTGCAACTCACTCATATATTATGTACTACACTGTGCGTTTCTTATATTCTAAGTTTTTCAGTGCAACTCACTCATATACTATGTACTACACTGTGCGTTTCTTATATTCTAAGTTTTTCAGTGCAACTCACTCATATACTATGTACTACACTGTGCATTTCGTGTAATGCGGGTTTTTCAGTAAATTCTAAGTTTTTCAGTGCAACTCATTCATATACTATGTACTATACTGTGCGTTTCTTATTGTCTAAGTTTTTCAGTGCAACTCACTCATATACTATGTACTACACTGTGCGTTTCTTATATTCTAAGTTTTTCAGTGCAACTCACTCATATACTATGTACTACACTATGCGTTTCTTATATTCTAAGTTTTTCAGTGCAACTCACTCATATACTATGTGCTACACTGTGCGTTTCTTATATTCTAAGTTTTTCAGTGCAACTCACTCATATACTATGTGCTACACTGTGCGTTTCTTATATTCTAAGTTTTTCAGTGCAACTCACTCATATACTATGTGCTACACTGTGCGTTTCTTATATTCTAAGTTTTTCAGTGCAACTCATTCATATACTATGTGCTACACTGTGCGTTTCTTATATTCTAAGTTTTTCAGTGCAACTCACTCATGTACTACGTGCTACACTGTGCGTTTCTTATATTCTAAGTTTTTCAGTGCAACTCACTCATGTACTATGTGCTACACTGTGCGTTTCTTATATTCTAAGTTTTTCAGTGCAACTCACTCATATACTATGTACTACACTGTGCATTTCTTATATTCTAAGTTTTTCAGTGCAACTCACTCATATACTATGTACTACACTGTGCGTTTCTTATATTCTAAGTTTTTCAGTGCAACTCACTCATATACTATGTACTACACTGTGCGTTTCTTATATTCTAAGTTTTTCAGTGCAACTCACTCATATACTATGTACTACACTGTGCGTTTCTTAAATTCTAATATTTTCAGTGCAACTCACTCATATACTATGTGCTACACTGTGCGTTTCTTATATTCTAAGTTTTTCAGTGCAATTCACTCATATTCTATGTACTACACTGTGCGTTTCTTATATTCTAAGTTTTTCAGTGCAACTCACTCATATACTATGTACTACACTGTGCGTTTCTTATATTCTAAGTTTTTCAGTGCAACTCACTCATATACTTTGTACTACACAGTGCTTTTCTTATATTCTAAGTTTTTCAGTGCAACTCACTCATGTACTATGTACTACACTGTGCGTTTCTTATATTCTAAGTTTTTGAGTGCAACTCATTCATATACTATGTACTACACTGTGCGTTTCTTATATTCTAAGTTTTTAAGTGCAACTCACTCATATACTATGTACTACACTGTGCGTTTCTTATATTCTAAGTTTTTCAGTGCAACTCACTCATATACTATGTGCTACACTGTGCGTTTCTTATATTCTAAGTTTTTCAGTGCAACTCACTCATATACTATATGCTACACTGTGCGTTTCTTATATTCTAAGTTTTTCAGTGCAACTCACTCATATACTATGTGCTACACTGTGCTTTTCTTATATTCTAAGTTTTTCAGTGCAACTCACTCATATACTATGTACTACACTTTGCGTTTCTTATATTCTAAGTTTTTCAGTGCAACTCACTCATATACTATGTACTACACTGTGCGTTTCTTATATTCTAAGTTTTTCAGTGCAACTCACTCATATACTATGTACTACACTGTGCGTTTCTTATATTCTAAGTTTTTGAGTGCAACTCACTCATATATTATGTACTACACTGTGCGTTTCTTATATTCTAAGTTTTTCAGTGCAACTCACTCATATACTATGTACTACACTGTGCGTTTCTTATATTCTAAGTTTTTCAGTGCAACTCACTCATATACTATGTACTACACTGTGCGTTTCTTATATTCTAAGTTTTTCAGTGCAACTCACTCATATACTATGTACTACACTGTGCGTTTCTTATATTCTATGTTTTTGAGTGCAACTCACTCATATACTATGTACTACACTGTGCGTTTCTTATATTCTAAGTTTTTCAGTGCAACTCATTCATATACTATGTACTACACTGTGCATTTCGTGTAATGCGGGTTTTTCAGTAAATTCTAAGTTTTTCAGTGCAACTCATTCATATACTATGTACTATACTGTGCGTTTCTTATTGTCTAAGTTTTTCAGTGCAACTCACTCATATACTATGTACTACACTGTGCGTTTCTTATATTCTAAGTTTTTCAGTGCAACTCACTCATATACTATGTACTACACTATGCGTTTCTTATATTCTAAGTTTTTCAGTGCAACTCACTCATATACTATGTGCTACACTGTGCGTTTCTTATATTCTAAGTTTTTCAGTGCAACTCACTCATATACTATGTGCTACACTGTGCGTTTCTTATATTCTAAGTTTTTCAGTGCAACTCACTCATATACTATGTGCTACACTGTGCGTTTCTTATATTCTAAGTTTTTCAGTGCAACTCATTCATATACTATGTGCTACACTGTGCGTTTCTTATATTCTAAGTTTTTCAGTGCAACTCACTCATGTACTACGTGCTACACTGTGCGTTTCTTATATTCTAAGTTTTTCAGTGCAACTCACTCATGTACTATGTGCTACACTGTGCGTTTCTTATATTCTAAGTTTTTCAGTGCAACTCACTCATATACTATGTACTACACTGTGCATTTCTTATATTCTAAGTTTTTCAGTGCAACTCACTCATATACTATGTACTACACTGTGCGTTTCTTATATTCTAAGTTTTTCAGTGCAACTCACTCATATACTATGTACTACACTGTGCGTTTCTTATATTCTAAGTTTTTCAGTGCAACTCACTCATATACTATGTACTACACTGTGCGTTTCTTAAATTCTAATATTTTCAGTGCAACTCACTCATATACTATGTGCTACACTGTGCGTTTCTTATATTCTAAGTTTTTCAGTGCAATTCACTCATATTCTATGTACTACACTGTGCGTTTCTTATATTCTAAGTTTTTCAGTGCAACTCACTCATATACTATGTACTACACTGTGCGTTTCTTATATTCTAAGTTTTTCAGTGCAACTCACTCATATACTTTGTACTACACAGTGCTTTTCTTATATTCTAAGTTTTTCAGTGCAACTCACTCATGTACTATGTACTACACTGTGCGTTTCTTATATTCTAAGTTTTTGAGTGCAACTCATTCATATACTATGTACTACACTGTGCGTTTCTTATATTCTAAGTTTTTCAGTGCAACTCACTCATATACTATGTACTACACTGTGCGTTTCTTATATTCTAAGTTTTTCAGTGCAACTCACTCATATACTATGTGCTACACTGTGCGTTTCTTATATTCTAAGTTTTTCAGTGCAACTCACTCATATACTATATGCTACACTGTGCGTTTCTTATATTCTAAGTTTTTCAGTGCAACTCACTCATATACTATGTGCTACACTGTGCTTTTCTTATATTCTAAGTTTTTCAGTGCAACTCACTCATATACTATGTACTACACTTTGCGTTTCTTATATTCTAAGTTTTTCAGTGCAACTCACTCATATACTATGTACTACACTGTGCGTTTCTTATATTCTAAGTTTTTCAGTGCAACTCACTCATATACTATGTACTACACTGTGCGTTTCTTATATTCTAAGTTTTTGAGTGCAACTCACTCATATATTATGTACTACACTGTGCGTTTCTTATATTCTAAGTTTTTCAGTGCAACTCACTCATATACTATGTACTACACTGTGCGTTTCTTATATTCTAAGTTTTTCAGTGCAACTCACTCATATACTATGTACTACACTGTGCGTTTCTTATATTCTATGTTTTTGAGTGCAACTCACTCATATACTATGTACTACACTGTGCGTTTCTTATATTCTAAGTTTTTCAGTGCAACTCATTCATATACTATGTACTACACTGTGCATTTCGTGTAATGCGGGTTTTTCAGTAAATTCTAAGTTTTTCAGTGCAACTCATTCATATACTATGTACTATACTGTGCGTTTCTTATTGTCTAAGTTTTTCAGTGCAACTCACTCATATACTATGTACTACACTGTGCGTTTCTTATATTCTAAGTTTTTCAGTGCAACTCACTCATATACTATGTACTACACTGTGCGTTTCTTATATTCTAAGTTTTTCAGTGCAACTCACTCATATACTATGTGCTACACTGTGCGTTTCTTATATTCTAAGTTTTTCAGTGCAACTCACTCATATACTATGTGCTACACTGTGCGTTTCTTATATTCTAAGTTTTTCAGTGCAACTCACTCATATACTATGTGCTACACTGTGCGTTTCTTATATTCTAAGTTTTTCAGTGCAACTCATTCATATACTATGTGCTACACTGTGCGTTTCTTATATTCTAAGTTTTTCAGTGCAACTCACTCATGTACTACGTGCTACACTGTGCGTTTCTTATATTCTAAGTTTTTCAGTGCAACTCACTCATGTACTATGTGCTACACTGTGCGTTTCTTATATTCTAAGTTTTTCAGTGCAACTCACTCATATACTATGTACTACACTGTGCATTTCTTATATTCTAAGTTTTTCAGTGCAACTCACTCATATACTATGTACTACACTGTGCGTTTCTTATATTCTAAGTTTTTCAGTGCAACTCACTCATATACTATGTACTACACTGTGCGTTTCTTATATTCTAAGTTTTTCAGTGCAACTCACTCATATACTATGTACTACACTGTGCGTTTCTTAAATTCTAATATTTTCAGTGCAACTCACTCATATACTATGTGCTACACTGTGCGTTTCTTATATTCTAAGTTTTTCAGTGCAATTCACTCATATTCTATGTACTACACTGTGCGTTTCTTATATTCTAAGTTTTTCAGTGCAACTCACTCATATACTATGTACTACACTGTGCGTTTCTTATATTCTAAGTTTTTCAGTGCAACTCACTCATATACTTTGTACTACACAGTGCTTTTCTTATATTCTAAGTTTTTCAGTGCAACTCACTCATGTACTATGTACTACACTGTGCGTTTCTTATATTCTAAGTTTTTGAGTGCAACTCATTCATATACTATGTACTACACTGTGCGTTTCTTATATTCTAAGTTTTTCAGTACAACTCACTCATATACTATGTACTACACTGTGCGTTTCTTATATTCTAAGTTTTTCAGTGCAACTCACTCATATACTATGTGCTACACTGTGCGTTTCTTATATTCTAAGTTTTTCAGTGCAACTCACTCATATACTATATGCTACACTGTGCGTTTCTTATATTCTAAGTTTTTCAGTGCAACTCACTCATATACTATGTGCTACACTGTGCTTTTCTTATATTCTAAGTTTTTCAGTGCAACTCACTCATATACTATGTACTACACTTTGCGTTTCTTATATTCTAAGTTTTTCAGTGCAACTCACTCATATACTATGTACTACACTGTGCGTTTCTTATATTCTAAGTTTTTCAGTGCAACTCACTCATATACTATGTACTACACTGTGCGTTTCTTATATTCTAAGTTTTTGAGTGCAACTCACTCATATATTATGTACTACACTGTGCGTTTCTTATATTCTAAGTTTTTCAGTGCAACTCACTCATATACTATGTACTACACTGTGCGTTTCTTATATTCTAAGTTTTTCAGTGCAACTCACTCATATACTATGTACTACACTGTGCGTTTCTTATATTCTATGTTTTTGAGTGCAACTCACTCATATACTATGTACTACACTGTGCGTTTCTTATATTCTAAGTTTTTCAGTGCAACTCATTCATATACTATGTACTACACTGTGCATTTCGTGTAATGCGGGTTTTTCAGTAAATTCTAAGTTTTTCAGTGCAACTCATTCATATACTATGTACTATACTGTGCGTTTCTTATTGTCTAAGTTTTTCAGTGCAACTCACTCATATACTATGTACTACACTGTGCGTTTCTTATATTCTAAGTTTTTCAGTGCAACTCACTCATATACTATGTACTACACTGTGCGTTTCTTATATTCTAAGTTTTTCAGTGCAACTCACTCATATACTATGTGCTACACTGTGCGTTTCTTATATTCTAAGTTTTTCAGTGCAACTCACTCATATACTATGTGCTACACTGTGCGTTTCTTATATTCTAAGTTTTTCAGTGCAACTCACTCATATACTATGTGCTACACTGTGCGTTTCTTATATTCTAAGTTTTTCAGTGCAACTCATTCATATACTATGTGCTACACTGTGCGTTTCTTATATTCTAAGTTTTTCAGTGCAACTCACTCATGTACTACGTGCTACACTGTGCGTTTCTTATATTCTAAGTTTTTCAGTGCAACTCACTCATGTACTATGTGCTACACTGTGCGTTTCTTATATTCTAAGTTTTTCAGTGCAACTCACTCATATACTATGTACTACACTGTGCATTTCTTATATTCTAAGTTTTTCAGTGCAACTCACTCATATACTATGTACTACACTGTGCGTTTCTTATATTCTAAGTTTTTCAGTGCAACTCACTCATATACTATGTACTACACTGTGCGTTTCTTATATTCTAAGTTTTTCAGTGCAACTCACTCATATACTATGTACTACACTGTGCGTTTCTTAAATTCTAATATTTTCAGTGCAACTCACTCATATACTATGTGCTACACTGTGCGTTTCTTATATTCTAAGTTTTTCAGTGCAATTCACTCATATTCTATGTACTACACTGTGCGTTTCTTATATTCTAAGTTTTTCAGTGCAACTCACTCATATACTATGTACTACACTGTGCGTTTCTTATATTCTAAGTTTTTCAGTGCAACTCACTCATATACTTTGTACTACACAGTGCTTTTCTTATATTCTAAGTTTTTCAGTGCAACTCACTCATGTACTATGTACTACACTGTGCGTTTCTTATATTCTAAGTTTTTGAGTGCAACTCATTCATATACTATGTACTACACTGTGCGTTTCTTATATTCTAAGTTTTTCAGTGCAACTCACTCATATACTATGTACTACACTGTGCGTTTCTTATATTCTAAGTTTTTCAGTGCAACTCACTCATATACTATGTGCTACACTGTGCGTTTCTTATATTCTAAGTTTTTCAGTGCAACTCACTCATATACTATATGCTACACTGTGCGTTTCTTATATTCTAAGTTTTTCAGTGCAACTCACTCATATACTATGTGCTACACTGTGCTTTTCTTATATTCTAAGTTTTTCAGTGCAACTCACTCATATACTATGTACTACAGTGTGCGTTTCTTATATTCTAAGTTTTTCAGTGCAACTCACTCATATACTGTGTGCTACACTGTGTGTTTCTTATATTCTAAGTTTTTCAGTGCAACTCACTCATATACTATGTGCTACACTGTGCGTTTCTTATATTCTAAGTTTTTCAGTGCAACTCACTCATATACTATGTGCTACACTGTGCGTTTCTTATATTCTAAGTTTTTCAGTGCAACTCACTCATGTACTATGTACTACACTGTGCGTTTCTTATATTCTAAGTTTTTCAGTGCAACTCACTCATATACTATGTGCTACACTGTGCGTTTCTTATATTCTAAGTTTTTCAGTGCAACTCACTCATATACTATGTACTACACTGTGCGTTTCTTATATTCTAAGTTTTTCAGTGCAACTCACTCATATACTATGTACTACACTGTGCGTTTCTTAAATTCTAAGTTTTTCAGTGCAACTCACTCATATACTATGTACTACACTGTGCGTTTCTTATATTCTAAGTTTTTCAGTGCAACTCACTCATATACTATGTACTACACTGTGCGTTTCTTATATTCTAAGTTTTTCAGTGCAACTCACTCATATACTATGTACTACACTGTGCGTTTCTTATATTCTAAGTTTTTCAGTGCAACTCACTCATATACTTTGTACTACACAGTGCTTTTCTTATATTCTAAGTTTTTCAGTGCAACTCACTCATGTACTATGTACTACACAGTGCTTTTCTTATATTCTAAGTTTTTCAGTGCAACTCACTCATATACTATGTACTACACTGTGCGTTCCTTATATTCTAAGTTTTTCAGTGCAACTCACTCATATACTATGTACTACACTGTGCGTTTCTTATATTCTAAGTTTTTCAGTGCAACTCACTCATATACTATGTACTACACTGTGCGTTTCTTATATTCTAAGTTTTTCAGTGCAACTCACTCATATACTATGTACTACACTGTGCGTTTCTTATATTCTAAGTTTTTCAGTGCAACTCATTCATATACTATGTACTACACTGTGCATTTCGTGTAATGCGGGTTTTTCAGTAAATTCTAAGTTTTTCAGTGCAACTCACTCATATACTATGTACTACACTGTGCGTTTCTTATATTCTAAGTTTTTCAGTGCAACTCACTCATGTACTATGTACTACACTGTGCGTTTCTTAAATTCTAAGTTTTTCAGTGCAACTCACTCATATACTATGTACTACACTGTGCGTTTCTTATATTCTAAGTTTTTCAGTGCAAGTCACTCATATACTATGTACTACACTTTGCGTTTCTTATATTCTAAGTTTTTCAGTGCAACTCACTCATATACTATGTACTACACTGTGCGTTTCTTATATTCTAAGTTTTTCAGTGCAACTCACTCATATAATATGTATTACACTGTGCGTTTCTTATATTCTAAGTTTTTCAGTGCAACTCACTCATATACTTTGTACTACACTGTGCTTTTCTTATATTCTAAGTTTTTCAGTGCAACTCACTCATGTACTATGTACTACACTGTGCGTTTCTTATATTCTAAGTTTTTCAGTGCAACTCACTCATATACTATGTACTACACTGTGCGTTTCTTATATTCTAAGTTTTTGAGTGCAACTCACTCATATACTATGTACTACACTGTGCGTTTCTTATATTCTATGTTTTTCAGTGCAACTCACTCATATACTATGTACTACACTGTGCGTTTCTTATATTCTAAGTTTTTCAGTGCAACTCACTCATATACTATGTACTACACTGTGCGTTTCTTATATTCTAAGTTTTTGAGTGCAACTCACTCATATACTATGTACTACACTGTGCGTTTCTTATATTCTAAGTTTTTTAGTGCAACTCATTCATATACTATGTACTACACTGTGCATTTCGTGTAATGCGGGTTTTTCAGTAAATTCTAAGTTTTTCAGTGCAACTCATTCATATACTATGTACTACACTGTGCATTTCGTGTAATGCGGGTTTTTCAGTAAATTCTAAGTTTTTCAGTGCAACTCATTCATATACTATGTACTATACTGTGCGTTTCTTATATTCTAAGTTTTTCAGTGCAACTCACTCATATACTATGTACTACACTGTGCGTTTCTTATATTCTAAGTTTTTCAGTGCAACTCACTCATATACTATGTGCTACACTGTGCGTTTCTTATATTCTAAGTTTTTCAGTGCAACTCACTCATATACTATGTGCTACACTGTGCGTTTCTTATATTCTAAGTTTTTCAGTGCAACTCACTCATATACTATGTGCTACACTGTGCGTTTCTTATATTCTAAGTTTTTCAGTGCAACTCACTCATATACTATGTGCTACACTGTGCGTTTCTTATATTCTAAGTTTTTCAGTGCAACTCATTCATATACTATGTGCTACACTGTGCGTTTCTTATATTCTAAGTTTTTCAGTGCAACTCACTCATATACTATGTGCTACACTGTGCGTTTCTTATATTCTAAGTTTTTCAGTGCAACTCACTCATATACTATGTACTACACTGTGCGTTTCTTATATTCTAAGTTTTTCAGTGCAACTCACTCATATACTATGTACTACACTGTGCGTTTCTTATATTCTAAGTTTTTCAGTGCAACTCACTCATATACTATGTACTACACTGTGCGTTTCTTATATTCTAAGTTTTTCAGTGCAACTCACTCATATACTATGTACTACACTGTGCGTTTCTTAAATTCTAATATTTTCAGTGCAACTCACTCATATACTATGTACTACACTGTGCGTTTCTTATATTCTAAGTTTTTCAGTGCAACTCACTCATATACTATGTACTACACTGTGCGTTTCTTATATTCTAAGTGTTTCAGTGCAACTCACTCATATACTATGTACTACACTGTGCGTTTCTTATATTCTAAGTTTTTCAGTGCAACTCACTCATATACTTTGTACTACACAGTGCTTTTCTTATATTCTAAGTTTTTCAGTGCAACTCACTCATGTACTATGTACTACACAGTGCTTTTCTTATATTCTAAGTTTTTCAGTGCAACTCACTCATGTACTATGTACTACACTGTGCGTTTCTTATATTCTAAGTTTTTGAGTGCAACTCACTCATATACTATGTACTACACTGTGCGTTTCTTATATTCTAAGTTTTTCAGTGCAACTCACTCATATACTATGTACTACACTGTGCGTTTCTTATATTCTAAGTTTTTCAGTGCAACTCACTCATATACTATGTGCTACACTGTGCGTTTCTTATATTCTAAGTTTTTCAGTGCAACTCACTCATATACTATGTGCTACACTGTGCGTTTCTTATATTCTAAGTTTTTCAGTGCAACTCACTCATATACTATGTGCTACACTGTGCGTTTCTTATATTCTAAGTATTTTAGTGCAACTCACTCATATACTATGTACTACACTGTGCGTTTCTTATATTCTAAGTTTTTCAGTGCAACTCACTCATATACTATATGCTACACTGTGCGTTTCTTATATTCTAAGTTTTTCAGTGCAACTCACTCATATACTATGTACTACACTGTGCGTTTCTTATATTCTAAGTTTTTCAGTGCAACTCACTCATATACTATGTACTACACTGTGCGTTTCTTAAATTCTAAGTTTTTCAGTGCAACTCACTCATATACTATGTACTACACTGTGCGTTTCTTATATTCTAAGTTTTTCAGTGCAAGTCACTCATATACTATGTACTACACTGTGCGTTTCTTATATTCTAAGTTTTTCAGTGCAACTCACTCATATACTATGTACTACACTGTGCGTTTCTTATATTCTAAGTTTTTCAGTGCAACTCACTCATATACTTTGTACTACACAGTGCTTTTCTTATATTCTAAGTTTTTCAGTGCAACTCACTCATGTACTATGTACTACACAGTGCTTTTCTTATATTCTAAGTTTTTCAGTGCAACTCACTCATGTACTATGTACTACACTGTGCGTTCCTTATATTCTAAGTTTTTCAGTGCAACTCACTCATATACTATGTGCTACACTGTGTGTTTCTTATATTCTAAGTTTTTCAGTGCAACTCACTCATATACTATGTGCTATACTGTGCGTTTCTTATATTCTAAGTTTTTCAGTGCAACTCACTCATATACTATGTGCTACACTGTGCGTTTCTTATATTCTAAGTTTTTCAGTGCAACTCACTCATATACTATGTACTACACTGTGCGTTTCTTATATTCTAAGTTTTTCAGTGCAACTCACTCATATACTATGTACTACACTGTGCGTTTCTTATATTCTAAGTTTTTCAGTGCAACTCACTCATATACTTTGTACTACACAGTGCTTTTCTTATATTCTAAGTTTTTCAGTGCAACTCACTCATGTACTATGTACTACACAGTGCTTTTCTTATATTCTAAGTTTTTCAGTGCAACTCACTCATATACTATGTACTACACTGTGCGTTCCTTATATTCTAAGTTTTTCAGTGCAACTCACTCATATACTATGTACTACACTGTGCGTTTCTTATATTCTAAGTTTTTCAGTGCAACTCACTCATATACTATGTACTACACTGTGCGTTTCTTATATTCTAAGTTTTTCAGTGCAACTCACTCATATACTATGTACTACACTGTGCCTTTCTTATATTCTAAGTTTTTCAGTGCAACTCATTCATATACTATGTACTACACTGTGCATTTGGTGTAATGCGGGTTTTTCAGTAAATTCTAAGTTTTTCAGTGCAACTCACTCATATACTATGTACTACACTGTGCGTTTCTTATATTCTAAGTTTTTCAGTGCAACTCACTCATGTACTATGTACTACACTGTGCGTTTCTTAAATTCTAAGTTTTTCAGTGCAACTCACTCATATACTATGTACTACACTGTGCGTTTCTTATATTCTAAGTTTTTAAGTGCAACTCACTCATATACTATGTACTACACTGTGCGTTTCTTATATTCTAAGTTTTTCAGTGCAACTCACTCATATACTATGTGCTACACTGTGCGTTTCTTATATTCTAAGTTTTTCAGTGCAACTCACTCATATACTATGTGCTACACTGTGCGTTTCTTATATTCTAAGTTTTTCAGTGCAACTCACTCATATACTATGTGCTACACTGTGCGTTTCTTATATTCTAAGTTTTTCAGTGCAACTCACTCATATACTATGTGCTACACTGTGCGTTTATTATATTCTAAGTATTTTAGTGCAACTCACTCATATACTATGTACTACACTGTGCGTTTCTTATATTCTAAGTTTTTCAGTGCAACTCACTCATATACTATATGCTACACTGTGCGTTTCTTATATTCTAAGTTTTTCAGTGCAACTCACTCATATACTATGTACTACACTGTGCGTTTCTTATATTCTAAGTTTTTCAGTGCAACTCACTCATATACTATGTACTACACTGTGCGTTTCTTAAATTCTAAGTTTTTCAGTGCAACTCACTCATATACTATGTACTACACTGTGCGTTTCTTATATTCTAAGTTTTTCAGTGCAAGTCACTCATATACTATGTACTACACTGTGCGTTTCTTATATTCTAAGTTTTTCAGTGCAACTCACTCATATACTATGTACTACACTGTGCGTTTCTTATATTCTAAGTTTTTCAGTGCAACTCACTCATATACTTTGTACTACACAGTGCTTTTCTTATATTCTAAGTTTTTCAGTGCAACTCACTCATGTACTATGTACTACACAGTGCTTTTCTTATATTCTAAGTTTTTCAGTGCAACTCACTCATGTACTATGTGCTACACTGTGTGTTTCTTATATTCTAAGTTTTTCAGTGCAACTCACTCATATACTATGTGCTATACTGTGCGTTTCTTATATTCTAAGTTTTTCAGTGCAACTCACTCATATACTATGTGCTACACTGTGCGTTTCTTATATTCTAAGTTTTTCAGTGCAACTCACTCATATACTATGTACTACACTGTGCGTTTCTTATATTCTAAGTTTTTCAGTGCAACTCACTCATATACTATGTGCTACACTGTTCGTTTCTTATATTCTAAGTTTTTCAGTGCAACTCACTCATATACTATGTACTACACTGTGCGTTTCTTATATTCTAAGTTTTTCAGTGCAACTCACTCATATACTATGTACTACACTGTGCGTTTCTTAAATTCTAAGTTTTTCAGTGCAACTCACTCATATACTATGTACTACACTGTGCGTTTCTTATATTCTAAGTTTTTCAGTGCAACTCACTCATATACTATGTACTACACTGTGCGTTTCTTATATTCTAAGTTTTTCAGTGCAACTCACTCATATACTATGTACTACACTGTGCGTTTCTTAAATTCTAAGTTTTTCAGTGCAACTCACTCATATACTATGTACTACACTGTGCGTTTCTTATATTCTAAGTTTTTCAGTGCAACTCACTCATATACTTTGTACTACACAGTGCTTTTCTTATATTCTAAGTTTTTCAGTGCAACTCACTCATGTACTATGTACTACACAGTGCTTTTCTTATATTCTAAGTTTTTCAGTGCAACTCACTCATATACTATGTACTACACTGTGCGTTCCTTATATTCTAAGTTTTTCAGTGCAACTCACTCATATACTATGTACTACACTGTGCGTTTCTTATATTCTAAGTTTTTCAGTGCAACTCACTCATATACTATGTACTACACTGTGCGTTTCTTATATTCTAAGTTTTTCAGTGCAACTCACTCATATACTATGTACTACACTGTGCCTTTCTTATATTCTAAGTTTTTCAGTGCAACTCATTCATATACTATGTACTACACTGTGCATTTCGTGTAATGCGGGTTTTTCAGTAAATTCTAAGTTTTTCAGTGCAACTCACTCATATACTATGTACTACACTGTGCGTTTCTTATATTCTAAGTTTTTCAGTGCAACTCACTCATGTACTATGTACTACACTGTGCGTTTCTTAAATTCTAAGTTTTTCAGTGCAACTCACTCATATACTATGTACTACACTGTGCGTTTCTTATATTCTAAGTTTTTCAGTGCAAGTCACTCATATACTATGTACTACACTTTGCGTTTCTTATATTCTATGTTTTTCAGTGCAACTCACTCATATACTATGTACTACACTGTGCGTTTCTTATATTCTAAGTTTTTCAGTGCAACTCACTCATATACTATGTATTACACTGTGCGTTTCTTATATTCTAAGTTTTTCAGTGCAACTCACTCATATACTTTGTGCTACACTGTGCTTTTCTTATATTCTAAGTTTTTCAGTGCAACTCACTCATGTACTATGTACTACACTGTGCGTTTCTTATATTCTAAGTTTTTCAGTGCAACTCACTCATATACTATGTACTACACTGTGCGTTTCTTATATTCTAAGTTTTTCAGTGCAACTCACTCATATACTATGTACTACACTGTGCGTTTCTTATATTCTATGTTTTTCAGTGCAACTCACTCATATACTATGTACTACACTGTGCGTTTCTTATATTCTAAGTTTTTCAGTGCAACTCACTGATATACTATGTACTACACTGTGCGTTTCTTATATTCTAAGTTTTTGAGTGCAACTCACTCATATACTATGTACTACACTGTGCGTTTCTTATATTCTAAGTTTTTCAGTGCAACTCATTCATATACTATGTACTACACTGTGCATTTCGTGTAATGCGGGTTTTTCAGTAAATTCTAAGTTTTTCAGTGCAACTCATTCATATACTATGTACTACACTGTGCATTTCGTGTAATGCGGGTTTTTCAGTAAATTCTAAGTTTTTCAGTGCAACTCATTCATATACTATGTACTATACTGTGCGTTTCTTATATTCTAAGTTTTTCAGTGCAACTCACTCATATACTATGTACTACACTGTGCGTTTCTTATATTCTAAGTTTTTCAGTGCAACTCACTCATATACTATGTGCTACACTGTGCGTTTCTTATATTCTAAGTTTTTCAGTGCAACTCACTCATATACTATGTACTACACTGTGCGTTTCTTATATTCTAAGTTTTTCAGTGCAACTCACTCATATACTATGTACTACACTGTGCGTTTCTTATATTCTAAGTTTTTCAGTGCAACTCACTCATATACTATGTACTACACTGTGCGTTTCTTATATTCTAAGTTTTTCAGTGCAATTCACTCATATACTATGTACTACACTGTGCGTTTCTTAAATTCTAATATTTTCAGTGCAACTCACTCATATACTATGTACTACACTGTGCGTTTCTTATATTCTAAGTTTTTCAGTGCAACTCACTCATATACTATGTACTACACTGTGCGTTTCTTATATTCTAAGTGTTTCAGTGCAACTCACTCATATACTATGTACTACACTGTGCGTTTCTTATATTCTAAGTTTTTCAGTGCAACTCACTCATATACTTTGTACTACACAGTGCTTTTCTTATATTCTAAGTTTTTCAGTGCAACTCACTCATGTACTATGTACTACACAGTGCTTTTCTTATATTCTAAGTTTTTCAGTGCAACTCACTCATGTACTATGTACTACACTGTGCGTTTCTTATATTCTAAGTTTTTGAGTGCAACTCACTCATATACTATGTACTACACTGTGCGTTTCTTATATTCTAAGTTTTTCAGTGCAACTCACTCATATACTATGTACTACACTGTGCGTTTCTTATATTCTAAGTTTTTCAGTGCAACTCACTCATATACTATGTGCTACACTGTGCGTTTCTTATATTCTAAGTTTTTCAGTGCAACTCACTCATATACTATGTGCTACACTGTGCGTTTCTTATATTCTAAGTTTTTCAGTGCAACTCACTCATATACTATGTGCTACACTGTGCGTTTCTTATATTCTAAGTATTTTAGTGCAACTCACTCATATACTATGTACTACACTGTGCGTTTCTTATATTCTAAGTTTTTCAGTGCAACTCACTCATATACTATATGCTACACTGTGCGTTTCTTATATTCTAAGTTTTTCAGTGCAACTCACTCATATACTATGTACTACACTGTGCGTTTCTTATATTCTAAGTTTTTCAGTGCAACTCACTCATATACTATGTACTACACTGTGCGTTTCTTAAATTCTAAGTTTTTCAGTGCAACTCACTCATATACTATGTACTACACTGTGCGTTTCTTATATTCTAAGTTTTTCAGTGCAAGTCACTCATATACTATGTACTACACTGTGCGTTTCTTATATTCTAAGTTTTTCAGTGCAACTCACTCATATACTATGTACTACACTGTGCGTTTCTTATATTCTAAGTTTTTCAGTGCAACTCACTCATATACTTTGTACTACACAGTGCTTTTCTTATATTCTAAGTTTTTCAGTGCAACTCACTCATGTACTATGTACTACACAGTGCTTTTCTTATATTCTAAGTTTTTCAGTGCTACTCACTCATGTACTATGTACTACACTGTGCGTTCCTTATATCCTAAGTTTTTCAGTGCAACTCACTCATATACTATGTGCTACACTGTGTGTTTCTTATATTCTAAGTTTTTCAGTGCAACTCACTCATATACTATGTGCTATACTGTGCGTTTCTTATATTCTAAGTTTTTCAGTGCAACTCACTCATATACTATGTGCTACACTGTGCGTTTCTTATATTCTAAGTTTTTCAGTGCAACTCACTCATATACTATGTACTACACTGTGCGTTTCTTATATTCTAAGTTTTTCAGTGCAACTCACTCATATACTATGTGCTACACTGTTCGTTTCTTATATTCTAAGTTTTTCAGTGCAACTCACTCATATACTATGTACTACACTGTGCGTTTCTTATATTCTAAGTTTTTCAGTGCAACTCACTCATATACTATGTACTACACTGTGCGTTTCTTATATTCTAAGTTTTTCAGTGCAACTCACTCATATACTATGTACTACACTGTGCGTTTCTTATATTCTAAGTTTTTCAGTGCAACTCACTCATATACTTTGTACTACACAGTGCTTTTCTTATATTCTAAGTTTTTCAGTGCAACTCACTCATGTACTATGTACTACACAGTGCTTTTCTTATATTCTAAGTTTTTCAGTGCAACTCACTCATATACTATGTACTACACTGTGCGTTCCTTATATTCTAAGTTTTTCAGTGCAACTCACTCATATACTATGTACTACACTGTGCGTTTCTTATATTCTAAGTTTTTCAGTGCAACTCACTCATATACTATGTACTACACTGTGCGTTTCTTATATTCTAAGTTTTTCAGTGCAACTCACTCATATACTATGTACTACACTGTGCCTTTCTTATATTCTAAGTTTTTCAGTGCAACTCATTCATATACTATGTACTACACTGTGCATTTCGTGTAATGCGGGTTTTTCAGTAAATTCTAAGTTTTTCAGTGCAACTCACTCATATACTATGTACTACACTGTGCGTTTCTTATATTCTAAGTTTTTCAGTGCAACTCACTCATGTACTATGTACTACACTGTGCGTTTCTTAAATTCTAAGTTTTTCAGTGCAACTCACTCATATACTATGTACTACACTGTGCGTTTCTTATATTCTAAGTTTTTCAGTGCAATTCACTCATATACTATGTACTACACTTTGCGTTTCTTATATTCTAAGTTTTTCAGTGCAACTCACTCATATAGTATGTACTACACTGTGCGTTTCTTATATTCTAAGTTTTTCAGTGCAACTCACTCATGTACTTTGTACTACACTGTGCTTTTCTTATATTCTAAGTTTTTCAGTGCAACTCACTCATGTACTATGTACTACACTGTGCGTTTCTTATATTCTAAGTTTTTCAGTGCAACTCACTCATATACTTTGTACTACACTGTGCGTTTCTTATATTCTAAGTTTTTGAGTGCAACTCACTCATATACTATGTACTACACTGTGCGTTTCTTATATTCTAAGTTTTTCAGTGCAACTCACTCATATACTATGTGCTACACTGTGCGTTTCTTATATTCTAAGTATTTTAGTGCAACTCACTCATATACTATGTACTACACTGTGCGTTTCTTATATTCTAAGTTTTTCAGTGCAACTCACTCATATACTATATGCTACACTGTGCGTTTCTTATATTCTAAGTTTTTCAGTGCAACTCACTCATATACTATGTACTACACTGTGCGTTTCTTATATTCTAAGTTTTTCAGTGCAACTCACTCATATACTATGTACTACACTGTGCGTTTCTTAAATTCTAAGTTTTTCAGTGCAACTCACTCATATACTATGTACTACACTGTGCGTTTCTTATATTCTAAGTTTTTCAGTGCAAGTCACTCATATACTATGTACTACACTGTGCGTTTCTTATATTCTAAGTTTTTCAGTGCAACTCACTCATATACTATGTACTACTCTGTGCGTTTCTTATATTCTAAGTTTTTCAGTGCAACTCACTCATATACTTTGTACTACACAGTGCTTTTCTTATATTCTAAGTTTTTCAGTGCAACTCACTCATGTACTATGTACTACACAGTGCTTTTCTTATATTCTAAGTTTTTCAGTGCAACTCACTCATGTACTATGTACTACACTGTGCGTTCCTTATATTCTAAGTTTTTCAGTGCAACTCACTCATATACTATGTGCTACACTGTGTGTTTCTTATATTCTAAGTTTTTCAGTGCAACTCACTCATATACTATGTGCTATACTGTGCGTTTCTTATATTCTAAGTTTTTCAGTGCAACTCACTCATATACTATGTGCTACACTATGCGTTTCTTATATTCTAAGTTTTTCAGTGCAACTCACTCATATACTATGTACTACACTGTGCGTTTCTTATATTCTAAGTTTTTCAGTGCAACTCACTCATATACTATGTGCTACACTGTTCGTTTCTTATATTCTAAGTTTTTCAGTGCAACTCACTCATATACTATGTACTACACTGTGCGTTTCTTATATTCTAAGTTTTTCAGTGCAACTCACTCATATACTATGTACTACACTGTGCGTTTCTTAAATTCTAAGTTTTTCAGTGCAACTCACTCATATACTATGTACTACACTGTGCGTTTCTTATATTCTAAGTTTTTCAATGCAACTCACTCATATACTATGTACTACACTGTGCGTTTCTTATATTCTAAGTTTTTCAGTGCAACTCACTCATATACTATGTACTACACTGTGCGTTTCTTATATTCTAAGTTTTTCAGTGCAACTCACTCATATACTTTGTACTACACAGTGCTTTTCTTATATTCTAAGTTTTTCAGTGCAACTCACTCATGTACTATGTACTACACAGTGCTTTTCTTATATTCTAAGTTTTTCAGTGCAACTCACTCATATACTATGTACTACACTGTGCGTTCCTTATATTCTAAGTTTTTCAGTGCAACTCACTCATATACTATGTACTACACTGTGCGTTTCTTATATTCTAAGTTTTTCAGTGCAACTCACTCATATACTATGTACTACACTGTGCGTTTCTTATATTCTAAGTTTTTCAGTGCAACTCACTCATATACTATGTACTACACTGTGCCTTTCTTATATTCTAAGTTTTTCAGTGCAACTCATTCATATACTATGTACTACACTGTGCATTTCGTGTAATGCGGGTTTTTCAGTAAATTCTAAGTTTTTCAGTGCAACTCACTCATATACTATGTACTACACTGTGCGTTTCTTATATTCTAAGTTTTTCAGTGCAACTCACTCATGTACTATGTACTACACTGTGCGTTTCTTAAATTCTAAGTTTTTCAGTGCAACTCACTCATATACTATGTACTACACTGTGCGTTTCTTATATTCTAAGTTTTTCAGTGCAATTCACTCATATACTATGTACTACACTTTGCGTTTCTTATATTCTAAGTTTTTCAGTGCAACTCACTCATATACTTTGTACTACACTGTGCTTTTCTTATATTCTAAGTTTTTCAGTGCAACTCACTCATGTACTATGTACTACACTGTGCGTTTCTTATATTCTAAGTTTTTCAGTGCAACTCACTCATATACTATGTACTACACTGTGCGTTTCTTATATTCTAAGTTTTTGAGTGCAACTCACTCATATACTATGTACTACACTGTGCGTTTCTTATATTCTAAGTTTTTCAGTGCAACTCACTCATATACTATGTACTACACTGTGCGTTTCTTATATTCTAAGTTTTTCAGTGCAACTCACTCTTATACTATGTACTACACTGTGCGTTTCTTATATTCTAAGTTTTTGAGTGCAACTCACTCATATACTATGTACTACACTGTGCGTTTCTTATATTCTAAGTTTTTCAGTGCAACTCATTCATATACTATGTACTACACTGTGCATTTCGTGTAATGCGGGTTTTTCAGTAAATTCTAAGTTTTTCAGTGCAACTCATTCATATACTATGTACTATACTGTGCGTTTCTTATATTCTAAGTTTTTCAGTGCAACTCACTCATATACTATGTACTACACTGTGCGTTTCTTATATTCTAAGTTTTTCAGTGCAACTCACTCATATACTATGTGCTACAATGTGCGTTTCTTATATTCTAAGTTTTTCAGTGCAACTCACTCATATACTATGTGCTACACTGTGCGTTTCTTATATTCTAAGTTTTTCAGTGCAACTCACTCATATACTATGTGCTACACTGTGCGTTTCTTATATTCTAAGTTTTTCAGTGCAACTCACTCATATACTATGTGCTACACTGTGCGTTTCTTATATTCTAAGTTTTTCAGTGCAACTCATTCATATACTATGTGCTACACTGTGCGTTTCTTATATTCTAAGTTTTTCAGTGCAACTCACTCATATACTATGTGCTACACTGTGCGTTTCTTATATTCTAAGTTTTTCAGTGCAACTCACTCATATACTATGTACTACACTGTGCGTTTCTTATATTCTAAGTTTTTCAGTGCAACTCACTCATATACTATGTACTACACTGTGCGTTTCTTATATTCTAAGTTTTTCAGTGCAACTCACTCATATACTATGTACTACACTGTGCTTTTCTTATATTCTAAGTTTTTCAGTGCAACTCACTCATATACTATGTACTACACTGTGCGTTTCTTAAATTCTAATATTTTCAGTGCAACTCACTCATATACTATGTACTACACTGTGCGTTTCTTATATTCTAAGTTTTTCAGTGCAACTCACTCATATACTATGTACTACACTGTGCGTTTCTTATATTCTAAGTTTTTCAGTGCAACTCACTCATATACTATGTACTACACTGTGCGTTTCTTATATTCTAAGTTTTTCAGTGCAACTCACTCATATACTTTGTACTACACAGTGCTTTTTTTATATTCTAGGTTTTTGAGTGCAACTCACTCATGTACTATGTACTACACAGTGCTTTTCTTATATTCTAAGTTTTTCAGTGCAACTCACTCATGTACTATGTACTACACTGTGCGTTTCTTATATTCTAAGTTTTTGAGTGCAACTCACTCATATACTATGTACTACACTGTGCGTTTCTTATATTCTAAGTTTTTCAGTGCAACTCACTCATATACTATGTACTACACTGTGCGTTTCTTATATTCTAAGTTTTTCAGTGCAACTCACTCATATACTATGTGCTACACTGTGCGTTTCTTATATTCTAAGTTTTTCAGTGCAACTCACTCATATACTATGTGCTACACTGTGCGTTTCTTATATTCTAAGTTTTTCAGTGCAACTCACTCATATACTATGTGCTACACTGTGCGTTTCTTATATTCTAAGTTTTTTAGTGCAACTCACTCATATACTATGTACTACACTGTGCGTTTCTTATATTCTAAGTTTTTCAGTGCAACTCACTCATATACTATATGCTACACTGTGCGTTTCTTATATTCTAAGTTTTTCAGTGCAACTCACTCATATACTATGTACTACACTGTGCGTTTCTTATATTCTAAGTTTTTCAGTGCAACTCACTCATATACTATGTACTACACTGTGCGTTTCTTAAATTCTAAGTTTTTCAGTGCAACTCACTCATATACTATGTACTACACTGTGCGTTTCTTATATTCTAAGTTTTTCAGTGCAAGTCACTCATATACTATGTACTACACTGTGCGTTTCTTATATTCTAAGTTTTTCAGTGCAACTCACTCATATACTATGTACTACACTGTGCGTTTCTTATATTCTAAGTTTTTCAGTGCAACCCACTCATATAATTTGTACTACACAGTGCTTTTCTTATATTCTAAGTTTTTCAGTGCAACTCACTCATGTACTATGTACTACACAGTGCTTTTCTTATATTCTAAGTTTTTCAGTGCAACTCACTCATGTACTATGTACTACACTGTGCGTTCCTTATATTCTAAGTTTTTCAGTGCAACTCACTCATATACTATTTGCTACACTGTGTGTTTCTTATATTCTAAGTTTTTCAGTGCAACTCACTCATATACTATGTGCTATACTGTGCGTTTCTTATATTCTAAGTTTTTCAGTGCAACTCACTCATATACTATGTGCTACACTGTGCGTTTCTTAAATTCTAAGTTTTTCAGTGCAACTCACTCATATACTATGTACTACACTGTGCGTTTCTTATATTCTAAGTTTTTCAGTGCAACTCACTCATATACTATGTACTACACTGTGCGTTTCTTATATTCTAAGTTTTTCAGTGCAACTCACTCATATACTATGTACTACACTGTGCGTTTCTTATATTCTAAGTTTTTCAGTGCAACTCACTCATATACTTTGTACTACACAGTGCTTTTCTTATATTCTAAGTTTTTCAGTGCAACTCACTCATGTACTATGTACTACAGAGTGCTTTTCTTATATTCTAAGTTTTTCAGTGCAACTCACTCATATACTATGTACTACACTGTGCGTTCCTTATATTCTAAGTTTTTCAGTGCAACTCACTCATATACTATGTACTACACTGTGCGTTTCTTATATTCTAAGTTTTTCAGTGCAACTCACTCATATACTATGTACTACACTGTGCGTTTCTTATATTCTAAGTTTTTCAGTGCAACTCACTCATATACTATGTACTACACTGTGCCTTTCTTATATTCTAAGTTTTTCAGTGCAACTCATTCATATACTATGTACTACACTGTGCATTTCGTGTAATGCGGGTTTTTCAGTAAATTCTAAGTTTTTCAGTGCAACTCACTCATATACTATGTACTACACTGTGCGTTTCTTATATTCTAAGTTTTTCAGTGCAACTCACTCATGTACTATGTACTACACTGTGCGTTTCTTAAATTCTAAGTTTTTCAGTGCAACTCACTCATATACTATGTACTACACTGTGCGTTTCTTATATTCTAAGTTTTTCAGTGCAATTCACTCATATACTATGTACTACACTTTGCGTTTCTTATATTCTAAGTTTTTCAGTGCAACTCACTCATATACTATGTACTACACTGTGCGTTTCTTATATTCTAAGTTTTTCAGTGCAACTCACTCATATACTATGTACTACACTGTGCGTTTCTTATATTCTAAGTTTTTCAGTGCAACTCACTCATATACTTTGTACTACACTGTGCTTTTCTTATATTCTAAGTTTTTCAGTGCAACTCACTCATGTACTATGTACTACACTGTGCGTTTCTTATATTCTAAGTTTTTCAGTGCAACTCACTCACATACAATGTACTACACTGTGCGTTTCTTATATTCTAAGTTTTTCAGTGCAACTCACTCATATACTATGTACTACACTGTGCATTTCTTATATTCTAAGTTTTTCAGTGCAACTCACTCATATACTATGTACTACACTGTGCGTTTCTTATATTCTAAGTTTTTCAGTGCAACTCACTCATATACTATGTACTACACTGTGCGTTTCTTATATTCTAAGTTTTTCAGTGCAACTCACTCATATACTTTGTACTACACAGAGCTTTTCTTAGATTTTAAGTTTTTCAGTGCAACTCACTCATGTACTATGTACTACAGAGTGCTTTTCTTATATTCTAAGTTTTTCAGTGCAACTCACTCATATACTATGTACTACACTGTGCGTTCCTTATATTCTAAGTTTTTCAGTGCAACTCACTCATATACTATGTACTACACTGTGCGTTTCTTATATTCTAAGTTTTTCAGTGCAAGTCACTCATATACTATGTACTACACTGTGCGTTTCTTATATTCTAAGTTTTTCAGTGCAACTCACTCATATACTATGTACTACACTGTGCCTTTCTTATATTCTAAGTTTTTCAGTGCAACTCATTCATATACTATGTACTACACTGTGCATTTCGTGTAATGCGGGTTTTTCAGTAAATTCTAAGTTTTTCAGTGCAACTCACTCATATACTATGTACTACACTGTGCGTTTCTTATATTCTAAGTTTTTCAGTGCAACTCACTCATGTACTATGTACTACACTGTGCGTTTCTTAAATTCTAAGTTTTTCAGTGCAACTCACTCATATACTATGTACTACACTGTGCGTTTCTTATATTCTAAGTTTTTCAGTGCAATTCACTCATATACTATGTACTACACTTTGCGTTTCTTATATTCTAAGTTTTTCAGTGCAACTCACTCATATACTATGTACTACACTGCGCGTTTCTTATATTCTAAGTTTTTCAGTGCAACTCACTCATATACTATGTATTACACTGTGCGTTTCTTATATTCTAAGTTTTTCAGTGCAACTCACTCATATACTTTGTACTACACTGTGCTTTTCTTATATTCTAAGTTTTTCAGTGCAACTCACTCATGTACTATGTACTACACTGTGCGTTTCTTATATTCTAAGTTTTTCAGTGCAACTCACTCATATACTATGTACTACACTGTGCGTTTCTTATATTCTAAGTTTTTGAGTGCAACTCACTCATATACTATGTACTACACTGTGCGTTTCTTATATTCTAAGTTTTTCAGTGCAACTCACTCATATACTATGTACTACACTGTGCGTTTCTTATATTCTAAGTTTTTCAGTGCAACTCACTCATATACTATGTACTACACTGTGCGTTTCTTATATTCTAAGTTTTTGAGTGCAACTCACTCATATACTATGTACTACACTGTGCGTTTCTTATATTCTAAGTTTTTCAGTGCAACTCATTCATATACTATGTACTACACTGTGCATTTCGTGTAATGCGGGTTTTTCAGTAAATTCTAAGTTTTTGAGTGCAACTCATTCATATACTATGTACTACACTGTGCGTTTCTTATATTCTAAGTTTTTCAGTGCAACTCACTCATATACTATGTACTACACTGTGCGTTTCTTATATTCTAAGTTTTTCAGTGCAACTCACTCATATACTATGTACTACACTGTGCGTTTCTTATATTCTAAGTTTTTCAGTGCAACTCACTCTTATACTATGTACTACACTGTGCGTTTCTTATATTCTAAGTTTTTGAGTGCAACTCACTCATATACTATGTACTACACTGTGCGTTTCTTATATTCTAAGTTTTTCAGTGCAACTCATTCATATACTATGTACTACACTGTGCATTTCGTGTAATGCGGGTTTTTCAGTAAATTCTAAGTTTTTCAGTGCAACTCATTCATATACTATGTACTATACTGTGCGTTTCTTATATTCTAAGTTTTTCAGTGCAACTCACTCATATACTATGTACTACACTGTGCGTTTCTTATATTCTAAGTTTTTCAGTGCAACTCACTCATATACTATGTGCTACACTGTGCGTTTCTTATATTCTAAGTTTTTCAGTGCAACTCACTCATATACTATGTGCTACACTGTGCGTTTCTTATATTCTAAGTTTTTCAGTGCAACTCACTCATATACTATGTGCTACACTGTGCGTTTCTTATATTCTAAGTTTTTCAGTGCAACTCACTCATATACTATGTGCTACACTGTGCGTTTCTTATATTCTAAGTTTTTCAGTGCAACTCATTCATATACTATGTGCTACACTGTGCGTTTCTTATATTCTAAGTTTTTCAGTGCAACTCACTCATATACTATGTGCTACACTGTGCGTTTCTTATATTCTAAGTTTTTCAGTGCAACTCACTCATATACTATGTACTACACTGTGCGTTTCTTATATTCTAAGTTTTTCAGTGCAACTCACTCATATACTATGTACTACACTGTGCGTTTCTTATATTCTAAGTTTTTCAGTGCAACTCACTCATATACTATGTACTACACTGTGCTTTTCTTATATTCTAAGTTTTTCAGTGCAACTCACTCATATACTATGTACTACACTGTGCGTTTCTTAAATTCTAATATTTTCAGTGCAACTCACTCATATACTATGTACTACACTGTGCGTTTCTTATATTCTAAGTTTTTCAGTGCAACTCACTCATATACTATGTACTACACTGTGCGTTTCTTATATTCTAAGTTTTTCAGTGCAACTCACTCATATACTATGTACTACACTGTGCGTTTCTTATATTCTAAGTTTTTCAGTGCAACTCACTCATATACTTTGTACTACACAGTGCTTTTTTTATATTCTAAGTTTTTGAGTGCAACTCACTCATGTACTATGTACTACACAGTGCTTTTCTTATATTCTAAGTTTTTCAGTGCAACTCACTCATGTACTATGTACTACACTGTGCGTTTCTTATATTCTAAGTTTTTGAGTGCAACTCACTCATATACTATGTACTACACTGTGCGTTTCTTATATTCTAAGTTTTTCAGTGCAACTCACTCATATACTATGTACTACACTGTGCGTTTCTTATATTCTAAGTTTTTCAGTGCAACTCACTCATATACTATGTGCTACACTGTGCGTTTCTTATATTCTAAGTTTTTCAGTGCAACTCACTCATATACTATGTGCTACACTGTGCGTTTCTTATATTCTAAGTTTTTCAGTGCAACTCACTCATATACTATGTGCTACACTGTGCGTTTCTTATATTCTAAGTTTTTTAGTGCAACTCACTCATATACTATGTACTACACTGTGCGTTTCTTATATTCTAAGTTTTTCAGTGCAACTCACTCATATACTATATGCTACACTGTGCGTTTCTTATATTCTAAGTTTTTCAGTGCAACTCACTCATATACTATGTACTACACTGTGCGTTTCTTATATTCTAAGTTTTTCAGTGCAACTCACTCATATACTATGTACTACACTGTGCGTTTCTTAAATTCTAAGTTTTTCAGTGCAACTCACTCATATACTATGTACTACACTGTGCGTTTCTTATATTCTAAGTTTTTCAGTGCAAGTCACTCATATACTATGTACTACACTGTGCGTTTCTTATATTCTAAGTTTTTCAGTGCAACTCACTCATATACTATGTACTACACTGTGCGTTTCTTATATTCTAAGTTTTTCAGTGCAACCCACTCATATAATTTGTACTACACAGTGCTTTTCTTATATTCTAAGTTTTTCAGTGCAACTCACTCATGTACTATGTACTACACAGTGCTTTTCTTATATTCTAAGTTTTTCAGTGCAACTCACTCATGTACTATGTACTACACTGTGCGTTCCTTATATTCTAAGTTTTTCAGTGCAACTCACTCATATACTATGTGCTACACTGTGTGTTTCTTATATTCTAAGTTTTTCAGTGCAACTCACTCATATACTATGTGCTATACTGTGCGTTTCTTATATTCTAAGTTTTTCAGTGCAACTCACTCATATACTATGTGCTACACTGTGCGTTTCTTAAATTCTAAGTTTTTCAGTGCAACTCACTCATATACTATGTACTACACTGTGCGTTTCTTATATTCTAAGTTTTTCAGTGCAACTCACTCATATACTATGTACTACACTGTGCGTTTCTTATATTCTAAGTTTTTCAGTGCAACTCACTCATATACTATGTACTACACTGTGCGTTTCTTATATTCTAAGTTTTTCAGTGCAACTCACTCATATACTTTGTACTACACAGTGCTTTTCTTATATTCTAAGTTTTTCAGTGCAACTCACTCATGTACTATGTACTACAGAGTGCTTTTCTTATATTCTAAGTTTTTCAGTGCAACTCACTCATATACTATGTACTACACTGTGCGTTCCTTATATTCTAAGTTTTTCAGTGCAACTCACTCATATACTATGTACTACACTGTGCGTTTCTTATATTCTAAGTTTTTCAGTGCAACTCACTCATATACTATGTACTACACTGTGCGTTTCTTATATTCTAAGTTTTTCAGTGCAACTCACTCATATACTATGTACTACACTGTGCCTTTCTTATATTCTAAGTTTTTCAGTGCAACTCATTCATATACTATGTACTACACTGTGCATTTCGTGTAATGCGGGTTTTTCAGTAAATTCTAAGTTTTTCAGTGCAACTCACTCATATACTATGTACTACACTGTGCGTTTCTTATATTCTAAGTTTTTCAGTGCAACTCACTCATGTACTATGTACTACACTGTGCGTTTCTTAAATTCTAAGTTTTTCAGTGCAACTCACTCATATACTATGTACTACACTGTGCGTTTCTTATATTCTAAGTTTTTCAGTGCAATTCACTCATATACTATGTACTACACTTTGCGTTTCTTATATTCTAAGTTTTTCAGTGCAACTCACTCATATACTATGTACTACACTGTGCGTTTCTTATATTCTAAGTTTTTCAGTGCAACTCACTCATATACTATGTACTACACTGTGCGTTTCTTATATTCTAAGTTTTTCAGTGCAACTCACTCATATACTTTGTACTACACTGTGCTTTTCTTATATTCTAAGTTTTTCAGTGCAACTCACTCATGTACTATGTACTACACTGTGCGTTTCTTATATTCTAAGTTTTTCAGTGCAACTCACTCACATACAATGTACTACACTGTGCGTTTCTTATATTCTAAGTTTTTCAGTGCAACTCACTCATATACTATGTACTACACTGTGCGTTTCTTATATTCTAAGTTTTTCAGTGCAACTCACTCATATACTATGTACTACACTGTGCGTTTCTTATATTCTAAGTTTTTCAGTGCAACTCACTCATATACTATGTACTACACTGTGCGTTTCTTATATTCTAAGTTTTTCAGTGCAACTCACTCATATACTTTGTACTACACAGTGCTTTTCTTATATTCTAAGTTTTTCAGTGCAACTCACTCATGTACTATGTACTACAGAGTGCTTTTCTTATATTCTAAGTTTTTCAGTGCAACTCACTCATATACTATGTACTACACTGTGCGTTCCTTATATTCTAAGTTTTTCAGTGCAACTCACTCATATACTATGTACTACACTGTGCGTTTCTTATATTCTAAGTTTTTCAGTGCAACTCACTCATATACTATGTGCTACACTGTGCGTTTCTTATATTCTAAGTTTTTCAGTGCAACTCACTCATATACTATGTGCTACACTGTGCGTTTCTTATATTCTAAGTTTTTCAGTGCAACTCACTCATATACTATGTGCTACACTGTGCGTTTCTTATATTCTAAGTTTTTTAGTGCAACTCACTCATATACTATGTACTACACTGTGCGTTTCTTATATTCTAAGTTTTTCAGTGCAACTCACTCATATACTATATGCTACACTGTGCGTTTCTTATATTCTAAGTTTTTCAGTGCAACTCACTCATATACTATGTACTACACTGTGCGTTTCTTATATTCTAAGTTTTTCAGTGCAACTCACTCATATACTATGTACTACACTGTGCGTTTCTTAAATTCTAAGTTTTTCAGTGCAACTCACTCATATACTATGTACTACACTGTGCGTTTCTTATATTCTAAGTTTTTCAGTGCAAGTCACTCATATACTATGTACTACACTGTGCGTTTCTTATATTCTAAGTTTTTCAGTGCAACTCACTCATATACTATGTACTACACTGTGCGTTTCTTATATTCTAAGTTTTTCAGTGCAACCCACTCATATAATTTGTACTACACAGTGCTTTTCTTATATTCTAAGTTTTTCAGTGCAACTCACTCATGTACTATGTACTACACAGTGCTTTTCTTATATTCTAAGTTTTTCAGTGCAACTCACTCATGTACTATGTACTACACTGTGCGTTCCTTATATTCTAAGTTTTTCAGTGCAACTCACTCATATACTATGTGCTACACTGTGTGTTTCTTATATTCTAAGTTTTTCAGTGCAACTCACTCATATACTATGTGCTATACTGTGCGTTTCTTATATTCTAAGTTTTTCAGTGCAACTCACTCATATACTATGTGCTACACTGTGCGTTTCTTAAATTCTAAGTTTTTCAGTGCAACTCACTCATATACTATGTACTACACTGTGCGTTTCTTATATTCTAAGTTTTTCAGTGCAACTCACTCATATACTATGTACTACACTGTGCGTTTCTTATATTCTAAGTTTTTCAGTGCAACTCACTCATATACTATGTACTACACTGTGCGTTTCTTATATTCTAAGTTTTTCAGTGCAACTCACTCATATACTTTGTACTACACAGTGCTTTTCTTATATTCTAAGTTTTTCAGTGCAACTCACTCATGTACTATGTACTACAGAGTGCTTTTCTTATATTCTAAGTTTTTCAGTGCAACTCACTCATATACTATGTACTACACTGTGCGTTCCTTATATTCTAAGTTTTTCAGTGCAACTCACTCATATACTATGTACTACACTGTGCGTTTCTTATATTCTAAGTTTTTCAGTGCAACTCACTCATATACTATGTACTACACTGTGCGTTTCTTATATTCTAAGTTTTTCAGTGCAACTCACTCATATACTATGTACTACACTGTGCCTTTCTTATATTCTAAGTTTTTCAGTGCAACTCATTCATATACTATGTACTACACTGTGCATTTCGTGTAATGCGGGTTTTTCAGTAAATTCTAAGTTTTTCAGTGCAACTCACTCATATACTATGTACTACACTGTGCGTTTCTTATATTCTAAGTTTTTCAGTGCAACTCACTCATGTACTATGTACTACACTGTGCGTTTCTTAAATTCTAAGTTTTTCAGTGCAACTCACTCATATACTATGTACTACACTGTGCGTTTCTTATATTCTAAGTTTTTCAGTGCAATTCACTCATATACTATGTACTACACTTTGCGTTTCTTATATTCTAAGTTTTTCAGTGCAACTCACTCATATACTATGTACTACACTGTGCGTTTCTTATATTCTAAGTTTTTCAGTGCAACTCACTCATATACTATGTACTACACTGTGCGTTTCTTATATTCTAAGTTTTTCAGTGCAACTCACTCATATACTTTGTACTACACTGTGCTTTTCTTATATTCTAAGTTTTTCAGTGCAACTCACTCATGTACTATGTACTACACTGTGCGTTTCTTATATTCTAAGTTTTTCAGTGCAACTCACTCACATACAATGTACTACACTGTGCGTTTCTTATATTCTAAGTTTTTCAGTGCAACTCACTCATATACTATGTACTACACTGTGCGTTTCTTATATTCTAAGTTTTTCAGTGCAACTCACTCATATACTATGTACTACACTGTGCGTTTCTTATATTCTAAGTTTTTCAGTGCAACTCACTCATATACTATGTACTACACTGTGCGTTTCTTATATTCTAAGTTTTTCAGTGCAACTCACTCATATACTATGTACTACACTGTGCGTTTCTTATATTCTAAGTTTTTCAGTGCAACTCACTCATATACTATGTACTACACTGTGCGTTTCTTATATTCTAAGTTTTTCAGTGCAACTCACTCATATACTTTGTACTACACAGTGCTTTTCTTATATTCTAAGTTTTTCAGTGCAACTCACTCATGTACTATGTACTACAGAGTGCTTTTCTTATATTCTAAGTTTTTCAGTGCAACTCACTCATATACTATGTACTACACTGTGCGTTCCTTATATTCTAAGTTTTTCAGTGCAACTCACTCATATACTATGTACTACACTGTGCGTTTCTTATATTCTAAGTTTTTCAGTGCAACTCACTCATATACTATGTACTACACTGTGCGTTTCTTATATTCTAAGTTTTTCAGTGCAACTCACTCATATACTATGTACTACACTGTGCCTTTCTTATATTCTAAGTTTTTCAGTGCAACTCATTCATATACTATGTACTACACTGTGCATTTCGTGTAATGCGGGTTTTTCAGTAAATTCTAAGTTTTTCAGTGCAACTCACTCATATACTATGTACTACACTGTGCGTTTCTTATATTCTAAGTTTTTCAGTGCAACTCACTCATGTACTATGTACTACACTGTGCGTTTCTTAAATTCTAAGTTTTTCAGTGCAACTCACTCATATACTATGTACTACACTGTGCGTTTCTTATATTCTAAGTTTTTCAGTGCAATTCACTCATATACTATGTACTACACTTTGCGTTTCTTATATTCTAAGTTTTTCAGTGCAACTCACTCATATACTATGTACTACACTGTGCGTTTCTTATATTCTAAGTTTTTCAGTGCAACTCACTCATATACTATGTACTACACTGTGCGTTTCTTATATTCTAAGTTTTTCAGTGCAACTCACTCATATACTTTGTACTACACTGTGCTTTTCTTATATTCTAAGTTTTTCAGTGCAACTCACTCATGTACTATGTACTACACTGTGCGTTTCTTATATTCTAAGTTTTTCAGTGCAACTCACTCACATACAATGTACTACACTGTGCGTTTCTTATATTCTAAGTTTTTCAGTGCAACTCACTCATATACTATGTACTACACTGTGCGTTTCTTATATTCTAAGTTTTTCAGTGCAACTCACTCATATACTATGTACTACACTGTGCGTTTCTTATATTCTAAGTTTTTCAGTGCAACTCACTCATATACTATGTACTACACTGTGCGTTTCTTATATTCTAAGTTTTTCAGTGCAACTCACTCATATACTTTGTACTACACAGTGCTTTTCTTATATTCTAAGTTTTTCAGTGCAACTCACTCATGTACTATGTACTACAGAGTGCTTTTCTTATATTCTAAGTTTTTCAGTGCAACTCACTCATATACTATGTACTACACTGTGCGTTCCTTATATTCTAAGTTTTTCAGTGCAACTCACTCATATACTATGTACTACACTGTGCGTTTCTTATATTCTAAGTTTTTCAGTGCAACTCACTCATATACTATGTGCTACACTGTGCGTTTCTTATATTCTAAGTTTTTCAGTGCAACTCACTCATATACTATGTGCTACACTGTGCGTTTCTTATATTCTAAGTTTTTTAGTGCAACTCACTCATATACTATGTACTACACTGTGCGTTTCTTATATTCTAAGTTTTTCAGTGCAACTCACTCATATACTATATGCTACACTGTGCGTTTCTTATATTCTAAGTTTTTCAGTGCAACTCACTCATATACTATGTACTACACTGTGCGTTTCTTATATTCTAAGTTTTTCAGTGCAACTCACTCATATACTATGTACTACACTGTGCGTTTCTTAAATTCTAAGTTTTTCAGTGCAACTCACTCATATACTATGTACTACACTGTGCGTTTCTTATATTCTAAGTTTTTCAGTGCAAGTCACTCATATACTATGTACTACACTGTGCGTTTCTTATATTCTAAGTTTTTCAGTGCAACTCACTCATATACTATGTACTACACTGTGCGTTTCTTATATTCTAAGTTTTTCAGTGCAACCCACTCATATAATTTGTACTACACAGTGCTTTTCTTATATTCTAAGTTTTTCAGTGCAACTCACTCATGTACTATGTACTACACAGTGCTTTTCTTATATTCTAAGTTTTTCAGTGCAACTCACTCATGTACTATGTACTACACTGTGCGTTCCTTATATTCTAAGTTTTTCAGTGCAACTCACTCATATACTATGTGCTACACTGTGTGTTTCTTATATTCTAAGTTTTTCAGTGCAACTCACTCATATACTATGTGCTATACTGTGCGTTTCTTATATTCTAAGTTTTTCAGTGCAACTCACTCATATACTATGTGCTACACTGTGCGTTTCTTAAATTCTAAGTTTTTCAGTGCAACTCACTCATATACTATGTACTACACTGTGCGTTTCTTATATTCTAAGTTTTTCAGTGCAACTCACTCATATACTATGTACTACACTGTGCGTTTCTTATATTCTAAGTTTTTCAGTGCAACTCACTCATATACTATGTACTACACTGTGCGTTTCTTATATTCTAAGTTTTTCAGTGCAACTCACTCATATACTTTGTACTACACAGTGCTTTTCTTATATTCTAAGTTTTTCAGTGCAACTCACTCATGTACTATGTACTACAGAGTGCTTTTCTTATATTCTAAGTTTTTCAGTGCAACTCACTCATATACTATGTACTACACTGTGCGTTCCTTATATTCTAAGTTTTTCAGTGCAACTCACTCATATACTATGTACTACACTGTGCGTTTCTTATATTCTAAGTTTTTCAGTGCAACTCACTCATATACTATGTACTACACTGTGCGTTTCTTATATTCTAAGTTTTTCAGTGCAACTCACTCATATACTATGTACTACACTGTGCCTTTCTTATATTCTAAGTTTTTCAGTGCAACTCATTCATATACTATGTACTACACTGTGCATTTCGTGTAATGCGGGTTTTTCAGTAAATTCTAAGTTTTTCAGTGCAACTCACTCATATACTATGTACTACACTGTGCGTTTCTTATATTCTAAGTTTTTCAGTGCAACTCACTCATGTACTATGTACTACACTGTGCGTTTCTTAAATTCTAAGTTTTTCAGTGCAACTCACTCATATACTATGTACTACACTGTGCGTTTCTTATATTCTAAGTTTTTCAGTGCAATTCACTCATATACTATGTACTACACTTTGCGTTTCTTATATTCTAAGTTTTTCAGTGCAACTCACTCATATACTATGTACTACACTGTGCGTTTCTTATATTCTAAGTTTTTCAGTGCAACTCACTCATATACTATGTACTACACTGTGCGTTTCTTATATTCTAAGTTTTTCAGTGCAACTCACTCATATACTTTGTACTACACTGTGCTTTTCTTATATTCTAAGTTTTTCAGTGCAACTCACTCATGTACTATGTACTACACTGTGCGTTTCTTATATTCTAAGTTTTTCAGTGCAACTCACTCACATACAATGTACTACACTGTGCGTTTCTTATATTCTAAGTTTTTCAGTGCAACTCACTCATATACTATGTACTACACTGTGCGTTTCTTATATTCTAAGTTTTTCAGTGCAACTCACTCATATACTATGTACTACACTGTGCGTTTCTTATATTCTAAGTTTTTCAGTGCAACTCACTCATATACTATGTACTACACTGTGCGTTTCTTATATTCTAAGTTTTTCAGTGCAACTCACTCATATACTTTGTACTACACAGTGCTTTTCTTATATTCTAAGTTTTTCAGTGCAACTCACTCATGTACTATGTACTACAGAGTGCTTTTCTTATATTCTAAGTTTTTCAGTGCAACTCACTCATATACTATGTACTACACTGTGCGTTCCTTATATTCTAAGTTTTTCAGTGCAACTCACTCATATACTATGTACTACACTGTGCGTTTCTTATATTCTAAGTTTTTCAGTGCAAGTCACTCATATACTATGTACTACACTGTGCGTTTCTTATATTCTAAGTTTTTCAGTGCAACTCACTCATATACTATGTACTACACTGTGCCTTTCTTATATTCTAAGTTTTTCAGTGCAACTCATTCATATACTATGTACTACACTGTGCATTTCGTGTAATGCGGGTTTTTCAGTAAATTCTAAGTTTTTCAGTGCAACTCACTCATATACTATGTACTACACTGTGCGTTTCTTATATTCTAAGTTTTTCAGTGCAACTCACTCATGTACTATGTACTACACTGTGCGTTTCTTAAATTCTAAGTTTTTCAGTGCAACTCACTCATATACTATGTACTACACTGTGCGTTTCTTATATTCTAAGTTTTTCAGTGCAATTCACTCATATACTATGTACTACACTTTGCGTTTCTTATATTCTAAGTTTTTCAGTGCAACTCACTCATATACTATGTACTACACTGCGCGTTTCTTATATTCTAAGTTTTTCAGTGCAACTCACTCATATACTATGTATTACACTGTGCGTTTCTTATATTCTAAGTTTTTCAGTGCAACTCACTCATATACTTTGTACTACACTGTGCTTTTCTTATATTCTAAGTTTTTCAGTGCAACTCACTCATGTACTATGTACTACACTGTGCGTTTCTTATATTCTAAGTTTTTCAGTGCAACTCACTCATATACTATGTACTACACTGTGCGTTTCTTATATTCTAAGTTTTTGAGTGCAACTCACTCATATACTATGTACTACACTGTGCGTTTCTTATATTCTAAGTTTTTCAGTGCAACTCACTCATATACTATGTACTACACTGTGCGTTTCTTATATTCTAAGTTTTTCAGTGCAACTCACTCATATACTATGTACTACACTGTGCGTTTCTTATATTCTAAGTTTTTGAGTGCAACTCACTCATATACTATGTACTACACTGTGCGTTTCTTATATTCTAAGTTTTTCAGTGCAACTCATTCATATACTATGTACTACACTGTGCATTTCGTGTAATGCGGGTTTTTCAGTAAATTCTAAGTTTTTGAGTGCAACTCATTCATATACTATGTACTACACTGTGCGTTTCTTATATTCTAAGTTTTTCAGTGCAACTCACTCATATACTATGTACTACACTGTGCGTTTCTTATATTCTAAGTTTTTCAGTGCAACTCACTCATATACTATGTGCTACACTGTGCGTTTCTTATATTCTAAGTTTTTCAGTGCAACTCACTCATATACTATGTGCTACACTGTGCGTTTCTTATATTCTAAGTTTTTCAGTGCAACTCACTCATATACTATGTGCTACACTGTGCGTTTCTTATATTCTAAGTTTTTCAGTGCAACTCACTCATATACTATGTGCTACACTGTGCGTTTCTTATATTCTAAGTTTTTCAGTGCAACTCACTCATATACTATGTACTACACTGTGCGTTTCTTATATTCTAAGTTTTTCAGTGCAACTCACTCATATACTATGTGCTACACTGTGTGTTTCTTATATTCTAAGTTTTTCAGTGCAACTCACTCATATACTATGTGCTACACTGTGCGTTTCTTATATTCTAAGTTTTTCAGTGCAACTCACTCATATACTATGTGCTACACTGTGCGTTTCTTATATTCTAAGTTTTTCAGTGCAACTCACTCATATACTATGTACTACACTGTGCGTTTCTTATATTCTAAGTTTTTCAGTGCAACTCACTCATATACTATGTGCTACACTGTGCGTTTCTTATATTCTAAGTTTTTCAGTGCAACTCACTCATATACTATGTACTACACTGTGCGTTTCTTATATTCTAAGTTTTTCAGTGCAACTCACTCATATACTATGTACTACACTGTGCGTTTCTTAAATTCTAAGTTTTTCAGTGCAACTCACTCATATACTATGTACTACACTGTGCGTTTCTTATATTCTAAGTTTTTCAGTGCAACTCACTCATATACTATGTACTACACTGTGCGTTTCTTATATTCTAAGTTTTTCAGTGCAACTCACTCATATACTATGTACTACACTGTGCGTTTCTTATATTCTAAGTTTTTCAGTGCAACTCACTCATATACTTTGTACTACACAGTGCTTTTCTTATATTCTAAGTTTTTCAGTGCAACTCACTCATGTACTATGTACTACACAGTGCTTTTCTTATATTCTAAGTTTTTCAGTGCAACTCACTCATATACTATGTACTACACTGTGCGTTCCTTATATTCTAAGTTTTTCAGTGCAACTCACTCATATACTATGTACTACACTGTGCGTTTCTTATATTCTAAGTTTTTCAGTGCAACTCACTCATATAATATGTACTACACTGTGCGTTTCTTATATTCTAAGTTTTTCAGTGCAACTCACTCATATACTATGTACTACACTGTGCGTTTCTTATATTCTAAGTTTTTCAGTGCAACTCATTCATATACTATGTACTACACTGTGCATTTCGTGTAATGCGGGTTTTTCAGTAAATTCTAAGTTTTTCAGGGCAACTCACTCATATACTATGTACTACACTGTGCGTTTCTTATATTCTAAGTTTTTCAGTGCAACTCACTCATGTACTATGTACTACACTGTGCGTTTCTTAAATTCTAAGTTTTTCAGTGCAACTCACTCATATACTATGTACTACACTGTGCGTTTCTTATATTCTAAGTTTTTCAGTGCAAGTCACTCATATACTATGTACTACACTTTGCGTTTCTTATATTCTAAGTTTTTCAGTGCAACTCACTCATATACTATGTACTACACTGTGCGTTTCTTATATTCTAAGTTTTTCAGTGCAACTCACTCATATACTATGTATTACACTGTGCGTTTCTTATATTCTAAGTTTTTCAGTGCAACTCACTCATATACTTTGTACTACACTGTGCTTTTCTTATATTCTAAGTTTTTCAGTGCAACTCACTCATGTACTATGTACTACACTGTGCGATTCTTATATTCTAAGTTTTTCAGTGCAACTCACTCATATACTATGTACTACACTGTGCGTTTCTTATATTCTAAGTTTTTGAGTGCAACTCACTCATATACTATGTACTACACTGTGCGTTTCTTATATTCTAAGTTTTTCAGTGCAACTCACTCATATACTATGTACTACACTGTGCCTTTCTTATATTCTAAGTTTTTCAGTGCAACTCATTCATATACTATGTACTACACTGTGCATTTCGTGTAATGCGGGTTTTTCAGTAAATTCTAAGTTTTTCAGTGCAACTCACTCATATACTATGTACTACACTGTGCGTTTCTTATATTCTAAGTTTTTCAGTGCAACTCACTCATGTACTATGTACTACACTGTGCGTTTCTTAAATTCTAAGTTTTTCAGTGCAACTCACTCATATACTATGTACTACACTGTGCGTTTCTTATATTCTAAGTTTTTCAGTGCAATTCACTCATATACTATGTACTACACTTTGCGTTTCTTATATTCTAAGTTTTTCAGTGCAACTCACTCATATACTATGTACTACACTGCGCGTTTCTTATGTTCTAAGTTTTTCAGTGCAACTCACTCATATACTATGTATTACACTGTGCGTTTCTTATATTCTAAGTTTTTCAGTGCAACTCACTCATATACTTTGTACTACACTGTGCTTTTCTTATATTCTAAGTTTTTCAGTGCAACTCACTCATGTACTATGTACTACACTGTGCGTTTCTTATATTCTAAGTTTTTCAGTGCAACTCACTCATATACTATGTACTACACTGTGCGTTTCTTATATTCTAAGTTTTTGAGTGCAACTCACTCATATACTATGTACTACACTGTGCGTTTCTTATATTCTAAGTTTTTCAGTGCAACTCACTCATATACTATGTACTACACTGTGCGTTTCTTATATTCTAAGTTTTTCAGTGCAACTCACTCATATACTATGTACTACACTGTGCGTTTCTTATATTCTAAGTTTTTGAGTGCAACTCACTCATATACTATGTACTACACTGTGCGTTTCTTATATTCTAAGTTTTTCAGTGCAACTCATTCATATACTATGTACTACACTGTGCATTTCGTGTAATGCGGGTTTTTCAGTAAATTCTAAGTTTTTGAGTGCAACTCATTCATATACTATGTACTACACTGTGCGTTTCTTATATTCTAAGTTTTTCAGTGCAACTCACTCATATACTATGTACTACACTGTGCGTTTCTTATATTCTAAGTTTTTCAGTGCAACTCACTCATATACTATGTGCTACACTGTGCGTTTCTTATATTCTAAGTTTTTCAGTGCAACTCACTCATATACTATGTGCTACACTGTGCGTTTCTTATATTCTAAGTTTTTCAGTGCAACTCACTCATATACTATGTGCTACACTGTGCGTTTCTTATATTCTAAGTTTTTCAGTGCAACTCACTCATATACTATGTGCTACACTGTGCGTTTCTTATATTCTAAGTTTTTCAGTGCAACTCACTCATATACTATGTACTACACTGTGCGTTTCTTATATTCTAAGTTTTTCAGTGCAACTCACTCATATACTATGTGCTACACTGTGTGATTCTTATATTCTAAGTTTTTCAGTGCAACTCACTCATATACTATGTGCTACACTGTGCGTTTCTTATATTCTAAGTTTTTCAGTGCAACTCACTCATATACTATGTGCTACACTGTGCGTTTCTTATATTCTAAGTTTTTCAGTGCAACTCACTCATATACTATGTACTACACTGTGCGTTTCTTATATTCTAAGTTTTTCAGTGCAACTCACTCATATACTATGTGCTACACTGTGCGTTTCTTATATTCTAAGTTTTTCAGTGCAACTCACTCATATACTATGTACTACACTGTGCGTTTCTTATATTCTAAGTTTTTCAGTGCAACTCACTCATATACTATGTACTACACTGTGCGTTTCTTAAATTCTAAGTTTTTCAGTGCAACTCACTCATATACTATGTACTACACTGTGCGTTTCTTATATTCTAAGTTTTTCAGTGCAACTCACTCATATACTATGTACTACACTGTGCGTTTCTTATATTCTAAGTTTTTCAGTGCAACTCACTCATATACTATGTACTACACTGTGCGTTTCTTATATTCTAAGTTTTTCAGTGCAACTCACTCATATACTTTGTACTACACTGTGCTTTTCTTATATTCTAAGTTTTTCAGTGCAACTCACTCATGTACTATGTACTACACTGTGCGTTTCTTATATTCTAAGTTTTTCAGTGCAACTCACTCATATACTATGTACTACACTGTGCGTTTCTTATATTCTAAGTTTTTGAGTGCAACTCACTCATATACTATGTACTACACTGTGCGTTTCTTATATTCTAAGTTTTTCAGTGCAACTCACTCATATACTATGTACTACACTGTGCGTTTCTTATATTCTAAGTTTTTCAGTGCAACTCACTCATATACTATGTACTACACTGTGCGTTTCTTATATTCTAAGTTTTTGAGTGCAACTCACTCATATACTATGTACTACACTGTGCGTTTCTTATATTCTAAGTTTTTCAGTGCAACTCATTCATATACTATGTACTACACTGTGCATTTCGTGTAATGCGGGTTTTTCAGTAAATTCTAAGTTTTTGAGTGCAACTCATTCATATACTATGTACTACACTGTGCGTTTCTTATATTCTAAGTTTTTCAGTGCAACTCACTCATATACTATGTACTACACTGTGCGTTTCTTATATTCTAAGTTTTTCAGTGCAACTCACTCATATACTATGTGCTACACTGTGCGTTTCTTATATTCTAAGTTTTTCAGTGCAACTCACTCATATACTATGTGCTACACTGTGCGTTTCTTATATTCTAAGTTTTTCAGTGCAACTCACTCATATACTATGTGCTACACTGTGCGTTTCTTATATTCTAAGTTTTTCAGTGCAACTCACTCATATACTATGTGCTACACTGTGCGTTTCTTATATTCTAAGTTTTTCAGTGCAACTCACTCATATACTATGTACTACACTGTGCGTTTCTTATATTCTAAGTTTTTCAGTGCAACTCACTCATATACTATGTGCTACACTGTGTGTTTCTTATATTCTAAGTTTTTCAGTGCAACTCACTCATATACTATGTGCTACACTGTGCGTTTCTTATATTCTAAGTTTTTCAGTGCAACTCACTCATATACTATGTGCTACACTGTGCGTTTCTTATATTCTAAGTTTTTCAGTGCAACTCACTCATATACTATGTACTACACTGTGCGTTTCTTATATTCTAAGTTTTTCAGTGCAACTCACTCATATACTATGTGCTACACTGTGCGTTTCTTATATTCTAAGTTTTTCAGTGCAACTCACTCATATACTATGTACTACACTGTGCGTTTCTTATATTCTAAGTTTTTCAGTGCAACTCACTCATATACTATGTACTACACTGTGCGTTTCTTAAATTCTAAGTTTTTCAGTGCAACTCACTCATATACTATGTACTACACTGTGCGTTTCTTATATTCTAAGTTTTTCAGTGCAACTCACTCATATACTATGTACTACACTGTGCGTTTCTTATATTCTAAGTTTTTCAGTGCAACTCACTCATATACTATGTACTACACTGTGCGTTTCTTATATTCTAAGTTTTTCAGTGCAACTCACTCATATACTTTGTACTACACAGTGCTTTTCTTATATTCTAAGTTTTTCAGTGCAACTCACTCATGTACTATGTACTACACTGTGCGTTTCTTAAATTCTAAGTTTTTCAGTGCAACTCACTCATATACTATGTACTACACTGTGCGTTTCTTATATTCTAAGTTTTTCAGTGCAAGTCACTCATATACTATGTACTACACTTTGCGTTTCTTATATTCTAAGTTTTTCAGTGCAACTCACTCATATACTATGTACTACACTGTGCGTTTCTTATATTCTAAGTTTTTCAGTGCAACTCACTCATATACTATGTATTACACTGTGCGTTTCTTATATTCTAAGTTTTTCAGTGCAACTCACTCATATACTTTGTACTACACTGTGCTTTTCTTATATTCTAAGTTTTTCAGTGCAACTCACTCATGTACTATGTACTACACTGTGCGATTCTTATATTCTAAGTTTTTCAGTGCAACTCACTCATATACTATGTACTACACTGTGCGTTTCTTATATTCTAAGTTTTTGAGTGCAACTCACTCATATACTATGTACTACACTGTGCGTTTCTTATATTCTATGTTTTTCAGTGCAACTCACTCATATACTATGTACTACACTGTGCGTTTCTTATATTCTAAGTTTTTCAGTGCAACTCACTCATATACTATGTACTACACTGTGCGTTTCTTATATTCTAAGTTTTTGAGTGCAACTCACTCATATACTATGTACTACACTGTGCGTTTCTTATATTCTAAGTTTTTCAGTGCAACTCATTCATATACTATGTACTACACAGTGCATTTCGTGTAATGCGGGTTTTTCAGTAAATTCTAAGTTTTTCAGTGCAACTCATTCATATACTATGTACTATACTGTGCATTTCGTGTAATGCGGGTTTTTCAGTAAATTCTAAGTTTTTCAGTGCAACTCATTCATATACTATGTACTATACTGTGCGTTTCTTATATTCTAAGTTTTTCAGTGCAACTCACTCATATACTATGTACTACACTGTGCGTTTCTTATATTCTAAGTTTTTCAGTGCAACTCACTCATATACTATGTGCTACACTGTGCGTTTCTTATATTCTAAGTTTTTCAGTGCAACTCACTCATATACTATGTGCTACACTGTGCGTTTCTTATATTCTAAGTTTTTCAGTGCAACTCACTCATATACTATGTGCTACACTGTGCGTTTCTTATATTCTAAGTTTTTCAGTGCAACTCACTCATATACTATGTGCTACACTGTGCGTTTCTTATATTCTAAGTTTTTCAGTGCAACTCATTCATATACTATGTGCTACACTGTGCGTTTCTTATATTCTAAGTTTTTCAGTGCAACTCACTCATATACTATGTGCTACACTGTGCGTTTCTTATATTCTAAGTTTTTCAGTGCAACTCACTCATATACTATGTACTACACTGTGCGTTTCTTATATTCTAAGTTTTTCAGTGCAACTCACTCATATACTATGTACTACACTGTGCGTTTCTTATATTCTAAGTTTTTCAGTGCAACTCACTCATATACTATATACTACACTGTGCGTTTCTTATATTCTAAGTTTTTCAGTGCAACTCACTTATATACTATGTACTACACTGTGCGTTTCTTAAATTCTAATATTTTCAGTGCAACTCACTCATATACTATGTACTACACTGTGCGTTTCTTATATTCTAAGTTTTTCAGTGCAACTCACTCATATACTATGTACTACACTGTGCGTTTCTTATATTCTAAGTTTTTCAGTGCAACTCACTCATATACTATGTACTACACTGTGCGTTTCTTATATTCTAAGTTTTTCAGTGCAACTCACTCATATACTTTGTACTACACAGTGCTTTTCTTATATTCTAAGTTTTTCAGTGCAACTCACTCATGTACTATGTACTACACAGTGCTTTTCTTATATTCTAAGTTTTTCAGTGCAACTCACTCATGTACTATGTACTACACTGTGCGTTTCTTATATTCTAAGTTTTTGAGTGCAACTCACTCATATACTATGTACTACACTGTGCGTTTCTTATATTCTAAGTTTTTCAGTGCAACTCACTCATATACTATGTACTACACTGTGCGTTTCTTATATTCTAAGTTTTTCAGTGCAACTCACTTATATACTATGTGCTACACTGTGCGTTTCTTATATTCTAAGTTTTTCAGTGCAACTCACTCATATACTATGTGCTACACTGTGCGTTTCTTATATTCTAAGTTTTTGAGTGCAACTCACTCATATACTATGTGCTACACTGTGCGTTTCTTATATTCTAAGTATTTTAGTGCAACTCACTCATATACTATGTACTACACTGTGCGTTTCTTATATTCTAAGTTTTTCAGTGCAACTCACTCATATACTATATGCTACACTGTGCGTTTCTTATATTCTAAGTTTTTCAGTGCAACTCACTCATATACTATGTACTACACTGTGCGTTTCTTATATTCTAAGTTTTTCAGTGCAACTCACTCATATACTATGTACTACACTGTGCGTTTCTTAAATTCTAAGTTTTTCAGTGCAACTCACTCATATACTATGTACTACACTGTGCGTTTCTTATATTCTAAGTTTTTCAGTGCAAGTCACTCATATACTATGTACTACACTGTGCGTTTCTTATATTCTAAGTTTTTCAGTGCAACTCACTCATATACTATGTACTACACTGTGCGTTTCTTATATTCTAAGTTTTTCAGTGCAACTCACTCATATACTTTGTACTACACAGTTCTTTTCTTATATTCTAAGTTTTTCAGTGCAACTCACTCATGTACTATGTACTACACAGTGCTTTTCTTATATTCTAAGTTTTTCAGTGCAACTCACTCATGTACTATGTACTACACTGTGCGTTCCTTATATTCTAAGTTTTTCAGTGCAACTCACTCATATACTATGTGCTACACTGTGTGTTTCTTATATTCTAAGTTTTTCAGTGCAACTCACTCATATACTATGTGCTATACTGTGCGTTTCTTATATTCTAAGTTTTTCAGTGCAACTCACTCATATACTATGTGCTACACTGTGCGTTTCTTATATTCTAAGTTTTTCAGTGCAACTCACTCATATACTATGTACTACACTGTGCGTTTCTTATATTCTAAGTTTTTCAGTGCAACTCACTCATATACTATGTGCTACACTGTTCGTTTCTTATATTCTAAGTTTTTCAGTGCAACTCACTCATATACTATGTACTACACTGTGCGTTTCTTATATTCTAAGTTTTTCAGTGCAACTCACTCATATACTATGTACTACACTGTGCGTTTCTTAAATTCTAAGTTTTTCAGTGCAACTCACTCATATACTATGTACTACACTGTGCGTTTCTTATATTCTAAGTTTTTCAGTGCAACTCACTCATATACTATGTACTACACTGTGCGTTTCTTATATTCTAAGTTTTTCAGTGCAACTCACTCATATACTATGTACTACACTGTGCGTTTCTTATATTCTAAGTTTTTCAGTGCAACTCACTCATATACTTTGTACTACACAGTGCTTTTCTTATATTCTAAGTTTTTCAGTGCACTCACTCATGTACTATGTACTACACAGTGCTTTTCTTATATTCTAAGTTTTTCAGTGCAACTCACTCATATACTATGTACTACACTGTGCGTTCTTTATATTCTAAGTTTTTCAGTGCAACTCACTCATATACTATGTACTACACTGTGCGTTTCTTATATTCTAAGTTTTTCAGTGCAACTCACTCATATACTATGTACTACACTGTGCGTTTCTTATATTCTAAGTTTTTCAGTGCAACTCACTCATATACTATGTACTACACTGTGCCTTTCTTATATTCTAAGTTTTTCAGTGCAACTAATTCATATACTATGTACTACACTGTGCATTTCGTGTAATGCGGGTTTTTCAGTAAATTCTAAGTTTTTCAGTGCAACTCACTCATATACTATGTACTACACTGTGCGTTTCTTGTATTCTAAGTTTTTCAGTGCAACTCACTCATGTACTATGTACTACACTGTGCGTTTCTTAAATTCTAAGTTTTTCAGTGCAACTCACTCATATACTATGTACTACACTGTGCGTTTCTTATATTCTAAGTTTTTCAGTGCAATTCACTCATATACTATGTACTACACTTTGCGTTTCTTATATTCTAAGTTTTTCAGTGCAACTCACTCATATACTATGTACTACACTGTGCGTTTCTTATATTCTAAGTTTTTCAGTGCAACTCACTCATATACTTTGTACTACACTGTGCTTTTCTTATATTCTAAGTTTTTCAGTGCAACTCACTCATGTACTATGTACTACACTGTGCGTTTCTTATATTCTAAGTTTTTCAGTGCAACTCACTCATATACTATGTACTACACTGTGCGTTTCTTATATTCTAAGTTTTTGAGTGCAACTCACTCATATACTATGTACTACACTGTGCGTTTCTTATATTCTAAGTTTTTCAGTGCAACTCACTCATATACTATGTACTACACTGTGCGTTTCTTATATTCTAAGTTTTTCAGTGCAACTCACTCATATACTATGTACTACACTGTGCGTTTCTTATATTCTAAGTTTTTGAGTGCAACTCACTCATATACTATGTACTACACTGTGCGTTTCTTATATTCTAAGTTTTTCAGTGCAACTCATTCATATACTATGTACTACACTGTGCATTTCGTGTAATGCGGGTTTTTCAGTAAATTCTAAGTTTTTCAGTGCAACTCATTCATATACTATGTACTATACTGTGCGTTTCTTATATTCTAAGTTTTTCAGTGCAACTCACTCATATACTATGTACTACACTGTGCGTTTCTTATATTCTAAGTTTTTCAGTGCAACTCACTCATATACTATGTGCTACACTGTGCGTTTCTTATATTCTAAGTTTTTCAGTGCAACTCACTCATATACTATGTGCTACACTGTGCGTTTCTTATATTCTAAGTTTTTCAGTGCAACTCACTCATATACTATGTGCTACACTGTGCGTTTCTTATATTCTAAGTTTTTCAGTGCAACTCACTCATATACTATGTGCTACACTGTGCGTTTCTTATATTCTAAGTTTTTCAGTGCAACTCATTCATATACTATGTGCTACACTGTGCGTTTCTTATATTCTAAGTTTTTCAGTGCAACTCACTCATATACTATGTGCTACACTGTGCGTTTCTTATATTCTAAGTTTTTCAGTGCAACTCACTCATATACTATGTACTACACTGTGCGTTTCTTATATTCTAAGTTTTTCAGTGCAACTCACTCATATACTATGTACTACACTGTGCGTTTCTTATATTCTAAGTTTTTCAGTGCAACTCACTCATATACTATGTACTACACTGTGCGTTTCTTATATTCTAAGTTTTTCAGTGCAACTCACTCATATACTATGTACTACACTGTGCGTTTCTTAAATTCTAATATTTTCAGTGCAACTCACTCATATACTATGTACTACACTGTGCGTTTCTTATATTCTAAGTTTTTCAGTGCAACTCACTCATATACTATGTGCTACACTGTGCGTTTCTTATATTCTAAGTTTTTCAGTGCAACTCACTCATATACTATGTGCTACACTGTGCGTTTCTTATATTCTAAGTATTTTAGTGCAACTCACTCATATACTATGTACTACACTGTGCGTTTCTTATATTCTAAGTTTTTCAGTGCAACTCATTCATATACTATGTACTACACAGTGCATTTCGTGTAATGCGGGTTTTTCAGTAAATTCTAAGTTTTTCAGTGCAACTCATTCATATACTATGTACTATACTGTGCATTTCGTGTAATGCGGGTTTTTCAGTAAATTCTAAGTTTTTCAGTGCAACTCATTCATATACTATGTACTATACTGTGCGTTTCTTATATTCTAAGTTTTTCAGTGCAACTCACTCATATACTATGTACTACACTGTGCGTTTCTTATATTCTAAGTTTTTCAGTGCAACTCACTCATATACTATGTGCTACACTGTGCGTTTCTTATATTCTAAGTTTTTCAGTGCAACTCACTCATATACTATGTGCTACACTGTGCGTTTCTTATATTCTAAGTTTTTCAGTGCAACTCACTCATATACTATGTGCTACACTGTGCGTTTCTTATATTCTAAGTTTTTCAGTGCAACTCACTCATATACTATGTGCTACACTGTGCGTTTCTTATATTCTAAGTTTTTCAGTGCAACTCATTCATATACTATGTGCTACACTGTGCGTTTCTTATATTCTAAGTTTTTCAGTGCAACTCACTCATATACTATGTGCTACACTGTGCGTTTCTTATATTCTAAGTTTTTCAGTGCAACTCACTCATATACTATGTACTACACTGTGCGTTTCTTATATTCTAAGTTTTTCAGTGCAACTCACTCATATACTATGTACTACACTGTGCGTTTCTTATATTCTAAGTTTTTCAGTGCAACTCACTCATATACTATATACTACACTGTGCGTTTCTTATATTCTAAGTTTTTCAGTGCAACTCACTTATATACTATGTACTACACTGTGCGTTTCTTAAATTCTAATATTTTCAGTGCAACTCACTCATATACTATGTACTACACTGTGCGTTTCTTATATTCTAAGTTTTTCAGTGCAACTCACTCATATACTATGTACTACACTGTGCGTTTCTTATATTCTAAGTTTTTCAGTGCAACTCACTCATATACTATGTACTACACTGTGCGTTTCTTATATTCTAAGTTTTTCAGTGCAACTCACTCATATACTTTGTACTACACAGTGCTTTTCTTATATTCTAAGTTTTTCAGTGCAACTCACTCATGTACTATGTACTACACAGTGCTTTTCTTATATTCTAAGTTTTTCAGTGCAACTCACTCATGTACTATGTACTACACTGTGCGTTTCTTATATTCTAAGTTTTTGAGTGCAACTCACTCATATACTATGTACTACACTGTGCGTTTCTTATATTCTAAGTTTTTCAGTGCAACTCACTCATATACTATGTACTACACTGTGCGTTTCTTATATTCTAAGTTTTTCAGTGCAACTCACTTATATACTATGTGCTACACTGTGCGTTTCTTATATTCTAAGTTTTTCAGTGCAACTCACTCATATACTATGTGCTACACTGTGCGTTTCTTATATTCTAAGTTTTTGAGTGCAACTCACTCATATACTATGTGCTACACTGTGCGTTTCTTATATTCTAAGTATTTTAGTGCAACTCACTCATATACTATGTACTACACTGTGCGTTTCTTATATTCTAAGTTTTTCAGTGCAACTCACTCATATACTATATGCTACACTGTGCGTTTCTTATATTCTAAGTTTTTCAGTGCAACTCACTCATATACTATGTACTACACTGTGCGTTTCTTATATTCTAAGTTTTTCAGTGCAACTCACTCATATACTATGTACTACACTGTGCGTTTCTTAAATTCTAAGTTTTTCAGTGCAACTCACTCATATACTATGTACTACACTGTGCGTTTCTTATATTCTAAGTTTTTCAGTGCAAGTCACTCATATACTATGTACTACACTGTGCGTTTCTTATATTCTAAGTTTTTCAGTGCAACTCACTCATATACTATGTACTACACTGTGCGTTTCTTATATTCTAAGTTTTTCAGTGCAACTCACTCATATACTTTGTACTACACAGTTCTTTTCTTATATTCTAAGTTTTTCAGTGCAACTCACTCATGTACTATGTACTACACAGTGCTTTTCTTATATTCTAAGTTTTTCAGTGCAACTCACTCATGTACTATGTACTACACTGTGCGTTCCTTATATTCTAAGTTTTTCAGTGCAACTCACTCATATACTATGTGCTACACTGTGTGTTTCTTATATTCTAAGTTTTTCAGTGCAACTCACTCATATACTATGTGCTATACTGTGCGTTTCTTATATTCTAAGTTTTTCAGTGCAACTCACTCATATACTATGTGCTACACTGTGCGTTTCTTATATTCTAAGTTTTTCAGTGCAACTCACTCATATACTATGTACTACACTGTGCGTTTCTTATATTCTAAGTTTTTCAGTGCAACTCACTCATATACTATGTGCTACACTGTTCGTTTCTTATATTCTAAGTTTTTCAGTGCAACTCACTCATATACTATGTACTACACTGTGCGTTTCTTATATTCTAAGTTTTTCAGTGCAACTCACTCATATACTATGTACTACACTGTGCGTTTCTTAAATTCTAAGTTTTTCAGTGCAACTCACTCATATACTATGTACTACACTGTGCGTTTCTTATATTCTAAGTTTTTCAGTGCAACTCACTCATATACTATGTACTACACTGTGCGTTTCTTATATTCTAAGTTTTTCAGTGCAACTCACTCATATACTATGTACTACACTGTGCGTTTCTTATATTCTAAGTTTTTCAGTGCAACTCACTCATATACTTTGTACTACACAGTGCTTTTCTTATATTCTAAGTTTTTCAGTGCACTCACTCATGTACTATGTACTACACAGTGCTTTTCTTATATTCTAAGTTTTTCAGTGCAACTCACTCATATACTATGTACTACACTGTGCGTTCTTTATATTCTAAGTTTTTCAGTGCAACTCACTCATATACTATGTACTACACTGTGCGTTTCTTATATTCTAAGTTTTTCAGTGCAACTCACTCATATACTATGTACTACACTGTGCGTTTCTTATATTCTAAGTTTTTCAGTGCAACTCACTCATATACTATGTACTACACTGTGCCTTTCTTATATTCTAAGTTTTTCAGTGCAACTAATTCATATACTATGTACTACACTGTGCATTTCGTGTAATGCGGGTTTTTCAGTAAATTCTAAGTTTTTCAGTGCAACTCACTCATATACTATGTACTACACTGTGCGTTTCTTGTATTCTAAGTTTTTCAGTGCAACTCACTCATGTACTATGTACTACACTGTGCGTTTCTTAAATTCTAAGTTTTTCAGTGCAACTCACTCATATACTATGTACTACACTGTGCGTTTCTTATATTCTAAGTTTTTCAGTGCAATTCACTCATATACTATGTACTACACTTTGCGTTTCTTATATTCTAAGTTTTTCAGTGCAACTCACTCATATACTATGTACTACACTGTGCGTTTCTTATATTCTAAGTTTTTCAGTGCAACTCACTCATATACTTTGTACTACACTGTGCTTTTCTTATATTCTAAGTTTTTCAGTGCAACTCACTCATGTACTATGTACTACACTGTGCGTTTCTTATATTCTAAGTTTTTCAGTGCAACTCACTCATATACTATGTACTACACTGTGCGTTTCTTATATTCTAAGTTTTTGAGTGCAACTCACTCATATACTATGTACTACACTGTGCGTTTCTTATATTCTAAGTTTTTCAGTGCAACTCACTCATATACTATGTACTACACTGTGCGTTTCTTATATTCTAAGTTTTTCAGTGCAACTCACTCATATACTATGTACTACACTGTGCGTTTCTTATATTCTAAGTTTTTGAGTGCAACTCACTCATATACTATGTACTACACTGTGCGTTTCTTATATTCTAAGTTTTTCAGTGCAACTCATTCATATACTATGTACTACACTGTGCATTTCGTGTAATGCGGGTTTTTCAGTAAATTCTAAGTTTTTCAGTGCAACTCATTCATATACTATGTACTATACTGTGCGTTTCTTATATTCTAAGTTTTTCAGTGCAACTCACTCATATACTATGTACTACACTGTGCGTTTCTTATATTCTAAGTTTTTCAGTGCAACTCACTCATATACTATGTGCTACACTGTGCGTTTCTTATATTCTAAGTTTTTCAGTGCAACTCACTCATATACTATGTGCTACACTGTGCGTTTCTTATATTCTAAGTTTTTCAGTGCAACTCACTCATATACTATGTGCTACACTGTGCGTTTCTTATATTCTAAGTTTTTCAGTGCAACTCACTCATATACTATGTGCTACACTGTGCGTTTCTTATATTCTAAGTTTTTCAGTGCAACTCATTCATATACTATGTGCTACACTGTGCGTTTCTTATATTCTAAGTTTTTCAGTGCAACTCACTCATATACTATGTGCTACACTGTGCGTTTCTTATATTCTAAGTTTTTCAGTGCAACTCACTCATATACTATGTACTACACTGTGCGTTTCTTATATTCTAAGTTTTTCAGTGCAACTCACTCATATACTATGTACTACACTGTGCGTTTCTTATATTCTAAGTTTTTCAGTGCAACTCACTCATATACTATGTACTACACTGTGCGTTTCTTATATTCTAAGTTTTTCAGTGCAACTCACTCATATACTATGTACTACACTGTGCGTTTCTTAAATTCTAATATTTTCAGTGCAACTCACTCATATACTATGTACTACACTGTGCGTTTCTTATATTCTAAGTTTTTCAGTGCAACTCACTCATATACTATGTGCTACACTGTGCGTTTCTTATATTCTAAGTTTTTCAGTGCAACTCACTCATATACTATGTGCTACACTGTGCGTTTCTTATATTCTAAGTATTTTAGTGCAACTCACTCATATACTATGTACTACACTGTGCGTTTCTTATATTCTAAGTTTTTCAGTGCAACTCACTCATATACTATATGCTACACTGTGCGTTTCTTATATTCTAAGTTTTTCAGTGCAACTCACTCATATACTATGTACTACACTGTGCGTTTCTTATATTCTAAGTTTTTCAGTGCAACTCACTCATATACTATATGCTACACTGTGCGTTTCTTATATTCTAAGTTTTTCAGTGCAACTCACTCATATACTATGTACTACACTGTGCGTTTCTTATATTCTAAGTTTTTCAGTGCAACTCACTCATATACTATGTACTACACTGTGCGTTTCTTAAATTCTAAGTTTTTCAGTGCAACTCACTCATGTACTATGTACTACACTGTGCGTTTCTTATATTCTAAGTTTTTCAGTGCAAGTCACTCATATACTATGTACTACACTGTGCGTTTCTTATATTCTAAGTTTTTCAGTGCAACTCACTCATATACTATGTACTACTCTGTGCGTTTCTTATATTCTAAGTTTTTCAGTGCAACTCACTCATATACTTTGTACTACACAGTGCTTTTCTTATATTCTAAGTTTTTCAGTGCAACTCACTCATGTACTATGTACTACACAGTGCTTTTCTTATATTCTAAGTTTTTCAGTGCAACTCACTCATGTACTATGTACTACACTGTGCGTTCCTTATATTCTAAGTTTTTCAGTGCAACTCACTCATATACTATGTGCTACACTGTGTGTTTCTTATATTCTAAGTTTTTCAGTGCAACTCACTCATATACTATGTGCTATACTGTGCGTTTCTTATATTCTAAGTTTTTCAGTGCAACTCACTCATATACTATGTGCTACACTGTGCGTTTCTTATATTCTAAGTTTTTCAGTGCAACTCACTCATATACTATGTACTACACTGTGCGTTTCTTATATTCTAAGTTTTTCAGTGCAACTCACTCATATACTATGTGCTACACTGTTCGTTTCTTATATTCTAAGTTTTTCATTGCAACTCACTCATATACTATGTACTACACTGTGCGTTTCTTATATTCTAAGTTTTTCAGTGCAACTCACTCATATACTATGTACTACACTGTGCGTTTCTTAAATTCTAAGTTTTTCAGTGCAACTCACTCATATACTATGTACTACACTGTGCGTTTCTTATATTCTAAGTTTTTCAGTGCAACTCACTCATATACTATGTACTACACTGTGCGTTTCTTAAATTCTAAGTTTTTCAGTGCAACTCACTCATGTACTATGTACTACACTGTGCGTTTCTTATATTCTAAGTTTTTCAGTGCAAGTCACTCATATACTATGTACTACACTGTGCGTTTCTTATATTCTAAGTTTTTCAGTGCAACTCACTCATATACTATGTACTACTCTGTGCGTTTCTTATATTCTAAGTTTTTCAGTGCAACTCACTCATATACTTTGTACTACACAGTGCTTTTCTTATATTCTAAGTTTTTCAGTGCAACTCACTCATGTACTATGTACTACACAGTGCTTTTCTTATATTCTAAGTTTTTCAGTGCAACTCACTCATATACTATGTACTACACTGTGCGTTCTTTATATTCTAAGTTTTTCAGTGCAACTCACTCATATACTATGTACTACACTGTGCGTTTCTTATATTCTAAGTTTTTCAGTGCAACTCACTCATATACTATGTACTACACTGTGCGTTTCTTATATTCTAAGTTTTTCAGTGCAACTCACTCATATACTATGTACTACACTGTGCCTTTCTTATATTCTAAGTTTTTCAGTGCAACTAATTCATATACTATGTACTACACTGTGCATTTCGTGTAATGCGGGTTTTTCAGTAAATTCTAAGTTTTTCAGTGCAACTCACTCATATACTATGTACTACACTGTGCGTTTCTTGTATTCTAAGTTTTTCAGTGCAACTCACTCATGTACTATGTACTACACTGTGCGTTTCTTAAATTCTAAGTTTTTCAGTGCAACTCACTCATATACTATGTACTACACTGTGCGTTTCTTATATTCTAAGTTTTTCAGTGCAATTCACTCATATACTATGTACTACACTTTGCGTTTCTTATATTCTAAGTTTTTCAGTGCAACTCACTCATATACTATGTACTACACTGTGCGTTTCTTATATTCTAAGTTTTTCAGTGCAACTCACTCATATACTTTGTACTACACTGTGCTTTTCTTATATTCTAAGTTTTTCAGTGCAACTCACTCATGTACTATGTACTACACTGTGCGTTTCTTATATTCTAAGTTTTTCAGTGCAACTCACTCATATACTATGTACTACACTGTGCGTTTCTTATATTCTAAGTTTTTGAGTGCAACTCACTCATATACTATGTACTACACTGTGCGTTTCTTATATTCTAAGTTTTTCAGTGCAACTCACTCATATACTATGTACTACACTGTGCGTTTCTTATATTCTAAGTTTTTCAGTGCAACTCACTCATATACTATGTACTACACTGTGCGTTTCTTATATTCTAAGTTTTTGAGTGCAACTCACTCATATACTATGTACTACACTGTGCGTTTCTTATATTCTAAGTTTTTCAGTGCAACTCATTCATATACTATGTACTACACTGTGCATTTCGTGTAATGCGGGTTTTTCAGTAAATTCTAAGTTTTTCAGTGCAACTCATTCATATACTATGTACTATACTGTGCGTTTCTTATATTCTAAGTTTTTCAGTGCAACTCACTCATATACTATGTACTACACTGTGCGTTTCTTATATTCTAAGTTTTTCAGTGCAACTCACTCATATACTATGTGCTACACTGTGCGTTTCTTATATTCTAAGTTTTTCAGTGCAACTCACTCATATACTATGTGCTACACTGTGCGTTTCTTATATTCTAAGTTTTTCAGTGCAACTCACTCATATACTATGTGCTACACTGTGCGTTTCTTATATTCTAAGTTTTTCAGTGCAACTCACTCATATACTATGTGCTACACTGTGCGTTTCTTATATTCTAAGTTTTTCAGTGCAACTCATTCATATACTATGTGCTACACTGTGCGTTTCTTATATTCTAAGTTTTTCAGTGCAACTCACTCATATACTATGTGCTACACTGTGCGTTTCTTATATTCTAAGTTTTTCAGTGCAACTCACTCATATACTATGTACTACACTGTGCGTTTCTTATATTCTAAGTTTTTCAGTGCAACTCACTCATATACTATGTACTACACTGTGCGTTTCTTATATTCTAAGTTTTTCAGTGCAACTCACTCATATACTATGTACTACACTGTGCGTTTCTTATATTCTAAGTTTTTCAGTGCAACTCACTCATATACTATGTACTACACTGTGCGTTTCTTAAATTCTAATATTTTCAGTGCAACTCACTCATATACTATGTACTACACTGTGCGTTTCTTATATTCTAAGTTTTTCAGTGCAACTCACTCATATACTATGTGCTACACTGTGCGTTTCTTATATTCTAAGTTTTTCAGTGCAACTCACTCATATACTATGTGCTACACTGTGCGTTTCTTATATTCTAAGTATTTTAGTGCAACTCACTCATATACTATGTACTACACTGTGCGTTTCTTATATTCTAAGTTTTTCAGTGCAACTCACTCATATACTATATGCTACACTGTGCGTTTCTTATATTCTAAGTTTTTCAGTGCAACTCACTCATATACTATGTACTACACTGTGCGTTTCTTATATTCTAAGTTTTTCAGTGCAACTCACTCATATACTATATGCTACACTGTGCGTTTCTTATATTCTAAGTTTTTCAGTGCAACTCACTCATATACTATGTACTACACTGTGCGTTTCTTATATTCTAAGTTTTTCAGTGCAACTCACTCATATACTATGTACTACACTGTGCGTTTCTTAAATTCTAAGTTTTTCAGTGCAACTCACTCATGTACTATGTACTACACTGTGCGTTTCTTATATTCTAAGTTTTTCAGTGCAAGTCACTCATATACTATGTACTACACTGTGCGTTTCTTATATTCTAAGTTTTTCAGTGCAACTCACTCATATACTATGTACTACTCTGTGCGTTTCTTATATTCTAAGTTTTTCAGTGCAACTCACTCATATACTTTGTACTACACAGTGCTTTTCTTATATTCTAAGTTTTTCAGTGCAACTCACTCATGTACTATGTACTACACAGTGCTTTTCTTATATTCTAAGTTTTTCAGTGCAACTCACTCATGTACTATGTACTACACTGTGCGTTCCTTATATTCTAAGTTTTTCAGTGCAACTCACTCATATACTATGTGCTACACTGTGTGTTTCTTATATTCTAAGTTTTTCAGTGCAACTCACTCATATACTATGTGCTATACTGTGCGTTTCTTATATTCTAAGTTTTTCAGTGCAACTCACTCATATACTATGTGCTACACTGTGCGTTTCTTATATTCTAAGTTTTTCAGTGCAACTCACTCATATACTATGTACTACACTGTGCGTTTCTTATATTCTAAGTTTTTCAGTGCAACTCACTCATATACTATGTGCTACACTGTTCGTTTCTTATATTCTAAGTTTTTCATTGCAACTCACTCATATACTATGTACTACACTGTGCGTTTCTTATATTCTAAGTTTTTCAGTGCAACTCACTCATATACTATGTACTACACTGTGCGTTTCTTAAATTCTAAGTTTTTCAGTGCAACTCACTCATATACTATGTACTACACTGTGCGTTTCTTATATTCTAAGTTTTTCAGTGCAACTCACTCATATACTATGTACTAACTGTGCGTTTCTTATATTCTAAGTTTTTCAGTGCAACTCACTCATATACTATGTACTACACTGTGCGTTTCTTATATTCTAAGTTTTTCAGTGCAACTCACTCATATACTTTGTACTACACAGTGCTTTTCTTATATTCTAAGTTTTTCAGTGCAACTCACTCATGTACTATGTACTACACAGTGCTTTTCTTATATTCTAAGTTTTCAGTGCAACTCACTCATATACTATGTACTACACTGTGCGTTCCTTATATTCTAAGTTTTTCAGTGCAACTCACTCATATACTATGTACTACACTGTGCGTTTCTTATATTCTAAGTTTTTCAGTGCAACTCACTCATATACTGTGTACTACACTGTGCGTTTCTTATATTCTAAGTTTTTCAGTGCAACTCACTCATATACTATGTACTACACTGTGCCTTTCTTATATTCTAAGTTTTTCAGTGCAACTCATTCATATACTATGTACTACACTGTGCATTTCGTGTAATGCGGGTTTTTCAGTAAATTCTAAGTTTTTCAGTGCAACTCACTCATATACTATGTACTACACTGTGCGTTTCTTATATTCTAAGTTTTTCAGTGCAACTCACTCATGTACTATGTACTACACTGTGCGTTTCTTAAATTCTAAGTTTTTCAGTGCAACTCACTCATATACTATGTACTACACTGTGCGTTTCTTATATTCTAAGTTTTTCAGTGCAATTCACTCATATACTATGTACTACACTTTGCGTTTCTTATATTCTAAGTTTTTCAGTGCAACTCACTCATATACTATGTACTACACTGTGCGTTTCTTATATTCTAAGTTTTTCAGTGCAACTCACTCATATACTTTGTACTACACTGTGCTTTTCTTATATTCTAAGTTTTTCAGTGCAACTCACTCATGTACTATGTACTACACTGTGCGTTTCTTATATTCTAAGTTTTTCAGTGCAACTCACTCATATACTATGTACTACACTGTGCGTTTCTTATATTCTAAGTTTTTGAGTGCAACTCACTCATATACTATGTACTACACTATGCGTTTCTTATATTCTAAGTTTTTCAGTGCAACTCACTCATATACTATGTACTACACTGTGCGTTTCTTATATTCTAAGTTTTTCAGTGCAACTCACTCATATACTATGTACTACACTGTGCGTTTCTTATATTCTAAGTTTTTGAGTGCAACTCACTCATATACTATGTACTACACTGTGCGTTTCTTATATTCTAAGTTTTTCAGTGCAACTCATTCATATAATATGTACTACACTGTGCATTTCGTGTAATGCGGGTTTTTCAGTAAATTCTAAGTTTTTCAGTGCAACTCATTCATATACTATGTACTATACTGTGCGTTTCTTATATTCTAAGTTTTTCAGTGCAACTCACTCATATACTATGTACTACACTGTGCGTTTCTTATATTCTAAGTTTTTCAGTGCAACTCACTCATATACTATGTGCTACACTGTGCGTTTCTTATATTCTAAGTTTTTCAGTGCAACTCACTCATATACTATGTGCTACACTGTGCGTTTCTTATATTCTAAGTTTTTCAGTGCAACTCACTCATATACTATGTGCTACACTGTGCGTTTCTTATATTCTAAGTTTTTCAGTGCAACTCACTCATATACTATGTGCTACACTGTGCGTTTCTTATATTCTAAGTTTTTCAGTGCAACTCATTCATATACTATGTGCTACACTGTGCGTTTCTTATATTCTAAGTTTTTCAGTGCAACTCACTCATATACTATGTACTACACTGTGCGTTTCTTATATTCTAAGTTTTTCAGTGCAACTCACTCATATACTATGTACTACACTGTGCGTTTCTTATATTCTAAGTTTTTCAGTGCAACTCACTCATATACTATGTACTACACTGTGCGTTTCTTATATTCTAAGTTTTTCAGTGCAACTCACTCATATACTATGTACTACACTGTGCGTTTCTTATATTCTAAGTTTTTCAGTGCAACTCACTCATATACTATGTACTACACTGTGCGTTTCTTAAATTCTAATATTTTCAGTGCAACTCACTCATATACTATGTACTACACTGTGCGTTTCTTATATTCTAAGTTTTTCAGTGCAACTCACTCATATACTATGTACTACACTGTGCGTTTCTTATATTCTAAGTTTTTCAGTGCAACTCACTCATATACTATGTACTACACTGTGCGTTTCTTATATTCTAAGTTTTTCAGTGCAACTCACTCATATACTTTGTACTACACAGTGCTTTTCTTATATTCTAAGTTTTTCAGTGCAACTCACTCATGTACTATGTACTACACAGTGCTTTTCTTATATTCTAAGTTTTTCAGTGCAACTCACTCATGTACTATGTACTACACTGTGCATTTCTTATATTCTAAGTTTGTGAGTGCAACTCACTCATATACTATGTACTACACTGTGCGTTTCTTATATTCTAAGTTTTTCAGTGCAACTCACTCATATACTATGTACTACACTGTGCGTTTCTTATATTCTAAGTTTTTCAGTTCAACTCACTCATATACTATGTGCTACACTGTGCGTTTCTTATATTCTAAGTTTTTCAGTGCAACTCACTCATATACTATGTGCTACACTGTGCGTTTCTTATATTCTAAGTTTTTCAGTGCAACTCACTCATATACTATGTGCTACACTGTGCGTTTCTTATATTCTAAGTTTTTTAGTGCAACTCACTCATATACTATGTACTACACTGTGCGTTTCTTATATTCTAAGTTTTTCAGTGCAACTCACTCATATACTATATGCTACACTGTGCGTTTCTTATATTCTAAGTTTTTCAGTGCAACTCACTCATATACTATGTACTACACTGTGCGTTTCTTATATTCTAAGTTTTTCAGTGCAACTCACTCATATACTATGTACTACACTGTGCGTTTCTTAAATTCTAAGTTTTTCAGTGCAACTCACTCATATACTATGTACTACACTGTGCGTTTCTTATATTCTAAGTTTTTCAGTGCAACCCACTCATATACTTTGTACTACACAGTGCTTTTCTTATATTCTAAGTTTTTCAGTGCAACTCACTCATGTACTATGTACTACACAGTGCTTTTCTTATATTCTAAGTTTTTCAGTGCAACTCACTCATGTACTATGTACTACACTGTGCGTTCCTTATATTCTAAGTTTTTCAGTGCAACTCACTCATATACTATGTGCTACACTGTGTGTTTCTTATATTCTAAGTTTTTCAGTGCAACTCACTCATATACTATGTGCTATACTGTGCGTTTCTTATATTCTAAGTTTTTCAGTGCAACTCACTCATATACTATGTGCTACACTGTGCGTTTCTTAAATTCTAAGTTTTTCAGTGCAACTCACTCATATACTATGTACTACACTGTGCGTTTCTTATATTCTAAGTTTTTCAGTGCAACTCACTCATATACTATGTACTACACTGTGCGTTTCTTATATTCTAAGTTTTTCAGTGCAACTCACTCATATACTATGTACTACACTGTGCGTTTCTTATATTCTAAGTTTTTCAGTGCAACTCACTCATATACTTTGTACTACACAGTGCTTTTCTTATATTCTAAGTTTTTCAGTGCAACTCACTCATGTACTATGTACTACACAGTGCTTTTCTTATATTCTAAGTTTTTCAGTGCAACTCACTCATATACTATGTACTACACTGTGCGTTCCTTATATTCTAAGTTTTTCAGTGCAACTCACTCATATACTATGTACTACACTGTGCGTTTCTTATATTCTAAGTTTTTCAGTGCAACTCACTCATATACTATGTACTACACTGTGCGTTTCTTATATTCTAAGTTTTTCAGTGCAACTCACTCATATACTATGTACTACACTGTGCCTTTCTTATATTCTAAGTTTTTCAGTGCAACTCATTCATATACTATGTACTACACTGTGCATTTCGTGTAATGCGGGTTTTTCAGTAAATTCTAAGTTTTTCAGTGCAACTCACTCATATACTATGTATTACACTGTGCGTTTCTTATATTCTAAGTTTTTCAGTGCAACTCACTCATATACTTTGTACTACACTGTGCTTTTCTTATATTCTAAGTTTTTCAGTGCAACTCACTCATGTACTATGTACTACACTGTGCGTTTCTTATATTCTAAGTTTTTCAGTGCAACTCACTCATATACTATGTACTACACTGTGCGTTTCTTATATTCTAAGTTTTTGAGTGCAACTCACTCATATACTATGTACTACACTGTGCGTTTCTTATATTCTAAGTTTTTCAGTGCAACTCACTCATATACTATGTACTACACTGTGCGTTTCTTATATTCTAAGTTTTTCAGTGCAACTCACTCATATACTATGTACTACACTGTGCGTTTCTTATATTCTAAGTTTTTGAGTGCAACTCACTCATATACTATGTACTACACTGTGCGTTTCTTATATTCTAAGTTTTTCAGTGCAACTCATTCATATACTATGTACTACACTGTGCATTTCGTGTAATGCGGGTTTTTCAGTAAATTCTAAGTTTTTCAGTGCAACTCATTCATATACTATGTACTATACTGTGCGTTTCTTATATTCTAAGTTTTTCAGTGCAACTCACTCATATACTATGTACTACACTGTGCGTTTCTTATATTCTAAGTTTTTCAGTGCAACTCACTCATATACTATGTGCTACACTGTGCGTTTCTTATATTCTAAGTTTTTCAGTGCAACTCACTCATATACTATGTGCTACACTGTGCGTTTCTTATATTCTAAGTTTTTTAGTGCAACTCACTCATATACTATGTACTACACTGTGCGTTTCTTATATTCTAAGTTTTTCAGTGCAACTCACTCATATACTATGTGCTACACTGTGCGTTTCTTATATTCTAAGTTTTTCAGTGCAACTCACTCATATACTATGTACTACACTGTGCGTTTCTTATATTCTAAGTTTTTCAGTGCAACTCACTCATATACTATGTACTACACTGTGCGTTTCTTAAATTCTAAGTTTTTCAGTGCAACTCACTCATATACTATGTACTACACTGTGCGTTTCTTATATTCTAAGTTTTTCAGTGCAACTCACTCATATACTATGTACTACACTGTGCGTTTCTTATATTCTAAGTTTTTCAGTGCAACACACTCATATACTATGTACTACACTGTGCGTTTCTTATATTCTAAGTTTTTCAGTGCAACTCACTCATATACTTTGTACTACACAGTGCTTTTCTTATATTCTAAGTTTTTCAGTGCAACTCACTCATGTACTATGTACTACACAGTGCTTTTCTTATATTCTAAGTTTTTCAGTGCAACTCACTCATGTACTATGTACTACACTGTGCGTTCCTTTTATTCTAAGTTTTTGAGTGCAACTCACTCATATACTATGTACTACACAGTGCTTTTCTTATATTCTAAGTTTTTCAGTGCAACTCACTCATGTACTATGTACTACACTGTGCGTTTCTTATATTCTAAGTTTTTGAGTGCAACTCACTCATATACTATGTACTACACTGTGCGTTTCTTATATTCTAAGTTTTTCAGTGCAACTCACTCATATACTATGTACTACACTGTGCGTTTCTTATATTCTAAGTTTTTCAGTGCAACTCACTCATATACTATGTGCTACACTGTGCGTTTCTTATATTCTAAGTTTTTCAGTGCAACTCACTCATATACTATGTACTACACTGTGCGTTTCTTATATTCTAAGTTTTTCAGTGCAACTCACTCATATACTATGTGCTACACTGTGCGTTTCTTATATTCTAAGTTTTTCAGTGCAACTCACTCATATACTATGTACTACACTGTGCGTTTCTTATATTCTAAGTTTTTCAGTGAAACTCACTCATATACTATGTACTACACTGTGCGTTTCTTAAATTCTAAGTTTTTCAGTGCAACTCACTCATATACTATGTACTACACTGTGCGTTTCTTATATTCTAAGTTTTTCAGTGCAACTCACTCATATACTATGTACTACACTGGGCGTTTCTTAAATTCTAAGTTTTTCAGTGCAACTCACTCATATATTATGTACTACACTGTGAGTTTCTTATATTCTAGGTTTTTCAGTGCAACTCACTCATATACTATGTACTACACTGTGCGTTTCTTATATTCTAAGTTTTTCAGTGCAACTCACTCATATACTATGTACTACACTGTGCGTTTCTTATATTCTAAGTTTTTCAGTGCAACTCACTCATATACTATGTACTACACTGTGCGTTTCTTATATTCTAAGTTTTTCAGTGCAACTCACTCATATACTATGTACTACACTGTGCGTTTCTTATATTCTAAGTTTTTCAGTGCAACTCATTCATATACTATGTACTACACTGTGCATTTCGTGTAATGCGGGTTTTTCAGTAAATTCTAAGTTTTTCAGTGCAACTCATTCATATACTATGTACTATACTGTGCGTTTCTTATATTCTAAGTTTTTCAGTGCAACTCACTCATATAATATGTACTACACTGTGCGTTTCTTATATTCTAAGTTTTTCAGTGCAACTCACTCATATACTATGTGCTACACTGTGCGTTTCTTATATTCTAAGTTTTTCAGTGCAACTCACTCATATACTATGTGCTACACTGTGCGTTTCTTATATTCTAAGTTTTTCAGTGCAACTCACTCATATACTATGTGCTACACTGTGCGTTTCTTATATTCTAAGTTTTTCAGTGCAACTCACTCATATACTATGTGCTACACTGTGCGTTTCTTATATTCTAAGTTTTTCAGTGCAACTCACTCATATACTATGTGCTACACTGTGCGTTTCTTATATTCTAAGTTTTTCAGTGCAACTCACTCATATACTATGTGCTACACTGTGCGTTTCTTATATTCTAAGTTTTTCAGTGCAACTCACTCATATACTATGTGCTACACTGTGCGTTTCTTATATTCTAAGTTTTTCAGTGCAACTCACTCATATACTATGTACTACACTGTGCGTTTCTTATATTCTAAGTTTTTCAGTGCAACTCACTCATATACTATGTGCTACACTGTGCGTTTCTTATATTCTAAGTTTTTCAGTGCAACTCACTCATATACTTTGTACTACACTGTGCTTTTCTTATATTCTAAGTTTTTCAGTGCAACTCACTCATGTACTATGTACTACACTGTGCGTTTCTTATATTCTAAGTTTTTCAGTGCAACTCACTCATATACTATGTACTACACTGTGCGTTTCTTATATTCTAAGTTTTTGAGTGCAACTCACTCATATACTATGTACTACACTGTGCGTTACTTATATTCTAAGTTTTTCAGTGCAACTCACTCATATACTATGTACTACACTGTGCGTTTCTTATATTCTAAGTTTTTCAGTGCAACTCACTCATATACTATGTACTACACTGTGCGTTTCTTATATTCTAAGTTTTTGAGTGCAACTCACTCATATACTATGTACTACACTGTGCGTTTCTTATATTCTAAGTTTTTCAGTGCAACTCACTCATATACTATGTACTACACTGTGCATTTCGTGTAATGCGGGTTTTTCAGTAAATTCTAAGTTTTTCAGTGCAACTCATTCATATACTATGTACTATACTGTGCGTTTCTTATATTCTAAGTTTTTCAGTGCAACTCACTCATATACTATGTACTACACTGTGCGTTTCTTATATTCTAAGTTTTTCAGTGCAACTCACTCATATACTATGTGCTACACTGTGCGTTTCTTATATTCTAAGTTTTTCAGTGCAACTCACTCATATACTATGTGCTACACTGTCGGTTTCTTATATTCTAAGTTTTTTAGTGCAACTCACTCATATACTATGTACTACACTGTGCGTTTCTTATATTCTAAGTTTTTCAGTGCAACTCACTCATATACTATGTGCTACACTGTGCGTTTCTTATATTCTAAGTTTTTCAGTGCAACTCACTCATATACTATGTACTACACTGTGCGTTTCTTATATTCTAAGTTTTTCAGTGCAACTCACTCATATACTATGTACTACACTGTGCGTTTCTTAAATTCTAAGTTTTTCAGTGCAACTCACTCATATACTATGTACTACACTGTGCGTTTCTTATATTCTAAGTTTTTCAGTGCAACTCACTCATATACTATGTACTACACTGTGCGTTTCTTATATTCTAAGTTTTTCAGTGCAACACACTCATATACTATGTACTACACTGTGCGTTTCTTATATTCTAAGTTTTTCAGTGCAACTCACTCATATACTTTGTACTACACAGTGCTTTTCTTATATTCTAAGTTTTTCAGTGCAACTCACTCATGTACTATGTACTACACAGTGCTTTTCTTATATTCTAAGTTTTTCAGTGCAACTCACTCATGTACTATGTACTACACTGTGCGTTCCTTATATTCTAAGTTTTTGAGTGCAACTCACTCATATACTATGTACTACACAGTGCTTTTCTTATATTCTAAGTTTTTCAGTGCAACTCACTCATGTACTATGTACTACACTGTGCGTTTCTTATATTCTAAGTTTTTGAGTGCAACTCACTCATATACTATGTACTACACTGTGCGTTTCTTATATTCTAAGTTTTTCAGTGCAACTAACTCATATACTATGTACTACACTGTGCGTTTCTTATATTCTAAGTTTTTCAGTGCAACTCATTCATATAATATGTGCTACAATGTGCGTTTCTTATATTCTAAGTTTTTCAGTGCAACTAACTCATATACTATGTGCTACACTGTGCGTTTCTTATATTCTAAGTTTTTCAGTGCAACTCACTCATGTACTATGTGCTACACTGTGCGTTTCTTATATTCTAAGTTTTTCAGTGCAACTCACTCATATACTATGTACTACACTGTGCGTTTCTTAAATTCTAAGTTTTTCAGTGCAACTCACTCATATACTATGTACTACACTGTGCGTTTCTTATATTCTAAGTTTTTCAGTGCAACTCACTCATATACTATGTACTACACTGGGCGTTTCTTAAATTCTAAGTTTTTCAGTGCAACTCACTCATATACTATGTACTACACTGTGAGTTTCTTATATTCTAGGTTTTTCAGTGCAACTCACTCATATACTATGTACTACACTGTGCGTTTCTTATATTCTAAGTTTTTCAGTGCAACTCACTCATATACTATGTACTACACTGTGCGTTTCTTATATTCTAAGTTTTTCAGTGCAACTCACTCATATACTATGTACTACACTGTGCGTTTCTTATATTCTAAGTTTTTCAGTGCAACTCACTCATATACTATGTACTACACTGTGCGTTTCTTATATTCTAAGTTTTTCAGTGCAACTCATTCATATACTATGTACTACACTGTGCATTTCGTGTAATGCGGGTTTTTCAGTAAATTCTAAGTTTTTCAGTGCAACTCATTCATATACTATGTACTATACTGTGCGTTTCTTATATTCTAAGTTTTTCAGTGCAACTCACTCATATAATATGTACTACACTGTGCGTTTCTTATATTCTAAGTTTTTCAGTGCAACTCACTCATATACTTTGTACTACACAGTGCTTTTCTTATATTCTAAGTTTTTCAGTGCAACTCACTCATGTACTATGTACTACACAGTGCTTTTCTTATATTCTAAGTTTTTCAGTGCAACTCACTCCTGTACTATGTACTACACTGTGCGTTTCTTATATTCTAAGTTTTTCAGTGCAACTCACTCATATACTATGTGCTACACTGTGCGTTTCTTATATTCTAAGTTTTTCAGTGCAACTCACTCATATACTATGTGCTACACTGTGCGTTTCTTATATTCTAAGTTTTTCAGTGCAACTCACTCATATACTATGTGCTACACTGTGCGTTTCTTATATTCTAAGTTTTTCAGTGCAACTCACTCATATACTATGTACTACACTGTGCGTTTCTTAAATTCTAAGTTTTTCAGTGCAACTCACTCATATACTATGTACTACACTGTGCGTTTCTTATATTCTAAGTTTTTCAGTGCAACTCACTCATATACTTTGTACTACACAGTGCTTTTCTTATATTCTAAGTTTTTCAGTGCAACTCACTCATGTACTATGTACTACACAGTGCTTTTCTTATATTCTAAGTTTTTCAGTGCAACTCACTCATGTACTATGTACTACACTGTGCGTTTCTTATATTCTAAGTTTTTGAGTGCAACTCACTCATATACTATGTACTACACAGTGCTTTTCTTATATTCTAAGTTTTTCAGTGCAACTCACTCATGTACTATGTACTACACTGTGCGTTTCTTATATTCTAAGTTTTTGAGTGCAACTCACTCATATACTATGTACTACACTGTGCGTTTCTTATATTCTAAGTTTTTCAGTGCAACTCACTCATATACTATGTACTACACTGTGCGTTTCTTATATTCTAAGTTTTTCAGTGCAACTCATTCATATACTATGTGCTACACTGTGCGTTTCTTATATTCTAAGTTTTTCAGTGCAACTCACTCATATACTATGTGCTACACTGTGCGTTTCTTATATTCTAAGTTTTTCAGTGCAACTCACTCATATACTATGTGCTACACTGTGCGTTTCTTATATTCTAAGTTTTTCAGTGCAACTCACTCATATACTATGTACTACACTGTGCGTTTCTTATATTCTAAGTTTTTCAGTGCAACTCACTCATATACTATGTGCTACACTGTGCGTTTCTTATATTCTAAGTTTTTCAGTGCAACTCACTCATATACTTTGTACTACACAGTGCTTTTCTTATATTCTAAGTTTTTCAGTGCAACTCACTCATGTACTATGTACTACACAGTGCTTTTCTTATATTCTAAGTTTTTCAGTGCAACTCACTCATGTACTATGTACTACACTGTGCGTTTCTTATATTCTAAGTTTTTGAGTGCAACTCACTCATATACTATGTACTACACAGTGCTTTTCTTATATTCTAAGTTTTTCAGTGCAACTCACTCATGTACTATGTACTACACTGTGCGTTTCTTATATTCTAAGTTTTTGAGTGCAACTCACTCATATACTATGTACTACACTGTGCGTTTCTTATATTCTAAGTTTTTCAGTGCAACTCACTCATATACTATGTACTACACTGTGCGTTTCTTATATTCTAAGTTTTTCAGTGCAACTCATTCATATAATATGTGCTACAATGTGCGTTTCTTATATTCTAAGTTTTTCAGTGCAACTCACTCATATACTATGTGCTACACTGTGCGTTTCTTATATTCTAAGTTTTTCAGTGCAACTCACTCATGTACTATGTGCTACACTGTGCGTTTCTTATATTCTAAGTTTTTCAGTGCAACTCACTCATATACTATGTACTACACTGTGCGTTTCTTATATTCTAAGTTTTTCAGTGCAACTCACTCATATACTATGTGCTACACTGTGCGTTTCTTATATTCTAAGTTTTTCAGTGCAACTCACTCATATACTATGTGCTACACTGTGCGTTTCTTATATTCTAAGTTTTTCAGTGCAACTCACTCATATACTATGTGCTACACTGTGCGTTTCTTATATTCTAAGTTTTTCAGTGCAACTCACTCATATACTATGTACTACACTGTGCGTTTCTTATATTCTAAGTTTTTCAGTGCAACTCACTCATATACTATGTGCTACACTGTGCGTTTCTTATATTCTAAGTTTTTCAGTGCAACTCACTCATATACTATGTACTACACTGTGCGTTTCTTATATTCTAAGTTTTTCAGTGCAACTCACTCATATACTATGTACTACACTGTGCGTTTCTTAAATTCTAAGTTTTTCAGTGCAACTCACTCATATACTATGTACTACACTGTGCGTTTCTTATATTCTAAGTTTTTCAGTGCAACTCACTCATATACTATGTACTACACTGTGCGTTTCTTATATTCTAAGTTTTTCAGTGCAACTCACTCATATACTATGTACTACACTGTGCGTTTCTTATATTCTAAGTTTTTCAGTGCAACTCACTCATATACTTTGTACTACATAGTGCTTTTCTTATATTCTAAGTTTTTCAGTGCAACTCACTCATGTACTATGTACTACACATTGCTTTTCTTATATTCTAAGTTTTTCAGTGCAACTCACTCATGTACTATGTACTACACTGTGCGTTTCTTATATTCTAAGTTTTTCAGTGCAACTCACTCCTATACTATGTACTACACTGTGCATTTCGTGTAATGCGGGTTTTTCAGTAAATTCTAAGTTTTTCAGTGCAACTCATTCATATACTATGTACTATACTGTGCGTTTCTTATATTCTAAGTTTTTCAGTGCAACTCACTCATATACTATGTACTACACTGTACGTTTCTTATATTCTAAGTTTTTCAGTGCAACTCACTCATATACTATGTGCTACACTGTGCGTTTCTTATATTCTAAGTTTTTCAGTGCAACTCACTCATATACTATGTGCTACACTGTGCGTTTCTTATATTCTAAGTTTTTCAGTGCAACTCACTCATATACTATGTGCTACACTGTGCGTTTCTTATATTCTAAGTTTTTCAGTGCAACTCACTCATATACTATGTGCTACACTGTGCGTTTCTTATATTCTAAGTTTTTCAGTGCAACTCACTCATATACTATGTGCTACACTGTGCGTTTCTTATATTCTAAGTTTTTCAGTGCAACTCACTCATATACTATGTGCTACACTGTGCGTTTCTTATATTCTAAGTTTTTCAGTGCAACTCACTCATATACTATGTGCTACACTGTGCGTTTCTTATATTCTAAGTTTTTCAGTGCAACTCACTCATATACTATGTACTACACTGTGCGTTTCTTATATTCTAAGTTTTTCAGTGCAACTCACTCATATACTATGTACTACACTGTGCGTTTCTTATATTCTAAGTTTTTCAGTGCAACTCACTCATATACTATGTACTACACTGTGCGTTTCTCAAATTCTAAGTTTTTCAGTGCAACTCACTCATATACTATGTACTACACTGTGCGTTTCTTAAATTCTAAGTTTTTCAGTGCAACTCACTCATATACTATGTACTACACTGTGCGTTTCTTATATTCTAAGTTTTTCAGTGCAACTCACTCATATACTTTGTACTACACAGTGCTTTTCTTATATTCTAAGTTTTTCAGTGCAACTCACTCATGTACTATGTACTACACAGTGCTTTTCTTATATTCTAAGTTTTTCAGTGCAACTCACTCATGTACTATGTACTACACTGTGCGTTTCTTATATTCTAAGTTTTTGAGTGCAACTCACTCATATACTATGTACTACACAGTGCTTTTCTTATATTCTAAGTTTTTCAGTGCAACTCATTCATATAATATGTGCTACAATGTGCGTTTCTTATATTCTAAGTTTTTCAGTGCAACTCACTCATATACTATGTGCTACACTGTGCGTTTCTTATATTCTAAGTTTTTCAGTGCAACTCACTCATGTACTATGTGCTACACTGTGCGTTTCTTATATTCTAAGTTTTTCAGTGCAACTCACTCATATACTATGTACTACACTGTGCGTTTCTTATATTCTAAGTTTTTCAGTGCAACTCACTCATATACTATGTGCTACACTGTGCGTTTCTTATATTCTAAGTTTTTCAGTGCAACTCACTCATATACTATGTGCTACACTGTGCGTTTCTTATATTCTAAGTTTTTCAGTGCAACTCACTCATATACTATGTGCTACACTGTGCGTTTCTTATATTCTAAGTTTTTCAGTGCAACTCACTCATATACTATGTACTACACTGTGCGTTTCTTATATTCTAAGTTTTTCAGTGCAACTCACTCATATACTATGTGCTACACTGTGCGTTTCTTATATTCTAAGTTTTTCAGTGCAACTCACTCATATACTATGTACTACACTGTGCGTTTCTTATATTCTAAGTTTTTCAGTGCAACTCACTCATATACTATGTACTACACTGTGCGTTTCTTAAATTCTAAGTTTTTCAGTGCAACTCACTCATATACTATGTACTACACTGTGCGTTTCTTATATTCTAAGTTTTTCAGTGCAACTCACTCATATACTATGTACTACACTGTGCGTTTCTTATATTCTAAGTTTTTCAGTGCAACTCACTCATATACTATGTACTACACTGTGCGTTTCTTATATTCTAAGTTTTTCAGTGCAACTCACTCATATACTTTGTACTACATAGTGCTTTTCTTATATTCTAAGTTTTTCAGTGCAACTCACTCATGTACTATGTACTACACATTGCTTTTCTTATATTCTAAGTTTTTCAGTGCAACTCACTCATGTACTATGTACTACACTGTGCGTTTCTTATATTCTAAGTTTTTCAGTGCAACTCACTCCTATACTATGTACTACACTGTGCATTTCGTGTAATGCGGGTTTTTCAGTAAATTCTAAGTTTTTCAGTGCAACTCATTCATATACTATGTACTATACTGTGCGTTTCTTATATTCTAAGTTTTTCAGTGCAACTCACTCATATACTATGTACTACACTGTACGTTTCTTATATTCTAAGTTTTTCAGTGCAACTCACTCATATACTATGTGCTACACTGTGCGTTTCTTATATTCTAAGTTTTTCAGTGCAACTCACTCATATACTATGTGCTACACTGTGCGTTTCTTATATTCTAAGTTTTTCAGTGCAACTCACTCATATACTATGTGCTACACTGTGCGTTTCTTATATTCTAAGTTTTTCAGTGCAACTCACTCATATACTATGTGCTACACTGTGCGTTTCTTATATTCTAAGTTTTTCAGTGCAACTCACTCATATACTATGTGCTACACTGTGCGTTTCTTATATTCTAAGTTTTTCAGTGCAACTCACTCATATACTATGTGCTACACTGTGCGTTTCTTATATTCTAAGTTTTTCAGTGCAACTCACTCATATACTATGTGCTACACTGTGCGTTTCTTATATTCTAAGTTTTTCAGTGCAACTCACTCATATACTATGTACTACACTGTGCGTTTCTTATATTCTAAGTTTTTCAGTGCAACTCACTCATATACTATGTACTACACTGTGCGTTTCTTATATTCTAAGTTTTTCAGTGCAACTCACTCATATACTATGTACTACACTGTGCGTTTCTCAAATTCTAAGTTTTTCAGTGCAACTCACTCATATACTATGTACTACACTGTGCGTTTCTTAAATTCTAAGTTTTTCAGTGCAACTCACTCATATACTATGTACTACACTGTGCGTTTCTTATATTCTAAGATTTTCAGTGCAACTCACTCATATACTTTGTACTACACAGTGCTTTTCTTATATTCTAAGTTTTTCAGTGCAACTCACTCATGTACTATGTACTACACAGTGCTTTTCTTATATTCTAAGTTTTTCAGTGCAACTCACTCATGTACTATGTACTACACTGTGCGTTTCTTATATTCTAAGTTTTTGAGTGCAACTCACTCATATACTATGTACTACACAGTGCTTTTCTTATATTCTAAGTTTTTCAGTGCAATTCACTCATGTACTATGTACTACACTGTGCGTTTCTTATATTCTAAGTTTTTGAGTGCAACTCACTCATATACTATGTACTACACTGTGCGTTTCTTATATTCTAAGTTTTTCAGTGCAACTCACTCATATACTATGTACTACACTGTGCGTTTCTTATATTCTAAGTTTTTCAGTGCAACTCATTCATATACTATGTGCTACACTGTGCGTTTCTTATATTCTAAGTTTTTCAGTGCAACTCACTCATATACTATGTACTACACTGTGCGTTTCTTATATTCTAGGTTTTTCAGTGCAACTCACTCATATACTATGTACTACACTGTGCGTTTCTTATATTCTAAGTTTTTCAGTGCAACTCACTCATATACTATGTACTACACTGTGCGTTTCTTATATTCTAAGTTTTTCAGTGCAACTCACTCATATACTATGTACTACACTGTGCGTTTCTTATATTCTAAGTTTTTCAGTGCAACTCACTCATATACTATGTACTACACTGTGCGTTTCTTATATTCTAAGTTTTTCAGTGCAACTCACTCATATACTATGTACTACACTGTGCGTTTCTTATATTCTAAGTTTTTCAGTGCAACTCACTCATATACTTTGTACTACACAGTGCTTTTCTTATATTCTAAGTTTTTCAGTGCAACTCACTCATGTACTATGTACTACACAGTGCTTTTCTTATATTCTAAGTTTTTCAGTGCAACTCACTCATGTACTATGTACTACACTGTGCGTTTCTTATATTCTAAGTTTTTCAGTGCAACTCACTCATATACTATGTACTACACTGTGCATTTCGTGTAATGCGGGTTTTTCAGTAAATTCTAAGTTTTTCAGTGCAACTCATTCATATACTATGTACTATACTGTGCGTTTCTTATATTCTAAGTTTTTCAGTGCAACTCACTCATATACTATGTACTACACTGTGCGTTTCTTATATTCTAAGTTTTTCAGTGCAACTCACTCATATACTATGTGCTACACTGTGCGTTTCTTATATTCTAAGTTTTTCAGTGCAACTCACTCATATACTATGTGCTACACTGTGCGTTTCTTATATTCTAAGTTTTTCAGTGCAACTCACTCATATACTATGTGCTACACTGTGCGTTTCTTATATTCTAAGTTTTTCAGTGCAACTCACTCATATACTATGTGCTACACTGTGTGTTTCTTATATTCTAAGTTTTTCAGTGCAACTCACTCATATACTATGTGCTACACTGTGCGTTTCTTATATTCTAAGTTTTTCAGTGCAACTCACTCATATACTATGTGCTACACTGTGCGTTTCTTATATTCTAAGTTTTTCAGTGCAACTCACTCATATACTATGTGCTACACTGTGCGTTTCTTATATTCTAAGTTTTTCAGTGCAACTCACTCATATACTATGTACTACACTGTGCGTTTCTTATATTCTAAGTTTTTCAGTGCAACTCACTCATATACTATGTACTACACTGTGCGTTTCTTATATTCTAAGTTTTTCAGTGCAACTCACTCATATACTATGTACTATACTGTGCGTTTCTTATATTCTAAGTTTTTCAGTGCAACTCACTCATATACTATGTACTACACTGTGCGTTTCTTAAATTCTAAGTTTTTCAGTGCAACTCACTCATATACTATGTACTACACTGTGCGTTTCTTATATTCTAAGTTTTTCAGTGCAACTCACTCATATACTTTGTACTACACAGTGCTTTTCTTATATTCTAAGTTTTTCAGTGCAACTCACTCATGTACTATGTACTACACAGTGCTTTTCTTATATTCTAAGTTTTTCAGTGCAACTCACTCATGTACTATGTACTACACTGTGCGTTTCTTATATTCTAAGTTTTTGAGTGCAACTCACTCATATACTATGTACTACACAGTGCTTTGTTATATTCTAAGTTTTTCAGTGCAACTCACTCATGTACTATGTACTACACTGTGCGTTTCTTATATTCTAAGTTTTTGAGTGCAACTCACTCATATACTATGTACTACACTGTGCGTTTCTTATATTCTAAGTTTTTCAGTGCAACTCACTCATATACTATGTACTACACTGTGCGTTTCTTATATTCTAAGTTTTTCAGTGCAACTCATTCATATACTATGTGCTACACTGTGCGTTTCTTATATTCTAAGTTTTTCAGTGCAACTCACTCATATACTATGTGCTACACTGTGCGTTTCTTATATTCTAAGTTTTTCAGTGCAACTCACTCATATACTATGTACTACACTGTGCGTTTCTTATATTCTAGGTTTTTCAGTGCAACTCACTCATATACTATGTACTACACTGTGCGTTTCTTATATTCTAAGTTTTTCAGTGCAACTCACTCATATACTATGTACTACACTGTGCGTTTCTTAAATTCTAAGTTTTTCAGTGCAACTCACTCATATACTATGTACTACACTGTGCGTTTCTTAAATTCTAAGTTTTTCAGTGCAACTCACTCATATACTATGTACTACACTGTGCGTTTCTTATATTCTAAGTTTTTCATTGCAACTCACTCATATACTATGTACTACACTGTGCGTTTCTCATATTCTAAGTTTTTAAGTGCAACTCACTCATATACTTTGTACTACACAGTGCTTTTCTTATATTCTAAGTTTTTCAGTGCAACTCACTCATGTACTATGTACTACACAGTGCTTTTCTTATATTCTAAGTTTTTCAGTGCAACTCACTCATGTACTATGTACTACACTGTGCGTTTCTTATATTCTAAGTTTTTCAGTGCAACTCACTCATATACTATGTACTACACTGTGCGTTTCTTATATTCTAAGTTTTTCAGTGCAACTCACTCATATACTATGTACTACACTGTGCGTTTCTTATATTCTAAGTTTTTCAGTGCAACTCACTCATATACTATGTACTACACTGTACGTTTCTTAAATTCTAAGTTTTTCAGTGCAACTCACTCATATACTATGTACTACACTGTGCGTTTCTTATATTCTAGGTTTTTCAGTGCAACTCACTCATATACTATGTACTACACTGTGCGTTTCTTATATTCTAAGTTTTTCAGTGCAACTCACTCATATACTATGTACTACACTGTGCGTTTCTTATATTCTAAGTTTTTCAGTGCAACTCACTCATATACTATGTACTACACTGTGCGTTTCTTATATTCTAAGTTTTTCAGTGCAACTCACTCATATACTATGTACTACACTGTGCGTTTCTTATATTCTAAGTTTTTCAGTGCAACTCATTCATATACTATGTACTACACTGTGCATTTCGTGTAATGCGGGTTTTTCAGTAAATTCTAAGTTTTTCATTGCAACTCACTCATATACTATGTACTACACTGTGCGTTTCTCATATTCTAAGTTTTTAAGTGCAACTCACTCATATACTTTGTACTACACAGTGCTTTTCTTATATTCTAAGTTTTTCAGTGCAACTCACTCATGTACTATGTACTACACAGTGCTTTTCTTATATTCTAAGTTTTTCAGTGCAACTCACTCATGTACTATGTACTACACTGTGCGTTTCTTATATTCTAAGTTTTTCAGTGCAACTCACTCATATACTATGTATTACACTGTGCGTTTCTTATATTCTAAGTTTTTCAGTGCAACTCACTCATATACTATGTACTACACTGTGCGTTTCTTATATTCTAAGTTTTTCAGTGCAACTCACTCATATACTATGTACTACACTGTGCGTTTCTTAAATTCTAAGTTTTTCAGTGCAACTCACTCATATACTATGTACTACACTGTGCGTTTCTTATATTCTAGGTTTTTCAGTGCAACTCACTCATATACTATGTACTACACTGTGCGTTTCTTATATTCTAAGTTTTTCAGTGCAACTCACTCATATACTATGTACTACACTGTGCGTTTCTTATATTCTAAGTTTTTCAGTGCAACTCACTCATATACTATGTACTACACTGTGCGTTTCTTATATTCTAAGTTTTTCAGTGCAACTCACTCATATACTATGTACTACACTGTGCGTTTCTTAAATTCTAAGTTTTTCAGTGCAACTCACTCATATACTATGTACTACACTGTGCGTTTCTTATATTCTAGGTTTTTCAGTGCAACTCACTCATATACTATGTACTACACTGTGCGTTTCTTATATTCTAAGTTTTTCAGTGCAACTCACTCATGTACTATGTACTACACAGTGCTTTTCTTATATTCTAAGTTTTTCAGTGCAACTCACTCATGTACTATGTACTACACTGTGCGTTTCTTATATTCTAAGTTTTTGAGTGCAACTCACTCATATACTATGTACTACACAGTGCTTTTCTTATATTCTAAGTTTTTCAGTGCAACTCACTCATGTACTATGTACTACACTGTGCGTTTCTTATATTCTAAGTTTTTGAGTGCAACTCACTCATATACTATGTACTACACTGTGCGTTTCTTATATTCTAAGTTTTTCAGTGCAACTCACTCATATACTATGTACTACACTGTGCGTTTCTTATATTCTAAGTTTTTCAGTGCAACTCATTCATATAATATGTGCTACAATGTGCGTTTCTTATATTCTAAGTTTTTCAGTGCAACTCACTCATATACTATGTGCTACACTGTGCGTTTCTTATATTCTAAGTTTTTCAGTGCAACTCACTCATGTACTATGTGCTACACTGTGCGTTTCTTATATTCTAAGTTTTTCAGTGCAACTCACTCATATACTATGTACTACACTGTGCGTTTCTTATATTCTAAGTTTTTCAGTGCAACTCACTCATATACTATGTACTACACTGTGCGTTTCTTATATTCTAAGTTTTTCAGTGCAACTCACTCATATACTTTGTACTACACAGTGCTTTTCTTATATTCTAAGTTTTTCAGTGCAACTCACTCATGTACTATGTACTACACAGTGCTTTTCTTATATTCTAAGTTTTTCAGTGCAACTCACTCATGTACTATGTACTACACTGTGCGTTTCTTATATTCTAAGTTTTTGAGTGCAACTCACTCATATACTATGTACTACACAGTGCTTTTCTTATATTCTAAGTTTTTCAGTGCAATTCACTCATGTACTATGTACTACACTGTGCGTTTCTTATATTCTAAGTTTTTGAGTGCAACTCACTCATATACTATGTACTACACTGTGCGTTTCTTATATTCTAAGTTTTTCAGTGCAACTCACTCATATACTATGTACTACACTGTGCGTTTCTTATATTCTAAGTTTTTCAGTGCAACTCATTCATATACTATGTGCTACACTGTGCGTTTCTTATATTCTAAGTTTTTCAGTGCAACTCACTCATATACTATGTGCTACACTGTGCGTTTCTTATATTCTAAGTTTTTCAGTGCAACTCACTCATATACTATGTACTACACTGTGCGTTTCTTATATTCTAGGTTTTTCAGTGCAACTCACTCATATACTATGTACTACACTGTGCGTTTCTTATATTCTAAGTTTTTCAGTGCAACTCACTCATATACTATGTACTACACTGTGCGTTTCTTAAATTCTAAGTTTTTCAGTGCAACTCACTCATATACTATGTACTACACTGTGCGTTTCTTATATTCTAAGTTTTTCAGTGCAACTCACTCATATACTATGTACTACACTGTGCGTTTCTTATATTCTAAGTTTTTCAGTGCAACTCACTCATATACTATGTACTACACTGTGCGTTTCTTATATTCTAAGTTTTTCAGTGCAACTCACTCATATACTTTGTACTACACAGTGCTTTTCTTATATTCTAAGTTTTTCAGTGCAACTCACTCATGTACTATGTACTACACAGTGCTTTTCTTATATTCTAAGTTTTTCAGTGCAACTCACTCATGTACTATGTACTACACTGTGCGTTTCTTATATTCTAAGTTTTTCAGTGCAACTCACTCATATACTATGTACTACACTGTGCATTTCGTGTAATGCGGGTTTTTCAGTAAATTCTAAGTTTTTCAGTGCAACTCATTCATATACTATGTACTATACTGTGCGTTTCTTATATTCTAAGTTTTTCAGTGCAACTCACTCATATACTATGTACTACACTGTGCGTTTCTTATATTCTAAGTTTTTCAGTGCAACTCACTCATATACTATGTGCTACACTGTGCGTTTCTTATATTCTAAGTTTTTCAGTGCAACTCACTCATATACTATGTGCTACACTGTGCGTTTCTTATATTCTAAGTTTTTCAGTGCAACTCACTCATATACTATGTGCTACACTGTGCGTTTCTTATATTCTAAGTTTTTCAGTGCAACTCACTCATATACTATGTGCTACACTGTGCGTTTCTTATATTCTAAGTTTTTCAGTGCAACTCACTCATATACTATGTGCTACACTGTGCGTTTCTTATATTCTAAGTTTTTCAGTGCAACTCACTCATATACTATGTGCTACACTGTGCGTTTCTTATATTCTAAGTTTTTCAGTGCAACTCACTCATATACTATGTGCTACACTGTGCGTTTCTTATATTCTAAGTTTTTCAGTGCAACTCACTCATATACTATGTACTACACTGTGCGTTTCTTATATTCTAAGTTTTTCAGTGCAACTCACTCATATACTATGTACTACACTGTGCGTTTCTTATATTCTAAGTTTTTCAGTGCAACTCACTCATATACTATGTACTATACTGTGCGTTTCTTATATTCTAAGTTTTTCAGTGCAACTCACTCATATACTATGTACTACACTGTGCGTTTCTTAAATTCTAAGTTTTTCAGTGCAACTCACTCATATACTATGTACTACACTGTGCGTTTCTTATATTCTAAGTTTTTCAGTGCAACTCACTCATATACTTTGTACTACACAGTGCTTTTCTTATATTCTAAGTTTTTCAGTGCAACTCACTCATGTACTATGTACTACACAGTGCTTTTCTTATATTCTAAGTTTTTCAGTGCAACTCACTCATGTACTATGTACTACACTGTGCGTTTCTTATATTCTAAGTTTTTGAGTGCAACTCACTCATATACTATGTACTACACAGTGCTTTTCTTATATTCTAAGTTTTTCAGTGCAACTCACTCATGTACTATGTACTACACTGTGCGTTTCTTATATTCTAAGTTTTTGAGTGCAACTCACTCATATACTATGTACTACACTGTGCGTTTCTTATATTCTAAGTTTTTCAGTGCAACTCACTCATATACTATGTACTACACTGTGCGTTTCTTATATTCTAAGTTTTTCAGTGCAACTCATTCATATACTATGTGCTACACTGTGCGTTTCTTATATTCTAAGTTTTTCAGTGCAACTCACTCATATACTATGTGCTACACTGTGCGTTTCTTATATTCTAAGTTTTTCAGTGCAACTCACTCATATACTATGTACTACACTGTGCGTTTCTTATATTCTAGGTTTTTCAGTGCAACTCACTCATATACTATGTACTACACTGTGCGTTTCTTATATTCTAAGTTTTTCAGTGCAACTCACTCATATACTATGTACTACACTGTGCGTTTCTTAAATTCTAAGTTTTTCAGTGCAACTCACTCATATACTATGTACTACACTGTGCGTTTCTTATATTCTAAGTTTTTCAGTGCAACTCACTCATATACTATGTACTACACTGTGCGTTTCTTATATTCTAAGTTTTTCAGTGCAACTCACTCATATACTATGTACTACACTGTGCGTTTCTTAAATTCTAAGTTTTTCAGTGCAACTCACTCATATACTATGTACTACACTGTGCGTTTCTTATATTCTAGGTTTTTCAGTGCAACTCACTCATATACTATGTACTACACTGTGCGTTTCTTATATTCTAAGTTTTTCAGTGCAACTCACTCATATACTATGTACTACACTGTGCGTTTCTTATATTCTAAGTTTTTCAGTGCAACTCACTCATATACTATGTACTACACTGTGCGTTTCTTATATTCTAAGTTTTTCAGTGCAACTCACTCATATACTATGTACTACACTGTGCGTTTCTTATATTCTAAGTTTTTCAGTGCAACTCATTCATATACTATGTACTACACTGTGCATTTCGTGTAATGCGGGTTTTTCAGTAAATTCTAAGTTTTTCATTGCAACTCACTCATATACTATGTACTACACTGTGCGTTTCTCATATTCTAAGTTTTTAAGTGCAACTCACTCATATACTTTGTACTACACAGTGCTTTTCTTATATTCTAAGTTTTTCAGTGCAACTCACTCATGTACTATGTACTACACTGTGCTTTTCTTATATTCTAAGTTTTTCAGTGCAACTCACTCATGTACTATGTACTACACTGTGCGTTTCTTATATTCTAAGTTTTTCAGTGCAACTCACTCATATACTATGTACTACACTGTGCGTTTCTTATATTCTAAGTTTTTCAGTGCAACTCACTCATATACTATGTACTACACTGTGCGTTTCTTATATTCTAAGTTTTTCAGTGCAACTCACTCATATACTATGTACTACACTGTGCGTTTCTTAAATTCTAAGTTTTTCAGTGCAACTCACTCATATACTATGTACTACACTGTGCGTTTCTTATATTCTAGGTTTTTCAGTGCAACTCACTCATATACTATGTACTACACTGTGCGTTTCTTATATTCTAAGTTTTTCAGTGCAACTCACTCATATACTATGTACTACACTGTGCGTTTCTTATATTCTAAGTTTTTCAGTGCAACTCACTCATATACTATGTACTACACTGTGCGTTTCTTATATTCTAAGTTTTTCAGTGCAACTCACTCATATACTATGTACTACACTGTGCGTTTCTTAAATTCTAAGTTTTTCAGTGCAACTCACTCATATACTATGTACTACACTGTGCGTTTCTTATATTCTAGGTTTTTCAGTGCAACTCACTCATATACTATGTACTACACTGTGCGTTTCTTATATTCTAAGTTTTTCAGTGCAACTCACTCATATACTATGTACTACACTGTGCGTTTCTTATATTCTAAGTTTTTCAGTGCAACTCACTCATATACTATGTACTACACTGTGCGTTTCTTATATTCTAAGTTTTTCAGTGCAACTCACTCATATACTATGTACTACACTGTGCGTTTCTTATATTCTAAGTTTTTCAGTGCAACTCATTCATATACTATGTACTACACTGTGCATTTCGTGTAATGCGGGTTTTTCAGTAAATTCTAAGTTTTTCAGTGCAACTCATTCATATACTATGTACTATACTGTGCGTTTCTTATATTCTAAGTTTTTCAGTGCAACTCACTCATATACTATGTACTACACTGTGCGTTTCTTATATTCTAAGTTTTTGAGTGCAACTCACTCATAGACTATGTGCTACACTGTGCGTTTCTTATATTCTAAGTTTTTCAGTGCAACTCACTCATATACTATGTGCTACACTGTGCGTTTCTTATATTCTAAGTTTTTCAGTGCAACTCACTCATATACTATGTGCTACACTGTGCGTTTCTTATATTCTAAGTTTTTCAGTGCAACTCACTCATATACTATGTGCTACACTGTGCGTTTCTTATATTCTAAGTTTTTCAGTGCAACTCACTCATATACTATGTGCTACACTGTGCGTTTCTTATATTCTAAGTTTTTCAGTGCAACTCACTCATATACTATGTACTACACTGTGCGTTTCTTATATTCTAAGTTTTTCAGTGCAACTCACTCATATATTATGTACTACACTGTGCGTTTCTTATATTCTAAGTTTTTCAGTGCAACTCACTCATATACTATGTACTACACTGTGCGTTTCTTATATTCTAAGTTTTTCAGTGCAACTCACTCATATACTATGTACTACACTGTGCGTTTCTTAAATTCTAAGTTTTTCAGTGCAACTCACTCATATACTATGTACTACACTGTGCGTTTCTTATATTCTAAGTTTTTCAGTGCAACTCACTCATATACTATGTACTACACTGTGCGTTTCTTATATTCTAAGTTTTTCAGTGCAACTCACTCATATACTATGTGCTACACTGTGCGTTTCTTATATTTTAAGTTTTTCAGTGCAACTCACTCATATACTTTGTACTACACAGTGCTTTTCTTATATTCTAAGTTTTTCAGTGCAACTCACTCATGTACTATGTACTACACAGTGCTTTTCTTATATTCTAAGTTTTTCAGTGCAACTCACTCATGTACTATGTACTACACTGTGCGTTTCTTATATTCTAAGTTTTTGAGTGCAACTCACTCATATACTATGTACTACACTGTGCGTTTCTTATATTCTAAGTTTTTCAGTGCAACTCACTCATATACTATGTACTACACTGTGCGTTTCTTATATTCTAAGTTTTTGAGTGCAACTCACTCATATACTATGTGCTACACTGTGCGTTTCTTATATTCTAAGTTTTTCAGTGCAACTCACTCATATACTATGTGCTACACTGTGCCTTTCTTATATTCTAAGTTTTTCAGTGCAACTCATTCATATACTATGTGCTACACTGTGCGTTTCTTATATTCTAAGTTTTTCAGTGCAACTCACTCATATACTATGTGCTACACTGTGCGTTTCTTATATTCTAAGTTTTTGAGTGCAACTCACTCATATACTATGTGCTACACTGTGCGTTTCTTATATTCTAAGTTTTTCAGTGCAACTCACTCATATACTATGTGCTACACTGTGCGTTTCTTATATTCTAAGTTTTTCAGTGCAACTCACTCATATACTATGTACTACACTGTGCGTTTCTTATATTCTAAGTTTTTCAGTGCAACTCACTCATATACTTTGTACTACACAGTGCTTTTCTTATATTCTAAGTTTTTCAGTGCAACTCACTCATGTACTATGTACTACACAGTGCTTTTCTTATATTCTAAGTTTTTCAGTGCAACTCACTCATGTACTATGTACTACACTGTGCGTTTCTTATATTCTAAGTTTTTCAGTGCAACTCACTCATATACTATGTACTACACTGTGCATTTCGTGTAATGCGGGTTTTTCAGTAAATTCTAAGTTTTTCAGTGCAACTCATTCATATACTATGTACTATACTGTGCGTTTCTTATATTCTAAGTTTTTCAGTGCAACTCACTCATATACTATGTACTACACTGTGCGTTTCTTATATTCTAAGTTTTTCAGTGCAACTCACTCATATACTATGTGCTACACTGTGCGTTTCTTATATTCTAAGTTTTTCAGTGCAACTCACTCATATACTATGTGCTACACTGTGCGTTTCTTATATTCTAAGTTTTTCAGTGCAACTCACTCATATACTATGTGCTACACTGTGCGTTTCTTATATTCTAAGTTTTTCAGTGCAACTCACTCATATACTATGTGCTACACTGTGCGTTTCTTATATTCTAAGTTTTTCAGTGCAACTCACTCATATACTATGTGCTACACTGTGCGTTTCTTATATTCTAAGTTTTTCAGTGCAACTCACTCATATACTATGTGCTACACTGTGCGTTTCTTATATTCTAAGTTTTTCAGTGCAACTCACTCATATACTATGTGCTACACTGTGCGTTTCTTATATTCTAAGTTTTTCAGTGCAACTCACTCATATACTATGTACTACACTGTGCGTTTCTTATATTCTAAGTTTTTCAGTGCAACTCACTCATATACTATGTACTACACTGTGCGTTTCTTATATTCTAAGTTTTTCAGTGCAACTCACTCATATACTATGTACTATACTGTGCGTTTCTTATATTCTAAGTTTTTCAGTGCAACTCACTCATATACTATGTACTACACTGTGCGTTTCTTAAATTCTAAGTTTTTCAGTGCAACTCACTCATATACTATGTACTACACTGTGCGTTTCTTATATTCTAAGTTTTTCAGTGCAACTCACTCATATACTTTGTACTACACAGTGCTTTTCTTATATTCTAAGTTTTTCAGTGCAACTCACTCATGTACTATGTACTACACAGTGCTTTTCTTATATTCTAAGTTTTTCAGTGCAACTCACTCATGTACTATGTACTACACTGTGCGTTTCTTATATTCTAAGTTTTTGAGTGCAACTCACTCATATACTATGTACTACACAGTGCTTTTCTTATATTCTAAGTTTTTCAGTGCAACTCACTCATGTACTATGTACTACACTGTGCGTTTCTTATATTCTAAGTTTTTGAGTGCAACTCACTCATATACTATGTACTACACTGTGCGTTTCTTATATTCTAAGTTTTTCAGTGCAACTCACTCATATACTATGTACTACACTGTGCGTTTCTTATATTCTAAGTTTTTCAGTGCAACTCATTCATATACTATGTGCTACACTGTGCGTTTCTTATATTCTAAGTTTTTCAGTGCAACTCACTCATATACTATGTGCTACACTGTGCGTTTCTTATATTCTAAGTTTTTCAGTGCAACTCACTCATATACTATGTACTACACTGTGCGTTTCTTATATTCTAGGTTTTTCAGTGCAACTCACTCATATACTATGTACTACACTGTGCGTTTCTTATATTCTAAGTTTTTCAGTGCAACTCACTCATATACTATGTACTACACTGTGCGTTTCTTAAATTCTAAGTTTTTCAGTGCAACTCACTCATATACTATGTACTACACTGTGCGTTTCTTATATTCTAAGTTTTTCAGTGCAACTCACTCATATACTATGTACTACACTGTGCGTTTCTTATATTCTAAGTTTTTCAGTGCAACTCACTCATATACTATGTACTACACTGTGCGTTTCTTAAATTCTAAGTTTTTCAGTGCAACTCACTCATATACTATGTACTACACTGTGCGTTTCTTATATTCTAGGTTTTTCAGTGCAACTCACTCATATACTATGTACTACACTGTGCGTTTCTTATATTCTAAGTTTTTCAGTGCAACTCACTCATATACTATGTACTACACTGTGCGTTTCTTATATTCTAAGTTTTTCAGTGCAACTCACTCATATACTATGTACTACACTGTGCGTTTCTTATATTCTAAGTTTTTCAGTGCAACTCACTCATATACTATGTACTACACTGTGCGTTTCTTATATTCTAAGTTTTTCAGTGCAACTCATTCATATACTATGTACTACACTGTGCATTTCGTGTAATGCGGGTTTTTCAGTAAATTCTAAGTTTTTCATTGCAACTCACTCATATACTATGTACTACACTGTGCGTTTCTCATATTCTAAGTTTTTAAGTGCAACTCACTCATATACTTTGTACTACACAGTGCTTTTCTTATATTCTAAGTTTTTCAGTGCAACTCACTCATGTACTATGTACTACACAGTGCTTTTCTTATATTCTAAGTTTTTCAGTGCAACTCACTCATGTACTATGTACTACACTGTGCGTTTCTTATATTCTAAGTTTTTCAGTGCAACTCACTCATATACTATGTACTACACTGTGCGTTTCTTATATTCTAAGTTTTTCAGTGCAACTCACTCATATACTATGTACTACACTGTGCGTTTCTTATATTCTAAGTTTTTCAGTGCAACTCACTCATATACTATGTACTACACTGTGCGTTTCTTAAATTCTAAGTTTTTCAGTGCAACTCACTCATATACTATGTACTACACTGTGCGTTTCTTATATTCTAGGTTTTTCAGTGCAACTCACTCATATACTATGTACTACACTGTGCGTTTCTTATATTCTAAGTTTTTCAGTGCAACTCACTCATATACTATGTACTACACTGTGCGTTTCTTATATTCTAAGTTTTTCAGTGCAACTCACTCATATACTATGTACTACACTGTGCGTTTCTTATATTCTAAGTTTTTCAGTGCAACTCACTCATATACTATGTACTACACTGTGCGTTTCTTAAATTCTAAGTTTTTCAGTGCAACTCACTCATATACTATGTACTACACTGTGCGTTTCTTATATTCTAGGTTTTTCAGTGCAACTCACTCATATACTATGTACTACACTGTGCGTTTCTTATATTCTAAGTTTTTCAGTGCAACTCACTCATATACTATGTACTACACTGTGCGTTTCTTATATTCTAAGTTTTTCAGTGCAACTCACTCATATACTATGTACTACACTGTGCGTTTCTTATATTCTAAGTTTTTCAGTGCAACTCACTCATATACTATGTACTACACTGTGCGTTTCTTATATTCTAAGTTTTTCAGTGCAACTCATTCATATACTATGTACTACACTGTGCATTTCGTGTAATGCGGGTTTTTCAGTAAATTCTAAGTTTTTCAGTGCAACTCATTCATATACTATGTACTATACTGTGCGTTTCTTATATTCTAAGTTTTTCAGTGCAACTCACTCATATACTATGTACTACACTGTGCGTTTCTTATATTCTAAGTTTTTCAGTGCAACTCACTCATAGACTATGTGCTACACTGTGCGTTTCTTATATTCTAAGTTTTTCAGTGCAACTCACTCATATACTATGTGCTACACTGTGCGTTTCTTATATTCTAAGTTTTTCAGTGCAACTCACTCATATACTATGTGCTACACTGTGCGTTTCTTATATTCTAAGTTTTTCAGTGCAACTCACTCATATACTATGTGCTACACTGTGCGTTTCTTATATTCTAAGTTTTTCAGTGCAACTCACTCATATACTATGTGCTACACTGTGCGTTTCTTATATTCTAAGTTTTTCAGTGCAACTCACTCATATACTATGTACTACACTGTGCGTTTCTTATATTCTAAGTTTTTCAGTGCAACTCACTCATATATTATGTACTACACTGTGCGTTTCTTATATTCTAAGTTTTTCAGTGCAACTCACTCATATACTATGTACTACACTGTGCGTTTCTTATATTCTAAGTTTTTCAGTGCAACTCACTCATATACTATGTACTACACTGTGCGTTTCTTAAATTCTAAGTTTTTCAGTGCAACTCACTCATATACTATGTACTACACTGTGCGTTTCTTATATTCTAAGTTTTTCAGTGCAACTCACTCATATACTATGTACTACACTGTGCGTTTCTTATATTCTAAGTTTTTCAGTGCAACTCACTCATATACTATGTGCTACACTGTGCGTTTCTTATATTTTAAGTTTTTCAGTGCAACTCACTCATATACTTTGTACTACACAGTGCTTTTCTTATATTCTAAGTTTTTCAGTGCAACTCACTCATGTACTATGTACTACACAGTGCTTTTCTTATATTCTAAGTTTTTCAGTGCAACTCACTCATGTACTATGTACTACACTGTGCGTTTCTTATATTCTAAGTTTTTGAGTGCAACTCACTCATATACTATGTACTACACTGTGCGTTTCTTATATTCTAAGTTTTTCAGTGCAACTCACTCATATACTATGTACTACACTGTGCGTTTCTTATATTCTAAGTTTTTGAGTGCAACTCACTCATATACTATGTGCTACACTGTGCGTTTCTTATATTCTAAGTTTTTCAGTGCAACTCACTCATATACTATGTGCTACACTGTGCCTTTCTTATATTCTAAGTTTTTCAGTGCAACTCATTCATATACTATGTGCTACACTGTGCGTTTCTTATATTCTAAGTTTTTCAGTGCAACTCACTCATATACTATGTGCTACACTGTGCGTTTCTTATATTCTAAGTTTTTGAGTGCAACTCACTCATATACTATGTGCTACACTGTGCGTTTCTTATATTCTAAGTTTTTCAGTGCAACTCACTCATATACTATGTGCTACACTGTGCCTTTCTTATATTCTAAGTTTTTCAGTGCAACTCACTCATATACTATGTACTACACTGTGCATTTCGTGTAATTCGGGTTTTTCAGTAAATTCTAAGTTTTTCAGTACAACTCACTCATATACTATGTACTACACTGTGCGTTTCTTATATTCTAAGTTTTTCAGTGCAACTCACTCATATACTATGTACTACACTGTGCGTTTCTTATATTCAAAGTTTTTCAGTGCAACTCACTCATATACTATGTACTACACTGTGCGTTTCTTATATTCTAAGTTTTTCAGTGCAACTCACTCATATACTTTGTACTACACAGTGCTTTTCTTATATTCTAAGTTTTTCAGTGCAACTCACTCATGTACTATGTACTACACAGTGCTTTTCTTATATTCTAAGTTTTTCAGTGCAACTCACTCATGTACTATGTACTACACTGTGCGTTTCTTATATTCTAAGTTTTTGAGTGCAACTCACTCATATACTATGTACTACACAGTGCTTTTCTTATATTCTAAGTTTTTCAGTGCAACTCACTCATGTACTATGTACTACACTGTGCGTTTCTTATATTCTAAGTTTTTGAGTGCAACTCACTCATATACTATGTACTACACTGTGCGTTTCTTATATTCTAAGTTTTTCAGTGCAACTCACTCATATACTATGTACTACACTGTGCGTTTCTTATATTCTAAGTTTTTCAGTGCAACTCATTCATATACTATGTGCTACACTGTGCGTTTCTTATATTCTAAGTTTTTCAGTGCAACTCACTCATATACTATGTGCTACACTGTGCGTTTCTTATATTCTAAGTTTTTCAGTGCAACTCACTCATATACTATGTACTACACTGTGCGTTTCTTATATTCTAGGTTTTTCAGTGCAACTCACTCATATACTATGTACTACACTGTGCGTTTCTTATATTCTAAGTTTTTCAGTGCAACTCACTCATATACTATGTACTACACTGTGCGTTTCTTAAATTCTAAGTTTTTCAGTGCAACTCACTCATATACTATGTACTACACTGTGCGTTTCTTATATTCTAAGTTTTTCAGTGCAACTCACTCATATACTATGTACTACACTGTGCGTTTCTTATATTCTAAGTTTTTCAGTGCAACTCACTCATATACTATGTACTACACTGTGCGTTTCTTAAATTCTAAGTTTTTCAGTGCAACTCACTCATATACTATGTACTACACTGTGCGTTTCTTATATTCTAGGTTTTTCAGTGCAACTCACTCATATACTATGTACTACACTGTGCGTTTCTTATATTCTAAGTTTTTCAGTGCAACTCACTCATATACTATGTACTACACTGTGCGTTTCTTATATTCTAAGTTTTTCAGTGCAACTCACTCATATACTATGTACTACACTGTGCGTTTCTTATATTCTAAGTTTTTCAGTGCAACTCACTCATATACTATGTACTACACTGTGCGTTTCTTATATTCTAAGTTTTTCAGTGCAACTCATTCATATACTATGTACTACACTGTGCATTTCGTGTAATGCGGGTTTTTCAGTAAATTCTAAGTTTTTCATTGCAACTCACTCATATACTATGTACTACACTGTGCGTTTCTCATATTCTAAGTTTTTAAGTGCAACTCACTCATATACTTTGTACTACACAGTGCTTTTCTTATATTCTAAGTTTTTCAGTGCAACTCACTCATGTACTATGTACTACACAGTGCTTTTCTTATATTCTAAGTTTTTCAGTGCAACTCACTCATGTACTATGTACTACACTGTGCGTTTCTTATATTCTAAGTTTTTCAGTGCAACTCACTCATATACTATGTACTACACTGTGCGTTTCTTATATTCTAAGTTTTTCAGTGCAACTCACTCATATACTATGTACTACACTGTGCGTTTCTTATATTCTAAGTTTTTCAGTGCAACTCACTCATATACTATGTACTACACTGTGCGTTTCTTAAATTCTAAGTTTTTCAGTGCAACTCACTCATATACTATGTACTACACTGTGCGTTTCTTATATTCTAGGTTTTTCAGTGCAACTCACTCATATACTATGTACTACACTGTGCGTTTCTTATATTCTAAGTTTTTCAGTGCAACTCACTCATATACTATGTACTACACTGTGCGTTTCTTATATTCTAAGTTTTTCAGTGCAACTCACTCATATAATATGTACTACACTGTGCGTTTCTTATATTCTAAGTTTTTCAGTGCAACTCACTCATATACTATGTACTACACTGTGCGTTTCTTAAATTCTAAGTTTTTCAGTGCAACTCACTCATATACTATGTACTACACTGTGCGTTTCTTATATTCTAGGTTTTTCAGTGCAACTCACTCATATACTATGTACTACACTGTGCGTTTCTTATATTCTAAGTTTTTCAGTGCAACTCACTCATATACTATGTACTACACTGTGCGTTTCTTATATTCTAAGTTTTTCAGTGCAACTCACTCATATACTATGTACTACACTGTGCGTTTCTTATATTCTAAGTTTTTCAGTGCAACTCACTCATATACTATGTACTACACTGTGCGTTTCTTATATTCTAAGTTTTTCAGTGCAACTCATTCATATACTATGTACTACACTGTGCATTTCGTGTAATGCGGGTTTTTCAGTAAATTCTAAGTTTTTCAGTGCAACTCATTCATATACTATGTACTATACTGTGCGTTTCTTATATTCTAAGTTTTTCAGTGCAACTCACTCATATACTATGTACTACACTGTGCGTTTCTTATATTCTAAGTTTTTCAGTGCAACTCACTCATAGACTATGTGCTACACTGTGCGTTTCTTATATTCTAAGTTTTTCAGTGCAACTCACTCATATACTATGTGCTACACTGTGCGTTTCTTATATTCTAAGTTTTTCAGTGCAACTCACTCATATACTATGTGCTACACTGTGCGTTTCTTATATTCTAAGTTTTTCAGTGCAACTCACTCATATACTATGTGCTACACTGTGCGTTTCTTATATTCTAAGTTTTTCAGTGCAACTCACTCATATACTATGTGCTACACTGTGCGTTTCTTATATTCTAAGTTTTTCAGTGCAACTCACTCATATACTATGTACTACACTGTGCGTTTCTTATATTCTAAGTTTTTCAGTGCAACTCACTCATATATTATGTACTACACTGTGCGTTTCTTATATTCTAAGTTTTTCAGTGCAACTCACTCATATACTATGTACTACACTGTGCGTTTCTTATATTCTAAGTTTTTCAGTGCAACTCACTCATATACTATGTACTACACTGTGCGTTTCTTAAATTCTAAGTTTTTCAGTGCAACTCACTCATATACTATGTACTACACTGTGCGTTTCTTATATTCTAAGTTTTTCAGTGCAACTCACTCATATACTATGTACTACACTGTGCGTTTCTTATATTCTAAGTTTTTCAGTGCAACTCACTCATATACTATGTGCTACACTGTGCGTTTCTTATATTTTAAGTTTTTCAGTGCAACTCACTCATATACTTTGTACTACACAGTGCTTTTCTTATATTCTAAGTTTTTCAGTGCAACTCACTCATGTACTATGTACTACACAGTGCTTTTCTTATATTCTAAGTTTTTCAGTGCAACTCACTCATGTACTATGTACTACACTGTGCGTTTCTTATATTCTAAGTTTTTGAGTGCAACTCACTCATATACTATGTACTACACTGTGCGTTTCTTATATTCTAAGTTTTTCAGTGCAACTCACTCATATACTATGTACTACACTGTGCGTTTCTTATATTCTAAGTTTTTGAGTGCAACTCACTCATATACTATGTGCTACACTGTGCGTTTCTTATATTCTAAGTTTTTCAGTGCAACTCACTCATATACTATGTGCTACACTGTGCCTTTCTTATATTCTAAGTTTTTCAGTGCAACTCATTCATATACTATGTGCTACACTGTGCGTTTCTTATATTCTAAGTTTTTCAGTGCAACTCACTCATATACTATGTGCTACACTGTGCGTTTCTTATATTCTAAGTTTTTGAGTGCAACTCACTCATATACTATGTGCTACACTGTGCGTTTCTTATATTCTAAGTTTTTCAGTGCAACTCACTCATATACTATGTGCTACACTGTGCCTTTCTTATATTCTAAGTTTTTCAGTGCAACTCACTCATATACTATGTACTACACTGTGCATTTCGTGTAATTCGGGTTTTTCAGTAAATTCTAAGTTTTTCAGTACAACTCACTCATATACTATGTACTACACTGTGCGTTTCTTATATTCTAAGTTTTTCAGTGCAACTCACTCATATACTATGTACTACACTGTGCGTTTCTTATATTCAAAGTTTTTCAGTGCAACTCACTCATATACTATGTACTACACTGTGCGTTTCTTATATTCTAAGTTTTTCAGTGCAACTCACTCATATACTATGTACTACACTGTGCGTTTCTTATATTCTAAGTTTTTCAGTGCAACTCACTCATATACTATGTACTACACTGTGCGTTTCTTAAATTCTAAGTTTTTCAGTGCAACTCACTCATATACTATGTACTACACTGTGCGTTTCTTATATTCTAAGTTTTTCAGTGCAACTCACTCATATACTATGTACTACACTGTGCGTTTCTTATATTCTAAGTTTTTGAGTGCAACTCACTCATATACTATGTACTACACTGTGCGTTTCTTATATTCTAAGTTTTTCAGTGCAACTCACTCATATACTATGTACTACACTGTGTGTTTCTTATATTCTAAGTTTTTCAGTGCAACTCACTCATATACTATGTACTACAATGTGCGTTTCTTATATTCTAAGTTTTTCAGTGCAACTCACTCATATACTATGTACTACACTGTGCGTTTCTTAAATTCTAAGTTTTTCAGTGCAACTCACTCATATACTATGTACTACACTGTGCGTTTCTTATATTCTAAGTTTTTCAGTGCAACTCACTCATATACTATGTACTACACTGTGCGTTTCTTATATTCTAAGTTTTTCAGTGCAACTCACTCATATACTATGTACTACACTGTGCGTTTCTTATATTCTAAGTTTTTCAGTGCAACTCACTCATATACTATGTATTACACTGTGCGTTTCTTATATTCTAAGTTTTTCAGTGCAACTCACTCATATACTTTGTACTACACTGTGCTTTTCTTATATTCTAAGTTTTTCAGTGCAACTCACTCATGTACTATGTACTACACTGTGCGTTTCTTATATTCTAAGTTTTTCAGTGCAACTCACTCATATACTATGTACTACACTGTGCGTTTCTTATATTCTAAGTTTTTGAGTGCAACTCACTCATATACTATGTACTACACTGTGCGTTTCTTATATTCTAAGTTTTTCAGTGCAACTCACTCATATACTATGTACTACACTGTGCGTTTCTTATATTCTAAGTTTTTCAGTGCAACTCACTCATATACTATGTACTACACTGTGCGTTTCTTATATTCTAAGTTTTTGAGTGCAACTCACTCATATACTATGTACTACACTGTGCGTTTCTTATATTCTAAGTTTTTCAGTGCAACTCACTCATATACTATGTACTACACTGTGCGTTTCTTATATTCTAAGTTTTTCAGTGCAACTCACTCATATACTATGTACTACACTGTGCGTTTCTTATATTCTAAGTTTTTCAGTGCAACACACTCATATACTATGTACTACACTGTGCGTTTCTTATATTCTAAGTTTTTCAGTGCAACTCACTCATATACTATGTACTACACTGTGCGTTTCTTATATTCTAAGTTTTTCAGTGCAACTCACTCATATACTATGTACTACACTGTGCGTTTCTTATATTCTAAGTTTTTCAGTGCAACTCACTCATATACTATGTACTACACTGTGCATTTCGTGTAATGCGGGTTTTTCAGTAAATTCTAAGTTTTTCAGTACAACTCACTCATATACTATGTACTACACTGTGTGTTTCTTATATTCAAAGTTTTTCAGTGCAACTCACTCATATACTATGTACTACACTGTGCGTTTCTTATATTCTAAGTTTTTCAGTGCAACTCACTCATATACTATGTACTACACTGTGCGTTTCTTATATTCTAAGTTTTTCAGTGCAACTCACTCATATACTATGTACTACACTGTGCGTTTCTTATATTCTAAGTTTTTCAGTGCAACTCACTCATATACTATGTACTACACTGTGCGTTTCTTATATTCTAAGTTTTTCAGTGCAACTCACTCATATACTATGTACTACACTGTGCATTTCGTGTAATGCGGGTTTTTCAGTAAATTCTAAGTTTTTCAGTACAACTCACTCATATACTATGTACTACACTGTGTGTTTCTTATATTCAAAGTTTTTCAGTGCAACTCACTCATATACTATGTACTACACTGTGCGTTTCTTATATTCTAAGTTTTTCAGTGCAACTCACTCATATACTATGTACTACACTGTGCGTTTCTTATATTCTAAGTTTTTCAGTGCAACTCACTCATATACTATGTACTACACTGTGCTTTTCTTATATTCTAAGTTTTTCAGTGCAACTCACTCATGTACTATGTACTACACTGTGCGTTTCTTATATTCTAAGTTTTTCAGTGCAACTCACTCATATACTATGTACTACACTGTGCGTTTCTTATATTCTAAGTTTTTGAGTGCAACTCACTCATATACTATGTACTACACTGTGCGTTTCTTATATTCTAAGTTTTTCAGTGCAACTCACTCATATACTATGTACTACACTGTGCGTTTCTTATATTCTAAGTTTTTCAGTGCAACTCACTCATACACTATGTACTACACTGTGCGTTTCTTATATTCTAAGTTTTTCAGTGCAACTCACTCATATACTATGTACTACACTGTGCGTTTCTTATATTCTAAGTTTTTCAGTGCAACTCATTCATATACTATGTACTACAGTGTGCATTTCGTGTAATGCGGGTTTTTCAGTAAATTCTAAGTTTTTCAGTGCAACTCATTCATATACTATGTACTATACTGTGCGTTTCTTATATTCTAAGTTTTTCAGTGCAACTCACTCATATACTATGTACTACACTGTGCGTTTCTTATATTCTAAGTTTTTCAGTGCAACTCACTCATATACTATGTACTACACTGTGCGTTTCTTATATTCTAAGTTTTTCAGTGCAACTCACTCATATACTATGTGCTACACTGTGCGTTTCTTATATTTTAAGTTTTTCAGTGCAACTCACTCATATACTATGTGCTACACTGTGCGTTTCTTATATTCTAAGTTTTTCAGTGCAACTCACTCATATACTATGTACTACACTGTGCGTTTCTTATATTCTAAGTTTTTCAGTGCAACTCACTCATATACTATGTGCTACACTGTGCGTTTCTTATATTCTAAGTTTTTCAGTGCAACTCACTCATATACTATGTGCTACACTGTGCGTTTCTTATATTCTAAGTTTTTCAGTGCAACTCACTCATATACTATGTGCTACACTGTGCGTTTCTTATATTCTAAGTTTTTCAGTGCAACTCATTCATATACTATGTGCTACACTGTGTGTTTCTTATATTCTAAGTTTTTCAGTGCAACTCACTCATATACTATGTGCTACACTGTGCGTTTCTTATATTCTAAGTTTTTCAGTGCAACTCATTCATATACTATGTGCTACACTGTGTGTTTCTTATATTCTAAGTTTTTCAGTGCAACTCACTCATATACTATGTACTACAATGTGCGTTTCTTATATTCTAAGTTTTTCAGTGCAACTCACTCATATACTATGTACTACACTGTGCGTTTCTTATATTCTAAGTTTTTCAGTGCAATTCACTCATATACTATGTACTACACTGTGCGTTTCTTATATTCTAAGTTTTTCAGTGCAACACACTCATATACTATGTACTACACTGTGCGTTTCTTATATTCTAAGTTTTTGAGTGCAACTCACTCATATACTATGTACTACACTGTGCGTTTCTTATATTCTAAGTTTTTCAGTGCAACTCACTCATATACTATGTACTACACTGTGCGTTTCTTATATTCTAAGTTTTTCAGTGCAACTCACTCATATACTATGTACTACACTGTGCGTTTCTTATATCTAAGTTTTTCAGTGCAACTCACTCATATACTATGTACTACACTGTGCGTTTCTTATATTCTAAGTTTTTCAGTGCAACACACTCATATACTATGTACTACACTGTGCGTTTCTTATATTCTAAGTTTTTCAGTGCAACTCACTCATATACTATGTACTACACTGTGCGTTTCTTATATTCTAAGTTTTTCAGTGCAACTCACTCATATACTATGTACTACACTGTGCGTTTCTTATATTCTAAGTTTTTCAGTGCAACTCACTCATATACTATGTACTACACTGTGCATTTCGTGTAATGCGGGTTTTTCAGTAAATTCTAAGTTTTTCAGTACAACTCACTCATATACTATGTACTACACTGTGTGTTTCTTATATTCTAAGTTTTTCAGTGCAACTCACTCATATACTATGTACTACACTGTGCGTTTCTTATATTCAAAGTTTTTCAGTGCAACTCACTCATATACTATGTACTACACTGTGCGTTTCTTATATTCTAAGTTTTTCAGTGCAACTCACTCATATACTATGTACTACACTGTGCGTTTCTTATATTCTAAGTTTTTCAGTGCAACTCACTCATATACTATGTACTACACTGTGCTTTTCTTATATTCTAAGTTTTTCAGTGCAACTCACTCATGTACTATGTACTACACTGTGCGTTTCTTATATTCTAAGTTTTTCAGTGCAACTCACTCATATACTATGTACTACACTGTGCGTTTCTTATATTCTAAGTTTTTGAGTGCAACTCACTCATATACTATGTACTACACTGTGCGTTTCTTATATTCTAAGTTTTTCAGTGCAACTCACTCATATACTATGTACTACACTGTGCGTTTCTTATATTCTAAGTTTTTCAGTGCAACTCACTCATACACTATGTACTACACTGTGCGTTTCTTATATTCTAAGTTTTTCAGTGCAACTCACTCATATACTATGTACTACACTGTGCGTTTCTTATATTCTAAGTTTTTCAGTGCAACTCATTCATATACTATGTACTACAGTGTGCATTTCGTGTAATGCGGGTTTTTCAGTAAATTCTAAGTTTTTCAGTGCAACTCATTCATATACTATGTACTATACTGTGCGTTTCTTATATTCTAAGTTTTTCAGTGCAACTCACTCATATACTATGTACTACACTGTGCGTTTCTTATATTCTAAGTTTTTCAGTGCAACTCACTCATATACTATGTACTACACTGTGCGTTTCTTATATTCTAAGTTTTTCAGTGCAACTCACTCATATACTATGTGCTACACTGTGCGTTTCTTATATTTTAAGTTTTTCAGTGCAACTCACTCATATACTATGTGCTACACTGTGCGTTTCTTATATTCCAAGTTTTTCAGTGCAACTCACTCATATACTATGTACTACACTGTGCGTTTCTTATATTCTAAGTTTTTCAGTGCAACTCACTCATATACTATGTGCTACACTGTGCGTTTCTTATATTCTAAGTTTTTCAGTGCAACTCACTCATATACTATGTGCTACACTGTGCGTTTCTTATATTCTAAGTTTTTCAGTGCAACTCACTCATATACTATGTGCTACACTGTGCGTTTCTTATATTCTAAGTTTTTCAGTGCAACTCATTCATATACTATGTGCTACACTGTGCGTTTCTTATATTCTAAGTTTTTCAGTGCAACTCACTCATATACTATGTGCTACACTGTGCGTTTCTTATATTCTAAGTTTTTCAGTGCAACTCACTCATATACTATGTGCTACACTGTGCGTTTCTTATATTCTAAGTTTTTCAGTGCAACTCACTCATATACTATGTACTACACTGTGCGTTTCTTATATTCTAAGTTTTTCAGTGCAACTCACTCATATACTATGTACTACACTGTGCGTTTCTTATATTCTAAGTTTTTCAGTGCAACTCACTCATATACTATGTACTACACTGTGCGTTTCTTATATTCTAAGTTTTTCAGTGCAACTCACTCATATACTATGTATTACACTGTGCGTTTCTTATATTCTAAGTTTTTCAGTGCAACTCACTCATATACTTTGTACTACACTGTGCTTTTCTTATATTCTAAGTTTTTCAGTGCAACTCACTCATGTACTATGTACTACACTGTGCTTTTCTTATATTCTAAGTTTTTCAGTGCAACTCACTCATATACTATGTACTACACTGTGCGTTTCTTATATTCTAAGTTTTTGAGTGCAACTCACTCATATACTATGTACTACACTGTGCGTTTCTTATATTCTAAGTTTTTCAGTGCAACTCACTCATATACTATGTACTACACTGTGCGTTTCTTATATTCTAAGTTTTTCAGTGCAACTCACTCATATACTATGTACTACACTGTGCGTTTCTTATATTCTAAGTTTTTGAGTGCAACTCACTCATATACTATGTACTACACTGTGCGTTTCTTATATTCTAAGTTTTTCAGTGCAACTCATTCATATACTATGTACTACACTGTGCATTTCGTGTAATGCGGGTTTTTCAGTAAATTCTAAGTTTTTCAGTGCAACTCATTCATATACTATGTACTATACTGTGCGTTTCTTATATTCTAAGCTTTTCAGTGCAACTCACTCATATACTATGTACTACACTGTGCGTTTCTTATATTCTAAGTTTTTCAGTGCAACTCACTCATATACTATGTACTACACTGTGCGTTTCTTATATTCTAAGTTTTTCAGTGCAACTCACTCATATACTATGTGCTACACTGTGCGTTTCTTATATTCTAAGTTTTTCAGTGCAACTCACTCATATACTATGTGCTACACTGTGCGTTTCTTATATTCTAAGTTTTTCAGTGCAACTCACTCATATACTATGTGCTACACTGTGCGTTTCTTATATTCTAAGTTTTTCAGTGCAACTCACTCATATACTATGTGCTACACTGTGCGTTTCTTATATTCTAAGTTTTTCAGTGCAACTCATTCATATACTATGTGCTACACTGTGCGTTTCTTATATTCTAAGTTTTTCAGTGCAACTCACTCATATACTTTGTACTACACTGTGCTTTTCTTATATTCTAAGTTTTTCAGTGCAACTCATTCATGTACTATGTACTACACTGTGCGTTTCTTATATTCTAAGTTTTTCAGTGCAACTCACTCATATACTATGTACTACACTGTGCGTTTCTTATATTCTAAGTTTTTGAGTGCAACTCACTCATATACTATGTACTACACTGTGCGTTTCTTATATTCTAAGTTTTTCAGTGCAACTCACTCATATACTATGTACTACACTGTGCGTTTCTTATATTCTAAGTTTTTCAGTGCAACTCACTCATATACTATGTACTACACTGTGCGTTTCTTATATTCTAAGTTTTTGAGTGCAACTCACTCATATACTATGTACTACACTGTGCGTTTCTTATATTCTAAGTTTTTCAGTGCAACTCATTCATATACTATGTACTACACTGTGCATTTCGTGTAATGCGGGTTTTTCAGTAAATTCTAAGTTTTTCAGTGCAACTCATTCATATACTATGTACTATACTGTGCGTTTCTTATATTCTAAGCTTTTCAGTGCAACTCACTCATATACTATGTACTACACTGTGCGTTTCTTATATTCTAAGTTTTTCAGTGCAACTCACTCATATACTATGTGCTACACTGTGCGTTTCTTATATTCTAAGTTTTTCAGTGCAACTCACTCATATACTATGTGCTACACTGTGCGTTTCTTATATTCTAAGTTTTTCAGTGCAACTCACTCATATACTATGTGCTACACTGTGCGTTTCTTATATTCTAAGTTTTTCAGTGCAACTCACTCATATACTATGTGCTACACTGTGCGTTTCTTATATTCTAAGTTTTTCAGTGCAACTCATTCATATACTATGTGCTACACTGTGCGTTTCTTATATTCTAAGTTTTTCAGTGCAACTCACTCATATACTATGTGCTACACTGTGCGTTTCTTATATTCTAAGTTTTTCAGTGCAACTCACTCATATACTATGTGCTACACTGTGCGTTTCTTATATTCTAAGTTTTTCAGTGCAACTCACTCATATACTATGTACTACACTGTGCGTTTCTTATATTCTAAGTTTTTCAGTGCAACTCACTCATATACTATGTACTACACTGTGCGTTTCTTATATTCTAAGTTTTTCAGTGCAACTCACTCATATACTATGTACTACACTGTGCGTTTCTTATATTCTAAGTTTTTCAGTGCAACTCACTCATATACTATGTACTACACTGTGCGTTTCTTAAGTTCTAATATTTTCAGTGCAACTCACTCATATACTATGTACTACACTGTGCGTTTCTTATATTCTAAGTTTTTCAGTGCAACTCACTCATATACTATGTACTACACTGTGCGTTTCTTATATTCTAAGTTTTTCAGTGCAACTCACTCATATACTATGTACTACACTGTGCGTTTCTTATATTCTAAGTTTTTCAGTGCAACTCACTCATATACTTTGTACTACACAGTGCTTTTCTTATATTCTAAGTTTTTCAGTGCAACTCACTCATGTACTATGTACTACACAGTGCTTTTCTTATATTCTAAGTTTTTCAGTGCAACTCACTCATGTACTATGTACTACACTGTGCGTTTCTTATATTCTAAGTTTTTGAGTGCAACTCACTCATATACTATGTACTACACTGTGCGTTTCTTATATTCTAAGTTTTTCAGTGCAACTCACTCATATACTATGTACTACACTGTGCGTTTCTTATATTCTAAGTTTTTCAGTGCAACTCATTCATATACTATGTGCTACACTGTGCGTTTCTTATATTCTAAGTTTTTCAGTGCAACTCACTCATATACTATGTACTACACTGAGCGTTTCTGATATTCTAAGTTTTTCAGTGCAACTCACTCATATACTATGTGCTACACTGTGCGTTTCTTATATTCTAAGTTTTTCAGTGCAACTCACTCATATACTATGTACTACACTGTGCGTTTCTTAAATTCTAAGTTTTTCAGTGCAACTCACTCATATACTATGTACTACACTGTGCGTTTCTTATATTCTAAGTTTTTCAGTGCAACTCACTCATATACTATGTACTACACTGTGCGTTTCTTATATTCTAAGTTTTTCAGTGCAACTCACTCATATACTATGTACTACACTGTGCGTTTCTTATATTCTAAGTTTTTCAGTGCAACTCACTCATATACTTTGTACTACACAGTGCTTTTCTTATATTCTAAGTTTTTCAGTGCAACTCACTCATGTACTATGTACTACACAGTGCTTTTCTTATATTCTAAGTTTTTCAGTGCAACTCACTCATGTACTATGTACTACACTGTGCGTTTCTTATATTCTAAGTTTTTGAGTGCAACTCACTCATATACTATGTACTACACTGTGCGTTTCTTATATTCTAAGTTTTTCAGTGCAACTCACTCATATACTATGTATTACACTGTGCGTTTCTTATATTCTAAGTTTTTCAGTGCAACTCACTCATATACTTTGTACTACACTGTGCTTTTCTTATATTCTAAGTTTTTCAGTGCAACTCACTCATGTACTATGTACTACACTGTGCTTTTCTTATATTCTAAGTTTTTCAGTGCAACTCACTCATGTACTATGTACTACACTGTGCTTTTCTTATATTCTAAGTTTTTCAGTGCAACTCACTCATATACTATGTACTACACTGTGCGTTTCTTATATTCTAAGTTTTTGAGTGCAACTCACTCATATACTATGTACTACACTGTGCGTTTCTTATATTCTAAGTTTTTCAGTGCAACTCACTCATATACTATGTACTACACTGTGCGTTTCTTATATTCTAAGTTTTTCAGTGCAACTCACTCATATACTATGTACTACACTGTGCGTTTCTTATATTCTAAGTTTTTGAGTGCAACTCACTCATATACTATGTACTACACTGTGCGTTTCTTATATTCTAAGTTTTTCAGTGCAACTCATTCATATACTATGTACTACACTGTGCATTTCGTGTAATGCGGGTTTTTCAGTAAATTCTAAGTTTTTCAGTGCAACTCATTCATATACTATGTACTATACTGTGCGTTTCTTATATTCTAAGCTTTTCAGTGCAACTCACTCATATACTATGTACTACACTGTGCGTTTCTTATATTCTAAGTTTTTCAGTGCAACTCACTCATATACTATGTGCTACACTGTGCGTTTCTTATATTCTAAGTTTTTCAGTGCAACTCACTCATATACTATGTGCTACACTGTGCGTTTCTTATATTCTAAGTTTTTCAGTGCAACTCACTCATATACTATGTGCTACACTGTGCGTTTCTTATATTCTAAGTTTTTCAGTGCAACTCACTCATATACTATGTGCTACACTGTGCGTTTCTTATATTCTAAGTTTTTCAGTGCAACTCACTCATATACTATGTGCTACACTGTGCGTTTCTTATATTCTAAGTTTTTCAGTGCAACTCATTCATATACTATGTGCTACACTGTGCGTTTCTTATATTCTAAGTTTTTCAGTGCAACTCACTCATATACGTTGTACTACACTGTGCTTTTCTTATATTCTAAGTTTTTCAGTGCAACTCATTCATGTACTATGTACTACACTGTGCGTTTCTTATATTCTAAGTTTTTCAGTGCAACTCACTCATATACTATGTACTACACTGTGCGTTTCTTATATTCTAAGTTTTTGAGTGCAACTCACTCATATACTATGTACTACACTGTGCGTTTCTTATATTCTAAGTTTTTCAGTGCAACTCACTCATATACTATGTACTACACTGTGCGTTTCTTATATTCTAAGTTTTTCAGTGCAACTCACTCATATACTATGTACTACACTGTGCGTTTCTTATATTCTAAGTTTTTGAGTGCAACTCACTCATATACTATGTACTACACTGTGCGTTTCTTATATTCTAAGTTTTTCAGTGCAACTCATTCATATACTATGTACTACACTGTGCATTTCGTGTAATGCGGGTTTTTCAGTAAATTCTAAGTTTTTCAGTGCAACTCATTCATATACTATGTACTATACTGTGCGTTTCTTATATTCTAAGCTTTTCAGTGCAACTCACTCATATACTATGTACTACACTGTGCGTTTCTTATATTCTAAGTTTTTCAGTGCAACTCACTCATATACTATGTGCTACACTGTGCGTTTCTTATATTCTAAGTTTTTCAGTGCAACTCACTCATATACTATGTGCTACACTGTGCGTTTCTTATATTCTAAGTTTTTCAGTGCAACTCACTCATATACTATGTGCTACACTGTGCGTTTCTTATATTCTAAGTTTTTCAGTGCAACTCACTCATATACTATGTGCTACACTGTGCGTTTCTTATATTCTAAGTTTTTCAGTGCAACTCATTCATATACTATGTGCTACACTGTGCGTTTCTTATATTCTAAGTTTTTCAGTGCAACTCACTCATATACTATGTGCTACACTGTGCGTTTCTTATATTCTAAGTTTTTCAGTGCAACTCACTCATATACTATGTGCTACACTGTGCGTTTCTTATATTCTAAGTTTTTCAGTGCAACTCACTCATATACTATGTACTACACTGTGCGTTTCTTATATTCTAAGTTTTTCAGTGCAACTCACTCATATACTATGTACTACACTGTGCGTTTCTTATATTCTAAGTTTTTCAGTGCAACTCACTCATATACTATGTACTACACTGTGCGTTTCTTATATTCTAAGTTTTTCAGTGCAACTCACTCATATACTATGTACTACACTGTGCGTTTCTTATATTCTAAGTTTTTCAGTGCAACTCACTCATATACTTTGTACTACACAGTGCTTTTCTTATATTCTAAGTTTTTCAGTGCAACTCACTCATGTACTATGTACTACACAGTGCTTTTCTTATATTCTAAGTTTTTCAGTGCAACTCACTCATGTACTATGTACTACACTGTGCGTTTCTTATATTCTAAGTTTTTCAGTGCAACTCACTCATATACTATGTGCTACACTGTGCGTTTCTTATATTCTAAGTTTTTCAGTGCAACTCACTCATATACTATGTGCTACACTGTGCGTTTCTTATATTCTAAGTTTTTCAGTGCAACTCACTCATATACTATGTGCTACACTGTGCGTTTCTTATATTCTAAGTTTTTCAGTGCAACTCACTCATATACTATGTGCTACACTGTGCGTTTCTTATATTCTAAGTTTTTCAGTGCAACTCACTCATATACTATGTGCTACACTGTGCGTTTCTTATATTCTAAGTTTTTCAGTGCAACTCATTCATATACTATGTGCTACACTGTGCGTTTCTTATATTCTAAGTTTTTCAGTGCAACTCACTCATATACGTTGTACTACACTGTGCTTTTCTTATATTCTAAGTTTTTCAGTGCAACTCATTCATGTACTATGTACTACACTGTGCGTTTCTTATATTCTAAGTTTTTCAGTGCAACTCACTCATATACTATGTACTACACTGTGCGTTTCTTATATTCTAAGTTTTTGAGTGCAACTCACTCATATACTATGTACTACACTGTGCGTTTCTTATATTCTAAGTTTTTCAGTGCAACTCACTCATATACTATGTACTACACTGTGCGTTTCTTATATTCTAAGTTTTTCAGTGCAACTCACTCATATACTATGTACTACACTGTGCGTTTCTTATATTCTAAGTTTTTGAGTGCAACTCACTCATATACTATGTACTACACTGTGCGTTTCTTATATTCTAAGTTTTTCAGTGCAACTCATTCATATACTATGTACTACACTGTGCATTTCGTGTAATGCGGGTTTTTCAGTAAATTCTAAGTTTTTCAGTGCAACTCATTCATATACTATGTACTATACTGTGCGTTTCTTATATTCTAAGCTTTTCAGTGCAACTCACTCATATACTATGTACTACACTGTGCGTTTCTTATATTCTAAGTTTTTCAGTGCAACTCACTCATATACTATGTGCTACACTGTGCGTTTCTTATATTCTAAGTTTTTCAGTGCAACTCACTCATATACTATGTGCTACACTGTGCGTTTCTTATATTCTAAGTTTTTCAGTGCAACTCACTCATATACTATGTGCTACACTGTGCGTTTCTTATATTCTAAGTTTTTCAGTGCAACTCACTCATATACTATGTGCTACACTGTGCGTTTCTTATATTCTAAGTTTTTCAGTGCAACTCATTCATATACTATGTGCTACACTGTGCGTTTCTTATATTCTAAGTTTTTCAGTGCAACTCACTCATATACTATGTGCTACACTGTGCGTTTCTTATATTCTAAGTTTTTCAGTGCAACTCACTCATATACTATGTGCTACACTGTGCGTTTCTTATATTCTAAGTTTTTCAGTGCAACTCACTCATATACTATGTACTACACTGTGCGTTTCTTATATTCTAAGTTTTTCAGTGCAACTCACTCATATACTATGTACTACACTGTGCGTTTCTTATATTCTAAGTTTTTCAGTGCAACTCACTCATATACTATGTACTACACTGTGCGTTTCTTATATTCTAAGTTTTTCAGTGCAACTCACTCATATACTATGTACTACACTGTGCGTTTCTTATATTCTAAGTTTTTCAGTGCAACTCACTCATATACTTTGTACTACACAGTGCTTTTCTTATATTCTAAGTTTTTCAGTGCAACTCACTCATGTACTATGTACTACACAGTGCTTTTCTTATATTCTAAGTTTTTCAGTGCAACTCACTCATGTACTATGTACTACACTGTGCGTTTCTTATATTCTAAGTTTTTGAGTGCAACTCACTCATATACTATGTACTACACTGTGCGTTTCTTATATTCTAAGTTTTTCAGTGCAACTCATTCATATACTATGTGCTACACTGTGCGTTTCTTATATTCTAAGTTTTTCAGTGCAACTCACTCATATACTATGTGCTACACTGTGCGTTTCTTATATTCTAAGTTTTTCAGTGCAACTCACTCATATACTATGTGCTACACTGTGCGTTTCTTATATTCTAAGTTTTTCAGTGCAACTCACTCATATACTATGTGCTACACTGTGCGTTTCTTATATTCTAAGTTTTTCAGTGCAACTCACTCATATACTATGTGCTACACTGTGCGTTTCTTATATTCTAAGTTTTTCAGTGCAACTCACTCATATACTATGTACTACACTGTGCGTTTCTTATATTCTAAGTTTTTCAGTGCAACTCACTCATATACTATGTACTACACTGTGCGTTTCTTAAATTCTAATATTTTCAGTGCAACTCACTCATATACTATGTACTACACTGTGCGTTTCTTATATTCTAAGTTTTTCAGTGCAACTCACTCATATACTATGTACTACACTGTGCGTTTCTTATATTCTAAGTTTTTCAGTGCAACTCACTCATATACTATGTACTACACTGTGCGTTTCTTATATTCTAAGTTTTTCAGTGCAACTCACTCATATACTTTGTACTACACAGTGCTTTTCATATATTCTAAGTTTTTCAGTGCAACTCACTCATGTACTATGTACTACACAGTGCTTTTCTTATATTCTAAGTTTTTCAGTGCAACTCACTCATGTACTATGTACTACACTGTGCGTTTCTTATATTCTAAGTTTTTGAGTGCAACTCACTCATATACTATGTACTACACTGTGCGTTTCTTATATTCTAAGTTTTTGAGTGCAACTCACTCATATACTATGTACTACACTGTGCGTTTCTTATATTCTAAGTTTTTCAGTGCAACTCATTCATATACTATGTGCTACACTGTGCGTTACTTATATTCTAAGTTTTTCAGTGCAACTCACTCATATACTATGTACTACACTGAGCGTTTCTTATATTCTAGTTTTTCAGTGCAACTCACTCATATACTATGTGCTACACTGTGCGTTTCTTATATTCTAAGTTTTTCAGTGCAACTCACTCATATACTATGTACTACACTGTGCGTTTCTTATATTCTAAGTTTTTCAGTGCAACTCACTCATATACTATGTACTACACTGTGCGTTTCTTAAATTCTAAGTTTTTCAGTGCAACTCACTCATATACTATGTACTACACTGTGCGTTTCTTATATTCTAAGTTTTTCAGTGCAACTCACTCATATACTATGTACTACACTGTGCGTTTCTTATATTCTAAGTTTTTCAGTGCAACTCACTCATATACTATGTACTACACTGTGCGTTTCTTATATTCTAAGTTTTTCAGTGCAACTCACTCATATACTTTGTACTACACAGTGCTTTTCTTATATTCTAAGTTTTTCAGTGCAACTCACTCATGTACTATGTACTACACAGTGCTTTTCTTATATTCTAAGTTTTTCAGTGCAACTCACTCATGTACTATGTACTACACTGTGCGTTTCTTATATTCTAAGTTTTTGAGTGCAACTCACTCATATACTATGTACTACACTGTGCGTTTCTTATATTCTAAGTTTTTCAGTGCAACTCATTCATATACTATGTGCTACACTGTGCGTTTCTTATATTCTAAGTTTTTCAGTGCAACTCACTCATATACTATGTGCTACACTGTGCGTTTCTTATATTCTAAGTTTTTCAGTGCAACTCACTCATATACTATGTGCTACACTGTGCGTTTCTTATATTCTAAGTTTTTCAGTGCAACTCACTCATATACTATGTACTACACTGTGCGTTTCTTATATTCTAAGTTTTTCAGTGCAACTCACTCATATACTATGTACTACACTGTGCGTTTCTTATATTCTAAGTTTTTCAGTGCAACTCACTCATATACTATGTACTACACTGTGCGTTTCTTATATTCTAAGTTTTTCAGTGCAACTCACTCATATACTATGTACTACACTGTGCGTTTCTTATATTCTAAGTTTTTCAGTGCAACTCACTCATATACTATGTACTACACTGTGCGTTTCTTATATTCTAAGTTTTTCAGTGCAACTCACTCATATACTATGTACTACACTGTGCGTTTCTTATATTCTAAGTTTTTCAGTGCAACTCACTCATATACTATGTACTACACTGTGCGTTTCTTATATTCTAAGTTTTTCAGTGCAACCCACTCATATACTATGTACTACACTGTGCGTTTCTTATATTCTAAGTTTTTCAGTGCAACTCACTCATATACTATGTACTACACTGTGCGTTTCTTATATTCTAAGTTTTTCAGTGCAACTCACTCATATACTATGTACTACACTGTGCGTTTCTTATATTCTAAGTTTTTCAGTGCAACACACTCATATACTATGTACTACACTGTGCGTTTCTTATATTCTAAGTTTTTCAGTGTAACTCACTCATATACTATGTACTACACTGTGCGTTTCTTATATTCTAAGTTTTTCAGTGCAACTCACTCATATACTATGTACTACACTGTGCATTTCGTGTAATGCGGGTTTTTCAGTAAATTCTAAGTTTTTCAGTACAACTCACTAATATACTATGTACTACACTGTGCGTTTCTTATATTCTAAGTTTTTCAGTGCAACTCACTCATATACTATGTGCTACACTGTGCGTTTCTTATATTCTAAGTTTTTCAGTGCAACTCACTCATATACTATGTACTACACTGTGCGTTTCTTATATTCTAAGTTTTTCAGTGCAACTCACTCATATACTATGTACTACACTGTGCGTTTCTTAAATTCTAATATTTTCAGTGCAACTCACTCATATACTATGTACTACACTGTGCGTTTCTTATATTCTAAGTTTTTCAGTGCAACTCACTCATATACTATGTACTACACTGTGCGTTTCTTATATTCTAAGTTTTTCAGTGCAACTCACTCATATACTATGTACTACACTGTGCGTTTCTTATATTCTAAGTTTTTCAGTGCAACTCACTCATATACTTTGTACTACACAGTGCTTTTCATATATTCTAAGTTTTTCAGTGCAACTCACTCATGTACTATGTACTACACAGTGCTTTTCTTATATTCTAAGTTTTTCAGTGCAACTCACTCATGTACTATGTACTATACTGTGCGTTTCTTATATTCTAAGTTTTTGATTGCAACTCACTCATATACTATGTACTACACTGTGCGTTTCTTATATTCTAAGTTTTTCAGTGCAACTCACTCATATACTATGTACTACACTGTGCGTTTCTTAAATTCTAAGTTTTTCAGTGCAACTCACTCATATACTATGTACTACACTGTGCGTTTCTTATATTCTAAGTTTTTCAGTGCAACTCACTCATATACTATGTACTACACTGTGCGTTTCTTATATTCTAAGTTTTTCAGTGCAACTCACTCATATACTATGTACTACACTGTGCGTTTCTTATATTCTAAGTTTTTCAGTGCAACTCACTCATATACTATGTACTACACTGTGCGTTTCTTATATTCTAAGTTTTTCAGTGCAACTCACTCATATACTATGTACTACACTGTGCGTTTCTTATATTCTAAGTTTTTCAGTGCAACCCACTCATATACTATGTACTACACTGTGCGTTTCTTATATTCTAAGTTTTTCAGTGCAACTCACTCATATACTATGTACTACACTGTGCGTTTCTTATATTCTAAGTTTTTCAGTGCAACTCACTCATATACTATGTACTACACTGTGCGTTTCTTATATTCTAAGTTTTTCAGTGCAACTCACTCATATACAATGTACTACACTGTGCGTTTCTTATATTCTAAGTTTTTCAGTGCAACTCACTCATATACTATGTACTACACTGTGCGTTTCTTATATTCTAAGTTTTTCAGTGCAACACACTCATATACAATGTACTACACTGTGCGTTTCTTATATTCTAAGTTTTTCAGTGCAACTCACTCATATACTATGTACTACACTGTGCGTTTCTTATATTCTAAGTTTTTCAGTGCAACACACTCATATACTATGTACTACACTGTGCGTTTCTTATATTCTAAGTTTTTCAGTGCAACTCACTCATATACTATGTACTACACTGTGCGTTTCTTATATTCTAAGTTTTTCAGTGCAACTCACTCATATACTATGTACTACACTGTGCATTTCGTGTAATGCGGGTTTTTCAGTAAATTCTAAGTTTTTCAGTACAACTCACTAATATACTATATACTACACTGTGCGTTTCTTATATTCTAAGTTTTTCAGTGCAACTCACTCATATACTATGTGCTACACTGTGCGTTTCTTATATTCTAAGTTTTTCAGTGCAACTCACTCATATACTATGTAGTACACTGTGCGTTTCTTATATTCTAAGTTTTTCAGTGCAACTCACTCATATACTATGTACTACACTGTGCGTTTCTTAAATTCTAACATTTTCAGTGCAACTCACTCATATACTATGTACTACACTGTGCGTTTCTTATATTCTAAGTTTTTCAGTGCAACACACTCATATACTATGTACTACACTGTGCGTTTCTTATATTCTAAGTTTTTCAGTGCAACTCACTCATATACTATGTACTACACTGTGCGTTTCTTATATTCTAAGTTTTTCAGTGCAACTCACTCATATACTATGTACTACACTGTGCGTTTCTTATATTCTAAGTTTTTCAGTGCAACTCACTCATATACTATGTACTACACTGTGCGTTTCTTATATTCTAAGTTTTTCAGTGCAACCCACTCATATACTATGTACTACACTGTGCGTTTCTTATATTCTAAGTTTTTCAGTGCAACTCACTCATATACTATGTACTACACTGTGCGTTTCTTATATTCTAAGTTTTTCAGTGCAACTCACTCATATACTATGTACTACATTGTGCGTTTCTTATATTCTAAGTTTTTCAGTGCAACACACTCATATACTATGTACTACACTGTGCGTTTCTTATATTCTAAGTTTTTCAGTGCAACTCACTCATATACTATGTACTACACTGTGCGTTTCTTATATTCTAAGTTTTTCAGTGCAACTCACTCATATACTATGTACTACACTGTGCATTTCGTGTAATGCGGGTTTTTCAGTAAATTCTAAGTTTTTCAGTACAACTCACTAATATACTATGTACTACACTGTGCGTTTCTTATATTCTAAGTTTTTCAGTGCAACTCACTCATATACTATGTGCTACACTGTGCGTTTCTTATATTCTAAGTTTTTCAGTGCAACTCACTCATATACTATGTACTACACTGTGCGTTTCTTATATTCTAAGTTTTTCAGTGCAACTCACTCATATACTATGTACTACACTGTGCGTTTCTTAAATTCTAATATTTTCAGTGCTACTCACTCATATACTATGTACTACACTGTGCGTTTCTTATATTCTAAGTTTTTCAGTGCAACTCACTCATATACTATGTACTACACTGTGCGTTTCTTATATTCTAAGTTTTTCAGTGCAACACACTCATATACAATGTACTACACTGTGCGTTTCTTATATTCTAAGTTTTTCAGTGCAACTCACTCATATACTATGTACTACACTGTGCGTTTCTTATATTCTAAGTTTTTCAGTGCAACACACTCATATACTATGTACTACACTGTGCGTTTCTTATATTCTAAGTTTTTCAGTGCAACTCACTCATATACTATGTACTACACTGTGCGTTTCTTATATTCTAAGTTTTTCAGTGCAACTCACTCATATACTATGTACTACACTGTGCATTTCGTGTAATGCGGGTTTTTCAGTAAATTCTAAGTTTTTCAGTACAACTCACTAATATACTATATACTACACTGTGCGTTTCTTATATTCTAAGTTTTTCAGTGCAACTCACTCATATACTATGTGCTACACTGTGCGTTTCTTATATTCTAAGTTTTTCAGTGCAACTCACTCATATACTATGTAGTACACTGTGCGTTTCTTATATTCTAAGTTTTTCAGTGCAACTCACTCATATACTATGTACTACACTGTGCGTTTCTTAAATTCTAACATTTTCAGTGCAACTCACTCATATACTATGTACTACACTGTGCGTTTCTTATATTCTAAGTTTTTCAGTGCAACACACTCATATACTATGTACTACACTGTGCGTTTCTTATATTCTAAGTTTTTCAGTGCAACTCACTCATATACTATGTACTACACTGTGCGTTTCTTATATTCTAAGTTTTTCAGTGCAACTCACTCATATACTATGTACTACACTGTGCGTTTCTTATATTCTAAGTTTTTCAGTGCAACTCACTCATATACTATGTACTACACTGTGCGTTTCTTATATTCTAAGTTTTTCAGTGCAACCCACTCATATACTATGTACTACACTGTGCGTTTCTTATATTCTAAGTTTTTCAGTGCAACTCACTCATATACTATGTACTACACTGTGCGTTTCTTATATTCTAAGTTTTTCAGTGCAACTCACTCATATACTATGTACTACATTGTGCGTTTCTTATATTCTAAGTTTTTCAGTGCAACACACTCATATACTATGTACTACACTGTGCGTTTCTTATATTCTAAGTTTTTCAGTGCAACTCACTCATATACTATGTACTACACTGTGCGTTTCTTATATTCTAAGTTTTTCAGTGCAACTCACTCATATACTATGTACTACACTGTGCATTTCGTGTAATGCGGGTTTTTCAGTAAATTCTAAGTTTTTCAGTACAACTCACTAATATACTATGTACTACACTGTGCGTTTCTTATATTCTAAGTTTTTCAGTGCAACTCACTCATATACTATGTGCTACACTGTGCGTTTCTTATATTCTAAGTTTTTCAGTGCAACTCACTCATATACTATGTACTACACTGTGCGTTTCTTATATTCTAAGTTTTTCAGTGCAACTCACTCATATACTATGTACTACACTGTGCGTTTCTTAAATTCTAATATTTTCAGTGCAACTCACTCATATACTATGTACTACACTGTGCGTTTCTTATATTCTAAGTTTTTCAGTGCAACTCACTCATATACTATGTACTACACTGTGCGTTTCTTATATTCTAAGTTTTTCAGTGCAACTCACTCATATACTATGTACTACACTGTGCGTTTCTTATATTCTAAGTTTTTCAGTGCAACTCACTCATATACTTTGTACTACACAGTGCTTTTCATATATTCTAAGTTTTTCAGTGCAACTCACTCATGTACTATGTACTACACAGTGCTTTTCTTATATTCTAAGTTTTTCAGTGCAACTCACTCATGTACTATGTACTATACTGTGCGTTTCTTATATTCTAAGTTTTTGATTGCAACTCACTCATATACTATGTACTACACTGTGCGTTTCTTATATTCTAAGTTTTTCAGTGCAACTCACTCATATACTATGTACTACACTGTGCGTTTCTTAAATTCTAAGTTTTTCAGTGCAACTCACTCATATACTATGTACTACACTGTGCGTTTCTTATATTCTAAGTTTTTCAGTGCAACTCACTCATATACTATGTACTACACTGTGCGTTTCTTATATTCTAAGTTTTTCAGTGCAACTCACTCATATACTATGTACTACACTGTGCGTTTCTTATATTCTAAGTTTTTCAGTGCAACTCACTCATATACTATGTACTACACTGTGCGTTTCTTATATTCTAAGTTTTTCAGTGCAACTCACTCATATACTATGTACTACACTGTGCGTTTCTTATATTCTAAGTTTTTCAGTGCAACCCACTCATATACTATGTACTACACTGTGCGTTTCTTATATTCTAAGTTTTTCAGTGCAACTCACTCATATACTATGTACTACACTGTGCGTTTCTTATATTCTAAGTTTTTCAGTGCAACTCACTCATATACTATGTACTACACTGTGCGTTTCTTATATTCTAAGTTTTTCAGTGCAAGTCACTCATATACAATGTACTACACTGTGCGTTTCTTATATTCTAAGTTTTTCAGTGCAACTCACTCATATACTATGTACTACACTGTGCGTTTCTTATATTCTAAGTTTTTCAGTGCAACACACTCATATACAATGTACTACACTGTGCGTTTCTTATATTCTAAGTTTTTCAGTGCAACTCACTCATATACTATGTACTACACTGTGCGTTTCTTATATTCTAAGTTTTTCAGTGCAACACACTCATATACTATGTACTACACTGTGCGTTTCTTATATTCTAAGTTTTTCAGTGCAACTCACTCATATACTATGTACTACACTGTGCGTTTCTTATATTCTAAGTTTTTCAGTGCAACTCACTCATATACTATGTACTACACTGTGCATTTCGTGTAATGCGGGTTTTTCAGTAAATTCTAAGTTTTTCAGTACAACTCACTAATATACTATGTACTACACTGTGCGTTTCTTATATTCTAAGTTTTTCAGTGCAACTCACTCATATACTATGTGCTACACTGTGCGTTTCTTATATTCTAAGTTTTTCAGTGCAACTCACTCATATACTATGTAGTACACTGTGCGTTTCTTATATTCTAAGTTTTTCAGTGCAACTCACTCATATACTATGTACTACACTGTGCGTTTCTTAAATTCTAACATTTTCAGTGCAACTCACTCATATACTATGTACTACACTGTGCGTTTCTTATATTCTAAGTTTTTCAGTGCAACTCACTCATATACTTTGTACTACACAGTGCTTTTCTTATATTCTAAGTTTTTCAGTGCAACTCACTCATGTACTATGTACTACACAGTGCTTTTCTTATATTCTAAGTTTTTCAGTGCAACTCACTCATGTACTATGTACTACACTGTGCGTTTCTTATATTCTAAGTTTTTGAGTGCAACTCACTCATATACTATGTGCTACACTGTGCGTTTCTTATATTCTAAGTTTTTCAGTGCAACTCATTCATATACTATGTGCTACACTGTGCGTTTCTTATATTCTAAGTTTTTCAGTGCAACTCACTCATATACTATGTGCTACACTGTGCGTTTCTTATATTCTAAGTTTTTCAGTGCAACTCACTCATATACTATGTACTACACTGTGCGTTTCTTATATTCTAAGTTTTTCAGTGCAACTCACTCATATACTATGTACTACACTGTGCGTTTCTTATATTCTAAGTTTTTCAGTGCAACTCACTCATATACTATGTGCTACACTGTGCGTTTCTTATATTCTAAGTTTTTCAGTGCAACTCACTCATATACTATGTACTACACTGTGCGTTTCTTATATTCTAAGTTTTTCAGTGCAACTCACTCATATACTATGTACTACACTGTGCGTTTCTTAAATTCTAAGTTTTTCAGTGCAACTCACTCATATACTATGTACTACACTGTGCGTTTCTTATATTCTAAGTTTTTCAGTGCAACTCACTCATATACTATGTACTACACTGTGCGTTTCTTATATTCTAAGTTTTTCAGTGCAACTCACTCATATACTATGTGCTACACTGTGCGTTTCTTATATTCTAAGTTTTTCAGTGCAACTCACTCATATACTATGTGCTACACTGTGCGTTTCTTATATTCTAAGTTTTTCAGTGCAACTCACTCATATACTATGTGCTACACTGTGCGTTTCTTATATTCTAAGTTTTTCAGTGCAACTCACTCATATACTATGTGCTACACTGTGCGTTTCTTATATTCTAAGTTTTTCAGTGCAACTCACTCATATACTATGTACTACACTGTGCGTTTCTTATATTCTAAGTTTTTCAGTGCAACTCACTCATATACTATGTACTACACTGTGCGTTTCTTATATTCTAAGTTTTTCAGTGCAACTCACTCATATACTATGTACTACACTGTGCGTTTCTTATATTCTAAGTTTTTCAGTGCAACTCACTCATATACTATGTACTACACTGTGCGTTTCTTATATTCTAAGTTTTTGAGTGCAACTCACTCATATACTATGTACTACACTGTGCGTTTCTTATATTCTAAGTTTTTCAGTGCAACTCACTCATATACTATATGCTACACTGTGCGTTTCTTATATTCTAAGTTTTTCAGTGCAACTCACTCATATACTATGTGCTACACTGTGCGTTTCTTATATTCTAAGTTTTTCAGTGCAACTCACTCATATACTATGTGCTACACTGTGCGTTTCTTATATTCTAAGTTTTTCAGTGCAACTCACTCATATACTATGTACTACACTGTGCGTTTCTTATATTCTAAGTTTTTCAGTGCAACTCACTCATATACTATGTGCTACACTGTGCGTTTCTTATATTCTAAGTTTTTCAGTGCAACTCACTCATATACTATGTACTACACTGTGCGTTTCTTATATTCTAAGTTTTTCAGTGCAACTCACTCATATACTATGTACTACACTGTGCGTTTCTTAAATTCTAAGTTTTTCAGTGCAACTCACTCATATACTATGTACTACACTGTGCGTTTCTTATATTCTAAGTTTTTCAGTGCAACTCACTCATATACTATGTACTACACTGTGCGTTTCTTATATTCTAAGTTTTTCAGTGCAACTCACTCATATACTATGTGCTACACTGTGCGTTTCTTATATTCTAAGTTTTTCAGTGCAACTTACTCATATACTATGTGCTACACTGTGCGTTTCTTATATTCTAAGTTTTTCAGTGCAACTCACTCATATACTATGTGCTACACTGTGCGTTTCTTATATTCTAAGTTTTTCAGTGCAACTCACTCATATACTATGTGCTACACTGTGCGTTTCTTATATTCTAAGTTTTTCAGTGCAACTCACTCATATACTATGTACTACACTGTGCGTTTCTTATATTCTAAGTTTTTCAGTGCAACTCACTCATATACTATGTACTACACTGTGCGTTTCTTATATTCTAAGTTTTTCAGTGCAACTCACTCATATACTATGTACTACACTGTGCGTTTCTTATATTCTAAGTTTTTCAGTGCAACTCACTCATATACTATGTACTACACTGTGCGTTTCTTATATTCTAAGTTTTTCAGTGCAACTCACTCATATACTATGTACTACACTGTGCGTTTCTTATATTCTAAGTTTTTCAGTGCAACTCATTCATATACTATGTACTACACTGTGCATTTCGTGTAATGCGGGTTTTTCAGTAAATTCTAAGTTTTTCAGTACAACTCATTCATACACTATGTACTATACTGTGCGTTTCTTATATTCTAAGTTTTTCCGTGCAACTCACTCATATACTATGTACTACACTGTGCGTTTCTTATATTCTAAGTTTTTCAGTGCAACTCACTCATATACTATGTACTACACTGTGCGTTTCTTATATTCTAAGTTTTTCAGTGCAACTCACTCATATACTATGTACTACACTGTGCGTTTCTTATATTCTAAGTTTTTCAGTGCAACTCACTCATATACTATGTACTACACTGTGCATTTCGTGTAATGCGGGTTTTTCAGTAAATTCTAAGTTTTTCAGTACAACTCACTAATATCCTATGTACTACACTGTGCGTTTCTTATATTCTAACTTTTTCAGTGCAACTCACTCATATACTATGTACTACACTGTGCGTTTCTTATATTCAAAGTTTTTCAGTGCAACTCACTCATATACTATGTACTACACTGTGCGTTTCTTATATTCTAAGTTTTTCAGTGCAACTCACTCATATACTATGTACTACACTGTGCGTTTCTTATATTCTAAGTTTTTCAGTGCAACTCACTCATATACTATGTACTACACTGTGCGTTTCTTAAATTCTAAGTTTTTCAGTGCAACTCACTCATATACTATGTACTACACTGTGCGTTTCTTATATTCTAAGTTTTTCAGTGCAACTCACTCATATACTATGTACTACACTGTGCGTTTCTTATATTCTAATTTTTCAGTGCAACTCACTCATATACTATGTACTACACTGTGCGTTTATTATATTCTAAGTTTTTCAGTGCAACTCACTCATATACTATGTACTACACTGTGCGTTTCTTATATTCTAAGTTTTTCAGTGCAACTCACTCATATACTATGTACTACACTGTGCGTTTCTTATATTCTAAGTTTTTCAGTGCAACTCACTCATATACTATGTACTACACTGTGCGTTTCTTATATTCTAATTTTTCAGTGCAACTCACTCATATACTATGTACTACACTGTGCGTTTCTTATATTCTAAGTTTTTCAGTGCAACTCACTCATATACTATGTACTACACTGTGCGTTTCTTATATTCTAAGTTTTTCAGTGCAACTCACTCATATACTATGTATTACACTGTGCGTTTCTTATATTCTAAGTTTTTCAGTGCAACTCACTCATATACTATGTGCTACACTGTGCGTTTCTTATATTCTAAGTTTTTCAGTGCAACTCACTCATATACTATGTTCTACACTGTGCGTATCTTATATTCTAAGTTTTTCAGTGCAACTCACTCATATACTATGTACTACACTGTGCGTTTCTTATATTCTAAGTTTTTCAGTGCAACTCACTCATATACTATGTACTACACTGTGCGTTTCTTATATTCTAAGTTTTTCAGTGCAACTCACTCATATACTATGTACTACACTGTGCGTTTCTTATATTCTAAGTTTTTCAGTGCAACTCACTCATATACTATGTACTACACTGTGCGTTTCTTATATTCTAAGTTTTTCAGTGCAACTCACTCATATACTATGTACTACAATGTGCGTTTCTTATATTCTAAGTTTTTCACTGCAACTCACTCATATACTATGTACTACACTGTGCGTTTCTTAAATTCTAAGTTTTTCAGTGCAACTCACTCATATACTATGTACTACACTGTGCGTTTCTTAAATTCTAAGTTTTTCAGTGCAACTCACTCATATACTATGTACTACACTGTGCGTCTTATATTCTAAGTTTTTCAGTGCAACTCACTCATATACTATGTACTACACTGTGCGTTTCTTATATTCTAAGTTTTTCAGTGCAACTCACTCATATACTATGTACTACACTGTGCATTTCGTGTAATGCGGGTTTTTCAGTAAATTCTAAGTTTTTCAGTGCAACTCACTCATATACTATGTACTACACTGTGCGTTTCTTATATTCTAAGTTTTTCAGTGCAACTCACTCATATACTATGTACTACACTGTGCATTTCGTGTAATGGGGGTTTTTCAGTAAATTCTAAGTTTTTCAGTGCAACTCACTCATATACTATGTACTACACTGTGCATTTCTTATATTCTAAGTTTTTCAGTGCAACTCACTCATATACTATGTACTACACTGTGCGTTTCTTATATTCTAAGTTTTTCAGTGCAACTCACTCATATACTATGTACTACAATGTGCGTTTCTTATATTCTAAGTTTTTCAGTGCAACTCACTCATATCCTATGTACTACACTGTGCGTTTCTTATATTCTAAGTTTTTCAGTGCAACTCACTCATATACTATGTACTACACTGTGCGTTTCTTATATTCTAAGTTTTTCAGTGCAACTCACTCATATACTATGTACTACACTGTGCGTTTCTTATATTCTAAGTTTTTCAGTGCAACTCACTCATATACTATGTACTACACTGTGCGTTTCTTATATTCTAAGTTTTTCAGTGCAACTCACTCATATACTATGTACTACACTGTGTGTTTCTTACATTCTAAGTTTTTCAGTTAACTCACTCATATACTATGTACTACACTGTGCATTTCGTGTAATGCGGGTTTTTCAGTAAATTCTAAGTTTTTCAGTGCAACTCACTCATATACTATGTACTACACTGTGCGTTTCTTATATTCTAAGTTTTTCAGTGCAACTCACTCATATACTATGTACTACACTGTGCATTTCGTGTAATGCGGGTTTTTCAGTAAATTCTAAGTTTTTCAGTGCAACTCACTCATATACTATGTACTACACTGTGCGTTTCTTATATTCTAAGTTTTTCAGTGCAACTCACTCATATACTATGTACTACAATGTGCGTTTCTTATATTCTAAGTTTTTCAGTGCAACTCACTCATATACTATGTACTACACTGTGTGTTTCTTATATTCTAAGTTTTTCAGTGCAACTCACTCATATACTATGTACTACACTGTGCGTTTCTTATATTCTAAGTTTTTCAGTGCAACTCACTCATATACTATGTACTACACTGTGCGTTTCTTATATTCTAAGTTTTTCAGTGCAACTCACTCATATACTATGTACTACACTGTGCGTTTCTTATATTCTAAGTTTTTCAGTGCAACTCACTCATATACTATGTACTACACTGTGCGTTTCTTATATTCTAAGTTTTTCAGTGCAACTCACTCATATACTATGTACTACACTGTGCGTTTCTTATATTCTAAGTTTTTCAGTGCAACTCACTCATATACTATGTACTACACTGTGCATTTCGTGTAATGCGGGTTTTTTAGTAAATTCTAAGTTTTGCAGTGCAACTCACTCATATACTATGTACTACACTGTGCGTTTCTTATATTCTAAGTTTTTCAGTGCAACTCACTCATATACTATGTACTACACTGTGCGTTTCTTATATTCTAAGTTTTTCATTGCAACTCACTCATATACTATGTACTACAATGTGCGTTTCTTATATTCTAAGTTTTTCAGTGCAACTCACTCATATACTATGTACTACACTGTGCATTTCGTGTAATGCGGGTTTTTCAGTAAATTCTCAGTTTTTCAGTGCAACTCACTCATATACTATGTACTACACTGTGCGTTTCTTATATTCTAAGTTTTTCAGTGCAACTCACTCATATACTATGTACTACAATGTGCGTTTCTTATATTCTAAGTTTTTCAGTGCAACTCACTCATATACTATGTACTACACTGTGCGTTTCTTATATTCTAAGTTTTTCAGTGCAACTCACTCATATACTATGTACTACACTGTGCGTTTCTTATATTCTAAGTTTTTCAGTGCAACTCACTCATATACTATGTACTACACTGTGCGTTTCTTATATTCTAAGTTTTTCAGTGCAACTCACTCATATACTATGTACTACACTGTGCGTTTCTTAAATTCTAAGTTTTTCAGTGCAACTCACTCATATACTATGTACTACACTGTGCGTTTCTTATATTCTAAGTTTTTCAGTGCAACTCACTCATATACTATGTACTACACTGTGCGTTTCTTATATTCTAAGTTTTTCAGTGCAACTCACACATATACTATGTACTACACTGTGCGTTTCTTATATTCTAAGTTTTTCAGTGCAACTCACTCATATACTATGTACTACACTGTGCATTTCGTGTAATGCGGATTTTTAGTAAATTCTAAGTTTTTCAGTGCAACTCACTCATATACTATGTACTACACTGTGCGTTTCTTATATTCTAAGTTTTTCAGTGCAACTCACTCATATACTATGTACTACACTGTGCGTTTCTTATATTCTAAGTTTTTCAGTGCAACTCACTCATATACTATGTACTACACTGTGCATTTCGTGTAATGCGGGTTTTTCAGTAAATTCTAAGTTTTTCAGTGCAACTCACTCATATACTATGTACTACACTGTGCGTTTCTTATATTCTAAGTTTTTCAGTGCAACTCACTCATATACTATGTACTACAATGTGCGTTTCTTATATTCTAAGTTTTTCAGTGCAACTCACTCATATACTATGTACTACACTGTGCGTTTCTTATATTCTAAGTTTTTCAGTGCAACTCACTCATATACTATGTACTACAATGTGCATTTCGTGTAATGCGGGTTTTTCAGTAAATTCTAAGTTTTTCAGTGCAACTCACTCATATACTATGTACTACACTGTGCGTTTCTTATATTCTAAGTTTTTCAGTGCAACTCACTCATATACTATGTACTACACTGTGGGTTTCTTATATTCTAAGTTTTTCAGTGCAACTCACTCATATACTATGTACTACAATGTGCGTTTCTTATATTCTAAGTTTTTCAGTGCAACTCACTCATATACTATGTACTACACTGTGCGTTTCTTATATTCTAAGTTTTTCAGTGCAACTCACTCATATACTATGTACTACACTGTGCGTTTCTTATATTCTAAGTTTTTCAGTGCAACTCACTCATATACTATGTACTACACTGTGCGTTTCTTATATTCTAATTTTTCAGTGCAACTCACTCATATACTATGTACTACACTGTGCGTTTCTTATATTCTAAGTTTTTCAGTGCAACTCACTCATATACTATGTACTACACTGTGCGTTTCTTATATTCTAAGTTTTTCAGTGCAACTCACTCATATACTATGTACTACACTGTGCGTTTCTTATATTCTAAGTTTTTCAGTGCAACTCACTCATATACTATGAACTACACTGTGCGTTTCTTATATTCTAAGTTTTTCAGTGCAACTCACTCATATACTATGTACTACACTGTGCATTTCGTGTAATGCGGGTTTTTTAGTAAATTCTAAGTTTTTCAGTGCAACTCACTCATATACTATGTACTACACTGTGCGTTTCTTATATTCTAAGTTTTTCAGTGCAACTCACTCATATACTATGTACTACACTGTGCGTTTCTTATATTCTAAGTTTTTCAGTACAACTCACTCATATACTATGTACTACAATGTGCGTTTCTTATATTCTAAGTTTTTCAGTGCAACTCACTCATATACTATGTACTACACTGTGCATTTCGTGTAATGCGGGTTTTTCAGTAAATTCTAAGTTTTTCAGTACAACTCACTCATATACTATGTACTACACTGTGCGTTTCTTATATTCTAAGTTTTTCAATGCAACTCACTCATATACTATGTACTACACTGTGCGTTTCTTGTATTCTAAGTTTTTCAGTGCAACTCACTCATATACTATGTACTACACTGTGCGTTTCTTATATTCTAAGTTTTTCAGTGCAACTCACTCATATACTATGTACTACACTGTGCGTTTCTTATATTCTAAGTTTTTCAGTGCAACTCACTCATATACTATGTACTACACTGTGCGTTTCTTATATTCTAAGTTTTTCAGTGCAACTCACTCATATACTATGTGCTACACTGTGCGTTTCTTATATTCTAAGTTTTTCAGGGCAACTCACTCATATACTATGTACTACACTGTGCGTTTCTTATATTCTAAGTTTTTCAGTGCAACTCACTCATATACTATGTATTACACTGTGTGTTTCTTATATTCTAAGTTTTTCAGTGCAACTCACTCATATACTATGTGCTACACTGTGCGTTTCTTATATTCTAAGTTTTTCAGTGCAACTCACTCATATACTATGTGCTACACTGTGCGTTTCTTATATTCTAAGTTTTTCAGTGCAACTCACTCATATACTATGTGCTACACTGTGCGTTTCTTATATTCTAAGTTTTTCAGTGCAACTCACTCATATACTATGTACTACACTGTGCGTTTCTTATATTCAAAGTTTTTCAGTGCAACTCACTCATATACTATGTACTACACTGTGCGTTTCTTATATTCTAAGTTTTTCAGTGCAACTCACTCATATACTATGTACTACACTGTGCGTTTCTTATATTCTAAGTTTTTCAGTGCAACTCACTCATATACTATGTACTACACTGTGTGTTTCTTAAATTCTAAGTTTTTCAGTGCAACTCACTCATATACTATGTACTACACTGTGCGTTTCTTATATTCTAAGTTTTTCAGTGCAACTCACTCATATACTATGTACTACACTGTGCGTTTCTTATATTCTAAGTTTTTCAGTGCAACTCACTCATATACTATGTACTACACTGTGTGTTTCTTAAATTCTAAGTTTTTCAGTGCAACTCACTCATATACTATGTACTACACTGTGCGTTTCTTATATTCTAAGTTTTTCAGTGCAACTCACTCATATACTATGTACTACACTGTGCATTTCGTGTAATGCGGGTTTTTCAGTAAATTCTAAGTTTTTCAGTACAACTCACTAATATACTATGTACTACACTGTGCGTTTCTTATATTCTAAGTTTTTCAGTGCAACTCACTCATATACTATGTACTACACTGTGCGTTTCTTATATTCTAAGTTTTTCAGTGCAACTCACTCATATACTATGTACTACACTGTGCGTTTCTTATATTCTAAGTTTTTCAGTGCAACTCACTCATATACTATGTACTACACTGTGCGTTTCTTAAATTCTAAGTTTTTCAGTGCAACTCACTCATATACTATGTACTACACTGTGTGTTTCTTATATTCTAAGTTTTTCAGTGCAACTCACTCATATACTATGTACTACACTGTGCGTTTCTTATATTCTAAGTTTTTCAGGGCAACTCACTCATATACTATGTACTACACTGTGCGTTTCTTATATTCTAAGTTTTTCAGTGCAACTCACTCATATACTATGTACTACACTGTGCGTTTCTTATATTCTAAGTTTTTCAGTGCAACTCACTCATATACTATGTACTACACTGTGCGTTTCTTATATTCTAAGTTTTTCAGTGCAACTCATTCATATACTATGTACTACACTGTGCATTTCGTGTAATGCGGGTTTTTCAGTAAATTCTAAGTTTTTCAGTGCAACTCATTCATATACTATGTACTATACTGTGCGTTTCTTATATTCTAAGTTTTTCAGTGCAACTCACTCATATACTATGTGCTACACTGTGCGTTTCTTATATTCTAAGTTTTTCAGTGCAACTCACTCATATACTATGTGCTACACTGTGCGTTTCTTATATTCTAAGTTTTTCAGTGCAACTCACTCATATACTATGTGCTACACTGTGCGTTTCTTATATTCTAAGTTTTTCAGTGCAACTCACTCATATACTATGTACTACACTGTGCGTTTCTTATATTCAAAGTTTTTCAGTGCAACTCACTCATATACTATGTACTACACTGTGCGTTTCTTATATTCTAAGTTTTTCAGTGCAACTCACTCATATACTATGTACTACACTGTGCGTTTCTTATATTCTAAGTTTTTCAGTGCAACTCACTCATATACTATGTACTACACTGTGCGTTTCTTAAATTCTAAGTTTTTCAGTGCAACTCACTCATATACTATGTACTACACTGTGCGTTTCTTATATTCTAAGTTTTTCAGTGCAACTCACTCATATACTATGTACTACACTGTGCGTTTCTTATATTCTAAGTTTTTCAGTGCAACTCACTCATATACTATGTACTACACTGTGTGTTTCTTAAATTCTAAGTTTTTCAGTGCAACTCACTCATATACTATGTACTACACTGTGCGTTTCTTATATTCTAAGTTTTTCAGTGCAACTCACTCATATACTATGTACTACACTGTGCATTTCGTGTAATGCGGGTTTTTCAGTAAATTCTAAGTTTTTCAGTACAACTCACTAATATACTATGTACTACACTGTGCGTTTCTTATATTCTAAGTTTTTCAGTGCAACTCACTCATATACTATGTACTACACTGTGCGTTTCTTATATTCTAAGTTTTTCAGTGCAACTCACTCATATACTATGTACTACACTGTGCGTTTCTTATATTCTAAGTTTTTCAGTGCAACTCACTCATATACTATGTACTACACTGTGCGTTTCTTAAATTCTAAGTTTTTCAGTGCAACTCACTCATATACTATGTACTACACTGTGTGTTTCTTATATTCTAAGTTTTTCAGTGCAACTCACTCATATACTATGTACTACACTGTGCGTTTCTTATATTCTAAGTTTTTCAGGGCAACTCACTCATATACTATGTACTACACTGTGCGTTTCTTATATTCTAAGTTTTTCAGTGCAACTCACTCATATACTATGTACTACACTGTGCGTTTCTTATATTCTAAGTTTTTCAGTGCAACTCACTCATATACTATGTACTACACTGTGCGTTTCTTATATTCTAAGTTTTTCAGTGCAACTCATTCATATACTATGTACTACACTGTGCATTTCGTGTAATGCGGGTTTTTCAGTAAATTCTAAGTTTTTCAGTGCAACTCATTCATATACTATGTACTATACTGTGCGTTTCTTATATTCTAAGTTTTTCAGTGCAACTCACTCATATACTATGTACTACACTGTGCGTTTCTTATATTCTAAGTTTTTCAGTGCAACTCACTCATATACTATGTACTACACTGTGCGTTTCTTATATTCTAAGTTTTTCAGTGCAACTCACTCATATACTATGTACTACACTGTGCGTTTCTTATATTCTAAGTTTTTCAGTGCAACTCACTCATATACTATGTATTACACTGTGCGTTTCTTATATTCTAAGTTTTTCAGTGCAACTCACTCATATAATTTGTACTACACTGTGGTTTTCTTATATTCTAAGTTTTTCAGTGTAACTCACTCATATACTATGTACTACACTGTGCGTTTCTTATATTCTAAGTTTTTCAGTGCAACTCACTCATATACTATGTACTACACTGTGCGTTTCTTATATTCTAAGTTTTTCAGTGCAACTCACTCATATACTATGTACTACACTGTGCGTTTCTTATATTCTAAGTTTTTCAGTGCAACTCACTGATATACTATGTACTACACTGTGCATTTCGTGTAATGCGGGTTTTTCAGTAAATTCTAAGTTTTTCAGTGCAACTCACTCATATACTATGTACTACACTGTGCGTTTCTTATATTCTAAGTTTTTCAGTACAACTCACTCATATACTATGTACTACACTGTGCGTTTCTTATATTCTAAGTTTTTCAGTGCAACTCACTCATATACTATGTACTACACTGTGCGTTTCTTATATTCTAAGTTTTTCAGTACAACTCACTCATATACTATGTACTACACTGTGCGTTTCTAATATTCTAAATTTTTCAGTGCAACTCACTCATATACTATGTACTACACTGTGCGTTTCTTATATTCTAAGTTTTTCAGTGCAACTCACTCATATACTATGTACTACACTGTGCGTTTCTTAAATTCTAAGTTTTTCAGTGCAACTCACTCATATACTATGTACTACAATGTGCGTTTCTTATATTCTAAGTTTTTCAGTGCAACTCACTCATATACTATGTACTACACTGTGCGTTTCTTATATTCTAAGTTTTTCAGTGCAACTCACTCATATACTATGTACTACACTGTGCGATTCTTATATTCTAAGTTTTTCAGTGCAACTCACTCATATACTATGTACTACACTGTGCATTTCTTATATTCTAAGTTTTTCAGTGCAACTCACTCATATACTATGTACTACACTGTGCGTTTCTTATATTCTAAGTTTTTCAGTGCAACTCACTTATATACTATGTACTACACTGTGCGTTTCTTATATTCTAAGTTTTTCAGTGCAACTCACTCATATACTATGTACTACACTGTGTGTTTCTTATATTCTAAGTTTTTCAGTGCAACTCACTCATATACTATGTACTACACTGTGCGTTTCTTATATTCTAAGTTTTTCAGTGCAACTCACTCATATACTATATACTACACTGTGCGTTTCTTATATTCTAAGTTTTTCAGTGCAACTCACTCATATACTATGTACTACATTGTGCGTTTCTTATATTCTAAGTTTTTCAGTGCAACACACTCATATACTATGTACAACACTGTGCGTTTCTTTTATTCTAAGTTTTTCAGTGCAACTCACTCATATACTATGTACTACACTGTGCGTTTCTTATATTCTAAGTTTTTCAGTGCAACTCACTCATATACTATGTACTACACTGTGCATTTCGTGTAATGCGGGTTTTTCAGTAAATTCTAAGTTTTTCAGTACAACTCACTAATATACTATGTACTACACTGTGCGTTTCTTTTATTCTAAGTTTTTCAGTGCAACTCACTCATATACTATGTACTACACTGTGCGTTTCTTATATTCAAAGTGTTCAGTGCAACTCACTCATATACTATGTACTACACTGTGCGTTTCTTATATTCTAAGTTTTTCAGTGCAACTCACTCATATACTATGTACTACACTGTGTGTTTCTTATATTCTAAGTTTTTCAGTGAAACATACTCATATACTATGTACTACACTGTGCGTTTTTTATATTCTAAGTTTTTGAGTGCAACTCACTCATATACTATGTGCTACACTGTGCGTTTCTTATATTCTAAGTTTGTCAGTGCAACTCACTCATATACTATGTGCTACACTGTGCGTTTCTTATATTCTAAGTTTTTCAGTGCAACTCATTCATATACTATGTATTACACTGTGCGTTTCTTATATTCTAAGTTTTTCAGTGCAACTCACTCATATACTATGTGCTACACTGTGCGTTTCTTATATTCTAAGTTTTTCAGTGCAACTCACTGATATACTATGTACTACACTGTGCATTTCGTGTAATGCGGGTTTTTCAGTAAATTCTAAGTTTTTCAGTGCAACTCACTCATATACTATGTACTACACTGTGCGTTTCTTATATTCTAAGTTTTTCAGTGCAACTCACTCATATACTATGTACTACACTGTGCGTTTCTTATATTCTAAGTTTTTCAGTGCAACTCACTCATATACTATGTACTACACTGTGCGTTTCTTATATTCTAAGTTTTTCAGTGCAACTCACTCATATACTATGTACTACACTGTGCATTTCGTGTAATGCGGGTTTTTTAGTAAATTCTAAGTTTTTCAGTGCAACTCACTCATATACTATGTACTACACTGTGCGTTTCTTATATTCTAAGTTTTTCAGTGCAACTCACTCATATACTATGTACTACACTGTGCGTTTCTTATATTCTAAGTTTTTCAGTGCAACTCACTCATATACTATGTACTACAATGTGCGTTTCTTATATTCTAAGTTTTTCAGTGCAACTCACTCATATACTATGTACTACACTGTGCATTTCGTGTAATGCGGGTTTTTCAGTAAATTCTAAGTTTTTCAGTACAACTCACTCATATACTATGTACTACACTGTGCGTTTCTTATATTCTAAGTTTTTCAATGCAACTCACTCATATACTATGTACTACACTGTGCGTTTCTTGTATTCTAAGTTTTTCAGTGCAACTCACTCATATACTATGTACTACACTGTGCGTTTCTTATATTCTAAGTTTTTCAGTGCAACTCACTCATATACTATGTACTACACTGTGCGTTTCTTATATTCTAAGTTTTTCAGTGCAACTCACTCATATACTATGTACTACACTGTGCGTTTCTTATATTCTAAGTTTTTCAGTGCAACTCACTCATATACTATGTGCTACACTGTGCGTTTCTTATATTCTAAGTTTTTCAATGCAACTCACTCATATACTATGTACTACATTGTGCGTTTCTTATATTCTAAGTTTTTCAGTGCAACTCACTCATATACTATGTATTACACTGTGTGTTTCTTATATTCTAAGTTTTTCAGTGCAACTCACTCATATACTATGTGCTACACTGTGCGTTTCTTATATTCTAAGTTTTTCAGTGCAACTCACTCATATACTATGTGCTACACTGTGCGTTTCTTATATTCTAAGTTTTTCAGTGCAACTCACTCATATACTATGTGCTACACTGTGCGTTTCTTATATTCTAAGTTTTTCAGTGCAACTCACTCATATACTATGTACTACACTGTGCGTTTCTATATTCAAAGTTTTTCAGTGCAACTCACTCATATACTATGTACTACACTGTGCGTTTCTTATATTCTAAGTTTTTCAGTGCAACTCACTCATATACTATGTACTACACTGTGCGTTTCTTATATTCTAAGTTTTTCAGTGCAACTCACTCATATACTATGTACTACACTGTGTGTTTCTTAAATTCTAAGTTTTTCAGTGCAACTCACTCATATACTATGTACTACACTGTGCGTTTCTTATATTCTAAGTTTTTCAGTGCAACTCACTCATATACTATGTACTACACTGTGCGTTTCTTATATTCTAAGTTTTTCAGTGCAACTCACTCATATACTATGTACTACACTGTGTGTTTCTTAAATTCTAAGTTTTTCAGTGCAACTCACTCATATACTATGTACTACACTGTGCGTTTCTTATATTCTAAGTTTTTCAGTGCAACTCACTCATATACTATGTACTACACTGTGCATTTCGTGTAATGCGGGTTTTTCAGTAAATTCTAAGTTTTTCAGTACAACTCACTAATATACTATGTACTACACTGTGCGTTTCTTATATTCTAAGTTTTTCAGTGCAACTCACTCATATACTATGTACTACACTGTGCGTTTCTTATATTCTAAGTTTTTCAGTGCAACTCACTCATATACTATGTACTACACTGTGCGTTTCTTATATTCTAAGTTTTTCAGTGCAACTCACTCATATACTATGTACTACACTGTGCGTTTCTTAAATTCTAAGTTTTTCAGTGCAACTCACTCATATACTATGTACTACACTGTGTGTTTCTTATATTCTAAGTTTTTCAGTGCAACTCACTCATATACTATGTACTACACTGTGCGTTTCTTATATTCTAAGTTTTTCAGGGCAACTCACTCATATACTATGTACTACACTGTGCGTTTCTTATATTCTAAGTTTTTCAGTGCAACTCACTCATATACTATGTACTACACTGTGCGTTTCTTATATTCTAAGTTTTTCAGTGCAACTCACTCATATACTATGTACTACACTGTGCGTTTCTTATATTCTAAGTTTTTCAGTGCAACTCATTCATATACTATGTACTACACTGTGCATTTCGTGTAATGCGGGTTTTTCAGTAAATTCTAAGTTTTTCAGTGCAACTCATTCATATACTATGTACTATACTGTGCGTTTCTTATATTCTAAGTTTTTCAGTGCAACTCACTCATATACTATGTACTACACTGTGCGTTTCTTATATTCTAAGTTTTTCAGTGCAACTCACTCATATACTATGTACTACACTGTGCGTTTCTTATATTCTAAGTTTTTCAGTGCAACTCACTCATATACTATGTACTACACTGTGCGTTTCTTATATTCTAAGTTTTTCAGTGCAACTCACTCATATACTATGTATTACACTGTGCGTTTCTTATATTCTAAGTTTTTCAGTGCAACTCACTCATATAATTTGTACTACACTGTGGTTTTCTTATATTCTAAGTTTTTCAGTGTAACTCACTCATATACTATGTACTACACTGTGCGTTTCTTATATTCTAAGTTTTTCAGTGCAACTCACTCATATACTATGTACTACACTGTGCGTTTCTTATATTCTAAGTTTTTCAGTGCAACTCAGTCATATACTATGTACTACACTGTGCGTTTCTTATATTCTAAGTTTTTCAGTGCAACTCACTGATATACTATGTACTACACTGTGCATTTCGTGTAATGCGGGTTTTTCAGTAAATTCTAAGTTTTTCAGTGCAACTCACTCATATACTATGTACTACACTGTGCGTTTCTTATATTCTAAGTTTTTCAGTACAACTCACTCATATACTATGTACTACACTGTGCGTTTCTTATATTCTAAGTTTTTCAGTGCAACTCACTCATATACTATGTACTACACTGTGCGTTTCTTATATTCTAAGTTTTTCAGTACAACTCACTCATATACTATGTACTACACTGTGCGTTTCTTATATTCTAAATTTTTCAGTGCAACTCACTCATATACTATGTACTACACTGTGCGTTTCTTATATTCTAAGTTTTTCAGTGCAACTCACTCATATACTATGTACTACACTGTGCGTTTCTTAAATTCTAAGTTTTTCAGTGCAACTCACTCATATACTATGTACTACAATGTGCGTTTCTTATATTCTAAGTTTTTCAGTGCAACTCACTCATATACTATGTACTACACTGTGCGTTTCTTATATTCTAAGTTTTTCAGTGCAACTCACTCATATACTATGTACTACACTGTGCGATTCTTATATTCTAAGTTTTTCAGTGCAACTCACTCATATACTATGTACTACACTGTGCGTTTCTTATATTCTAAGTTTTTCAGTGCAACTCACTCATATACTATGTACTACACTGTGCGTTTCTTATATTCTAAGTTTTTCAGTGCAACTCACTTATATACTATGTACTACACTGTGCGTTTCTTATATTCTAAGTTTTTCAGTGCAACTCACTCATATACTATGTACTACACTGTGTGTTTCTTATATTCTAAGTTTTTCAGTGCAACTCACTCATATACTATGTACTACACTGTGCGTTTCTTATATTCTAAGTTTTTCAGTGCAACTCACTCATATACTATATACTACACTGTGCGTTTCTTATATTCTAAGTTTTTCAGTGCAACTCACTCATATACTATGTACTACATTGTGCGTTTCTTATATTCTAAGTTTTTCAGTGCAACACACTCATATACTATGTACAACACTGTGCGTTTCTTATATTCTAAGTTTTTCAGTGCAACTCACTCATATACTATGTACTACACTGTGCGTTTCTTATATTCTAAGTTTTTCAGTGCAACTCACTCATATACTATGTACTACACTGTGCATTTCGTGTAATGCGGGTTTTTCAGTAAATTCTAAGTTTTTCAGTACAACTCACTAATATACTATGTACTACACTGTGCGTTTCTTTTATTCTAAGTTTTTCAGTGCAACTCACTCATATACTATGTACTACACTGTGCGTTTCTTATATTCAAAGTGTTCAGTGCAACTCACTCATATACTATGTACTACACTGTGCGTTTCTTATATTCTAAGTTTTTCAGTGCAACTCACTCATATACTATGTACTACACTGTGTGTTTCTTATATTCTAAGTTTTTCAGTGAAACTCACTCATATACTATGTACTACACTGTGCGTTTTTTATATTCTAAGTTTTTGAGTGCAACTCACTCATATACTATGTGCTACACTGTGCGTTTCTTATATTCTAAGTTTGTCAGTGCAACTCACTCATATACTATGTGCTACAATGTGCGTTTCTTATATTCTAAGTTTTTCAGTGCAACTCATTCATATACTATGTATTACACTGTGCGTTTCTTATATTCTAAGTTTTTCAGTGCAACTCACTCATATACTATGTGCTACACTGTGCGTTTCTTATATTCTAAGTTTTTCAGTGCAACTCACTGATATACTATGTACTACACTGTGCATTTCGTGTAATGCGGGTTTTTCAGTAAATTCTAAGTTTTTCAGTGCAACTCACTCATATACTATGTACTACACTGTGCGTTTCTTATATTCTAAGTTTTTCAGTGCAACTCACTCATATACTATGTACTACACTGTGCGTTTCTTATATTCTAAGTTTTTCAGTGCAACTCACTCATATACTATGTACTACACTGTGCGTTTCTTATATTCTAAGTTTTTCAGTGCAACTCACTCATATACTATGTACTACACTGTGCGTTTCTTATATTCTAAGTTTTTCAGTGCAACTCACTCATATACTATGTACTACACTGTGCGTTTCTTATATTCTAAGTTTTTCAGTGCAACTCACTCATATACTATGTACTACACTGTGCGTTTCTTAAATTCTAAGTTTTTCAGTGCAACTCACTCATATACTATGTACTACAATGTGCGTTTCTTATATTCTAAGTTTTTCAGTGCAACTCACTCATATACTATGTACTACACTGTGCGTTTCTTATATTCTAAGTTTTTCAGTGCAACTCACTCATATACTATGTACTACACTGTGCGTTTCTTATATTCTAAGTTTTTCAGTGCAACTCACTCATATACTATGTACTACACTGTGCGTTTCTTATATTCTAAGTTTTTCAGTGCAACTCACTCATATACTATGTACTACACTGTGCGTTTCTTATATTCTAAGTTTTTCAGTGCAACACACTCATATACTATGTACTACACTGTGTGTTTCTTATATTCTAAGTTTTTCAGTGCAACTCACTCATATACTATGTACTACACTGTGCGTTTCTTATATTCTAAGTTTTTCAGTGCAACTCACTCATATACTATATACTACACTGTGCGTTTCTTATATTCTAAGTTTTTCAGTGCAACTCAGTCATATACTATGTACTACATTGTGCGTTTCTTATATTCTAAGTTTTTCAGTGCAACACACTCATATACTATGTACAACACTGTGCGTTTCTTATATTCTAAGTTTTTCAGTGCAACTCACTCATATACTATGTACTACACTGTGCGTTTCTTATATTCTAAGTTTTTCAGTGCAACTCACTCATATACTATGTACTACACTGTGCATTTCGTGTAATGCGGGTTTTTCAGTAAATTCTAAGTTTTTCAGTACAACTCACTAATATACTATGTACTACACTGTGTGTTTCTTTTATTCTAAGTTTTTCAGTGCAACTCACTCATATACTATGTACTACACTGTGCGTTTCTTATATTCTAAGTTTTTCAATGCAACTCACTCATATACTATGTACTACATTGTGCGTTTCTTATATTCTAAGTTTTTCAGTGCAACTCACTCATATACTATGTATTACACTGTGTGTTTCTTATATTCTAAGTTTTTCAGTGCAACTCACTCATATACTATGTGCTACACTGTGCGTTTCTTATATTCTAAGTTTTTCAGTGCAACTCACTCATATACTATGTGCTACACTGTGCGTTTCTTATATTCTAAGTTTTTCAGTGCAACTCACTCATATACTATGTGCTACACTGTGCGTTTCTTATATTCTAAGTTTTTCAGTGCAACTCACTCATATACTATGTACTACACTGTGCGTTTCTATATTCAAAGTTTTTCAGTGCAACTCACTCATATACTATGTACTACACTGTGCGTTTCTTATATTCTAAGTTTTTCAGTGCAACTCACTCATATACTATGTACTACACTGTGCGTTTCTTATATTCTAAGTTTTTCAGTGCAACTCACTCATATACTATGTACTACACTGTGTGTTTCTTAAATTCTAAGTTTTTCAGTGCAACTCACTCATATACTATGTAGTACACTGTGCGTTTCTTATATTCTAAGTTTTTCAGTGCAACTCACTCATATACTATGTACTACACTGTGCGTTTCTTATATTCTAAGTTTTTCAGTGCAACTCACTCATATACTATGTACTACACTGTGTGTTTCTTAAATTCTAAGTTTTTCAGTGCAACTCACTCATATACTATGTACTACACTGTGCGTTTCTTATATTCTAAGTTTTTCAGTGCAACTCACTCATATACTATGTACTACACTGTGCATTTCGTGTAATGCGGGTTTTTCAGTAAATTCTAAGTTTTTCAGTACAACTCACTAATATACTATGTACTACACTGTGCGTTTCTTATATTCTAAGTTTTTCAGTGCAACTCACTCATATACTATGTACTACACTGTGCGTTTCTTATATTCTAAGTTTTTCAGTGCAACTCACTCATATACTATGTACTACACTGTGCGTTTCTTATATTCTAAGTTTTTCAGTGCAACTCACTCATATACTATGTACTACACTGTGCGTTTCTTAAATTCTAAGTTTTTCAGTGCAACTCACTCATATACTATGTACTACACTGTGTGTTTCTTATATTCTAAGTTTTTCAGTGCAACTCACTCATATACTATGTACTACACTGTGCGTTTCTTATATTCTAAGTTTTTCAGGGCAACTCACTCATATACTATGTACTACACTGTGCGTTTCTTATATTCTAAGTTTTTCAGTGCAACTCACTCATATACTATGTACTACACTGTGCGTTTCTTATATTCTAAGTTTTTCAGTGCAACTCACTCATATACTATGTACTACACTGTGCGTTTCTTATATTCTAAGTTTTTCAGTGCAACTCATTCATATACTATGTACTACACTGTGCATTTCGTGTAATGCGGGTTTTTCAGTAAATTCTAAGTTTTTCAGTGCAACTCATTCATATACTATGTACTATACTGTGCGTTTCTTATATTCTAAGTTTTTCAGTGCAACTCACTCATATACTATGTACTACACTGTGCGTTTCTTATATTCTAAGTTTTTCAGTGCAACTCACTCATATACTATGTACTACACTGTGCGTTTCTTATATTCTAAGTTTTTCAGTGCAACTCACTCATATACTATGTACTACACTGTGCGTTTCTTATATTCTAAGTTTTTCAGTGCAACTCACTCATATACTATGTATTACACTGTGCGTTTCTTATATTCTAAGTTTTTCAGTGCAACTCACTCATATAATTTGTACTACACTGTGGTTTTCTTATATTCTAAGTTTTTCAGTGTAACTCACTCATATACTATGTACTACACTGTGCGTTTCTTATATTCTAAGTTTTTCAGTGCAACTCACTCATATACTATGTACTACACTGTGCGTTTCTTATATTCTAAGTTTTTCAGTGCAACTCACTCATATACTATGTACTACACTGTGCGTTTCTTATATTCTAAGTTTTTCAGTGCAACTCACTGATATACTATGTACTACACTGTGCATTTCGTGTAATGCGGGTTTTTCAGTAAATTCTAAGTTTTTCAGTGCAACTCACTCATATACTATGTACTACACTGTGCGTTTCTTATATTCTAAGTTTTTCAGTACAACTCACTCATATACTATGTACTACACTGTGCGTTTCTTATATTCTAAGTTTTTCAGTGCAACTCACTCATATACTATGTACTACACTGTGCGTTTCTTATATTCTAAGTTTTTCAGTACAACTCACTCATATACTATGTACTACACTGTGCGTTTCTTATATTCTAAATTTTTCAGTGCAACTCACTCATATACTATGTACTACACTGTGCGTTTCTTATATTCTAAGTTTTTCAGTGCAACTCACTCATATACTATGTACTACACTGTGCGTTTCTTAAATTCTAAGTTTTTCAGTGCAACTCACTCATATACTATGTACTACAATGTGCGTTTCTTATATTCTAAGTTTTTCAGTGCAACTCACTCATATACTATGTACTACACTGTGCGTTTCTTATATTCTAAGTTTTTCAGTGCAACTCACTCATATACTATGTACTACACTGTGCGATTCTTATATTCTAAGTTTTTCAGTGCAACTCACTCATATACTATGTACTACACTGTGCGTTTCTTATATTCTAAGTTTTTCAGTGCAACTCACTCATATACTATGTACTACACTGTGCGTTTCTTATATTCTAAGTTTTTCAGTGCAACTCACTTATATACTATGTACTACACTGTGCGTTTCTTATATTCTAAGTTTTTCAGTGCAACTCACTCATATACTATGTACTACACTGTGTGTTTCTTATATTCTAAGTTTTTCAGTGCAACTCACTCATATACTATGTACTACACTGTGCGTTTCTTATATTCTAAGTTTTTCAGTGCAACTCACTCATATACTATATACTACACTGTGCGTTTCTTATATTCTAAGTTTTTCAGTGCAACTCACTCATATACTATGTACTACATTGTGCGTTTCTTATATTCTAAGTTTTTCAGTGCAACACACTCATATACTATGTACAACACTGTGCGTTTCTTATATTCTAAGTTTTTCAGTGCAACTCACTCATATACTATGTACTACACTGTGCGTTTCTTATATTCTAAGTTTTTCAGTGCAACTCACTCATATACTATGTACTACACTGTGCATTTCGTGTAATGCGGGTTTTTCAGTAAATTCTAAGTTTTTCAGTACAACTCACTAATATACTATGTACTACACTGTGCGTTTCTTTTATTCTAAGTTTTTCAGTGCAACTCACTCATATACTATGTACTACACTGTGCGTTTCTTATATTCAAAGTGTTCAGTGCAACTCACTCATATACTATGTACTACACTGTGCGTTTCTTATATTCTAAGTTTTTCAGTGCAACTCACTCATATACTATGTACTACACTGTGTGTTTCTTATATTCTAAGTTTTTCAGTGAAACTCACTCATATACTATGTACTACACTGTGCGTTTTTTATATTCTAAGTTTTTGAGTGCAACTCACTCATATACTATGTGCTACACTGTGCGTTTCTTATATTCTAAGTTTGTCAGTGCAACTCACTCATATACTATGTGCTACACTGTGCGTTTCTTATATTCTAAGTTTTTCAGTGCAACTCATTCATATACTATGTATTACACTGTGCGTTTCTTATATTCTAAGTTTTTCAGTGCAACTCACTCATATACTATGTGCTACACTGTGCGTTTCTTATATTCTAAGTTTTTCAGTGCAACTCACTGATATACTATGTACTACACTGTGCATTTCGTGTAATGCGGGTTTTTCAGTAAATTCTAAGTTTTTCAGTGCAACTCACTCATATACTATGTACTACACTGTGCGTTTCTTATATTCTAAGTTTTTCAGTGCAACTCACTCATATACTATGTACTACACTGTGCGTTTCTTATATTCTAAGTTTTTCAGTGCAACTCACTCATATACTATGTACTACACTGTGCGTTTCTTATATTCTAAGTTTTTCAGTGCAACTCACTCATATACTATGTACTACACTGTGCGTTTCTTATATTCTAAGTTTTTCAGTGCAACTCACTCATATACTATGTACTACACTGTGCGTTTCTTATATTCTAAGTTTTTCAGTGCAACTCACTCATATACTATGTACTACACTGTGCGTTTCTTAAATTCTAAGTTTTTCAGTGCAACTCACTCATATACTATGTACTACAATGTGCGTTTCTTATATTCTAAGTTTTTCAGTGCAACTCACTCATATACTATGTACTACACTGTGCGTTTCTTATATTCTAAGTTTTTCAGTGCAACTCACTCATATACTATGTACTACACTGTGCGTTTCTTATATTCTAAGTTTTTCAGTGCAACTCACTCATATACTATGTACTACACTGTGCGTTTCTTATATTCTAAGTTTTTCAGTGCAACTCACTCATATACTATGTACTACACTGTGCGTTTCTTATATTCTAAGTTTTTCAGTGCAACACACTCATATACTATGTACTACACTGTGTGTTTCTTATATTCTAAGTTTTTCAGTGCAACTCACTCATATACTATGTACTACACTGTGCGTTTCTTATATTCTAAGTTTTTCAGTGCAACTCACTCATATACTATATACTACACTGTGCGTTTCTTATATTCTAAGTTTTTCAGTGCAACTCAGTCATATACTATGTACTACATTGTGCGTTTCTTATATTCTAAGTTTTTCAGTGCAACACACTCATATACTATGTACAACACTGTGCGTTTCTTATATTCTAAGTTTTTCAGTGCAACTCACTCATATACTATGTACTACACTGTGCGTTTCTTATATTCTAAGTTTTTCAGTGCAACTCACTCATATACTATGTACTACACTGTGCATTTCGTGTAATGCGGGTTTTTCAGTAAATTCTAAGTTTTTCAGTACAACTCACTAATATACTATGTACTACACTGTGTGTTTCTTTTATTCTAAGTTTTTCAGTGCAACTCACTCATATACTATGTACTACACTGTGCGTTTCTTATATTCAAAGTGTTCAGTGCAACTCAGTCATATACTATGTACTACACTGTGCGTTTCTTATATTCTAAGTTTTTCAGTGCAACTCACTCATATACTATGTACTACACTGTGTGTTTCTTATATTCTAAGTTTTTCAGTGAAACTCACTCATATACTATGTACTACACTGTGCGTTTTGTATATTCTAAGTTTTTGAGTGCAACTCACTCATATACTATGTGCTACACTGTGCGTTTCTTATATTCTAAGTTTGTCAGTGCAACTCACTCATATACTATGTGCTACACTGTGCGTTTCTTATATTCTAAGTTTTTCAGTGCAACTCATTCATATACTATGTATTACACTGTGCGTTTCTTATATTCTAAGTTTTTCAGTGCAACTCACTCATATACTATGTGCTACACTGTGCGTTTCTTATATTCTAAGTTTTTCAGTGCAACTCACTCATATACTATGTGCTACACTGTGCGTTTCTTATATTCTAAGTTTTTCAGTGCAACTCACTCATATACTATGTACTACACTGTGCGTTTCTTATATTCTAAGTTTTTCAGTGCAACTCACTCATATACTATGTACTACACTGTGCGTTTCTTATATTCTAAGTTTTTCAGTGCAACTCACTCATATACTATGTACTACACTGTGCGTTTCTTAAATTCTAAGTTTTTCAGTGCAACTCACTCATATACTATGTACTACACTGTGCGTTTCTTATATTCTAAGTTTTTCAGTGCAACTCACTCATATACTATATACTACACTGTGCATTTCTTATATTCTAAGTTTTTCAGTGCAACTCACTCATATACTATGTACTACACTGTGCGTTTCTTATATTCTAAGTTTTTCAGTGCAACTCACTCATATACTATGTATTACACTGTGCGTTTCTTATATTCTAAGTTTTTCAGTGCAACTCACTCATATACTTTGTACTACACTGTGCTTTTCTTATATTCTAAGTTTTTCAGTGCAACTCACTCATGTACTATGTACTACACTGTGCGTTTCTTATATTCTAAGTTTTTCAGTTCAACTCACTCATATACTATGTACTACACTGTGCGTTTCTTATATTCTAAGTTTTTGAGTGCAACTCACTCATATACTATGTACTACACTGTGCGTTTCTTATATTCTAAGTTTTTCAGTGCAACTCACTCATATACTATGTACTACACTGTGCGTTTCTTATATTCTAAGTTTTTCAGTGCAACTCACTCATATACTATGTACTACACTGTGCGTTTCTTATATTCTAAGTTTTTCAGTGCAACTCACTCATATACTATGTACTACACTGTGCGTTTCTTATATTCTAAGTTTTTCAGTGCAACTCACTCATATACTATGTACTACACTGTGCGTTTCTTATATTCTAAGTTTTTCAGTGCAACTCACTCATATACTATGTACTACACTGTGCGTTTCTTATATTCTAAGTTTTTCAGTGCAACTCACTCATATACTATGTACTACACTGTGCGTTTCTTATATTCTAAGTTTTTCAGTGCAACTCACTCATATACTATGTACTACACTGTGCGTTTCTTATATTCTAAGTTTTTCAGTGCAACTCACTCATATGCTATGTACTACACTGTGCGTTTCTTATATTCTAAGTTTTTCAGTGCAACTCACTCATATACTATGTACTACACTGTGCGTTTCTTATATTCTAAGTTTTTCAGTGCAACTCACTTATATACTATGTACTACACTGTGCGTTTCTTATATTCTAAGTTTTTCAGTGCAACTCACTCATATACTATGTACTACACTGTGCGTTTCTTATATTCTAAGTTTTTCAGTGCAACTCACTCATATACTATGTACTACACTGTGCATTTCGTGTAATGCGGGTTTTCAGTAAATTCTAAGTTTTTCAGTATAACTCACTAATATACTATGTACTACACTGTGCGTTTCTTTTATTCTAAGTTTTTCAGTGCAACTCACTCATATACTATGTACTACACTGTGCGTTTCTTATATTCTAAGTTTTTCAGTGCAACTCACTCATATACTATGTACTACACTGTGCGTTTCTTATATTCTAAGTTTTTCAGTGCAACTCACTCATATACTATGTACTACATTGTGCGTTTCTTATATTCTAAGTTTTTCAGTGCAACACACTCATATACTATGTACTACACTGTGCGTTTCTTATATTCTAAGTTTTTCAGTGCAACTCACTCATATACTATGTACTACACTGTGCGTGTCTTATATTCTAAGTTTTTCAGTGCAACTCACTCATATACTATGTACTACACTGTGCATTTCGTGTAATGCGGGTTTTTCAGTAAATTCTAAGTTTTTCAGTACAACTCACTAATATACTATGTACTACACTGTGCGTTTCTTTTATTCTAAGTTTTTCAGTGCAACTCACTCATATACTATGTACTACACTGTGCGTTTCTTATATTCAAAGTGTTTCAGTGCAACTCACTCATATACTATGTACTACACTGTGCGTTTCTTATATTCTAAGTTTTTCAGTGCAACTCACTCATATACTTTGTACTACACTGTGCTTTTCTTATATTCTAAGTTTTTCAGTGCAACTCACTCATATACTATGTGCTACACTGTGCGTTTCTTATATTCTAAGTTTTTGAGTGCAACTCACTCATATACTATGTGCTACACTGTGCGTTTCTTATATTCTAAGTTTTTCAGTGCAACTCACTCATATACTATGTACTACACTGTGCGTTTCTTATATTCTAAGTTTTTCAGTGCAACTCACTCATATACTTTGTACTACACTGTGCTTTTCTTATATTCTAAGTTTTTCAGTGCAACTCACTCATGTACTATGTACTACACTGTGCGTTTCTTATATTCTAAGTTTTTCAGTGCAACTCACTCATATACTATGTACTACACTGTGCGTTTCTTATATTCTAAGTTTTTCAGTGCAACTCACTCATATACTATGTACTACACTGTGCGTTTCTTATATTCTAAGTTTTTCAGTGCAACTCACTCATATACTATGTACTACACTGTGCGTTTCTTATATTCTAAGTTTTTCAGTGCAACTCACTCATATACTATGTACTACACTGTGCGTTTCTTATATTCTAAGTTTTTCAGTGCAACTCACTCATATACTATGTACTACACTGTGCGTTTCTTATATTCTAAGTTTTTCAGTGCAACTCACTCATATACTATGTACTACACTGTGCGTTTCTTATATTCTAAGTTTTTCAGTGCAACTCACTCATATACTATGTACTACATTGTGCGTTTCTTATATTCTAAGTTTTTCAGTGCAACTCACTCATATACTATGTACTACACTGTGCGTTTCTTATATTCTAAGTTTTTCAGTGCAACTCACTCATATACTATGTACTACACTGTGCATTTCGTGTAATGCGGGTTTTTCAGTAAATTCTAAGTTTTTCAGTACAACTCACTAATATACTATGTACTACACTGTGCGTTTCTTTTATTCTAAGTTTTTCAGTGCAACTCACTCATATACTATGTACTACACTGTGCGTTTCTTATATTCAAAGTGTTTCAGTGCAACTCACTCATATACTATGTACTACACTGTGCGTTTCTTATATTCTAAGTTTTTCAGTGCAACTCACTCATATACTTTGTACTACACTGTGCTTTTCTTATATTCTAAGTTTTTCAGTGCAACTCACTCATATACTATGTGCTACACTGTGCGTTTCTTATATTCTAAGTTTTTGAGTGCAACTCACTCATATACTATGTGCTACACTGTGCGTTTCTTATATTCTAAGTTTTTCAGTGCAACTCACTCATATACTATGTACTACACTGTGCGTTTCTTATATTCTAAGTTTTTCAGTGCAACTCACTCATATACTTTGTACTACACTGTGCTTTTCTTATATTCTAAGTTTTTCAGTGCAACTCACTCATGTACTATGTACTACACTGTGCGTTTCTTATATTCTAAGTTTTTCAGTGCAACTCACTCATATACTATGTACTACACTGTGCGTTTCTTATATTCTAAGTTTTTCAGTGCAACTCACTCATATACTATGTACTACACTGTGCGTTTCTTATATTCTAAGTTTTTCAGTGCAACTCACTCATATACTATGTACTACACTGTGCGTTTCTTATATTCTAAGTTTTTCAGTGCAACTCACTCATATACTATGTACTACACTGTGCGTTTCTTATATTCTAAGTTTTTCAGTGCAACTCACTCATATACTATGTACTACACTGTGCGTTTCTTATATTCTAAGTTTTTCAGTGCAACTCACTCATATACTATGTACTACACTGTGCGTTTCTTATATTCTAAGTTTTTCAGTGCAACTCACTCATATACTATGTACTACATTGTGCGTTTCTTATATTCTAAGTTTTTCAGTGCAACTCACTCATATACTATGTACTACACTGTGCGTTTCTTATATTCTAAGTTTTTCAGTGCAACTCACTCATATACTATGTACTACACTGTGCGTTTCTTATATTCTAAATTTTTCAGTGCAACTCACTTATATACTATGTACTACACTGTGCGTTTCTTATATTCTAAGTTTTTCAGTGCAACTCACTCATATACTATTTACTACACTGTGCGTTTCTTATATTCTAAGTTTTTCAGTGCAACTCACTCATATACTATGTACTACACTGTGCATTTCGTGTAATGCGGGTTTTTCAGTAAATTCTAAGTTTTTCAGTATAACTCACTAATATACTATGTACTACACTGTGCGTTTCTTTTATTCTAAGTTTTTCAGTGCAACTCACTCATATACTATGTACTACACTGTGCGTTTCTTATATTCAAAGTTTTTCAGTGCAACTCACTCATATACTATGTACTACACTGTGCGTTTCTTATATTCTAAGTTGTTCAGTGCAACTCACTCATATACTATGTACTACACTGTGCGTTTCTTATATTCAAAGTTTTTCAGTGCAACTCACTCATATACTATGTACTACACTGTGCGTTTCTTATATTCTAAGTTTTTCAGTGCAACTCACTCATATACTATGTGCTACACTGTGCGTTTCTCATATTTTAAGTTTTTGAGTGCAACTCACTCATATACTATGTACTACACTGTGCGTTTCTTATATTCTAAGTTTTTCAGTGCAACTCACTCATATACTATGTACTACACTGTGTGTTTCTTATATTCTAAGTTTTTCAGTGCAACTCACTCATATACTATGTACTACACTGTGCGTTTCTTATATTCTAAGTTTTTCAGTGCAACTCACTCATATACTATGTACTACACTGTGCGTTTCTTATATTCTAAGTTTTTCAGTGCAACTCACTCATATACTATGTACTAGATTGTGCGTTTCTTATATTCTAAGTTTTTCAGTGCAACACACTCATATACTATGTACTACACTGTGCGTTTCTTATATTCTAAGTTTTTCAGTGCAACTCACTCATATACTATGTACTACACTGTGCGTTTCTTATATTCTAAGTTTTTCAGTGCAACTCACTCATATACTATGTACTACACTGTGCATTTCCTGTAATGCGGGTTTTTCAGTAAATTCTAAGTTTTTCAGTACAACTCACTAATATACTATGTACTACACTGTGCGTTTCTTTTATTCTAAGTTTTTCAGTGCAACTCACTCATATACTATGTACTACACTGTGCGTTTCTTATATTCAAAGTGTTTCAGTGCAACTCACTCATATACTATGTACTACACTGTGCGTTTCTTATATTCTAAGTATTTCAGTGCAACTCACTCATATACTATGTACTACACTGTGTGTTTCTTATATTCTAAGTTTTTCAGTGCAACTCACTCATATACTATGTGCTACACTGTGCGTTTCTTATATTCTAAGTTTTTGAGTGCAACTCACTCATATACTATGTGCTACACTGTGCGTTTCTTATATTCTAAGTTTTTCAGTGCAACTCACTCATATACTATGTACTACACTGTGCGTTTCTTATATTCTAAGTTTTTCAGTGCAACTCATTCATATACTATGTACTACACTGTGCGTTTCTTATATTCTAAGTTTTTCAGTGCAACTCACTCATATACTATGTGCTACACTGTGCGTTTCTTATATTCTAAGTTTTTCAGTGCAACTCACTCATATACTATGTGCTACACTGTGCGTTTCTTATATTCTAAGTTTTTCAGTGCAACTCACTCATATACTATGTACTACACTGTGCGTTTCTTATGTTCTAAGTTTTTCAGTGCAACTCACTCATATACTATGTACTACACTGTGCGTTTCTTATATTCTAAGTTTTTCAGTGCAACTCACTCATATACTATGTACTACACTGTGCGTTTCTTAAATTCTAAGTTTTTCAGTGCAACTCACTCATATACTATATACTACACTGTGCGTTTCTTATATTCTAAGTTTTTCAGTGTAACTCACTCATATACTATGTACTACACTGTGCGTTTCTTATATTCTAAGTTTTTCAGTGCAACTCACTCATATACTATGTACTACACTGTGCGTTTCTTATATTCAAAGTTTTTCAGTGCAACTCACTCATATACTATGTACTACACTGTGCGTTTCTTATATTCTAAGTTTTTCAGTGCAACTCACTCATATACTATGTATTACACTGTGCGTTTCTTATATTCTAAGTTTTTCAGTGCAACTCACTCATATACTTTGTACTACACTGTGCTTTTCTTATATTCTAAGTTTTTCAGTGCAACTCACTCATGTACTATGTACTACACTGTGCGTTTCTTATATTCTAAGTTTTTCAGTGCAACTCACTCATATACTATGTACTACACTGTGCGTTTCTTATATTCTAAGTTTTTCAGTGCAACTCACTCATATACTATGTACTACACTGTGCGTTTCTTATATTCTAAGTTTTTCAGTGCAACTCACTCATATACTATGTACTACACTGTGCGTTTCTTATATTCTAAGTTTTTCAGTGCAACTCACTCATATACTATGTACTACACTGTGCGTTTCTTATATTCTAAGTTTTTCAGTGCAACTCACTCATATACTATGTACTACACTGTGCGTTTCTTATATTCTAAGTTTTTCAGTGCAACTCACTCATATACTATGTACTACACTGTGCGTTTCTTATATTCTAAGTTTTTCAGTGCAACTCACTCATATACTATGTACTACACTGTGCGTTTCTTATATTCTAAGTTTTTCAGTGCAACTCACTCATATCCTATGTACTACACTGTGCGTTTCTTATATTCTAAGTTTTTCAGTGCAACTCACTCATATACTATGTACTACACTGTGCATTTCGTGTAATGCGGGTTTTCAGTAAATTCTAAGTTTTTCAGTATAACTCACTAATATACTATGTACTACACTGTGCGTTTCTTTTATTCTAAGTTTTTCAGTGCAACTCACTCATATACTATGTACTACACTGTGCGTTTCTTATATTCAAAGTTTTTCAGTGCAACTCACTCATATACTATGTACTACACTGTGCGTTTCTTATATTCTAAGTTTTTCAGTGCAACTCACTCATATACTATGTACTACACTGTGCGTTTCTTATATTCAAAGTTTTTCAGTGCAACTCACTCATATACTATGTACTACACTGTGCGTTTCTTATATTCTAAGTTTTTCAGTGCAACTCACTCATATACTATGTGCTACACTGTGCGTTTCTTATATTCTAAGTTTTTGAGTGCAACTCACTCATATACTATGTACTACACTGTGCGTTTCTTATATTCTAAGTTTTTCAGTGCAACTCACTCATATACTATGTACTACACTGTGTGTTTCTTATATTCTAAGTTTTTCAGTGCAACTCACTCATATACTATGTACTACACTGTGCGTTTCTTATATTCTAAGTTTTTCAGTGCAACTCACTCATATACTATGTACTACACTGTGCGTTTCTTATATTCTAAGTTTTTCAGTGCAACTCACTCATATACTATGTACTACATTGTGCGTTTCTTATATTCTAAGTTTTTCAGTGCAACACACTCATATACTATGTACTACACTGTGCGTTTCTTATATTCTAAGTTTTTCAGTGCAACTCACTCATATACGATGTACTACACTGTGCGTGTCTTATATTCTAAGTTTTTCAGTGCAACTCACTCATATACTATGTACTACACTGTGCATTTCGTGTAATGCGGGTTTTTCAGTAAATTCTAAGTTTTTCAGTACAACTCACTAATATACTATGTACTACACTGTGCGTTTCTTTTATTCTAAGTTTTTCAGTGCAACTCACTCATATACTATGTACTACACTGTGCGTTTCTTATATTCAAAGTGTTTCAGTGCAACTCACTCATATACTATGTACTACACTGTGCGTTTCTTATATTCTAAGTTTTTCAGTGCAACTCACTCATATACTTTGTACTACACTGTGCTTTTCTTATATTCTAAGTTTTTCAGTGCAACTCACTCATATACTATGTGCTACACTGTGCGTTTCTTATATTCTAAGTTTTTGAGTGCAACTCACTCATATACTATGTGCTACACTGTGCGTTTCTTATATTCTAAGTTTTTCAGTGCAACTCACTCATATACTATGTACTACACTGTGCGTTTCTTATATTCTAAGTTTTTCAGTGCAACTCACTCATATACTTTGTACTACACTGTGCTTTTCTTATATTCTAAGTTTTTCAGTGCAACTCACTCATGTACTATGTACTACACTGTGCGTTTCTTATATTCTAAGTTTTTCAGTGCAACTCACTCATATACTATGTACTACACTGTGCGTTTCTTATATTCTAAGTTTTTCAGTGCAACTCACTCATATACTATGTACTACACTGTGCGTTTCTTATATTCTAAGTTTTTCAGTGCAACTCACTCATATACTATGTACTACACTGTGCGTTTCTTATATTCTAAGTTTTTCAGTGCAACTCACTCATATACTATGTACTACACTGTGCGTTTCTTATATTCTAAGTTTTTCAGTGCAACTCACTCATATACTATGTACTACACTGTGCGTTTCTTATATTCTAAGTTTTTCAGTGCAACTCACTCATATACTATGTACTACACTGTGCGTTTCTTATATTCTAAGTTTTTCAGTGCAACTCACTCATATACTATGTACTACATTGTGCGTTTCTTATATTCTAAGTTTTTCAGTGCAACTCACTCATATACTATGTACTACACTGTGCGTTTCTTATATTCTAAGTTTTTCAGTGCAACTCACTCATATACTATGTACTACACTGTGCGTTTCTTATATTCTAAGTTTTTCAGTGCAACTCACTTATATACTATGTACTACACTGTGCGTTTCTTATATTCTAAGTTTTTCAGTGCAACTCACTCATATACTATGTACTACACTGTGCGTTTCTTATATTCTAAGTTTTTCAGTGCAACTCACTCATATACTATGTACTACACTGTGCATTTCGTGTAATGCGGGTTTTTCAGTAAATTCTAAGTTTTTCAGTATAACTCACTAATATACTATGTACTACACTGTGCGTTTCTTTTATTCTAAGTTTTTCAGTGCAACTCACTCATATACTATGTACTACACTGTGCGTTTCTTATATTCAAAGTTTTTCAGTGCAACTCACTCATATACTATGTACTACACTGTGCGTTTCTTATATTCTAAGTTTTTCAGTGCAACTCACTCATATACTATGTACTACACTGTGCGTTTCTTATATTCAAAGTTTTTCAGTGCAACTCACTCATATACTATGTACTACACTGTGCGTTTCTTATATTCTAAGTTTTTCAGTGCAACTCACTCATATACTATGTGCTACACTGTGCGTTTCTCATATTCAAAGTTTTTGAGTGCAACTCACTCATATACTATGTACTACACTGTGCGTTTCTTATATTCTAAGTTTTTCAGTGCAACTCACTCATATACTATGTACTACACTGTGTGTTTCTTATATTCTAAGTTTTTCAGTGCAACTCACTCATATACTATGTACTACACTGTGCGTTTCTTATATTCTAAGTTTTTCAGTGCAACTCACTCATATACTATGTACTACACTGTGCGTTTCTTATATTCTAAGTTTTTCAGTGCAACTCACTCATATACTATGTACTAGATTGTGCGTTTCTTATATTCTAAGTTTTTCAGTGCAACACACTCATATACTATGTACTACACTGTGCGTTTCTTATATTCTAAGTTTTTCAGTGCAACTCACTCATATACTATGTACTACACTGTGCGTTTCTTATATTCTACGTTTTTCAGTGCAACTCACTCATATACTATGTACTACACTGTGCATTTCCTGTAATGCGGGTTTTTCAGTAAATTCTAAGTTTTTCAGTACAACTCACTAATATACTATGTACTACACTGTGAGTTTCTTTTATTCTAAGTTTTTCAGTGCAACTCACTCATATACTATGTACTACACTGTGCGTTTCTTATATTCAAAGTGTTTCAGTGCAACTCACTCATATACTATGTACTACACTGTGCGTTTCTTATATTCTAAGTATTTCAGTGCAACTCACTCATATACTATGTACTACACTGTGTGTTTCTTATATTCTAAGTTTTTCAGTGCAACTCACTCATATACTATGTGCTACACTGTGCGTTTCTTATATTCTAAGTTTTTGAGTGCAACTCACTCATATACTATGTGCTACACTGTGCGTTTCTTATATTCTAAGTTTTTCAGTGCAACTCACTCATATACTATGTACTACACTGTGCGTTTCTTATATTCTAAGTTTTTCAGTGCAACTCATTCATATACTATGTACTACACTGTGCGTTTCTTATATTCTAAGTTTTTCAGTGCAACTCACTCATATACTATGTGCTACACTGTGCGTTTCTTATATTCTAAGTTTTTCAGTGCAACTCACTCATATACTATGTGCTACACTGTGCGTTTCTTATATTCTAAGTTTTTCAGTGCAACTCACTCATATACTATGTACTACACTGTGCGTTTCTTATGTTCTAAGTTTTTCAGTGCAACTCACTCATATACTATGTACTACACTGTGCGTTTCTTATATTCTAAGTTTTTCAGTGCAACTCACTCATATACTATGTACTACACTGTGCGTTTCTTAAATTCTAAGTTTTTCAGTGCAACTCACTCATATACTATATACTACACTGTGCGTTTCTTATATTCTAAGTTTTTCAGTGTAACTCACTCATATACTATGTACTACACTGTGCGTTTCTTATATTCTAAGTTTTTCAGTGCAACTCACTCATATACTATGTACTACACTGTGCGTTTCTTATATTCAAAGTTTTTCAGTGCAACTCACTCATATACTATGTACTACACTGTGCGTTTCTTATATTCTAAGTTTTTCAGTGCAACTCACTCATATACTATGTATTACACTGTGCGTTTCTTATATTCTAAGTTTTTCAGTGCAACTCACTCATATACTTTGTACTACACTGTGCTTTTCTTATATTCTAAGTTTTTCAGTGCAACTCACTCATGTACTATGTACTACACTGTGCGTTTCTTATATTCTAAGTTTTTCAGTGCAACTCACTCATATACTATGTACTACACTGTGCGTTTCTTATATTCTAAGTTTTTCAGTGCAACTCACTCATATACTATGTACTACACTGTGCGTTTCTTATATTCTAAGTTTTTCAGTGCAACTCACTCATATACTATGTACTACACTGTGCGTTTCTTATATTCTAAGTTTTTCAGTGCAACTCACTCATATACTATGTACTACACTGTGCGTTTCTTATATTCTAAGTTTTTCAGTGCAACTCACTCATATACTATGTACTACACTGTGCGTTTCTTATATTCTAAGTTTTTCAGTGCAACTCACTCATATACTATGTACTACACTGTGCGTTTCTTATATTCTAAGTTTTTCAGTGCAACTCACTCATATACTATGTACTACACTGTGCGTTTCTTATATTCTAAGTTTTTCAGTGCAACTCACTCATATACTATGTACTACACTGTGCGTTTCTTATATTCTAAGTTTTTCAGTGCAACTCACTCATATACTATGTACTACATTGTGCGTTTCTTATATTCTAAGTTTTTCAGTGCAACTCACTCATATACTATGTACTACACTGTGCGTTTCTTATATTCTAAGTTTTTCAGTGCAACTCACTCATATACTATGTACTACACTGTGCGTTTCTTATATTCTAAGTTTTTCAGTGCAACTCACTTATATACTATGTACTACACTGTGCGTTTCTTATATTCTAAGTTTTTCAGTGCAACTCACTCATATACCATGTACTACACTGTGCGTTTCTTATATTCTAAGTTTTTCAGTGCAACTCACTCATATACTATGTACTACACTGTGCATTTCGTGTAATGCGGGTTTTTCAGTAAATTCTATGTTTTTCAGTATAACTCACTAATATACTATGTACTACACTGTGCGTTTCTTTTATTCTAAGTTTTTCAGTGCAACTCACTCATATACTATGTACTACACTGTGCGTTTCTTATATTCAAAGTTTTTCAGTGCAACTCACTCATATACTATGTACTACACTGTGCGTTTCTTATATTCTAAGTTTTTCAGTGCAACTCACTCATATACTATGTGCTACACTGTGCGTTTCTTATATTCTAAGTTTTTGAGTGCAACTCACTCATATACTATGTACTACACTGTGCGTTTCTTATATTCTAAGTTTTTCAGTGCAACTCACTCATATACTATGTACTACACTGTGTGTTTCTTATATTCTAAGTTTTTCAGTGCAACTCACTCATATACTATGTACTACACTGTGCGTTTCTTATATTCTAAGTTTTTCAGTGCAACTCACTCATATACTATGTACTACACTGTGCGTTTCTTATATTCTAAGTTTTTCAGTGCAACTCACTCATATACTATGTACTACATTGTGCGTTTCTTATATTCTAAGTTTTTCAGTGCAACACACTCATATACTATGTACTACACTGTGCGTTTCTTATATTCTAAGTTTTTCAGTGCAACTCACTCATATACTATGTACTACACTGTGCGTTTCTTATATTCTAAGTTTTTCAGTGCAACTCACTCATATACTATGTACTACACTGTGCATTTCGTGTAATGCGGGTTTTTCAGTAAATTCTAAGTTTTTCAGTACAACTCACTAATATACTATGTACTACACTGTGCGTTTCTTTTATTCTAAGTTTTTCAGTGCAACTCACTCATATACTATGTACTACACTGTACGTTTCTTATATTCAAAGTGTTTCAGTGCAACTCACTCATATACTATGTACTACACTGTGCGTTTCTTATATTCTAAGTTTTTCAGTGCAACTCACTCATATACTATGTACTACACTGTGCGTTTCTTATATTCTAAGTTTTTCAGTGCAACTCACTCATATACTATGTGCTACACTGTGCGTTTCTTATATTCTAAGTTTTTGAGTGCAACTCACTCATATACTATGTGCTACACTGTGCGTTTCTTATATTCTAAGTTTTTCAGTGCAACTCACTCATATACTATGTACTACACTGTGCGTTTCTTATATTCTAAGTTTTTCAGTGCAACTCATTCATATACTATGTATTACACTGTGCGTTTCTTATATTCTAAGTTTTTCAGTGCAACTCACTCATATACTATGTGCTACACTGTGCGTTTCTTATATTCTAAGTTTTTCAGTGCAACTCACTCATATACTATGTGCTACACTGTGCGTTTCTTATATTCTAAGTTTTTCAGTGCAACTCACTCATATACTATGTACTACACTGTGCGTTTCTTATGTTCTAAGTTTTTCAGTGCAACTCACTCTTATACTATGTACTACACTGTGCGTTTCTTATATTCTAAGTTTTTCAGTGCAACTCACTCATATACTATGTACTACACTGTGCGTTTCTTAAATTCTAAGTTTTTCAGTGCAACTCACTCATATACTATATACTACACTGTGCGTTTCTTATATTCTAAGTTTTTCAGTGTAACTCACTCATATACTATGTACTACACTGTGCGTTTCTTATATTCTAAGTTTTTCAGTGCAACTCACTCATATACTATGTACTACACTGTGCGTTTCTTATATTCAAAGTTTTTCAGTGCAACTCACTCATATACTATGTACTACACTCTGCGTTTCTTATATTCTAAGTTTTTGAGTGCAACTCACTCATATACTATGTACTACACTGTGCGTTTCTTATATTCTAAGTTTTTGAGTGCAACTCACTCATATACTATGTACTACACTGTGCGTTTCTTATATTCTAAGTTTTTCAGTGCAACTCACTCATATACTATGTACTACACTGTGCGTTTCTTATATTCTAAGTTTTTCAGTGCAACTCACTCATATACTATGTACTACACTGTGCGTTTCTTATATTCTAAGTTTTTCAGTGCAACTCACTCATATACTATGTACTACACTGTGCGTTTCTTATATTCTAAGTTTTTCAGTGCAACTCACTCATATACTATGTACTACACTGTGCGTTTCTTATATTCTAAGTTTTTCAGTGCAACTCACTAATATACTATGTACTACACTGTGCATTTCGTGTAATGCAGGTTTTTCAGTAAATTCTAAGTTTTTCAGTGCAACTCACTCATATACTATGTACTACACTGTGCGTTTCTTATATTCTAAGTTTTTCAGTGCAACACACTCATATACTATGTACTACACTATGCGTTTCTTATATTCTAAGTTTTCAGTGCAACTCACTCATATACTATGTACTACACTGTGCGTTTCTTATATTCTAAGTTTTTCAGTGCAACTCACTCATATACTTTGTACTACACTGTGCTTTTCTTATATTCTAAGTTTTTCAGTGCAACTCACTCATGTACTATGTACTACACTGTGCGTTTCTTATATTCTAAGTTTTTCAGTGCAACTCACTCATATACTATGTACTACACTGTGCGTTTCTTATATTCTAAGTTTTTCAGTGCAACTCACTCATATACTATGTACTACACTGTGCGTTTCTTATATTCTAAGTTTTTCAGTGCAACTCACTCATATACTATGTACTACACTGTGCGTTTCTTATATTCTAAGTTTTTCAGTGCAACTCACTCATATACTATGTACTACACTGTGCGTTTCTTATATTCTAAGTTTTTCAGTGCAACTCACTCATATACTATGTACTACACTGTGCGTTTCTTATATTCTAAGTTTTTCAGTGCAACTCACTCATATACTATGTACTACACTGTGCGTTTCTTATATTCTAAGTTTTTCAGTGCAACTCACTCATATACTATGTACTACATTGTGCGTTTCTTATATTCTAAGTTTTTCAGTGCAACTCACTCATATACTATGTACTACACTGTGCGTTTCTTATATTCTAAGTTTTTCAGTGCAACTCACTCATATACTATGTGCTACACTGTGCGTTTCTCATATTCTAAGTTTTTGAGTGCAACTCACTCATATACTATGTACTACACTGTGCGTTTCTTATATTCTAAGTTTTTCAGTGCAACTCACTCATATACTATGTACTACACTGTGTGTTTCTCATATTCTAAGTTTTTCAGTGCAACTCACTCATATACTATGTACTACACTGTGCGTTTCTTATATTCTAAGTTTTTCAGTGCAACTCACTCATATACTATGTACTACACTGTGCGTTTCTTATATTCTAAGTTTTTCAGTGCAACTCACTCATATACTATGTACTAGATTGTGCGTTTCTTATATTCTAAGTTTTTCAGTGCAACACACTCATATACTATGTACTACACTGTGTGTTTCTTATATTCTAAGTTTTTCAGTGCAACTCACTCATATACTATGTACTACACTGTGCGTTTCTTATATTCTAAGTTTTTCAGTGCAACTCACTCATATACTATGTACTACACTGTGCATTTCCTGTAATGCGGGTTTTTCAGTAAATTCTAAGTTTTTCAGTACAACTCACTAATATACTATGTACTACACTGTGAGTTTCTTTTATTCAAAGTTTTCTGTGCAACTCACTCATATACTATGTACTACACTGTGCGTTTCTTATATTCAAAGTGTTTCAGTGCAACTCACTCATATACTATGTACTACACTGTGCGTTTCTTATATTCTAAGTATTTCAGTGCAACTCACTCATATACTATGTACTACACTGTGTGTTTCTTATATTCTAAGTTTTTCAGTGCAACTCACTCATATACTATGTGCTACACTGTGCGTTTCTTATATTCTAAGTTTTTGAGTGCAACTCACTCATATACTATGTGCTACACTGTGCGTTTCTTATATTCTAAGTTTTTCAGTGCAACTCACTCATATACTATGTACTACACTGTGCGTTTCTTATATTCTAAGTTTTTCAGTGCAACTCATTCATATACTATGTACTACACTGTGCGTTTCTTATATTCTAAGTTTTTCAGTGCAACTCACTCATATACTATGTGCTACACTGTGCGTTTCTTATATTCTAAGTTTTTCAGTGCAACTCACTCATATACTATGTGCTACACTGTGCGTTTCTTATATTCTAAGTTTTTCAGTGCAACTCACTCATATACTATGTACTACACTGTGCGTTTCTTATGTTCTAAGTTTTTCAGTGCAACTCACTCATATACTATGTACTACACTGTGCGTTTCTTATATTCTAAGTTTTTCAGTGCAACTCACTCATATACTATGTACTACACTGTGCGTTTCTTAAATTCTAAGTTTTTCAGTGCAACTCACTCATATACTATATACTACACTGTGCGTTTCTTATATTCTAAGTTTTTCAGTGTAACTCACTCATATACTATGTACTACACTGTGCGTTTCTTATATTCTAAGTTTTTCAGTGCAACTCACTCATATACTATGTACTACACTGTGCGTTTCTTATATTCAAAGTTTTTCAGTGCAACTCACTCATATACTATGTACTACACTGTGCGTTTCTTATATTCTAAGTTTTTCAGTGCAACTCACTCATATACTATGTATTACACTGTGCGTTTCTTATATTCTAAGTTTTTCAGTGCAACTCACTCATATACTTTGTACTACACTGTGCTTTTCTTATATTCTAAGTTTTTCAGTGCAACTCACTCATGTACTATGTACTACACTGTGCGTTTCTTATATTCTAAGTTTTTCAGTGCAACTCACTCATATACTATGTACTACACTGTGCGTTTCTTATATTCTAAGTTTTTCAGTGCAACTCACTCATATACTATGTACTACACTGTGCGTTTCTTATATTCTAAGTTTTTCAGTGCAACTCACTCATATACTATGTACTACACTGTGCGTTTCTTATATTCTAAGTTTTTCAGTGCAACTCACTCATATACTATGTACTACACTGTGCGTTTCTTATATTCTAAGTTTTTCAGTGCAACTCACTCATATACTATGTACTACACTGTGCGTTTCTTATATTCTAAGTTTTTCAGTGCAACTCACTCATATACTATGTACTACACTGTGCGTTTCTTATATTCTAAGTTTTTCAGTGCAACTCACTCATATACTATGTACTACACTGTGCGTTTCTTATATTCTAAGTTTTTCAGTGCAACTCACTCATATACTATGTACTACACTGTGCGTTTCTTATATTCTAAGTTTTTCAGTGCAACTCACTCATATACTATGTACTACATTGTGCGTTTCTTATATTCTAAGTTTTTCAGTGCAACTCACTCATATACTATGTACTACACTGTGCGTTTCTTATATTCTAAGTTTTTCAGTGCAACTCACTCATATACTATGTACTACACTATGCGTTTCTTATATTCTAAGTTTTTCAGTGCAACTCACTTATATACTATGTACTACACTGTGCGTTTCTTATATTCTAAGTTTTTCAGTGCAACTCACTCATATACTATGTACTACACTGTGCGTTTCTTATATTCTAAGTTTTTCAGTGCAACTCACTCATATACTATGTACTACACTGTGCATTTCGTGTAATGCGGGTTTTTCAGTAAATTCTAAGTTTTTCAGTATAACTCACTAATATACTATGTACTACACTGTGCGTTTCTTTTATTCTAAGTTTTTCAGTGCAACTCACTCATATACTATGTACTACACTGTGCGTTTCTTATATTCAAAGTTTTTCAGTGCAACTCACTCATATACTATGTACTACACTGTGCGTTTCTTATATTCTAAGTTTTTCAGTGCAACTCACTCATATACTATGTGCTACACTGTGCGTTTCTTATATTCTAAGTTTTTGAGTGCAACTCACTCATATACTATGTACTACACTGTGCGTTTCTTATATTCTAAGTTTTTCAGTGCAACTCACTCATATACTATGTACTACACTGTGTGTTTCTTATATTCTAAGTTTTTCAGTGCAACTCACTCCTATACTATGTACTACACTGTGCGTTTCTTATATTCTAAGTTTTTCAGTGCAACTCACTCATATACTATGTACTACACTGTGCGTTTCTTATATTCTAAGTTTTTCAGTGCAACTCACTCATATACTATGTACTACATTGTGCGTTTCTTATATTCTAAGTTTTTCAGTGCAACACACTCATATACTATGTACTACACTGTGCGTTTCTTATATTCTAAGTTTTTCAGTGCAACTCACTCATATACTATGTACTACACTGTGCGTTTCTTATATTCTAAGTTTTTCAGTGCAACTCACTCATATACTATGTACTACACTGTGCATTTCGTGTAATGCGGGTTTTTCAGTAAATTCTAAGTTTTTCAGTACAACTCACTAATATACTATGTACTACACTGTGCGTTTCTTTTATTCTAAGTTTTTCAGTGCAACTCACTCATATACTATGTACTACACTGTACGTTTCTTATATTCAAAGTGTTTCAGTGCAACTCACTCATATACTATGTACTACACTGTGCGTTTCTTATATTCTAAGTTTTTCAGTGCAACTCACTCATATACTATGTACTACACTGTGCGTTTCTTATATTCTAAGTTTTTCAGTGCAACTCACTCATATACTATGTGCTTCACTGTGCGTTTCTTATATTCTAAGTTTTTGAGTGCAACTCACTCATATACTATGTGCTACACTGTGCGTTTCTTATATTCTAAGTTTTTCAGTGCAACTCACTCATATACTATGTACTACACTGTGCGTTTCTTATATTCTAAGTTTTTCAGTGCAACTCATTCATATACTATGTATTACACTGTGCGTTTCTTATATTCTAAGTTTTTCAGTGCAACTCACTCATATACTATGTGCTACACTGTGCGTTTCTTATATTCTAAGTTTTTCAGTGCAACTCACTCATATACTATGTGCTACACTGTGCGTTTCTTATATTCTAAGTTTTTCAGTGCAACTCACTCATATACTATGTACTACACTGTGCGTTTCTTATGTTCTAAGTTTTTCAGTGCAACTCACTCATATACTATGTACTACACTGTGCGTTTCTTATATTCTAAGTTTTTCAGTGCAACTCACTCATATACTATGTACTACACTGTGCGTTTCTTAAATTCTAAGTTTTTCAGTGCAACTCACTCATATACTATATACTACACTGTGCGTTTCTTATATTCTAAGTTTTTCAGTGTAACTCACTCATATACTATGTACTACACTGTGCGTTTCTTATATTCTAAGTTTTTCAGTGCAACTCACTCATATACTATGTACTACACTGTGCGTTTCTTATATTCAAAGTTTTTCAGTGCAACTCACTCATATACTATGTACTACACTGTGCGTTTCTTATATTCTAAGTTTTTGAGTGCAACTCACTCATATACTATGTACTACACTGTGCGTTTCTTATGTTCTAAGTTTTTGAGTGCAACTCACTCATATACTATGTACTACACTGTGCGTTTCTTATATTCTAAGTTTTTCAGTGCAACTCACTCATATACTATGTACTACACTGTGCGTTTCTTATATTCTAAGTTTTTCAGTGCAACTCACTCATATACTATGTACTACACTGTGCGTTTCTTATATTCTAAGTTTTTCAGTGCAACTCACTCATATACTATGTACTACACTGTGCGTTTCTTATATTCTAAGTTTTTCAGTGCAACTCACTCATATACTATGTACTACACTGTGCGTTTCTTATATTCTAAGTTTTTCAGTGCAACTCATTAATATACTATGTACTACACTGTGCATTTCGTGTAATGCAGGTTTTTCAGTAAATTCTAAGTTTTTCAGTGCAACTCACTCATATACTATGTACTACACTGTGCGTTTCTTATATTCTAAGTTTTTCAGTGCAACACACTCATATACTATGTACTACACTATGCGTTTCTTATATTCTAAGTTTTCAGTGCAACTCACTCATATACTATGTACTACACTGTGCGTTTCTTATATTCTAAGGTTTTCAGTGCAACTCACTCATATACTATGTACTACACTGTGCGTTTCTTATATTCTAAGGTTTTCAGTGCAACTCACTCATATACTATGTACTACACTGTGCGTTTCTTATATTCTAAGTTTTTCAGTGCAACTCACTCATATACTATGAACTACAGTGTGCATTTCTTGTGATAGGGTTTTTCAGTGCAACTCACTCATATACTATGTACTACACTGTGCGTTTCGTGTAATCAGGGTTTTTCAGTGCAACTCACTCATATACTATGTACTACACTGTGCGGTTCTTACATTCTAAGTTTTTCAGTGAAACTTACTCAATTACTATGTACTACACTGTGCGTTTCTTATATTCTAAGGTTTTCAGTGCAACTCACTCATATACTATGTACTACACTGTGCGTTTCTTATATTCTAAGTTTTTCAGTGCAACTCACTCATATACTATGAACTACAGTGTGCATTTCTTGTGATAGGGTTTTTCAGTGCAACTCACTCATATACTATGTACTACACTGTGCGTTTCGTGTAATCAGGGTTTTTCAGTGCAACTCACTCATATACTATGTACTACACTGTGCGGTTCTTACATTCTAAGTTTTTCAGTGAAACTTACTCAATTACTATGTACTACACTGTGCGTTTCTTATATTCTAAGATTTTTAGTGCAACTCACTCATACTACACTGTGCGTTTCGAGTAATCACGGTTTTTCAGTGTAACTCACTCATATATTATGAACAACACTGTGTGTTTCCTGTAGT